>NC_136064.1:43461130-44661130 GCF_964261635.1 Lissotriton helveticus | reverse complement strand
CAGATCGCGGGCGGTCCCGTTTTCCACGAGGATGGTGGGCAGGCAATCCTAATGGGGTCCTTAATATGGACTCACTCTCAGCCTTACAAATTTCCTCAATTTCTGGTTATTTGGAAAAGTGGTCCATAATCACAACAATTTAGCTACATTCTCTATGATCCTCACATACTTGTACCATCATTTAAACACTGACTCTTTCCCACAGCAGGTTAGGACTTGGAATCAGACACGATGGGGCCGATTCCAATCTCGGTCGAAAGGGCACCGAATCGGGTTCGTCATTAGCGGATCCGATTCAGAGGCTGAATTTCCAACTGAGTCGTACACGGGTCCGGACGTTGACGTCCGATGCGAACAAGCGCAAAATCTCCATCCGAATTGTTTCCGGGTCCGAACCGCACCGTACGACTCGGTCACAAGCAAACCGTGGTGTGCAATGGAGACGTTTCACAACCGAGCTAGTACGATACTCGATTCGGACAGCCGGATCGAGTCGGAGCGTCCGGCTCGCAATAGCTCTCTGAGTTGGACTTAGGGGGTCCACGTCGGACCCTCTGTTACCCGCAGCCTTATGACTCGGACACAGAGGGAGACCTATGGGTCTCCCCAACACAGGCATGTACGGTGTGGATGGCACCGACACGTACCCATTGTAGGGGGCGCACTTGTCCGCAACGTACCCATTCAGTCAATGGGAGCCCATGTACGCGTCTTACGACCTGCTCTCCTTTACTTTTTTGGGAGTCCGAACGAACCGAGTCCGACAGCATACGGCCGCATCGTACTCGCTCGGTCGGACTGCAGGAGTCCAGATTGGTCGGAAAACACCCTGGATCCGGCTCGGTCGGAGTGCTTTCCGACCCAGATCGGAATCGGCCCCAATGATGAAAGAAAAGTATTCTGATTTTTTTCACAGTTGTTGCAGTCTACACACTTGCAGAATTTTCTGTCCACACCTTTAACCTGGCCACAGTACATATTTCTTTTATTCTACACATTGCCTTTATTATACTTAAATGGTCTTCATGACATACATTAAGAATTTTACTCCTCAAGCCATTCAGTGGAATAACCCAATCGCACCTCACCCACATGTAATTTTCCACAGTAAATCAACCCTTACTTTCCAGAAGATACGACTTTCTTTTCAGACTAACCTTTGTTAACATGCATCATTGCTAGGCCTGGGAGTAATTTTATTTAGGCCAGAGTAATCAGAGTACTTCTAGCTAGTCTTTGTTACTCTTTGATGTGGAATTTAAGCCTGGGCGTAGTGGGGCTCCGCGGAGCTACGCGGAGCTACGCGGAGTGGGCGAGAAGCTACGCCCACTCCCGCACTCCGCGTAGCCCCACTACGCACCTCCCTCCCGCTGTCCTCTACATACATTATTTAAGAAAAATACCCTTAATAAAGCAATTTTAAAGCACTTACCGTGTCCGGGGCTCGTCCGGGGCTCCCTCTTGGAATCGCGTCATCATGGATACCAATGCGCATGCGCGGGCGGCCGCGCATGCGCATTTCTCCCGAGAAATGCGCATGCGCGGGCGGCCGCGCATGCGCATTGGTATCTGTGTAGGGACGCTATTCCAAGAGGGAGCCCCGGACGAGCCCCGGACACGGTAAGTGCTTTAAAATTGCTTTAATACGCGTATTTTGCTTAGATAATGTATGTAGGGGAGGGTGGGAGGGAGGCGGGTGGCGGCCGACTCGGCTACGCACACGGAGTGGGCGTAGTGTTGTCGGCTACGCTGCCTACGCAAAATGCGTAGGAGGCAACACTACGCCTACTCCGTGGGCGTAGCCGATTCGGACGCCCAGGGTTAGTGGAATTACAAATAATTATTTGATCATGCCAGCTTGTGTAATTGAGAGTAATTTTATTCTATCTTGTTGCTTAATACATCCTTGCTCATTTCATGGACCAAATATGTAACTTGATCCCTTTCGAATTCACACTTGCTGAATCCTGCTGTGAGACCTTTCCTCTCCAAAACTCTTAAGACTTGTTTCAGCTTCTTGTCATGTTCACATTTAAATGTTCCCATAGCCAGTATGTCCTGGAAAAAGATTACTCTACTTACACCTTTAAAGCGAATGCTCAGTAATCATTGAAATGGTTCCATGTTTTAATATCGATTAGAAAAATATAGATGAAAAAAATATTGATGTAAAAATATCGGTTACAAAAATATCGATTCCCTAAACTTAAACAGGTAAGTATCGCAATATCGACTGAAAAATAGCGAAGTAAAAAATATAGATGTAAAAAATATTGACTTTAAAAAATAACATCACTTAAAATAATTTAATTAAATAATATTATTATTATTAACAAAATAAATTAAATGTAATATATTTTAACTAATTATAACAAATAAACTTAATTTAATAAATATAAACACAAAAAATGTGTACATATGCACATATTTACTAAAATAAATTTCATTACTATTATCTTTATTTAATTTATAATTTTTTTACTTATATAAAAATAAAATAAACACATATATAAATAATTTCAAATAAAATATTCTATATTTAATTAACACATAAAAAATATAATACATACATTTAATAACAAAATAAAAACATTAGTAGTTAAAACGTTGGAGAGCGAAGGGGTAAAAATTACTATTCCCACTCCAGTGAGTGCAATAGTAGAGAAAGAGCCGGATAGTGTAGGGGTAAAAATTACTATTCCCACTCCAATGAGTGCAACAGTAGGGAAAGCGCTGGATAGTGAAGGGATAAAATTTACTATTCCCACTTCAGTGAGTGCAACAGTAGGGAAAGCGCTGGATAGCGGAGGGATACAAAATACTATTCCCACTCCAGTGAGTGCAACAGTAGGGAAAGCGTTGGATAGCGTAGGGTAAAAATTACTATTCCCACTCCAGCGAGTGCAATAGTAGGGAAAGAGCTGGATAGCGGAAGGGTAAAAATTACTATTCCCACTCCAATGAGTGGAACAGTAGAGAAAGCATTGGATAGCGTAGGGGTAAAAATGACTATTCCCACTCCAGTGAGTGCAACAGTAGGGGAAGCATTGGATAGCGAATGGGTAAAAATTACTATTCCCACTCCAGTGAGTGCAACAGTAGTGAAAGCGCTGGATCCCAAAACAATAAAAAAAACATCAACATCTTTATAAAATGTAATTTCCTATATTAACATAATTATTATATACCTATAAATATGTTATTAAAAAAGATAATAAAAAAATAATTAATTACACATTATTTAACACTATAACATCCACAACACACACCTACAATTAATTACACAATTAAATTGAATAATTACTAATTAATCAATGAAAATTAATTTGTTATTATTTATTAATTAATCAGTAAAAAATGAATTACTTACCACCTTTCACACCATTTACACATATAAACACCAAAACACACACCTAAAATTAATAACACAATAACAATTAATAATTACTAATGAATTAATGTTAATTAATTAAAATGTATTTAATAATTGATCAATAAAAAAATTAATTACTTACCACCCTTCACACAATTTACACATAAACACCACGACACACACCTAAAATTAATTAAACAATTAACCTAAATACTTATTAATTGACTAATTGAAATTATTTAACAACTAATTATTAAACTATTAACACATTAATTATTCAATACATTTTATAAAATTAAATTACTTCCCACCCTATTCCCCTATAAATCCACAACCCGCTACTGAACTAAAATCGCAGAATTAAACTTAAAATAATAAATAATAACTAGTAAAACTCTAAAACATATAATAAAATGACAAACGATTCTCATTAAAAACACTAAAATACATAAAATTATTAATAAATCGATATTTTTGTAAACTATATTTTTGTAAACGATATTTATTACAAAGATATTTTTGTAATCAATATTACTTACCTGTCAATCGATATTCTTGTCAACTATATTTTTGATGTTGATATTTCTTCCCCACGATATTTTTGCGGCAATATTTCTGTCCCACAATATTCCTCCATCGATATACCTACTCTGCACCCATTGAAATATCCCTGAAGCTGATGATAGTCAGAAAGTAACTCTTAAGAATTTGAAACATCTAGTCGGTGTTATAAATGTTGTTAAATTCTTCCAGTCTGGGTGTAACAGGACTTGGTGGTAGACAGTGTCTAAATCTATGGTAAAAAACTAATGTACTCCTTTAGGAAGTGACAACATTTAATTAATTTTAGGAAGTGGATATTGATCTGTAAGGATGGATTTGAGTTCTACACATCATCTCACCATTGGAGTGTTGTGCCCCAATGAATGAAGAGACCCACTACACAGATTCCACAGGTTCTATGATCCCAGCTTTTTCTAATGCATGTAACTCCTTTGTAAGCCTTTCTTCTATATAAAATGGGACATTTCTAACTTTATGAATACATTGTTTGGCATTCTATTTATTTGTGTTATAATTCTTTATTGGCAATTTTAAAGTAAAAGAACATCATAGGAACATACATAATTTTGTGATAAACTGTTAAGGATGCAAATGTTTTGGTAGAAAACCACAGGAAAAACATCCAAACCTTTCTATCCCACAATATCCTATTCCTTTACAAAAAACAGTGACTGGGGACTGTTAGGATCTAATAAAATCCCTAGATTCCATTGCTGAATCCAGCCTAGAAGAGACTGGTCGTCCATAGCCACATATAGTTTACACTCGCTTTCCTGTAATTGAATTAGAAAAAGCAAGATGTTCTGTCCTCCTGCAATTCTAAAATGTTTTACTTTATTGTCCTTACGTTTATCATCCACCTTGATTTTTGTGTGGATTTTATTGCTAGAGCTATTTTTTTTAACTGATCCTAACCTATTATCATTCCCATCCACTCACCTGCCTATGACCTCATTGTCCTGCACCTCCTCTATGACTACTCTAGTATAGTGTAATGTTAACGAATGCAATGACTTTCTTCATGGTGACACCCTATTGACCAACAAATTGGATTATTTAATAAATGGATCATTGCCATGCATAACAATTTGATCGCAGATCAGCTAATTGTGCAAGGAACCAACCTGACATGTTGCGGTAGTTCTTTTCAAAGCGCACACATACTCTTCAACATTCTCATTCTTTACCTGCTTTCTGTTGAAAAACTTTAAACTTGCCCATGGCCATACAAACTACAGGTGCAAAATATATGTCCAAGTCATCAAGGGCATGTATAAAACATCTCCTTCACCGAACTGTCTTACTTTCTTTTCAATTTGGTTATACAACTGCAAACGTCCTAGATCCAAACAATGCAATAAAAAAATATTTTTCCCTAAGTCATACAATCCTCATCGAAAGTGGATTTGTGAGACCTGATTTAGAATTTGGTAGGTAGGTTACTCTGTCACAAACGTGACGGATATCCCATCCGCCATATTGCAAGTGCCATATGATATAATGGTATTGTAATATGGGTGATGGGGTATCCATCACATTTGTGACTGAGAAACTACATCCACAAACTCTAAGTCAGGTCCTTATTTGCAAACATATTCTTCCCATTTCTTAGTGGGTTCACCTTAAGCTAGCTTCAAGTCTTCAGGTGCCGATAATCTAAGTATATGATTGACACACATGACTAAAACATCCTTCATACCTTAAGTTTAATAAAAGATACGGTACAGTAAAAAATCAATTACAAAGAACTCTATAAAGTCTACTGCATTGTTGCAACTGGGTTCCGTCCATTCAGTACGCATGGATTTATTTGGTTTTTGGACTACTCAGTTTGGGACATTTCACTCTGGGTGAGTCTCACTACATGTGTCTCATCTACGGTAATCACCTGGCAAATGGACTTGGCGTGTTTACCAACAGTGTATACCTTTTAAGATAAGGCAACTGTGACGCAGATAGGGTAAGGGGCACTTGGATGGTTACACGTAAACACACGTCACATGTGTTTGCACATGTGTTTGGGCTGCCCTCAGGAATCCTAGTTTGCCGGGCTAGGTGTCAGCAAATTGAGGCAGCCCTCTGTTGACTGAAGTGAAAGGAAGCAGTGTGGGCCTTAAGATGACCTGTTGAACCTTTCTCTGGGGATCTTTACCCGGATTAGCCTTCTTTTTTACAGCATGGAGGCTGTGAAGTGGCTTTAAGTTGGCCCTGGGTCTGGTATGTCCCACTCAGTGTCCAGCAGCATTTCCTGTTGACCCAGTGGGGCTGAAGGGAGTCCACGGGTGAAGTGGGTCCTGTGGATGGAACTGCCTGGGGTGACCTTTTCTTGGAGCATTCTGTGATTGGGCGTGAGTTCCCTTAGGTTTTTACAGCTTCGCAGAGATTTGCGTAACGCCAATATGCAAATTCCGCCACCCCTAGTCCACACTTCCGGAGGCTTATATGAGAGCTCAACTCAAATCAGTCGCCTCGGGTACTGATGAATGGTGAGCTTTCTGATGTTTTCCCTATCCGTCTGGAAACAAGACAGGGCTGCGCACTGTCTTTTCTCCTCTTTGCCCTAGCGATAGAACTACTTGCCCGGCTTATCCGATGTGATGTGCAAATACAAGGGTGGCAATGGCAAGATTCTCATGAAGATCATGTTGCCTTATATGCAGACGATGTTCTTCTCTTCATTGCTGGTATACCAGTTGGAAATGGGAAACCTGGGGTTCTCCCATATCCGGGCAATGCTCTTTGGCGCTCCAATTCCCCATGCTCTCCCGGCAGTAATTTGAGCGGACCTGCTCGCATGGCGCTCTGCACTATGGTATACCCAATGGGAAGCTAAGTTCACATCGCAGATGCCCCAGTGTCACAACGCCTGGCTGAGGAAGGTGGCAGCACTAGAGGAATTCCAGAAATTAAATCAAATTGGCATTAAACTCCTCGGGGATGTATGGTTGGGAATACAACTGCGTACCTTTCAAGACTTGCAAAGCATATACCCCCTTCACTCCAGGCAGTTCTATAAATACCTACAGCTCCGGCATGCTATCACCCTCCACGTCACTGCTAAGTGTAATGAATTATTGTGCAGTTGTTTAAATCCTAATAAAGTTGATTATCAAAAATAAAAAGTAGAACCTCAATGAAGCACCAGCAGCGGCAGGTCCCTAATCCAGAATAAGAAATCAGTAATTGGTCTTGCCACATCCAAAAGAAGAGGCAGTGAAGCCACCTCACACTGACAAATTGGAAGGCAGCAAATGAGAGTGACAATGAAGCCCACGAATGGTAAACAATGGGGGGGCTCCAAGATCTCTGTTTAACACAGTATTTCTCGCAAGCAAAAGCGCATGCATTAGGGCATGGTTACGCAGGTGAGGCCTAAAAATGTCATGAGTGGGGGGGCACCCTGGGTAATCAGTTGATTCAGGAGGGATGACTTCCGTAAAAGTGATTTCACTCCTAAAATTGGAAGGACTTGAAGGTAGTGTACCATGCCCTTCTTCACTTCTCTCAGTTACTTCACAATCAAGTAGCGATAGTGGGGACAGACAACACAAATACTACATAAACAAACAGTCGATCATGGGGCCTTGACCCCTATCAGATCTTCCTTTCCAAACAATTAGCTGGGCAGAGAATAATTTAATGTCCCTATCAGCAACTTATATTCAGGGAAAGGACAAATTCCTAGCAGACAGGTTAAACAAGGTGTTTTTCCCATATATTGAAACAAATATGTCAAAGATTCGGACCGCCTCACCTGGAGCCCTGCACCAGTTTGGAGAATGTCTTTCAGGAGGCAATTTTGTCAGGTTTCAGAAGCTAGGTTGTTGGGGGATAGATGCCCAGTTTGGACTCCTACTGTTGTATCCTTCCTTTTCTTACCTCTGATAACCAAACAATTAGCTCATGTAAGGAAAAAGCAAGTGGATCTCTTTCTGGTAGCCCTTTTGGCCAAGGATGCCATGGTTTTCTCAATTGTAAGTGATGGCGAGGGTGAGCGAGTGGTTTCTTCCAATAGATATGTGTCACTTCAATCTAACCTTCGAAGCCTGGAAGCATACAAGAGTATGAGGTTGACGGTATGGCTGATGAAGTGGGGCTTAATAGGTCATCCCTAAGAGGGCTGTATTGTCTATAAAGAAGGCTTCATGGTATTAAAAAGTAGGACATGTGCAAGTTCAATGTGATACAGGTCCTTACAGTGAAAAAGCCCCAAATGCTATATTTCACTGTCAGTGGGGGGACTTTGTGAAACATTTTTAAAAAGCCCAATACTGATAGATACATTTTTTTATATTTATTGTTGAAAAGGTGCTTTTAGAAAGCTACCTTTTCTCTGCCAATAGCTACTGGTTGCCAATTTGCATCAGCTTTAACTGTCACCTGGCAGCTGATTGATGGAGTGGGCGCAGGAGCCCTTCACAGGTGAAGAAAGGTTCTGTCATCCTGGTTTTAGGTAGAGATGGCCAAAGTTTGAATATTTGCAGTAGAGCATACAAGAAAAGCTGCAAACATGTGTAGGGTTACCCATAGGAACTTTTACACCTCTGGTTAGGGAGTGACCAGTAATTTCCTCTACCCACATGCTAGTGCCAGGAATAAATGTGGCATCCCCTGTACCCTCCTCAGAACACGTTCTGGGCCAGTGAAGGAACAGTAGAGGGTTGGACCTGTTGCGAGTAACCTGAAGCAAGCCTCGAATACGGAGCTACTCGTTCTCTTGCACCCAGGGCAAAGAAGTAGATTTCAAGGGCCATAAGGCTGGCTTTCAATTCAAACACCAGGGACACAACAAGCAGCAAGAGGCCCTTTTCTACAACTGCCCAGCTGTCCAGTTCCAACTGTACCTTTACTAGAACTTGTTGCTGACCTCTACTGT
This sequence comes from Lissotriton helveticus, assembly GCF_964261635.1. Taxonomy (NCBI): domain Eukaryota; kingdom Metazoa; phylum Chordata; class Amphibia; order Caudata; family Salamandridae; genus Lissotriton; species Lissotriton helveticus. Next base: position 44,652,317 of record NC_136064.1, on the reverse strand, counting down.
AGTGAATCTTTACACTCAAAGTGCTGTTCCCAGTTTCTTGATCCTCGGCTAGTGTGGTAGCGTATTTCTCTTATCTTTTGCCGAAGCCAGGGATTTAGGAACATTTTGATGTCAAGAACATCCGGATGACCGGCACTAACCTGCCAGCCCCATCCTACGAAGGTTCGTCGCCTCTAGATATAATTTTATTAATTGTATTGATAAAAATATACTTAATCACTTTGAGATTAGACATTACCTCTACATTAAGCCTGCCTGCGCTGTGCCATTGCAACCAAGGGGTTGAGCTCATGTTTATTTAGTGACTTTATTTGTTCTCCCTGAAAATGGCTGTGATTATTTCTTGAGGTGGTTACTCACCCCCCTCCAACTAACACCCCAATGTCTTACAATTATCTATTAGACTTCCCTATTTAAGGATTCTTTCGAATAAACTGAATCTTTTTTTAGGGCCAGGTTTTCATCCTAAGATGATGTCTTCCCTCTGTTAGAGACAAGAAGTAATTTAAAAAATGTTTCTCCAGTGGAGGAGGCTTTACACCCATTGGATGTGTGAAGGGCACTGAGGGTCTGTTTGTTAGGCTCACAATAATATAGAAAATGTGAGACAATATTGATTAATTTTGGCACATTTAGATATGGTTAAAAGGCTTCTATCCTGACCTTAAATAGATGGATTAAAACTCTCATGTCTTTGGCTTATACTGCACAGTACACAGCCATACCAAGCATTGCACAAGACAGTTCCACTTAAGGAACAGCTGCTACTTGGGTTAAATACCTGAGGGGCTTATTTTTTGTACGTATGTAGAGCAGCCACTTGTGCTACACCATCCACTGTTGTCTTTCATTAAAGATTGGATGTGGCAAACTTTCATACCATGGAGTTTAGTTCCAGGGTATTATCAGCCAATATAATCTGAGTGATTTTCTACGCCTAATGTTTTAATTAAAATTGGTGTTTGCAACCATTGAGAATCTTGTTTTCTATTGAGCAAATCAGGTGGGATATATTGCTTATAAAGTAAGGGGTATATCCTCATAAAGCAAGTAGTGATACAGGAAAATGGATTGAGGATGCAATGATTCGGTTATTTACCAGTAATCTTCATTACTCCGAATACCCTATCAATACTTAAAACTCACTCCCCATTCACATCCTAAGTAAGGTAAAACTATATTGTTCAGTTAATTAAGACTTAAAATTAAAACACATTAAAAATTTGAGAAGTATTCGCACAATCATCACATTATTACATAAACAGGCCTATTGAATATCAAACAGCATTAAGAGGTCAAAGCATTAGGACGGGGAATAGCAACTAACTGTAAAGCTCCCAGGCCCATGAGTCTGTTAGCATCGTCTGACTCAGGCTGCTGGTACCTTTGTTGCATAAGAAGACCTAGGGCCAGATGTATGAAGCCGGTTGCGATTCGCAAACGCCGGAATTCACAGAATTCCGGCGTTTGCGAATCGCAAACTGTGTTTTGATATGTATGTGCAAAATCGCAAATATTGTGATTCCTTATTTTGCTCAAGCATTTAAGGAATCGCAATTTTGCGATTCCTTAAATGCTATGCATCAAGCATTTTTTTGCGAATCCACATTAAGAAATCGCAAATCGCAAATTACCACCAACTTGTAGTTGGTGGTAATTTGCGGTTTCTTTTACAAATGCACCTTTTGGCATTTGTTAAGGTGCCATGTGGCGCTCATATATGCCCTTAGGGCATGTATGTGCGCCATATGCGCACACATGTAAGTTTCAGGGGTGCAGCAGGGTGTCCTTTGGACACCCCTGCACCCTTGAAATTATTCTCAATTTGCGATTTGCAAATTGCGAATCGCAAATTGAGAATAACTTCACATTTCTTCCTATGGGCCTCCTGGCCGATAGAAATGAATGGGAAATTATTCCTTAATTGCGATTAGCAATTTGCTAATCGCAATTAAGGAATTTTAAAAAATCGCTAAAAAATAGCGACTTTCTACATACATCCCAATTTCCAATTCCCAAATAGCGATTTCTTAAAAATCGCTATTTGGGAATCGCAAATGATGGGGATGATACATCTGCCCCTTAGTTATGCTCACCCAGCATAAGAAGGTAAGCATGGGCAACGAGCGGGCAGTTAACAGTGTGTTGTTTCACTCATAATGTCAGTAGCTAAATAAATAAATAAAATGTCAGAATCAATTGCAAATGGCTAAAAAAAGGTCCTTTTGTTTGGGAATATATTATGAGAGAGCGATGATTGATGTTGCAGATTGAATAATAATGGACAAAGATAAGCTGAGTATAACCAGTGCATTGGTGTAAAAAGATTATATAATGTCCCTCAAGGAAAGTGCAATCAGTGCTTTGACAATACATTATTTGTTTTGCAAACTACAAAATGAATAGCAGAAATAACAAAAAAGATCATATCCTGCCCCTAAAGAAAAGTGCAATCAGTGCTTTGACTATTGGTTCTGCAAGCTACAAAATGAATGGCAGAAATAAAAAGATTGTATACTGGCCCTAGAGCAAAATTCAATCAGTGCTTTGACAATAAACTAATTTCTTTTGCAAATTACAAAAATAAGCACAGCGCATTAGCAAAAGGAGTGGTGTTCTGTTGGTGTGAGGCTCGCTCAGTCAGTTTTCTTTCAGCCAGTGGCATAAACCTCAGACTTTTCCCACAGAGATGAGATCGTCTCCTTGTAAACGCGCGTGTTGGTATGAATCCTCAGAAAACGTTGTTCCAGTGGTCTCTCTCGCTCGGCCTTCATTGCTGGCAGGTACAGACCATGTGGCATATGTCTTCCTTTCAGAGGCGCAACTAGAGCCAAATTTCGGGGGGGGCTAAGAAAAAATTTCGGGGAGGGGGGCTGAACCTTTAATCAGTAGGCAGAGTGGAGCTGCAGGGCCTCCAACAAGGGGTGAAACAATAGCAAGGCCTAATTAACATTCAAATGGTCTTTTAAAGACCTGTGAAACGTTCGGGTGTGGCTGTGTGTGTGCCCGGGATCTGTCTCATCCCGGGCTGCCACACACGACGGGGCGGGGTGGGGGGGGGGGCTGAAGCCCGGTGAGTCCAATGGGTGTTGCGCGCCTGCTTCCTTTGCATAGTGGTACAGCTGGCATGCAGTCGCCTTGGTTTGTCTCAGTTAAGCAGGGAAGTTGCATAAAGTGGTAAAGCAGCTCAGGCGGTAGTTTAACAGCTTTAGCTTTCCCCACAATTTACGGAGTTCACCTAAATATGGCTGGGGTTTGAGAAGGCCACATGAGCCTATTGTCATCCGTGCGTGTGATCTTTTTAACGGGAAACAGCGTTTACATCACTTGCGCTACAACGCATGCGATTACAACACGGTCATTACAACGACTGCGTTGTTACAACGCAAGTCGTTTCACTACTTGCTGTAGGGGGCACCGTAAACTACGGAATAGTATAATTTACTATTCCAACACATTCCCTACTGTTGCACACGCTGGTGTTTGAATAGTAAATTATACTATTCCTAAGTCCAGCGCGCCCCCTACAGCAAGTTGTAGACACCACTTGTGATGTAATTGTTTGTGTTGTAATGACCGCTTTGCAATTGCATGCGTTGTAGCGAATGCGATGTAACATTGCATATTACTTTTTAACAGGAAGATTCTGTCAGTGGAGGAGGACTTCTTAGCAACTGAGTTAATGACTCTATTGAAAGCAGCTTGAGGGAGGGATATGGACCTGAGTGGCTTGGCCTGCAATGTTGTTAGGTCAGAGTCAAATAATCATGTGCCCGTGTGTTGTTAGGATCATCTATGGCTCTCCACGCAGTGCTGCCTTAGTGTTCCTTCGGTCTCGTTCTTCAGCTTATAGCACATTTTTAAGTATGAACCAAGGATGAGAAACCAAATGCAAGCCTTACATTGGCTGGGAAGGTGTGCTGTAGGAGGCTAAAAACCCTCCAACAGGAGCCAGGTATTGCATTTTCAATCACTTTATCTGCTCTCCCCCACATAGCTTCTACTCCAAATGCTATTGAGGGTAAGTATTTTGCAGCCATAATCTGCAGCAAAGGTTGGAGAGTTGAGCTCTTCAATGTGTTCATCAGGAAGAAGGAAGCAACATTAGAGAATTAATTTTCCTTAGGACTGAACAGCAGTGGCTAGCAAATGCACTACTTGAGTGAAAAAAGACTCAAAATACTTGTTCTCTTTTACTGATTCCAAAGGTGAGCATTCTTAAAGGAACGTTATTGGAGGTCTTCGCCTTTTGGTTACTGACACAGTTTTTAGGTCTCACCTACGTATCGCACATGCGTTGCTTAGGAAAAGACCTTTAGAAATCGATTCAGGTTTGCTGCCAAAAACTTGCACGAATTGCATTGCTTTGCATGGCAACGCGTGCACATTTGGCGATTCACTTGCGGGAGCGAGCTTTCAAACCATCTGGTAATTACAAACAGATGGTTCCTGTTTGCTCCCACAAGGGAAACTGGCGCAGGCCCCCTCCTCTCTCCCCTCCCCTTGCTGCCTCCTTTCAGCGCGAGGCACGCGCGCTTGTTACCATCAGTCCCTCTCCTTTTTGCCCTTCTTTTTTCCATCCATGTGTTCAGTGCTACTTTCAATTGATAAATGCTGTCAAATATTCTGAAAGGAACGAATGATTTTGAGCTCATAAGGTTACCTCCCCAGTGTTCACATTCGTAGTAGTACATGAGACTCCGGATTGGGGGCGAGAGAGGCAGGGAGGGGGCTGGTAAGATCAAAGGGCTGAGCACACTAGCCCGAGGACTGCTCGGCTTTTGCCAATGGTGAAACTGCATATTGGTGTTACTAGAGGGATAGTACGTTGGCCATATGAGCTGTCCAAGCCAGGTGCACAACAACACTTGTAACACTTGCTAATCTCACGCTTAGTGTCGAGGACAGACAGACGCGTCTCTAGAGCGTCGACGATTATAATCATTACATAGCGTGGCAGGTTTACTCTAACATGCCCGGAAGCCTGCTCATGTAATGTGTTTCTCACATGCTTGTAGTGAGATTCCATCTCTCTGCATGGGGATTAGCACAGTTTTTACTCGTTACATAACGAGTCGTTAGTGACTTCCTTTACATGGGCTGTATTCAGGGGAGATGTCCCGCTTGTGTGACACAAAGGCATAGCAGGATTGTCCCCAAAGCAGGCCGTGTGTGAAGTTATGCTGTTGTTGCCAGTACACCTGCTGTAGTAATTGCTCCCGCCCAGGGAGCCCACACTCATCCCAGGTTTCGTTGAGGGATCGCTGTGGCATGTGACATACACCAGCAGCAGGCCGGCTCGCGGTGCCCTGTGAGGGATGCTGCGGGGAGGGTAGTGTGGAACATGCTTTCACACCGAGGTGGCTGGAGAGCACGGCCAAGAGAGATGTGTCCTGTGCGCTGAACCCCTGGCAGCAGTGTGCTGACCAGATGAGAAGCATAACTCTGCAGCTTTTACTTCCGTTTAGTCGCTGCAGTATTGTGCACTGGGCCCTACCTGTGCTTTGTAAGGTTGGGGAAAGAGTCTCATAGTTTCGGAAAGATGAGCACGGAACTAATCGCAGTATTGGGCGCCTAGTAAGCAAGTATTCTCCCAGCATTTTTTTCTCCTATATATACAGATACGCACGACATAACGCTTAATTCCACACCCGCTGTTTCTAAGCACTGCTAATAACAGATTGTTACTAGTGCACAATTTATCGTACACAGAAGAGTGGACATCAGAGACTGCTTTGTTGGATGTGAAGCCATGACCTCTAAAACGCAGCAATATGCCATATAAACCACCCTCTCCCTGTGTCTCTCACACAAATACGTAACTGGTGCGCATGCAAAGCGCTCCTAAACCTTCGGGTCGAGTTCGCGCCATATAACACTGCAAAAAATGCCTCGGGCAGTGTTAGTTTAACTTTCTTTTGTCAAAAAACTAATTCTGGCTGTGATAGAAAAAAAGTAACCATTTTAAATATCTTTCTTTTGCGTCTCTTTGTGTTGTTGGAGTTACCTTATAAGCTTTCTTGCAGCTGCATGTTACATAATTAGCATCAGTGGCAAACTCAACCCGCATTCTGTCACCTCTGGGCCTTAAGACTATGTGGCTGTAACCAAAGCTGCATTTCCTGGGTTGCGATTATGATTAGGGCTCCCTGTTTTCCGTTTTTACGGATTTTTACAGATAAATACAGACAGAAAACAATGTGTTTTCCGTCTGCATTTATTTTTAAAAATGGATAAATACAGAAAATCTTCTTCTTTAAAGTGACTCTTCGTGCTGTCTTTTCTGAATTTAGCCCAACAGCTGAGCAGATGGACAGCGTGGGAAATTGAAAAACAGAATGACATTCTTTAAATAACTACATTTGTCAACTAACATTTATGGTATAATGCTAATATTTGCTGGTGGATGGACTGTTATGTAATATTTGGCAACTTAAGTAGCCAAAACACGACAGACATCAAAGTATGACTGCACGTCCATCATTTAAATAAATATGGTACATGGGCTGTTTTGGTTCATGCAGGGGAGCACTGAAGTTATTGACTCTGCCCCAGCCCTACCCTCTACTATGCACGTGCTGACGTGTTGTTGGAGTTTCCTTATAAGCGCTATCTCTCACTAACTAACTCTCTCCATAACTAACACTCTAACTCTCTCTCTCACTAACTCACTCTCTAGCTCTATCTCACTGACTCACTCTCTCTCTCACTAACTCACTCTCTCACTCTGTCTCACTCACTAACTAACTCACTCTCTCACTAACTGCTTAACTCACACTCTTTCTCTCACTATCTAACTTTCTCTCTCTCACTCACTAACTAACTCTCTTACTAACTGACTACCTCATTCACTAACTCTCTCACTAACTCACTCAATAACATCTCACTCTCTCTCACTAACTAAATAACTCTCTCACTAACTAACAAAATAAATAACGTACTCTCTCGCTAACTATTAGACAAAAACTGTTTCCCAAACTATTTTTTTTTACTTTTTTAATATACTCATTCAATTATACAAAATACTTTCTTACTCATATATACAATTACACAAATACTTATAACACTTCTTTATTGTAACTTTTCAGCATGCTGCACACTTCTCTACTGCACGGCTTAAAAACATATGCAAAGTCAATATCTCTAACTAAACACTTACAAAATCCCAAAAGCAAAACCTATTGGCTATACCAAGCATTGGCATAGCCAATAGGTCTCGCCTTTATAACATTATAAATGTTTAACCATCCAATTGTTAATGTTGCACCAAAGATATTGTGATGCACAATTAAAACGTATAATGTCCCAAAGGCGACACCTATTGGCTATGCCAATGCTTGTTGTTTTTATTAAAATTTACTTGGAACTATGCTGTGCCACATGTTGCTGGAGCATTAATTAGCCTTTGCAGGCCACCCTTTATATAGCTGATCACCAGTACATCTTTGGGGTAGAGCATGTGTGAAATGTTGAACCCAGGAGCATGCAAATTGACTTTATTAAGGATTACCGTCAGCTCCGCCAGATACAGGATGAGCATGAATGGAGTAAAGACGTATCCTTGCTTCAAGCCGTTGTTCGAGTAAATTTTCCTTGAGACAGTCGACCCGGTGCCCAGTACTACCCATGTCCATGTGTTCTTATATAATAATTGAATGGCTCTGAGGAGAGTCAGAGATATCCTCAATTCACAACCTGAATTCCCATATAGCTTAGAACCAGAGCTGGGTTAAATGTTAAACACAAAATAAGCATGTGCTTGGGGCATCAAGGGAGGGGGCACCACAGAGATTTTCTATTGCCATTACCATGGACCTTATGGTGCAAAGCTGCAAATGGTGCAGCTGAACCTATAAAGTGGAAGCATACAAAATTAAACATTATTTTCCATCTTAGTGTAAGTTTTGATTCATGTTTAAAAATAATAACATTTTATTTTACAGTTTATTAATGTTGATATTGATAATTAGATATATATGGGGGCAGCAAACACTTTTTAAAGTGATTAGGGCCTCTAAAGGTCTTAATCCAGGCCCGCTTGGAACTATTCACAAAGTGTGGTGGGTTCTCTTCCTCTTTATTGCTGGTTTAGTAAGAGGAGCATCAGAGGAAGGCAACTTATTGGTTCTGGATATATTCAGGAACCGGGGTGGTGAATACTAACAAAAACAACTATACCCGACCCATTCAATAACTCCAAATGGAAAACAACTCTGTTTTCTCTCCGAAACCAAAATAGGGGCTCTGCCCTCATAGAAAGCACAAACTCTTGTGGGGAGCACACATCAAAATATACATGAAAGTTTATACGAAAATGTGCTACCCCAGCAAATCCAATTGTCTTTACTTTCTACTCAGCACCCTGCACTGCGCCAAACTTACTTGGGATTTAATAGGGAAGGCCTAACCTGGGAGTTCTCAAGGCTCCATAAATGTGCTGTTCTACGGGATGACTGCCTGATAGAGTAGACGAAAGAATAGGGACGGCCTGATTCACAAAGGTAAACATGAACCTAAAGTCTAAGTTTAGACTTAAAGTCTAACTTTAGAGCTAAAGTCTTAGTTTACACCTGAAGTCTAAGTTTGCCTTTGTGAATAGGGCCAAAGTGCGGTGGCTTCCCGCTCTCTTTATGATCAGTATAGTAGGAGGGTAATTAGAGGGAAGTCGAGGGTAGGGTCTGACTTTTTCTTTAATCAGCTCTAGTTTGATCATGTGATGCTGAAATAGCAGGTTGTACAACTTCTAAAGTAAGTATAGATACAAGATAAGGGTTTTCAGAGTAATGAGGATTAGAGGTAGGTAATTGTAATTGCATTTATATAGCAAATACAACCCCTGATGAGGCTTCGAATTTCTTTTTGGCAAGTAGCACACTAGTCCAGAACCCAAAAAATTATTAGTGGTGAATTAGTATAGGGAAATATTAAATTTATTTGTGCGGTGGACATGTCAATCTGTTACTTGGATTGAAAAAGGAATAGTGGAGGGATAGAAGAGGGAAGGGTCGAGGAAGGTTTTTTTCTTTGGAGTTCATAGTAGTAGGAGCAGGTTTGAGATAAGTAATGAGAGGGTGGAGGGGGAAAGTCAGAGGAAAGGGTTTAGATCGAATTTAGATAGAACAAGAGAGATAGTAGCCTGGGTATTATGTGGGAATCCCGGGTGTGGGAAGATGCGTGACAGAGTTTTGATAGTAACAAAGTTTAATCTAACTAGTTTGTCCACTTAGGTATTCATTGATATCTTGGAGTCCATGCTAATTCCAAGGTTTCTTACTTCCTTTGATACTTTATGTGTTGTTCCCAGATCATCAGGCCAGACAGCCAGTGGGCCATAATTGTTCCAATTGCCACACCTGAGTATTTCTGTTTTGTAAGCATTCAATTTGAGATGGCTCCATGTCATCCATTGATCCACAGCTCTGAGACAACTGAAAAATTGTGAGTTTTTAATGTCTTAGGGGCTTTCCAGTCTAAGGAGTATTCTTGTGTCATCTGCATAGTTATAGCATGTGAGGTGAAATTGAGTGACCTGTGCCGGTAATGACTTCATGTAAATGTTGAAAAGCATGGGTGAGATGATAGAGCTTTGAGGGACCCCTGCTTTTGTGAAGTACGGTTTGGACAAGATGGGGGGATGGATGACATAGTTCTGTTACGAAGGTAGGATGGGATCCAGTTGAGAGCAGTCTCCTCAATGCCAGCTTCGTAGAGCCTTTGTATTAAAGTATCATGGTCAACCGTGTCAAGGCAACCGAGAAGTCCAAGAGAAGTAGTGTAGCAACCCTTTTCTGGTGATCAGAGTTCTTAAGGTCATCCCAGATGGCACCGAGGGCAGATATTTGTGCCTCTTCCTGGACGTCCTGTTTGGAAGTCTGAAAGTATGGAATTATCTTCAATGAATTGTGACATCTGGTTGAATGTTGGGCTTTCTACCAGTTTGCCCAGGAAAGGTCCACTTGTAATTGGCCTGTAATTGTCAGGTTAAGCTGGTCCAGGTATGTTTTCTTTAGTAATGGGCGTATGTTTGACTTTTTAGTTCTTCTAGAAAGATTCCAATAGTTAAGACATTGTTGATGATTTTTCCTACTGGTGTGGCAGCAGAGATAGTTAGAAGACTTTTCTTGAAGGTTTGTAGTGGATACAAGTCAAAAGGGCTGCCACCAGGCCTGCTTGCTTTGACCAAGTCCATAAATTCATTGTGTGAAATGTGTTGGAAGGAATAGTGAGATGGGTTAGTGTACTCTTGGATTGGTGTTTTGAAAAAGGGTCAGTGCTGGTGGTTTTTCTTTGTTTTAAATAGGAGTCCAACATTTTTGCTATGGTCATGTAATGATTTGCCAGTTTGTTTGAGAAATCTTGAGTAATGGGATGAGCTCCTTCTAGGCAATTTGGTTAACAAACTACTGTGAGAATTTTATGGAATTCTATATTTGCACATTTAGCATTTTTAATTATGTCTGAATAGTATCTTTTTTTAGCTTTTTTGATTGCTGACTTGTATAATCTGTTACGTTTCTGCAGGTGAAGTTTGTCTTGATTGGTGTCTATTTTGAACCAGGTACGTTGTAGCTTTCTAATTTGCTTTTTTATCTCTTATAGATTTGTATTTCTCCAAGGTGCCTGTTTTGTTTTGTTCCATTGTGTCGTTCTTAGTGGTATTAGGATATCATGTACGCAACACAGAGGTATTTTTTCACTCGTACTTGAACAACTATAAATGTAATCCTGAGGCTGTCTGCAGGATGAAGATCAACAGCATTAAATGCAGGTGAAGTGTCTACTTGCTTTCTTTTATTAATTTCCCCCAACGGCAGGCTCTCACTGCCATAAATACATACCTAATGAGAGCAGAATGACAGACAGGGTCCATTAGGGGCCACATTTTGCCAACATTAAAGTTTACATTATTACCGCTAAGTAATGGATGTGAATGTAGTATTCCACTTCTTATGTAGTACTTGACCAGTTGCATATGTATCTTCAATACACACAGGGACATTTAAAACTACTGCCTCATTTTGACAACTAGGTCAGGACTGCTGTAAGGGTAAAGCATTTTGTGCACATACCTTGCATTTTGCTCAAGCATAAATCCCCTTTGTAAATTCATGCATGTGGCAATGCATGCTTTTTTCCTATTTGAACTGGTGCAAATCAACAGTAGTTGGACAGTCAGAATTAGAATTTGGTGTTTCTGCAGAAAAGTTTCTGAATTGAGATATAGAGTTTGCTTACAGAAGCTGAAGCTAAATACATATTTCTGCTCCATGAAAGGGTAAACTATCATTTAATTGGCTGCGACACCTTAATTATATGAACTTAATAATAGAGCATTGTTTATTTTTAACTCTGTGTATATTGCACCCTGAACTTGTATTTGAGGTTACGTGCCTAGCTCCTGTCAGACATTTGAGGAACACCCTACCTCTCTAACGCCAAGATGGAGTGTGTCTTTCGTGTTTTGGAGTCTTTCAACCAGTCAGCAGTTTCTCTTAAGAATGAATGCCCAGTTGCCACCAAATGACAATGCCTTCATACGCAGGTCAATGTTCCTTTATTAAATGAGCATATGTAATCATGCCAAGCTGGGAAGAATGTGCCATACAAAGTTGTGTTTTATATAAATTGAAAATACGAACTACAAATATTTTATGAAAGAGTATACATTGAGATGAGGGAAACTCTTCAAGATGTAGGAAAAGAGAGGTGTGGACTGCAGTTAACAAACTGTACAACACATGAAGTGTGTCCTGATAGCTGAATAGGAGAAAATATTATTAGAATATCCAAGTACAGTAATAGTAACAGAGAATTATTAAGTATTGGACTATTAAATGCACTGAAGGAACAGTAACCGTTGTATATAAATGCAAGCAAATGAATGCCCTCCCAACACTGCAGACTGGTTATCTAAGGTGAAGAAGGGGATTTAGTAACTCAAGATAAAAAGAGATGCGTGACCTGACTTCTATGCAGGGGCAGCTGGCACACACCGGGAATGGAGGTGCGTGGGGGGAGGTAAGGGGGTGTAAAACTTACATGAACGCCTGTGTCTCTCCGCCGCCATCTCTCCTGTCGAGCCAGAAGAGGAAGCACCCAGACTGAGGCTTCCCTAAGCCAATCACAATGCTGAAATGCAGCGTTGTGATTGATCTAAGCACTGTGGTTCGGTGTTCAGCCAGGTGCTGCGAGCCTGGGCATTTTCTCCACCCAGGCAGTAATGCAGCCCATGTGGAGTACATGCAAAGTGGCATGACAGTCTCGGCCGGCCAAGCATTCATGAGCACTTGGAGCGCGCAAACCACTCCTTCCCCTGCTCCTGTGTCATCAGAGCAGCCTGCTCCAATGGCAAAGTTGCTGCAGCAGGAAAACATACAAACATAATACCATTGAGTATTATCATTTTATGTTTCCTTTATTTCAGTGTTGCAAAGCAGTGAGGCGGTGCTCCACCGCCGTGGCGGACGAGCCGCCACTGCTTGCATGAAACACCTCCAGATGGATTCTGCCCTGCTAACGATTTGCTTTTACGGTCTTCTTGTTATCACTGGGAATAACACCAAGTCACACAGTACTAACCTGAATTTCCAATAAAAATGACCGCCTTCCAGTATCCACAGCCTTCATTATACACAAATGCAATCCAGACTGCTGCTCCTTCCTGCAGTCTCTCCACAGTGATTGCATGCCACACATTTTCACAAGAACATGAGACCAAAATGTACTTCACCCCCCTTGATCACGCGCGCACATCTAATCAAAAGTTCGGATGAGCGCTTCTTAGTGGCAATCACGTTTGAAGTGCGGCTAGCCAATCAATGCCGATATTACTAAAGGACAACATATAAAGCAAGATACCAGAGATGAAAAGAAGTACCAAGAGGAATGAAGACTCCTGGCATGGACCCTGGGCACATATTTAATTACAATCAATATAAAGACACACTCTTCATTGACTAATGATGCCTCCTCGGGTGTAGTAGGTGCACACACAAGTTAAATCGGGTTCTTAGCGAGCACCAGGGTGACTTTATGTGATAGAGGGCTTTATAGGTAAACAAAAACATTCAAATTAATTTCCAGCAAAGATCTGCAGCAAATACATGCGTGCATTATTAAAGACTATCTGTGGTACAGACATATTGGCAGACCAACAATATTGGCATATTTACCAAGCCTGATATATTATTTTATCAAATGTTTTCTCAGCTGTATTGTTCATTTGATGATGCTCGCGCAGATGTAATGCTTTGATGCATTCATTACTGATGCTGTGAATTTGTAGGGTGGGTCCTTGGTGGGGGCAGTGGCAAATGGGGAGGATTGGGCGCATAACCTTGGGGCATATTATCAAGGGTGGCGATAGAAAATTATCGCCGCTTTAGCAGCCGTTTTCGGCCACTAAGCGGCGATAATTCTATCACCCTATTAGCAAGTTGTCGCTAACTGCTGTTAGCGACAGCTTGTAGGCGATAGCGAGCGGTTTGAGGCCCGCTTTGCATGTCAGTGATATTTATCGCTAATGACATGCAAAGTGGGCGTTCCCAACCTGTTAGCAACTGCAAGCAGTCACTAACCTCGCTATCGCCTATTACCAACACAGGCGTAGCGTTGGAAATATTCGCACTAAGCGTGAATATCTCCAAAAACTAACACCTGCTCAGACCAGTTCTTAGCCATTATATCCAATGGGAGGTGGATATAATGGCTAAGACCCTGTTAGCGATAATGCATGAATATCGCTATATTCTCAGCGATATTCACGGATTTTTGCCGCTATCGCCTGGAATTTTATCACTTTTTAGATAAACGATGTTAACAGCACGTTATCTCAGCAATAAAATCCAGTGATGCGGGCCGATAAAAAAATTGCCGCTAAGCCTAGATAGCGATAAAAATCGCTATTTGTTGATAATATGCCCCCTTATTTCCTATAATTTATGTAGATTATATAGTTCACGATAATTACAGTTTAAGTTTGATTTACAAAAGGAACAAGCAAGTAACCAGCAATATAACTCATAAAGTGCCACCTCTGTTTTCTCCTAACATTAAATACCCCTCTGACCTTGGCCAGTTAGTAGTTGATCATGTTACCTGCACCACTTATGGAACAATAATATTCCGATGCCTTGGTTTTTAGGACTCTGTGTCAGTGCTGTCTTTGTAAAGTTGAAAGGGCGAGATTTTGATCGATACCTTATCTCTATTGATCTAAACCTCGATCTGGTCGACTGAACCTTTGTTGCCTGTCTTGGAGGAAAACAGTACACCCATTTCCAAGTTAGTTCACCCAATAAAGGACTCTGCTCCCAAAGATCACAAACAACTTCTAGCTTTCAAAAGTTTATTGTAAAGATATGATAAGCTGCAAATACAGGCATCTCAGAATGAGATTCACGAGATACACAGGTCCAATTACATACATGTGCTCTCGGAAAGCCCTCAGACGTGCAACGGAAATCACTAACACAAGTTCTAAGAATAATAAAGCTATCAGCATTGACGCATATCTCTCCTTCATTTAGGTTGGAGGAAAACGCACAGGTTAGGCTGTCCCTACCCTGCTCTAGATGGTATCCCTACTTAACCAAGCCCCAACCTAACAAAGGTGTCAGCAGTGAATGACCCCCAAGGGAAGTCACTCACTCTAAGTCTCTTGGTGAAAACCTATAGTTCTCCAGTCATGACCCCTCTCTGCCTACCCATCCGCTCTCTAAAGGGTCCTCAGGTATCTGCTCTAACTCCACCCAGGGGTGCTGTCCCTAATACAAAACAGTCAACAACATTTGAGACGCCCCTTGCGAGACGCCCCTCACGTGGTGTAGCTTCTGGCTTTTTCCATGATGCTTTGTATTGGGCCTCATACGTTAGAGTTGACCTTGCTTCTCAGACTCTTCTCCGGCCCGCTGATACCCCTCAAACATTCCGGAACCCTCCTCCATGTCTAGGCCGTCTACTGAACAGACCTCTATTCATTCATTTATAATTGGATCCCCCCTCTTCCTTTGCAGACAGATATCTGCAGCCAAGAACCCAACTCTCATAGACTTCCAGAAAAAGCCTGCAACATTTCTCAGCCCAGACATGTACGTGTAAATCGATGTTAAAACATTTCAGGCCTACAATATTTCTCATCAGAATTATAGCATTCAACTTCTTCATTAATTAAAGCATGTTAATATTCTTATTCTATTATTCAGTATACATCTCTATAAATCATGGCCCATTTAATGCAACGGCCAAAACATTTACAATCTGTGTCGTGAAAAGAAACACCTTCCCTTTTAGCTCTGGCCCTGAGGCCTACCACATTCTGCGTTTAACCGCATACCATCTTATGTTTTAACAGCTACACGACATGGATTCAGAAATAATCACATCTACTAAAATCATATAATGTCACACATTTCTGTATTAGTTCCACTTCTACTTAAATCTCTACATTAGCTATACATTCAGAATATAATTGCAGATACTATTAGCACTCATGGCATTTCTCCTCATGATTTGTGCTTACTACAGGTAAGTGTGATGTACTCATACATTTTAAGTCAGTTTGCGCTCTCTCAGTTCCCCCCTTTGATGACCTCTCGGGGTCATCACTAACATTTAGACTGCAGTTATTGCTGGCATTCTCTGCGCTTCCAGAGCCCTCAGACTCCTGTACTGATTATCTTGTATGGCAGCCAATCTCTGCAGCTGTTCTCTTTGGGCCCTTTCTGACCTTCTTGCTCTGTACCATTTGAATACCCTCACCAATCCCCACAATATAATCCCACAGATCAATATTATGATGATAGGTTTTAGAATATACCACACAAAGCTTTTGCCTAAGGTGGAAATCCACCCTCCAACTTCACTCATTCCGTGGCCCACCTTTTCCCAGACATTTTCTCTACTCAAGTCCTCGATCTCCTTGTGAATATTAGTTATGTTCTTAATAACTTTCTCAAGGGGCTTCGAATTGTCTGGAATGTAAGTGCAGCATTCCTGGACCTTCAAAGCCTTACAGACTCCGCCCTCTTTTGCTAGTAGGACATCTAATGCAAGACGGTTTTGAAGAACCATAGCCCTTATCGATTGCATCTCTCCTTCTACCAGCATTAAGGACTGAGCAGTGCTGGCAGACAACCTGTCGACAACTGTTGCCAGTCGTCTAATTTTAACATCATTAAGGATTACTCCCAAAAGAGGGAACATAGCTCCAAAGACATCTCCAACCATTTCTGCATCGCCTACATCTCTCCTTCCCCTCGAAGATGTCTTGCCCTCAATGATCACTAAGTCTTGTGCATGATATATTTTGGGGAAGACAATTGCTAAGTAACATGATCCATACCAGTTGTCAGGTAGTCTCACGTAGGCATTTCTTCCACATACAAAATACACATTTGGAATCACTTGCATTCCCTTCAGGAAATCTTTAGTATAGTACTCTAGATTGAAAGCATGTTCACAGTCAACTTCTCCCACGTATACATTTTCGTAATACGTTTTGGCTCGGTGAAGACATAGCTTTCCTCTCTGTGTCTTATCTAAAGCTATTGGACCACTACTACCCTTTCTCTTGTGTGCCTTCTCTTCCTCGGTCCAATCTGTTTTCCATTGTCCTGATTTTTTCAAAATCTTTTGTCTCCTGTATCGATCATCCACCTGCCCTATGAACTTCTTCTCGACTTCTGACACCTTGCATGTCAGGTTATTTCTACGGGCATGTGAAGTATCTAAGGTAATCCAAGGAATGAAGAACTTGGCCAATCTGTCTTCACTCTTCCAGTAGTCCCATTTGTTCATCTGCTTATAATTTGGGACTTCTGGCAACACTGAATCATAATTGGAGAAATAGTATTCGAAACTATCTCTCTCATAAAATATACTAAGCAATAAACTACATGTAATGCCATATGTCAGCGGGAGGTGATGGTACCTAATACCCTCATCTACAGACGCCGGCAACTGCATGCAGACGTAGCAATCCTTAACCTCCATGGCATCCACGTATTCATATAAGAGTTTAGCATAAGCATTTGACCTAAAGTCTCCTTGGGACTCATCTACGTGTAACCTACGGGCCTCTGCAGCTAATAACGCTTTCTCTTGAGTGTTTTCCCTTTTCTCACCAGCAACAGTAGGTGTAAGCGTTTCTACAGAATTCACATCAGTCACCTTTGCCTCTTCCTCATGTCCCTTTACATAAGAAATTGTTACCACTAAAGCTATTAATATTATCACTCCTACTATTAGTGTACCTATTATACATTTAGCTCTGCGGTTCTGGGTGCCGGCCTCCATTTCGTCAGACAATATGGCTCTCTCTTATCTTAGCAAAAGTTCTTTTCCTCTCGTTCCTTTACAGTCTCTTTTAATCCTTTTGTCTTTAGAATCCACACAACTGGAAGCTGACAACCTTCTTCACAAAAGTTCTTTAACAGTTCAATAAAGACAACCCTAGCCCTTCTCCATCAACTCAAGGGAAGTTCCCTAAAATTCTCTGCTTCCTGGGCGCTAGGTAATCTTCTTTTTTCTGTTCACTTTATTTACAAAGTCCTTTAACAGTCTACTATTAGGTTTGTGCCTGTAGCTTCAATAGCATAGTTCAGTATTTCCAAACGAAGATTGTGCTCTTCATGTGCTGTTATCGTTGTACCAAAGTCGGGGAATTGCAATTCTGAAAGGAACATGTGTTTTAACTTGCTGAGGCGGGGAGGTCTGGGGAGCATGAATGTTAGTGACCCTTCTTGTTCGACACCGGGTACCAACATTCGTATTTCCACGGTGATAATGGGCTCAGAACTGGACACCACCACCGCTCGGATCCTCCCTGTCTCCGGTTTCACAGACATTTGTCGCCAGATATGTCCACTCAGGTGTGGAGTATCTTCTGTTAGGCACACGCACTCTTCTTGACCTTCTTCGGTCGGGTGCTTCAGCGCCCTGAGCACCTTCTTCTGGGTCTGAGTCTTCTGATATCGGAGGAAGGGTTACCTCTGGAGTTGACCTCAGGCTAGAGCTCCTTCTTTGCGGCCAATTAGCTTCTCCACGTGCCCTTCTACTCCTTCTCCTTCTTGTCTGTTCTCGCTCTCTGTCAGACCTGTCAGGGTCTGACTCGTACTCCCAGCTACTTTCTCCTTCTGTAGCGTCTTCTGTTTCGCTGTTGTACTGACCGTCCTCAGCTTGGTCAGACTCGTTCCCTGCTTCCTCTGGCACCTCTACAGCTTGGCTAGCCCCCTCTATGGCTTCTCGGTCCTCTTCTGGACGTCTATCCGAGAGAGGAGCTGTTTCTTCCCGAGGTGCTGGAACCCTTCGCGTATGTGACGCGTGGATCCAGTTGGGCAGGCCTCCCACCTTCACAGCTGTGTTCGTGATCAGGATGATCTGGAAGGGCCCACGCCAACGAATATCCAAGCAGCTTCTTCTCACATGTTTTTTCACCAGGACCCAGTCCCCAGGGTACAGGTCATGGCACGGGCCCTGGCACGCTGGAACCTCGGCAGCCTGCACCTGAAGGGACACAGAACGAATGGCGTCAGACAGCCCCTTACAATAGTCCAGGATCATATCATCTGTGATATTTAACAGTGCAGTAGCTGGGACAGATGGCAGCCTCATTGCTCTCCCCATTAACACCTCATGTGGTGATAACCCCGTTCTTCTGTCTGGGGTACTACGAAGGCTCATGAGAACCAATGGCAGGGCATCAGGCCAACTCAGGGTCGTTGAGGAACAAACTTTGGCTATTCTGGCCTTGATAGTGCCATTGATCTGCTCCACAATTCCTGAGGCTTCTGGTCGGTAACTGCAATGCAACTTTTGATCGATATTTAGCGCTACACAAATCATCTTCACAAGCTCGCTGTTAAAATGTGTTCCCCTATCTGATTCCAAAAAGGCCGGCACCCCGAAGCGAGGAATGAGTTCCCTGAGCAGTAACTTGGCCACTGTGAGGGTGTCGCACCTACGTGTAGGGTATGCCTCAACCCATCTGGAGAACACACAAACAACCACCAGGACATAGCGGAGGCGGTTGCACCTTGGCATTTCAATGAAATCTATCTGCATTCTGTTGAATGGACCTCCAGACCTTCCTATGTGACTTAGTGCAACTGGTGTTCTTTTTCCTACGTTCAGCTGCTGACAGGTCACACAACGCTGGCACACTGCTTCTGCTGCTATTCTGAACTTAGGATTGTACCAAGTTTGTCTAAACACTCTCAGCATAGCATCTCTCCCTAAGTGTACGGGACCATGTATGAGTCTAGCCATTGGACTCACCATCTCATTGGGCAACACTGCTCTGCCGTCTGCTGAGACCCAAAAATGGGACTCACCCATTACACATCCTGCCTTTTCCCATGTTTCTTTTTCAGAATCAGGAGCATTTTCTTGCATGTTTGACAGTTCATCCCAAGTATCAACAGTTTCCAGTATCATGGCTAATTCAGTTCTTACATTTATTCCACCCACTTCCACCTCTGTGAAAGAGTACCCTTGCTCTGCGCAATACCGCGCAACTTCATCAGCATATCTATTGCCTTTCGAAACAAAGTCCTCATTTCTGGTATGTGCGGTGCACTTTACAACTGCGATACCTGCTGGGCATTGCAACGCCTCTAACAACAGGCGCACAAACTCTCCATTGCGAATGGGAGAGCCTGAAGAGGTCATGAACCCTCTTTGAGACCATAACTGCCCGTAATCATGAACTACCCCATAACCATATTGGCTGTCGGTGTATATGGTGACTCGAATTTGATTGCTTGCCAAGCAAGCACGTGTCAGGGCAATAATCTCGGCTACCTGAGCGGAGTGTACTCCTTCCAGGCACCCAGCTTCCACAACTCCAGTAATTGTACAAACAGCATAAGCTGCTCTCAACTGCCCAACTTCGTCTCTTACACATGAGCCATCGACAAAGAAAATTTCGTCTGGGTCGGTCAGTGGCTCATCTACGATGTCGGGTCTGGGTTTGGTGCATAGTTCAGTCACATCGAGACAGTCATGGTCTGTACATTCATCATCATCTTCGATATCATTTGGAAGTGGCATCAAGGTAGCAGGGTTCAAAACAGAGCATCTCTTGAGGGTCACATTCTCTGCAGCAAGAATAACTTGCTCATAGCGCGTGAGCCTGCTATTGGTCAGATGCTGTGTTTTGGTCCTGGTCATCAACAGTTCAACAGAATGGGGCACGCACACCTCTAACGGGTGCCCCATGACGATATTTTCACATCTCTCAATGCTGACACCCGTTGCAGCAACGGATTTGAGACATCCGGGCAACGCTGCGGCTACTGGGTCTAAAGTAGCCGAGAAATAAGCAACTGGTCTACGGGCATTCCCATGGATTTGGACTAACACAGACAACGCGCACCCTTCTCTCTCACTACAGTAAAGAAAAAATTGTTTATTGTAATCAGGCATTCCCAATGCCGGAGCACGACACAGGTCCTCTCGCAGCTGTAAGAACGCCATCAAACAGTCTTTGTCCCATGGTACCGGATCACTCACCTCTTTGTGCGTCAGTTTTTGCAAGGGCTTTGCTTTCAGTGAAAAGTTCACGATCCACTGTCGGCAATAACCCACCATCCCTAGGAACATCCTGACCTCTCTCTGTGTCTTAGGCGCATTCATTTTCATGATCGCCTCTATCCTGTCTGGTGACACCTTTCGTTTGCCTTTCTCTATTCGGTGTCCCAAGTACTGCACTTCTGTCAGGCAGTACTGCAATTTTCCCGGGGACACCTTGTGCCCATTGGCAGCTAGATGATTTAACAAAGCAATGGAGTCTTCCCTGCAAGCTTCTTCTGTTTCTGACGCCACAAGGAGGTCATCTATGTACTGGACCAGAACTGACTTCTGGGGCAGCACTAGACTTTCAAGATTTTTCTTCAAAAGCTGGTTAAAGATCGATGGGCTCTCTGTATACCCCTGAGGGATACGACACCATGTTAGGACGCGATTTTCCAGCTTAAATGCGAAAAGAAAATGGCTTTCTTCGTCCAGAGGGATCGAAAAGAAAGCCTGACAAAGATCGATCACAGTGAACCACTCAGCTTGGAATGGAATCTGAAACAGTATCACTGATGGATTCGGTACCACTGGACAACATGAAACGACTATGTTATTAATCTTTCGAAGGTCCTGCACTATCCGAAATTTCCCATTTGGTTTCTGGAGACCCATAATCGGGGAGTTGCATGGACTACCCACGATTTCTTTCAGTATTCCCTGTTTAATCATGGACTCGATCACGGGTTTTATGCCTGCAATCGTTTCTGGAGTCAATTTATATTGGGGTGTTCTTGGGAACTCAGCATGCGGTTTCACTACAATTTTCACTGGGTCCACCCCTTTGACCAATCCAATCTCTTCCCCAGTGAAATCCCATACTTCTGGTGCCACTGTCTCTCTCAAGTCCCAGGGGAGCTCATCTACTGTCAAAGTAGGGTACAGCTCCACGCATATTCTTGAGTTTGCAACTTTGAAATCTGCGTCATCATCATTGGTCAATACCTCCACTCCCTGAGGTGTACAGTATATAGTACAATTCAATTTACACAACAGGTCTCTTCCTAGCAGACACACAGGGCTTGAATCGCAAACCACAAACTGGTGCTCATCGCTGTACTTCCCTATTTTCACCTGTACCGGTTCTGTCAATTGGCTGGTTATTCTCCTGTTTGCGACCCCCACCACCTGTATGGTCTCTCCAGACATGGGCAGGTCTGGAACTGCAGCTGATCTGATCGTGGATCTAGTGGCTCCTGTGTCCACCAGAAATGTCGTAGGGCACCCTGCTACTTCTGCTTCCACATAGGGTCCCCTTTGGTCCACCTCCAAGGCTGTCCCGAGGGTGCAGTCTTCTCTTTCCACTCTCTGTCCGGTTAATGGGTCCACATAATAGCACTCTTCCCCTTCTACAAACAGGGGCATTTGTCTATAGGTCTTACCCATAGTCCCTACTCGAGGAGGTTGCGGGAACTGGGCTCGGGGAGGAGCCCCCCCCCCTTTGAGCACCTTTCCTTGGTATGGCGTCACCCCTCTGGTAGGCGCGCTCTGGACCTCTTCCTCCTCTATCTCTTGCTCTCCTATCTCTACATTGTAGGGGCACTCGCGTTTCCAATGCCCCACCTCGTTACACTGGTGGCACCTAGTCGTTTTCTTCAAGGCAGCTATATCTATTCTGGGTCTAAAGGTGGAACTCTCCTCATTGCCCTTGTTCTGACTGTACTGCTTCTTTCCTCCTGTACCTGTTCCTTGCTGCTGTTGCTGTTGTCCCCCCTTTCCTGCTGCCTGCATCTGTACCACCATCAACTTTTCTTTTAATTTCTTAGCCTTGGAGTCTATCTCATCACAGCAGTACCTGGCATATCTCAGTATTTCGTCTAGGGGTTTACTTTGCCAACAAATCGAGTGTTGCTGAATCATTAAACTAATATCCGGTCTCAGTCCCAAGACGAACTTGGACACAAATTGCCCTATGTCTTTTGGATCCATTACATCCAAGCCGCTATACTGTTTAAACGCCTTCAGCAATCTCTCGTAATATTCGTGGACTGTCTCTTTGGGTTCCTGTCTTGTTCGGTCTATTCTGACCCAATCTATGTCTTGCATTGGCACTTTCTCTTTCAGCCAAGTCATCACTCTCTCGAATTTTGCCATCACAGTCTCGGACGGCCCATTAGTCTTAGCATCTCTCTCTGGCTCCGTTGTGGGCCACTCAGCGCTAACCTTGCATGCGGTCCACAGATCTCCTGGTACTACAATGTCAAACAGCGTGTTCAGATCTATCCATAGGACCTTTGAGATTTTTACAAATCTCTCCACTTGCTTGTACCACTCCACTGGGTTTTCCCGTAATTTGGGGAATGAGGTGGTAAAAGCAGCTAAATCTCCCCTACTCCAAGGGACATGTACATAGTTCCCATTTGCGACTTCACGCAAAGGGTAAGCTTCTATTCCCTGCTGTCCTGGTGTCATACCAAGCGTGCTTCTCCTGCCGGTCCCTTTCTTGGACCACCTCTCTTCCCACTTATCTAGTGCCCTCCATGTCCTTATTCCAGCGATCAGTTCCCTTATGTGCGTTTTCAGCCCAATCGTTCTCCTCTCATCTAGGTCTCGATCTGTATAATGTAGCCTGTGGTTACCCTGTAATGCTTTGGTTCTTGACAAGTCCACCATATATTTGCCTGCTAGTTCGACTAACTTCTCATGGACTGCTCTCGCTTTTCGGGTAATGTCCTTTGCCATATACAGTATTTCATCCTGTTCATACATTTCCATCCTTTCTAAAGGCAGGGTACCATCTACCATATCATCCAGGTCTGACCTTAAACTGGCGACATCGAGTCTCTTGGCTTTTATCTCAGCTCGCAATACGTCTTTCGAAGGGGGCTCACTGGTCTCCCTACCATCCCAACTTCGAGCTCTACGTTTGGGCTCGGGAGAGTTAATGAGTGGTCTCCCTTGCTCCCATCTCTCCAGGTCCCATGCTCGGCCATCCGATCTTGGAAGGTGATGGAACACGGGCCTGTTACCCCTACTCTTGCTCTGCCCACTCTCTTCTTCTTCTCTCCTCTCACCGCACTCCTCTCTGTTATTTTCCCTCTGGTCGCTACTCTCTCTTTGCCTAGTATCGCTCAGTATCCGATACGATCCTTCCTGGTTCCCCATATTCCCTGGGCTGCGCTCATTTCCGTCATCACAGGGACTATGGTGCGACCTCTCACAACTCCCATTCAGTTCTCTGGTGCTGGGCACACAGTGTGGACACTTAAAGCTGTTTCTGTACTCTTGCGCTCTCCTCTCCTCTTCACTGAGTATTGGGCGCGCCACCCCTCCACTCCCGGGGCCCCCGTTTTCCAGGTCTGTTCTATCTCCCCTCCGGGCCCAATGGGTGACTCCCCTACTCTCTCTCTCTCTACAGTCCCACTCCGGGCTGCTCTCCCCAGCCCCGCAGTGAGTCCGAGCTCGGCTGTCCTGACTTTCCCTTTCAGCTTCCGCAGCTATGATGTTCTTTTGAGCCTTCACTGCCTCATCCCACTGCTTCATGTACTCATTTAGCTCTTGAAAGGATTTTCGTCCAGATCCCCTCAGATCCATTGGCCATCTAGGGCCCCCAGGATCTCCTCCTGGGTCCCCTGCTGTATGCATCGGGGTGCTCCACTCTCTCGGTATCGGCATCTGACTTGGGGAATTGATCGTATCGTTCCTTCTTGCCTTCTCTGCTCTTTCTCTGTCCTTCCGTACCCGTTCTTCCCCTCTTGCTCTCTCTTGGTCATATATCGATATTATAGGACCTATGGTAACAGGTACCTGTAGTGCATCTGGTAATGGGTAGGATGTGGCGCTTTCCGTTTCCGGCGCTCTTTGTACCACAAACCTCCCGACTACCTGTTGCACCTGACTAGGCTGGGACAGCTCTTTCTTTGCCTCAGGATCCCACTCTGAACTGGGAAGCGGTCTATGCTCTCCTGCATTGCTCCCCTTTTCTCCTTCAGTATGCTCGACCTCTCCCCCTGCTCTATTATACGGGGGTGGCCTGTCTGTCAATAATCTGTTTATCAGGCTGTCCTCTGTTTCGCTCTCATCATCTTCTTCTAGGGGGCTTTTATTTACGGGCACCTCTAACACTGGGTACAGTTTATTTACTTCCAAATTATGCACTCTCCATCTCTTAGCATCCGCATCCCACCTGGCATCCTGCACTGCCCTTACCGATCGTTTCACCCTTTCTTGTCGTCTGTTCATATTCTTTTCATGCGCTGCCCTAATCCATGCTTCAAGAGCTTCAAACTGGGTCGGTCTAGGCAAGGGTCTCATTGAGGTCATGACTGATTTTAATCGATGTAACACCTCTAATCTGAACGTCCCGTACTTCGGGAACGTCAGTTCCTCATTTCCTTCAGTAATCTTACTCCACTCTGATATCCAAAGGATCGTATGCAGCCCAACATTCACTGCCATATAACGAGCTGGCGTACCCTCCGGCGGGGCTTCTTCCCCTTCATACGATCCCCGCTTCTCTTTTTTAAACACCGCTTTCAGCCATTTAAAACACTTCATAATTATGCGCAAAATATCCAGCCTCGCTACTCTGTTTACTTCCTGATGACAATCCACCAATCCTGTCGCGGCTTTGCTAGCTTGGCCTATCACAGCGCGGTCTTTCTCCGGTCGGCCAATCTCGTCGCGACACTTTCTGACGTCACTTTTCTCCGCTTCGCAGCAGCACCCCTCCTTTCTCAACTCGTCTCCCGGTTATGCATGCGTCCCATTCATACACCGAAAAATGACTACTTCCGACCAAGCGGTCACTTCTCTCGACTGTACGTCCACAGTCTATATGTAATTGTCAACACAACTGACGAAATGTCTATCGTCTCTCTGATAGGTTGCTTACACACACAGTAACTTCCGACCAGCGTCCGTTACTCACGCACTCACTCTTACGTTCCCCCTATCTCGGTCTTTCGGGTGATCAATGGTACCTCATGACCCCCTTCACACTAGTTGACAATTACTCTGGGTGTCCGATACACCCGAACCACTTAAGCTCTCCTTGAACTTAAGATTTCCACCGGTTGCGCGCGCTCACAACCTGTTCCACAGTCACTCTACAGACATTCAACTCCGCCAGACATTACAACATAGATACAATACAAAACACCGCAATCTAACACGCATAACCCTTTATACTCACTCTCGACCGATACTGCTGCCTTTTCTGTCTCACGTCATCCGGATCTTCTTCAGCGGGCTGTTCTTCCGATCCTCGATCTCTAGGGGCCTTGGGGTAAGCTAACCTGGCCTAGGTCACCGTCCTCAAGAAGGCAACCATCCTCTATAGCTACCAACTGAAAGGGCGAGATTTTGATCGATACCTTATCTCTATTGATCTAAACCTCGATCTGGTCGACTGAACCTTTGTTGCCTGTCTTGGAGGAAAACAGTACACCCATTTCCAAGTTAGTTCACCCAATAAAGGACTCTGCTCCCAAAGATCACAAACAACTTCTAGCTTTCAAAAGTTTATTGTAAAGATATGATAAGCTGCAAATACAGGCATCTCAGAATGAGATTCACGAGATACACAGGTCCAATTACATACATGTGCTCTCGGAAAGCCCTCAGACGTGCAACGGAAATCACTAACACAAGTTCTAAGAATAATAAAGCTATCAGCATTGACGCATATCTCTCCTTCATTTAGGTTGGAGGAAAACGCACAGGTTAGGCTGTCCCTACCCTGCTCTAGATGGTATCCCTACTTAACCAAGCCCCAACCTAACAAAGGTGTCAGCAGTGAATGACCCCCAAGGGAAGTCACTCACTCTAAGTCTCTTGGTGAAAACCTATAGTTCTCCAGTCATGACCCCTCTCTGCCTACCCATCCGCTCTCTAAAGGGTCCTCAGGTATCTGCTCTAACTCCACCCAGGGGTGCTGTCCCTAATACAAAACAGTCAACAACATTTGAGACGCCCCTTGCGAGACGCCCCTCACGTGGTGTAGCTTCTGGCTTTTTCCATGATGCTTTGTATTGGGCCTCATACGTTAGAGTTGACCTTGCTTCTCAGACTCTTCTCCGGCCCGCTGATACCCCTCAAACATTCCGGAACCCTCCTCAATGTCTAGGCCGTCTACTGAACAGACCTCTATTCATTCATTTATAATTGGATCCCCCCTCTTCCTTTGCAGACAGATATCTGCAGCCAAGAACCCAACTCTCATAGACTTCCAGAAAAAGCCTGCAACATTTCTCAGCCCAGACATGTACGTGTAAATCGATGTTAAAACATTTCAGGCCTACAATATTTCTCATCAGAATTATAGCATTCAACTT
Source organism: Lissotriton helveticus (assembly GCF_964261635.1). Classification (NCBI taxonomy): domain Eukaryota; kingdom Metazoa; phylum Chordata; class Amphibia; order Caudata; family Salamandridae; genus Lissotriton; species Lissotriton helveticus. The sequence goes on along the minus strand of NC_136064.1, from coordinate 44,625,471 downwards.
CTTCATTAATTAAAGCATGTTAATATTCTTATTCTATTATTCAGTATACATCTCTATAAATCATGGCCCATTTAATGCAACGGCCAAAACATTTACAATCTGTGTCGTGAAAAGAAACACCTTCCCTTTTAGCTCTGGCCCTGAGGCCTACCACATTCTGCGTTTAACCGCATACCATCTTATGTTTTAACAGCTACACGACATGGATTCAGAAATAATCACATCTACTAAAATCATATAATGTCACACATTTCTGTATTAGTTCCACTTCTACTTAAATCTCTACATTAGCTATACATTCAGAATATAATTGCAGATACTATTAGCACTCATGGCATTTCTCCTCATGATTTGTGCTTACTACAGGTAAGTGTGATGTACTCATACATTTTAAGTCAGTTTGCGCTCTCTCAAAGTAATAGACTGTCTTCTGAATGCTTTCCAGTCATGTGCAGTGATGCGAGCAATCTGTACAAAGACACACATTTTCTGTGACCCTACGGTGAATAAGACAGCGGCAAGACAACGTGAACACTGTCAGGTTGGAAGTAGCCAAATCAGTTTATTAAATTGACTATGCCTGGTTTTTTTGCGGGAGATATCGCCAATCCTTTCTCTAGAGCCCTGCATTCCAACACAACGCCCACGTGTTATTCATCACTAGGATGCCTTCCTCTTTCACAACTAGAGCCGTCCGCCTATTGGTGTGATGTTTACATGTTGTACTGCGGTACGCAAAGTGCCCACGCATCCTGTAAACCACTGCCTGTCAGCTCCTGTATCAACACTGTAAAAGTAGCTCAGCAGGCCGTGACGTGCAATTAACACCACTGTAATCTGTGCACGCGCTAGTTGTGACTAACAGGTCCACACGCTGAGCTGCAGACGCTGAGATGAAAGGAGGCCGCGTGCAGGGAGGCAGATTTAGTAACACAGCGGGCTCCCTTCGGAAGACGCTAACGCCTAATGCACGCAAGGAGGTCTATAACTGAACGATATGATTTATTGATCATTGCCTTTCTTCTCCTGGGCAGTGCACGTCAGCGGAAGCGGAGGGGCTCTTCATAATAATTCATAATGAAGATTAAAAAGACTTTAACCTAATCACGTGATGTTATTAAGCGCCGCTTAGCTTCTCTTGCCAAGCAAAGCCAATAGAACCAAGTGCTGCCCTCTTCTGGTGAGGGCTGCCCACTGCAACCACCGTGAAAGGATAGTTGTATCCTGTATAGAGAAACGCTGCTCTGTTTATGCCTCAAATGCATATAAGACAATGCCTAGGCATTTTGATAGAATGTAGCCCCTGAATGCCAATGAGAAACATAGTGGGTAACACAACGTTCTTCTTTGCTAGAAACAGTTCAATGGCAGCACCACCCATTGGGTTTTTGTTGCAATGGTCAAGCTTTGTGAACAGACACCTAGGTGCACAAACACCAGGGGGAACCAGATACACAGCTGCACGTTCCCGTTTGCACCTGGGCGCCCACCATGGCTTCAGCCAGCATAGACCAGATAAGTGCCCCCGATTGGGTACAAATCCACTCCTTCCGGTGCATTGGTTGGGTCTAATTACCAGCTCACAGGAGAGGGGACCCCTGACAAATTCAGTGGCATCCTACTAAGGTCTCAGGAAGGGCACTAGCTATGGGCCACCTCTACGGTGGTGCCATGGTAGCACACTCCTGAGAGCCTTGTCCAAGTGCCTGCATCTTTACTGCAGAACATCATATATTTCCATTGAGCAGATCACCATGAAACTGAGGCAATGCCATCTCCATGAAATGATTGTTATGTTATTACATTTAAATAACGCGCTGTTTCCCTGTGGCTGTCCTGGTGTTAGGATAGATTACAGGCAGCAAAGAATTCACGGTCTGGGATAAATGAAAGTTCTTACCCAACATGAGTTAAACCTGAATGGAATACAAGGAAATAGTTAGGCTTTTGCAGTGAAACACTGCAAGGTATGAGCCAGCCCCACATCCAATGCATGTGGTGTTAGATGAAGCTGTGAGGGATGTACGTTGTTACAACGCATGCTTTTAGCACGCATGCTGTAACAACGCGGTTTTTATAACGCATTCTTTTACAACGCATAACAGAAAGGGGTGTTGGATAGTGAATATTTTAATTTACTATTCCAACACCAGTCCCCGTTGACACTAGGGAAGGTGTTGGATAGTAAATTAAAAGTATTCCCTATCCTTGAGCGCCCCCCAGAGTCATGCGTTGTAATAGAATGCGATTTAAAGACCGCGTTGTAATAGCACTGCGTGCTAAAAGTGTCGTCGTAAACGACGTTCCCCAGCTGTGAGGCATTGCCGAATAGAAGAGGGGTCGTGGAAACGTAGGGGTCAAGAATTTGCCGAAGATGGAGTGGACCGTGCTTGTAAAAGATGTAATGGTGGATAAGACAGCCCTGAAAAGAACCTGCTTGGTGAGTGGGTATCAAGGTGATGAGAAGTGGAAAATGGGCAGGAAAAGAGAAAATAAGGTGAGCAGTGGACTTTTCGATCAGATACAGCTGACGAAGACAATAAAATTGCAGGCTATGAGTTGGAGTGGTCCAGGCACAAGAGAATCAAGGCCTGTAGCACTGTTGCAGTTCAAGGATGAGAGATGAACCAATTTTCTGAGGACCCAATGATGAAGAAACATCAGTGGGCCTTATTTAGTTAATCCACTGAGAAGATATGACAATCTATGGGAACACCAGAATTGCAAGTTGTAGTGGAATCTGTGCATAGAGGGCCTAACATTTGAGGCCAACAAGCAGAGGACCATACGGATGGGCTGGTCCCAAAGATAAGGTCCTTTGTATTCTCACTGTTCAATCTTAAAGAACTAGGCCTCATCAAATCAGAGACTGCTCCAAAACGCTATCCTTGATGGTCTTCTCTCCTCGAGTCAGGCTCCAAACTCCCAACCCCATCCTGGCGCTGCTCTCACCAGCATGAGCACCATTACCGAGACAGGGTCTGGGCTCACTGGCAATAAGGACAAGCCTCACAATCAATAGTTACAAACCAACACGAGCACCAATATTGCCAAACTATTTAAACACTGGATCACAAGAAATGATCGCTCGACTTACTGAAACCAAACAGTAACTCTCAGGGATTGTTTTTTCCCCGGAATTAATCCAATACTTTTTTTATTTTGCATCAAAAGAACCATATAAATGAGCAATTTTTCTTTTTTGCACATACAAAACTGTTTTGACTGAACTTCACATAAATAAAGACAATTACTTACAACCTAACAAACTTACACTCGAACACTCATACAAAACAACACATTAATATATATACACACACAAAATTCTGAAACTATACAATATTATTTACAATTTCCTATTATTTGAAAACATAGCATTGGAAAAAATAATTGAAATTTTTGATGTTTTTGATGATCCAATAAATTATTCCTAATGCTGAGTGGGGGGGTCTACGCGTTTCGATAACCCCTTGCTGTGGGGAAATCTCATCAGGACCAAGTGCCTGTAAATGAAAGAACAAAAACCAATCAACCTGGGGAAACCCGTGCCTGTGGCACAACAGTGAAGGGGGGCAAGGAGAATCTAATCCTACCTCTACGGTGCTCGGTTTTCATGCGTTTAGAAGAAACTGTAATAAAAACAAAGCCTATTTAGCTTCTGTATACAAAGGAACTTATGCTTGTTTAGACGACAGACACATACGTGAGTACTCACATAATTTGCCCCATGTTGTGGATTATCAGGGTTGGTGGAAGTGGGAATCTGTAAAAATGGAACGTTTCGATCAGAGCATGGCGGTTTGAGGCGGGCTCTGTAACTATTTGGCGAGAGACGGGGAATGCACTTACATGGTTCAGGCGAGTGTGGCAGCCGGACTGGGTTTCCGGAATTAGCGATGGTTCTTTAACCTTGGGTTCGCTATAATGAAAAAGGGAGACTTGAGTCAGGTCTTTTTTCCGCTTAATCTTTCTCCCGTTAAAAGGTCCCGGCGGTGCTGGCATTTACCTTTAAAATTCGTATGCGCTGAGTCAATCGGGGGTCCACACTGCTAAGCATCTGGCATTCAATACCGGAGCTCGCACCAACTCGTCGGTGTTGCTCCTCTCGCGTGCAGTAGTTAAACACACTTCCTGGTCAAGGGAATTCTGGGGCTTGTGGTTCAAGTCCACAGTCGTCATGGGAACAATATGTTTGGCAAAATTCAAGTGAGAACGGGATGAAGTTCCATAGGACTTTATACAGCCGACCTCCAGGGCTGTCACGGAGGCGGCAGGGAGTATTCACAGTGTGTGATGTATTCAGTGTGAACTGTACTCGCGTGTGGAGTGTTTACAAGTGGTAAATCTCCGAGAGTTCGTTAAGACCGTCTGTTGCCGTATTAAACTTCACAATTAACAGGGCTTCATGGCGCGATAGCTTTTCTTCTATGTCGCCGCCTCTGGAATCTTTTTCGATCTTAGCAATCACTGTCCATTTTAAATCATCTAGCGTGTGCCCGTGATTTTTCCAATGGTTTACCAGTGGAGCAGTCGTCACATTCTTTTTTATCCGTGATTTATGTTGTGTGATTCGACATCTCACCTCCTGGCTCGTTTTTCCGATATACAATTTGTCACAGGGACATGTTATGCCGTATATTACATATCTTGACTTACAGTTTGTAAATTTCTCGTGTTTCCAAAATTGTTGTTTATGTTGGAACAGGTTGCCTTCCTCCGTGCTTGCGCAGCAGATGCATGATCCACATTTATGATGGCCTTGAATTGGTGGCAGTCCTAACATTGTACCAATTGTTGATGTTTTCTTTTTCATAGCTGCTCAAACCAAATGGTTAGCTATACTTTGATCTTTTTTGAAAGCAAAGAGTGGTTTCTCTTTTAATGACTCATCAATGTTTTCCACCAAGTGCCAGTTCTGTAAAATGGTTTTTTTCAACAAGTTGGAATTTGGACAAAACGTGGATACGCAAACTATCCTATTCAGAGTTGGTTTTTCTTTTTTAACTAGAAGCGTGTCTCGCGGGATCCACCAGACTCTCTTCATTGTCCTTTTTAGTAGTTTTTTAGGGTACCCTCTACGAGCTAAGTTGTCTGTCAAGTTGTTGGCATGAAACATGTATTCATCTTTAAAATGGCAGTTTCTTTTAATCCGGAGGTACTGCCCGAACGGGAGGTTTTCTTTTAGATTACGTGGGTGATTGCTGGTGAAATGTAGCGCCTTGTTTCTGTCTGTCTGTTTTTTGAACAGAGTGGTAACCAAACCTTCGTCGGTGGGATAGACCTCAACATCGAGGAATGACATCTTCACTTTAGAGAAGCTCATGCTGAACTTTATTTCCTCCGTTCTTGAGTTGAGCCACTCATGGAATTTCTTTAGATCTTCATCATTTCCTTTCCAAGTAAAGAAGATGTCGTCGATATATCGACTCCAGCTGGTGATTTTATCAGCGAATGGATTAGAATGGTACACAAATCTCTCCTCATACAATGACATAAAAAGTACGGCCAATTCAGGAGCAAAGGGACAACCCATTGCTACTCCGCTTGTCTGATAGAAAAAATCTCCATTAAAGTTGAAATAATTCTTTCTTAAAGCTAATGATGCTAGCTGTATTATGAAGTCCGTTGGTACTCTGGTCGGTCTAGGTCTTTGATCTAAGTAATGCTGGATGGCATCCAGGCCATCACTCTGGGGGATCTGAGTATACAGTGAACAAACATCCATGGTCACTAAGAAATCTTGGTTTTGTTCAAAGGAAATGGTAGGAAGTTTATTTATAAAATCAGTAGTGTCACGGAGAAAGGATTTCACCTCGGACATAAATGGTTTCAGGAAATAATCGACATATTTTGACACTGGTTCGAATAGTGACTCACAACCGGAGATGATTGGTCTTCCGGGTGGGGCGTTTATGTCCTTATGGATTTTTGGTAAGACATAAAACAGGGGTATTCGTGGGCTATTGCATTTTAAGTATTCAAACTCTTTCTTTCCAATAATTCCATCGGTCAAGCCTTTTTCCAGAATGGGATAGAGTTGTTGTTGTAATTCTGTAGTGGGGTCCTTTTGTATTTTTCTGTAGCACCTTGGGTTATTAAGCTGGCTCATCACGTCTGCTATGTATTTGTCAGTATCCCATACAACAATTGACCCTCCTTTGTCCGCCTGTTTTATAATAACTGACGTGTCTTTTTTAAGATTTTCTAGGGCACCTCTTTCTACTTGTGAGATGTTGAACTTTGTCCAATTGCGTTTACCCTCCATTTTAGTTATAGCCGATAGAATTGTCTTTTCGAAAGTTAAAATTTCTTTTGCAACTTTATTTCCTGGTGGACAGAAAGATGACTTTTTTCTCAGTCCTGTGACTTCTATCGTTGGGTTACACATTGTTTGGGAAAAGAAGGATTTCTGAGAGTTCTGAGAGTTACTGTTTGGTTTCAGTAAGTCGAGCGATCATTTCTTGTGATCCAGTGTTTAAATAGTTTGGCAATATTGGTGCTCGTGTTGGTTTGTAACTATTGATTGTGAGGCTTGTCCTTATTGCCAGTGAGCCCAGACCCTGTCTCGGTAATGGTACTTTAGCAGAAGGCTTTCTGCGAGGTTGTTTCAGGCCCGAGAGGAGCTGTTGAAACATGGTTGTCTTAAGTGATTAGTTTGTTTTGGATTACGTGTTGTGAGTTTTTTTGTCTGTTTTTTGTGATTGAGTGGCACACAGTATGTCTGTTGAACAAACATTCGCCTATAGCGAAGAGCATATAAAGAATCTACTGGAAAACCCCCCCCTGTTCACTTCAGTGACTTTGAGCACATCTGCTAGGAACCAAAACGAAACGGATAAACTCTTAAGGTTAAAGAAAAAACAAATCCGCACAGATCTGCATGGCCATTTCCTCCTCCAGCACTTGAGAGCTGGCACAATACCAGGAGGCCTGCAGATAAAAAATATCCCCGTGATATTTACAGACGACCCGATATATAAGAAGGGATACAGTTTCATCGAGACCAAGTGCAGCCGAGACCTCATGGTCTTAACGGTTGAGACAGCACAAAGACTTTCACTACAACAACTGGAAGAAATCAAAACCTTGGAAACGGAAATACAGCAAAATCAACTGATTACGGACGCAAAAACACTGCTTGAAAAAGTGGAAAAGGATATTTCAGAATTTAAAGACTACACAATAAACCAAAAGGAAAACCAGTTTCAAAAGGATAAAAAGCATTTCAATCTGGAAAAGACTTATCCATACTTGCAAACGGACTTTTACTCCAGACCTGACTCAAGGAAATATCTAGGGGAATACCAAGGACGATCCAATAACAAATTCATTTCCTTCTCAGACACCTCATCCGCATCAAGCAGTAGTGAGGGTGAGAGTGATAATCAAAGAAGAGGTACTAATAAAAGAGGAGCACAACAGCCAGGCCCATCTTCGGCACCTTTTTTAGGAAGAGGCCAACCACAAAACCGATCACGCCCACGCTACAACCAGCCATGGGAGATGTCGACCCGGAGGCAGAACTACAAGAACTGGTAGTGTCTCCGGTCTTCAATTTGTCAAATAAAATTCTCACTCCTGCAGAGATTAGCATCTTGGAGAAGGGCCTATCTTTTGTCCCCACGCGCCACACTAATTTTGTAAAACTGAAAATGGAGGCACTGGAATTTTGTCGCAAAATCAAATTGAAATCCTTCTTTTCCCAAACAATGTGTAACCCAACGATAGAAGTCACAGGACTGAGAAAAAAGTCATCTTTCTGTCCACCAGGAAATAAAGTTGCAAAAGAAATTTTAACTTTCGAAAAGACAATTCTATCGGCTATAACTAAAATGGAGGGTAAACGCAATTGGACAAAGTTCAACATCTCACAAGTAGAAAGAGGTGCCCTAGAAAATCTTAAAAAAGACACGTCAGTTATTATAAAACAGGCGGACAAAGGAGAGTCAATTGTTGTATGGGATACTGACAAATACATAGCAGAAGTGATGAGCCAGCTTAATAACCCAAGGTGCTACAGAAAAATACAAAAGGACCCCACTACAGAATTACAACAACAACTCTATCCCATTCTGGAAAAAGGCTTGACCGATGGAATTATTGGAAAGAAAGAGTTTGAATACTTAAAATGCAATAGCCCACGAATACCCCTGTTTTATGTCTTACCAAAAATCCATAAGGACATAAACGCCCCACCCGGAAGACCAATCATCTCCGGTTGTGAGTCACTATTCGAACCAGTGTCAAAATATGTCGATTATTTCCTGAAACCATTTATGTCCGAGGTGAAATCCTTTCTCCGTGACACTACTGATTTTATAAATAAACTTCCTACCATTTCCTTTGAACAAAACCAAGATTTCTTAGTGACCATGGATGTTTGTTCACTGTATACTCAGATCCCCCAGAGTGATGGCCTGGATGCCATCCAGCATTACTTAGATCAAAGACCTAGACCGACCAGAGTACCAACGGACTTCATAATACAGCTAGCATCATTAGCTTTAAGAAAGAATTATTTCAACTTTAATGGAGATTTTTTCTATCAGACAAGCGGAGTAGCAATGGGTTGTCCCTTTGCTCCTGAATTGGCCGTACTTTTTATGTCATTGTATGAGGAGAGATTTGTGTACCATTCTAATCCATTCGCTGATAAAATCACCAGCTGGAGTCGATATATCGACGACATCTTCTTTACTTGGAAAGGAAATGATGAAGATCTAAAGAAATTCCATGAGTGGCTCAACTCAAGAACGGAGGAAATAAAGTTCAGCATGAGCTTCTCTAAAGTGAAGATGTCATTCCTCGATGTTGAGGTCTATCCCACCGACGAAGGTTTGGTTACCACTCTGTTCAAAAAACAGACAGACAGAAACAAGGCGCTACATTTCACCAGCAATCACCCACGTAATCTAAAAGAAAACCTCCCGTTCGGGCAGTACCTCCGGATTAAAAGAAACTGCCATTTTAAAGATGAATACATGTTTCATGCCAACAACTTGACAGACAACTTAGCTCGTAGAGGGTACCCTAAAAAACTACTAAAAAGGACAATGAAGAGAGTCTGGTGGATCCCGCGAGACACGCTTCTAGTTAAAAAAGAAAAACCAACTCTGAATAGGATAGTTTGCGTATCCACGTTTTGTCCAAATTCCAACTTGTTGAAAAAAACCATTTTACAGAACTGGCACTTGGTGTAAAACATTGATGAGTCATTAAAAGAGAAACCACTCTTTACTTTCAAAAAAGATCAAAGTATAGCTAACCATTTGGTTCGAGCAGCTATGAAAAAGAAAACATCAACAATTGGTACAATGTTAGGACTGCCACCAATTCAAGGCCATCATAAATGTGGATCATGCATCTGCTGCGCAAGCACGGAGGAAGGCAACCTGTTCCAACATAAACAACAAGTTTGGAAACACGAGAAATTTACAAACTGTAAGTCAAGATTTGTAATATACGGCATAACATGTCCCTGTGACAAATTGTATATCGGAAAAACGAGCCAGGAGGTGAGATGTCGAATCACACAACATAAATCACGGATAAAAAAGAATGTGACGACTGCTCCACTGGTAAACCATTGGAAAAATCACGGGCACACGCTAGATGATTTAAAATGGACAGTGATTGCTAAGATCGAAAAAGATTCCAGAGGCGGCGACATAGAAGAAAAGCTATCGCGCCATGAAGCCCTGTTAATTGTGAAGTTTAATACGGCAACAGACGGTCTTAACGAACTCTCGGAGATTTACCGCTTGTAAACACTCCACACGCGAGTACAGTTCACACTGAATACATCACACACTGTGAATACTCCCTGCCGCCTCCGTGACAGCCCTGGAGGTCGGCTGTATAAAGTCCTATGGAACTTCATCCCGTTCTCACTTGAATTTTGCCAAACATATTGTTCCCATGACGACTGTGGACTTGAACCACAAGCCCCAGAATTCCCTTGACCAGGAAGTGTGTTTAACTACTGCACGCGAGAGGAGCAACACCGACGAGTTGGTGCGAGCTTCGGTATTGAATGCCAGATGCTTAGCAGTGTGGACCCCCGATTGACTCAGCGCATACGAATTTTAAAGGTAAATGCCAGCACCGCCGGGACCTTTTAACGGGAGAAAGATTAAGCGGAAAAAAAGACCTGACTCAAGTCTCCCTTTTTCATTATAGCGAACCCAAGGTTAAAGAACCATCGCTAATTCCGGAAACCCAGTCCGGCTGCCACACTCGCCTGAACCATGTAAGTGCATTCCCCGTCTCTCGCCAAATAGTTACAGAGCCCGCCTCAAACCGCCATGCTCTGATCGAAACGTTCCATTTTTACAGATTCCCACTTCCACCAACCCTGATAATCCACAACATGGGGCAAATTATGTGAGTACTCACGTATGTGTCTGTCGTCTAAACAAGCATAAGTTCCTTTGTATACAGAAGCTAAATAGGCTTTGTTTTTATTACAGTTTCTTCTAAACGCATGAAAACCGAGCACCGTAGAGGTAGGATTAGCTTCTCCTTGCCCCCCTTCACTGTTGTGCCACAGGCACGGGTTTCCCCAGGTTGATTGGTTTTTGTTCTTTCATTTACAGGCACTTGGTCCTGATGAGATTTCCCCACAGCAAGGGGTTATCGAAACGCGTAGACTCCCCCACTTAGCATTAGGAATAATTTATTGGATCATCAAAAACATCAAAAATTTCAATTATTTTTTCCAATGCTATGTTTTCAAATAATAGGAAATTGTAAATAATATTGTATAGTTTCAGAATTTTGTGTGTGTATATATATTAATGTGTTGTTTTGTATGAGTGTTCGAGTGTAAGTTTGTTAGGTTGTAAGTAATTGTCTTTATTTATGTGAAGTTCAGTCAAAACAGTTTTGTATGTGCAAAAAAGAAAAATTGCTCATTTATATGGTTCTTTTGATGCAAAATAAAAAAAGTATTGGATTAATTCCGGGAAAAAAACAATCCCTGAGAGTTACTGTTTGGTTTCAGTAAGTCGAGCGATCATTTCTTGTGATCCAGTGTTTAAATAGTTTGGCAATATTGGTGCTCGTGTTGGTTTGTAACTCACCAGCATGAGAGCAGCACCAGGATTGGTGGAAGCAGCCTCTATGAGCGCTCCGAAAAGCACTGAAAGCTCTTGCTTTCTCTATCCCAGTCATCTTGAGACAGCTGGATTAGAAGGTTTAAAGTGCTCATGTGTGGCTGGTTGCCACAGGCTGACTGGACTCAGCAGCAGCCCCACCCGAGTCCTGGCGCTCTGTTCGGGACGGGGTAATGAAAAATAAAATGGTTATGAATTAACTTCATTACCATTATATTTTTCATCTGTGGCGGCGTTTCAGTGGGGTGACACTGGTCCACTCAAATGGGGGAGCCGCCCCTGGCCCGATTGATGAAGATATTTGTATGCAGTAAAGTTACATGTGCAGAGTCTCCTCACTATTGGCGCAATCCTCGCACTCGGGCATAAACTCATCACTTTGGGTGGAATCTCTGCATGGCGCTTGTCTGCAGCGAGCTGTTTGGAAATTCAGCCCGAGTGCAGAGACTCCGCCACCAGTGCGGAGACTCCTTCACAAGTGCAGAGACTTCACCACCAGTGCAGAGTCTCTGCCACCAGTGCGGAGACTCCTTCACGAGTGCAGAGACTCCGCACTCCAACTTTTCTACACATAAGTACCTTCGCAATTGGGCCTATTGGGTGCTGCTTTACCCCCAGTAAAGAATACAACTGAGGTCATTGGTGACAAAGAGAAGAGCTGTTTCTGGACTGTGCCCTGGACGGACTCATGATTGGGCTGAGTTAAGTAGATTGCTGGACTTGATCTCTGTCTGTTAAATGCCTTTTAAAGTTCCTTACTTGAAAAGGGCAACAAGGTGCAAGGCCGATATATGTTTGGAACTAAAGAATCATCATTGCGTCTCTTCAACAGAGATATGCTTAATTTGAGTCTGTAGTTGCAGGTGAGGACCATCCAGCAGTGAAGTGACTTACTACAATAACACAGGCACCAAAAAAAGCAGATCTCTACAAAGCCATCAAGCCCTTTGTTTTTCAGACACCTGACATTTCTTGTCTCTTTGTCTTTTTGCAACATTTAGCCTACTAATATTTCTAAACACCCTCTCATCAGGATTGCCAACAATTAATTCAAGAATTGTTTGCCTCTTACCTAATGGACAATCCAATGAACACCTTTAGACCACAGTGACCTATGGCATATCTTAAAGGTTCATCTAAGCATTCCTTACCTCCAACCTCTTTATGGACCTTCTCATCAGGCTAAAGACCAGCAAAGGTGTTAGGCAATGACACACGTGTTTCGTTGAAGATCTCTTTATGATGGTGACACTGAGCAAATGAATGATTTCTGTGCCACAATTCATGCTGCATGTTGGAGAACTACATGCAACTAAGGGGCATATTAGCAAGGTCCATATCGCTTTAATAGCACTTTTTGCCGCTAAAGCGGCAATATTTTTATCGCCCTATTAGCAAGCTTTCGCTAACAGCAGTTAGCAACAGCTTTTAGGCGATGGCGACCGGTTTGGGGCCCGCTTTGCATGTCAGTGATATTTATCGCTAATGACATGCAAAGTGGGCGTACCCAAACTGTTAGCGACTGAAAGCAGTTGCTAACACAACTATCGCCTATTAGCAACGCATCCTTAGCGATAAAAAAAGTCACGCTAAGCGCGATTATTGCTAGAATCTAACACCTGTTAAGAGGATGACTTACCTGTATATTAAATGAGAGGTGGATTTTCAGGTTAAGCCTCCATTGGCAGTAATGCGTGAATATCGCTGGATTTCCAGCGATATTCATGAATTTCGCCAATATCGCTGGATATTTTAGCACAATGGAGAAAAACGTTGCGAATAGTATTTTTTCTCAGCTAACATATCCAGCGATAGGCAGCGATAAAAATCCCAACTTAACAAATGCTGATTAGTCACTTGTCATGATTCACCTGGATTGTGGCAAAGACCAACTTACTGGCATCCCAGACACCCATGTGGCACCACTGAAGATCATTCAGAATGGGATCACACTTACTCTTGAATTGTTCAACTGCTTGTATCTCCCTGCATCACCTTCAAGATCTTCTGCATCTTGCACAAGGCAGTTACCTCCTACATGACAATGTATGTGACAGATAAGATGAAGATCTCCTTTGGCCTTCATAAGTCATACACTTAACAACATTACTAGACATGGAGCAAGAAGAGACAGAGGGAGAATAGCAGAACAAAAGCTGTAGGACGGTGGAGTATTATGTAGTGATGCCTGTTAGGCTTTGTAGGAACTGGGTTCACCAGGTCCCCGGGGGGTAGCATGGACCGAGCAGGCAGGCACCCGAAGCTTAGGTGTTAAGTGACCATACAACACACACATCCACTGAGACAATAAGTGCATGCAAAGACTGAGTCCACACCAGAATGCGTGTTTCAAATAAATACGTTTTATCTGGGTTCAAAATCAGGTCAGTCGAAAATCACAGCAGAATTAACTCATTGCTTTCTCTTAAAAACACATGCTTTCCATTTCTTGGCCATAAATACTTAAATAAATAAATATTAAATATTAAATAACGGTAGGCCTGGTAACAGCCTTGCTCCTAGTCAGCACCTGCAAGGATTTCCCTTTTAACACGTTTAAATAACACTTAATTACTCAGCAACAGTCACTTTGCCTCTGCAGGAATCGGCATGTCAATAAATGGGGGGTAAACATTTCCTAGCTGCAAAGATAAGCCAGTTATCAGCAAATGTAGTGCATCTCACAAGGCTGGAATAAAGCAGTTCAATAATTAGAAATAAGCATTTCTTTTAGGCAAACTCCAACAGTTCATTAGATGGACAACAGGCACTAATAACCTTTCCTGCCGGCAAAATGAGCATTTCTTTTGGTCAGAATAGGCAGGACATTACTCTCAGGAGCTAAGCATAACAATTCCAATAACAATCAGGCCACTATCACAGAATAACCTTTCCCCTACTAAAGGGTTAATTTGTCCCTAGGGATAGTCACAAAAGGCCCCTGGAGGGCTCCTCAAATGACACAGGGCTCCTGCCCAGTCCACAGTACTTATTGGGGCCAACGGGGCCCAACTGCAGTCTCCCGCGGGGAGGGCGGTCTTGGAGCCTCCCCGGGGGTTTACCTTACTTCTTCGGCCCCTTCTCGGGCCCTTGCGGAGGTTCAGCACGCTGGGGTTGATACCCGGAGGCGCGCTCTCACTACTGCGCTTTCCGGTGAAGTCGGGGACAGGCGGGGGCTCCGGTACTCTTCGCGAGCGCCCAGCGCAAGTGTCAGAGCCGGTCCCGGTCCTCCCTCAGTGCTTGCAGGGACCGGGAACCAATGGGAGGCCCAGGCGCCCAGCAACCGCCAATAGCAGAGCGGCTCGCGGGGCACAGCACAGGGTCTCAATCAGCACATGGCGGGGCGGAGTCAACACGGGCGCCCCCGTCACGTGATGCCAGATCCAGGCTTCAGGCCTAGCGAGGCCTACTGCGGCCTGACAAGATTTCACGGCGGCCCTCTCCTGGCTCCGGGGGCCGCAGAGGGGATGCAGAAGGTGGCGTTGGAGCTCGGGGAACGCGCCGGGCCGCGGCAATGTCGGTGAGGCTCAGAGGGCCCCTGGGCTGAAGCAGTAAGTTCAGGGGCGCACTCGGTGAAAAGCACGAAAAGAGGTGGGGGGGCACAGCTGAGAAGCGCCTGGTAGCTAAAGCGCTTGGTCCTCGTAGCGCTTTGGGGGCAATTCACGATCGCGTCTCGGGCAGCTCTCTTTGGGCCCATAGAGGGTCTCCACACAGTAGCGCTTCTCAGGGGGGTACAGCGCTTGCCAGTCAACAGTTTGCAGCGCTTCTCAGGGGGACCGTAGGAAAGCGCTGGATAGGGAATCAGACAGAGTTGCAGGTCAGATAGCCCAGGACAGGCCACACGACAGTGGCAAATCAGCAGAGGGGACCCAGGTGAAGTCAGGGAGCGCAGGGGGTGACACAGCGCCAATACCTGGTTGATTCCCCACCAGTCCTGTGGGCAGTGAGAAGGCCTTCTTGGCGCTAGCTGTTTCCTACGCCCTTGTTAGAAGTTACTTGAAGAGAGGGGGGGGTTTGAGTTGAAGGCTTGTCAAGTTTCCTCAGTAGATCACTTCAGGTGGTCCCTGGGTTCCCCTCCCGCTGGGCCAGATCAGTGGGCTAGTTCAGTGTTCCTCACACAGCTTGGTGGGCAGCGCCTAAACCCTGTCACCCCCAGTGGCATAGGTTCCTGACTAGACCCTACCACCTAAGTCTCCTGCGTGGGTCCACCAGGTCAGTGATGCCCCAACTGACTAGAAAGTTTCCCTCCCTTTCCTTTTATAGCGTCAGTTGGCAGTGGCAGTTGGTGTCCACTCCCCCATTCTGGAAGATTCCAGGAGCTTCCTCACTCTAGCTATGGGCAGGCTGGCAGGCTGGTACTGCAACAATGTTTAAGGGTTCCAGCCAGTTCCTGGCTACTAGAGTGCGCCTACAACGACCACGCTGCAGTAGCAGGGGTCAGTGGCAGCCATGTTGGGGGAAGAGAGTACCTGCACCTTAGCATTGATAAGCAATGGGAAGGTGCCCAGAGACCTAAGGCCAACAAAAAGTAGGTGGGAAAAATGAGGCAAAAGCGGAAAAAATGGGGAAGACCAACCTAAGGCTGACAGGTCTAACATGCGTCCCCCCCCAGCTGAAAGTGGGGAGAGCTACCCAACCTCTAGGGAGTTCTCGTCACTAAGGCGGAAAAACCGGGAGAGACCGTCAGCATTGGATGTTCCACCCGAAAGTCATCCCCTGTAGGGAAATGGACCACCTTAGCAACTTGGGGTTTTCGCATCTCATCTGCCTGAACCAGCGAAGGGGTCGGTGGTCAGTTTGAATCAGGAAGTGAGAGCCAAACAGGTATGGCATCAACTTCTTCACGGCCCAGACCACAGCGAAGGCTTCTCGGTCGATGGCACTCCATCGCCGTTCCCGAGGGAGGAGTCTTCTGGATATAAAGGCCACAGGTTGGTCTTGGCCATCATTGTTGAGTTGCGAAAGCACAGCGCCTGTGCCATGCTCAGATGCGTCCGTCTGCACGATGAATTCCTTTGTGAAATCAGGTATTGCAAGCACCTGAGTGGTGCACATCGTGTGCTTCAGTGTCTCGAATGCCTCTTTGCAAGCAGCCGTCCAGATCACTTTTCGTGGCTGCTTCCTGGACGTCAACTCAGTCAAGGGGGCTACGATGGTACCATATCCCTTGACGAACCGGCGGTAATAGCCAGTGAGGCCGAGGAAAGCTCGGACCTCAGTCTGGGTCTTGGGGGGCTCCCAGGCCATGATGGTCTCAATTTTGGCCTGGAGGGGTTGCCCCTTACCCCCGCCCACCCGGTGTCCCAGGTAGACGACAGATCCCTGTCCAATATGGCACTTGCTAGCCTTGATGGTCAGGCCAGCACGTTGCAAAGCCTGCAGCTCCTCCTGGAGATGCTGCAGATGGTCCTCCCAGGTGCTACTGAAGACAGCTATGTCATCCAGGTACGCCGCTGAGAAGGACTCCAGGCCAGACAGCACCTGGTTCACCAACCGCTGGAAGGTGGCTGGAGCATTCTTGAGCCCGAAGGGCATCACTCTAAATTGAAAGTGGCCCTCGGGGGTGGAGAACGCTGTTTTCTCCTTTGCTCCATCGGCCATGGCAATCTGCCAGTACCAGTGCTTAATTTGTAAAATATGACGTGCAGGTGCTCAAATGTTTGTCGGAGGCCACACCTACTTTTTACGGGATCCACCCACTTCCTCCACTGGCTCCACCCACTTACTCTATTGACTCTACCCACATCCTCAACTGGAACGGCTAAAAGTCAGAGGTAATACCAAATCAGAATTTCAGCAAGGGAACTTCCTTATATTAAGGTTTTGAAAGGAGGTTCCAAACTTACACATTTGAAAAAGAAGCTTCAATGTAATGAATTTAGGGATTAAGAATAGGAGGCCTAATATATTATATATATTTTGGACTCAGGTTTTGTTGCAGGTCACACTAGAGAAATAGTTTTGTTCCGGAGCAAAATAGAGTACATTTTCAGCATAACCTTGTCCTAAGAATTACAAACATCGCTCAGAGGTGTTGAACAATCATGGACGTGCAATGCCCTGTTTGGGAGCATAATGTTGCAGATCCTTTAATAAAGGGTGATGATTCAGCTCAAAACATAAGTCAGACAATCTCAATGCTCAAATGGGTGCAATGTCTGAGATTTCCATGTTTCTCTCATCTTCATTGCTTGATTTTGCTCTCCAGAAAGTGTTGTTCATACTCGCTGAAATGTCACTCATAATTGCACTGAAATTATGAAAATGGCACTCATTGGAATCTGAAACATTGGCAGCTATGCTGTGGGTGTCATTGTCACAAGGCGAATGGTGTACTGCGACGAGAGCAGAAGGACTTCACTACCTGGCAAATAAAACTCTCCACCGAGAGGCCAGGCCTCCGAATGTTCACTTCACACTTCATACCAAGCAAATGACTACCCTCCATCCCCTACTGACTTCTCTCCACATTACAATGGTGCCTTTACAATCGTCCCCTCCTTGATCTGATGAGCCACGGCTACCTACCCCACATCACATTGAGAACATCACGGTGGCAAGATCATCCTGCACTGTGGCAACACCTGTTCCTGTCACTGTCTTGCTAGAGAGATATGCTCCTTTCCATGTATGGCAGGATAGTTGCTTTGCTAAGAAGGCCACATTGGTGCCCTGAGAGGCTACTGTGATGGGCATCATAGGTCATGTAAAAGGAACGCAAGCAACACCTTTGATACACCCAGCTCCAGGTGCACTCTATGGAAGTTTGAGGGTTTCGAAGCCCTATGGCTAGCACTTTGACTGATGTGCTGGATCTCTTCCTAAGATCAGGGGTCTGTCCATGCGACTTTCTCCCCTGTCAGTTTATGCTCACTTTCCTCTAGATTAAGTTATATCTTCTCTTCCTTGACCTTGGTATACAAAAGTTTAAATTATTTACATATCCAGAGGTAATGCAATGATGGGAAGGTGAGCAGTAAGGGTAAGTAGCACTAACATTAGCAAAGGCAGTAGATCTGTGTTTAATTTGCTTACACAAGGGGCATTACCACTTTAAAGAGAGATACTTGCGAAGATTCCAGTGGGAGCAGGCAGAGAGGGTAACAGTTGTAATGTAGTCCTTTATGCAACTCAATGCAAGAACTGGAGCAGAGGGGGGAATCTGTGAGGCAGCCAATAACATTAGAAGAGAGATGTTTACTCAGCAGGATTGAGACAAGATGTGGTCTACAAAGTCTCACGCCCATGGCTCAAAGAGGCTAGTCGAAGAAAGCCAGTGGTTGAAGGGGGTGGACTGAATGCCCACTCTATATTGTTAAGACATGTGTTAGTTATACAGCTGCGATAAAAGAGCACCTGAACAAAAATATGTAGGTTAGCCTGATAAGTCAGCATTGGCCAGAAACCAAGTGCCCCGAATTGCCAGTGTTGAAGTGCTCACAGTTTTACCATACTTTACATCGACTCTAAGCACAGGGGCAGTCCAAAGAACCCTCAATCATTTCTGACCTGCAGTGATTTCCTGCCTGCTAGCCCGCAAGCGGGTGACTCATTCCTGTTCCGCACTCTGAGGCCGAGGTCGATATTTTAGCATAGCTCGCGCAATAAGGGGAGGGTGTCTGAGGGGAGGGAGAACCGGGGCACTATCTCTGCTCTGTGGGGTTTGGTTTAGGAACGTTTGGTGCACGGAGCATTGCAGGCTGGTCTGGGACAAGGAGGCGAGGATGTGGCACACATGTTTTCAGGCCATACCACCTGTTGTTTCCTAACAACTTCTGCGTTGCCAACACGAGGAGTGGAGGTTTTGGCCATGAATACCTTAATCCGCTGGTGTATACATTAAAAAGTATGTACCTTTTATCAGTTATGGGCACTTTCAGCAACTGCCCCTAAATCACAATTGGTAAACGTTTTTCGCAGTAAATGCTTCACAGAGTTACCACTGCCAGTACTAAGCTGGAAATGGCGGTTATTGCGAAACTGTGCGGCGGTGGCATGGCGCTGCGTGTGAAAATGTAGCGTTGGCTTGGATGCCTGCCAGCTGGGGGTGTAAGGCTTTTTATTAGCAAGCAAGCAGCATTGGTTTGGCTACTTACGGTTACTGGTGGGCGGCACTGCCTTTATTAATAGGTCTGCTGCCAGCCAGATGTCGACCTGAACTGATGGTGACTGTCGGGTGCGTCTGCCTGGGCATGGCAATTTGAAAATAATCTACGCAAGCATATGCCCTTAATCATAATGTAGCTCAAGAGACAGACACACGGAAGTTTTCAGCGAGCATGCCCACTAATTCATCTATAGTGGAGAATCAATAACTCTCAAAATCGTATCACCCCGGGAAATGCGAGATGTAGAAAATTAGAAATGTGGCAAACAGTCCCAACACAACGGGCCCCACTACGAGTTCCATCCTAAGGAACTGCTGCAGGTAACAGTTACGATACAGGCGATGCAGAAATTTCAAGTGTGTGTATCATCCTCAATGTGTAGTTATTTAGGTGAAAGGAGTTTGAAAGCCATTCACTCCCCTCCCTCCACGCTAAACCTTAGTGCAGCCAGTCAGTTAGTACCTCATTCCAGACAAGGCTGTGAGCGGGCCTCTGAGGCATTGTGGGTATGCTTGGGGTGTGGTGGTGGCAAAGCAGTGAATGCGCGCGCATTGCTGTGAAAAAAAAACTGCACACACTGCTTGCCGCCCACAGCCCCAATCCAGTCCCCCACAGATTAGATAAACCAGCCTGCCTGAACCGAAACTAAATCTATCCCAGGGCCAGCCAAGGCCAGTACTGATCCATCCAGGCAGCCCGGGCCGGCCCGCAACAATAGCCACCGCTGCACTAATGCAGAAAGTGAAAGTCTCTCATCGCGCATCTTTATGTTTATGTGGACTAGTATGAACTTAACACAAGGCATTATTTATATCAGATCTTTTAATATTCACATGCTTTGGTTCAATATCTTGGGTCTCTGTTTATGATGGGCTTTCAGGCTATGTTTCGGATCATGATTAGGCTCTGAATGTGCCGGGAGTTTCTAAAACATTTTTTTGTCGGCTTTTGAAGCGCAGAAGTATAGGAATTAACTGTTAAATCACGAATGATCATTTGGCTGCCGGCCTGCCCCAGGCCATCATGACAGTCACCACACCAGACCAATAAACACATAATGATTAAAAAAACGTCACGGCGCCTGCGGCCTGCTAGGCCCTGCCCTGCCTCACCTGTGCACCTTTATTTATAGGCCACCGGCCTTCTACCCCCAGGTCATGCCTCGCTCGCCCTCACCTGGTGAGCAGAGCTATGTACTGCAGCGGTAGTAGTCTGTCTCGACATCCTGCAGACTCCTGCTACTTTAAACAGCGGTGTTGAAGGAGTTCACTGCTGCCGAGGGTCAGTGGGGGGCAGCCGTGCGGGTATGCTGGGGCGGGCGTGCCGTGGCAAAGTGAAAGCAGCGAGTGCGCGCGCATTCAACTGCAAAATCAGCGCATGCGTCGCTGCCTCTGCTGAGCACACAGCCCCAACCCCCGCAGAAGACCAGCCCCCAGGCCATGGCAAAGCCCTGCTGCCCAACTCCGTGATCCGCAGCCGGAAGTCTTGAAAGTGAATGAGTAGCGAACAGAAATTGAGAATCAGTCACGTCACCAAAGACACACAGTAAGTGTTTACATAATCAGAACCAGTCCTGATCAGAACAACCACGATGGTAAGAGGGGGGAGTAACTTAAACACAGCTCACGCTCTCTCTGTGCCAGTGTCATTTTAAATAAATCAATTAACGGTGCCGTGCACTTAATCTTAATGTGTGACTGGTGACTCATTGTAGACCCGGCGCTGATAATTAGGTGCCGGTGCTAAGCACCGGCAAGCTCCGGCTCAAATTAAGCCCTGGCCAGTACCCTGATGTTAAATCAATGGTGCTGAGGTACCGGCTGCTCCCAGCCGGTCAATCAGCTCATCCATCCGTGGAATCGGGTGAGCGTCTGCCTTGGTGACAGAGTTCAATCCCCGATAGTCCACACAGAACCGAAGTTCTGGTGTGGTGCCCGGTGGGGCCGCTTTCGGCACCAACACAACCGGACTAGCCCACGGGCTGCTGGGAGGTTCAATCACCCCCAGCTCCAGCATTTTAGCCACCTCACCCTGGATGCTGTTCTTCACTTTCTCGGACAGCCGCTAAGACTTGGTTTTTACAGGCGGGCTATCCCCTGTGTCCACGTCATGGGTACACAGATGTGTGATTCCAGGCGTGAGGGAGAACAACGAGGCATGCTGCTCCAACACCTGGCGGCAGTCCCTCTGTTGCTCTGGGGTCAAGGATGGGGAGAGGACAACTCCCTCCACTGAACCATCCTTCTCCTGGGCCGTCAGAAGGTCAAGAAGAGGCTCACTCTCTTCCTCCTTGCTCCCATCCGTCACCATGAGGAGAGCAAGCTCAGATCGCTCATGATGAGGCTTCAGGCGGTTTACGTGGAGCACCCGATTCAAGTCAACGACATAGGTGGTCTGGCCTCGATGCTCCAAAATTTCATCCGGACCAGTCCACCGGTCCTGGAGGGCACTAAGCTCTCCAGGCTCCATGACCCACACCTTCTGTCCAGCGTCCAACTCCACCGTCCGAGCGTTGCGGTCATACCACTCCTTCATAACGGCTTGGCTAGCCTCCAAGTTGTCTGAGGCTTCCATCCACAGCTTGGCGATCTGGCTGCGGAACACCAGCATGTAGCTGACAGCATCACGGGGAAGCTTCTTCGAAGTCTTCTCCCACCCCTCCTTGACAAGGCTGAGGGGCCCCCTAACGGGATGGCCATAGAGCAGTTCAAAGGGGCTGAACCCGACTCCCTTCTGTGGCACCTCGCGGTACAAAAACAGCAGGCAAGGGAGGAGGTTGTCCCATTTCCGCCTTAAGTCCTCTGGCAGGCTCCGGATCATCCCCTTCAAGGTCTTGTTGAAGCGCTCTACGAGCCTGTTAGTCTGGGGATGGTAAGGAGTGGAGAACCGGTAGGTCACTCCGCATTCCTTCCACATGGCCTGCATGTAGGCCGACATGAAGTTCATGCCCCTGTCTGACACCACGACCATGGGGAATCCCACTCTGGTAAATATCCCCATCAGGGCCCGCGCCACCACAGGTGCAGTGACGGTCCTCAGAGGAATAGCCTCCGGGTACCGAGTGGCGTGGTCCACTAACACCAAGATGAACCTGTGTCCCGCAGAGGTCGGAGGGTCCAACGGCCCAACGATGTCGATTCCGACCCGCTCAAAAGGGGTCCAGACGACCGGGAGCAGTTCCAAAGGGACCTTCTCTTTAGTCCCAGTCTTGCCACTTGCCTGGCAAGTCTTGCAGGTCTTGCAGTAGGTGTCAGAGGCAACTCTCTTCCTGGGCCAATAAAAATGTGGGACTAGTCGCGCAAAGTTCTTGTCCTGGCCCAGGTGTCCAGCCAAAGGTATCTCATGCGCCAATTCCAATAAAAAAGCCCGGTAGCATTGAGGGACCACTAAGGCCCTCGTGGATCCATGCACCGGAACCTTAGGCTCACTGTAAAGGAGGTCATCCTCCCAGTACACGTGAAAACTGCCGGTCTCCTGATCGATCGCTTGGGCTTCGGCCTGTCGCCACATGCCTTCGAGCATGGGGCACTCCTTCTGCGCCCGACAGAATTTCTCCCGGGTAGAGCCTCCTTCCACATGCCACTCGGCAAGGGTCGGCCAGTCCCCCACGGGAACAACATCCACCTCCACGGACTCTGGGGGTACCTCCACAGGCTCCCCATCCATCACACGGGATGTGTTCTTCACAACATTCTCCTCTTCAGGACCAGCATTGGGTTGGGCCGTTGTCTCAGGCTCCAACCCAGGTTGAGTTCCTTGCCGGGCAGCCATGGACCGCGTGACCATGCAAGTCCATCCTGGTAACCCCAGCATCTCAGTGTGGGCCTTAAACTCCACTTCCTTCCAGGCGGTATGTTCCAGGTTGTTTCCTAGCAGACAGTCCACAGGCAAGGCAGGGCTTATCGCAACTTTCAACGGGCCTCTCACTCCTCCCCACTCAAAGGGAACCTGAGCCATGGGATAGTAGCTCATACTGCCGTCAGCCAACACGGCCGGATGGAATACATCAGGTACTACTTGCTCAGGGGAAACCAGCTGCCTCACTACGGTGGTCATGCTGGCATGTCCTTCAGAGCGTCCACCGCCTCCCCATTGACCTTCACCCTCTGCTGGTACTTAGCAGTGTTAGATGGTAAGGGCGTCACTGGGACAATCTCTCTATCCCCAAGTGAAACCAGGGTCAGACCTGTCCACTCCCCTGCCCTATCAAGGGGCAGCTCCACCCCAAGCGCTACACTAGCCCCCCCGGGACTCTTGCCACCTGTGAGGGCTGGGGGTCGTTTGCGACACTGGGCATCTCCCTTGTAGTGTCCAACCTCCCCGCATTCATAGCACCGGACAACTTTTGGCTGCTGACTCTTGTCAGGGTAAGTGGGCTTAGGGGAACTGGACTGAGGTGGGGTATCTACTCCTCTCCCAAACTGTCTAGTTTGTGGGCCTCGTGAGAACTCCTTCTTTTTATCTCCCCCGTCTTTCTTCTGGGGGACGCCCTATCTGCCTTTCGGCCATCTCCCCCGGGGCCCTTGTATGACACCCGGCTGCTAACCCAAGTATCCGCCTCCTCCGCAAGCTCACGGAGATCAGTCAGCTTGCGGTCCACATGTTGGCACAGCTCCGGAAAACACTTATCCAAGAGGTGCTCTCTCAAAAATAAATTCTACAGGCCCTCATAATCATGCACCTCGCTGCCACGCACCCAACCATCCAGAGCCTTACGGGCATAATCAAAGAAATCCACCCAATTCTGCGTGGACAGCTTATGGCTGCCACAGAACTTTTGGGGATACCTTTCGGGGTTGAGGCCAGACTTTTTCAGAAGCGCCTCCTTCATAGGGGAATATCTGAACTGATCCGCCTTATCAAGATACAGGAGGATGTCCCTGACATTGGGAGGGATGTACCGATACAGGCCACCTCCCCAGTGTTTCTCGGGCACCCCATGGGCTGTCAAGGCCACTTCATATGCCTCCAACCATTTGGCGATATCATCCCCCAGAGTGTAGCTCGCTATCACCTCTTTGGGTAACCAAAATCTAGGCTCTTGTTGAGCCCCTGGAATGCTGCCACCATTGGGATTTGCTGGCGCACTCAATTGCAAAGCTTCCTTTCTTCCAATGCAAACTGTTTATCTTCCTTTTCTCTCTCCCTCTCGTGCTCTAACTTGGCAAGCTCCCACTTCAATTGCCTCTTCTCTCTCCTGTCCTCATATACCTGTGACGACATACTCCTTCTAGACCCACTACTACTTGCCCTGGAACGTCTTCCTGGCAACACATTTTCAGACACATCAATGTTTAGTAGGTCTAGTTCTCCTGAAGCACCCGCCTCCTCTTGTGTGATCTGCCCCTCCTGTTCCCCATCCCCTCTCCCCTCTGGGTGGGCCCTTACCCATGCCCTCAAAGCGGTACGGAGTTCCTCCTTTGCGGATCTCCGCCCAACCGGCACCCCCATCCCCTGACAAAATTCCCTTAACTGCACCACCGTATAGTCTTCAAGGTTGGCCAGTTGGAACTCCATTTTGACAGGTGGGGGACACAGATAAATAAAGGAAAGATTCTAGGACGTAGGTAGCAGGATTAGGTCAAAACAGGTCTCTATACACTCAGGTTAGACAGTGGGGATCAATTGTGTAGGCTTGCACGCACGATAGGTGTCTAGTCTAATTGCAGCGCACTCTGTCCCACTGGAGGGT
The DNA here is from genome assembly GCF_964261635.1 of Lissotriton helveticus. Taxonomy (NCBI): domain Eukaryota; kingdom Metazoa; phylum Chordata; class Amphibia; order Caudata; family Salamandridae; genus Lissotriton; species Lissotriton helveticus. The sequence goes on along the minus strand of NC_136064.1, from coordinate 44,600,557 downwards.
GCTATATAGTCACAGGTTCTGAATCCCACCGCTCGCCACCAAATGTAGAAACTGGGTTCGCCAGGTCCCCGGGGGGTAGCATGGACCGAGCAGGCAGGCACCCGAAGCTTTGATGTTAAGTGACTATACAACACACACATCCACTGAGACAATAAGTGCATGCAAAGACTGAGTCTACACCAGAATGCGTGTTTCAAATAAATAATTTTTATCTGAGTTCAAAATCAGGCCAGTCGAAAATCACAGCAGAATTAACTCATTGCTTTCCCTTGAAAACACATGCTTTCCATTTCTTGGCCATAAATACTTAAATAAATAAATATTAAATATTAAATAATGGTAGGCCTGGTAACAGCCTTGCTCCTAGTCAGCACCTGCAAGGATTTCCCTTTTAACACATTTAAATAACATTTCATTACTCAGCAACAGTCACTTTGTCGCTGCAGGAATCGGCATGTCAATAAATGGGGGGTAAACATTTCCTAGCTGCAAAGATAAGCCAGTTATCAGCAAATGCAGTGCATCTCACAAGGCTGGAATAAAGCAGTTCAATAATTAGAAATAAGCGTTTCTTTTAGGTAAACTCCAACAGTTCATTAGATGGACAACTGGCACAAAAAAACATTCCTGCCGGCAAAATGAGCATTTCTTTTGGTCAGAATAGGCAGGACATTACTCTCAGGAGCTAAGCATAACAATTCCAATAACAATCAGGCAACTATCACAGAATAACCTTTCCCCTACTAAAGGGTTAACTTGTACCTAGGGATAGTCACAAAAGTCCCCTGAAAGGCTCCTCAAACAACACAGGGCTCCTTCCCAGTCCACAGTACTTATCGGGGCCAATGGGGCCCAACTGCAGTCTCCCGCGGGGAGGGCGGTCTTGGAGTCTCCCCCGGGGTTTACCTTACTTCTTCGGCCCCTTCTCGGGCCCTTGCGGAGGTTCAGCCCGCTGGGGTTGATACCCGGAGGAGCGCTCTCACTACTGCACTTTCCGGTGAAGTCGGGGACAGGCGGAGGCTCCGGTACTCTTCGCGAGCCCCCCGCGCAGGTGTCAGAGCCGGTCCCGGTCCTCCCTCAGTGCTTGCAGGAACCGGGAACCAATGGGAGGTCCAGGCGCCCAGCGACCGCCAATAGCAGAGCGGCACGCGGGGCACAGCACAGGGACTCAATCAGCACACGGCGGGGCTGAGTCACCACGGGCGCCCCCGTCCGTGATGCCAGATCCAGGCTTCAGGCCTTGCGAGGACTACTGCGGCCTGACAAGATTTCACTGCGGCCCTCTCCTGACTCCGGGGGCCGCCGAGGGGATGCAGAAGGCGGCATCGGCGTCTCGGTGAACGCGCCGGGCCGCGGCAATGTCGGTGAGGCTCAGAGGGCCCCTGGGCTGAAGCAGTAAGTTCAGGGGCGCACTCGGTGGAAAGCGCGAAAAGAGGTGGGGGGCACAGCTGAGAAGCGCCTGGTAGCTAAAGCGCTTGGTCCTCGTAGCGCTTTGGGGGCAATTCACGATCACGCCTTGGGCAGCTCTCTTTGGGCCCACAGAGGGTCTCCACGCAGTCGCGCTTCTCAGGGGGGCACAGCGCTTGCCAGTCAACAGTTCACAGCGCTTCTCAGGGGGACCGTAGGAAAGCGCTGGATAGGGGAATCAGACAGAGTTACAGGTCAGATAGCCCAGGACAGGCCACACGACAGTGGCAAAACAGCAGAGGGGACCCAGGTGAAGTCAGGGAGCGCAGGGGGTGACACAGCGCCAATACCTGGTTGATTCCCCACCAGTGCTGTGGGCAGTGAGAAGGTCTTCTTGGCGCTAGCTGTTTCCTACGCCCTTGTTAGAAGTTACTTGAAGAGAGGGGGGGTTTGAGTTGAGGGCTTGTCAAGTTTCCTCAGCAGATCACTTCAGGTGGTCCCTGGGTTCCCCTCCCACTGGGCCAGATCAGTGGGCTAGTTCAGTGTTCCTCACACAGCTTGGTGGGCAGCGCCTAAACCCTTTCACCCCCAGTGGCATAGGTTCCTGACTAGGCCCTACCGCCTAAGTCTCCTGCGTGGGTCCACCAGGTCAGTGATGCCCCAACTGACTAGAAAGTTTCCCTCCCTTTCCTTTTATAGCGTCAGTTGGCAGTTGGCAGTTGGCAGTGGCAGTTGGTGTCCACTCCCCCATTCTGGAAGGTTCCAGGAGCTTCCTCACTCTAGCTATGGGCAGGCTGGCAGGCTGGTACTGCAGCAATGTTTAAGGGTTCCAGCCAGCTCCTGGCTACTAGAGTGCGCCTATAACGACCACGCTGCAGTAGCAGGGGTCAGTGGCAGCCATGTTGGGGGAAGAGAGTACCTGCACCTTAGCATTGATAAGCAATGGGAAGGTGCCCAGAGACCTAAGGCCAACAAAAAGTAGGTGGGAAAAATGAGGCAAAAGCGGAAAAAAATGGGAAAGACCACAATAAGGCTGACAGGTCTAACAGGCTTTCACAATAGGTCTAACAGGCTGGATTTACAATAATAAAGCCTTAGCTCAGTCCTGGTAAAGTGGTGAGGAGCAGTCAGGCTCTAATAGAGGATCATGTGTTAAGCATTTCTAAGTATCAACATAGACACAATGGTCAGGAATCATTGGTCATGGTATGTTGTTATTACCTCTGGACTGCAGGGGACTAGTGCCACTAGTCCAGCGGAGTCTGTAGTTACCTTTGGCTCTCAAAGGAGTCCCTCTGTCTAGGGAACCAGTCTTTTGTTCGGGGCTACTCACAGTCATGCAGTTTTGGAATGGGTGCCCAGGTGCACAGCAGGCAGAGTATCATACCTTTTGTTTGTGCAGCTCCTGTTGCTGCAGACTTGGTCTCTTTTGTGTCCTCTGTTGTAAGTCGAATCAGAACTGAAGTTCTGGTACCAGGGGTGCTCCATTAAATTCTAGATTAAGGGATATTAGGGGTGTGGGTACAAGTAGCAAATGGACTACTAGCCCTAGCAGCCAATCTGCGCCTGAGGTGACCATAGCTGGGGATGTTGGTCACTGTTAGAAGCGGCTGTCTCTAGTTGGCAGAGGTATACACTTCTGACAAATAGGGACACACCTTTTCTAGTCAGGGCAAGGGGATCACACACTTAGATAACCCCTGCTCACCCCCTTGGTAGCTTGGCAAAGCAGACAGGCTTATCTCAGAGGCAGTGCGTTAAGCATTTATGACCACATACAGTAATAAAGTGAATACACTACAAATGGACACGACACAGTAGTATTATAAAAATAAGGATGTTTATATAAGGCTTAGCACAAGACCAAATAACGACAAAAATTTACCACAATCTTAATAAATACTCTTGGAAGGAAAAATTATAGTTCAAGCACGGTTTCGTCTTAGCACAAAGTCTTTAGTAACAAAAGCAACTCTTCTTCTTTAAAACACAGTTCTTGGCAACAATGTAACCCACACGGGAGTTACACGACGTCGAGGCAAAGTTAATCCAAAGGTTCGGCGTCGACCGCGAGGAGCGCTACGTCGAGCCCGGAGTCACACAGACCCCAACAACACAGTACCTTGGAAAAGTGAAGCACTCGATGATCAGCGGCGTCGAGATGTCCGGCGTCGCGTCTTCGGCGTCGATCGGGCCTCGGAGTCAGGGCGATCTGCAGCAGCGTCGACCGAAGTCAGGCAGGAGCAGCGCTCACGAGATGAAGCAGGAAACGGCGGCGTCGTCGATGTCGATGTTGCAAGAGTGAGCAGCGCTCACGGCGTCGAGAGGGCTCGGCGTCGATGCGATCAGCGGTGGCGTCGACACAGGGTCACTTGGAGCTGGAGCCGAACTCGCTACTCACTGGCGTCGCTACTGGCGTCGATCGGGCCCAGCGGCTGGCGTCGAAGGTGCGGGACACTGGAGCCGTTACTCACGATGTCGAGCTGGATTCGGCGGCATCCGTCGGCGTCGAGATTGCTGGATTCTTCAGAGGTGCTGGATTTTCAGGTTCCAGCAACAAGCACTTTTAGCAAATAGATGAAGTCCTTTGGCCCTGTGTCTTCAACAGGAGGCTGGCACTCTTCCAACCCTTGGAGATTTTCTTTAGCAAGTTTGAGAGTACACACTCAGTTCCTCTCTCCTGGTTCCTTGGCAAATATAAAGAAGCAACTGCAGGATTCCCCCAACAAACAGCACTCTGGCAGAAGGGGTAGACAGTCCTGGGATCAGCAGGCTTCTTGTCCTTGGTTCAGGTTTCCTTGTCAGAAGTGATCTAAATTCTTGGTTCAGGGGCCCTTCTCTTATACCCCTTTTTGGCTTTGATCCCTTTGTCCATGCAGGGGAATTTCCCCCCATCTTGGGTTTGTTGTGGGTGTTGCCAGGCCTAGGCACCTGGCCTATTCACTGTGCAGGGCAGAGTCTTCAGCCGCCCAGCAGGAGCGGAGCCAGCATTGTCACTGGCAGGGGCAGGGCCATCAGTTGCCCGGCAGGAGGTGGGGCCAGGAAAGTCCCTGGCAGGCTCAGAGTCATCAGTCGCCTGGCAGGGGGGCGGAGCCAGCATTGTATCAGGCAGGGCAGGCTATCAGGAGCTACTCTTCCCCTACTCTCAATGCAAATGCCCCACTCACCCCACACTGACTCATTCAGACCTCTGGAGCCACCCAGCTCCTGTCACACGCACACCAGAACCAGCAGAGACCGGTAGACAGTTAGACAAGAAAATAGCTACTTTCTAAAAGTGCTATTTTCAAACACAGAGTCCAAAAACCATCCACACAAACGGATGCGTTATTAAACCCTGAGTTCAGGGATACCAAACTCGACATTGCACGATGCTCCCCGAGCCCGCTAGGATTATAGCATTAATAATCCTGGCAGCCCATTCTAACTGATGGAGAGCAGGTTACCTTACAATAGTGAAAAACGAATATGGCTGTAATTCACTATTAGGACATGCCAACCTTGTCAGGCTTGTCCTACCTTATGCTTACAATGCACCCTGCCTTTGGGCCTACCATAGGGGTGACTAACATGAAGTTAAGGGAAGGTTTAGGGACTGGCAAGTAGGTGTACTTGCGCAGTCCTCGTGACAGTCAGACTGCACGTGGTCTAGCAATGGCAGACCTGTAGACATACTTTTACTAGGCCGCTCTTGTGGGTGGCACAACATGTGCTGCAAGGCCACTAGCAGCATTTGTATTTACAAGCCCTGGCACTCCTGGTGCACTCTACTAGGGACTGACAGTAAACCAAATAAGCCAAACATGGAATCCAATCAATACATCAATTTCACATAGGGAGCACTTGCACTGTGGCACTAATCAGCAGTGGCACAGTGCCCAAAGCAATATACCAGCAAAAACATCGTAAACAGAGGAGGCAAACAGAAAAAATGGAGGAGAGACTCATGCCAATGATGCCAGGTCTAACACGTGTCCCCTCCAGCTGAAATGTGGGGAGAACTACCCTTACCCTAGGGAGTCCTCATCACTAAGGCGGAAACATCTGGACAGACCATCAGCATTGGCGTGATCTGTGCCAGGGCGGTGTTCCACCGTGAAGTCCATCCCCTGTAGGGAAATGGACCACCTCAACAGCTTTGGGTTCTCACCCCTCATCTGCATCAACCATCTGAGGGGCCTGTGGTCTGTCTGAACCCGGAAGTGAGTCCCAAACAGGTAGGGTCTTAGCTTCTTCAGCGCCCAGACCACAGCAAATGCTTCTCTCTCTATCGCACTCCACCTCTGTTCCCTGGGAAGTAACCTCCTACTGATGAAGGCAACAGGTAAGTCTCGGCCCTCTTCATTCACCTGAGCTAGAATAGCCCCCACGCCATGCTCTGAAGCGTCCGTCTGGACAACAAATTCTTTAGAAAAGTCGGGTGCCTGGAGTATTGGTGCTGTGCACATTGCAGTTTTCAGGGTGTCAAAGGCCGTCTGACAGGCGTCAGTCCAGATCACAAGTCTTGGCTGCTTCCTGGAAGTCAGCGAAGTCAAGGGGTGCACAATGTTACCATAATCCTTGACGAACCTCCTGTAGTAACCCGTGAGATCCAAGAAGGCTCTCACCTGAGTCTGGGTTTTGGGCGGTGCCCATGCCAGGATGGTATCAATCTTGGGTTGCAGGGGGGCCACCTTGCTTCTCCCTACTTGGTGTCCCAAGTACACCACTGAACCCTGCCCAATCTGGCACTTACTGGCTTTGATTGTGAGGCCTGCTCTGCGCAGGGCCAACAACACTTCCTGGAGGTGGTGCAAGTGTTCCTCCCAGCTGGCGCTGAACACTGCGATGTCGTCCAGGTTGGCGGCACTGAAATCCTCCAGTCCAGCCAAGACCTGGTTGACCAACCTCTGGAAGGTGGCAGGGGCATTCTTCATCCCAAAGGGCATAACCCGGAACTGGTAGTGCCCATCTGGTGTGGAGAATGCTGACCTCTCTTTTGCCCCATCAGTCAAGGCGATCTGCCAGTACCCAGACGTTAGATCAAACGTAATAAGGCACCGGGCAGCCCCCAACCGATCTATGAGCTCATCAGCTCTGGGGATGGGGTGCGCGTCAGTCTTGGTGACTGAATTGAGTCCTCGGTAATCCACACAGAACCGAAGTTCCGGTGAAGCACCAGGCGCTGCAGCCTCTGGGACCAAGACCACTGGGCTGGCCCAAGGACTGCTAGAGGACTCAACCACCCCTAAGGCAAACATTTTGGATACCTCCTCCTTGATGTATGCTCTGACCTTGTCAGTCACTCTGTAAGCCTTGTGCTTCACAGGAGTGCTGTCCCCGGTGTCCACATCATGGACACACCACTGAGTGACACCAGGAATCAAGGAGAACAGATCAGGGAATTGTCCCAACAGTTGGCGACAATCCTGCTGCTGCTCAGGGGTCAGTGTGTCAGAGAGGACAACACCATCCACTGACCCATCTTGCTCTTTTGCATACAGGAGGTCAGGAAGAGGCTCACTCTCCTCCTCCATTCCAGCATCTGTAGCTAGGAGCATTCCCACTTCGGACCTTTCTAAGTGGGGCTTCAAACGGTTGACATGCAGGACCCGCAAGGGGTTCCTGGGAGACTTCAAGTCCACCATGTAGGTGACATCGCTCTTTTTCTCCACAACCTCAAATGGTCCAGTCCACCTGTCCTTGTGCGCACAAGGTTCCACAGGGGACATGACCCAAACTTTCTGTCCAGGCTGAAGCTCTACCAGAGTGGCATTCCGGTCGTACCACCGCTTCATCTCTTCCTGGCTGGCCTCCAGATTTGCCTGAGCAAGATCTCTGAAGCGCCTAGTCTGGTTCCTAAAGGCCAGCATGTAACTGTATACATCCTGGGGAGGTTTCCTGGGAGATTGCTCCCAGCCTTCTTTGACCAGACTCAAAGGTCCTCTTACCGGGTGTCCATACAAAAGCTCAAAGGGGCTGAACCCTAGAGAATTCAGTGGCACCTCACGGTAAGCAAGCAACAGGCATGGCAAGAGGACGTCCCATTTACGCCTCATTGGTTCTTCAAGACCCATAATCATGCCTTTAAGGGTACGGTTGAATCTCTCAACCAACCCATTACCTTGAGGGTGGTAAGGAGTGGTGAACTTGTAGGTTACCCCACACTCCTTCCACAGAGACTTCATATAGTTGGAAATGAAGTAGGTTCCCCGGTCTGACATCACCTCTCTGAAGAACCCCATGCGGGAGAAAACACCCATCAGTGCCCGTCCCACCACGGGGGCCGTCACTGTTCTGAGAGGGATGGCTTCCAGGTACCGTGTGGCATGGTCCACCAAGACCAGGATGAACCTGTTGCCCATGGCTGTCTTGGGGTCCAGGGGCCCAACAATGTCAATCCTCACCCGGTCAAAGGGGGTACTGACCACGGGAAAAGGCTGGAGGGGAGCCTTCTGCTTCCGCCCGCTTTTCCCACTTGCCTGGCAAGTTTGACAGGTCTTGCAATGGATATCTGTATCCCTTCTCATCTGAGGCCAATAAAAATGGGTGACAAGCCTGTCATAGGTCTTGTCTTGCCCCAGATGTCCAGCTAACGGAACGTCATGAGCCAAACCCAGTAGGAAGGCTCTGAAGCGCTGGGGTACCACCAGCACACGGGCTGACCCAGGCTCATCAGCCTTAGGCTCGCTATACAGGAGATCGTTCTCCCAGTAGACCAAATTTGACCCTGACTGATCACCTGTTGTCTGGGTTGAGGCCTGCTGCCTCATACCCACAAGAGAAGGGCACACTTTCTGTTCTGCACAAAATTCTTCCCTGGAGGGACCACCATCCTGCTGCCAGTGGGTCAGCTCGGGCAGGTCTCCCAGTTCAGCAACTTGTTCACCTGTGGGTTCCAGGGCATGCCCCTCAGGGTCTGCCTCCTCCTGGACCACGGGAACTACAGGGGACGGTTTCCCGCGCCCCCTGCCTCTTCTCTTCACAGTTGGGTCCTGGGCCATCCTTTCAGGCTCCAGAACCCCATCAACACCCTTACTTGCTGTCATGGATCGAGTGGTTGCACACACCCACTCTGGCACACCCAACATTTTCAAATGTGTCTCCCTCTCCACCTTAGCCCAAGGGGAGTCTTCTAAATCATTGCCCAGGAGACAATCAACAGGCATGGCGGGCCTTACAGCAACTTGAAGAGTACCTGAAACTCCCCCCCATTCAAAGGGAACCTGAGCTACCTCACACTCTCTCTGGGAGTTGTCAGCAGCTATCACAGGGTAGAATGCGTGGGGAACAACCTGCTCTCTGGACACCAAGTGACACTTGACAGCTGTCACACTCGCTCCGGTGTCTCTGAGAGCTTCCACTCTATGGCCATTAATGGTCACCCACTGCCTATATTTCTTAGTGTTACTAGGCAGAGGGGGTGGAGGGACCATTTCCATGTCTCCTAAAGAGACCAGGGACATCTCTGCGGGACCCTCTCCACCATGGGCAACCATCTCCTCCCCTCCCAGGGCTACACTCGCCAACTGACGGGGGGCTGCACGGGGTGGTGCACTAGAGTTCTTCAAGGGACACTGAGGATCATAAAAACAGTGTCCCACCTGCTTACAAGCGAAGCAGGTCATTGGGCCCCTGTGACCAGGTTTACCTGGCGGGGCCTCTGATTTCTTCACAGGGAGAGGCTGGGAACCCTTCCCTTGGTTCCCTTGGGGATTACTTTGGGGCCCTTTCTGGAACTCCCTCTGTTTACCCTTGTCCCCCCCACTCTTCTGCTGGGGACCCTGCCCACCTTTGGCTGAGTCTCCCACTGGACCCTTGTGGACCCTGGTACTGACCCAGCGGTCCGCCTCCTCAGCAAGTTTTCTAGGGTTAGATATCTTGCTATCAATAAGGTGCTGGCGCAGCTCTGGAAAACAGTTATTAGACAAGTGCTTCCAAGCAAACAAATCATAAAGAGCATCATAACTTTCCACTTTGCTGCCCTTTACCCAACCATCCATGGCTCTGCAAAAAAATGACACATATTCCACCCACGTCGTACCAGGCAATTTCTTACATTCTCTAAAGGCCTGTCTGTACTTTTCTGGGGTTAGGCCATACCTTAACATTAAAGCATCTTTCATATGAGCATAAGGCATCCTATCCTCAACAGGCATGTCTAACAGGGTATCTCTTCCCTCATTCACAAAGCGACCCCACAACCCAGCTCCCCAATCCTTCTCAAGGACCCGGTGGGCCAACAATGCTAACTCATATGCTTTAAACCATTGACCAATATCGTCATTCTTCTGAAAATCTTTGATCACATCTTTAGGAAAATAAAACCTACTTTCTGCAGGCACAGATGGGATGCTGCCACCAGAGGGATTCAATTCTAAATTCTTAGCTTTGAGCTCCATGTCCCTCACCATTTTCTCACGCTCAAAAGCTAACTTTTCTCTTTCAAACTCCAACCTTTTGATCTCCATATCAGCTTCTCTCCTGCCTCTTGCATTCTCTATCTCCAACTGCCCATCTATCTTAAGTTTTGCCATTTCCATGTTGTATGCTCGCTCCTTCGCCCTTTCTTCTCTTTCTTCAGGAGAAAGACCTTTGGAGGAAACACTGCTGCCAGGAGGGGATGTGGGCCCATTCACTGGCACCTCCTCCTCCCCTTCCCCTGTCGGTACCACCACCGGATCAGAGGGATCTCTGGCCTCTAACCAGGCCTCCAATGCTTTGAGATATTCTTCCTTAACTTTGAGGCCTGTTGTAGGAACTTTAAAGTGCTTGCAAAAGGATTTCAGCTGCTGTAACTTGTAATCCTTAATCTTACTCCTATCAAACTCCTCCACAACAACAACAGGGGTAGTGCCTCCAGCATTACTCATGGTCAAAACTGGCAGTTTCAAAAATCAAGCTCCAGGAAAGCGGAGAACAAAAATAGGATATCCAACCAAAACAGATTGTGGCTGCGCTATGGCCTGCTTTCTCTATGTAGCGCACACTAATCACTGCACATGGGTCATAAATGCAAAGTTCAAATCCTCACTGCTGACCCACCAATGCTAGAAGCGGCTGTCTCTAGTTGGCAGAGGTATACACTTCTGACAAATAGGGACACACCTTTTCTAGTCAGGGCAAGGGGATCACACACTTAGATAACCCCTGCTCACCCCCTTGGTAGCTTGGCAAAGCAGACAGGCTTATCTCAGAGGCCGTGCGTTAAGCATTTATGACCATATACAGTAATAAAGTGAATACAATACAAATGGACACGACACAGTAGTATTATAAAAATAAGGATGTTTATATAAGGCTTAGCACAAGACCAAATAACGACAAAAATATACCACAATCTTAATAAATACTCTTGGAAGGAAAAATAATAGTTCAAGCACGGTTTCTTCTTAGCACAAAGTCTTTAGAAACAAAAGCAACTCTTCTTCTTTAAAACACAGTTCTTGGCAACAATGTAACCCACACGGGAGTTACACGACGTCGAGGCAAAGTTAATCCAAAGGTTCGGCGTCGACCGCGAGGAGCGCTACGTCGAGCCCGGAGTCCCACAGACCCCAACAACACAGGACCTTGGAAAAGTGAAGCACTCGATGATCAGCGGCGTCGAGATGTCCGGCGTCGCGTCTTCGGCGTCGATCGGGCCTCGGAGTCGGGGCGATTTGCACCGGCATCGACCGAAGTCAGGCAGGAGCAGCGCTCACGAGATGAAGCAGGAAACGGCGTCGTCGTCGATGTCGATGTTGCAAGAGTGAGCAGTGCTCACGGCGTCGAGAGGGCTCGGCGTCGATGCGATCAGCGGCGGCGTCGACACAGGGTCACTTGGAGCTGGAGCCGAACTCGCTACTCACTGGCGTCGCTACTGGCGTCGATCGGGCCCGGCGGCCGGCGTCGAAGGTGCGGGACACTGGAGCCGTTACTCACGATGTCGAGCTGGATTCGGCGGCGTCCGTCGGCGTCGAGATTGCTGGATTCTTCAGAGGTGCTGGATTTTCAGGTTCCAGCAACAAGCACTTTTGCAAATAGATGAAGTCCTTTGGCCCTGTGACTTCAACAGGAGGCTGGCACTCTTCCAACCCTTGGAGATTTTCTTTAGCAAGTTTGAGAGTACACACTCAGTTCCTCTCTCCTGGTTCCTTGGCAAAAATAAAGAAGCAACTGCAGGATTCCCCCAACAAACAGCACTCTGGCAGAAGGGGTAGACAGTCCTGGGATCAGCAGGCTTCTTGTCCTTGGTTCAGGTTTCCTTGTCAGAAGTGATCTAAATTCTTGGTTCAGGGGTCCTTCTCTTATACCCCTTTTTGGCTTTGATCCCTTTGTCCATGCAGGGGAATTTCCCCCCATCTTGGGTTTGTTGTGGGTGTTGCCAGGCCTAGGCACCTGGCCTATTCACTGTGCAGGGCAGAGTCTTCAGCCGCCCAGCAGGAGCGGAGCCAGCATTGTCACTGGCAGGGGCAGGGCCATCAGTTGCCCGGCAGGAGGTGGGGCCAGGAAAGTCCCTGGCAGGCTCAGAGTCATCAGTCGCCTGGCAGGGGGGCGGAGCCGGCATTGTATCAGACAGGGCAGGCTATCAGGAGCTACTCTTCCCCTACTCTCAATGCAAATGCCCCACTCACCCCACACTGACTCATTCAGACCTCCGGAGCCACCCAGCTCCTGTCACACGCACACCAGAACCAGCAGAGACCGGTAGACAGTTAGACAAGAAAATAGCTACTTTCTAAAAGTGCTATTTTCAAACACAGAGTCCAAAAACCATCCACACAAACGGATGCGTTATTAAACCCTGAGTTCAGGGATACCAAACTCGACATTGCACCATGCTCCCCGAGCCCGCTAGGATTATAGCATTAATAATCCTGGCAGCCCATTCTAACTGATGGAGAGCAGGTTACCTTACAATAGTGAAAAACGAATATGGCTGTAATTCACTATTAGGACATGCCAACCTTGTCAGGCTTGTCCTACCTTATGCTTACAATGCACCCTGCCTTTGGGCCTACCATAGGGGTGACTAACATGAAGTTAAGGGAAGGTTTAGGGACTGGCAAGTAGGTGTACTTGCGCAGTCCTCGTGACAGTCAGACTGCACGTGGTCTAGCAATGGCAGACCTGTAGACATACTTTTACTAGGCCGCTCTTGTGGGTGGCACAACATGTGCTGCAAGCCCACTAGCAGCATTTGTATTTACAAGCCCTGGCACTCCTGGTGCACTCTAATAGGGACTGACAGTATACCAAATAAGCCAAACATGGAATCCAATCAATACATCAATTTCACATAGGGAGCACTTGCACTGTGGCACTGATCAGCAGTGGCACAGTGCCCAAAGCAATATACCAGCAAAAACATCGTAAACACAGGAGGCAAACAGAAAAAATGGAGGAGAGACTCATGCCAATGATGCCAGGTCTAACAGTCACATTTTCCACCCTGAACCCTCTATTCTGCCACTTTAAAAACTGTCATAGCCCTTCCTTAGCTATGCAGACCAGGTAGCCCACCATAGGTATGTGCCTAGCCTTCTGGGATAATACACCTCCAGACTACAGTATTTTTCCACCTGCCCTGGTGCAAATGTGCCTGGGAGCATGAATAGAATTCTCTTTTGAGAGGCAGCCTGGTTACATATCGGAGACGGTGTAAACTTAGAAGCTCACCACCTTAGTGTGCCACTTCACTAGCCATGTTGTCAGGTAGGGAGGTGTGCCCTCCTTCCTGTCCAGGCCATTGTTTCTGACTCCTGGGAGAGTACACACCTCCGGCAGGGACACAGATTCCTGTGCAGGCTGACAATCAGAGCACAGTAAAGGATGGGAAGGCTAGGTGGGCAACCTTTAAAGTAGGCACCTGGGTGCATGCTACATCGTCCTTAACACAACCACCATGTAAGGGGTGATGAGGCAAATTGTTTGGTACCAAACATGACATATTCCGTTGGTACTTTAATGAAGCTGGCAAACTCAAGGGTGCCCGTGTGCCAGCCCTTGTAATCCTATGGACCGCTGATCGCTTACAGTAGCTCTTGATAGAAAAGGCTACTATAGGGACAAATACGATTGCACTTATATGTCCTCACCTCTAAAGTAATGCACTCTACCTCCTGGGCTCAGGAGGCCTTCCTTATGGGTGACTGGCATATATCAAAAATAGTGCATTGACCTTGAAACACATGGTGAAGGTGAAGTAGAGTTTGAGCAGTTTGCACCTGCAGTCTATAATGGCAGACCTGCTGTCATCTGTTTACTTGGGTCACACAGGGTGGCACACACAGTGATTTTGGCCCTGGTGACCCTTTGACTCCCATCCCCTGGGAGTACCACTGTTACCATTTGCTAGGGACTTATAAGGAGGTTAAAGTCCTTACCAATTGGGGCTACCAATTCAAATGTATCAGTTTTGAGGAGAGAGCACTGGCAGCGGGGCCTGGTTAGCAGGCTTTAGTGCACTGTCAGTGTCGAACAAGCATTTACAATGCAATGGTTTCGCCTTTGGAAAAGTTAGAGCTATTGGCATTGCTCATGACATTTTTTTTTTTTTACTTATAAATAAATGGCATTGTTATTTACATTGCCAACAGCTCTCACAGCCCACACAGCTCTCACAGCCCACCCAGCTCTCACAGCCCACACAGCTCACACACCCCACACAGCTCTCATAGCCCACACTATGCTGCTGTCTCTAAGAGAAGCACTTCCCAAATTCAAAACAGATCTCAGTTTCAGAGATTCATTCCCCAAATGCAACTACAGACATGTGCTTTCCCAAGGAAATATACTGCAAAAATAAAACAAGCATTTACAAGTGGGGCCGGAGACACGGACAGCGGGAGGGAGGGCAGGAACAGGCACCCGGACAGCGGGAGGGGGGGCGGGAACAGGCACAGGCACAATCAAAAGGCAGAAGGCAAGAAAAAACAAAACAAAGTTGTATCTGTTATTTTGGTGCAGGCTAGAACCCACTTGCATGAACTAGCTGCACAAAGGCGGAGTATAATGTGACAATCCTTCAGTTCTAAGACTGTGAAAGAACGTTAACGAGGCTCTTCGAAGTTACCCCAAAGGCAGTGAAGGGTGACACTACTGCAGAGGTAAGACTTTTTTTTCAACCGGTGGGTGAGGGCAAAAATGGAGAGCCCGATAGGATTCCGGCTCAACGCCTGTTTTTTGGAACTACGGGTACTCCGATGATGTTATGCAGTGTGCCATGCTGGGTTGCATGGGCAGTCCCTCTCGTTTGGTGGCCAGTTTGATAGAGCAAACATAGTCACCTTATAGCCCTCTGTTCATGGTAGTGATGTGCCTTGGAGGCGGGGGGGGGGGGTGGGGCTGCCCAATAGCTGTGGGGGCGTCCTGTTGACAATGACACTAAAACTATAGAATTTGCCAAGGTTTGTTCATGAAACCCATCGCTGACCCACCACAGAGTTGTTGGGCATTCAGTGTGGTGCGGGGATTGGTCCGTAAGCAGGGGCAGGGGCCTTGAGACAGATATATTTGCCTCCATACTTGACTTGATTACAATTTCTCTACACATTCTTCCAAAACTGGCTTGATTAAGTTTTCTGGAAAATTAGTGTTTGAAAAAGCTGAATGTTTTGAACATTGATAGTCCCATGAGACTCCCCAAAGAGGGGAAACACACACCCTGCCGATGACACTCTATGCCACTAGGCCATGTAAACGAGAAACTTGTGCATTACACAAATTGTTTAATTGAACATCACAGATAATGTATTTTACACTGTGGCCATTTGTTCTCCTTTTGTTATACTTTGCACTCTTTTATACTGTTCTGTACAATATGATACTGTACATAAATAGTGCTATACAATGCACTACTATACCATACCACACCATACTAGACCTTGCATATATATTACAAGCATACATCCCAACACTTGAGAGTGGCCTTGAATGAAACATTGAGTCAGAGAGAGTCCTTTTTTTGTTTCTCTTTTTAAGTTTTCTGACTATGACAATTTAAAACAAGGTCAGAGAAGGGACATATATCAACATAGGACCAGTTCTAGGTATGCAGATCTGAACTGTCACTCCGTATGAGTGACAAGACAGGGCGTATGAGAGTTTCATAGCAAGTGCTCCTGGGGACTTAATAAGTCGTGATATTCTTGCCTCTTCTAAATGATTGAAAGCACAAAAAATAAACAGGACATAGTTGGTTACTATTTTCTTCTAAATAAGGTATTAGGCAAAGATGTCATTCGCCTTGCTTGTCCTTTCTTCCTTGAATGTGCAGCGTGTTACTTTTGATGCTGTTTGGGGTGCAGACACTGGGAAAGGTAGATTTAAATGCTCTGAGACCTCTGCTTCTACTGACTGCCCTGTCTGCCATCTCAGAGACCGGTATTTAACATGTCTGTCATTGAAAGGAAATGAAGTTTGAAAGACTTCATCTGTCAGTGTGGGGATTTGAACCCATGACCCTCACATTCTTAGTGCCATCACCACCTGAACCCTGCTAAGTCCCGCCTTCCATCAGCTGTGGCGAGGTACCCCAGCCAGAAGCACAAACTGAGCGCAAGTCACAGCTCCAAGCTTTCCCTTCCATCCGGTTTCCCATGAATGCGGTCTGCAAACATGACATGAACACCTGCAAGGGAATCTGCATATGCATTTCACCTCAGGGGCCTCGATTAAAAACTGCAGTGCAAACAATCCAGCGTCGAACAAGTCCAAACACAGACTACGAGAGAGCAAACAGGAAAACTGAGAGCCGTGCTCAGACAGGGAGGGTGCTGCTCAGGACTTGTCTGTGCATCTTGGAATTAACTGAAATGTATCATATATCTTGCATGTCGCACACACAAACAACTCTGGACAAGTCTGACCGCTTTCATGCATGTTTCATCTAACTTCCATGTAGTTAATTTAATATATTTGGTGCATTGGCAAACAGATAGAACTGGTTTTGTTGATTTTATTTTTTGAATGCCCGTTTTGTTGACTTAAACCGTAGCTATCAGTTTTAAGAAGCTCACTTTGATGGATGAACTGTGAAGTTCCGCCCCTCCCCCATCATGCAGTTTGTTATACACAACTAAACAATCGCGACATTTTTTTTGATCGGTTCTCCTGTTTTGTGATATGCTTTGCAATGCCAAGCTGCATTTTCTTATGCTATGTTTTGTTGCATGATGTAAAGCTATCCTATGTTTTGCCATGCTTTGTTATTAAATAAAGGGAATCTACGCAATGTTAAGTTGTTATGCCGCGTTGCTGACTGCTATGAAATGTAATGTGACGCTAGGGTAAATATTGCTATGCTAAGCTGTGTTTTGTAATGCAATGCTGTTTGGTTTTTGGCCTATGCTATGTTTTGCAAATGTTGTGCCATGCCAGCTTATATTTGTCTATATTGTGTTTTGTTGTGTTACCAGTTTGATTCCGACGTCTTCCTCTTTGTTGTCTAGTGGTTCCGAGGTATTCAGGCTCTGGCCTAAACATTGGGAGGGATCGTTTCAATTCGGTGCAGGCGAAATGTTTTTCGTGCTCTTTGCCTTGTATTGCTTATCTTTGTTTTTACGCGCAAACGTTGTTTTCCTTTATCATCTCCATTTTTTACATTCCCCGAGTCAGACGTACGCACTGGAGCATTGTTGCTAGAATTCGCCTAGATACGTGCTCATGGCCAATGACAGATGTCACTTTCTGGTGCGCCACGGGGTGCCGCCCGATGACCAGACCCAGAGAGTGCCCCACTTTCACTGGTACATTCCCCGCGTTCCATGGCGTCGCGTGGTCCAAATGTAACAGTTTTATTGAATTGCGGTGCTGAAGTTTGCATGCACCATTTTACAATGCACATTATACCAGTAATACATCTGGGTTGTAACTTTATACCGGAGGCCCGCTATGGAGTATCATATTTTTATTCAATTGGTAGGGGAAGCTTGAAGTTTCATTATTACAGCACACTTAGACCAACCTATCGCAATAAATTAATATGGGAGAAAACATGAGGCTGACATCGCATGAACAAGTTTTACCATAAACAAGTAGAAAATGTCTACCAACCCCCTAAAGAAAGGGTTCCTGAAAGTGTGTAAACATCAGGGTGAGGCTGGACTACGATTATAACAAGGTTGCTGCAAGTCACAAGTGCAGGCGACTTAAATATAATGATCATATAGGTCAAGAGGGAGCCCACTTAGCTAAAAAACTGAACGATAGACGGTTTTACAAATAAGAAACACAGAGTACCTGCGGGGGGGCTTACCTGTCCGTCGGTACGCAGCAATTTGTAGAGCCTGAAGCCGGAGGGACCGGGACTTTTTCAAGCCTCCTTTTGAGATAATCCTTCCGTAATGTAAGCCAATCAAAGCATGCATCAGGGCTCACATGTGATGGAAGAGGTAACCATAAGCCCAACGCATGCGCGAACCGAGTACACTATTTCCGTGCGCATGTGCTGTAATATCGATGTGCCCAAACATACTGGAAAATAATATATATACATTCTGCCCCTATTACTGTGCATAAAGGTTAATAATTAAATCAAGCCTACGCACGGAAAAAAACACACGGCGAACAGTTGAAATCACAAATATCGGAATGATCACAAAACGTCACTGATATGGAGCTGTGCGTATGCGTACTTTGGATAAGCTAAGCCAACTACTCTGCACGTGTAAGTACATGAAAAGCCCACAGTTCAATCCAAGATGATTTCAAAACCAATATTAAACAGCTAGAAAGATCAATGGCATAAGAAAGTATCCGAGAGACGTTCTACATAGACGTTCGTAAAAAAAAACATAACGAGCACCTACGGGTACACGAACAGGGGGGGCGGGAACGGGCACACCGACAGCGGGAGGGGGGGGCGGAAACGGACAGCAGGAGGGGGGCGCACTCACCTGGACATAAACAACACCAATCCGGCTGAAGGCACTCCTGAAAAGACGAAAACAACACGGAAAGAAAAAAAAAATAAACCCCGCCCACCGCCGCACTGACGTGTCCAAAGGGGCCGGATGAGAAAAACATCCCAGGAACGCCCACGAGTCGCCTCGCAGGATGACGGACGCCTCTGTTTGCCAATGGCTAGCGTCCATTTATGGAGCTAGCCAATGGGAAACAGAGGCGGTGCCGAACATCCATACTGTAACTCAAAAGCTTTCGCCCTGGGAGAGGCACTGCTTTGCAGTGCCCTCGCCAGGTCGAAACCTAAAAACAGCATCTATTAGTCCAGATAGTGGCAAAAGATGGGGGACAGCTGTAAAAGCCTGTTTTTTATTAAACAAGCCTTCTCATGCTATTCACTCTGAACATCCACTGCACAAAGAGATATCCCAACAAATAAGCCTGTACTTTTTTTTACAGAGTTTTATATAGTGCAAACTTGACTCACATCAGGTATCAGAGCGCTTTACATAGCACCAGTTACGTTACATGAGGGCACACATTAACTTTTGTTAGGCACAGGGAGATTAAGTTATTTGCCCAGAATCACAGGATGTTTGGCGTCATTACCTGGACTCGAACCCAGTTCCTCCAGGTCTGAGGTCGAGCGCCCTAGCCGCCCTAGCCGTTAGGCCAACTCCTACTTCGACCCCTACTACAATTAGATGCCTTCCTACCTCTCTAGTACAGCTCTGTTGTGTTATAAACCAAGACTGTGCTTGTTAGGTTGAAAAACTGAGGGACAAATGGTAATGAATTCATCAACCAGAATGTATACACTTTCCACAAATACATCAGTGTAACCCTGCTGATTTTGCTCCTGTGGGCAGCTGAACATATGGTGTCTCAAACTTGTTATTCTTCAACCAATTACTTGGGACGTGCTTCCATTCTTTATCTAACAAACAGCTTTAACAAAATATTTGTTATTTTCTTTAACTTCCCCCGCTGCCATATTTCTCACAAATTGCAGCGACTAATTATACCGCGGCAGTGGTATTTAATTGACGCATTCAAGTAAAAGAAATTTGCGAGACATTTAAGCCATGTTGATCCTATTGTACAGCTGCATAATGACAGTCATCACTGTTCCTGGCGATGCTAATTAAACAGTTTGCTGAAGAATTGCAGCAGACTATTTCATGTAATTAAAAACTTTTTCTAAAACAATACATTAGTTTTATTTTGCGCAGTGTACTTGCAGTCAACCGGAAGAGTGATGCAACATTTTGAAGGAACTAGAAGACCTAAGCAGCTGCAGAAGAAAAAGCAGTGAGAATAAAGTGAACAAACGGCTGCAAATCACTACCTAAACCCCCCCCCCCCCCCCCCCCCCCCCGGGGCCCCTCTCCCTTGTCTCAGTTATCTCCCATGTATATCCTGTATATCCTTTGCACCATGTAAATATAATTTTCAATAAAAATCTACTGAAATAAAAAAAAAAAAAGAAAAAGCAGTGAGTCACATTCTGAGCTGCTGATATATTACTTTTACATCCACAAGCCTCAGAGGAGGGTAAGGCAGCCAGGGCCACACCAGGCATTAAAGGCCTTCTCCTCAAACTATGGTCCCGAGCTGCCAGCGAGGACGTTTTCCAGGTGGAATGCCTTTAATGGTCTATAAAGCCGAGGCAGAAGGACCTTAATGCTATTACATCACTCCACCAACTGAAGGCCAATTGCACCCATTAATGGCCAGTTACATCCATTAATGGCCCTCCATCACTCCCTTCTCTTCATTGGAGCTCCAAACATCCAGCGTTATAATACCACTTATCAAGCTCAATCATCTATCATTAGTCATGCATGTTGTAGTTATTTTTATGTTCAAACAGTGACTGTGGTATTGATATATTAATTAAAATTTAAGAATAAAAAAAACTGAAAAAGTTTCATTTATTCATCTAACAGTTAGCAGAAACTAGCAAACACTATCAAGAGTAAACCCTGCAGCAAGTGGCTCTGTAAAATATCGGAATAATGCTGCAAAAGGATGTGACTTGCTGTTACCAGAACTGCAAACGTGTAATACTACAGTACATAAGTTGGGAGGATATGTGGCTAGAAGGTGAATTCTGCAGACATTGAACATGTCTTTGACCGTCTTAAATTATAATTCAACTGTAACTATGAACTTTATATTGAATAAAATATATTGTGACAGTGACACAAAAATATTGTGTCAAGAATATCGTATATAGACTTTTGACGTTTATAGTTACCAACCAACATTCTTTATCCCAGGGAATACCATGTAGTCTTTGTAGTAAGTCTTTTGTGTCTTCCAAATAAGATGCTAGATTTGTCACCAAGGGCGCCAAAAACAGATCAATATATTCTGACATTCTCTATGTCACTGATCCTATGCCAGATATAATGGGCCTTTATAGACTAATGGGGTAACCCAACCACTGTCTGTGGACCTAGGTATCATATAGTATAGAAATCAAATGGGCCTAGACTCTTTTGTCATGCATCAAGTCAAAGAAGTTTATAATTCAAATATAATTTGTTGCATGCATGAGAGCAGCACATGGTAATTAATACATGTAAGACTTTTAGAATATGCACCTTGAAAAAGAATGCACCCACTGTTTTTAAGGAAAATTATCTGTTTTATTCACAGAAACAATTGAGAAGATACAAACATTATCAAGTGTAGAGTAATCAAGAGGTTGCTCCAAAAGAAAGGGGTGTAAAGGAGAAGTGCTTGTGTGTGCAATAGATGGAAGTAAAGAGGTCACAGAGTGAAGATAGTTCAATGGAAGTAGTTACAACAATTTTACAAATTAAACTAGTTATAAGTGACATTAGCACCAGTTAGTTGTGACCTGTCCACAATTCATCATTTTTGTTCTAGACAGTTTTCAAAGGTTGCAGAGAGATATTATCTGTTGGTTGGATGGGATAGTAGTGACATATGGTACAGGCCCCTTTGGGGATAAATGTTGATGTTTCGACCTAACTAATTGCGTTGAGGGTATTTTAATCCTCCGTTTGCGGGTCTTCCTCAGGACATGAGAAAGTTTAGGAGGCAACCTACTGCAGGCGCCTGTGGTTGGATGGCATTTATCGCAGCTCCTGGGGCTGGGTAGTCTGCATCACAATTGCAGTGTAGAGTAGTCAATCCACTGTTGGGGGTATCCAAAAATCAATAAAAAACAGCCATGATGCTGGATGGGAAAGGAAATAAATCCAAAGAGAGGGAAACCAATTGCCCTATCTGTTCTTATAGAACACGATCATATCAGCCCGGGGATCTTGTGCCATACTTTGACGGGCGAAGAACTGGCATCCCCTCTCTTTGGATTTATTTCCTTTCCCACCCAGCATCACAGCTAGTTTTGATGGATTTTTTTTCTTAGAGCAGATCTGTGATATGCATTAGATACGTTTTCCAGATAAAACAAAGGGGCATATTCACAAGGAGCTATCGCCAAGTTAACATCACTTTATTTCAGTCAAACTCGCGATAACAACATTGTCCCATTCACAAGCTGGTGCAAACAGCTCATAGCATCAGTTTACCTGCGAAAGCAGCCGCAAAAAACTTCGCCACAGATGACCACAGCAACTATTGCTAATGAGATGCAGAGTAGGCGTTCCCGTGCCAAAAGCAGTGAAAACACCACTCTGCAACATTCACAACGACCAGCCAGATCGGTGATAAGATCACAAAACCTGGGTTAAGGCGCGTTAGCAGCAGGAAACTAACACCTGCTCTGACCTGCTGTAAAGTCGGGCCACAGCCTGCACCACAATAGGTAGCTAAGCACAGAGCCACACCTGAAGGACAACAGATGCCATGGAGTCAACGATCATACAGTTCAGAGCCCCAAGAGGGCCACAACATCCACAGCCACCATCCCGAGGACCCCCCTCACCGGCAACCCCACCCCGAACACAGACATGCCACATCAACTACACTTAAACATGTACCAAATATTCTGCATGATGTCGCACAATCACATCTGGTGGCATGCATGTGTTATCACAAAAATGAGCAGCTCACATTCACTTATGAAGAGCCAAATGAAAATGTTTTAAAATAAACACTGAACAGAAATGAAGACACATGGAGGCTCTCCTCCTGACAATATGTAGGCTACAGCCTGCAAGACAAAAATCATGATGAGAAGGTGTGTTCTGTGCACATCAAGGGACTGAGAGAGAGGAAGGAGAGAGAGAGTAATAGAGGGAGAAAGAGAGAAGAAGAGAGGGGGAAAGAGAGAGAGAAGAAGAGAGGGGGAGAGAGATAGACGGACAGAGAGGGTGAGAGAGAGCGAGAAGAAGAGAGGGAGAGAGACAGGGAGGGAGATGGACAGAGGGGGAGAGAGAGCGAGAGAGAGAGAGAGAGAAGAAGAGAGGGGGAGAGAGAGAGGGAGATAGAAGAAGAGAGGGGAAGAGAGAGAGAGAAGAAGAAGGGAGGAGGAGAGAGCGATAGATGGACAGAGAGGGTGAGAGAGAGAGAGAGAAGAAGAGGGGGGAGAGAGAAGAAGAGAGGGGGAGAGAGAGAGAGAGAAGAAGAGAGGGGAGATAGAGATAGACAGAGAGAGAGGGAGAGAGAGAGAGAGAAGAGAGGGGGAGAGAGAGGGAGAAAATGAGAGGGAGAGAGAGAAATAAATGGACAGAGAGGGTGATAGAGACAGAGAGAGAAGAAGAGAGGGTGAGAGAGAGGGAGAGAGAAGAAGAAAGGGGTAGAGAGAGAGGAGAAGAAGAGAGGGGGAGAGAGATTGAGAGAAGAAGAGAGGCGGAGAGAGAGAGAGTGCCGACCCTGCGCACCCAGGCCACACAGCTCACCTGCTGCCCCTGGTGTGTCTCCAACCCTGTGCCGGTATGTATTGCAGTACACAAGGTCACAAATCTGAGACAGATCCTTCATCTGAAACAGAGTCCAGATACATTACAAACAGGCACAGTACAAACAATTACACAGGACATCCACACCTGCCGGCCCCTGCGCACCCAGGCAGAGGCACCCCAGCCCCTCCTGCCACCCATCGGAACATGCCCACCCCTGCACACCCAGGCCTCACTGCTCACCTTCTGCCACGGGCGTCTGGAAAAGATGTCCCACCATGTGCCACTGCTAGCCACAAGCCTGGGGCCCGCGGATATGGCACCCTCCACATCATGCAGCCCGCCCCGCAGGCCAACAGGCCTCACATTTGATGCTGGGTCTTGATTATGCCATAGCAGAGGACATACCAGTGCACAGGGTATCATGGCAGGCTGCACACCTGCTCAGCCCAATAGGTGCCACTGACTATGTGATCCCAGATGCGATGCCGTGTGGCGGTAGGCCCGTGCTGCCCATTGGCTCTGGCCTACACTGCTGTCCAGGAGGGCACACGAACCTAAGCAGTACGAACCGTCGGGACAGGGCATCATCGCAGACTGCACACCCGCTCAGCACTTAAAGTGTGCCTATCTCAGTGCATCCAAAGTCACCGTCCTGTGGCGGTGTGCTTGAACCAGCTGCAAAGCTTCGGGTACTACTAACCCTGTGCAACCCAAGTCAGAGCCACATGGTGGTAGGCCTGTGACGGCCGCATGGCTTCGTGTGCCACTAACCCTGTGCGCAACAACTCATAGGCATTTCATGATTGAGAACGGTGGAGAGTACGTCGTACAGTCACCACCGGAAGAGAGGAATGTGACGTTTTCGGCCCCTTTTGTTGGCGGAGTCACATGGCCTGTGACGCATGTGCAGGATGGGTGTGGTGTGCGTGCAAACCTGCCCCCACGGAGTTGCCGTGTCATGTTGGCAACTAGACCAGTGACCTGCACAACACCAGCGAGTAAGCCTACGATGGGTAGCAATGGGCCCCCCCCTCAGAGCGTAAGCTGAGTGGTCTGGCCTTGCGTACACCGGACAAGCGCCATGCGATGCAACATTGACTTGTGGGCTCTGGGCGTGGTCCCGTTCATGCCCGGAAAAGGAAGTGACTGATGCATGTGTCACTGTTGTGGTGTCCACGGCATCTGGGACTCAATAGGCAATGTAGCACCCTGTGACTGGCATGCCACAAGACGAGAATAATTGATGCAAGGGAAATCACTGTCCCTACAGTCATCCACACATTCATACCTGACTGATGAAAGACATGACACAGCAGTGTTTTACTGGATGTTTATTGCACATCCAGTGGAGTTCAGCTGCTGGAGCGGCACAGGGCAATGCCAAGCACACTACACAATATGGCCCGTGGAGTGCCAGCCAGAGTCCATCCGGGGATGACAAGTCCTGCTGGAGCGGAAGGTTACAGTCTGCAGTGTGGTCGCTATGGCAGTCCATGTCGCTATCCAAGGTGAGTGCTGCGTAGTGTATCGGGGGTCAGTGGTAGGTCATGGGGCCATGTGCGGCACCAAGCAGAAACAGGCCAGGTGGCAGAAATTAATGCTAGTGACTCCTTCTGACAACAATCCCATCCATGTCCTTGTCCTCGGATGTATGCTCGGCCCCACCTGTGGGTGTTGCAGTACCAGCTGCTGCACTGTGTGCAACTGACACATCAGAGGCCGGAGTGGATACGCCATGTGCACTGGGAGGCACTGGCACACCAGGGTGCGGGGATGTGGATGGTGTGGGGGCAGCAGCATTCCACAAGGAGAATCTGCATGGCATGGTACATCCCAGCTACATTTCGCTGATGTGCAGCGGTGGCTGCCATCCTTTCCACCTCCATCCACACCATGTCTTCCATGAGCCTCCACATGTGTCCCAGCTCACGGGTGGGATCACAGGAGTCACTCTGAGCGGACAGGGGTTCTTCTCTCTCGGTCATGACTCCAGTGATGTCAGTCAGGGCTCGTTGGAGACCATGGAGTGGGCGGTAGGTGTCCTTTAGGGACTGGAGCTGGTCCCTGATGGGACCTAGATACCCATGGATGGCATCCAGTTTGGTAGACATGAGGTCGAACGCCACCCGCACCTGCTCAGCCGTCTCCCTCTGGCCATCCAGCACACCGCGTTGGAAGGCCATGTGTTGTTCCTGGGGGTCTTGAGAGACAGCCGGGGCTGTGGGTGCCTCCTGCTGGGTGGTTTGGGTAGTGGGTGGGGTATCCACGATGCAGCTGGGCTGCTCTTATCCCGGAGGTGAGTCGCGGATGTTGTCAATGATGGTTTGGAGGGCTTGGGTGTCGATGCTGGGGTTGTCCTCCTCATCATCAGTGAAGAGTGGCTGGGACTGCTATGGAGGAGGTGTTGACGATTCCTCTGCAATGTGAAAGGTAGATGATGTATTACAATGTGTCCACATGTCTGTAGCCTCATGGTACATGTTGACATTTAGACAGCATGGCATTTTACATTGTGCGTGTCTGTAGATCTGACCATGACCCAGAGTCATTTGGAGAGTGCACTGTGTTGTGCTTGATTGTGCATGTGTGCCATTGTGACCATCCCCCCGTCCCCCGAGGACCTGGTGGTCACTCACCCTGTTGCGGTTGTGTTGTGTCCTGTTGAGCAGTGTCCGTTCCCCCGACTCCGGCCACAGACTCCACACTGAAGACTGTCGACACCAGCTCCTCCGTGTCATCCAGCTCCAGCTGTGGCGCTGGGCCCCCACCTCCAGTCTGTGTTGCTGCTTTCTGGTTGGCTGCGAGTTTCTCCTTGGTCTTTCGCTTGATGTCATTCCATCTCCTCTTGACCTCATTGATTAACCTCCTGTGCTCTCCGACGGCATTCACCTTGTCAATGATGTCCCGCCATATTCCATTTTTGGTGCCCAATAACTCGTTAGAGGTGACGAACAGTTGTTGATGGTGTTCCATCACCTTCGTGTCTATGATCCTTCCTCTTCCTCATCTTCTTGTCCTTGCCCTTCCCCGTTCCCGAGGTCCCAGGCTGGTCGTACGGAGTGCTTGTGGGGTTGCGCTCATCCTCTGTGCCTGCTCCGGCTGCCTCCATGGTGCTTGGGTGTTGGTTGGTTTGTGTTTGTGTGTTTTTTCTACTTTTATAGGGGTTTTTTCCCACCTGCCATGTGTGTTTTGCAGATCTGGCGCTGTTATTTATTTATTTATTTATTTATTTTAAGAGTTTTATATAGCGCTGGCTAGACCCACAGGTATCAGAGCGCTTTACATGAGGTTCCACAAAATTACAAGATTACATCAGTTTCAATTTACATCAGTTGCTAGACAAACAATTACAAAAGCATAGAAAACGAGATAAGTGAAGTGTAGAGGGGAAGGGGGTAAGGGTAAAGGGGTGGGAGGGAGATACGGGAGAAAGACGAAGGAAAGTCTGCCCAAAGTCCAGCTGGATAGGTGACGGTCGAGGGGGAAGTCCCAAAACCCATCTCCTCTATAGCTATCAGGTAGCTCCATCGGGCTTTGGCCAAATAGCTAAGTCTCAATGGGAAACATTTAAAGAACATGGAGGGCAAAATAAATGGAGCGCAGAGGGGAGGGGACCGGGAAGGTGAGAAAGGGATGATAGGGGAAGAGACAACAAGGAGAGACGAAATTAAGTCTGTTTAAAGGCCGACTGGGTAGGTGACGACCAAGGAGGAGTCCTCGGCCCATCTCCCCTATAGCTAAACCAGGTAGCTCCATCGGGCATCAGACAAAATAGTTCAGTCTCAATACATTGAGAGAGGAGGGAAGGAGAGACATAAATAGAGGGAGGATGTGGGAAGAGACGACAGGAGAGACGAAAGGAAGTCTGGCTAAAGACCGACTGGGTAGGTGACGTCCAAGGAGGGAATCCCCGACCTGTCTCCCCTATAGCTTAACCAGGTAGCTCCATCGGGCATCAGACAAAATAGCTAGATCTCAAATGACAAGGGAAAATTCACAGGTAAACAGGGTGGGGACTAGGGTCAGGACAGGTGAGGGCAGAGGTCAGTAGCAGGAAAGTGGAGAGGAGTAGAGCGAGGAGGGGTAGGGGGTAAAAGTTACATGGTTACTAACAGTTACTGGAGCATACTCAAAAAAGACAAACAAATAGCAATGTTACAAAGGTACATGAGAACTATGTCCAAGGTCCAGCTGGGTAGGTGACGGCCAAGGGGGTGACCCAGAGTCGATCTCCTCTATTGCTGTCTAGGCAGCTCCACCGGACATCGACCTTGTTGATCAGACTCTTTGCGCTTAGGAGTTTGTGTAAAAATTTAGTTTGGACATTGATGTTTCAGGAGAGCCCCTTCTTCCCTCACAGGCCCCCCCCCCCCTGCCCATCGCTTTCCTATGCTGAAGGCACATCCTGTAAAGAGCATGGCAGCCAGTGTGACTGATAGATTGAAGCCTGGTGATGAAGGTAAGGCACAACCCAGCTTGAGGTGTCAGAGGAAGAGGACATCGGGCACAGCCTTACAGCCAGAGTAAACGAGGACAAAAACTTTCAGATATGCTGCAAATCAAGATACCGGCTCTCACATAGGCTCAGAGATCTTGACAAAGGCTATTTTTTACAAGTAGATAGTCGTTCTGCAAAATGCTTCATCTAAAAAGCAGAACCGGGACCACAAGCACAGAGCACACACCGGATGAACATTGTTCGGCATGCTCGCTGCTATAACAGCAATCCACATGAATACTGCCAACCACCACTGATTTGTATGTGCTGCCCAAATGAATTGCCATCCGCTTCATATTTGGCACAATTCAAACTCTCCGCCTCGCGGGCGCCACCATCTTGTCCGCGCTGGTTAATGGTGCCCAGAGCACAGCGCTTCTCACCCGTTAATAAATTATTGCTGATTTCCTCATCGCGCTTTGGCCCATTGAGGTTTGTGTTTTTATCTCTGTCGAGGTGGTTGTATCGCAGACATTGGCCGTGGTTTCGGCGGTCTATCGCATGGTACCGCCGTGTTGTGAATTAAAATTAATATCGTAGTACAAAAATATCGAAATTAAAAATATCATTTTTTTATGTATTAATAATGACGTTAAAATAATTTTAAAATACATATAATTTTACAAATATTAAATAAAAACATTAAAACATATTAAAAAAATTATAACTAATACATATACATTTAAAATAAACTAAAAACTCTACATATAAATTAATATGTATACGTACTCCACATATTGCAACAGTAGGAAAATCGTTGGATAGCGTAGGGGTAAAAATTAATGTTCCCACTCCAGAGGGTGCAACAGTAGGGAAAGCGTTGGATAGCGTAGGGGTTTAAATTACTATTCCCACTCCAGAGGGTGCAACAGTAGGGAAAGCGTTGGATAGCGTAGGGGTAAAAATTACTATTCCCACTCCAGAGGGTGCAACAGTAGGGAAAGCGTTGGATAGCGTAGGGGTTTAAATTACTATTCCCACTCCAGAGGGTGCAACAGTAGGGAAAGCGTTGGATAGCGTAGGGGTAAAAATTACTATTCCCACTCCAGAGGGTGCAACAGTAGGGAAAGCGTTGGATAGCGTAGGGGTAAAAATTACTATTCCCACTCCAGAGGGTGCAACAGTAGGGAAAGAGTTGGATAGCGTAGGGGTAAAAATTACTATTCCCACTACAGAGGGTGCAACAGTAGGGAAAGCGTTGGATAGCGTAGGGGTAAAAATTACTATTCCCACTCCAAAGGGTGCAACAGTAGGGAAAACGTTGGATAGCGTAGGGGTAAAAATTACTATTCCCACTCCAAAGGGTGCAACAGTAGGGAAAACGTTGGATAGCGTAGGGGTAAAAATTACTATTCCCACTCCAAAGGGTGCAACAGTAGGGAAAGCGTTGGATAGCGTAGGGGTAAAATTTACTATTCCCACTCCAGAGAGTGCAACAGTAGGGAAAGCGTTGGATAGCGTAGGGGTTTAAATTACTATTCCCAATCCAGAGAGTGCAACAGTAGGGAAAGCGTTGGATAGCGTAGGGGTTTAAATTATTATTCCCACTCCAGAGGGTGCAACAGTAGAGAAAGCGTTGGATAGCGTAGGGGTTTAAATTACTATTCCCACTCCAGAGGGTGCAACAGTAGGGAAAGCATTGGATAGCGTAGGGGTAAAATTTACTATTCCCACTCCAGAGAGTGCAACAGTAGGGAAAGCGTAGGATAGCGTAGGGGTTTAAATTACTATTCCCACTCCAGAGGGTGCAACAGTAGGGAAAGCGTTGGATAGCATAGGGGTTTAAATTACTATTCCCACTCCAGAGAGTGCAACAGTAGGGAAAGCGTTGGATAGCGTAGGGGTTTAAATTACTATTCCCACTCCAGAGGGTGCAACAGTAGGGAAAGCGTTGGATGGCGTAGGGGTTTAAATTACTATTCCCACTCCAGAGGGTGCAACAGTAGGGAAAGCGTTAAATAGCGTAGGGGTTTAAATTACTATTCCCACTCCAGAGGGTGCAACAGTAGGGAAAGCGTTGGATAGCGTAGGGGTTTAAATTACTATTCCCACTCAGAGGGTGCAACAGTAAGGAAAGCGTTGGATAGCATGGGGGTAAAAATTACTTCCCACACTACTCCCCCTTTAACACACAGCACACTACACATACAAAAAAACACAATTAATATAAATTTCAATTAATCAATTAATAAGAATTAATATTACTAAATTGATGTAATTATAAATGAAATATTTAACACATATTAATGACTAATTACTGAACAATAAATACCAACAAATAAATACAATCTCTTTAATTAATTACATTTAATTATATCACACCCTATCCCCCTATAAACACACAACCCACTACACATAAATAAATCACATCATTTAATCACTTAATAATTATTAACTACCAATTAATTATTAATTAACAATAACAAAAAAATAAATATATTAGCACATTAACTCTAATTAATTTAATTTACTAATTAATATTATTTAATTACCAATTAATTAATTAACAATAACAAAAATTTATATATATTACATCAACTCAAATTAATGTAAGTAACTAATTAATATTAATTAATTACCAATTAATTATTAAATAAAAATATTTACAAAAATATATTAATTAATTAACTAATTAATATTAATTAATTACCAATTAATTATTAATTAAAAATATTTATCAAAATATATTAATTAATTAACTAATTAATATTAATTAATTACCAATTAATTATTAATTAAAAATATTTACAAATATATATTAATTAATTAATTATTAAATTACTTCCCACCCTATTCCCCTATAAACCCACAACCCGCTCTGATACTAAAACGCAAAATGTAAATAAAATTACTATTTTTCAAACATACATTACAAAACATATTTAACAAACATATAAACAACATAATAAAATACATAACACTAAACAAAATTTCGATATTAGTAAATTTCGATATTAGTAACATACATACCTTAAAAAACGATATTCTGTCTGTCGATATTTTGGACATCGATATTCTATACCATCGAAATTAAAACATCGATATTATTGTATATCGATATTTTTATTTCGATATTTTGTCTCACTACCCTTGTGAATATACCTCTAAATGCCTTCATTCGTCAACAACATTTCATGATGTAGGATACTAGGTTTCCTGGACTCTCCAAAAATCTTTCCTCCTCCAACAATTCCATTGATATAACTTCCGGTTCACCATTGCTGAATCTTTCTAGGGTAGAAGGATGACTAAAAAATGAATTCCTGCCCAATCCGCAAAAGAAATTCCTAACGTACCTAATACAGGGAATTGCGTTCACCTTTTTCAAGGATAGAATGTCAGTGCCTTTCTTTCTGTTCAAGGTTACCTCTGGCTGTGTCCAAATTCTGCACCAAAACATAACTGGAAAGATCCTATTAAGATAAAACCCATTTCTCTGTGGAAATACTCTGCAGTCCTGAAAGATACCTTCTTAAACATGCATTTTCAACTAACCGCAGCTTTTCCAAGTTGACATAGCCCCAAACACCTGCTCCACATATTGCTGTTGAGAAATATTTTGCTCTTTAAATGACACCCATTTCCTTTAACAGCTTCATCCCCAATGTGGCAGTGAAGGTAGTAGTTGTTGAAATATAACTTTTTCAAGCTGTGATTTCTTGGCTATGATCAGCTGTGCCTAATTACTCGAGCATCAAATAAAAGAAACAAATAAGAAAAAAGTCTATATTAATGAGATCAACCCTTCCAATTGTAAAAAACATTTTTTGTCAGTATTTGGACCAAGCTCCATAACATAGGTTTTGGTTAAATCAACCTGTAGGTCCAAATCATTCATATAGTGAACAAAAGTGTCATTATTCTTTGGGGGGAGTTGCTGGCTGCTGAACAAGATGGCCGCTTCGTGAACTGGCTCAGAGCCTCATGCGGCAAATCGTTTTACATCTGATACAATAATGCTCATTCAGAGTCCCAAAATAAAGACCCCACACCCTCCCGGTGGCCAGAGTGCTGGGAGATCAAAGAAACAGGAGAACCACGACCTGAGCCGCAATCGGAGCTCGGAGACAGCAGTGGATGCCAGCCTCACACTTCCTAGGCCCGAACTTTAGGTCTATAGTGGCGGCACCGCACACCAACTGAGCTCTGTGCGGAGAAAGGAGAAACTAAGTAGAAGATGCGCCCAGTACGACGGCCATTTGGGATACCGCTGTGGCCTGTGAGACCGAAGGACTGTGCCCAAGGGGGTGATGGTGGTAGAACCCCACGCCTGAGGGCCCACATCGCACTTCCAAAGGTGAGGAAGCTCTAACAGAGGAGGGGCATGGGCGCCGCAAATTGGTTACGTCCCCACTTGGACTAACTGGGCAGGGGCTAACGTTGTGGCCATGAGTGACGGAGTGCTGGATGATGTGAAGCTTGCCCCATCCCCTTCATAGACCCGGGCTTTGGCGTTGCGGCCTACCTCTCCTGTTGGTGCTACAGGCAATAGAGGCTCCGCTTGTGTGTAGGCCCTCCTTGGCGTCATCGAGGGGTAGCAGCGCCGAGTGTTACGACTGGAACTTGAGGCGGCTCAGGATGTCGCTCTCCCGGTTTCGGGGCCTGGGTACAAGGTTTGGAGCTGCTGTGCTGCACGATAACAGTGATCTGCGCTGGGGAGGTGAGGCAGAGGGAAAGGCGAGCCCCAAATAACGGCAACTGTGTTCTGGTGGACGGAGAGACCGAGCCTAGGACGGTGACAGGTGTTGCTCCCAGCGCCTGATGACCCACATTGTTAGCCCCGAATGTGAGGAATCAGTAGCGGAGGAGGCACATATGCCGTAAGGTGATTACCTCCCCCACTTAATGAAGCAGGCATAGGTTGGCCTAGTGGACTCGACTAGCAGAGCTCCGAGTGACGCTCCGTTCACAGACCAGGGATTTGGTGGGCAGCCTACCCATTCCTGGCCAACAGAACTTCACCATTGTAGGGATTCACTGTGGCGTTGGAAGCCTGAGGAGAGTAGTTCTTGGGCCCATCAGACAATAACCAGCCAGGGCCCTACAGCTGGGGTTGGTTGAAATTAGCTGACCATAGCGCCAACAGGCCATGTGCACCAGACAGGGCTAGTGGCAGGCGGTGGTGGCCGTGGCGCTTCCCGGCCGACCCTGATACTTACAGTGAGGACCGGCCTCCCGCTGGACGAAGACCCACCAGGCAAGCCGATTTACTGGCTGGGTCCCCACCCCCTCACCCTCTGTGATCAATCTCCTTTGCGTGTGCACACCACCCGACCACTAGATTGAACAGTCAGAAAGAGCCAGACACATTACTAACAGCCTGCGCTGTTTGGCTGAGGTTGAAGATGGGCAGCGGTGGCTGGGATGCTCCTCAGCCAAGCATTGACCTCTTCTGATTAAAGGGAGGCACATATTAACCTGAAAATAACGCAACACTAATGAAGGCTCCAAGAACAGCCATGATCACAACCAACTCCGATCATCAAAACACTCAAATATTCCTTGGAGACTTCAACCTCCATTGGAATGATCACAATGACGCTGTAGTAAATAGCCTCAAGAACTTCCTCAACGCTCTTGACCTCACCCAAATCTGCAACAGCCCCACTCATGACAAATGCTCTATCCTCGATCTAATCATCTCCAAAGAGATTTCTACCTAACTTGGGTCAATCCAACCCTGTGACTGGTCTGACCACCACATTATCACATTCTTCATCAACGAAAATGTCAAACTCAACCCGGTTCAATCCACCAAACTTAAGGTCTGGAAAAAACACCTGAAGAAACTCAACCCTAACTCACTACCTTCCCCCAGCTGTAATCTTCTCCTTCCCCCTACTGGTGTCTCAGATGTGCAGGTTCTCACTGACCATTACCTCAACTCTATGGCCTCAATAATCAATGAGGTCGCCCCCTGCAACTTAAAAGAGTCTCCGCTAAGAACTCTAAACCATGGTACGATGGTAGGCTCAATGAAGATAGACGAGCCATGAGACTGGCAGAGCACAACTGGAGGTCAGCCCCTTCGGCTCTGCACCTTAAAGCTCTTAAGAAAAAGAGAAACGCTTACTTCAGGAAAATCAAACGCTCGAAAGCAGATTTCTTTAGTCACCAGCTTGACCAAGCAAAAAACCGGCCAAAAAAACTGTTTGAGCTAATCAGAACACAATCCAAGGAACAACCTCGACAGTCACATATCACTACTAGCACTCTACCGTCATGTGAAGAGTTCTCTGCCTTCTTTAATCTAAAGACAGATAATATCAGGAACGACCTCCTCAATGATCTAAGCCTTTACTCTAGCCCCCACAGCATAACACACATTGAACTAAAAAACAATGCTACATGGTCGTCCTTTGACACCTACACAGAAGAAACAATTGGCAAACTGCTCAGTACAGTGAAACCTTCTAATCACCTCACGGACCCCCTCCCTGCAAACGCTGTAAAGGACTTCATCCCACTACTTCTTCCGCTCTGGACCAAAATTATTAACAGCTCACTCCAACAAGGTCTCATCCCCGACTCTCTCAAAGTGGGACAAGTTTCACCTATACTCAAGAAAGCCAAAGCAGACCCTACTGACCTAAACAATTACCATCCTATCTCCAATATCCCTACCCTGGCCAAACTGTTAGAAAAATGCGTCCAACTCCAATTGACAAAACACATTGATCAGTTTGACCTCCTCAACTCTCATCAATCAGGCTTCCGAGCAGGACACAGCACGGAAACTGCTATGACACACATAATTGATGACGCCCTCCAAATCTTAGATCAGAACGATACCTGCCTACTCATCCTACTTGATCTCTCATCAGCCTTTGACACCGTCAAACACGAGAACCTACTCGAGCTGTTGAATATCAGAATGGGTCTATCAGGGACTGTACTCAAGTGGTTTACCTCCTTTCTGCACAACCGGTCCCAGAAATTCAAGATCAACAACTCGTTGTCCTCACCCGTTCCCATAACACTAGGAGTCCCACAAGGATCCTCCTTATCCCTAACATTGTTCAACCTAGTCATGGAGCCCCTCACCACTTTGCTGCAAGCATCTAATGTACAATTTCACATGTACGCAGACGACACCCAACTCTACCTCAAAATACAATCCCCTGAAAACATCAAACTACTCAACTCAACGCTTAAGAAGACCCAGACATGGCTGGCCGAGAATCACCTCAAACTTAACGCTTTAAAAACGGAATTCCTTCTTATTTCACCTCCCGCCAAAACCTCTATCACTCAGACCTGTCTTAAACAACTAACTACACTCAACGTCCAACCTACCATCGTGAATTCAGCGACATCTTTAGGCGTAACCCTCGACGCCAATCTCAATATGCAACATCATATCAGCAAGACAACTAAGGGAGCTAATTTCCAACTCAATACTCTGAGGAAGCTTAAACCCTTCCTCCCAGCCAAAGACTTCCAAACCGCAGTACAAGCGCTAGTCATTCCTCGGTTAGACTATGGAAGCGTCGCCCTCTGTTGTCTCCCCCTTTCAGCTACCGCACCACTAAGAGCCTCTATGAACGCTGTGGCGAGACTTATCACTGGATCAAAAAAACGCTCGCACATTTCCCCTGACTTAAAATCCCTGAACTGGCTGCCTTACGAAGCTAGAATCCACCTGAAAATCGCCTGCATGACTCACAGGGCTATACACCACAACTCGCCTAACTACCTCACCCAGAAGCTCACAATCTCAGGGGGCTCAAGAGCCACTAGAAGCACTAAAAATCTTCTTTTGAAACCTCAAAGATTCCGGAAGGAAAAAACTTATAAACGCTCCTTCTCGGGAATGGCACCCAGGATCTGGAATGCCCTCCCTCCAGAAACCAGACTTATCTCCTCCACTGCATTCTTCAAAAAAGAAGTAAAAGCGATCCTCATGGCCAAATTCACCTGAACATTTACCTTGGATCTATTGAGACCCTTCGCCTGTCCTCTTATCACATGTTTTGTCTGATCTACGATGGTTCCCTGTTTCCCTGTTTTATTTGCTCTGATTTTATAACCTCTAACTACTCCGTGCACAATAACTTTGTTAATCACTCGCTCCTTTTTCTTATTCCATGTACTTGTAAAGCGCTCTGATATCTGTAAGGATCTTGTTCAGGCTATATAAAACTTTCAAAACAAATAAATAAATAAACAGTCTCGAAGGAGACCCAAGCATTGAGTGAGACAGCTGTCTCTCTTCCCCCAACCCTCTGGTGGAAGACACACTCAAACTTCGAGAAGTAATGACGGATATACAGCGAATTCGATCATCTCTAGAACACCAAATAGACACCATGAACATAGAGCTTGCATTTGTTAGAACATACCTCACTAATTTTGGGCACAGAGTCAAAGTAAAGGAAACGACCACAGCAACACGGAAAGAGGACACAACCTCTCTTAAGGCACAAGTCAAGGAGCTGAGGACCGTTGCAGCAGATGTTGAGGCGTGCTTGAAAGACTCAGAGTGGGGTTCAAGACAAAACAACATCCTATTCCTGGGGTCCCAGAGACAGTGGAGGGCCCAGCGACAGACCTCTTTGTGGAAGACTTGATACGTAAATCTGTGCAACCCCACAGACTGTCCAAATTCTTTGAAATGGAAAGGGCACAGAGGGTACCTGGAACCCGACACAAGCCGGGGGCCCACTACACCCAATTATTACCTGTATCTTCAACTGTCAAGACTGTGATATAATTTTACAGGCGGCAAAAAGCGGAGATCCACTGAAACACAACAATTCCACCAGCACATTCTTTCCAGACTTTATCCTCAAGGTGAAAAAGATGAGACGTTCTTTTCTGGAAGTCAGGAAAGCCTTGAGGGAAAAAGGTATTAAATACTCCATGCTCTTCCCGGCCCACCTAAGAATGGAATCGGAGAAGGAAATGTGGTTCTTTGCCTTGCAGGAAGAGGCCTGGGAATGGCTGGATGGCTGGAGGAGGGTCCCAGGAGCTGCCATAAGACACCAACGAGACAGGTCACATTGTCGAGATGAAAAGAGGCACACATGGTCGTAGTGGCTTGGAGGGCTCTCCCCGACCCGACATTACCTGAAAGTCTGGTGACTCTGCAGAGAAACAAACCTATCGACTACTGTACACAATCTTTCATAGCTGGATTTGCTGGACGGGGGAGAGGCTACGGCTGTCTCCCATCGGCAAAGTTATTCTTGTTGTTTATTGTGGGATGAAAAGCACTCTGCATAGTTGGGGCAATGGGCAGTTGTGGGCCTGCATTGCAGGGAGACAGGGAGGGGGGATGATGTTGGGGATTTGTTATTGATTCTATTTTTCTAGCACCGAACAATTGACGCTGAGAGTTCTGACACAAACAATACACAACACCACAAGACATACAGAGTTGGTTGACTACACCGGCCCCTACACCAGCACGAGACATTCATGCTGGACGTAACAGATAAAGCCCAGCTGTGTATAGTGTTCTAGAACGTAAATGGGCTGGGGGACAAAATAAAGGGGGGAATTGTGCTCCAGTACATAAAACGGAATTTCCCTACCGTCGTCTTCCTCCAAGAGACGCATATGACTGATAACAAGAGCAAAGCACTTGATAGATGGGGATACAAAATGCTGGCCCACGACAGCTATACATCCGGCTCCCGCGGGGTGGGAATACTGGCCAAAAAGACATTGGTGTTACTTCACACCTCCCGGGTCGACACATTGGAACGGTATGTGGCTGTTTCGGGGACATGGGAGTGAATGCCCATTATTCTTATCAGCATATATTGCCCACCGAAACTGCAAGATTCCACTCTAAAGGAGCTAAGCAAAATATTGTTAGCTCTCCCTGAGGGTGTGCTATGTGGGGGAGGCGACCTGAATCTTACCCTTAACAATGCCATAGATTGTTGGCCTGGTTGACAGGACGTAGGGGGACAATCACAGCTACAAGACTTTCTTAATGTAGAGCTCTTTAAATGTAACGTAACAAAACATGCTCCGCACTTGCTGGGGATGTGTGATGAAAGTAGGGAAGTGGGTGCCCTCCTGAGAGATCAACGCAAGGCCACAATTATAGTCATCCATAAGGTAGAGAAACCCCCAGAAGATTGTGCCTTAATACAGGCCAATATCGCTTTTTAATGTTGAAATTAAGGCTCTGGCAAAACTCTTGGCCTCCCACTTTTCTAAAAGTAATCACAATATTGATGCACCCTGACCACTCTGGGTGCACTGCACTTAATCTTAGAAGGCTCAATGGTGTACTAGACAGTGCGCAATTTATACGGGAAGATGCGGTGATCCTATCCGTTGATGCTCCAATGGCTTTGATACCATAGAATGGCCATATCTCTTTGAAGTGTTGGAAAAACTGGGGTAAGGTCCGTTATTCCTTAGCTGGGTGTGCCTCCTCTACACAGAGCCACTTGCTCAAGTGGTGGTCAGTGGGGAAACTTTTAAAATGTTCAAACTTCAGCATGGCACCAGTCAGGGGTGCCCATTCTCGCCCCTTCTATTTCACATGGTCCTAGAGCCGCTTGCTGCATGGATACGAGTGGATTCAATATTGTGAGGGCTTCGTTAGACACCTCAGTGGGAAGACAGGATATCCCTCTATGCGGATGATGTGCTGCTTTAGTTGGCGGTCCCCAGACGCCCCTTGGCCCGTGTCACTAATATAATAGAGAACTTTGGTAAAATATAGGGGTACACAATTAATTGGGGGAAATCACTACTGTTTATATTGCATGAAGACCTGCCTGTGTTCCCTAGAGGCTGCAATATACAAATCCCTACAGATGTTTTCATATACCTAGGAATCTTTGCCACTACGGACCCCACCCTATTCTATACTAAAAATCTGATTCCCCCCGTTGGAGCGGATGAAGGCTGATGTCCGGCTCTGGAGATCTTTACCACTATCTATTCTAGGGAGGGCAGCCCTTTTTAAAATGATGACGTTACCACATTTTCTTAATACCCTTCATAATACTCCATTCCCAGTCCCAGCAAAATACTTGGGAGCAATAAACTCCACATTACTGACTCTCCTTTGGGATGGGGGTTCTGCATGTATCGCACTTACATAATTAACTCAGGGGTGGTTCGACGGTGGGATTGCATTACCTGACATACGGAGGAATTACTGGGCCGCACAATTAAACAGAATCAACCAATGGGTCTACCTTCCAGATGATGAGCCTTCAATCCGTATGGACCGGTGGGCGATGCCACCCGGCAAATACCTGAGAGCCCTGTATGCTACACCTTCGAAAGTGCAGCAACAGAATCCCACAAACACCGCCATCAAAATTTGGAATGCTGCCAATGGGGTATTGGGATGGAACAACAAATTGACTCAATCCACCCCCTTATGGGACTCAAAAGCCCTTCGGACACTAGGTAGATACCCAGGGTTTGACAAGTGGGACTTCATAAGCCTATTAAACATCGGAGACCTATTGAGGCATAATCCTCCCTTTGGCAGACCTCCAGACAGACTAAAGTTTGGCAAACTCAGACCTCTTCCGATATTTACAAATTAGGCACGCACTACAATCCGCAATTCCCAAGGGTGGAGAACTCCAAGAATATTCACCACTTGAAGATCGCCAGGCAGGGCCTGACTGGCCGCAGTGGCGCCGGCGTTTCCCCGGTGGGCCGCTAGGTTGGGGGACGATTTTGGGCCCCTGGGGACCGTTTTTGTTACATGTCCGTTTTTGCAGCATAGCTGCATAATCGGCCCCTGTAACAAAATCGGCCGAAACCGGTCCTGGCAAACAGCTTGGCCGCTCCCAGAGGGGCAGGCCGAGCTCTTTGCCAGGGCCGGTTTTGGTTCCCAGTCCGGCCCTGTCGCCTGGTTGAGGGACACATGACCATCAAAGCGACTTCAGTCACGTATAAAAAATTAACAAACAACCTACCCGACACACTTTTACAACGACAAGACAAATGGGCAACAAATGTAGATGGCGTAGATGGCCTAGATGAGGAAGAATGGCTTGAAATGCTAGCCTCTCCTTGAGAGATAGCCATCATGGAGAAATTCAACTAATCCAACTTAAAGTATTACACAGGGTCTATTGCGCCTGCACTACACGCATGAAAATGGGCAAAACACACATTGAGAACTGTCGCCGTTTGTGCCATCAAAAATGCACCTTCTTTCATATTCTGTGAGAATGCCCTATCAAACAGTCCTTCTAAAGGGCAGTAGTTACAAATATGAATGAGACATGGGGAACATCATTCTCCTCAACACCAAAATGATGCCTCCTATATGGGAGGGTTCCAGTGTCACAACAATGGGCAAGGTATGGATGAAGTTGGGACTTGTCATCGCCAAACGTACCATAGCTCACAACTGGGGGGGGTGGCATTGCCCCCACTCCCTAAAGACTGGGAAAGGGACATTGACACATGTATGGTGGCAGAGAAGACAGTCTACAGAAACAGAGGATGCCCAGGGAAATAGGTGAAAGTGTGGTGTAAATGGAACGATGTGCGGGGTGGGTTATGTGCATCCCCACAGCTCCCTCAAAGAGCGCAAGACATCTAGTGGGAGTTGCAGAGAGCGGGGAAGGTCTCATAAATCAATATTGCTGAATCACTCAATCAAATTGTTGCTATAATGTGTTGAAATGCGGTGCAGAATTATTTCTTATTTCTGTGTTTTCACTCGCTTTCCCTTTCTTTCCTCCCCCTCCCGTAACCCTGGTAAATTTTCAAAAGAAGATTAAAAAAATAGTGTCAATGTTTGAAGACCTCTAGGTGTGCGTGGCATATGGACTCAGTTGTCTGTATGTGGAACGTGGGGACCGGGCATTGCCCAATCAGAGGGCATCCCTACTTTGGAGATCAAACAAACAATGTTGACTAGGGTACCAGTTTGTAGCACAATCACGTGCTGCTGGGAATGTCAGAAAATATAGCAAATACACAGTTGCCCACCTCAAGAAATGGTCCGCCACCAGTTAGAACCACAAATAATTTACCAAACGACACAAAGATCTGAGAGGCAACCAAACCAACTTTTAGTAAAATAATGGCAAAATTGCCAAGCATAAAGTGATGAAGTGAGAGATTGTCTTTGTGAATTAGATCCTTTATCTCATATTCTTTGGA
Source organism: Lissotriton helveticus (assembly GCF_964261635.1). NCBI lineage: Eukaryota > Metazoa > Chordata > Amphibia > Caudata > Salamandridae > Lissotriton > Lissotriton helveticus. The sequence continues at coordinate 44,559,838 of NC_136064.1, read as the reverse complement.
GAATTGTGAATACATCCAACACGTTACGCCCAGATCTGGGCTTCTTCAGGGCATCCAAGAAGACAAGCTCCTCTGTCTCATGGTTATTCACAGTGCAATATATGTTAAAGACCCAGAAGCTATACAGCTGTATTTCTTTCCACACAGGAAAATTCCAAAATTGTGGCCACTGAAAGTCTTCAGTGAAGAGCTGCGCGACTAGGGTTCTTGTTGATGTAAAGAGAGAAGAAGAATGGGGTCAGACACAGCCCTGCATTACCTCTCTGATGATTCCAATACCTTGGATGCCTTACTTATTTATGCCATACCTCACCAGAGAATTTGTACCTGTATGAATCACTCACAAAATCCACCAACAACTGCTCCACTCCCATCTCAATCACCAACTCTATATTTTGCTGTGTTTGACTCAGTCAAAAGCGCTAGACAAGTCCATGAATTACATATAAATGGGTCCCCTCTTAGCATTTATTTTATTTATTTTATTTTATTTGCAAACTTATACCACGCTAGGACTCGACTCCCGATGGAGTATCTCCGCGCCTCTGGCATCATCTAAGAGCAAAGAAACCCAAACATATGGCGGTCATCCCTAGATAGATGACCTAGTACTGAAAGAGAAAAGTTTTTAATTTTTTCCTGAAAGGAAGGTGTTCTCTGCATAGTTTGATTTCCATGGGGAGATCATTCCACAGCTTCGGGCCAGCCACTGACAAAGCTCTACCCCCGTGTCTTGTCTTTTTAAACTTAGGAACACATAGCAGTTGTTGATCTCCTGATCTAAGAGATCTGGAGGGGACATATAAGTTAAACTTTTTAGTCAGGTAGTCGGGGCCATTCCCTGTGAGACATTTGTGAATAACACAGCATATTTTAAACCTCACCCTTTGTTTCACTGAAAGCCAGTGAAGTTTGGTTAACAGAGGTTTAGATGGAGTACGAGCAGGGACATTAAGAACAAGACGTGCAGCGGTGTTTTGCACAACTTGTAATCTTGCAATGATCCCCTCGTTGGCAGCTAGCAGCAATCCATTGCAATAATCTAATCTACTCAACACGAGCGACTGTACCAGAGTTCTTCTGGTGGTATCAGGGAGCAGGGGGAACACTTTCCGGAGAAGCCCAATAACATGGAAACAGGAGCCAACCACTTGATTTCCATGTTGTTTCAAGGCAAGCTCCTGATCCAATTTTACTCCAAGATCTTTTACAACCTGTTTGGGCTCAGGGACTGGGCCGAGATCTTGAGGCCACCAGTCAGGAGTCCACAGGCGTTTAGCTTCCCCGAAGAGCATCACCTCCGTTTTAGAAACATTGCACTGCAGGAAGTTGGATGCCATCCAGTGGGACACCTCTTTCATCCCCCTGGCAAAGGAGTTTCGCACTTCAGGTGTCATTGTTTTAAACGGAAAGAGGAGTTGAGTATCGTCCGCGTACGATACCGGGATGAAGCCGTGGGATCTCATGATGTTAGCCAGGGGGCCACATAGATGTTAAATAACGTGGGGCTCAAACAAGAGCCCTGTGTCACCCCCTTTGAGATCTCCACCTCCTCCGACCTATACGGACCCAAGATGACACTCTGGGTACGCTTTGTAAGAAAACTCCTTTGCCAGGCCAGCGCCTTGCCTTCCAGCCCGATGTCAATTAATCTGGAGATCATGATGTCATATGACACAGTGTCAAACGCCGCATGTGTTTATTTCCCTTTAAAGAGACTAACGTTTAAACACTGCTTGACCATCTCTACCCCCTTTCAGAAGCCACATTGTATGTCAGAAATGATTTCCGTTTCTTCTAGTAAATGTTGTTATCTGGAGAGTAGTGTTCTACCTGCCACCTTCAATGCTAAATCAAGGATTGAAATTAGCCGGTTATACATAAGGTCAGCCCAATCTCCCTTCTTTTATATTGGAATAATCAGGGACATTGATTACATTTTTAGGAGTCCAAATCTAAAAACCACTTTCAAAGCATTTGTCAGAAGTAGAGTGCATAACCTTAAACGTATTTTTTAAAAGTTGAATGGGACCCCATCCAGAACTGGGACCTTTTCACTGAGACTGAAAATAATAGCTACTTTCACTTCCTTTGAAGTGAAAACAAGAGGAACATGTTCCTTTCTTCCATCATTATTACTCCCTTGTTCGCTCAACTCATTTACATTACTTTCTTAAATTTTACCAAATTGCGTAACCCATTCATCTGGTGGATGTAGGAAGCTGGCACTGTATACCAAAGTGAGGTATAGTGTGCACAGAGTCCAGTGGATCCCCAAAGGTAGGCAGAGGTAAAGCTAGATTGCATCTCACTCTCTATTTGTGGTAGTGTGGTCGAGCAGTGAGGCAGTATCAGAGAACAGTGGTAAGCATTTGTTGTACACACTCAGTCAGCAAATGAATTCACCCACTCAAAGACTGAACTTCAGACCAATTATTTGGGTATAAAAATATTCTTTTTGGTATTTTATTTCATAGAACCAATCAAGCCTGGTACAGGTAAGTTGATAAAGACTTTGCAGTAAATATACAGTTTGAAATGCAATTGTAAATGTACTTTGAAATCTTTACAGTTTGAATTACTGGGAATGCAATACTGTGGAATGCTGTACATATACTTTGTATCGATTTTGCAATAAGAATTACAGGTAAGTTACATTTACGTTACTTTTGAAATTACTTTTGAGATGACTTGAGAAGCCAGGTCCTCCCTGGTCCGGAAACAAGCATCCTAGAACCGGTTTCGGGGTTTCATCCCTCTTCAGCCAGGATAGTTTGATTCCAGCGGCACAGTGAGCCCAGGACCCACGTCTGGGCATACCTGGCGCACTTAGGGCAAGAACGCAAAAGACACATTATTGATGTACGGAATGCAGAACAAATCAAAACATTCACCCCCAGTCAAGAGGTCTGGATTAAATCCATCATTATTTTACTCTCCACGCCACCCCAGTTTAAACCTGGCCATATGCAAATCAGTCTTGACCCTGTGCATCATGGGAACAGTCCAGCCAAACTGCCAAACCAGGTCCTCCCTGGACCGGAAACAAGCATTCTAGGACCGGTTTCGGGGTTTCACTCCTCTTCAGCCAGGATAGTTTGATTCCAGTGGCATAGTGAGCCCAGGACCCCCGTCTGGGCATACCTGGCGCACTTAGGGCAAGAAAGCAAAAGACACATAATTGATGGACGGAATGCAGGACAAATCAAAACATTCACCCCTAGTCAAGCGATCTGAGTTAAATCCATCATTCTTTTGCTCACCATGCCACCCCAGTTTAGACCTGGCCATTTGCAAATCAGTCTTGACTCTGTGCCTCATGGGAACAGTCCAGCCGCACTGCCAAGCCAGGATATTTACAGAGCATTTAAATGTATGGTCCACTCGCAATAAATCCAACTGATCGCATCATCTCTCCAATACTCATGTCCTTAACTCTTCAGCCAAAAACACTCATATTTCAAAATGTTTTCAAAACCATTAAGTTAAACGGTGTTGTTCCTGCGTACATTTCACATGCTTTACTTCAGCCTTAATTTCCATCTAAGTGTTTGATTTTTCCAGGATGTTATTTTTAGGTCGAGCGGGAGCGTATGACCTCTTGTATACTTTAGTATACTTCTCTTGTGGGCTTTAAGCCACACCCTGCTTTTGATTTGTTTGTTGCTGTGTCCTTTAAAACTCCTTGCTTGCTAGTGGTCAGTCCTGCCTCTTAGTCTCTCCTTTTCTCTTTTGTACCCCCCAGCAGCACAGACTAACTATGGTATCATTACCCTTTGTCCTGTTTCTGTAAACAGGGCTGAAAATCATTCTGTGTCTGTCACATTTACAATGCCCTTGCCCCAATTGTGTTTTTATTTGTATTTCTCCCACTGGCTGGCTGCTGTGCTTGGTTCCTCTCAGTGCCACTGGGCCCCACTTTCCAAACCTTCCTGGGCTCATTCACTTCTGCTGAAGGTCCCCACGCCCTCTGCCTAGTTTTTTGTTTATTAGCGCTCTGTGATTAGTGAGCGCGAACGGTGTTACCAGCCAGCCACTGAAGAATAATGGCAGAGGTCGTGGATTTATAAACTCAGCAAAGTGATACCCCCTGGCTAGTGATAAGTGTGTGCCAGGCGCTGTTACACATTAATGAGTTGGGGGGAGACAAAACAGATTACTTCGAGGGCACCCCAGGATGTAAAATCACATCTGAAACATGTATCCACTGCCCAGTGATCTAAAATTACAGATATGTTCACCTTTCCAGCGACTGGGCACATGGTGACTGTATTTCCTATGGAAATTATACATGCTTCAATTATGTGTGATTGTTTCTAGGAGCACAGGTGTTGCTTTTCAATTCACTGGCTGTGTTTTGTCAGTTTGGAAGTTACTTGTTTACACAGCGCTTAAATCACACTTCTCTAGTTAAAAGCTGTTGGTGGAGAACAGAAAGGTGGATGTCTGCGTGCTGCCATGGAGCCACAGAGGTTTATTAGGTCTCACCTACGCAGCACGCATGTGCTGCATAGGAGGGAACCATTTGGAATCGATTAGCATTTTGGCTAAAAGCTCGCACGTTTTGCATTGCTTTCTATTGCAACGCGTGCACGCTGGGCACTTCCCTTGCGGGAGCGAGCGTCAGCGCCTTCTGTCTGTAATTATCTTGAAAACAGATGGTGCCCTTGCACTCTCCCGCAAGGGAAACACTGTGTGTGTCTGGTGTACCCTCTACTTTTTTGATGTGCTCGCCTATTTTAAAAGGTATTGTCACAAAAACTCTGTTTGTCGCCTTAATCCTCGTTTCTTTTAAATTGTTCTTTTTACCCTGGTGCAACAACTAAAGCCACTCCCACTATGTTTGCTTGTAAATACTGTAGCGAGGGTTTGAAATTATGGTCTAGTGAGAAAAGTGACTGCAACAAGTGTGTTATTATTCCTTACTTTTTGAAACATGCCGCAAAATCGTCTGCTGCTTTTTTTGTAATCATAGGGGGTGATGTTCTTTATTTAGACCCTCACTAATCAAATTATTATACATTTCCTGTCTAACTCCTGGGCATTGCGCAGTAAGATTTACGGTAATACTATGTGCAGGTATTATGCTTTCAGATGTTATTTCATTGTACGCAATCGTAATCAATAAGTCCGCAGGGTGTTAGATATTTTTCCTCGTGGCAGCGATATGTATCGGCGCTGTTGTACCTTGATTTCATAGTTTACCCTTGCTTGCAGCAGACGTTTAATGTTTCTGGTTATTGTCTTGTGAGGTAACTTCTAACTCGTCCCCGTTCCTGTATGTAATACGGTCCTGCGGGACATGTGTTCCACATCACAGCTCATCTCTTGCCTCCTTAGTACAGCTGGGTGTTCCCCAAGAGTCTGCGTGTTCTTGGAGACCATAGCCCCGCTAACTTATACGTCAAGCAGGGCCCCTGGCTTTTTGCGATTTTGAGTCTGGCAAGCCTCCCGTGAAGTCTGAAGAAGCACGCAGCGAGCGCACAATTGTTTTCACTGACCTTTAAAGACAAGCATCCCTCAGCTACTCCTTCAGGCTGCAATGCTTGTGAGCGAGAGCGAGGCCTCCAGTGTGTCTCGTAGAGAAAGTGAGTGGCCTCCGGGCCTCTACTAAGGCCCCGATTCTGATGCGGGTTGGAAAGCATTCCCACCCAGGGCCTGATTCTGATGCAGTTAGGAAGGCCTCCTAATGGCATTTGCTCCTTCCAAATAGGATCGGGAGCGACCCAGTGCCCAATTATGATGCGGTTAGGAACATGTGCTTCCATTGAAGTCAATGGGAGTCCAACCAAATCGTATCTGGAAGCATTCGGATGCATCGTACTTGGTCGGTTGGACTCTCCCAATTCGAGTGGGTCGGAAACCATTTCCAACCAGATTCGGTCGGGAAGCATTTCCAACCCGCATCAGAATCAGCCCCTTAGTGGGAAGCATGTGAGCTGCTCAGCTAAAATGAATCATCCTTTGCTCCAATTTCATGCCAATGTCAAAGTATTAAACTTTAATGCGAAACCGAGAGGGACCCTCATGTAGTTGGTGAATTGCATAAATAAATCGGAACCCACGGGATCAATCCCTGCCTCCCGCTCATGACAAAATAGTGTGATCCTAGGCAAATATTTCATTTAAGCAAGCTCCTTTTACTTCATCGCCACAAATGACAGCACATCGAAATACATGAGATGAGGATGTGCACTGTACAAAAACCTCTTGAAGTTGCCATTGTAGTTTTCATAGGCAATAATGTTGCTCCATGCTTTAAAAGAATCTAGGTCATATACAGACCTCCGGGTGCTGCAATGTACTAAAAGGAGTAGGGTGACCAGGCATCACTGATTTTACCGGACAGTCCCGGGTTTTCACCAGCTGTCCGGGAAGATTGTAGCAAAGGGGTCAACGCAAACCGGAGAGAAGCACTTATTGGGTGTTCTAAAGCTGTTCTAGTTAGCAGCTGTTAAAATGATGCAAATGTGATTATCAGGTATGATTCTGGTTTTAGAAGTGACATTTAATTTATTTTCTTAGTGCTTCTTTTGTGTTCCTATGTTGATAAGAGGTGTCATTCTGTGCAGCATGGTTGATGTAAAATTGTAATCCATCTTCTATTTTTGCAAAATGTCCCCGTTTTTGTTTTACTTACAAGGTCCCAAAGGCGAGACCTATTGGCTATGCCAATGCTTGTTTTTTAATGGTGCTCCACTTACAAATGCCCACAGACATGCCCCTAAACAGACCCACAATTTACTCGCGGGAGCCAAGGCAGGCAAACCCCAGCCCGCCCACTTGAGGTTGCAATAACCATCAGGTATTGGAAAAGCCCGTCAGTCGGGAAATCTGGAACTCTTTTCAAATATTGCGTCTTCTTCAAGGGCCATTTCATGCATGTTGCCACGTGAAAGCTGTGCACACAAAGATGTTGTGAAATCTTTCAAACAACTACATCATCCTCCTGAAAAATACCTCTGTTTTGAAAATAATGGTATGCACGTAATAAACACAATGATTCATGGCATGCTTATTGTCAGCAGATTTCAAAATGGTAACGAGCAGAGTCTGACAGAACTTGGGATTCCTCGCAGCATCTATTTGTGCCGAGTAAGGACAGCTGACAATCTCTGTAAAACAACGTGAGACTGGTTCACCCGCAAGAAATTTGAATTTAGAGTTCACTACGAAGAAGCATCCGAGTGGCACATGCAATTAACTCTGTATTTATGGAAGTCCTTGTATTTTGTTTAACAGGATTCATTTGTCCTGATTCTTGATTTTCATATTAGTTTTGGAAGGGCGAGATTTTGATCGATACCTTATCACTATTGATCCAAACCTCGATCTGGTCGACTGAACCTTTGTTGCCTGTCATTGAAGGAAGAAAGTGCCTCTCTTACCAAGTTAGTTCACCCAATAAAGGACTCCGCTCCAAAAGATCACAAACAACTTCTAGCTTTCAAAAGTTTATTGTAAGGTTAGGATAAGCTGCAAATACAGGCATCTCAGAATGAGATTCACGAGATACACAGGTCCAACTACATACATGTGCTCTCTGAAAGCCCTCAGACGAGCAACGGAAATTACCAGCACAAGTTCTAAGAATAATAAAGCTATCAGCATTGACGCATATTGAGATCTCTCCTTCATTTAAGTTGGAGGAAAACACACAGGTTAGGCTGTCCCTACCCTGCTCTAGATGGTATCCCTACTTAACCAAGTCTCAACCTAACAAAAGGTGTCAGCAGTGAATGACCCCCAAGGGAAGTCACTCACTCTTAGTCTCTTGGTGAAAACCTATAGTTCTCCAGTCATGACCCCTCTCTGCCTACCCATCCGCTCTCTAAAGGGTCCTCAGGCATCTGCTCTAACTCCACCCAGGGGTGCTGTCCCTAATACAAAACAGTCAACAACATTTGAGACGCCCCTCGTGAGACGCCCCTCACGTGGTGTAGCTTCTGGCTTTTTCCATGCTGCTTTGTATTGGGCCTCATACGTTGGAGTTGACCTTGCTTCTCAGACTCTTCTCCGGCCCGCTGATACCCCTTAAACATTCCGGAACCCTCCTCCATGTCTGGGCCGTCTACTGAACAGACCTCTATTCATTTTATTAATAATCGGATCCTCCCTTCTCCCTTGCAGACAGACATCTGCAGTCAAGAACCCAACTCTCATAGACTTCCAAAAAGGTTCGCAACATTTCTCGGCCCAGACATGTACGTGTAAATCAATGTTAAAACATTTCAGGCCTACAACATTTCTCATAATGATTATAGCATTCAACTTCTTCATTAATTAAAGCATGTTAATACTCTTATTCTATTATTCAGTAAACACATCTATACATCATGGCCCATTAATGCAATGACCAAAACATTAGTGCAATCTATGTCGTGAAAAGAAACACCTTCTAGCTCTGGCCCTGAGGCCTACCACATTCTGCGTTTAACCACATGCCATCTTACATTTTAACAGCTACACGACATGGATTCAGGAATAATCACATCTAATAAAATCATATAGTGTCACACATTTCTGTATTTGTTCCACTTCTACTTAAATCTCTACATTAGCTATACATTCAGAATATAATTGCAGATACTACTAGCACTCATGGCATTTCTCCTCATGATTTGTGCTTACTACGGGTAAGTGTGATGCACTCATACATTTAGGTCTGTTTGCGCTCTCTCAGTTCCCCCCTTTGATGACCTCTCGGGGTCATCACTAACATTTAAACTGCAGTTATTGCTAGCATAACTTGTCTCTGCGCTTCCAGAGCCCTCAGACTCCTGTACTGATTATCTTGTATGGCAGCCAATCTCTGCAGCTGCTCTCTTTGGGCCCTTTCTGACCTTTTTGCTCTGTACCATTTGAATACCCTCACCAATCCCCACAATATGATCCCACAGATCAATATTATGATGATAGGTTTTAGTATATACCACACAAAGCTTTTGCCTAGGGTGGAGATCCACCCTCCAACTTCACTCATTCCGTGGCCCATCTTTTCCCAGACATTTTCTCTACTCAAGTCTTCTATCTCCTTGTGAATATCAGTTATGTTCCTAATAACTTTCTCAAGGGGCTTTGAATTGTCTGGAATGTAGGTACAACATTCCTGGACCTTCAAAGCCTTACAGACTCCGCCCTCTTTTGCTAGTAGGACGTCTAACGCAAGACGGTTCTGAAGAACCATAGCCCTTATCGATTGCATCTCTCCTTCTACCAGCATTAAGGACTGAGCAGTGCTGGCAGACAACCTGTCGACGACTGTTGCCAGTCGTCTAATTTTAACATCATTAAGGATTAGTCCCAAAAGAGGGAACATAGCTCCAAAGACATCTCCAACCATTTCTGCATCTCCTATATCTCTCCTTCCCCTCGATGATGTCTTGCCCTCGATGATCTCTAAGTCTTGTGCATGATATATTTTGGGGAAGACAATTGCTAGGTAACATGATCCATACCAGTTGTCAGGTAGTCTCACGTAGGCATTTCTTCCACATACAAAATACACATTTGGAATCACTTGCATTCCCTTCAGGAAATCTTTAGTATAGTACTCTATATTGAAAGCATGTTCACAACTGACTTCTCCCACGTATACATTTTCGTAATACGTTTTGGCTCGGTGAAGACATAGCTTTCCTTTCTGCGTCTTATCTAAAGCTATTGGACCACTACTACCCTTTCTCTTGTGTGCCTTCTCTTCCTCGGTCCAATCTGTTTTCCATTGTCCTGATTTTTTCAAAATCTTTTGTCTCCTGTAACGATCATCCACCTGCCCTATGAACTTCTTCTCGACTTCTGACACTTTGCATGTCAGGTTATTTCTACGGGCATGTGAAGTATCTAAGGTAATCCAAGGAATGAAGAACTTGGCCAGTCTGTCTTCACTCTTCCAGTAGTCCCATTTGTTCATCTGCTTATAATTTGGGACTTCTGGCAACACTGAATCATAGTTGGAGAAATAGTATTCAAAACTATCTCTCCCATAAAATATACTAAGCAATAAGCTACATGTAATGCCATATGTCAGCGGGAGGTGATGATATCTAATGCCTTCATCTACAGACGCCGGCAACTGCATGCAGACGTAACAGTCCTTAACCTCCATGGCATCCACGTATTCATATAAGAGTTTAGCATAAGCATTTGACCTAAAGTCTCCTTGGGACTCATCTACGTGTAACCTGCGGGCTTCTGCAGCTAATAACGCTTTCTCTTGAGTGTTTTCCCTTTTCTCACCAGCAACAGTGGGTGTAAGCGTTTCTACAGATTTCACATCAGTTACCTTCGCCTCTTCCTCATGTCCCTTTACATAAGAAATTGTTACCACTAAAGCTATTAATATTATCACTCCTACTATTAGTGTACCTATTATACATTTAGCTCTGCGGTTCTGGGTGCCGGCTTCCATTTCGTCAGACAATATGTCTCTCTCTTATCTTGGCACAAAGTTCTTTTCTTCTCGTTCCTTTACAGTCTCTTTTTACTCTTTTTGTCTTTAAAATCCACACAACTGGAAGCTGACAACCTTCTTCGCAAAAGTCCTTTAACAGTTCAATAAAGACAACCCTAGCCCTTCTCCATCAACTCAAGGGAAGTTCCCTAATATTCTCTGCTTCCTGGGCGCTAGGTAATCTTCTTTTTCTGCTCGCTTTATTTACAAAGTCCTTTAAGCATCTACTATCAAGTTTGTGCCTGCAGCTTCGATAGCAAAGTTCAGTATTTCCAAACGAAGATTGTGCTCTTCATGGGCTGTTATCGTTGTACCAAAGTCGGGGAATTGCAATTCTGAGAGAAACATGTGTTTTAACTTGCTGAGGCGGGGAGGTCTGGGGAGCATGAATGTTAGTGACCCTTCTTGTTCGACTCCGGGTACCAACAGTCGTATTTCCACGGTGACGATGGGCTCAGAACTGGACACCACCACCGCTCGAATCCTCCCTGTCTCCTGTTTCAAAGACATTTGTCGCCAGATATGTCCACTCAGGTGTGGAGTATCTTCTGCTAGGCACACGCACTCTTCTTGACCTTCTTCGGTCCGGTGCTTCCGCGCCCTGAGCACCTTCTTCCGGGTCTGAGTCTTCTGATATCGGAGGGAGGGTTATCTCTGGAGTTGACCTCAGGCTAGAGCTCCTTTTTTGCGGCCAATTAGCTTCTCCACGTGCCCTTCTACTCCTTCTCCTTCTTGTCTGTTCTCGCTCTCTGTCAGACCTGTCAGTGTCTGACTCGTACTCCCAGCTACTTTCTCCTTCTGTAGCGTCGTCTGTTTCGCTGTTGTACTGACCGTCCTCAGCTTGGTCAGACTCGTTCCCTGCTTCCGCTGGCACCTCTACAGCTTGGCTAGCCCCCTCTATGGCTTCTCGGTCCTCTGCTGGACGTCTATCCGAGAGAGGAGCTGTTTCTTCCAGAGGTGCTGGAACCCTTTGCGTATGTGACGCGTGGATCCAATTGGGCAGGCCTCCCACCTTTACAGCCGTATTCGCGATCAGGATGACCTGGAAGGGCCCACGCCAACGAACATCCAAGCAGCTTCTTCTCACATGTTTTTTCACCAGGACCCAGTCCCCAGGGTACAGGTCATGGCACGGGCCCTGGCACGATGGAACCTCGGCAGCCTGCACCTGAAGGGACACAGAATGAATGGCGTCAGACAGCCCCTTACAATAGTCCAGGATCATATCATCTGTGATATTTAACAGTGCAGTAGTTGGGACAGATGGCAGCCTCATTGCTCTCCCCATTAACACCTCATGCGGTGACAACCCCGTTCTTCTGTCTGGGGTACTACGAAGGCTCATGAGGACCAATGGCAGGGCGTCAGGCCAACTCAGGGTCGTTGAGGAACACACTTTTGCAATTCTGGCTTTGATCGTGCCATTGATCTGCTCCACAATTCCTGAGGCTTCTGGTCGGTAACTGCAATGCAATTTCTGATCTATGTTCAGAGCCGCACAAATCATCTTCACAAGCTCGCTGTTGAAATGCGTTCCCCTATCTGATTCCAAAGAGGCCGGCACCCCGAAGCGCGGAATGAGTTCCCTAAGCAGTAACTTGGCCACTGTGAGGGTGTCGCACCTACGTGTAGGGTATGCCTCAACCCATCTGGAGAATACACAAACAACCACCAGGACATAGCGGAGGCGGTTGCACCTCGGCATTTCAATGAAATCTATCTGCATTCGATTGAATGGACCTCCAGACCTTCCTATGTGGCTCAGTGCAACTGGTGTTCTTTTCCCTACGTTCAGCTGCTGACAGGTCACACAACGCTGGCACACTGCTTCTGCTGCTATTCTAAACTTAGGATTGTACCAAGTCTGTCTAAACACTCTCAGCATAGCGTCTCTCCCTAGGTGTACGGGACCATGTATGTGTCTGGCCATTGGGCTCACCATCTCATTGGGCAACACTGCTCTGCCGTCTGCTGAGACCCAAAAATGGGACTCACCCACTACACATCCTGCCTTTTCCCATGTTTCTTTTTCAAAATCAGGAGCATTTTCTTGCATGTTTGCCAGTTCGTCCCAAGTATCAACAGTTTCCAATATCATGGCTAATTCAGTCCTTACATTTATTCCACCCACTTCCACCTCTGTGAAAGAGTACCCTTGTTCTGCGCAATACCGCGCGACTTCGTCGGCATATCTATTGCCTTTCGAGACGAAGTCCTCATTTCTGGTATGTGCGGTGCACTTTACAACTGCGATACCTGCTGGACATTGCAACGCCTCTAACAACAGGCGCACAAACTCTCCATTGCGAATGGGAGAGCCTGAAGAGGTCATGAACCCTCTTTGAGACCATAACTGCCCGTAATCATGAACCACCCCATAACCATATTGGCTGTCGGTGTATATGGTGACTCGAATTTGATTGCTTGCCAAGCAAGCACGTGTCAAGGCAATAATCTCGGCTACCTGAGCGGAGTGTACTCCTTCCAGGCACCCAGCTTCCACCACTCCAATAATTGTACAAACAGCGTAAGCTGCTCTCAACTGCCCAACTTCGTCTCTTACACATGAGCCATCGACAAAGAAAATTTCGTCTGGGTCGGTCAGTGGCTCATCTACGATGTCGGGTCTGGGTTTGGTGCATAGTTCAGTCACATCGAGGCAGTCATGGTCTGTACATTCATCATCATCCTCGATATCATTTGGGAGTGGCATCAAGGTGGCAGGATTCAAAACAGAGCATCTCCTGAGGGTCACATTCTCTGCAGCAAGAATAACTTGCTCATAGCGCGTGAGCCTGCTGTTGGTCAGATGCTGTGTTTTGGTCCTGGTCATCAACAGTTCAACAGAATGGGGCACGCACACCTCTAACGGGTGCCCCATGACGATATTTTCACATCTCTCAATGCTGACACCCGTTGCAGCAACGGATTTGAGACATCCGGGCAACGCTGCGGCTACTGGGTCTAAAGTAGCCGAGAAATAAGCAACTGGTCTACGGGCATTCCCATGGATTTGGACTAACACAGACAACGCGCAACCTTCTCTCTCACAACAGTAAAGCAAAAATGGTTTATTGTAATCAGGCATTCCCAATGCCGGAGCACGACACAGGTCCTCTCGCAGCTGTAGGAATGCCATCAAACAGTCTTTGTCCCATGGTACCGGATCGCTCACCTCCTTATGCGTCAGTTTTTGCAAGGGCTTTGCTTTCAGTGAAAAGTTCGCGATCCACTGTCGGCAATAACCCACCATCCCTAAGAACATCCTGACCTCTCTCTGTGTCTTAGGCGCATTCATTTTCATGATCGCCTCTATCCTGTCTGGTGACACCTTTCGTTTGCCTTTCTCTATTCTGTGTCCCAAGTACTGCACTTCTGTCAGGCAGTACTGCAACTTTCCCGGGGACACCTTGTGCCCATTGGCAGCTAGGTGATTTAACAAAGCAATGGAGTCCTCCCTGCAAGCTTCTTCTGTTTCTGACGCCACGAGGAGGTCGTCTATGTACTGGACCAGAACTGACTTCTGGGGCAGCACTAGACTTTCAAGATTTTTCTTCAAAAGCTGGTTGAAGATCGATGGGCTCTCTGTATACCCCTGAGGAATACGACACCATGTTAGGACGCGACCTTCCAGCTTAAATGCGAAAAGAAAATGGCTTTCTTCGTCCAAAGGGATCGAAAAGAAAGCCTGACAAAGATCAATCACAGTGAACCACTCAGCTTGGAATGGAATCTGAAACAGTATCACTGATGGATTCGGTACCACTGGACAACACGAAACGACTATGTTATTAATCTTTCGAAGGTCCTGTACTATCCGGAATTTCCCATTTGGTTTCTGCAGACCCATAATCGGGGAGTTGCATGGACTACCCACGATTTCTTTCAGTATTCCCTGTTTAATCATGGACTCGATCACGGGTTTTATGCCTGCAATCGTTTCTGGAGTCAATTTATATTGGGGTGTTCTTGGGAACTCAGCATGCGGTTTCACTACAATTTTCACTGGGTCCACCCCTTTGACCAATCCAATCTCTTCCCCAGTGAAGTCCCATACTTCTGGTGCCACTGTCTCTCTCAAGTCCCAGGGGAGCTCATCTACTGTCAAAGTAGGGTACAGCTCCACGCATATTCTTGAGTTTGCAACTTTGAAGTCTGCGTCATCATCATTGGTCAATACCTCCACTCCCTGAGGTGTACAGTATATTGTACAATTCAATTTACACAACAGGTCTCTGCCTAGCAGACACACAGGACTTGAATCGCAAACCACAAACTGGTGCTCATCGCTGTACTTCCCTATTTTCACCTGTACCGGTTCTGTCAATTGGCTGGTTATTCTCCTGTTTGCGACCCCCACCACTTGTATGGTCTCTCCAGACATGGGCAGGTCTGGAACTGCAGCTGATCTGATCGTGGATCTAGTGGCTCCTGTGTCCACCAGAAATGTCGTGGGGCACCCTGCTACTTCTGCTTCGACATAGGGTCCCCTCTGGTCCACCTCCAAGGCTGCCCCGAGGGTGCAGTCTTCTCTTTCCACTCTCTGTCCAGTTAATGGGTCCACATAATAGCACTCTTCTCCTTCTACAAACAGGGGCATCTGTCTATAGGTCTTACCCATATTCCCTACTCGGGGAGGTTGCGGGAACTGGGCTCGGGGAGGAGCCCCCCCCCCTTTGAGCACCTTTCCCTGGTATGGCGTCACCCCTCTCGTAGGCGCGCTCTGGACCTCTTCCTCCTCTTCCTCTTGTTCTCCTATCTCTACATTGTAGGGACACTCGCGTTTCCAATGCCCCACCTCGTTACACTGGTGGCACCTAGTCGTTTTCTTCAAGGCAGCTATGTCTATTCTGGGTCTAAAGGTGGAACTCTCCTCATTGCCCCTGTTCTGACTGTACTGCTTCTTTCCTCCTGTACCTGTTCCTTGCTGCTGTTGCTGCTGTCCCCCCTTCCCTGCTGCCTGCATCTGTACCACCATCAATTTTTCTTTTAGTTTCTTAGCCTTGGAGTCTATCTCATCACAGCAGTACCTAGCATATCTCAGTATTTCGTCTAGGGGTCTATTTTGCCAACAAATCAAGTGTTGCTGAATCATTAAACTAATATCCGGTCTCAGTCCCAGGACGAACTTGGACACAAATTGCCCTATGTCTTTTGGATCCATTACATCCAAGCCGCTATACTGTTTAAACGCCTTCAGCAATCTCTCATAATATTCGTGGACTGTCTCTTTGGGTTCCTGTCTGGTTCGGTCTATTTTGACCCAATCTATGTCTTGCATTGGCACTTTCTCTTTCAGCCAAGTCATCACTCTCTCAAATTTTGCCATCACAATCTCGGACGGCCCATTAGTCTTAGCATCTCTCTCCGGCTCCGTTGTGGGCCACTCAGCGCTAACCTTGCATGCTGTCCACAGATCTCCTGGTACTACAATGTCAAACAGCGTGTTCAGATCTATCCATAGGACCTTTGAGATTTTTACAAATCTCTCAACTTGCTTGTACCACTCCACTGGGCTTTCCCGCAATTTGGGGAAGGAGGTGGTAAAAGCAGCTAAATCTCCCCTACTCCAAGGGACATGTACATAATTCCCATTTGCGACTTCACGCAAAGGGTATGTTTCTATTCCCTGCAGCCTTCCTGGTGTCGTACCAAGCGTGCTTCTCCTGACGGTCCCTTTCTTGGACCACCTCTCTTCCCACTTATCTAGTGCCCTCCATGTCCTTATTCCAGTGATCAGTTCCCTTATGTGCGTTTTCAGCCCGATCGTTCTCCTCTCATCTAGGTCTCGATCTGTATAATGTAGCCTGTGGTTACCCTGTAATGCTTTGGTTCTTGACAGGTCCACCATATATTTGCCTGCTAGTTCGACTAACTTCTCATGGATTGCTCTCGCTTTTCGAGTGATGTCCTTTGCCATATACAGTATTTCATCCTGCTCATACATTTCCAGTCTTTCTAAAGGCAGGGTACCATCTATCATGTCATCCAGGTCTGACCTTAAGCTGGCGACATCGAGTCTCTTAGCTTTTATCTCAGCTCGCAATATGTCTTTCGAAGGGGGCTCACTGGTCTCCCTACCATCCCAACTCCGAGCTCTACGTTTGGGCTCGGGAGAGTTAATGAGTGCTCTCCCTTGCTCCCATCTCTCCAGGTCCCATGCTCGGCCATCCGATCTTGGAAGGTGATGGAACACGGGCCTGTTACCCCCACTCTTGCTCTGCCCACTCTCTCCTGCTTCTCTCCTTTCACCGTACTCCTCTCTGTTATTTTCCCTCTGGTCGCTACTCTCCCTTTGCCTAGTATCGCTCAGTATCCGATACGATCCTTCCTGGTTCCCCATATTCCCTGGGCTGCGCTCGTTTCCGTCATCACAGGGACTATGGTGCGACCTCTCACAACTCCCATTCAGTTCTCTGGTGCCGGGCACACAGTGGGTACACTTAAAGCTGTTTCTGTACTCTTGCGTTCTCCTCTCCCCTTCACTGAGTATTGGGCGCGCCACCCCTCCACTCCCGGGGCCCCCGTTTTCCAGGTCCGTTCTATCTCCACTCCGGGCCCAATGGGTGACTCCCCTACTATCTCTCTCTCTCCAGTCCCACTCCGGGCTGCTCTCCCCAGCCCCGCAGTGAGTCCGAGCTCTGCTGTCCTGACTTTCCCTTTCAGCTTCTGCAGCTATGATGCTCTTGTGAGCCTCCACTGCCTCATCCCACTTCTTCATGTACTCATTTAGCTCTTGAAAGGATTTTCGTCCAGATCCCCTCAGATCCACTGGCCATCTAGGGCCCCCGGGATCCCCTCCTGGGTCCCCTGCTGTGTGCATCGGGGTGCTCCACTCTCTGGGTATCGGCATCTGACTTGGGGAATTGATCGTATCGTTCCTCCTTGCCGTCTCTGCTCTTTCTCTGTCCTTCCGTACCCGTTCTTCCCCTCTTGCTCTCTCTGGGTCATATATCGATACTATAGGACCTATGGTAACAGGTACCTGTAGTGCAGCTGGTAATCCGTAGGATGTGGCGCACTCCGTTTCCGGCGCTCTTTGTACCACAAACCTCCCGACTACCTGTTGCACCTGACTAGGCTGGGACAGCTCTTTCTTTGCCTCAGGATCCCACTCTGAACTGGGAAGCGGTCCATGCTCTCCTGCATTGCCCCCCTTTTCTCTTTCACTATGCTCGACCTCTCCCCCTGCTCTATTATACGGGGGTGGCCTGTCTGTCAATAATCTGTTTATCAGGCTGTCCTCTGTTTCGCTCTCATCATCTTCTTCTAGGGGGCTTTTATTTCCGGGCACCTCTAACACTGGGTACAGTTTATTTACTTCCATGTTATGCACTCTCCATCTTTTAGCATCCGCATCCCACCTGGCATCCTGCACTGCCCTTACCGATCGTTTCACCCTTTCTTGTCGTCTGTTCATATTTTTTTCATGCGCTGCCCTAATCCATGCATCAAGGGCTTCAAACTGGGTCGGTCTAGGCAAGGGTCTCATTGAGGTCATGACTGATTTTAATCGATGTAACACCTCTAATCTGAACGTCCCGTACTTCGGGAACGTCAGTTCCTCATTTCCTTCCGTAATCTTACTCCACTCTGATATCCAAAGGATCGTATGCAGCCCAACATTCACTGCCATGTAACGAGCCGGCGTACCCTCCGGCGGGGCTTCTTCCCCTTCATCCGATCCCCGCTTCTCTTTTTTAAACGCCGCTCTCAGCCATTTAAAACACTTCATAATTATGCGCACAATATCCAGCCTCGCTACTCTGTTTACTTCCTGATGACAATCCACCAATCCTAACGCGGCTTTGCTAACTTGGCCTATCGCAGCGCGGTCTTTCTCCGGTCGGCCAATCCCAGCTCGACACTTTCTGACGTCTTTGCTAGCTGGCCTATCACAGCGCGGTCTTTCTCCGGTCAGCCAATCACTGCGCGACACTTCCTGACGTCACTTTTCTCCGCTTCGCAGCAGCACCCCTCCTTTCTCAACTCGTCTCCCGGTCATGCATGCGTCCCATTCATACACCGAAAAATGACTACTTCCGACCAAGCGGTCACTTCCCTCGACTGTACGTCCACAGTCTATATGTAATTGTCAACACAACTGACGAAATGTCTATCGTCTCTCTGATAGGTTGCTTACACACACAGTAACCTCCGACCAGCGTCCGTTACTCACGCACTCACTCTTACGTTCCCCCTATCTCGGTCTTTCGGGTGATCAATGGTACCTCATGACCCCCTTCACACTAGTTGACAATTACTCTGGGTGTCCGATACACCCGAACCACTTAAGCTCTCCTTGAACTTAAGATTTCCACCGGTTGCGCGCGCTCACAACCTGTTCCACAGTCACTCTACAGACATTCGACTCCGCCAGACATTACAACATAGATACAATACAAAAACACCGCAATCTAACACGCATGACCCTTTATACTCACTCTCGACCGATACTGCTGCTTTTTCTGTCTCACGTCATCCGGATCTTCTTCGGCGGGCGATTCTTCCGATCATCGATCTCTAGGGGCCTTGGGGTAAGCTAACCTGGCCTAGGTCACCGTCCTCAAGAAGGCAACCATCCTCTATAGCTACCAACTGGAAGGGCGAGATTTTGATCGATACCTTATCACTATTGATCCAAACCTCGATCTGGTCGACTGAACCTTTGTTGCCTGTCATTGAAGGAAGAAAGTGCCTCTCTTACCAAGTTAGTTCACCCAATAAAGGACTCCGCTCCAAAAGATCACAAACAACTTCTAGCTTTCAAAAGTTTATTGTAAGGTTAGGATAAGCTGCAAATACAGGCATCTCAGAATGAGATTCACGAGATACACAGGTCCAACTACATACATGTGCTCTCTGAAAGCCCTCAGACGAGCAACGGAAATTACCAGCACAAGTTCTAAGAATAATAAAGCTATCAGCATTGACGCATATTGAGATCTCTCCTTCATTTAAGTTGGAGGAAAACACACAGGTTAGGCTGTCCCTACCCTGCTCTAGATGGTATCCCTACTTAACCAAGTCTCAACCTAACAAAAGGTGTCAGCAGTGAATGACCCCCAAGGGAAGTCACTCACTCTTAGTCTCTTGGTGAAAACCTATAGTTCTCCAGTCATGACCCCTCTCTGCCTACCCATCCGCTCTCTAAAGGGTCCTCAGGCATCTGCTCTAACTCCACCCAGGGGTGCTGTCCCTAATACAAAACAGTCAACAACATTTGAGACGCCCCTCGTGAGACGCCCCTCACGTGGTGTAGCTTCTGGCTTTTTCCATGCTGCTTTGTATTGGGCCTCATACGTTGGAGTTGACCTTGCTTCTCAGACTCTTCTCCGGCCCGCTGATACCCCTTAAACATTCCGGAACCCTCCTCCATGTCTGGGCCGTCTACTGAACAGACCTCTATTCATTTTATTAATAATCGGATCCTCCCTTCTCCCTTGCAGACAGACATCTGCAGCCAAGAACCCAACTCTCATAGACTTCCAAAAAGGTTCGCAACATTTCTCGGCCCAGACATGTACGTGTAAATCAATGTTAAAACATTTCAGGCCTACAACATTTCTCATAATGATTATAGCATTCAACTTCTTCATTAATTAAAGCATGTTAATACTCTTATTCTATTATTCAGTAAACACATCTATACATCATGGCCCATTAATGCAATGACCAAAACATTAGTGCAATCTATGTCGTGAAAAGAAACACCTTCTAGCTCTGGCCCTGAGGCCTACCACATTCTGCGTTTAACCACATGCCATCTTACATTTTAACAGCTACACGACATGGATTCAGGAATAATCACATCTAATAAAATCATATAGTGTCACACATTTCTGTATTTGTTCCACTTCTACTTAAATCTCTACATTAGCTATACATTCAGAATATAATTGCAGATACTACTAGCACTCATGGCATTTCTCCTCATGATTTGTGCTTACTACGGGTAAGTGTGATGCACTCATACATTTAGGTCTGTTTGCGCTCTCTCAGTTTCGAAAAAAAGTCAATTAGAGCGGCTAATAATAAAACCCTGATATTCATTACAGGCATGCCAAACCATCAACCACTTGCGTCTCTGCAGACATGCCTGTTTATTTAACTACTTCCCCTTTCGCTCGTTTTATCCCACGCTCTGCTTTTTTTCCTGGTTAAAAACTGGCATCATCCCGCGAACTTTAAAGCAGGGATTCGAGTGCTCTGTCGCTTGTTTTTCACTCCTTGTCTTCTGTTTGAGAACTGTATTTATTATTGTCTTTCAGAGTACAAGGTGAGTAGAAATGGAAGCCTGTATTGTTCTCTTCTTTACGCTACAACAATGCATGTGTTTGCCCCTAGGCCGGTAACTCCACTGGTATTCTCGGGCTGACAGGCCTTCCCCTCCGCCAACTCACCCCTGCATGCCGAGGATCAGAAGGAGTGGGCGAGCCCACTCGTGAATACATTTGGGGGCTGATTTACAAGAACTGACGCATCTCCGCATGTCAGCAGAGATGCGTCAGTTATTTTGCGTCACGCAAAGAAATCCTCGCGCCACCATGGATGTGTTGCATTTACAATGCGGCGCACCCTGGCGCAAGGATTGACAGATGCGTGATGCATTTGTTGGCTGAAAGGCATTGCACTGCTGAAGTTGTGTCGCAAGCACGACGCAACTCCAGCAACGCTCAGAAATGCCTATTTATCTCATGCTGCGTCACTCCTTACGCCTGTTTCAAGCAGGTGTAAGGTTTTAATGCAGAGGTGTCGTAGATGTGATGCAGAGAAATCTTGTAGAGTTCACTGAGTCACTTTTACGAGGCTTTCCTATATCGGAACGCCCACCCTTCATACATTATACCTGACGCAAGGATAATGTAGCGCAGGGCTTTACAAAATGACACATCTCCCTGGATGCATCACGTTGTAAATGTGTCGCAACGTGGCGCATTGTTTACGACCCCGCTCCATCGCAAAAGTACGCAACGGCGGCCGTAAAAGTGTTGCTTGGGGCTTGTAAATCTGCCCCTTGGTATTAAAGTATGCAACAAATGTTAGTGGGTCTCCCGATGCATTCATAGGAGTGTGGGTGGCCCTTCATGAAGGCTGACGGGAACGTGTGGTTGTTCTCCTCAGTATAACTTCAGTGGACCTCCTTTAAGGAGGTTCTTTCCTGATGCAAGGTAATCTGGCTCTTTGCACACCACACCTTACCTCATTCCTGTTTGAATTTAGTTCACCAGCCAACCCCTCGTTTCAAAAA
Organism: Lissotriton helveticus; assembly: GCF_964261635.1. Lineage (NCBI taxonomy): Eukaryota > Metazoa > Chordata > Amphibia > Caudata > Salamandridae > Lissotriton > Lissotriton helveticus. The sequence goes on along the minus strand of NC_136064.1, from coordinate 44,538,134 downwards.
TGTCATCTGTTCTTAGCATAAGGCCTACTACTGTACAGCGTTTAGATCACCTAAGGGTTTGCCCATGGGAGTAGTATGGGCATGGGAAGCTGGCAGCGTCTGTTGTCTTATATATTGGAGGATTGTAGTTATTTTGTAATTTCCCACTTTGACAACATTATCTTTTGGCATTTTTAATTTATAAACACACACAATATATGTTTTTCCTATTTACTTCAGTGTGTTGGTTTTGTAAGGCAGGTCATGCCCTGCCAGTTCTTCCAGCAGTGTGCAAAAGCGATGAGGGGACTAGAATTAACTCTTTGAGCACCAATGTAGAGCATAACCGGCTGCTGTGTATAACCAAAGGACAGTAGATATCTTAGTAAGTGAAAATTTGAGCTATTGGTGTTGCAAATAATAATGTAATGCCAATAGCTCAAACTTTCAGTAATGCGAGACCTATTGCATTGCAAATGCTTGTTTTTCCAGCCAGCATATTACTCGTGTCTCCCTCCCTCATCAGGGCTGAACTGGTCCTAGCGGGCACAGGGTGGGGGCCGGATCTGGGCCCCTTTGGGCAAGTTTTGTTACTGGGACTGGCAATATTGCCCCCCTGTAACAAAATCCGCTTAAACCGGCCCTGCAAACAGCTCAACAGCACCCCCCTTCCCCACCCACAGGGGGGCCGGCCGAGCAGTTTGCCAGGGCCAATTTCGGTTCCCAGTCTTGCCCTGTCCCTCATAATCTATTTCCCATTTTTGGGGTTCCCAGCACTGCAAGATAATACAAATTGGAATAGCAACAGGGCTTTAAGTTGGCCAGGACTCACCGGTGCTGAGCATAGGCAGTTTTTTAAGGGGGCCTTGAAACTGGTCTCTATCGGGCTCTGTTTTGTGCTCTGGAACAGGCGGACTGCAATGACAGAAGGCACATGGATGTGCGTGTGCTTACACTGATCACTTCTCAATAGTGGAGAAGTTACGGCATGAAGTCATGCCAGGTAAGTGTTGTAAGGTAAGAGAAATCAGAGAGCCATTTTCTCCCTGGATTTCCCTTCTCTTTTTGAAACTCAAGAGCAGCAACATTGTCGTGGTGTCACCAGGGCTTTAAGTGGAAGCTTTTTCAATATTATGTTCAAGCCATAGTTGCTAATTATTTATCTTATGCAACTAAACCACTAACAAAGCCATTTGGGGTGACTTGTTGTAAGTATGATGTTACTTGTTGTATCATATATCTGGATGCAATGACAAACGGCAAAATACATGTCAGGCGGCACACTATGCTAAGCACAGATTTTTAGCTTAAGTGTTTTTAAGCGACACCTCTAATTACATTAGCTATGCCCCTTTGAGAGACCCCCCAGTTTTTTCATCCCACTTAAAGCCCTGACTAGCACTAGGCAGATATCATCACTCTACTACATTAAAAAGAAAGTTTTATTAAAAAACATTTCAAACGACAAAAGCTCTAACTTTCACAAATGCGAGACCGATTGCATTGCAAATGCTTGTTTTTAATAATGCTGCCTGTTCCAATCCAGGGATGAACGGGTTGTTCCATGTGCATCTTCAGCTGCGGCGCATGACCCAGCAGTTTTTGAAAGGTCTTTGAAGGCATTCTCTTCTGTCTTCTCTCCTAGGGGCAGATTTACAAGGCCCTTGCACCAATTTTGCGTCACTTTTCCCATGTTAAAAATGACGCAAAATTGGCGCAAGGGCCTTGTAAATAGGCCCCCTGGTTTTTAATCATCAGCAGTGGAGTAACAATAATACCGCGTGCGGGGCTCCAGGGGGGGCCCCTCCGACACTGCATGGTGCGGCAGGGTCCGGAGCTTGGGGGACACCTCCATATACTTTGACCCCCGCCCCCGTACCCCCTTCACGTTTCGCCACGGCACTGGTCATCAGGGCACCTCTCTTGGTCATGTCCTGTCCTATGCATGCCTTAAAGGTTCCTGGGCTTCCTGCCGAGTGCAGAACTGCAAAGGAAAGGCAGGCAAGACATCTCGTTGAGCAATAATGACAGCCTGTCGGAATAGCAGAGCGTCGAGTGCTTCGAGAGAACACCACATGCCGCAGGCACAAAGGACTATTCAGAGAAGTCTTCAAACAGATCCAGGTTAATAGGCACTTTGAGAGCACTTTTGTATGCAAATGACCGTCAGCCTGAATGCAGGAAGCTGAAAATAGCACGCGCACAAAAGATCACTCACGGTGGACTTCAAAGGGATCCAGGAAGAAACTATCTAAAGGGGCGGAACAGCAATTCTAACAGAGCCCTCCTCTTCCCAATTATTAGCTTTCATCTTCTCTGAAAGTTCATCAAAGCAATAGTGTAGAAACAAGAGAGGGTGTGGTGTAACGGCCAAAGCTGCCGATTTTAGAACTTTAAGAACCAGGTTCAAGCTCTGGCGTCGGCTCAACATCTTGTAATTCTGGGCAAATCACTAATCTCCCCAGTGCCTGCCAAAAACAAAACACTTTTTATGAATGAATGTGCCCTCTAATGCGGCCAGATGCATCCAAGCCAGCTCTCGTAATAAAGGCGACATGGTTGCTTCAGCCTTAGATGGCGCTCTGCAAAGGGCCAAAATAACATTGTTGTAACAAATTCAGAGAGTACAATGGCGACGAGGCAGTTACTGCCGCTACCACACGTGTGATCAGTTTTGTACCTGCAGGAGGAGACTGTACTTAAGGGGTGGCTGGTGACATTTGAAAGTGGTGAGGCGTAAAATCATTGTCATACTGCACCGTAGCGAGCGAGCGAGCGCAAACAACCTAAGGGGGGCTCGGGGGTTTCCCCCTTGAAAAAAGAGTGGTCAAATGGTGCATTTTTAAGCAAATTTGAGAACGCAGGAAGGTTAATGAAGCAATTGTGAAAGTGCAGTTATTACATTAATAAAGAGATTTCATAACATAGGTAGCTGCCTATTCAGTATAACCACAGAGCTTCATAACAGACTTCGAGATACAATGCATTTCTTAGTACAGTGTTCAAAATGTGCCCCCACCCCAACCACCATGTAGAGTGACCACACACATAGCCCTAACTCCAATCTAAAAAAATATTGATGCCGGGGTGAAAGAGCAGCAAAGGAGGTTGGGGCCTCTTGTTCTTCGCCCACAAATTGCCCAAAAATTATGGTAATGCTTTATAAAAATATAACAATTTATATTTGAAACATTAGGATAATCAAACAAAGACTGGAGGTAAAACATATTAACGCTGTCATTTTTACCTTGCAGTTTGCAAGCAGCTGTTAGATGACAGCTAATAGCTCACTGTTCTATGTTAGCATTTTAACTTACAAACTGCAAGTAGCACAAGGATCTCTCTAACAAAAGCAGTGACTCACTGACCTATTTACATCATGTGCATTTTGTGATCTGCATCAGGTATATGTTCTTTACAGCAGGCACATTAACCTTCTGCGCTACCTTCCATGAGTAAAAACTTCCACTAGACAAAACTCTGATCTCTCTCTAGGAAAAACATTAAACATCAGCGTTATCATGACATTTGTATTGTTTCTGAAAATTACTAGAGGCCCGGAAGGTGGTAGCGAGTGCTTTTAGATTTAGAACCATAATACACTTGCAACTACTCCATTCAAATTACGCACTAGACACAACAGAGAGCAATATGCTGCCTAAATAAAAAGTACCATTGATAGAGCGCGCGCGGCCACCCGACCAATAGTTTTCGCCGTTTCCGGCTTCAGGGCCCATATACTTTTCAAATCACCATATACATCGATCGGGTGACTTCACGAGCTCTACCAGGTTGGTGTGTGTGTGTTCCCTGCTACCAATTTTCAGTGCACCCGACTTACCATCCACCGATGCGGGTGCCTAATGACCACAATGAATCAGGGAGCTAGCTGTAAAGGAAAGGCAGTAAAATACAAACCCAACCAATAACATTCAAATACTGTTTAAATGACCACGGACAACTGGAAGTTTTAAAATGTTTATCTAAATTCAATATTTTTCTTGCATGAGGTACAGTAAAATAAGGCAATCAATAACCAAGATAACGTAAATTATATATGCATAAAGAAATAATGACAGAGTAATCATCAAAGTACTAATAAAATGTAACGAGAAAAGATACTATGCAAGTCAGTATTATCTAAACAGGGATAGCCTAAGTGTGAGTGACTATAGGAGAGCTTATAATGAATAACACACTTCACTTAAGGTGAAGGGGCTTTTGAACAATCTAGGCAATGAAGTTCTAGACCATATCAGGAAATGACACACTGCTATGCAAAATATAATTTCTAACAAATGAGAAGACATAGGAATAAACTTATGGAAAAATATAAATGACTTTCAATAGTTGCAAAAAGGCATGGAAAATATCACATATGCAATGTTGAACTTTATTAAAGCAAAAGTTAGAAATTCAGAAGGTGCAAGAATTTCAAGAGGTTCAGAGCAATATTTACCTAGAAAGGTGTGGAAACCAAACCCTGGCCACGGGTCAGTTAAGGACAGGAAACCCTCAAGGAAGGATACCCCTCAAAGGACAGCAGGTGCAGAATGGACACCCAGAATAGGACAGGATACCCTCGGAATAGGAATCAAGACAGGACCCTCAGGACAGGACAGCAAACCCTCAGGACAGGACCCTCTTCAGGACAGGACCGGAACCCACAGTTCGGAAGCAACGCCTGCGCTCCACCCGCTCTGCAGCTATCGATCAAGACCCCGATTGGGTCAGCGAACTCCCAGCTAAGTGCCTTGCCAGCACTTTAAGGCTCAGTAGAACCTTAGTCTATGGTCAAATTCGGACAGAGTGCTTCGCAGCGCTCTGTATCTTCAGTCACCTATTGAGTGCGTTGGGTCAGTGACAGGTCAGCTAAACCAGACAAGTCGGACGGTTCACTAGGTGAACCCAGGGTAGATATACAGTTTGGGGACAGTGTACCACCCCCCAATGTTGCAAAGTGTCAGAATCCCTCAATTTCGATTGGTCCTAAGGTAGGATTTGGGTAACACACCAATCACAATACACGATTTGAAGCCTTCATTAACATATTTGGGTACCGCCTAGCAGGTTTGGGGTTCCCAGGAAAAACTGTGCAGAAACACAATGACAATTTAACATTGTATCATATGAGGAGCAACATTCGCTGTTCTCGCAGGGCAGAGGTGACTTTCTCAGGAGCATCTCGCCCATCACTGCCAACTGGCTATGTTCCATCAGCCAAGGTCCCTCGTGCTGCCGAATGTCGCACAGGCGCAGAAGGGACCTCCAATATGGCTCTCCTCTCACTCAGACCCCCATTTCCCGCGGTACATGAAAAGTAAGCGAAAACAAATTAATACATAATAATGTCATTATGAAAACACATCACAGGGTTTGTACTTTTAACTCATCATCAAGAAATAAACTTATTGCATCTAAATGTTAGCTACATTGATACGGACACAAGAGCAGTGGCACGAGCAGTACCACATGATAAGCACAGCTATGAATTACGCATGCGCATAACTTTCCCTCCACTTCTGCAGACGCGTCAGGACACGTGAGTGTGGCTGACGCATGCGCAGTAACTAAAATACAAGCGGCGGCCATTTTTATAAACACGGATTAAAGTAGTTAGAAATACACATAGGCAAGCGTCATAAACTTTACTCAAACTTAATATAAATGTTAGTAAGACGTACATTTATTACTTTGTTATACATAAACGAGGTTCTTGATTTCGGCAAGCCGCAAAATATGCGAAGCTTTGCTTCATCAATCCCCTCTTTGATGATATTTACTATCATCACAAAATATAATGGAACCAGATGCCAACTTTCTTTCATACTTTATAAAGTTCTATTTCTTCCAGCAGCCGTTCTAACTTTTCTCTTTCAGTTTTAGCAGGGTGAGAAGTCTTCACCTTTTTGTATATCTGATCATTCACTTCCTCTAATTCAATCTCATCCACACTTCGTTTCACTCCTCTTGCATTTACCTCGTGCTTTTTGGTGCGCTTGCGGTATTTACAGCATAAGAAAATGGAAAGTATAATAAGACCTATAATACCAATTGGCATCAGAATTTTGAATAATAAGCTTTTACCTATGCTAGCAAGCCAATGACCTACATTTGAGAGACCATCTACCAGTCTCTTCCAGGCACTATCAACCTCGAGTGGTTTGAGTTCCTTTGCCAAATTAGTAATGTTTTTCACATATCTTTTGATCTGTACACTTTTATCCGGAATATAAGTGCAACAATGTTGCGCCTTCAACATCCGGCAGACTCCGCCCTCTTTCGCTAATAAGGTGTCAAGAGCAAGTCGATTTTGTAAAACCATTGATCTGATCGCAACCATTTCGGTATTGACCAGCAGAAATCCATGAGCTGTTTCAGTAGACAGCACATCTACGATAGTAGACAATTTGCAAATTCTGTGAGTGTTCAGAACCACTCCCACTCCAGGTATCAGTGCACTGAAAATACTACCCATAATTTCACCTATACTTTCTCTTTTACTACGCACTAAGCCATTAGTATCTTCATTGCTTCCAGCTTTTCCATTCACATGGTATATTTTCGGGAAGACAATGCCAAAGTAGCAGCTTCCATACCAGTGATCCGGCAATTTGAAATAAGCCTTGTCCCCACAAATATAATAAATTCCAGGAAACACAGGCTCTGACCCATTTTTGAAACCCCAACCTCCAATTACCTTGTAATTATGTTCGCATTCACTGGAACCAATGAAAACATTATTATAATAGCTAGTCTTCTCGCGGTGAAGACATAGCTTGCCTTTCTTTTCAAAATCCAGCAACAGAGCAGGACCCGCTCCACCAGATGAGGTGCCTTCCATGTTCTCTGCCCACTTTGGCTTTTTCTGACTTTCGTCATTAGCCTTCTTCTGAATTTTAATTCTCCTTTTCTCTGCCATGTTCAGGAACATCTTTTCCTGCTCACGCAAAGAACAAGTCAAGTTATCTCTGTGTGCGTCTGCTATGTCAATGTTACCTATAGTCAGAAAGTAGTCTCCCATATATCTTATGGTGTCAGTTTTTGTATGTACAGGATTCAAGTTCCCACGTATAGGATGTTCAGAAAAAATCACGTCATTGTTAGAGTAATAGTACTGTAACGGTCCTCTTTTATAGAATAAACTAGCTAAAATGCTACAGGAAATTCCATATGTCAATGGCAGATGATGGTATGTCACGCCTTCAGCCACAGAAGTAGGTAGCTTCATGCAGACATAGCAATCTTCAATTTCCATAGTCTCTACATAGTGTATTAACAAGTTTGCGAAAACATTTAAGTGTGTCCTGTTCTTCATTCCATGATAATGTAGTCCTCCCTCATCTGATGCTTCTAAGTTCTGTTTTGTTTGTCTCAAAGCTCTTTCATGTCGTGCTACACTCTGTGTTGTTAGCTCCTCATTGTCAGTATTTACAACTTCAGTAGGGACAATGTTAGTATCTTTACTTACAGCAAAGGGAATGAAAATTGTTAATCCTATCCAGATAACTATCAGCACTACTACACTACATATACACACCTTGCAACACGTCTTAAAACGGCTGCAACTAGGTCTACCATTCACTGTTGAATCAGACATTTTGGCTCAGAAGGAGTCTCTCGAACCCCTCTTTTTGGCTTTACACAATTAGCTTACTTTGTGCAAATTCACGGTGGTTCGTCTTCCTCTTCAGCTGAGTACTCTGGGACGGGTTCTCCGTCGCTCACGTCAGTTATATCAAGATCTTCAAGCTCCTCCAAAACCAGTGTCCATTCAGGAGACTTGTACTTTTTGTTTTGTCTTTTTATTCGCTCACTCCTTCTTTTGGAAGAGTCTTCTTCTTGCTCTGCTATCCGAGCACTTCTTCTTGCTTCTGCACGTTTTTCTTCCACTGTCTTTATCCTTAGTCTCAATCTTTTTACAAACCTAGGCTCAAGGTTGTTTCTTTTCTTTAGTCTCTTAGTTGGTACTTGGACTTCACTTTCTTTTCTTATTCTCTTGTTCTCTTTATCTTGTGGTAATCCTTCTCCACTTTCTTCTCCTACTTCCCTTATCTGGCTAGTTCCAGGGCTAGCATCAAATTCTTCTGCCTGGTTGCTAATCTGGCCTTGTTCAGGAATATTTTGTTTTTGACTTTCGATTGTCTCTGTTTCTGTTTCTGTTTCCTGAACCCGTTCTTTTAACCCTCTCTGATCCTGTTCAAGCACTTCGATCTCTTGATTTTCTTCTGCTCGAACTATCACTCTATTTCTAGTCTCTCCCTTATCTGCATCAGGTGTTCGCGGTGGTGTATCGAATACCTGCTCTGTCCCTGTCTGACCTTCTCCTTCCTCAGTTTTGATGTGAATCTCAAGCGGCTGAGGTTCTTCGCCTGTGCCTTGCTTTTCCTGACTAGTCCACTCTCTACCTTCACTAAGTCGTTCTCTTGTTCTGATAGGATCTTCGGTCAGATCAATCATCGGTATCCATTCTTCTGGCCATATGCTTGGCAGCTCGTCTTCAGCTACTCCTGGCTCAATTTCCTGGACCTCTTCAGCAGGCTGGATTCTTGGCAGTTCGTAGTCAACTACTCCTGGGCCAACGTCTGCTGTTCCTGCAACCTGACTGGTGCTGGGCTGTTCGTTGTCAGTTGCTTCTGGTCTGGCTCCTTCAGGGTCCTCTGCTGGTTGCCCTTCTTCTTCAAATCCTTTGTCTGGCAATACCTTCTGGGTGTGTCCAGCGTGGATCCACTGAGGAACACCTGCGACCTTCACTGCAGTGGTTGTCACCAGGATTACTTGGCGTTTCTTTCCCCACCTTGGTGCCAGACAGCTTGATCGAGTGTGCTTCTTTATTTTGACCCAGTCTCCTGGAACCAAGCTGTGGAGAGGAGTCGTTGGATTGAGGATGCCGTCGTCTCCAATCTGGCGAGAGATAGAACGCACTTGGTCACCCAATCTTCTGCAGTATTCAAGCACCAAATCATCAGTAATACTCAACAGTTTGCTTCCTGGCACCCATGCTTGTCTCATCACTCTTCCCATAATGATTTCATGGGGACTTAGGCCTGTCTTGCGGTCCGGAACACTTCTCAGTCCCATCAGGACCAGGGGCAGGGCCTTCACCCAGGTCATGCCAGTAGCATCTGTCAGCTTTGCTAGTCTGTTTTTGATAGTTCCATTTACTTGTTCCACTATTCCAGAAGCCTCTGGGTGGTATGCACAATGGAGTTTCTGCCTTATTCCAAAGGCCTTACACAGTTCAGCCAGTATTTCATTCTGGAAATGTCCACCCTTATCTGATTCAATAATGCATGGTATTCCGAATCTAGGTATCAGTTCTTTTAGTAAACACTTCGCTACTGTCAGTGCGTCACTTTGAGGAGTAGGGTAAGCTTCTACCCATTTTGAAAATACGCAAACAATGACAAGGACATATCGTTTCCCTTCACAACGGGGCATGGTGATGAAATCAGTCTGTATCCTTATAAAGGGACCCCCTGATCTCCCAATCCTGCTCAGTTCAACCATTGTCCTCTTGCCTGGGTTCATCTGTTGACATGACAGGCACCTCTGGCAGAGGGACTCTGCTACCTTCCTGAACTTTTTACTGTACCAAGTCTGTTGAAATACCAGAATCATGGCATCCCTACCAATGTGTGATCCTTCATGTATTAATCTTGCCATTGTGCCAAGCAAGTGTCGGGGTAACACAGGCATACCAGTTGGGCCCAAAATCACACCATCCACACGTCTCGGTCTGCACCCATCCTCCTTCCATTTCTCTCTTTCTTGCCAAGGAGCCGATTCCTGCCACTCTCTCACTTCATCCCACGTAGGCACTTCTTCAAACACCTGAAGCTGGCAGCTGGTTCCTGGCCCCCCTCGTTTTGGATTTACAATATACCGATCTTTGGCACACCATTGGGCCACTCGGTCAGCATAATCGTTTCCCAGTGATACTCTGTCCATGCTCCTTTGATGAGCAGCACATTTCACCACTGCCAGTTCTTTGGGCAACTGGATGGCCTCTAAAAGGTCATGAACAACCTTTGCATTCCGAATGGGAGTACCTGAGGAAGTCATGAATTCCCTCTGTAGCCATAATTGGCCAAAGTCATGCACAACGCCATAACAGTACTGACTGTCAGTATACACTGTTATGCGTAAGTCCTTCCCAATTTTGCAAGCCTTTATCATGGCTATCAATTCGGCTACTTGTGCAGACTTGATGTTATATAGGTAACCTGCTTGTTCAATTTTTGTGAAAGACACTACTGCATAAGCAGCACTCAAGCCTCCTAGTTCATGTCTTAGACAGGAACCATCCACAAATAGTTCTTTATCATGCTCAGGCAATGGTACTTCTTTTATGTCTGGGCGTGGCTTAGTACTGAACTCTGTCAGGTCAATACAGTCATGTTCATCATCATCCCCACCTTCTATTTCCAAGGGGTCGGGGAGTAAGGTGGCAGGGTTCAGAATACCGCACCTAACAATGCTTACATTTGCTGCCCCCACAAGAATCCTCTCGTATTTAGTCAGCCGACTAGGGGTGAGATACTGTGTTTTAGTTCTGGTCAATAGAATTACCACTCCATGTGAAACATACACGGTCACAGGATGTCCCATGACAATGGACTCACTCTGTTCCAAACTTGCACAGGTAGCAGCTACTGCTTTCAGACAGCCTGGTAACCCAGCAGCTACTGGGTCCAATGTGGCAGAGAAATAAGCCACAGGCCTTCTGGTCGTGCCATGTTCTTGAGTCAGGACTGACAATGCGCAATTATCGCGAGTGTCACAGAAAAGGGCAAACTCTTTGGAATAATCTGGCATTCCCAACGCAGGAGCTGTACACAGACAGTTTTTCAGTCTTGTGAAAGCCATTAGACTTTCATCGTCCCACTCTACAACATCTGGCATTCCTCTCGTGTTCATTTTTATCAAGGGCCTGGCTAAGGCTGCAAATCCCAGAATCCACTGTCTGCAGTACCCTAATACCCCCAGGAACATTCTGACATCTTTTTGAGTACGGGGCAACTGCATCTTTTGAATTATTCTCACTCTTTCTGATGTGACTTTTCTGACACCCTTTTCTATCTGGTGTCCTAGATATTTTACTGATTTCGCACAGAACTGTAGTTTGTCAGGGGCCACTTTATGCCCTTTCTCACACAGATGATTTAGGAGGGCAATGGTGTCAACTACACAGTCCCTGTGACTCTTAGACGCCAATAGAAGGTCGTCTATGTACTGCACTAACACAGAGTTCCCAGGTAAGATCAAAGTCTCTAGACATTTTTTCAAGATCTGATTAAAGATAGAGGGGCTCTCTGTATACCCTTGAGGGACCCGGTTCCAACAATACACGTGACCCTCGAAGGCAAATGAGAAAAGAAATTTGCTGTCGGGGTGCAGGGGTATCGAAAAGAATGCATGACATAAATCAATCACAGTGAACCATTCAGCATCCCAAGGAATCTGGTACAATATCACTGCAGGGTTCGGGACAATAGGGCAGCAAGGAACTACAATTTTGTTAACCTTTCTCAGGTCCTGCACTACCCTATACTTGCCACTAGGCTTTTTGATGCCCATAATCGGTGAGTTACATGGGCTGCTCATCACTTCCTGTATGATGTCTCCTTCTAATAATTTTTGTATTTCCAGAGTGACACCTGCTTTCACTTCAGCATTCATTCGGTAGGGCCTAGTGTTAGGATATACTGCATTGTCCTTGATGGCTATCTGTATGGGGTCCACATCTTTCATCAACCCCACATCTTTTCCAGTGAAATCCCACACCTCTGGCTTTACGGCTTCCTGTAGTTCTTGGGGCAAGTCCTGCAGGGTCAATCTTTTAATTTCTGAGTCAGGTCTAAGCAACAATAATTTATAAATGCCGTCTTCATCTGGGGTCTGTATTTCAACACCTTTTGGTGTGCAAAAGATGGTACAGTTCATTTTGCACAGCAAATCACGACCCAGTAGATTCACTGGACTGGTGTCACAGACGACAAATCTATGCATCTGTTTAAAATTTCCAATTGAAATCTCCATTGGTTCGGTAACAGGAGTACTAATCAATTGATTAGATACACCCACTACTTGGATATTTTCTCCCGAGAGGGGTAGGTTTGGAACGTCCACTGTTCTTACAGTAGAACGGGTAGCGCCAGTGTCCAACAGAAAGGTGACATCATTTCCGTCAACCTTTCCTTCAATATATGGTCCAGACTGGTCTACCGGCAAGGAAGCGCCAAGTACGCACTCCTCGTCCTCCCCTCTCAGGCCCCGTCAGTCCTGATCATTACAAAGGAAGGTATCATTCAGCAGATACTGCGAAGTTGCTGTATTTCTGTTCTCCCCGCTTTCCCAAACCTCTATCTCTTCATTTTCTGCCTGTCTTCCCCTGTATACCTGCTTGGGTGCTCGAGGCACCTGAACTGTTTTTACCTGGGGTTGAGTCTTTCTTGGTCTTTCTTTCTGCGTCTGTGGAGTTAAATCAGGAGTTTTTTCATTAACATCGACTAATTGAGGACACTCGTTTCGCCAGTGTCCAATTTCGCCGCACTGATGGCAGGGAAATTTCTTCATAGCCTCTTCCCTGCTAAATTTGGGCCGGGGCTTTCCTCCACCCCCTCCCCCAGGACCTTTGTTCTCAGCATTTTTAACCATGTTACTCAATTGTTTTTCCTGCTGTTCTGCGAGCTTCACCTGAGCCCACATAACCTTTTCCTTAAGGGCCTTTTTCTTTTCTGCCATCTCGTCCTCGCAGTACTTAGCGTACCGCAGGACCTCATCCATTTTCTTGGTATGCCAACAGATTTTATTATCTTTTATCCACTGACAAATTTCAGGTCTTAAACCATTTACAAACCTGTAAATAAAGTGCGTCATATCCTTCAGGTCGATGTTATCAATGCCACTGTATGTTTTAAACACCTGCAATAACCTCTCATAGAATGAGTGCACTGTCTCGTCCCTTTCCTGTGTTGTTCTATCTATTTTTGTCCAATCAGTTTCCTTTGCGGGCACCTTTTCTTTCAAATGCTGAATTACCTGCTCATATTTTCGCATGACATCCTTTGATGGTTCCCCAGTTTCCTTGTTTCTGGGATACTCCTCACTGGGCCAGTCTATGGCTATTTTACACTGGGTCCATAAATCTACTGGTACCACAATGTCGAAAAACCCATCCAGGTCTTTCCACAGACATTTCTGTACCTTCACGAACCTCTCCACCTGCCTGTACCAGTCAACTGGTTTCTCTCGTAATTTTGGAAAATCGTTCGTGAAGGACACAATATCCTGCCTAGACCAGGGGACATGCACATATTTCCCTCCTGGAACTTCGCGCATGGGGCATAACTGCTCAGGTTTTTCTACCTCTCTTAAAGCAAACTCGGGAGTCACTTGTCGGGAGCGAACCTCTTCCCTCTTTTTCGCCCACCTGCTTCTCCATCTTTCCACATCTCCCCATTTCTGTAGTACCCCCATTAATTCTTTAATCTGCAATTTCTTCCCCGCCACATTCAGGTGTTCTATATCTTTGTCTGAGAAGTCTGCTCTGTACGGTTTCTGTAAGGGCTTGGATTTTGAGATATCTACCCCCATATTAACTGCTGTTTCGGTCAGTTTTTCGTGGAGCACTCTGGTGTTCCTTGTAAAGCTTTTACATATGAACGACAATTCTTCTTCAGAGTAGGTATTCAATCGATCCAACCCCACATTTCCTGCCATTAATTCTTCTATTTCGACCCTCAGCTTGTAGAGGTCTAAAGGTTTTGTTTGCGGAGTCTGCTTCTCTAATTCACGACTCCAACTCTCAATTTCATCCGGAGTTACTAGAGAGACATTCATAGTACCTGTTGCTGTCTCTAATTTAATTTCTTTTGTATTAAAAGGGTTATGCCTCTGCTGTATTCCCTTTCCAGTCTGTTTGTTTGGTAATTCCAAGAACGCAACTTCAGATTCGCACTCACTGGACTGATCATCTATGATGATCGGTTCCTGTCTCGGGGTTGCCATGACTGGGGTCATAACTGGAGTAATCGGATTTCCCTGACCATTTCCGTATAACGGGACCACCGGTCCAATAGTTACTGGAATAGTCAATGCCTCAGGACTGGTATTTAGCTGGGAAATTTTCTGAATTATTTCTGTCCTTTGTCTAGCTAGAGCCTCTTGCTCCTTTTCCACTAGTACCCTTCTTAAAGTTGTGTCATGTAATATCTGTGGGGTCAACGGAGGAGTAAAACTCGGGGCAGTAGGATGCGTTTCACTTGGTCCTCCCCCATAATTAGGTTTCGGGAATAAAGTTCCAGTATTAAAGGACCTGCGCTCTTCCCCATATGGAGGTTGAACAAAAGGCAGTCCTGAATTCGATGGTTTCTCTTCGCTTTCATACAGGGGTCTGGGAAGGAACATTTTTGTACGTGAATATTTTTCTTCCTGGCTTGCGGGCACTTTGGGATATATATCCCTTGTTTCCGCCAGTTCGGGTTTCTCAGGATAGGGCAATACTTGACCACCCCCTCCCAGTCCCAGGGACCTGTCTTCTTCCTTTAGGAAGTGGCGTCGGGGAACATCTCCTACACTGGAAGGTCGGGTTCCCTCATTGTAAGGTGGCGGACTTCGGGTACAGATGTCATCTATTAATTCATCATCTGAATCCCCCAGGGCCCCCCAATGCTTACATTTTTCAGTACTTTTCTCACCCGCTCCAATGTTATGACATGCCGGCATCATGGGAAACAGACCCTCAACAATCATGCTCTGCCTCCACTGTTTCATCCTTTTATCCCTGGATTCCTGTTTCTGCCTGGGGTACCACTTGGTCAAACCCTTGTCCATTCGGGGTCTTTCTCTTTCAAAAGCCTCAATCTCCCATTCCTCTAATGCCTCATACTGCGTTAGTCTCGGTCTGGGATGCAGTTCATTCATTCGGGTTCTTAAATTAAATAAGATCCTACCATTGAAAGTACCATCTAACGGAAAAGCCAATACTCCGTCATCTTTTGTGTACTTCACCCAATTCTCCAACCACACACAGGTATTGTACCCTCGGTCAAACATCATGAATGAGGCAGGAGTATTGGGTGCTGGGACAAGAACACCTTCCCTAGATTTAATCGGTTTGTCCGTTTTAAAATAATTTTTCACCTTACTTACAAGGGACATTTTTCTCTTTGTTCCGTACATAATATCGTATCTATTAGTCTTCCACTGATCCCTTTCAAACCCTAGGTGCCTTGGATCAGATCGAGTTCCTGTAGTCTGCGAGTGCCACATACGACTTCTGCGCTAACTTTGTTTACAAACTACCTCCAATCAGAACGCGCTTCAGAAATTCGTGCAACCAATGGGTGCGCGACACTAAATAAGCTCCGCCAATGGGTGCGCGGCCCCTTCGTGAGACAGTTCCCACGCTCCGGCGCTCACCCCTCCTTTACAATTCCAGCTCCACTACCCGCCCGCTGCTTCTACCAATCCCAGCGCGGCACAGAGTGACGTCAGAGGCGCTTCGCGACTGACTCCCTCCCTTCACAAGGTAACGGAAACTTTCTTTCTTTTAAAGTGCTCAGTGCTTGGTTATTTTACAACAAATACACATTCGCCACAGTGCTCAAGTGTCTAGACAGAGAAAGAATTCTTTTACTGCAAGTAAACTACTTCCATTTACTTTTCACGCGCTGCGGGCAGATCTCTTCCGCCTACCCTTCACTCTAGCATCGGTGAACCTGTTATTCCCCTAAACTCATCCACTTCTTTCCGGGATATATTCCGAATTTAAGGTTTCTCAGCGGACCCCTCTGCTTTCACGCTAGCTCCGAGGAACCTGCTACTCTTCCGATGTGACCCTTACTAGGTTACGCCACTATGGGAATTTTGCCAATGAACCCCGTTACTGTCATTTATTCACACATGTATTCAGAAAACCCTAGTTAGTGCTTCCCGGTTATCCTAACCTGCACCTAACTTTCCTCGAACCTGTGACCTCAGGACAATGGATTCTATTCACCACTTGCCCTTTCAATTCCCCGGGGAGTTCGGACAACACGTAACGATTCGATTTACAAATGCATGGATTAGTACATATAACAATATAAGAACAAGAATAATAACAATACAAAAATTCATGAGTTTCAGCAGCGTATTCACAAGAGAATGATCAGGTCTCTTAGAACAGCCGCTCTTATAGCAGCATTAATATAATAGCAGCTTCCGACTTAACTAGTCCAACTAATCCCTGCCTTACTCTCAACTAGTCCCTAACCATCCTCTAGCTACCAGAAAACTGATAGAGCGCGCGCGGCCACCCGACCAATAGTTTTCGCCGTTTCCGGCTTCAGGGCCCATATACTTTTCAAATCACCATATACATCGATCGGGTGACTTCACGAGCTCTACCAGGTTGGTGTGTGTGTGTTCCCTGCTACCAATTTTCAGTGCACCCGACTTACCATCCACCGATGCGGGTGCCTAATGACCACAATGAATCAGGGAGCTAGCTGTAAAGGAAAGGCAGTAAAATACAAACCCAACCAATAACATTCAAATACTGTTTAAATGACCACGGACAACTGGAAGTTTTAAAATGTTTATCTAAATTCAATATTTTTCTTGCATGAGGTACAGTAAAATAAGGCAATCAATAACCAAGATAACGTAAATTATATATGCATAAAGAAATAATGACAGAGTAATCATCAAAGTACTAATAAAATGTAACGAGAAAAGATACTATGCAAGTCAGTATTATCTAAACAGGGATAGCCTAAGTGTGAGTGACTATAGGAGAGCTTATAATGAATAACACACTTCACTTAAGGTGAAGGGGCTTTTGAACAATCTAGGCAATGAAGTTCTAGACCATATCAGGAAATGACACACTGCTATGCAAAATATAATTTCTAACAAATGAGAAGACATAGGAATAAACTTATGGAAAAATATAAATGACTTTCAATAGTTGCAAAAAGGCATGGAAAATATCACATATGCAATGTTGAACTTTATTAAAGCAAAAGTTAGAAATTCAGAAGGTGCAAGAATTTCAAGAGGTTCAGAGCAATATTTACCTAGAAAGGTGTGGAAACCAAACCCTGGCCACGGGTCAGTTAAGGACAGGAAACCCTCAAGGAAGGATACCCCTCAAAGGACAGCAGGTGCAGAATGGACACCCAGAATAGGACAGGATACCCTCGGAATAGGAATCAAGACAGGACCCTCAGGACAGGACAGCAAACCCTCAGGACAGGACCCTCTTCAGGACAGGACCGGAACCCACAGTTCGGAAGCAACGCCTGCGCTCCACCCGCTCTGCAGCTATCGATCAAGACCCCGATTGGGTCAGCGAACTCCCAGCTAAGTGCCTTGCCAGCACTTTAAGGCTCAGTAGAACCTTAGTCTATGGTCAAATTCGGACAGAGTGCTTCGCAGCGCTCTGTATCTTCAGTCACCTATTGAGTGCGTTGGGTCAGTGACAGGTCAGCTAAACCAGACAAGTCGGACGGTTCACTAGGTGAACCCAGGGTAGATATACAGTTTGGGGACAGTGTACCACCCCCCAATGTTGCAAAGTGTCAGAATCCCTCAATTTCGATTGGTCCTAAGGTAGGATTTGGGTAACACACCAATCACAATACACGATTTGAAGCCTTCATTAACATATTTGGGTACCGCCTAGCAGGTTTGGGGTTCCCAGGAAAAACTGTGCAGAAACACAATGACAATTTAACATTGTATCATATGAGGAGCAACATTCGCTGTTCTCGCAGGGCAGAGGTGACTTTCTCAGGAGCATCTCGCCCATCACTGCCAACTGGCTATGTTCCATCAGCCAAGGTCCCTCGTGCTGCCGAATGTCGCACAGGCGCAGAAGGGACCTCCAATATGGCTCTCCTCTCACTCAGACCCCCATTTCCCGCGGTACATGAAAAGTAAGCGAAAACAAATTAATACATAATAATGTCATTATGAAAACACATCACAGGGTTTGTACTTTTAACTCATCATCAAGAAATAAACTTATTGCATCTAAATGTTAGCTACATTGATACGGACACAAGAGCAGTGGCACGAGCAGTACCACATGATAAGCACAGCTATGAATTACGCATGCGCATAACTTTCCCTCCACTTCTGCAGACGCGTCAGGACACGTGAGTGTGGCTGACGCATGCGCAGTAACTAAAATACAAGCGGCGGCCATTTTTATAAACACAGATTAAAGTAGTTAGAAATACACATAGGCAAGCGTCATAAACTTTACTCAAACTTAATATAAATGTTAGTAAGACGTACATTTATTACTTTGTTATACATAAACGAGGTTCTTGATTTCGGCAAGCCGCAAAATATGCGAAGCTTTGCTTCATCAATATCACCCTGGAAAAAGCAAAGTAAAACGTGTGAAATGTAAGCAGGAAGAACATGGTTACCAATCCACCCATCAATCAGTCATTGCAGTACCCCACAATTGGTGCACTTTCCCACCCGGGAAAACAATGCTGTTCAAAAAAAGACAAGAAAACAAAACAAAAGTACTGCTTCACTGGCGAACTCTAAATGCATAAAACCTCCTCTGCTGCACAACGGGGTGGAACATGTCGATGTATTCTATATTAGTGAGGCACAGGGGCGTAACACAGGCCCCCGCAGCCCACGCAGTGCGGGAAGGGGGGGAGGGGGCGAGCTGCAGGGGGCCCCATCAGAACAGTACTGAGGCCCGAGAGCGCAATGTCGGGGACCTCTTTTGCACCCCCAAGTCATCTCGTAAGTTGGTCTCGGTATGCAAAAAAAATCCATTTTAAAACGGCCCCGCAGTCAACTTTCTTTTTCAGTTTAGAACATGAATTGAAGCATCTGGTGGCCACGTTTCAGCGCCAAGTGTTGTTTCCTTCCTTTTATCTTGAGCCGTGCACTTGCAATAAAACCATTTAGATGTCGATCTTACAGGCTCTGCCAAGTCTTGTCCTAAAGTGAAACCAGTGAGAGGGACCCTTTGACCCTCCCTCGCCCCGCATGCTATAAAAAGGCTCATTATTTCATCCTCTTCAGAGGATGGAGCGGGGGCCTGTGAAGTGGGGAACACAGGGAGACTTCAGCCTCAGCCGCTCGATGAGGAGGAGGAGGGGCGAGGCCTTCGGATCTCTTGTTTGAGGCCAAGTCCCTGGTGAAAAACCTCCACTGGGGGAGCAGAGGTAGACAGGAGCAGACAGGGGCTGTCAGAAGGCAGAGGCAGACAGGAGCAGACAGGGATTGACAGAGCAGGCAGGGCTTGACAGGAGCAGGCACAGTCTGACAGGAGCAGGCACGGTCTGACAGGAGCAGGCAGGGTCTGACAGGAACAGGCAGGGTCTGACAGAAACAGGCAGGGTCTGACAGGAACAGGCAGGGTCTGACAGAGGCAGGCAGGGTCTGACAGAAACAGGCAGGGTCTGACAGGAACAGGCAGGGTCTGACAGAGGCAGGCAGGGTCTGACAGAAACAGGCAGGGTTTGACAGAAACAGGCAGGGTCTTACAGGAGCAGGCAGGGGCAGACAGGAGGATGCAGGGGAAGGCAGGGGCAGACAGGAGCAGGCAGGGGCAGACAGGAGCAGGCAGGGGCAGACAGGAACAGGCAGGGGCAGGCAGGGGCAGACGGAGCAGGCAAGGCAGGCAGGGGCAGACAGGAGCAGGGGGCACAGGCAGGGTCTGACAGGAGCAGGCGGGGCAGGCAGGGTCTGACAGGAGCGGGCAGGCGGGAGCAGGCAGGGGCAGACAGGAGCAGGCAGGGCCTGACAGGAGCAGGCAGGGCATGACAGGAGCAGGAAGGGGCAGACAAGAGCAGGCAGGACAGGCAGGGTCTGACAGAGCAGGCAGGGCAGGCAGGGACAGACAGGAGCAGGGGGCACAGGCAGGGTCTGACAGGAGCAGGGGGCACAGGCAGGGTCTGACAGGAGCAGGCGGGGCAGGCAGGGTCTGACAGGAGCAGGTGGGAGCAGGCAGGGGCAGACAGGAGCAGTCAGGATCTGACAGGCGCAGCTAGTTACACACAGGAGATCGTTAACCAGCCAAGGGCTTCACACAGGCCACAGGGCTGAGATCTGGGTGCCGCCCTCTGCCTCCAGTGATAGATCCAGGGGCGTAAATCAGGCTCCCCCCACAGCCCCTGCGCTCCATGGGCCCCCTCACACTCAGCAGAGGGAGACGGCTACACCTGCAAGCAAGCCTCTTCAGTCTTTGCAAATAAAATGGTGCTCCAGGCCAAGTCCCCATAAATTAAACTGTGCGTGCACGCCACGTCGGCCTCGGAGTCTTCCCTCTCTTTCTGTCTCGCTCCTCAGTGAAAACCGAGACTTCAAGAAATGGGTATTACCCTCTCTCTTTCCTCCTTTCGTTTATTTGCTCCCCTGTGAAATGGATCCAAAAAAGAAAAACATTTTTGCTGGAAAGTTGTCTTTTTCTGACACAAGTGCAGCCTCAGGTGGAGAGAAATAAAACATTCCAAATGTGAAAAATAAATAACTAATTAAAGCAAGTCAGAGTGTTTGCAAGGTGGCCAGATTTATTTATCTACACCTAAACACATTAGCAACACTTTACAGTGTTTGCCAGTGAAGTTATACATTTGTTTTCTCCTCTCTCTTTGAACAAAATTGTTTTCCCTGTGTGGGAAAGTGCACCTTGGCTGGAGGTACTGAAATACCTGCTTGATGGGTGAATTGGAAAACTAAATGTGTACAGCGACTGTGTGTTTACGAATGTGGTCTTTTTAAACCATACTGCCTATGTTTTGAAAGGATATAAGCAATGGGCACTGAAACAGGTCCCTTCCTGGCCCTGTAGTCATGGCCTTACCTTTTCATACAAAAGCGCTCACTAATTTCAGAATAATGAGTGTAAAAGGAAAAAGGTAACCATGTTGTTCCTGCTTACATTTCACACGCTTTACTTAATCTTGCATTCCCTATGTTTGCTTTTTCTAGGATGTTAATTTTCTTTAGGCAGCATATTGCTCTTGTCTAGTGAGTAATTAGAATTGAGTCACAGCCAGGTGTTTATAGCGGATCAGTGCAGTGCAAGTTTCTCTAAGTGGGGCAGAATGGTGTTCAGAGGGGGAGAGGATGTGGCGCTATGGTCAGAGCTGCTGAAGTGGAACTGGGTTCAGCCTTAATGACCAGGCTCCCAGACCACTCTCCTGAGGGAGCACATTCCTGGGCTAACACCTTAGAATGTGCTGCAAGATCTTAAAAGCCCTGGTGTCTTAGCACCAGCAGGTGGACCCTAGCGGTGGCATGTGTGGATAAACCTTGAAGGTCGGTCCACCACTATCCATGAAGTTCACCCCTAGACTTGGAGACAGACTTATGAAGCAGCACACCATAGAGTGGCAGTGACTCTGGCACTGAGGTCACAGGACCCTTGAGCAGGGTGGCTCTAGGGCAGTGCGACCGCACCAGGCTCTAACTTCAGGTGGGGGCGTCATGTTTGTAAGTATAATATAGTTTTAAAAGCACTTGCTGCCTCCTTCCTGGCCTCCAACATTTTTGGGCAACAAAAAAAATGTCTTGATAATCCAGTGATTAATGTTCTTAGTAGAGAGAGATGGTGTTTTGTCTACTGGAAGGTTTGACTCATGAAAAGGAATGGCAGAGGTGTAATGTACATGCTGCTAAGAACATGTGCCATGCAGATCACAAAGTGCACATAATGTGAATAGGTCAGTGGGTTACTGCTTTTGTCAGAGAGACCCTATTGTTACTTGCAGTTAATAAGTTAAAATCCCATCATAGAACATTGAGCTATTAACTCTCATGTAAGAGCTGCATGCAAACTCCAAGGTATAAATTAGAACGTTACGTTTTTTTCCCCATTCTTCCATTATCCTAATGTTGCAAAAAAGGGTTCATTTGGGTAGAAATCAATTCTAATTATTAAAGAGAACTCCCAACCGTGGTATTATGTTTTTAATCCTGAGTTTGTGTTTCTGCAGACCAATCACTATTAAACTATGCTGCCTACTAGTATGATTGTCATGTGACTCCTACACCTTGTAGTCCTTTGTCTTATGTAACATTTCCTACACAGTGATTTACACACATATGAATGACTGTTTCTGTGTAATATGTGTGATGTAAAGTGCTCTGACACCCTACACTGGTATTAGTGGTGCTGTACATTTTCTGATACTTTATTATTTTGAAATCCTTACACATGCTAACAGTCTCTGCAAAGGTTTTTCCTTATTAGTACCAGTGGAACATACAACTGCAGCAATGAGAAAGGTGACCAGTCAACCTTTGCAAAGGGCCCTCCACTTCACAGCAGCACAAGTCACATTTTTTAGTAACTGTTGATGTGTTTGAGCTATAAACAATGTATCAGTTAAAATCGTCAGATTATGCAACAGATGATGTATTATATGGCAAATATGGCAAAGCCATAGTTATGTGGAAAACATTTGCAAACTAGGATATTTTGCCATTCAGGTTTGAACTGCTCTTGTGGAAAAAGAGAGAAGTGCTGATGACAGAAACTCCATGGCTGGGAGACCAATGGCTTGCGATTCCACTTTTAAGGATATTTGGGACATTCTGTGATTGAAAACGTATCCCACTTTGTGAATGCATTTTAATGTCAATAACACATATTTAACCTTAAATAAACATGTGATCTATTGCTTAAATTGAATAATGTAATAAGCTGTGACCGGTTAGTGAAATGGGAAAAAAATACAAAAAATTTGGATATTTTGCTCTTTCTGCCACACCTCTCACTCTGCCCACTGACCCAATCTATTGGTTATTCCCGCCTTCTGATTCTCCTCCCACAGTTCCCCTACTTTTTTCCCCCCACTTCGACCACTGCCTGGCACTAACATGCATTAGAGACAACTGTGGGCTTTTACCACTGGGTCACCTAGAGAATGACACCTCAGGTCCATACACGGGGGCTAAAAACAGCACGTTTCTGGTTTCTCTGCACAACGTGTTTGCTATTTGACGCCAGACTTCTGCAGCTTGGGTTGAGGAAATTAAACATCCCCTTGTGCTTGTATAAAATATAGCTGCCAAGTGGCATTGGCACCATGTTATGTCCATTCGTAGCTTTTATCCAACAACACTTTGCATGCTAGAATGTTTAACCCCTTACTTAGATGGTCACAGCACAACTTCCAGAATGCAAGGCGCTGTTGGCTAAAAATCCAGGCCTGGCTGGCGGTGTCACACATGACTATAGAGCCATTTGGAGGCAATGGTGAATCTGTAATTTAGCAGGCGTGTCTATACTCTTAGTAGATCGTAAATACCGCCTGTGTTGACACACTGAGGTCTGAGGCCTCTGTTTGTTATGAAGTAAGGCCCAGTCTGGTGGTTCAAGTTAGTCCTTGTGAGGGAAGCTGCTGGACTTGTTTTTACCATGCACTTTGAAACTACTTTCACCTTGATGCAAGAAGAAAGTAGGATTGTTTTACAAAACATGCTTAATTTTTGTATATTGCTGGACTGGTGATTGCTTTATTTTGCACTTTGAAAGTATTTGCACTTTTTCTTTTGCTTTACCAACTACAGTTTGTAAAGATTGTCATTAGGTACTTGCTGATATTGTTTGTTTTTATTCTACATGCAGTGTTATTTAAGGTGTTGCTTGGACTTGTCTGTAATATGTGTACCTTAAATCTTGTATTTAGCATTGTTTACATTACAGAAATTATAAATTAAAACGGACAAACATCTGCATCAATGTTCTGAAGCATCCAGCTGTCTTCCTCAGCCTTGTTTGCCTGCCTGTTTTGCAGTGCTTACTAATAAAGACATTATGATTGAAATTGCTTCCTCAGTTCACGCTATCATGCACAACCCTTGACAGTCGCTAGTGTGTGGCATGCAGATAATTCACCAGTCTATTTCTCTTGACTTTCGCAGGATACTGAGTTATAGCATGTGTACTTCTCATGTATATTGTCAGTCAAGTTTTTATGGAATTGCAGGTTTGGGTTGGTCTTTCAAAGTTTCAAAGTATTGTCAATTCTATTTCAGACTCTTCATAGTTGTTCTTTGTTCTTCAGCCATAGGCAATTCCTGAGGCGATAGGATCACTCCTTGGCATTGTTCTGATTGCTGCCTCAGTCAAATAATCTGCTTTTGACAGTATTGTTACAAATGGCATAGCTTGTAGGTTAAGAGTGTTTCCCACTTTCTCATTAGAACTTAGAGAAAGACAATATAGAGGCATTTTATTTAAATGTTGGAGGTTTCAAATCAAAATATGCTAGATTTCTGGGTGGTAAGGCAAAGTGGTAGATGGTGGGCCGCGCCGCAGGGTGAGGGGGGGCACTCCATGTGCTTTGCAGGGGGGCCCCCTCAAGTTTCGTTACGCCACTGGTGAGGCATACATATTTTAGTGTAAATCCAAGTGCACCTGCCCTGGTGTTGACTCTAGAACTCCCTCTATTGCGCAAATCCCAGTATAGCACTCACATGTAGTATCAGGCCCAGGTGTCTCGGGGCCCCTCAGCTAGGGTCGCAGATAAATTCCATACTTGCCACTTTAGTTTTGAGTCGGATAACTGTGCACTTTGCCAAAACGCAAAACGCTTTTATAAAATCTGCCACCAGTGATACTAAGAAAGCGCCTTCTGTGATTTTCATCTCGCAAGAGCAGAATTGGATTGTACTTGCTAAATGTAACGCCACATGGCATGTAGCTTACTCCACATTAGAACGCAATGAAAAGCACTGTCCTCACTAAGACAACAAGCAAAGACTGTAGTTCTGGCTTATGACAGAAAGTGCCTATATGTATTGTATTGTAGATGGATGAATGCAACCATGAGTAAATGGATAGATGAATGCATGCGTACGTGAAACAATGAGTGACACAGTACATGCATGCAGTACTGAATGCATCTTTTGTTGCAATCAAAGTCAGTGCAATTCAGTATTATTCTTGCATGTGTTTCAATATATGGAAACTTTGGAACCAGGCCCTTCTTACAAGAACCGCGATAAGAACAGGCTAGTAAGTGGTGTGATATATAGTGCACTTGATTAAATCTGACTCCACTGGGGGCGATAAAAAAATAGTCAATTACGACTTCTTGGTGACTAGCTTATAGATTTTGGTGTTTACTGCACCTGTTTATACTGGGAATTACCCAACGGTTGTTATTTACCCTGTGTAGTAAATACCTCCTTTTTCAAGTTTTTCCTAAACCAGAATGAGGCATAGTGTGAGTCATCAGATATTACTGCCTGTAATTCTGTGCGATTTTGCCATTTTTTAGCTGTGTTTCCCAGTAGGTTTCTTTTGCTAGTTTATTTTCCTGTCAAAATCTGTCCAGGAAAAAGATTCTTGTAGTGTAATTACCTCATATAGTGAATACCTCCCTCTGTTGTAAATACCATGTGCAGTAACTACGTGACAAATCAGAATGCCAACTCGTCTGTTAACTCCTGTTTGCTATAGATTTGAACTACAGTTTTTTTTGTTTGTTAACTTATTGAGAGATTGACTTTTTATAGCGCTTGGCACCCAGGGTGCTTTCATAGCGCTGATAACTAGTTACGCTGTAAATTACTGGTACTCTATGCTTTTAAACACCAACTCCGTCATGCAATCTCCAAAGTGACTTGGGATTCGGACTGTATTAGTATGCGCGTGCTATAGATTAATAATGCTCATGTGCTGTCGGGAATGTGTGTTTTCTGGGTTGGCAGCAGGCAGGGTGAGGGTCTTGTACTGCAGTGGGATTGAAGGCTGCATTTGGCGCGTTTCCCGTCAAAGCTTAGACATGTTTAAAGGGATCTGTTATGGTATAGGTGCAGCACCGGGTGTACTGAAGTGAACTCTTCTGCTGTAACTGCTGCACTGCCCGAGGGAGGGTTGGAGGAACAGCAGCTTTCTTTCATACACACGCTGCCATTCTTTTCTTGCTGTATTGCAAGTGTTTAGCTAGCTACACGGCGATCTCTATGTTACTGCTGGCATTCTCGACTCGCGGGAGGAGGGGGGATGTCGCGCGGGGGGGGAGAATCAAAAATATAAAACAAAACTTACCTAACAGGCGGTACGGGTCCGCACCACTTCTGCTATCCTTGGCGCCTTGACGTCACTGCTGGCAGCCCCTCTCAGCCAATCCTGGCGCTGCTGCAGCGCCAGGATTGCCTTGGGGCACAGGTTATTTTACACCCCCAGCACGCCCATCAGGAGACCGAAGGGCTACTAATGGGCATGCGCAAAAAAGCGCAAACACAAGTGCGCATGAGTGGGCACGGGTAAAAAATTCACCCTTCGTCCCCACTCATGCGCACTTGTGTTGCTGCCTGGTGCCAATCATGTCAATCAACATGATGCCAGACCACCCACTGCCTTCAGACTCTGAAGCGGTTGGCAGTCTGACGTCATGCTGACTGACATGATTGTCAGTTCTCCCGCCTTGGCTTGCGTAATTGAACTTAAGTAAACTCAGTTTACTTAAGTTCAGATAAACGCCGAGGGAGCTGCGGGCGGCTGCGGGCTGGGGGGCTATGGCCCCATGCCCCAATGGCCGCACCGCGCCTGCTGTACATAGGACATTGTTGAAACTCTTAACTGTATGACCCCTTGTTATATTTGTGGCAGCTGCTCCTTCTCCTTCCACGCGGCCAGAGCCTGGAACGACCTTCCGCTCCACCTCATACAGATAACATCGCTCCCCATCTTCTCAAGAATCCTCAAAACCTGGCTCTTCGACAGACCCCCTCCTCGATCGACTGGAACCTGTGAATCCCCCCAAGCCCCCACCCCCCGGTGCCTTGAGACCCTTACTGGTGAGTAATCGCGCATCCTGCAGTTGTGTCCTTTGGTCATCAATCCCCTTTTAAACGCATTACTGAACTGCTCCACTGCATTCAATCGTCAACAGTACCAAGCTGTTGGAAACAAGCTAAATTCATCCCACTCCTGAAAACACCCACCGCTGACAGTTCTATTCTTTCTAATTTTAGGCTTTTTTCCCTTATACCAGCCATCTCGAAGATTCTTGAGAAGCTCATTAATTGTCAAGCCTCTCGCTATTTGGAGATCGGGTGGTTGCTTCACCCCTCCCCCAATCTGGTTTTCACCCCCAGTTTGGTAAGGAGACCACCCCGGTTGACGTCACAGATACTATCAGGTTGGCAGTAGATCTGGGAACGCAAGTTGCATTGATCTTTCTTGATCTATTGGCAGCTTTTGATACGGTGTCTCATTCCATTCTCTTGTAGCATTTGGAAGACATTGGGGTAGCAGGGGCGGCCTTAGGCAGGTGCAAGCTGTGCACCTGCACAGGGCCGCCAAACCCCAGGTGCCGCCACGTCAATATATATCCTTAATATAATAATCCTCTGTGGATGGATACATATTTGCGTGGCGGCCCCTGGCAGGGATTTGGCCGCCTCCGGCTCTGTTCCACTTCCAAACACCCTGACCCCCCCCTCTTCGTGGCCCCGCCCGGACCCCCTCTTCCAGGGCCCCCTACCTACGCTCCCTGCCCAGGGCTGCCATGAGCCTAGAGCCGCCCCTGGGGGTCGGTTTTGTTCTTTGTTGAGGGGCCGTATCCAATCAGTTTTGATGTCTTCTCTTGCCTCCGATACCAAACCTCTGATACTGGGGGTCCTGCAAGGCTATGACCCCCCATGTTTTATTGGTGGAGTCATTTGCTGTACAGATTGTAGGCTATGCTGATGATATGCAGCTTCTTATTCTGGATACGAACACGCCTAATAGTTTTAGTAGGTTTAATTCATGTTTGATGACTGTCTTCCAGAGGATGCAGCTCAGTAACCTTCAGAGCAACGCCAATAAAAAGGTTATTCACCTATTTGACTCGATTATGGGACAGTGAATGTTGGCCCAGTCATGTCTCTGCCTCTCCATCCCCGGCTTCCATAGTACACATTCTTGGGGTGAAATTTGGTAGTCTTGAGGCTTTCTACCTCAGGTGGAAGGCATGGTGGGCTTTTGTATTGACTTTTGAAATCTTAAAAAAAAAAATTGTACCTATTACCATTTGAGACTCAGAAATAATTTCTTTGTGCTCTCATCACCTTGTGGCTATATCATGCAAATGCTCCCTAATGGGGCCTCCCGACTAATGACCTGTAGAGACTTCAGTTGTTGAGAATGGCACCTCTTGGCTTCTACCTAAGATCCTTAGAGGGGCTCCAACAAATGTTAATCTTAATGAGCTGCTTGGCTACCGATTAAGAAGGGGATACACTTTAAAGGTTTTCTTTTGGCTCATGGAGCCTTCTATTACTTAGTAAGGCTCAGCCTATCTTACCAACAGGCTGACCCCATACCATCTGACGAGAACTCTTCAGTGTTCTGATGCCCTTCTGGTGATGGTGCCTTCTTTCAAAAGGAAAGATGGGGAGGCACCTCCTTTTCATATCTAGTGGCTACTGCCTGGAATGTCCTTCCTTTTCATATATGTGATTTGAAAGATGAGCCCTGCTTTAAGTATAACTTGAAACTTGGGGGCATATTAGCTACAAATAGCGATATTTATCGCTAAATGCGCCTAGCGCATTTTTTTTATCGCTGCCTGTCGCCTGATATTATTGCAGAGATAACATGCTATTTGCAACGTTTATCTCCAATGCGATAAAATATCCGGCGATAGCGGCTTAATGCGTGAATATCGCTGGATATCCAGCGATATTCAGGCATTATCGCTAATGGGACTTAACCTGAATATCCACCTCCCATTGGATATACAGGTTATTTCATGGTCTGAGCAGGCATTAGGTTCTGGTGTTAATCGCGCTTAGCGCAATTTTTTTTATCGCTTCGCCTGCCTTTCTAATAGGCGATAGCTGTGTTAGCGACTGCTTTCAGCACACCAGCAGGGCTGCATGACTGTGCAGCGGTGCTCTCTCGCGACTCAGGCTGGGCTGCTAGAAACCATACAAACAAGGTTTGCCTGTTGAAAGAGAGCCCACAAAGGTGAGCAGAGTATGCCTTCATCTTTTTTTCAGGAAACAACGGAAACTGCTTTATTCCTCGCAAACATTGGAGTCCAGCCCGACGCATTCTGTGTAGAACACTTCCTCATGGGATCAGGGCTATTGACTGAGTTCAAACTGCGGCAGTTTCCCAACACCATTTCCAATTGTTCATTACCGCGCCCCAATGGGTGTGACCACCCCTGTGGCCTGATGGTCATTGTAGTCTTACTCATGTGAGTTGCCACGTTGATCTCTTTTGAGTCCTGATATAACCAAGTGGGTTGCGTTGAGCATGTGGGCTTGTTCACGTTGCTGCTTACTTCCTAGCAATCTGGATTCACCATCCCTTGCGCTAATGCGTCGATTGGCACACCAGCAGGGCTGCACGACGGTGCAGCGGTGCTCTCTCACGACTCAGGCTGGGCCGCTAGAAACTATACAAACAAGGTTTGCCTGTTGTGAGAGAGCCTACAACGGTGGGTAGAGTATGCCTTCATCTTTATTGCAGGAAACAACAGAAACTGCTTGATGCCTCGCAAAAAAACTATTCCACAGAGGCTCTGGGCTCTTGACTGAGTTCAAACTGCGGCAATTAGCGTGTCGGTTTTGCGGGATGGACAATGGTCTTTTAATATTTGCCATTCTTTGGTTGCTGTGCTTAGAGACAATTTCTTCATTGCTGCCTACTTCAGAAATGCTGCACCACCAAGCATATTATGAGTTTTATTGCCTCCACAGTTTTCAGGGCAGTGAGAAACTTAAGGAGGCCCTAAAGGGTCCCCTGGTGCCTCAGGGCCATGGGAATGCATGCATGGGGGTACATGGTGTGCCTCCCTGTCTGCATGGATGCCCAGTTCCTGCATGGAATGGACTTAACAGTTCTGTGCAAAAAATTGCTTTGGCATTCCAATTACGGTGCCTTTCTAAGGGTCATTGCCTGGGACCACTAAAGCACTGCCGGCCAGACCAGGGGAAAACTCCTAATCTGGCTTTGGCAGGTGTGGAAGTGGGGCGCTGGCATTCTGGCATTCTGGCCCGCTGCCACACCGCCAAAATCGTAATCAGGTCCTTAATCTTCTCAGGCAGTCCAGTTCCACGCGAGGAGCCTCAGCCAGTGCTTCACATTAACTGAAGCCACAAAGAGACTGTTGTCTGCAAGAACAGCAGATCACCCCTGGGCCTTTTCGTTGGGGGAATATAGATGTGGTCAAGGCTTTTGCTAAGAGCTGGTCACCGTCAGATCTTCACGCTGGCAGGTGACGCAGAATAGTTGCTGTATGTAAGAGATGCCAGTACACATCCTTGTTTGAGGCTTAAGTTTATAAATATAATTTTGACTAACACGGAGTTGCTAATAGAAGTGGGTGTAACTGGTGTAATTTACTCTAGTGTAATCACTCGCAATTACAGCAAAATTACTCGTAATTATGCATAATTAAGTGAAAAGCGTAATCCAACATTTAGCGCTATTTTCTTAGTGTAAAATGCACCCTCACATCTAAAATGGTTTGTTTACTGAAGATATTTTTTGATTTTCCTTCATCGCAGAACAATGAAGTCATTATAAGAACAGCAACATCACCCTCTTACACATATTCAGGGATATAATAGCCTCTGTATTCTCTTTGTTATCGAACCCCACATTGCTCCCCCTGCCCTGTAACCAGCACATTGAATGCTTTTGTCTTAGCCTGAATCGTCCCAGTGCGATCAGTACCAGATAAGAAGCAACCTGAGCTTCTGGTCCGGTGACAGTTTATTAGACTATCAGCCTCAGCAGCCAACATCTCAAGTAGATCAGCCTAACTAAGAAGGAGTCACCCCAAGCGAACACCTGGTGATTGACACTGGTGATGGGGGATCTAGATATTTCATGCAATCTACTAGTCCTCCTAGGCCCTGGCCATATCTACTGAGCCCATCCACATTGGGCCGCTTGAAGCAGCACTGCACTCTCATAGCCCTCCCATCTCTCTAACTCTCTTCACCATGTCCTCACTCATAGTCGCCCTGGAGCCTTCCAATCCCTAGTGATTTTACGCACTGCAAGAATAAAAGTCATCACCCTCTCAGACTTTGGCAAGATAGTATGCTCCGGTGAGGTCTAGTCTCTTATCTCATCTAACAAAACGGGGCCAACTAGTACTAGGTTCTAACTATAACTCTCTTGATTATAGACTAAACATGGTCTTAATTAGCCTCGTTTCTTTGGAACAAAAATAATGGAGAGGAGGATGGTGACAGTGATGGTGCAATACATCCATTGGCAAAGCGTTCATCTAAATACTGCTCAAGATATTCTGATTCTGTGAGTACAAGTATTTGGTTACTAGATTCGGGGGCACCACGTTCTAAATCAATTTTACCATCATAAATCTTGTGTGCAGCTAATGCACCTACTTCGGTCTTGACAAAACACATCACAGAAACTATCATAACAATGTGGTAAAGTAGTTACACGATAATAACATGAAGTATTGCTATTTCTTCTGCTCTGTCGAAAGCCTTATTAAAACAACACTTGGATAATTCACATGTTATCAAACAGACTATAAATTAGATCATACTGTTCTGTCTGACCATCCAGTGTTGGATTTTTCAATGTCAACCACTGCTTACCTAAAATCACTTTAAGATTAGTTTAATCTATTAATTCAAAACAAATATTTTAATGTTGACCCCTCACCAAAAAAAGGGATCTGAAGACAAAATAGAACCGTTGACTCCCTTTAACTCCTCATGTACCTATTTCTTAAGCACAGGTATTTATTGAGATTGAGCAAACACTATGTTCACATAGTTTCCTGAAGCTCCTAAATGTAAAAGTCCTGAAAAGACTTTTCTTGCCATACTGAAGAGGCCGTTTTAATTGGTGCAGTTGTCTGGGCTACTAAAAACTGCTTGGTATTCCAAAATCCTTTGTGAACTTACTTAAATCATTTGCTCAAAAAATGTTGCTACTCTCATTGTAAGGGCTCCTAGTTTTTCCACTTGTTGCTATTCTTCTAAAGATAATCAGCCTGATTCATCAAGCTAAATTGCACCCGCAATCGCTGCGAAAATGCAATTGCGGGCGCAATGTCGGTAATCGGCATTCATCATTAAATCGCAAACACATAATAGCGAATACGCAATAATATTCGCAGAAACCCGGTAGGAGAGCATTAGCGAATCGGAAAATGCGACAATCCACGGATTTTGCGAATAAAATTGCGGTTTCGCTATACAATCGCAATCGGTATTCATGAAATACCGCAAATAGCGAAAAACCCAAAAATCGCTGTTTGCGCGGCGCAAATTAAGGACAACTCAAAGCAGGTGGTAACCATAAAAGCCATGGAATTTTTTTTTTCAAAAAACAGTTGGCCAATCAGTAACAGGTTCAGGCCTGACCAATCACACATAAGGACAATCAGCAGCTGCATTAGGAGTTCCACAATGCCAGGAATGTACATGGTCGTCAGGCGCCGAAGGCTACAGCGAGCAGCACGGAGGAGAGGCCAGATCCAGGAGAGGATATTCCGCCAGCGGGTCACCTTGCTGGGCCAAACAAGAGAGCAGATATATGCAAAATACAGGCTGAATGGGGAAATGATAATCCAGCTCATACACGACCTTGACCCCCTGATGCAGCACCCAACAAGGCGTACCAATGCGGTGCCTACACGTGTGCAGGTATTGTGTAGCCTGCACCTCCTGGCCTCTGGGAGCTTCCAGGGGATAGTAGCGGCTGCTGGGGGGATATCCCAGCCCACCATGTCACGCTGCCTCAAGACTTTTGTTGACGCTATGCTTACCCAGCTACACCGATACATAAAATTTCCCACCAGCCAACAGGAATTGCACTTGACCAAGCTACAATTCTACAATGTAGCACATTTTCCACATGTACTCGGATGCATAGACTGTACCCACGTCGCCATCTGCCCACCAGCTGCCACGGAGTATATGTTCCGCAATCGGAAGTCCTACCACTCCCTCAACATACAGATGGTCTGCAATGCCAAGACTTACATCACTGGCATTGTGGCCCAGTACCCAGGGAGTACCCATGACTCCTATATATTCCGGCACAGCGGCCTCCACACACGACTGGCCAGGGGAGACTTTGGGGAAGGACACCTACTTGGTAAGTACACTTTGTCGACAATGTCACATTGCTATGAAGTAGCAGCGCAGCACAGGCACTCACCCTCTGCTCCTCTCATTCAGGTGACAGTGGCTACGCCCTCCGTGATTACCTCCTCACCCCATACCTCAACCCTGCTACACCCCAGCAACGGCGCTACAATGTTGCGCACATTCGGACAAGGAACTGCATAGAAAGGACATTTGGGTTGCTCAAAAGCAGGTTCCGCATACTGCACAAGACAGGTGGGGCCATGTATTACAGTCCTGCAATGTGCTGCCGCATTGTGGCTGTCTGCGCAATACTTCATAACATTGCAACCAAGCGCCGGATACCTGTCGACATATCTGGCAGTGAATCTAAAGGGGACGACCGGCCACCTGCTCATGCACGCCATGCACACGGGGAGAATCCTGCTGAAGGCCACAGACGTCGCAACCACATCACACTGAACAGTTTCTGATGCACCCTCTACCCTCACCCCACAAATCACAAATGCATGCAGAAATCAATAATGACACTACGCCAATGAGTGCTGCTAAAATAAATATAATTGTTTCATTCACAATAATGGTAACACTTTAACTGTTGTCTTTGCTAACAGTATTTCAGCATACTGCTGTGTGGAACGGAACGGGCAGGCTTAGACTCAGCCTGTGCCTGTAAGAGTCATAGAAAGTCATGTGCGCCTCCTGCGCGTACCGCCCAAACGCCTCTGTGGCTCATCCTCATCCATCGCATGTGCAGCTGCTGTGGGCCTGGTGCTGCGCCTGAGTGCCCCTACGTGTGAGGCAGAGTGGCTGCTCACACTAGATGTCCCCTCACTGGCATCATCACCCCCAACAGTGGCAGGTAGAGCAGGACGGTGTAGTGCTGTCACGGCACTGGTCAGGTGCTCAAGGACCCTGGCCACATCCTCGCAGCACTGGATGAGCTGCTGCTGCTGCGCAAGGGACCGCCGCGACAACTGTGATGTGGCATTGCTAATGATATAATTGGACCTGGTGTAGGCGGTCAGCCTGGTCAATAGCTGCCGGTGGCGGCGGCGTGCTGCGTTGCGCTGCGATGTATTTGCAGCAGTGCTGGCCACCATGGCTGCAGTCATGCGGACCATACCCTCCCCCACACCTGCCATGGCTGCAGTCATGCTGGCCATTCCCTCACCCACACCTTCCATGACTGCCGTCATGCGGTCCATCCGGTCCCCCACTCCGGCAACATTGCGCCCAATGTTATACAGCTGTAGCTGTATGGCACCTTGCTGCCGTGCTTGCAACTGATGTATACGGAGCATGCGTCTTTCCACGCTCACTCTCACCAGCTCCGGTCCATTCCCCCTCCTGCTGCTAGGTGCATTGGTCTGCAGGCGAGGCGTGCCACGCCTGCTCTGCTGGCCTGACACAGTGGGTGGCCGCTGTGTTGCCGCTGTTGCAGGCCCTGATGTAGAAGCACCAGCTGCTGGTGGTGTCACGGCAGGCGTTGTTAGTGCGGCAGGGGCTGGAGGCACCCAGGTGGCGGACCTGGCTGCGGAAGTATTTGCTGCGCCAGAAGCAGGAGGCACACTGGTGGAGGACCTGGCTGCGGAAGTATTTGCTGCGTCAGACGCAGGAGGCACACTGGTGGCGGACCTGGCTGCGGAAGTATTTGCTGCGCCAGAAGCAGGAGGCACACTGGTGGCGGACCTGGCTGCGGAAGTAGTTGCTGCGCCAGAAGCAGGAGGCACACTGGTGGCGGACCTGGCTGCGGAAGTATTTGCTGCGCCAGACGCAGGAGGCACCCTGTTGGTGGACCTGGCTGCAGGAGTAGTTGCTGGGGCAGGGGCTGGTGGCTGTGTATGTGGCGGCACCTCCTCCTCATCCGGTGCCTCCTCATCTATTTGCAGCCTCTCGCTGTCGCTGCTGTCTGCACCACCTGTGAGGGGAAGTGGACGTTCATTAGTTGCATGTATCTGTCACACGTGCAGTTGCTACATGCATGCTGGGTGACATTCCCTGACTGGCTATGGCTTTGCGTACTTTGGTACCTGTCTGGCTGCATTGTGGTAAATCTACATTGTGGCCACACTACATGTCCCACAATGCTTCAGGGCATTACCTGATGTGGAACGATGGCATGACTATGGAACAATATGGGAGGCTAATTGGTCATGGACATTCATAGGGGACAGGGTCGCAGTCGCATGCCACTTACCTCGGGTGTCTTGGGTGGTGCGGGATGAGTCCATATGAGTCACTCCGATGACCGCCTCTGTCTCCAGGGTGTTCTCTACTTGATCCTCCATGGGGGTGTTTGGAGGGACTGTAGGTTCTCCCCCTCCTGTGCCCGATGATTCTCCAAGGCGCTCAGCCACCCTCTCTTTGGCACGACCTCGGAGGTCGTACCAGCGTTTTTTAAGTTCGTCAAGTGACCTGTCCGCCACACCCACGGAGTTCACCGTGGACGCTATGCCCTGCCAGATCCTGCGTTTTTCCTGTTCTGCCATGCTCCTAGAGTCCTTCCCAAAGAGTTTGGAGTGGTTGGCCACCACACCCTCTATTAAATGCTCCAGCTCCTGCTCGGAGAATTTTAACTTCTCTTCCGCCCTGTGGTGTTGCTGGGCCCAGGAACAGCCTCCTCAGACATTGCTGCACTGTACTTGCTGAGTAGTTTCCTGACAGATTTGCTGGAGCTGTCCCAGTTGCTGACTCGAGGTCTGCCTCACTGTGGTGTATGGGGGTGGGCCCTGGCTGCTTCCTGGTTGTGATGTCATCGCTGTGCTCGACATGCGACTTCCCGTTTTCCCGATCTCGCGCTATTTGAGGTCCCGCTATTGACGATCTCGCTATTAGAGAATTCGCAATTCCGACACGGATGTTGCTGGAAATAGCGTATTTTATGCGAATTTCGATAGTCGCAACCGGTATTTGCGGCCGCGTGCGATTCGCTTTATTTTCTCTAAATTATTCATGAATACCGTTTTGCGTGTCCTTGATAGCGAGTCGCTATTATTCGCTATTAGGGCCACGCAAAACGTCCCGTTGATGAATCAGGCTGATAGTTCCCAATACTTAATTCTTGAGTTTGCTTTTACAGTTCTTTTCACAAAATGACCTGAACATCCACAGTACATGCATACGTTCTATATGTTCCTTCTTTCTCTTTCCTCCTTTGAGATGCGGCATTTCACAATGTCAACTTGCATTGGTTCAGAAACGTATGAGTTTATACACTTTTAGCAGGCATTGATGGCTCTTTTTTCAACTTGTTTAAACTTAACTTAATAATTCTTTATCCATAGAAAGAGAATTTGTCTACCCATCAAACAATTTCTACATTTGCTTGTAGTAAAATTGTAAAGCAGTGTATCATTTCTCTTTACTAATAGAATGGTCTAGTTAGCAGCATTAGCCAAAACAAAAGCTGATTAAGTTTGGTTTGACTGGAAAGTCATAGGTTTTCATAAAAAGGGAATTTGATATTGATTCAAGAAAAGACCAACCTTCAGCGAATTTCCTGTAAATCCCTCAGGAGGTGCTTTTGCTACAATGGGTTACAATGGATGTGGATAGTGATTAGTTATCCGAAAATGGTTTAGAATCTTGTAATGGAGAAAGCAAGAATAGAGCTCAGAAGGTAATGCCATTTTGCTAGCTTCTTTCTTTTCAGTTATCTTAATGACATCTATTTCTTGCTTCACTGATATTAAGTCTTTAATTTCAGACTTTGCTATACTAGTCCCTCGCTATAAAATGGTTACTATAGCCAAGATTTGTGCTAGAATAGGATTAGAATTCATAGCTCAGG
Organism: Lissotriton helveticus; assembly: GCF_964261635.1. NCBI lineage: Eukaryota > Metazoa > Chordata > Amphibia > Caudata > Salamandridae > Lissotriton > Lissotriton helveticus. The sequence goes on along the minus strand of NC_136064.1, from coordinate 44,501,299 downwards.
TAAGATGATAAAGGGGGCCAGGTGATATTTCAGAAAGCAGTCACCTGAATTCCACATCCAATGTGAATGAGCATTGTCACTCTTCTCTGTATTAACAGACAACTATACGCAATAGGAATATGTTGGTTAACAGTAGGTCTGGAGAAACTGGAATGTTGGGCTCTTATCTCTATTGTGTTGGAATGGAAATCTAAAGACACAAATAATATCTGCAGTACGCACATTATTCCTCCAAAAAGTCATCTAACACTTTTTATAACAAACTGCGGGGCATATTACCAACCAATAGAGATAATTTTTGTCTCTAACTTGTTTAGAGACAAAAATTATCGCCGCACATCGGCGATTTTTATCGCAGATAAACCTTGCTATTAGCAAGGTTTATCGCAAATGCGATAAAAAACGGCCGCTATGCATGAATATCGCTGAAAAGTCAGCGATATTCATGCATTATCGAGCAAATGCTCTTAGCCATGTTATCCACCTCCCATTGGTTAACATGGCTAAGAACTTCTCAGGGCAGGTGTTAGCTTTTGGAGATATTCGCGCTTAGCGCGAATATCTCCAAAAGTTGGTAATAGGAGATAGCGATGTTAGCGACGGTTTTCAGTCGCTAACATCTTGGCACGCCCACTTTGCATGTCATTAGTGATAAATATCACTGACATGCAAAGCGGGGCCCAAGATGGTCACTATCTCCTATTAGCTGTCGCTAACTGGTGTTAGCGACAGCTTGGTAATAGGGAGATAATTTTATCTCCGCTTTCTTGGCTTTTAAAGCCAAAAAAGCGGAGATAAAGCCCCTTGATAATATGCCCCTGCATACCCTCAGAATAGCTCTATAACTCACACTCTGTTTTTAGTGTTGTTTAGTCTTTTGTCATCAATGATGTAATTTGGGATGTTATCAGTGGTGTAGTCATTAAAAAAAAGGGTGGCTGTCACTTTGTGTTTTTTTACCCAATCATCCTGCTGCAATTTCGCATGCTCTCTGGATACAACATTTTTTATTTTGGTCCGGGGGAGTGGTGGTCTTTCTGGAACCACCCACAAGGGCTAGGGTGGCAGGTTATCCCTACTCTGCCACTTTCTATCTTCCTTTTAACAATTTTCGGGACAGGGAACTATATTGGCTGCTGCAACATTTTCTTTCATGTTGCAGCCAGCCAATCAGAGTGCTCGCTCCCACAGGACCTCACTCCTAAGGGAGCGAGGTGGCTAAGGGCTGAAATGCCCCTACGCCACTCAGAAGGCTCTTTTTTTTGGTTTACCTTGTGGGACTCTAACAAGAGTCCTCAACCCCAACCGTCCTGATACAAATAAGTTTGTACCTTAATTGCTCAGAAACTACTGAACAGATTTACACAAAATAACAAAAAGCACGCTTTCGGACCAAGATTTAGCTTTCTGCCAAATTTGGTGTAATTTCATTCAGCAGTTTATTGCGCTGTTAAAAAAAACAGTCTATGGAAAATGCAGGTTTTTTTTGCATTTTGGGATCCCCTTTTTTTCTCGGCCCTTGCTTGACAGATCACTCCAAAATGTTCTATGCGAAAACAAGGCATAAAAGAGGAACTTTTAGTAATGTTTAGTGAGTATTTGTTAAATGGCCCTAAAGTTATTAGCAAAATGCAAAAAATGCATTTCCTATGGAAATGCTGACCTTACTATAACTACCTTTTGTATTCTTTTTATGATGTACTAGAGTTCCTTCCATGTGGAACCAGAAGGTTGTAAGGATCCATGTATTTATTTAAAGTGAACATTCCCTGGTTGATCAGTTACCTCCTGACCAGCAGGCAAGGGTCCATTCTTGCTTGTATCTCCATCATGAAATAAAGAAGGTTTACTTACCTGGGCAGTGTGATTCTCAGCTTCCTTTACAACAATATCCAGTGGCGACAGCCACATATGTATATCTATAGCTATCTATCTATCTATCTATCTATCTATCTATCTATCTATCTATCTATCTATCTATCTATCTATCTATCTATCTATCTATCTATCTATCTATCTATCTATCTATCTATCTATCTATCTATCTATCTCCTACTGGTGGTCGCCAGTAGGTAGTTATAGTTAGAACATAGTTTCCATAGGAAAAGTATTTTTTAATTTGCAAATAACTTTGGGAAATTCTCCCCCAAAAAGTCTACCCAGGTCAGCTCCTATCCTGAAAGTTTGGGGGTAATTTGTCAAGTGGGGGCTCAGAAACAAAAGGGGGGTCCCAATACGAGTTTTCCCAATGTTAATTTCCATAGGAAATTTTGCGACGAGCTACAGCCCGAACTGCTGCACAGAATGACCCCAAATTTGGCAGAAAGGTAGAGCCTGGTTGAGAAAGCTACTTTTATTTTAAATGGTGTAAATCCGTTCAGTAGCTTTTGAGAAATCCCAAAAATAAAAGTCAACAAATCAATTTCCAATAGGAAACATTGTGCAAGGCTACAGACAAAACTAATGAACGGAATTATCCCAAATTTAGCACAAAGGTAGTGCTTGAATCAGAAAGCGACCGTTTTTTAAAAATGGTATAAATCCGTTCAGTAGTTGCTGAGAAATTGAAAAAATAAAAGTTTCAATATCTGGGCAGGGCCTAAGTCCCATTCATCAATCAATCAATCAATCAATCAATCATACTATTTGTATAGCGCACTACTCACCCGGAGGGTCTCAAGGAGCTTGGGGGAAGGGGGTCTGCTATTGCTCGAACAGCCAGGTCTTGAGTTGTCTCCTGAAGGCGAGATGGTCCTAGGTCAGCCGAAGGTGGGTGGGGAGGGAGTTCCATGTCTTGGCCGCCAGGTAGGAGAAGGATCTTCCTCCGGCGGTGGCTCTTCTGATGCGTGGTACGGCGGCGAGGGCGAGGTTTGTCGAGCATAGCTGGCGGGTGGGCGTGTAGAAGGTCAGGCGGTCATTGAGGTACTTGGGGCCCAGGTCGTGGAGGGACTTGTGTGCGTGGGGGAGGAGTCTGAACGTGATTCTCTTGCTGATGGGGAGCCAGTGCGGATCCCTCAGGTGGCCAGAGATGTGGCTGCGATGGGGAATGTCCAGGATGAGTCGGGCGGAGGCGTTCTGGATGCGTTTGAGTCTTTTCTGTAGCTTGGCTGTCGTTCTGGTGTAGAGGGTGTTCCCGTAGTCCAGTCGGCTTGTGACGAGTGCCTGGGTGACTGTCTTCCTGGTTTCGGTCGGGATTCATCGGACGATCTTGCGGAGCATGCGTAGGGTGTTGAAGCATGATGAGGAGACGGCGTTGACTTGTCTGGTCATCGAGAGGGAGGAGTTCAGGATGAAGCCCAGGTTGCGTGCGTAGTCTGTTGGCTTGGGAGTGATGCCCAGGGCGGGGGGCCACCAGGAGTCGTCCCAGGCGGAGGGCGATGGTCCCTGGATGAGGACTTCCGTCTTGTCTGAGTTCAGTTTCAGGCGACTGTACTTCATCCACTCGGCGACGTCTTTCATCCCTTCGTGTAGGCTAGCTCTGGCGGTCGCGGGGTCTCTGGTGAGGGAGAGGATCAGTTGGGTGTCGTCGGCGTAGGAGATAATGTTGAGGTTGTTTTGGTGAGCGATGGCTGCAAGGGGTCTCATGTAGATGTTGAAGAGGGTGGGGCTGAGTGATGATCCTTGCGGTACGCCGCAGATGACTTCGGTGGCCTCGGAACGAAACGGGGGGAGGCGGACTCTCTGTGTTCTTCCGGCGAGGAACGAGATGATCCATTCCAGTGCTTTCTCTTGGACACCTGTGTTGCTGAGGCGTTGGACTAGGGTGCGGTGGCAGACAGTGTCGAACGCTGCAGAGAGGTCCAGGAGGATGAGGGCCGCTGTTTCCCCGTTGTCGAGCAGGGTTCTGATGTCGTCGGTGGCTGCGATGAGGGCGGTCTCGGTGCTGTGGTTGGATCGGAAACCGGACTGCGAGGGATCAAGGGAGGAGCGAGATGGGGCGAAAGTTCTTGAGGTTGGTGGGGTCCGCTGTTGGTTTCTTCAGTAGGGCGCTGAGCTCGGCGTGCTTCCAGCTCTCCGGGAAGGTGGCGGTGTTGAAGGAGATGTTGATGATGTCCCGGAGTTGGGGTGCGATGATGGAGTCGGCCTTGTTGAAGACGTGGTGGGGGGAGGGGTCGGTTGGAGATCCGGAGTGGATGGTGTTCATCGTGCGGGTTGTGTCTTCGGTGGTCACCGTGGTCCATGTGCGGAGGGTGGCGGTGGGGGGCGTTGATTCGACGGTGAGGTGCGTGGATGGTGCGCCGAAGCTGTTGTGGATGTCGGCGATCTTGCAGTGGAAGAACGAGGCGAGAGAGTCGCAGAGGTCTTGTGAAGGGGTGATGTCGTTGTTGCCGGTGCTGGGGTTGGAGAACTCCTTGACGATGTTGAAGAGTTCCTTGCTGTCGTGGGCGTTGTTGTCCAGTCGATCCTTCAGTGATTTATTCTTGGTGGTGCGGATGAGCTGGTGGTGCTTGACTGTGATTGGCTGCCAATCCTGTGGCTCTGTAGAAGCGAGTCGCAAGAAAACAAAGAAAAAAGGTAAAAAACAATAGAAGGGGGCAGGGTAGAAATACCCTGACCCCCTAGGTCAGGCACGTTCGGCACATTTGCACAGTGTTGCAGGGAGGGGGCGGGGCATGACATAGCAAGTGTGCAAACGCACCCCCTGGCACATTGTAAATTGGGGGCTTAAGTCCCCTTCAATCCTGAGGGTCTCCGGGGGTGAACTACCCCACCAGGTACTTCCAGTATGCGGCAGGGAGCTGTGTTGCAGAGAGGTGTTGAGAGGCCACGCCCCTTTTTACACCTCTCTGCAACACAGCTCTGTGGCACTTACTGGAGGTAACTGGTGGGCTAGTTGGCACCCAGGGACCATCAGGACTCAAGGGGAATTATCCCCCCAACTTAAAATGCACCAGGGGGGCGCGTTTGCACAGTGGTGAAGGGAGGGGGCAGGGCCTGACATAGCAAGTGTGCATACGCACCCTCTGGCACATTGTAAATTGGGGGATTAAGTCCCCTTCAATCCTGAGGGTCCCTGGTGTAAACTAGCCCACCAGGTGCTTCCATTATGTGCCGGGGAGCTGGGTTGCAGAGAGATGTTGAGAGCCCACGCCCCTTTTTACACCTCAGGATTCAAGGGGATTTAATCCCCAATTTACAATGCACCAGGGGGTGCATTAGCACAGTGGTACAGGGAGGGGGCGTGGCGTGATGTGAAAAAAGGGGAAATGTGCCCTGTGGCGCGTTTTAAGTTGGGGGATTAAGTTCCCTTGAATCTTGGGGGTCCCTGGTGGCCAACTAGCCCACCAGGTACCTCTAGATGCACCAATGAGCTGCGTTTCCAGAGAGGTGGTCTATGGCCACGCCACCTTTTTACACCACTCTGCAACGCAGCTCTGTGGCACTTACTGGAGGTCGCTGGTGGGCTAGTTGGCCCCCAGGGAGCATCAGGACTCAAAGGGACTTAATCCCCAACTTATAACGCACCAGGGGGTGCGTTTGCACAGTGGTACAGGGAGGGAGCGTGGCCTGATGTGACAAGTATGCAAATGCGCCCTGTGGCACATTTTAAGTTGGGGGATTAAGTCCCCTTGAATCCTGAGGGTCCCTGGGGGCCAACTAGCCCACCAGGTACGTCCAGTAAGTGCCACAGAGTTGCATTGCAGAGAGGTGTTAAAAGGGGCGTGGCCTCGGACCACCTCTCTGTAACGCAGCTCTGTGGCACTTACTGGAGGTACCTGGTGTGCTAGTTGGCCCCCAGGGACCCTCAGGATTCAAGGGGTATTAATCCCCCAACTTAGAACCCACCAGGGGGGCGCGTTTGCACAGTGGTGAAGGGAGGGGGCGGGCTTGATGTGACAAGTGTGTACTTATGCAATCAGTCCGCCAAAACACAAGCACTTATAAATTCACCATGCACTCTCCTTGGAGCACTCTATTCATCCAGTTACTACCCATGTACTCATGCAATGACCCAGGTACTAACTCATGGCAAATACAGAGGAGGTCATGCTAATCACGGGTGTACCCCAACGCATAGTGTTCCCTAGTGTATGTAGGTGTTTCCACTGTATTCTAAGTGTCTTTTAGAATAGCAATGGCTCAGGTCCTGGTTAGTCAGAGTCAGTTACCCCCAGTACCCGTCAGTAAAAAGTTGGGGGCACAGGAGGAATTACTGCTTCTCTGTTGGTTCTTTCTGCACATCTCTTCCTTCTTCCTGCACTTTTGTTCATTTTTCTTGACTTCTGTTGACTCTTTCAGCATTTGTCTTGCTTCTTTCTGTGCTTTTCTTCCTCTTTCTTCACATGTCCTACCTTTGTAGGCATAGTTAGAAATTAGCATATAAAAAACCATTGACATTCACTGAAAAAAACATGGGTTTCAGGCACGTTATAGTTAGAAATTAGCATTTAAAACACCTTTGAAATTCACTGAAAAAACCATAGGTTTCAGGCACGTTATGGTTGGAAATTAGCATTTAAAAAACCTTAGAAATTCACCGAAAAAACCATAGGTTTCAGGGACGTTATAGTTAGTTGGACATTTCACTCGTACAAAACCATAGAAATTCCCCCGTTATAGTTAGTTCAGCTAACTATAACTCGCGCCCCTGCAATGCACTGCAGATGATGTCACATATTACATCATTCAGGACATGGTCAATTCCAAACAAGGCTCATGTTAGATGTCCTTCACATCTAACATGAGCTACGATTAGAATTCCATAGAGCATATTATCAAACCCATTATCGCCACTTTAGCGGCACTTTCCTGCTGATAATTTTGTCGCCCAGGCTTGATGTTATGGCCCAGAGTGCGCAGTGTACAGCAGTTTCTCTGTAAAATCTATAATTACCTCCGAGCAGTGACAACAGATAGGTTACAACAGTCTGACAAACAGATCCACAACCTTATTACCCCACTTTTAGGTTACTTTTAACATGGGTAAAGCGACGCAAAGAGCTTGTAAATCTACGTCTGACTTTTCAAGAAAAAATCTCAACTCCAGATTCTGCAACATAGTTTTAATGTTGTTTCCTCTCTCTTTCTCTCTCTCACTCTCTGTGACATCATTTCTCTTTCTCTCTTAAACTTATAGACACTGCTGTCTGCTTGCACATGTAAAAGAACAGCCCAACTCAAGTTGCGAAGCGTTTGGCCGCAGTGTTTATACAATGGTAAGCACAGAGGCCTAGATCTACAAAGCCTTGATAGCAATGCTATTAGAAATAAGTCGGCATAACGGGCGTCAGTAACGCAGTAGGCACTTCCATATAGACACCACTTGAACCCGGCACTATAACAAGTGAAATGTACCAAGTACACTCCACTCGTAAAACTGTAGTGTTACCTTTATTTGTGAAAGGAGAGACGGTCATATTATCAAGCCTTGGCGACAAAATTATTGCCACTTTATCGGCAGGAAAGTGCCGCTAAAGTGGCGATAATGGGTTTGATAATATGCTCTATGGAATTCCAATCAAAGCTCATGTTAGATGAGAAGGACACCGAACATGAGCTTCGATTGGAATTCCATAGAGCATATTATGAAACCCATTATCGCCACTTTAGCGGCACTTTCCTCCCAATAAAGTCGCGATAATTTAGTCGCCCAAGCTTGATAATATGGCCCAGAATGCGTAGTGTACAGCAGCTTCTCTGTAAAATCAGATAGGTTACAACAGTCTGACAAACAGATTTACAACCTTATTACGCCACTTTTGAGTCACTTTTTAACATGGGTAAAGTGGCGCAAGGAGCTTGTAAATCTACGTCTGATTTTTCAAGAAAAAATCTCAACTCCAGACTCTGCGACACAGTTTTAATGTTGTTTTTTCTCTCTTTCTCTCTCTCACTCTCTGTGACATCATTTCTCTTTCTCTCTTAAACTTATAGACACTGCTGTCTAATTGCACATGTAGAAGAACAGCCCAACTCAAATTGTGAATTCAACTGGCCGAAGCGTTTGGCCGCAGTGTTTATACAACGGTATGCACAGAGACACAGAGGCCTAGATCCACAAAGCCTTCATAGCAATGCATTAGAAATAAGTCTGCATAACGGGCGTCAGTAACGCAGTAGCACTTCCATATAGACACCACTTGAACGCGGCAGTATAACAGAACTGAAATGTACGAGGCACACTGCACACGTAAAACCGTAGAGTTACCAAAACTTGTAATGCGTCAGCTCATTTACTCACATCTACATAATTCTAAACTCTAATTTTCTTTTTTGTTTTGCAGATTACCAATCGGACATCTTTTGGAGTCCATTTAACACTTTGTTTATAATATTGTTTGTTGTTAAAGTTATTTTCTAGCTGCTTCTAATATAGTTAAAATTGAGTTTCGTTTAGATTTATTGTTTTAATAAAAGTTCATTAAAAAAACTACATACTTCTTTTATTTTGTGGGGGGGGTATGACGGTCCACAATAAAAATAATGTTGAAATACTATAGTAAGATATTCAAGACTAGGATTGAAAACTAGTGAGTGCTAAGTAACAGATATAATAAAAATAGCTGTGAAAAACTACTGAAATGGCGGTGGACGGAGTACGTAATCAACGTTTGGTGCCTCGGCACTACCTTTCAAATAAATATAGAAAAAATATGATTATTAATATATTACAAAAGTACAGCAGCGGATGACACACACGACCCGGGAAAAGAAAGCGACACATTTACTACCTGAAATAAAGAAAGGTTTCCTTGTTGAACTTGAAGAAAAAGAAAAAACGTGGGCTTCGAAACTAGGCTGCGCATGCGTAGAGAGTACAACTGCTACAAAAAAAAAGGAAAGTATTACATACTATAATAGAAATGAAGGAGCATATTATCAACAAAAGGCTATACATTATCGCCGCTTTTATCGGCAGGAAACTGCCGATAAAGCGGCGATAATGGGCTTGATAATAGGCCCTTGTAATTTCCCATAGCAGCCCAGGTTCTGATGTTAACCTGGGCTGCTATGGTTATTCACAAGGGCATATTATCAAGCCCATTATTGCCACTTTATCAGCAGTTTCCTGCCGATAAAAGCGGCGATAATGTATCGCCTTTTGTTGATAATATGGCCCATTGCTGTTTTTTTTACCAGTAAACTTAGGTGCATATTATCAAGGACCGGTGTTAAAATTATCGCCATTTTATTGGCAGGAGACTGCCGATAAAACGGCGATAATGAGCTTCATAATACTGCCATGTTATTTCCCATAGAAGCCCATGTTAACACCAGAACATAGGCTTCTATGGGAATTAACAAGGACGTATTATCAAGCCCACCCTCCCAACATTAATTAAAAAAAACAGACAATGCAGGTACCCGGAGCTGTAAGGTCATTTTACATATTACTGCCATAGAAATGTGGCATTCCCCGCGACGTGTACAGGGAGAGAGAGAGAGAACTACTGAGTTCTAAGTAACAGATATAATAAAAATAACGGTGAACAACTACTAAAACGGCGGTGGACGGGGTACGTAATCAACGTTTGGCGCCTCAACACTACCTTTCAAATAAATATAGAAAAAATATGATTATTAATATATTACAAAAGTACAGCAGTGGATGACACACACAACCCAGGAAAAGAAAACGACAAATTTACTACCTGAAATAAAGAAAGGTTTGCTTGTTGAACTTGGAGAAAAAGAAAAAAACGTGGCCTTCGAAACAAGTCTACGCATGCGTAGAGAGTACAACTGCTACACAAAAAAAAGGAAAGTGTTACATACTATAATAGAAATGAAGGGGCATATTATCAACAAAAGGCGATACATTATCGCCGCTTTTATCGGCAGGAAACTGCCAATAAAGCGGCGATAATGGGCTTGATAATAGGCCCTAGTAAAATTCCCATAGCAGCCCAGGTTCTGATGTTAACCTGGGCTGCTATGGTTATTCACAAGGGAATATTATCAAGCCCATTATCGCCGCTTTATCGGCAGTTTCCTGCCAATAAAAGCGGCGATAATGTATCGCCTTTTGTTGATAATATGGCCCATTGCTCTTTTTTTTACCAGTAAACTTAGGTGCATATTATCAAGGACCGGTGTTAAAATTATCGCAGTTTTATTGGCAGGAAACTGCCGATAAAACGGCGATAATGAGCTTGATACTACGGCCTTGTTATTTCCCATAGAAGCCCATGTTAACACCAGAACATAGGCTTCTATGGGAATTAACAAGGACGTATTATCTAGCCAAACCTCTCAACATTATTAAAAAACGCCAGACAATGCAGCTACCCAGAGCTGGAAGGTCATTTTACATATTACTGCCCTAAAAAGGTGGAGTTCCCCGCGACGTGTACGGGGAGAGAGAGAGAGAGCTCAAAACATTTTTTTCTTAAAAAGCCACGAGGGGGCCGCTCCCCGAGACTGCGGGGAGTAGGACCGTAACCCCCCCGCATGCTTCAAAATAAAACCAGAGGAGTGCCGTTCCCCAGTGCTCGGGGCACCTTACAAGCCCTCATTATGCAAAAAAATTGCCCTCGTAATTTGCCCCCGGGACCTAAAGAATAAAATGAACTTCTAGTTTTTTTTCACCTTTTCCACCGCGTACAAGTACTGCACGAGTACCCCGACATTTTTTATTTAAAAAAAATAATAATTTAGCCTAAAGATCCATGTACCACCCCCTGACCAAGACTATACGGTCAGAATGTTTCTACCCTGCCCCCATTCCTTATTTCTCAACTTTATTTGAATGAATTCTTGTCACTCTGCTCTCCCGACAAACAAGATGGCTGCCAACACTTCCTGGTTTGGAGTATTGACAGCCAATCAGCATGCAGCTCTTGCTCTTAATTGTACGGATTTCCGTACACGTACGCCGCGATTTTTCTTTTTTTAAAAATAAATAAAAAATAGAGCCTAAACATCCATGTACGACCCCCTGAGCAAGCCTAGAGGTTCAGAATGTTTCTAGCCTGCCCCCTTCCCTTATTTCTCAACTTACTTACTGTTTTCTTGTGACTCAGTTCTACCGAGGCACAAGATGACCGCCAACACTTCCTGGTTTCGAGTGTTGACAGACAGTTCACAGCCAATCAGCATGCAGCTCGCGCTCGTAATTGAACGTATTTCCGCACGCGTGCTGCACTCTGCCTCTAGATATCGCTATGATTTTACTTGTAATTTTCTCAGAAACTACAGAACGGATTTAAACCATTTAACAAAAAGCACAATCTGCGAACCGAACTCTACCTCTCTGCCAAATTTCGTGTAATTCCGTTCAGCCATTCGGGCTGTAGCCCTGGCTAAAGGTCCCTTTGGAAAATTGCATTGGGAAAACACGTTTTGGGACCCCCCTTTTTTCTCGGCCCCCACTTGACGAATCACCCCCAAACATTCAGGGAAGGAGCAGAACAGAGCAGGGCATTTTCTTGGAGAAATTCACAAAGATTCGTCCACCGGCGCCAACGTTATTCCAAATAGAATGTTGTGGATTTCCTATGGAAACTAGGTCCTAATTATAACTTCCTACTGGCGACCGCCAGTAGGTTATATATATATATATATATATATATATCACAACCAAACAATCATATATCACAACCAAACAATCATAAGCTTAGAGTGCCACATAAATTATGCAGACAGAGAAGGATTGAATTGTGTAAATAGAAATAGGCCCTTAGGGTCACCAGGGAATGAAAAAAAAAGTTGACTAAGTGAAATCGACTAGGAGGAAGGGTTGCCGCACAGCCTGCGCATACTTACTTGGAATATTCATGGCTACAATAGAATATCTAAATTAGAAAAATTTTCAACAAGTTAATAATCACTTTGCTATTGTTTGCCTACAAGAAACTTGGTTGTGCGATGAAAGCCCTTTGCAGGAATGGTATGTAAAATTGAATACCCAAGCTCTGAGAAGACAATTTGGCCGCCCAGCTGGCACACAAATAATGATGATATCTACTAAAATAGTCAAGAAGGTGGTACCTCTGAATGTTAAATGTAAATGGTTAGTGGCCGGTAGAGTGCACCTTTTGGATCCAAACCCCAGGTATGATGGTATAATCATCGTAAACGTTTATATGCAGGGGGGTGGCCATAAGGAGTATACAGTAGAACTGAGAAAGTTTAAAGAGGATATACAGGAGATAACAGATGCATATCAGAGAGACCTGTTTTTATTACAAGGCAACTTCAATCAAAAACTAGATCCCTGTACAGTTGATCTAGGATTAAAGAGTTACTGTTGGCCTATAATATAAATGTTGCTAGCTTTCCTAGGGCAGGACTCCCTGCGCGAGATAATGTTCTAAGCAACATTTATTTAATTTATTTATTTATAAAGCGCCAGAATCAACCCCTTAAGGGGTATCTCTGCGTTTGAATGGGTGGCGGATAGAAGACTATCTGCTGAAAATCAGAAACATAAGAGAGAAGTCTTATTATGGGCTCAGTGTTTCTAGTTTGTGGTAATGGAAGGATGGAGTCAGACTGGTCAGCAAGCAGTACATTTAAGATAGGCAAACAACTATGCCCTATAGACTACATCTTTATTCACTCATGGAATTTTGAATTGGTGAGAGATTTTGAGGTGATGAGGGTTGAGGGGAGTGATCACTTTCTCCTTACAGTCAAGATAGTTGGAGGACAAAATCAAGAGATACAAATATTCCGGTACAAATAGAGTACCCTAGGCGGCTGGGGTCATTTATGCAGTGCCAAACATTAGATGATATTCCCAATAACATGGTCCGATGCCTAAGGGTTAAATTAAAATGGAAAAGCCACAGGAAAGATAGGAATAAGAAAGGTAAGACCAATAGAGAAAAACTGGTTTATTGAGGAATGTAGGTAATTAAAACCAAACATAAGAAAAGGAAAATAAAGCCTAAAGTTGAGTTATGATACAGATATGATGATTAGCCTACAGAAATTACAGAAAACATACTAAACGATCATCGGGGAACAAAAAAGAATATATGAAGAGAGACTTTGGGGAAACCTACTAGAGGCAATAGAAACTAAAGAAGTAAAAAAGTTTTGGAAACTAGTCCAAGAGAGGGTCAGGTAGGACACAGGCGACCATGAATTGCATTGTGACAGAAGATGATTGGGAACAATACTAGGGTGAAATATATAGCAAAGGAGTACAGCAAGTAAAGATGGTACATTCATTATGGTCAGAGGTGGGGGAGGATATTACGTTGTTATTTTAGGAATGTAATGTTAAATGTAATGTTAAACACATCACAGCAAATCTAACATTAAAAAGAGCAATCAGCGCTTATAATCTCCCGGCAGTAATTATAAAGACCAAATCAGACTGGTGGGCAAAATTCTTTGCAAAAATGTTTTCCGGCATTCTTGATTCAGGGGAGATGCCCCAAACCTGAAAATGAGCAATCATCAGACCCATCCATAAATGGGGAGATGTAAAGATTCCTAAAAACTATAGGCTAATTAACCTGTTGATGTGGGAGAGAAGGTCTTTACAAAATGAATCCTGGATAAACATAAGGAATGGGTAGAAGCTAATCAGGTAGCCCCCCCCCAGTACAGGGGGGTCTTATGAAAAGGCACTCTACAATACATCACTACTTCTCCCTTTGGTCCATCGCGCAGAAGTCGGTGGAGCATGGGCGTATGTTATTCAGCTTCTTGTCGACTTCCGGGCAGCATTTGATTTGGTAGACCAAAACCGGTTGTGGGAGATGTGATAATTACTAATTACTGATATCCCTAAGGGCCTTTTGGTTATGATACAAGAGCTCTCCAGTCACAATTGGGCACATGGTATTCTGGACACAGATGGGACATTGTTGAAGAAAATACCAATTGAAAATGGATTAAGACAAGGGTGTGTATTGGCCTCCTTGCTCTTCTCCTTATTTCCAGCCAACTTACCAATTACATTAAAGAAAGGCATAGGGTACCAGTCCCAAATTAGATGGGAAACACATTGCTTGCTTACTTTACGTAGACGATCTGGTAATTCTAGATCGTACAGAGATATGTCTGCAGAGGAAGCTGGATGTGTTTAATGAATATGTCAGTCAGAAAAAACTTGTTGTCAACTTGGAAAAAACCCCGGTTTTGAGCTTTGGCAAGAAAAGGAAGAAATTCAGTTGGTTCCTGGGTTCCACAAAGCTGAATGCAGTAAAAGAGTATAAATATTTAGTAATGTGGTTTGAAAAATCCCTAAAATGGAAATCTCAATTGAATGCACTGAGAATATGAGCACTGACCTCAGTTAGTGGGCTGAAGAAATGTAATAAAAATTAGGGAGAAAGGTCAGATAGAGCTGCCTAGAATGCATATATGGCCATGATACTGCCTCAGTTCCAATATGGACCGAAATATTGTATATGAGTGGCAAAAGAGGGTGGAATATTGTAAGGGGAAAATGTATAAAAAAAACTATTGTCCCTACACAGGTCATCTATGATTCAGGCAGTAAGAATAGAAACGGGCATGGTATCTTGGGAGGTAATGACACGTATGGCATTAATAAGATTCTGGCAACGCCTGGGGAATAGGGAAGAGCCAAAGATAGCACATTGGTGCAAACGTGGAATTTTGTAGAGTGATCTGAAATGGGCAAAGGGGGTCAGGAAAACGTTAGATACATTATGTAGTGAAATGGAAGTTAAACTGTACCCTCATGACCTACAAATTGATGTTATGAGGTGAGAACTGAAGATACTTGGGAAAGAAATTTCTCGAGACCAGGATCGCCAGTACCAGGAGGGGAAAAATATGTGAATTTCATGACTAAGATGCGGCAATCTGATCAACAGTTCCCTTACATAAAGTGTGTCGTTTGTATTGAGCTGCCTCTAGTCCACCAACCTATTCCAGCTGGGTTGGTTCCAACCGCCAAGATGCTCCATGGAGTGGTAGTAGCGCTATATAAATGTGACATTACATTACATTACATTACATTACATTACATAGATATATTTCCCCATCGCTATCTCAGAAATTAAGTATTACGATTACGAATAGTAAATAATCCTGGTTATGTGAATGATGGGATAAAAGGGGCTATGATGGATTCTGAAGGGAAGTGTACCTGCAACCTAGGCACAAAATGCACTATTTTGCACAAACTATTAGATTGTTTTAAGGTTCTTGCTGCAAGGAAACTGTTTTATGATCAATTTTTTTAAATACGGTATTACAAACTGTGCACAGGCAGTAGATTTGTTAACGGAAATGTACTATTTGGACATAGCATGTGCACTTGGGAGATTTATGTTTGAAGTTAAAATAGTTTTTAAGAGTTTAAAGAATCAGGAATTTTATGAACTATATGTTATGATAAAATTAATCAGGTTAGGAAAATGAAATAACTAGGAATCTTGATGTATCATGAAATTGTATATTTACTATGTAGACATTATTTAATGACACAGTATTATGAAAAGATTGAAATGCTCTTTTATGTTCAAGGACCATGGGTCTAAATAAACATTCTTTTTGACACTGATACTGATTCATATATTATGTAAAACAAGGCTAGGAAGTCTGGATAGTTCTCATGTGTAGGTGGAGAGATTCTTTTATTGGAGCACATCTACTACATCAGTGACACCCTAAATCTGCCCACCTCAAATGTCTGTTTTCAAGCAGAATTTTTGAGAAAGGGATTAGCACGGTGCCATACATGCTGAGCTAGAAAATCAAAATAGTCCTATGCTATTTTTGTAATAAAGTGTTTGAACATAGGGTTAGCCACTGGTATCCATGCCAACCGGGAAAATGACAACAGTATTTTACTACTCCAGGCACAGTAGTATAGTTAGTATTAGTAGGATATTATCCACACACACCTGAAATAAATAAAAGCATCTCCTAAAACATGTACTTCACTATCATTAGAGCTCAGTAGAAAAGTATTGCTTTGTCTGGACTGAAGGGTGCACCCAATATAGGCCAAAACCAAACACACACAAGCTTAGAGTGCCCGCATAAATTATGTAAAACAAGCCCGAGGTAGTGCCCATGTTTAGGTGGATAGCTGCTGTTTTTAGAGCACATCTATAGCACCAGTATCAAACTGGGGGCCATATTATCAAGAACGGCAATAACATTATAGCCTTTTTAGCTGCAAGAAACTGTCGCTAAAGCGGCAATAAGGGACTTGATAATATGCCCTTGTGAATTCCCATAGAAGCCCAGGTTCTGGTGTGAACCTGGGCTTCTATGGGAATTCACAAGGGCATATTATCAAGTCCCTTATTGCCGCTTTAGCGGCAGTTTCTTGCTGCTAAAGAGGCGATAATGTTATCGCAGTTTTTTTTATAATAAGGCCCTAAATCTGCCCTTTTCTAGCAGAGTTTTTTTAGCAGAGGATTAGCACTGTGTCTTCCACTCCAAGCTGGAAAATCAGCAAAGCCTTTTATCATTTTTGCAGCAAAGTCTTTAAGCACAGGATGAGGTAGTGCTATCCACACCGAGGTGAATGAAGACAAAAGCCTTTTACCACTCCAGGCACAGAATTACAGCTTTGGATTAGTGAAATACCATTCAAGTCAACCTGGGATAATAAAAGCAACTGCTGACACATGTCTCGGTCTGCTTAGAGCTCGTCAGAGAAGTATAGGTTTGTCTTGATACAAGGGGGCACCCAGTATAGGTCAAAACACTCACAATCTTAGAATGCCTGGGCTCAGAATTATTGGTAGTTCCCAAGGCTCTGATAAATTTAAAAAAACACAATGAGTGGGCACATGACTTGGCAAGGCAGGAGCAATGTTGAACAAATACAAAACTGGCATCTATGAAACACATTTCACATAATGAAATGGTGTACGAGCGCATACCAAATAAGGAAGAGGCAGAGCAGACCATGAAAACATGGTTGCCTGCCCCAGTTGGAGCACTTCATCCCTCCTCTATCAGCAAACGCAGCACTAAAAGGAAATGACTGCCCAAATATAAGTCCAAAATGCGTGTGCTCCTATCTGTGGTCCTACAAACCACCTCTAAAGCATCATTAAGAAATGTAAGACATCAACCAAAAATAATAAGAGCACACTAATGTCGAAACTGAAAGAAATGTTTACAATAGACTTTAAAAATTCCCCAAAAATAACAGCCCTAGTCAACAATTATCTGCCAAATACTTTTAAAAGATGCAGAAAACCCATAATAAACAACCATTTAACAAACACAGACACAGCTAAAACACATACACATTCACGCAGAGACACATACCCAAACGTCTGCGCCCGTCCGCGCCTGGCCCGTGCCTAGGGCCAGAACCTCTGTGTCTCTAGCTTCAGAACATAGAAATGTGACATACTCAAGAGAAGAGCTTTGGAAATGGAACACAGGAGGCGGAACCTCCTGCTGCACGATAATCAATCCCCTAAAAGAGCTTAAGAACTGCGAGCACTGTTCGCTGCAGCTGAGCTTTAGGAAAGTTAAGTCGCTAACACCACAACAAAAACCATTTCACTCACCTACTAGCAAGGGCGTTAAAGCCATGTTAATCAATGCACGATGGCTAATAAAACATAACACAGAAATCGCAGGAAATGATTGAAAGCCATACGCTTCATCTGGCTTTCATACCAGAGACATGGGCAGATGCAGCGTCGGATCAGGACCTGGCATTAGCACTTCCTGCAGGATTTACCATCACTAGAGCTGATAGAACACTCAAGCGAGGGGGGGGCTAGCTATTATTGCTAGAGAAGAGCTGTTAGTGTCAGGATCTCCAGCAGTCAGCCCCCCGGAATGTGAAATGTTATCCTTCCAGATATTACTCAACAACAATTACACACTAAAAAGACTTCTTATATATCAACCACCAAAGGTACGGACCCCCCTTATGGACAGAATCAGTTCTTTCTTGGAAGCCAGTATAAATTACTCAGACTTCACAATTTTAGGAGATTTTAATCATCACCTAGAAAATGCAGCAAACCACAACACAACCACACTTATCGATGCCTTGCCGGGCTTCTCACAATGACAGATAGTTAAGCAAGAGACTCACGTTGCTAGACACACCCTGGACGGGTAAGTAAGTAAGTATTTTTATTAGCACAGTTAATTAAAACCAATGCAATACAAAAGCGGAATATAAAACAAAAATATAAAATGACATGTATTTTTAAAAACATAGCATGGACATTGCTGTTCTGTTCATACCGGTAATAAGGTGTATTGTCCTTCCATTTTTCACGCAAGGGATACTTTGGTAGTGGCAATAGTTTTTATTTTAAAAGCGGTTAAAAATCAGTCCTGGGCATTTTCTTTTTCACTGCCTTTATAAATTTTACCAGGCTGCAGCTCAGCTGGGGATCCTGGGATGAAAAACAGGTGAGAACTGCATTCCTTCATGTGCGTATCCCGTATCGGATAAAATGGCGCCACAGCAGGAGTTTCCGCTCGTCTAGCATTTTCTCGCACGAACATAGCAAGTGTAGCATATCCTCTTGTGTAACGCCACATAGCCTGCATAGCGTGCCTGCTTTCTCATTTAACCAATATGGAAAATGCTGAATGCAGGGTAGCAGACCTAACCAGTAACTTAGGAAGCACATTTTGGTGGTTTTGGCGTAACCTAAGCCGAGATAGTTCTGAGGAGCTATTGCCGTATACGAGTTTAGAATCATCCAAGCGTGCGTTCTTTTTGAGAAGTCAGCTTTGTCTTGAACCCACGACAGTTGTTTGATAGACTTCTTTACCAATTTTTTGAGCATTGTATGATTTATGGGGGTAGTCCAGAGCTGTTTCAACCCAGTGTTTAAAAGACTGTTTGCCAAATACTTGGCTGCTGGTGAGGTTGGATGCTGTTCTAGCTCCCTCCACAGATAGTTGTTCAATGTTCCTTGTGCAGATTTCCTCACTTTATCCCACGCGCAGATATAGGCCCCTTGTCCTGCCAGGAGCTGACATTGGATGCCAAACTCCAGCCTAATCTGCGACGGAGAGGTTCGTTTAGGGAGACTGAAGATGATTCTATTTGCAGCTGTAATCGTACTATCAAGTGTTGTTGCGTCTCTGCCTCGCTGCACCTCCCTCCCGTAGGTGATAGTTGGCAGCAATTTGGCGCGAATAACTTGTATCAGAAGTTTTAGAGAAGGGTCAGATAGTTTATTGTTGAGTGCTTTTAAAGAGATTGCCAGTGCCAGTTCTTTTCCTCTTATGCTTGATCTTTGCACACTGAATCGACCACCATCATCAATCTTTACGCCTAGGTATTTGTATGTCGACGTATCTTTAATGCGAGAGTTGTTCCAGAACCATGAAAGAGGTTTCTTTTTGCTTTTGCTGATCGTCATCGTCTGGGTTTTCTCAAGGTTTATTGTTAGATCGTTTGACTTGGAGTAGCTCTGTGTCGTATTCACAAGGTTTTGCAGCCCTACCTTGGTGTGACTTATTAGGACTATATCGTCCGCGTATAAGAGACATGGTAGGTGCAGCCCTCCTAATTTAGGTGCATGGGAGTTACAGTTGTTCAAGATTGGTACCAGATCACCTAGGTACAGGTTGAACAGCGTGGGGGCTAGGACGCAGCCCTGCTTGAGACCCTTGTTGGTCTGTATGCACCTCGACAGCAGTGAGCCGTCCCCCACCTTTATCTGTACCCAAGTCTCCGTATGCAGATTTATCAGCAAGTCCATCAGTGGTTTTGAGATCCCCCATCCATTTAGTTTTGACCATAAGATGTTCCGGCTGATGTGGTCCAAAGCAGCTTTATAATCTATGTAACAGAAGTGTTGGGGCATTTTTTTTGTTTCTGCCTTGTCTATTAGCATGCCCATAGTTAGGATGTTGGTTATAGTACCCACTGATTTGACAAAACCTGTCTGATTGACCGGTATTAAAGATTTCTTTATGGCCCATGCCTGTAGCTCCTCTTGCAATATGCCTGCGAAGTACTTCGCCTCAATATCAATTAGGGCTACTAGTCGGTAGTTTTGTGGGTGGAGGTAGGTGGTGTAGGGGAGATGATAGAACCCTTCCAGGAGCCTAGCAAGATGTTGAAGTTCCTGATCTCCAGGAAGAGGGGTTCGAGTGCTGCTGCCCAGCTATCCGCGTCTTGTTTGTAAAGGATTGGCGGGATCCCATTTGGTCTCAGGGCTACTTCCCTTCTGCCTTTTTTGATTTGGCGTTTGATGTTATGTTGCAGTTTTGGGGGATTGGTTAGTTCATGACTGGCTTTGATATTTATGTGCAGTTTCGTTGATGTTGCGTTGTCGGCTTTGTGGTCTGTTGTCGTTTTAATCTTTGATAGGTCCTGATTGTTGGGCAAATCTTCGTTGAAATGATTGCCAAGGAAGAATGCCCATGTTTCCTCTGTGATGTTAGATGAAACCCCGGTATTTGCTGTTCGTGTAAGGGAATTGATAGTTTTCCAGAACCTTGCACCGTCATTCTGTTTGATGTCTGAATTTAGTTTTGCCCACAAATTGTCCTCCATTGTTTTGTTTGCTTCCCATTTCAGCTTTTTTAGTGATGTTTTCAGTATTCTTAGATGGTTTTGTTTGACTTTTTCCTTGGGTTCCTGCTGTATTTCTCTCATTAGACGATAAATCAATGTTTTTTTTTCCTTAATTTTTTCTCTGTACTCTCGAGACAGGTTGTCCATTTTGCTGGGCTTTGCATGTGAATTGGGCTTCGAAGCATGGTTGGACAAGGTTTTTGTAAATTGTTCCCATTTCATGATTTCGTTTGGTCCAGTTCGCTCTGCAAAATGCTGTTTTGCCCTTTCTGTTAAGGGTTCACCCATCGCTGCCGAGTATTTAATTTTTTTTTAAATTGCCTGTATAGATCGACCCTTTTGGTGCATTTGAACGCTCTAGTATGGGTCTCGCAATGTCCAGACCAATTTCTTGAGGGCAGTGATCACTGTCTGTTTTTTTGCCTATTCGGAACGAGGTTATGTAGTGAAAGAGGGGTAATGAGATGAAGGTATAGTCGATTATACTGCTTGCTCTTGTTGAATGAAAAGTTGGAGCTGGCGGGCTATCACCTGCGAGCCTGCCGTTTAGGGCTCTAATATTGAAGTGTTCTAGTTCTTCAAGTGTCTGGGATCCTAATTTTGTTTGTTTAGGTGTTTGTAGCTTCCATAGGAGCGGTATATCCCATGTTGCGTTTTGAGCTATAGTTGCCTCTTCTTGTGATGTGCCCATAAGGTTGAGATTGAAATCCCCTGTAAGAACCAGGTTTGTTGTTGATATTCCCGTGATGCATTCCTCCAAGAAGTTGTATAATTCCTTTGCTGCTTTTTTTTTTCCTTTTGGGGTGGATATAGGCATTGATCAGGATGCAGTCAGTGTCGACTTTACCTAAACCCTCCGCTGCTAGCAGTAGCTTAACTGCCAGGGCTGCTGCTGAAGAGGGCCCGATTTCTTCTGCCGTTACAAAACTTGTGGTTGCTACATATGTTGCTAGACCGCCCTTCAGGTGCCCATAATTAGCTGTCCTTTCGGCGCTTGAGAAGAAGCGTAGGCACCCCTGGATATGTGGAGGTTCGGCGAGCCATGTTTCCTGTAAGGCCACTATGTCGAATGATCTTATATAGTCTATAAATTCTAGATCTAAGATTTTAGTGGCTAGGCCATTAATGTTCCATGAGCAAATGCACAGTTGGTCATGCTTGTACTCCCGTGGGTTTTGACCTGTTTGTCAATTGTTATTTTTTATGGTTCTCATAATCCATCTTTGATCTGGCAGCTCAGTCGGAGCTACCCTGTCGGCTCCTGTCCAACGAGTGTTTTCGATATGGTCATCTTTGCCTGTTCCACAAGGCCCTACCGCACCTCTGAGAACCGAGGTTCTGAGGCTGCTTGCGTTTTCCCTCAACTTCGGCTTCACTCCTGGAATTAGTATATCCGGGTATCCTGGCTTTATGTGAGGTTTTATCGTAATGCCCCAGGTTTTAAATACCTCTGCTTCAGATAGGATTTTCTGCGATGTTATTCCGGAGGCCCAAATCGCCTTTGTTGCTTCCCTGCCCGTACCTTCTTCATCTATGAATTCGACCGAAACCAGGTCTGAGCTTACCACGTCTGCCAGGGAGGGGATGTGGGATAGCAGTCGAAGAATGTTACCTCTGTTAAGTATGTCGTGTGTTCCTTTGGAGATGAAGTCTGGGTTAAACCATATAGCATCTGGAGTTTTCCCTTGATCATTTGTAGCCCAGCTTCCTTCGTAGGTGTTGGTTGATGGTTTCAGATCCGCACTTTGTATTGAACTTGCTTTTGCTTGATGTGCGTCGATATTGGTTGCCACGCCCAGAGCTTGATCGTGAGCGCGATGATCGCGGGCAAGAAATTCAGATTTTTTGTGGGTCTCCCCGTTCCGCAGTGGGCTGTGCCTACTGTCTGACAGTTTTACGGGTGCCAGGTCGGGTGTTGTATGATCTGTCCGTGTATGTATTGGCGCGGTTGCTTGGGTGATGGCGAATAGTTGGCTATCCGTCAGTCCTATGACATGACTTTGGTTAGAGAGCCCCAACTTATTCCCATCCCTTGTGTCCCTTGCACCCAAAGCCATTCCTTGTTTTATATTTTGCGTGGGATTGGAACTGGTCTTCCTGTTGTTTTTTGGTGCCTTTGGCAGGTCAAGATTGGTAGGGGTTGTGCTGTTCCCAGATGGCTGTTGACAAAAGGATTTGAGTTTGCTGTGAAGAGCAGGGGCTTCTTGTTCTTCGTATTTGGTGGTGGCTGGTTTTCCCAAGCACACACTTGTGTGTCCCCTTTTGTTGGAAGTTTGATTTGATGTTTTTTCTTCCCCTGGGGTTTTGGGTGTTCTTGTCTCTTCCCCAGATTGGGGAGTAGTTTGCTCCGCCGCAATAACTTGCCCAAAAAGTTGTGTAAATCCTTCACGTTTTGAGCAAAGTTTATATTTCCTGCCTTTGCGTTTTCTTGCTCGCCTCTGTTTGGCGTTCATTTTTAGATCTGTATTGTCTTCGTCCACAGTATCCGTGAGTATAGGGACCGTTGGTCCAATTTCGTTGGCCTCGATCCTTTTTGGTAGGTCATTCTTTTTAGGATGACATTGTGTGCCTGTGCCCGGCAGTTCAGTGTTTCTTGCGGTTTCTAATTCTACACCAGATGTTCCTATTTCAATAGCCTCTGTTTGTTTGGAGGGAGCAGTATTGGTGTCGTTTATTTTAAAATTTCCTTGTGTGTGCAAGCCCGACGTACAGCTTTGCTGAGCAGGTCTTTTGAGCTGTGTGCACAAGTCCGACAGTAATGTCGGAAGGGTAGATAATTTATCAACGATTGGGCCACATCCGCACCCACTGTTGGTGATCTTATTTGCGTCTTGAACATGATCAAATTTGCTTTGGAGAAGCGTGTTTAGTGTGCCCAGCTTCCCATCTATGGCAACCACAAACACGGCTAATGTATCTAAAAGCGTTAATTGAACATCATTTTCTCCGATTGGTAGTGAAGGGCTTCCACCAGGAGTTGTACTGTGTTTAGGAGGCTGGGGCAGGCGCTCTCCTGCCTGGTATGTTTTGGGGTTTCTTCTTGACTTTCTGGTGGACCCTTGCAGTTTTGTTCCCCCTCTAGTGTGCCTGCTTCCTCTGGATGTTCCTGGCGGCCGTCAGTTATCGTGGTCTGTATGTCTGAGGCCGTCCTACTTCTACTATGGTCCTGGGAATATGCAGCGATGAGGTCTTCCCATTCCTCCTTCCCCAGATAAGAGGATATTTCTATCACCTCTAAAGCTGGGCTCGCTTGCCTGTCTGTTTTATTTTGTATCTTCGCCGTCCACTTTTCTCCTTTCTCTTGTTCTATGCGGGAAGTGCCAAGGGTTGCCAGGGATAGATCCTTATTTTCTGCACCCTCCTTGTTATTGATTTCTCTGGGACAACCTGTAGCCTCAGGGCTTCTTTCTTTGATCATGCTATTGTTCTCGGCGTAGTCGCAGGTTTTATTGTTACTGTTGTCTAGTGTTCCTGATAGCATATCTTTTGCATTGTTTGGCCAATGTACTTGGATTAGATTGGCGTCTATAATCAATTTCCTTCCGGCTGTGGATCCTGCCGATGCAGCAGCTTCCCCTGACCGGCAATTTTCGCTCTGGGGAGTTGATGTTGTTTGAGGTGAGATTTTAGGGGAAACATCCTTTACAACGCAACTTTTACCACGCAGTGCCTTTACGAAGCAACTTTTATAATGCAATGCAATGCATTGCGCTGGGGGGCGCTCTAGGATAGGGAATACGTTTAATTTAATATCCAACACCTTCCCTAGTGACCACGGGGACTGGAGTTGGAATAGTAAATTAAACTATTCACTATCCATCACCCCAAAGCGCTATGCGTTGTAAAGGTTTGCGTTGTAAAAACCGCGTTGTGAAGGCATGCGATGTAAAAGCATGCGTTGTAATGTCATACATCCCCTCCTAGATATAGAGCTGGGGTTTGCATTGCTGTTATCATTAGCCTTTGAGGGCTGTGTGCCGCTGAAATGATAAGGCTTTGAGAGTTGAGATGGTTCGAGGGGTGATTGTAAACCCGATACTTCTTTGATCTTTGAAAATAAGGTATCCCCTGCATTTTTTAGGGAGCAGAACTTTGTATAGATTTTAGGTAGAAACGAGGTTTGGCAGGTTTTTGTCTTAATGCACCTTTCTGTTTTGGCCATATTGTGTGAGTTGTTTGAAGCGGATTTGTCCAATGATATGTCGATTAGAGAGCTCTGTGTCGTAAGCTTGAGTTTGGCTGGCGAAACCTCTTTAGTTTCCTCAAGCGGCTTTGCTGTTTGTTTGCGTTTTTTTTATTCCTCCTTTGCTCGTTGGGCCTCCTCGGACCCGTCCTGACCTCATTTTTGAGCCCGTCAGGCCCTGAGTTTGCAAGGTTTGGAGGATTGACCAGAGGATGGCAAGCGAAATTGAATGGACGGCGACCTTAATGCAAACTATTGGCGCTGTTAGCGCAGTTTCCCAGCTGTGATCCCTGTGGTCCCTGTGTGACTGGCAGTGCAGGCAGTCGCACGGTCACACAGAAGGTACGGCTGGGGTGGGGCTGATAAGTGGTCCTTGTAACTGTTTCCCTTGACACAACAATAGGCCCCCGTAGAGAGGAGAGGTACCTCAGCTTGCCTTCCGGGCTTGGGTGTCGCCACAAGGGTTTACAGATAGCCAATGGAGCTCAAAGTTTCCTCTAATGTATTAGTGTGTTAGTACTTTAATGGTCTCCGTCCCTTGGCTTGCAAGATTTCCAGCTCACCAGCCTGTCTGCTCTCTCCCCTTCTTCTCCCGCCCTGCCCTTCCCAGCTCACAAGCGCCGGGAGAACGCCAGGGGCCCCCCCGCCGCCAACACGTAGTGCTGCAGCAGTTGGAACAGGGCAGCAAGGCGGGCAGCGAGCAGGCAAGGCGGGCAAGTGGGTGGGAGCAGTAACAGCAGCCGTCAGGGGGTTAGCCGGTTAACAAGCGGTTAAAGCGGAATGATGGTGGAGACAAGATCCAGGTGTCAGCAGTGGATTCTGCGATAGGCTCTACAGTAAATTGAGCTCATCTCAGGCTGGCTGGCTGGTGGTGAAGGCGATGCAGGCGCTGAAGGTTGTTAGCTCTCAGCCCCTCTCAGGCCCCGCTCTCCACTGTTGTACTCCGTGGATGCTGTGCTGCGCGGCTCACTCCGCTGTAAGGCGAAAGTCAGAGGCGGGGTCATGGGCGAGCTTCTTTTCAACTCTGGCCGCAATGCCGCTTTACCGCTTTAATTCCCAGATTCCTAGCCCAGCCGCTTGTCTTCCCGCTTGTGCCGCAACCAGTGTCCGCGGATCGGGGAGATGGTTGGCAAGATGATTTTCAGCGGTTTTCAGCGGTTTCAGCGGTCTCGGCGGCAGCGGCGGGTGGCGGCTCGCGGATCAACTGACCAGCAGGCTCTCAGCTCTCGGCAACAGGCAAAACACGGAATGGAATCGGAATTTTTACCTCAAACACCATGATTAAAGTCTTGGAGGTGATTCCCGTTCCTTGGTCAGACCACAGAGTTATAGTGTACAACATAAAAACAAATTTGCAGCTATTAACACCAATAAATACACCTATCATAGTTACCTATCAAGACTGGGCCAAAATTAACACTCCTTACCTTCAAACCTCACTATTTGAAATTAAACAGAACTTGGCAGCAGATACGAACTACGCAGTTCATAGATTAACCACTTGGATCAAAACAGCAGTAGATGCTGCAGCCCCCAATAGGAGTCTCTTATCCAGAAGAAAAAAGCTGTCTGAACCTTGGTTCTCTGAGAAACTGAGAGCTCAAAAGCAAATTTGCAGAAGGACCGGAAAAAAGTGGAGGGCAAAATATGATCAGGTCATAAAAATCGAATATGCACAAACACTATCAGAAAACAAGAGACTGATCATTGAGGAAAAAAGTAAATATTTCACGTCGAAAATTTTGGAAGATAAGAATTCCAGCAGGGAACTGTGCACTACAGTAAAAAAAAACGAGGAAATGTCCCAGCCAATTCCAAGACAGCCAGTACCCCGGAATTTTGTAATACTAAGGGTCAGTTCTTTATAAATAAAGTTGAGACGGTATACCAACCTTCATAGATGGTAATCACTCCTCCCCTAAGACATCCACGCCAGGGCCGGATAGTCACACACCTGGCACTGGTTTCTCCCTTTCGGTTCCCTCGTGGGAACAGATCATGCAAGTGGTGAAAACAACCAAATCAGGAGCCCCGTCAGACCCCTGTCCTCCTAACGTCTTCCATCTGTTCCCTGAATTACTCAGTGAACAACTAAATTTAGTGTTCACAGAGATTATTCAGTCGGGCAGGTTTCCTGATGTTCGGAAGGCAGCCTCAGTCCTGCCTCTGCTAAAAAAACAATCTAGACCCCGAAGAACCTAGCAGTTACCAGCCAATTTCTAGAATCCCATTTTCGTCTAAGGTATTAAGGAAACTGCTTAATACACAGATTACTTCTTTCACCTCCGCAGGAGAACTCCTGGATCATTTTCAATATGGGTTCAGAGAGGGAAATGGAACTGAGACTGCTCTGATCATGGCAACAGAGGAACTCAGAAGATCACTGGACTCAGAAGTGAAGGCCGCCTTAATTTTGTTAGATGTAAATGTAAATGTAAATGTGTGGGACAGCTGCCCGTAAGCGTCCCGGAGCTGAAGACCGCTGGGGAACACGTCCTGGCTTTCCCTGTGAGATGGTCCCTTCTGGGTATCTCCAAGGGAATCCGCCCTGCATACAATGGGTTAATCTACTGCTTTTTATCGTTACTGTGTGGAAACATGTGCTCCACTGTCATTGATGTATCACTGGTTGATGTTGATGTTAAGCCTCAGTGTGAGACAAAGTTCCATCCATTCGAGGCAGCCTTATACTTTCAGTTGCACCAACGACTTTGCACATTGCAAACCCCATCCCCGGTTCCATCACCAACAAAGGTGATTCTTTACTATTAATACTGTTCGACCTCCCTTTGGCCTTTGAAATCGTTGATCATCAGACTCTGAGAAACACTATGGATTCACATCTGGAACTTTCAGATATTTTTTGTTAATGCATCTCCTGATTTCTTGCACCAAAACCATCTTTTGAAGACTGACACCTCAAGATCACGGAAGTACCAGTCACCTGTAAAATGTTCCATTCATTCATCCTCTTCACCCCCATCTTTAACCTTAATATAGAACAGCAGGTAACTTTCTTTCTGAACAATGTCATCAAAGGACTTAAATATGCATATGGTATACAACTCCACATGACATTCTTAAGGAACAACAGCTTCTTCAACATACTCAAGACCTGCCTTGCTTTCATAGAGAATTAGATGTCAAGGGGCAAGCTGACATGAAACCTATCAAGGCACATGTATTCTTCTTCACAACCAGTAACAAAAAATCCCAGGTAGATTCACACATCAGTTGTCAATTCA
The DNA here is from genome assembly GCF_964261635.1 of Lissotriton helveticus. Classification (NCBI taxonomy): domain Eukaryota; kingdom Metazoa; phylum Chordata; class Amphibia; order Caudata; family Salamandridae; genus Lissotriton; species Lissotriton helveticus. The sequence continues at coordinate 44,473,467 of NC_136064.1, read as the reverse complement.
TTGCTTGGTAAATCTGGAGTAATGCAAGGCAGTAATAATACTTTTATTTGATTTGTAAAAAAATCATAAAAGGGTGGAGCTTACCACCATGCGATCATTATTTACATCTTAAAAACAGCGCAAAATCAGCTTCAAGAAAGAAAAGAAGATAACATCTTAAAATTACACAGGCTTTTCAAAAAGTGGTCTAGGGGGAAAATTAAGTTTGGGAGGGAATGTAAGTTGGATCGGGGTACACTTTTATGACACAAATTGGAATACTAAGGAAAGGAAGCAATAAAGTCTGTTGGGAAAATGAACATTGGTCCATCGCCGGCTTTGGCCAGACCTGTTATCCTGAGTCCTCTTCGGTTATTGCCTTGTTTCCCAGTTCTTGAGCAGCATGCTCCAGGAATTTTATGGTATTGCAGGATAATTTTATCCAAGACCCACTGAGGCATATGATGACGGCCGCCCTGCAGGTTCTCACCTGAGCGTCTCTTAAGAGTGGTAGCAGGAGCGCTTTCCTTAGGTTCTGGAGTGCTGGGCATATACATATTAAGTGCAGGATTGACTCTGCGCCGTTGTCACAAAGGCGACAGACGGAGGTTGGCCACGACCGTAGCCATTTGGGGGTGAGATCTTTGCTCACGAAGCAGCCCAGCCTTAACAGGCTTAATTTCCTTTTGTAGTAGTCCCTGAAGCAGTCTTGCAAATATGGATGGGGTTTCAAGTGGATGTATGATGACAAAACGATCCAGGTGTGGCTTTTTTCCAGCCACTGCAGCTTTATCCATTAGTAGTGATGCTTGTTTAATTGCCTTGTTGGTTCGCAGTTTGAAAGCAGTGTAGGTCATGGGTACAAGCCAGAGTTCTTCCAGTACTAATGATTGATGCTTTTGCCTGAGGGACTTATATGTGGAATTGGGGAGTCCTGCCTGTTTTTCCACTTCCAGCCAGCACAGATGAGCCAGGGAGTGATCTTCTGCGTCGCTCATTCGCCAGTAGTATTTGACAAGGGCTCCTTGTCTTGCCGGGAGCTGGTTTGTGAGACCGTATTCCAAACGTATTTGGGCTTGCGAAATGTAACGCGGGATTGAAAAAAGGTTTTTAAACAGTCTGGATTGGGCGAGGTTTAGCGCTGTGGAGTCCCGGGTTGCCATCATCTCAAAGCCGTATGTAAGCGATGGCAAGAATTTAGCAGCTACGATCTTTAAAATGTGGGCAGTGGAATTTCCACATAGATATTTTTGTACTGTTTTGAAGGCAAATTGGAGTTGTTTAACTTTTGATTTCCCCTGTTCCAAGTGCTGTTTATACTTTAGTTGGTGGTCCAGTAAGATGCCCAAGTATTTATATTGGTCTACCTGAGTTAGTGTGGTGGAGTTTATCTTCCAGACAAATTTTTGTCTTTTCTTGCGAGAGCCGGAGAAACATAGGACGTTTGTTTTTTTTAGATTTATTTTCAGTTGTGCATTCGAGAGGTACGACGCGAGCTTGGAGATCATACGTTGTAGGCCGAGAGGAGTTTGTGACAGGGGCACAATGTCGTCTGTGTATTGTAGACTCATTATGGGTGAATTACCCAATTTTGGTGGGTCCCCCTGTATAGAGCGTAGATCACTTTCCAGGTTCGCAGTGTAAATGTTAAAAAGACTGGGGGCCAATACGCAGCCTTGTTTTAAGCCATTGAGTGTACGGAATTTCTTTGTCAAGCATCGGCAGTCTCCTTTTTTCAATTGGACCCAGGTCTGTGAATAAAGCTCTATGATTGCTCCCATTAGCTTTGGCGGCGCTCCCCAGGCTTTCATTTTGGCCCAGAGTTTGGATCTGGGCACTTTATCAAAGGCCGCTTTTAGGTCCAAGAAACCCGTGTACAGCGAGTTGGAGTTGTCAATTGCCCTTTTTGCTAGTAGGGTTATCGCAGATAAGTTGGTGAGGGTGCCCGTTCCTGGGCGAAAGCCTGTTTGAGTCAAGGGGATTAGCCCTATACTGCTAACCCAAGCCTCCAGTTCTACCAGTAAGTTTGACGCATAGATCTTGGCCTCGACATCTATTAAGGCTATTAGCCTATAGTTGTTAGGGTCAGAGCGAGACCCAGATTGATGTATTAGATGTAAAATACTGCCCCTCCATGATTCGGGGATGTTCCCGGTCTTTAGACTATGACAAAATAAGGAGAGTAATTGACTTGCCCAAAACGTAGGATCTTTCTTAAATAGGGCGTTGGAGAGACCGTTTGGTCCAGGCGCTCCGTCTGCTCTCAATGATTTTATGGTGTTAGAGACCAGCGTTAATGTAATCAGGTTGGTGTCTCCTGTGTGCTTTATTATTGATGGTTCGCGGGTAGCTTTGAGGTCGGAGGGCTTTGAGACTGTCGTTGTTCTCAGGCTTGACAGGGCACACTCTGGGAGAGGGGCAACTTTATTATCTGATGATGTATCGTGTGTGAAGTTATATAATAAATCGATGTGGCTACACCAAAGCTGGTCAGTCATATCTGAGTTGAACTGCCGATGTTTACTGTTGAGTATGAAGTTTATTTTTGCCCAAAAGGCTTTTGAGATCTGTAGCTTGCTAGCGTGGAGTATGGTGCACGCTAGTTTTTCCCTGTGCATTCTCTTGGCCAAATTGGTCTCTCTTTTAAGCTCTTTTTTTAAGGATTCAATTGTTTTCAGAGTTTGTTGTGAGAAGTGAGGATCCTTTTTGCGTTCAGCCCTGAGAAATGCATTTATTTGCCTTTTTAGTTGTCGCAGCTTTGGGATGTACCCGTTCCCTCCTCTGTTTCTAAAGGCTTTTTGTCCTCTGTGGTTCGATTGAAATTTCTTGTTTATGTCCACTACAAAGGACTCCCAAGTCTTTGTTATGTCCGTTGATGTGTCAGATGGTGAAAGCAATGCGTGGATGACGCCATTAGGTTGGCGATGTTTTCTTCATTCCAATTTAGCCATTGTAGGTTAAAGATTTGGGTGTTCAAGGATAGAGGCAGCGCTTGCTCCGACTTTTTTGGTTGGGTTGTCAAGGTGAAGGTCTGTGGAAAATGATCACTTTCGCCACGTTCCTGAATATGGAAGTCTCTTATGTAAAGGAATAGGTCGGGGTCGGCCAGAGTATAGTCTATGGTTGATCCTGAATTCTTAGAGACCCTCGTTAGTGCAGCCGGTGTATCCAGGTCACCCCTTCCATTTAAGGTGTACAAATGGAGGGCTTCCAGCTCCGTAGCACATTTCCTTCCTGTTGCACTTTGTCTGCAATGATTGCCCTGCCGTGGGACAATGTGGGTGGGGAGGGTTCCCTCCTGGCGTTGAATTAGATTCATGTTAAAATCTCCAGTTATAAGCATATTTTCGCTTGGGTAGGTGGACTTTAGCATGTTGATTGCGGTGACTAGTTGTTTTATCCTCTTCCCTTTGTGTTTTCCGCCGGGGTGCATATAGAGGTTCACGATCAGAAGGCCCATGTTTGGGGAAATTTCAATTTTAATGCATTGCAAAGGCAGCACTGCCATGCATTAGTCTGTGCTGGTAAGGCGTTGCATGGTTGGAGAGTGGGCGTTTCCGTGCACCATTTGCTTCCTTTTTCTAAGTGTTCTGCATTCTGCAGCACACTAAGAAAGAGGAAACCGCCTCTAAAGATTATTTATGTGCAGGAAGGTGTCCCTTTTTGCATGGAAACAATCTTGCCTGGAATGCAGGCACCCTTGCACAATGGCGCAAGGGTGTCTGCTTTGGAGCTCGGCCGCACTGAGTGCGCCAGTGCACAGAGAGAAGGAATGCACCTTACAGTAAATATGGCACATTCCTGCCGCTTTCTCCATTTGAGGCAGCACAGCAAGTTGTCTTGCTGTGTTGAGTTGCGTCAAATAATGATAAATCTGGCCTGAGGGGTAGTCTGCGTGGGACTTTCACTCTTACTCAGACCTTCCCTTATCCAATCGCCCTTTTCATGGGCCTGTTTGTGTACAAAGCTTGATGAACTAACTACCCCAGATAGGCAAATCCACTCATGTTTATATGATCTCTGCAATTATAAACCTGTAGTGTTGGTATTTGGTTTACATAATTACTGAAAATCATGTACATTTCTTTCATGTTAAAAAGAGCTTCAGTAAAAATATAACAATACACATGAATAATTCCTTAGTAAAAGCAATTAAAAAAACAGTGATGTGTTAAGATCAAATATTTCAAGCAAAAGTCAGTAATAGGCGTACTGTTTCCCCCAGCCTTCAAAATTCTCAATTTCAGCCCGTCTACCTCTGTTTTGGCCCACATGTGCGAAAAGGGGGTTAGTAAATCAGATTTCTCCTCAGTGGCTGGTCAGGCATTATGAGCTATGAAGGGTTTCTCCACCAAAGACAGTCTCTTGTGATTGTCAAGCAGACAGCAGTACTAGTGCAGCCTTCATAAACTTCACAAAGCAGGCAGCCAATTGTACAGATTTCCTTCTCAAACACACCTCTATGGCTCCTCGGCAGGTCCAGATATTCAAAATGCGCCAAACTAGTTGAAGTCAAATCTTCCTTAGTGGGATCAACTCCTCGCAGATACATAAGCACATGGGTCAATGATTCATCTCCCTTGGCACAAAGGCGGCATTGCCTGTCCTTCTCCTCCAGGTTCCTCCGCCCATACCAATAGGACTTCAAGGGATTAAACTGAAGAGCAGGCCCATTAACTCATGTTTCATGGTGAGGTCAAGAGGCAGGGAATCCTAGTCCGAGTCGGGAGGAACATGGCGGCAGCAGGCTAGCTGTCGCGGCACTCCGAGCTCCGAGCCCCAGCAGAGTGTGATCCAGCAGCTATGGTTTACAGGTCTAACGCATTTTCGTAAAATGGTGCATTCATACCGACTTATTTGAAGAAACTTTCTTGTGGGGCTTTTCGAGGCGCGGAGCGCTTTTGGTGGCTTTCTCTTCTTCACGTTGCCTCCCTTCGTCTTTTGTAGCGCTCAGGGGGCGGCGCGCCCGGTCTGATGTGCTTTGTGTCTGGGGATGTGGTGCGGGCTGACCTGGCGGTTCTTCGTGTTGGCGTCCCGGGGGCTTTGCGGAGGGAGATGCCGGGAGGCGTGTGGTTGTGGTGCCGGGCCGCCCTGATGCTCCGCCGTGGTAGGCGATTGCGGAGCCTCTGCAGAGACTCCCATGTTGGTATTACCAGCTCCACTACATCCAACAAGGCTATAGTGCCGACGGCTGTGACTGCAGTGAAATTGGCAGAGTCAGAGGAGGCAGCAGAAGAAGCGACAGTGCCTGCAGTGTCTAGAGCGCCAGAGGGGATTTCTGGAGACGCAGTTCCAGCGCTGGAACAGGAGGTGAAGGGGAGAGAGGAAGGGGGGCAGCCAGTTGGGGGTCAAGCTGCAGCAGTAGCTTCTTCGACCCCCTTCACTGCGGTACTTTCCATATCTAAAGGAGCACAGTGTAAAGGTGCCAATAGAGCGACATTTAGCCGCAAGAAGAAGGGGAGGAAAGGGACTATCAGCGACCCAGATCTCCCAGGCACTTTCCGAGCAGGAGCAAGGGGTCCCTCCACAGTGTTTCTCTGCTATATCAGGGGCCATCCATTGAGTAAACCATCCTCATATATTACAACTGAGGTTAAGGCCAAACGTTCACACAGGGGAACTAAGGCAATCAAACCAGTACCTACTACTGGTTCTAGGATTACGCCCTCACTACGCTCTTTTTTTAAAGTTGTTCCCCAGGTATTGGATTTGGTCCAAGACCACTCTCCCCCTGTGTATGACTTCTCCCCCTCTATCTTGGTTACCCCTGGCCCTTTAGGCACTCCTACACAGCTACGTCTTCCAGAAGCTTTCAGTGCTACACGCCCGCTAGGTCCTTTTTCAACCTCTCAATCGTTTCCTGCAGTGGACGTCCTAGATACTTCATCGATCACTGCACCAGCCATCTTTTCAACTTTAAATATGGAGGGGCCTTGCCGTTCCCCCAGGGCTTGGGGGAGAGTGTAGCATCTTGCCATAATGAACAAGATAACAATGTTATGTCTCCTCTATCATTGACTGGGCAAAGCGCCTCTAATGAAGAGGCCATATTGGTCCCTCCACTTAAAGAGGTCGAAGAAGTTGGTCGTACACCTTCTAGCAGTAAACAGGGTCCTTCTAACCCACTAGTTGTTGATCCTATCTCCGACTCATGTTCCAGGGGGAGTACATAAAGAGACCAAGCAGGTCATGGAGGGGAAACTCTTGAGAAGCAGTTAAATTTAGACTGTTCTCTACAAACAACCTCTGACGTCCCGCCCGCTACAGAAGATATGCCAGTAGCCAGTGATCATAGTTACCCAATCTCTGATCCATCTTCTAGTATTTCAATGGCTTCCCTGCAGCTTATGTTTACTACCTTGTCAGCTGATATTAAAAGAGGGTTTGAAGAGTCTGCATCGATCCAGAGAGAGATCAGAAATAACTGTGAGTCACTTGACAGTAAAATTGATGGTCTCACTGCGAGAACGGAAGCTCTGGAAGAGACTGTTGGTGGGTTATCCCTGCATCTAGACAATGCCAAGGAGGACATATCGAAACTCAAGAAGGACGACCTGACACTAGCGGAAAGGTTGGAAACATTGGAAAATAATGCTAGGCGCTGTAACATCAGAATCCTGAACGTGCCAGAAGGAAGCGAGGGTTTGGATGTTAAAGGCTTTATCATTCCGCTTTTAAAACAGTCCCTCAACCTTGACTTGCCTGAAGATGAGCTAGCTAAAGATATCCAAAGGATACATAGAGACCCTTTTAGGCGCAATCTCCAAAGAACTAAGCGTACAAAGATTTTGGTGAACTTTCATACTTACGCTCTAAAAGAGCAGATCCTTAACTTGGCTCTAAGGCAAAAAATTTAACAGGCAAAGGGTTTACCTTCCAGATAAGATCCGACCTATGTAGGACTACCCTGGAAAAGCAGTGGGAGCTGGGAAGGAGGATGGAGGCATTCCGGGGGTTGGGCACGACGGTTCAAATGGGCTTCCCTGTAGCTCTGAAGATCATGTTTAACAACAAGATGTTTAATGTTCGCTCAGTCCAGGCAGCAGATGAGCTGTTGTCCTTAGGGGGGAAAATGGGGGCCTCTGGTTAGACAAGAGAAGTAATTCTAAATTTGAATTGAACATCATAAGGTCCATTACTATTGGTTAGCTGGTTGTTCTGTTTCTCTCTCCCCCTTCTTTTAGCCTTTTCCTAGGTCCTTAGCTCTAGGGCTTCTTTTTGCTATTTAGTCTCCTAACACTCTAACTCTTTAGTGAGAATGTTCATGTTAGGTTGAAAAGAGGATCTATGGAAAGGGGCAACCGATATTAGAAAAAACATCAAGGAACGACGCGAACTACGGCCACTTGGCTAATTGTAAAAGGTATATTGATCTAAATAAACCGTAAAAATGAAAAAAAGGACACAAAAAGGGAATAAAAATCAAATAAAAGGTAAAAAAATAGTAAAGAAAAAACAAAAAAAGAGAGAATAAAGGGAAAATAAAAAACACTCACTCTGCGGGGGCTTGGGTAGGGGAAGGGGTACCATCTGCCGGTCCTGATCCAGTTAGATAGTACAAGGGTTCTTCAGGGGAGGGGGGGGTAGGTTGGGGCACTGGGGGCTCAAGGGTTGGGTAAATAAACATAACATTTCCTCATTGATGGTCAGGTTCTTGGCTACTCCTCTTGATAAAATATGGGTAGTGAATTTAAAAATGGCAGGAGTTAGTGTTGACTCTTTCTTCTTCGTTAGATTAAGCGGATCTACGGGTAAGACAGGATTTTGGAGTTATGAGTAATCTCAGGATCCTTAACACAAGGAGGGTACAAAGTTCCCCGAGTGAGGTGAGAGTGTGAATGTAGCGTAGAGAAGGAAAAGGAAAAAAGGGCGGGGAATTTCCCTTTTAGGCAATCCACAGTCGCTCCTTGTCCTGACCAGACTTTGCGTGGGGGTAGGTGTTGACGGCAGAGACCGCATGCCGCTTGGGTACCTTACTCAAAGGTGCAGGTCCCACGGGAGCAGACTGCGGGGCACCTTAGGGATTGTCTTGGGGTCGCTCGTCTAAGGGCAGGACCATTCGGCCTGCTTTTCTACTGACCTCAAGGCATAAGGTTGTATTTTAAACATTCATTGTGTAGTACTGAGCACTTAGGTCCTGAAGAATTGCAATGAATGCAAGAAACATGTTGACCTGACCAGAGGGTTGTAGATATCTCACTGTGAACCTTATCACAGCACCTATCTCCCCTCCCACCTTTTAACCAAGGGAGTCAACCACACTAATAAAGTTCCCTGTGGATTGCCTAACCTTTTTTAAATCACTCTCACTTCATGACTACACATTCACTTGCCCTCTCGCACGCATGCACCATATGGCTGGAACAGAAGATCTCCGATAAAGAGCCCCTTCGCGGGTGCCCGTCAGACATTGCAGCGCCAGTCTGACGAGGAGCAGAACCCATATGATGAAGCATGACACCTAGCTTGCTAGGTGTGTGAGGGTTTTAGTTCCAAAAAGGGAAATTCCCCGCACTTTTTTCCTTTTCCTTCTCTACGCTACATTCACACTCTCACCTCACTCGGGGAACTTTGTACCCTCCTTGTGTTACTGTTCTCCCGGACATGTACATTGGACCCCACTAAATATAGTCCGTTTCTGGTTCCTGCCTTTTGTTGATAGATATAATCTCAGGATCCTCTCCTGGAATGTTAATGGCCTGCGCACCAAGCCAAGAGCAAATAAGATCATACAATACTTGCGTGATACGGATGCGCAGGTCATTATAGTCGAGGAGACACACTTAATAGAGGCTGGGATGCTCGAACTGGTTAGGAAAAATAGGTGGATTGATGTTTCAGTATCTTCTTCCCAAACTTTGAATATAAGGGGAGTGACTATCCTTTTAAAAAAAAACATAAATACAAGAATTATTTTGCAGGAGGTCGATTCTGGTGGGAGATGGGTTATTACAACTGTAGACATAGGTGGAGCTCGTTTGACTTTAGTTGGCTATTATGGGCCTAATCGGCACGATCCATCAACTCTCGAATCATTATTTTCTCATCTTTTACGGTTCCCAGAGCCCATTATTATAGCAGGGTACTTTAATATCATATTAGATCCCTTGCTCGATAAATCGCCAAGTAGTAGGCAGCAAACATTATCAAAAACTAGAGCTTTTCTTCTTAACTGTATGAGTCAATATGGACTCACAGACATTTGGAGGGTAAAAGCAGGGTTGGAATCTGGATTTTTGTTTAGAAATTTCAAATATCGTCACCAATCCAGAATCGACTTCTTTTTAATTAGTCGTAATTTGGTTGATTCCGTAAAAAACATCAGTTATTTGCCCTCGCATCTGTCCGACCATTCCTCAGTATCTTTGAATCTCTCTGGAGTAATTACACCTCCTTCTAGATCTTGGTCGTTCGACCGTTCTCTTCTCTTGTCTCCAGAAGATATCTCATCTATTAAATTTGAAACCCGCGAGTTCATGCAAGCAAACATTGGCTCTGCGGATCATTGTATAGTATGGGATGCTTAAAAGTGCTTTCTTCAAGGTGTAATCAAGAATAAGGTTGTGTTCCGAAGGAGGCAATATACTCAAGAAATAGAATCCATTGAAACTGACCTTCTTGCAGCACAAGCTGAATTAGAATACAGCCATAATACTCCTAACCATGTTCCTTCATTGCTACACAAAAATCTGCTTGCCCTAAAAGATAAAATGGTATCCGTCCTGAACCAACGTATCCTCCAGAAATGGGAGAGTAGCAAGCTATCCCATTTCGAATATGGGGAGGGTGCCGGTAAATTACTGGCCTGGAAGACCAAAACTGACCAGGCACGCAACATCATAGCCTCGGTAATTACGAGCAAAGGCACCCTCTCCTCGGACTCAGAAATTAGAACAGCTTTTAAGGATTTCTTAAAAAAAATATCAGGAGGATAGGAACATCACCATAGACAGTGTAGACAGATGGTTAGAAGGTGTCTCCCTACCATCACTATCTTCTGAACAAAGTGCTTTTTTAGATAGGGAGATTACCGAGGATGAGGTTATGTTAGCTATCCAGGGGAGCAAGGGAGGTAAGGCTGCAGGCCCAGATGGCTTACCAGCTGAAAACTATAAAAATCTGGTGGCAGAAATATCGCCCTTCCTTGCCGCTCTCTTTAATCAAATACTGCAGGAGGGGGCTCTTCCACCGTCATCTTGGAATGGCGCATCTATCACGCTTATTTTGAAACCTGGCAAACCTGCTATCAACTGTGGTTCGTACCGCCCCATATCAATCCTGAATGCAGATTATAAAATCTTTGCATCTATTTTAGCAAACAGGCTGGGCCAGGTGGCCCCTGATATCTTACATCCGAATCAGAAGGGCTTTGTTAGGGGACGCCAACTTTACGAACTTACTTACGACCTTATAGGTGCCATAAATATAGCGATTAAGGACTCCATCCCTTTGGCTATCCTCACGTTGGACGCCACCAAGGCCTTCGACAGGGTCCACTGGACGTTCCTGTCGGGGGCCTTGACCAAATTCGGCGTGGGCGAGGGCTTCCGTAGAGCATTGGAACTGCTATACAATAGTCCATCAGCCTCTGTACTGGTAAATGGGGCCTTGTCTGAACCCTTTGCAATTACAAGAGGAACACGACAGGGTTGCCCCCTATCCCCTCTCCTATTTGACTTATATATAGAGCCCTTTGCACAGAGATTAAGAGAGGATGATACCATCAAACCCTTCATCTATGGAGAGTGGGAAAAGAGGGTGGCCCTCTACGCGGACGATGTCATGATAATGACCTCTGAAATCAGTACCGCGTTCCCTGCAGCTATTAAGTTAGCCTTGGAATTCGGGGAAGTGTCAGGATACGAGGTAAATGCCTCAAAGACTGAGATTATTGTCTGGAACGATCATGCGAGTGGCTTTAATGAACAACTTAGTGAAAGCCTGCGTTATTTAGGCCTAAACATCGTTAAAGATATCACTCAAATTGCCCCCTTGAATTTTGCAGTAATCGCTAAAGAGTGTCGAAAGCTAATGAGATTTTGGCAACACCTCCCCCTGTCTTTGTTGGGTAGAGCGAATCTGGTAAAGAAGTCTATCCTACCAAAGGTTTCCTTTTTATTCAACAGTATCCCACTTTTTTTGATCCATCCTTGCTGGCTAAGTTACAGGGAGAAATTTCCTCATTTCTTTGGAAAAACAAAAATCCAAGGATAGCTTGGAAAAAAATCAGGCGCCGCAGGGAGAAGGGCAGGCTGGCGGGCCCAGATTTACAGATATATGCGTGGGCGTTTCAGCTATCACACTCACGCATGCTTCTTAAAATACCAACAGATGAGGGCATAGGTAGTATGTTTTTGGCTCCTTTGAGCTGCGAGGGTGTCGGTCAATCTGGTTACCTTTTTAAGTTTGGTGATCCCAAATTTTAAAAAAAAGGTAAAATTGAAGGTGCTTTATGGCCTGGCAAGAACTTGGGCAAAGATAAGATCTACAATTAACCTGGGGTATTATTCTAGCAGATCTCCAATATGGGAGTTACCTTTGGCTCCAAGCTGGGCGTGTGACGCACTAGCACTCCCGATAAGAGAGGCTGGAATATCTGTCTGGGGAGATTTGTTTTTTGAAGGGACCTTGCTTCCTTGGGAATATCTATCAAACAAGGTGGGGCCCAACTTGTCTAGATTTAAATACCTACAAATATCGAGTTGGGCTCAAGCTGCTACTACCCAATCCACACGTCGAATAAACTTGCCACTAGGAGGAGGTTGTGAACTTGAATCTCTTCTGGTAGATAAACCGCCTGTAAAAAAAGAGATCTCTGTGTGGTAGAATTTAATATTAGAGGAGATCAATGGCAACTTTCACCTCCCAGAGCTACTGTGGGGAGAACAGATGCCGGGCTTGAATGTGAAATGTCCTGCACAGTACTTTGGGACTTAGTTAAACCAGCCTGGCTCCGCAGAAACCATTTTTTTACCCTGCATAGGGCATATTACTCCCCACAAAGGTTGTCTAATTTCTCTCTGGGGGGCCCCATGGCTTGTGCAAGGTGTGGTTTAAATGAGGCCCCGGACACGCATATGTTCTTCGACTGCCCCCAGTTGGCGCCTTTTTGGGACTCAATCCGCAGCAAACTTTCACTTTCTCTGGGCTTAAATGTAGTGATCGACCTTTGCATGGTTATCTTCGGAGTTGTGGACCAGACTCGTAGTCCAGCAAAGAACTTACCATTCTACTCCATCCTGGCGTCCCGTAGAGAAATCTGTAAGCATTGGAAGGATGCATCCCCTCCTACATTCCATGATTGGTGTGATTCAATCCTTCAGATTTCGAAATTAGATCTCGCCAGGGCTGGGAAACAATACAAAAGAGTTTTTGGCATCTGTTGGATTGGTCACATTGAACCTGGGTTTTTTTTTGTGTTTTTTTTCCCCAGGTCATCTGCCATTTGGGCAATATGGTTGGTTCGACGGGCGTGAGCCAGTCGTTGTTGTTGGGAAATTGTTACCTTCTCCCTCTTGCCTTCCCTGCCAGTCTTGACTGAGGCAGCACGACTGTTCTGTATGCACCCCACTACCTTCTTCTGACGCCTGGCAGCTAGAAACCATGAACGTGAATGAGGACTTAAAAATAAAAAAATACAAAAAAGAGGCAGGGAAAGCTAGGATGGCAGGGAGCCTGGCTCACAGAACGTCGAGTGTAAAAGTGGCCAGGTCCCAAAAAGGCGACCTGGGTTCACACAAGCACAGTGGGGGGGTTAATACTGATATGGTTACAAACTATGTGCAATGATCATGACAATATTCAAAAATAAAGCAATGTAACAGTCTCTTCATACAATTTAATCATTGCACGATATTCTGTATTTTGATTTCAGTCAACATAATCAAAAAGCAAACATTTACATGTGTATTACAGCTTCCATTTACAATAATACAGTTTCAGTTATTCAAAACAAAACAAAAGCCCAATGCATTTCGGGACGTCTGTCCCTTCGTCAGGGGCGAATCTGCAAGAATATATAAATGCAAATCAATTATCAAATTTCAAAGTACAGAGGAAAACCATTAATTTCATCAAATGAGCTCGTGAATGCATTATGAATGTGATGTTAAACCAATGCCAAAGTCATTGCGCATGCCTTAAGACAAGTGGCCCCGTGTACAGGCTGACCACACCATGCATTCCAGCATGCCAGGCACAATTTATTGTGAAAATCATGTGTCCAATAAATGAAAATCATTCGTGTAACTACCTCCACCAATACAACTGCCATGTGTCCACTTACTGAAACTGCTCTAGTGTCTCCCAGTACGAATTAGAGCTCCACAATCTAAAAGATTCAGCAATGTATGAGGACCAGGTCAAGATAGCTTTTTTCGCCATAAGTTGGCAGGGTATTCTCAGACGTTGAGTCAATTGCTCACTTTGCCACTGGATTCAAGCAAGCCCGGCTGAAGACGGCTGCAATGCCAGAAACCAGTCCTGGGAAGCTTGTTTCCGGTCCAGGGAAGGCATGGCTTGGCAGTTCGGACTGGACTGTTCCCATGAGGCACAGGGTCAGACTGATTTGCATATGGCCATGTCTGAACTGGGGTGGCAGAGTGGGCTAAAGAATGGTGATGGATTAAACCCAGATCAGTTGACTGGGGGTGAGTGGTTGTATTGTCAACGCTCCCTCCATCATTTCCTTTGGTTTTGCCAAGATAATAAAGGATCATCATTCGTACACTAAATAATCTGTCTGCTAATTTCGTCAGCATACCATTCTGATCACTCTTTCAGCACGTGTTTACTCAGTGACACCTGGACTCAACGGATACTGCAATAGTAGAGGGAAAATACACATGCCCTGAATATTAAGATAGTTCGTGTGTAGCGCCCTCGAGTGAAAAATGTGGGTAAACAAGGTTCTTACCTACGTATGTGTAATGATCCCGAATGATCATGCTGATCAACCTACACATTAAGACGACACTGTACAAAATAATATTTAAAATGCTGATCAATGCTACATGATCAATGCTACATGCCACTAGTCATCGCCGTACCATCTATGAGTGCAAATGCTGCTAGTCCTTACCTATATGTGAATTTCATGACTAAGACGCGGCAATCTGATCAACAGTTCCCTTACATAGATATATTTCCCAACCGCTGTCGTAGAAATGAAGTATTAAGATTACGAATAGTAATTAATCCTTGTTATGCGAATGAAGGGATAATAGGGGCTATGATGGATTCTGAAGGGAAGTGTACCTGCAACATAGGCACAAAATGCAATATTTTGCACAAACTACTAGATTGTTTTAAGGTTCTTGCTGCATGGAAACTGTTTTATGACCAATGTTTTTTAAATACGGTATTACAAACCGTGCACAGGCAGTAGATTTGTTAACGGAAATGTACTATTTGGACAGAGCATGTGCACTTGGGAGATTTATGTTTGAAGTTAAAATTGTTTTTAAGAGTTTAAAGAATCGGGAATTTTATGAACTATATTTTATAATAAAATTAATCAGGTTAGGAAAATGAAATAACTAGGAATCAAGATGTATCATGAAATTGTATATTTAATATGTATAAATTATTTAATAACACAGTATTATGAAAAGATTGAAATGCTCTTTTATGTACAAGGACCATGGGTCTAAATAAACATTCTTTTTGATATTGATACTGATTCATATATTATGTAAAACAAGCCTAGGAAGTCTGGATAGTTCTCATGTGTAGGTGGAGAGCTTCTTTTATTGGAGCACATCTACTACATCAGCAACACCCTAAATCTGCCCACCTCAAATGTCTGTTTTCAAGCAGAATTTTTGAGAACAGGATTAGCACGGTGCAATACATGCTGAGCTAGAAAATCAAAATAGTCCTATGCTATTTTTGTAATAAAGTGTTTGAACATAGGGTTAGCCACTGGTATCCATGCCAACTGGGAAAATGACAACAGTATTTTACTACTCCAGGCACAGTAGTATAGTTAGTATAAGCAGGATATTATCCACACCAACCTGAAATAAATAAAAGCAACTCCTAAAACATGTACTTCACTATCATTAGAGCTCAGTAGAAAAGTATTGCTCTGTCTCGAGTGAAGGGTGCACCCAATATAGGCCAAAACCAAACGCACACAAGCTTAGAGTGCCCGCATAAATTATGTAAAACAAGCCCCAGGTAGTGCCCATGTTTAGGTGGATAGCTGCTGTTTTTAGAGCACATCTATAGCACCAGCATCAAACTGAGGGCCATATTATCAAGAACGGCAATAACATTATCGCCTCTTTAGCGGCAAGAAACTGCCCCTAAAGTGGCAATAAGGGACTTGATAATATGCCCTTGTGAATTCCCATAGAAGCCCAGGTTCTGGTGTGAACCTGGGCTTCTATGGGAATTCACAAAGGCATATTATCGAGCCTCTTATCGCCGCTTTAGCGGCAGTTTCTTGCCGCTAAAGAGGTGATAATATTATCGTCATTGTTGATAATAAGGCCCTAAATCAGCCCTTTTCTAGCAGAGTTTTTTTAGCAGAGGATTAGCACTGTGTCTTCCACTCCAAGCTGGAAAATCAGCAAAGCCTTTTATCGTTTTTGCAGCAAAGTCTTTAAGCACAGGATGAGGTAGTGCTATCCACACCGAGGTGAATGAAGACAAAAGCCTTTTACCACTCCAGGCACAGTATTACAGCTTTGGATTAGTGAAATACCATTCAAGTCAACCTGGGATGAATAAAAGCAACTGCTGACACATGTTTTGGTCTCCTTAGAGTTTGTCAGAGAAGTATAGGTTTGTCTTGACACAAGGGGGCACCCAGTAAAGGTCAAAACACTCACAATCGTACAGTGCCTGGGCTCAGAATTCTGGGTAGTTCCCAAGGCTCTGATCAATTAAAAGAAAACAATGAGTGGGCACATGACTTGGCCTGGCAGGAGCAATGGTGAACAAATACAAAACGGGCATCTATGAAATACATTTCACATAATGAAATGGTGTACAAGCGCATGCCAAAAAGGAGCACTTCATCCCTCCTCTATCAGCAAAAGCAGCACTAAAAAGAAATTACTGCAGAAATATAAGTCCAAAATGCGTGTGCTCCTATCTGTGGTACTACAAACCACCTCTAAAGCATCATTAAGAAATGTAAAACATCAACCAAAAATAATAACAGCAAAACTGAAAGAAATGTTTACAATAAACCTTAAAAATTCCCCAAAAATAACAACCCTAGTCAACAATTACCTGCCAAATACTTTTTAAAGATCCAGAAAACCCATAATAAACAACCATTTAACAAACACAAACACAGCTAAAACACATACACACTCACGCACAGACACATACACAAACGTCTGTGCCTGGCCCGTGCCTAGGGCCAGAACCCCTGTGTCTCTAGCCACAGAACATAGCAATGTGACATACTGAAAAGAAGAGCTTTGGAAATGGAACACAGGAGGCAAAACCTCCTGCTGCAAGATAATCAATCCCCTAAAAGAGCTTAAGAACTGCGAGCACTGTTTGCTGCAGCTGAGCTTTAGGAAAGTTAAGTCGCTAACACTACAACAAAAACCATTTCACTCACCCACTAGCAAGGGTGTTAAAGCCATGTTAATCAATGCACGATCGCTAATAAAACATAACACGGAAATTGCAGAAATGATTGAAAGCCATAAGCTTGATCTGGCTTTCATAACAGAGACATGGGCAGACGCAGCGTCAGATCCCGACCTGGCATTAGCACTTCCTGCAGGATATACCATCACTAGAGCTGATAGAACACTCAAGCGAGGGGGAGGGCTAGCTACTATTGCTAGAGAAAAGCTGTTGGTGTCAGGATCCCCAGCAGGCAGCACCCCAGAGTGTGAATTGTTATCCTTCCAGATATTACTCAACAAAAATTACACACTAAAAGAACTTCTTATATAGCGGCCACCAAAGGTATGGACCCCCCTTATGGACAAAATCAGTTCTTTCTTGGAAGCCAGTATAAATTACTCAGACTTCACAATTTTAGAAGATTTTAATTATCACCTAGAAAATGCAGCAAACCACAGCACAACCACACTTATTGACGCCTTGCTGGGCTTCTCACAAGGACAGATAGTTAAGCAAGAGTCTCATGTTGCCAGACACACCCTGTATGGAATTTTTACCTCAAACACTATGATTAAAGTCTTGGAGGTGGTTCCCGTTCCTTGGTCAGACCACAGAGCTATAGTGTACAACATAAAAAGAAATTTGCAGCAATTAACAACAATAAATACACCTATCACAGTTACCTATCAAGACTGGGCCAAAATTTACACTACTGACCTTCAAACCTCACCACTTGAAATTAAGCCAAACTTGGCAGCAGATACGAACAACACAGTTCATAGATTAACCACTTGGATCAAAACATCAGTAGATGCTGCAGCCCCCAATAAGAGCCTCTTATCCAGAAGAAAAAAGCTGGCTGAACCTTGGTTCTCGGAGAAACTGAGAGCTCAAAAACGAATTTGCAGAAGGACCGGAAGAAAGTGGAGGGCAAAATATGATCAGGTCATAAAAACCGACTATGCACAAACACTATCAGAAAACAAGAGACTGATCATTGAGGAAAAAAGTAAATATTTCACGTCGAAAATTTTGGAAGCTAAGAATTCCAGCAGGGAACTGTTTGCTACAGTAAAAAAAACTAGCAAATGTCCCAGCCAATTCCAAGACAGCCAGTACCCAGGAATTTTGTAATACTTTGGGTCAGTTTTTAAAAAATAAAGTTGAGACAGTATATCAAACCTTCATAGATCGCAATCACTCCTCCCCTAGGACATCTACGCCAGGGCCAGATAGTCATACACCTGGCACTAGTTTCTCCTTTTTGGTTCCATCGTGGGAACAGATCGTCCAAGTGGTGAAGACAACCAAATCAGGAGCCCCGTCAGACCCATGTCCTCCTAACGTCTTCCATCTGTTTCCTGAATTACTCAGTGAACAACTAAATTTAGTGTTCACAGAGATTATACAGTCAGGCAGGTTTCCTGATGCTTGGAAGGCAGTCTCAGTCCTGCCTCTGCTAAAAAAAACAATCTAGACCCCGAATAGCCTAGCAGTTACCGGCCAATTTCTAGAATCCCATTTTCGTCTAAGGTATTGGGGAAACTGCTTAATAAACAGATTACTTCTTTCATCACTGCAAGAGAACTCCGGGATCATTTTCAATATGGGTTCAGAGAGGGCCATGGAACTGAGACTGCTCTGATCATGGAAACAGAGGAACTCAGAAGATCACTGGACTCAGGAGTGAAATCCATCTTGATTTTGTTAGATTTATCAGCTGACTTCGACACTGTCAATAACGAAATATTAATCGGCAGATTAGCAGAGCTGGGCTTTCAGGAATCCGCCCTTAACCTACTGTCATCCTTCCTGACTGGCAGAAATTTCTCACTAGAATTGGGAGGCTCCGCATTCAAATCGTTCGAACTGCCGTGTGGTGTGCCTCAGGGTCTTCTCTGAGCCCCACACTTTTTAATGTCTATGTGACTCAGGTGGCCTCGATTATTAGGCAGTGCAGTTTCTCAGCAGTCTCCTATGCTGATGACACCCAGGTGGTGGTATCAGTATCAAATAGAGTAGATGAGACAGCTGATCACTTTAACAACTGCATGTCTCAGGTAAACACCTGGCTGCAGACTAACTGCCTGAAATTGAACGGCAAAAAAACGTAAGTCCTGCTGCTGAGCCCCGACCCTTCCTTCTGGTCGCCGAGATGGTGGCCGGATAACTTGGGAGACTGCCCGACACCAGTCTCCAAGGTGCAGTGGCGGCTGGTGACATTTCTGAGTGGTAGGGCAGAAAGAACCAAGATATATTGCTTGGTGAGTGAAAGATCTTCCATAGGCATTCAAAGAGTTTAGAATTAGGACTTCAACCACAATATGCTCGGCATTAACATTTTTAGGAACAGCTGCTGGTATTAACCTGTTAAATGTTTTAGTAAAGATATAAGAGCTGATAAAGGAAATGTCCAAGTACAGGATACGTGAACCTCTGCCAAAGAGATGTGGCCAAAGGAGAGTTTCCCACAGCATCATCCCATCCAGTAATGCTCATTCTCCACTGCTCCTCCGATCTACTCCCGGAAACCATCACCACTTACTGGACCACTATTTCCCTCCTATCCTCCATTCCTTGTGCCCATCAGTAAGCCCAACATGTACTGCAAACCAGCCACCAAATACACATAACTAATCCCACATCCTGTTCACATTCTTCCTCAAGGTTACACATCTTAGTCCATGCTGTACATTGAATAGAAACACAGTGCAGTGCTGCATGCCATCACTTCACAATTATTGGTAGACGTACAGAGGATTTCTTTACATTTTAATTACATTAACCTACAGTTGAACCATTTCAGGTATTGCTATTTACTCTAATGCCTTCAGTGCAGTGTCAGTTTTCAAATACACATATGCATGAGAAATAAATACTTTCCAAATGTAGAATTAGTTATATGCTGCCACTTCTCCCTCAGATATACTTATTCAAAACGGTCCAGCATTTTTCATTAGTAAAAACGTTACGGTAGTGATGTATTTCTGCATGAACCTTAATTGTAAAGCACGTGATCCAGCATCTTAAATAAAGCGCATATTACGGAGACCTTTACGGAAGTTTAAAAATCACCAGCATCCAACAGATGTGCCAAAATACATGCACCGTTTCGCTATGTTCCTGGGAATCGAACTTGTGACCCACAGCTTACACTTGGGTACTAGTAGAATCTGATGCACTGCCCACGGAGATCTATGAATCAGCACTGTGAAAATGCATGGACCCTGGAGGTTTACAGCAAACACCTAGTTCCAGATGGAAAATGTGGTCTGTTTTTGGGTCTGTGTATAATCCCATTTCTGTTGGTTAATGAGTGATCTGTTAAAGGCCACACCGGCACACTTCTGGCGACATCCCTACTGATCATGTACAGCTTCCCGTCCGATACAGTGCAGCTAGTCGGGCTCGGGTATAGTATGCCAGAGGTAGGTTTTCAAACTGTACGCCAATCCGCCCGCCCTAATGGCTTCCTCCTTTGGTGCATTGTTGACCCAGTTTGATGTTTGAATCTTCCATAGATATACAATACATCAAAAAAGCCCACGGCGGAATAAGAAAGCCTCAGCATATCTACACATGAAAGCTGCACAAGATTTTTTTTTAAATCGCAACACGATCGTGGCTGCAAGGGGTCGGGGGAAATAATGCTCTTTGATGCTGTTCAATCTCACTCGAAATGCTCGCTCCCTGCAATATGTGGCTTGCATTAAATTAGTTCCAGTGCGACTTTCCTTGGTGGAGTCATACATACTATACGGAACAGGGCACAGCAAAACTATGCACATAAAAAACACACAAAACAGAAGTGAGCCTAAGGATAAACAATCTCTTCAGACGACCCTTGATTTCCTTACAAGAACTCGTCAGAGCACGTTTACGAGCAGGCTATTTCGGTCTACCACACCAACATTTAACTCTGGCATATAACAGATGAGCCTAGCTGGAACCTCATCGATTATCTTCTTGGTACAGAAATTGTGTTAATTTACAAGACGGAAGTCGAAGGCACGGCCCACGGCACTTCTGGCCTAGTGTCATAAACTGCTTGTGAATGAATACATCCGAGTCTGGCCTGTTTGCATTCCCGCGCTCGGTTACATAACGTCCTTTAACAAAGTTCTTTAACTCTTGATCTGCACGCCCTCAACCCCATTGTGTACACATAGGTATATATAGCCCACGTCTCACTCATACCGTACGTTCGTACCTGCTAGCAAGATTACTAAATGGGCCTCTACAGTGCGACAGGAGGGTGTAAAGAAAGAAGCAGCAGCATAACATTACCTACCATATCACGACGACGAGTCAGGAGTCACGCGCTCTCCGGATGGATCGACGACTGACGACTGGACTTACTCAGTACTGGTCTGGTCTACTGACTTTCAGTTTCACTATCACTACTTGTTGTTGACTAAGTTGTGGCACTGGTGCGCCACGCGCTGCACGTCACTGCAGCTTACAGAAATGGCCAATCACCACGACATGGCTTGATATAGCCATGATATGTGATTGGCCATACTGTACAGCAGCAAACACCCACGCACGGCACCATGATCCTGACCCTGCTGCTGTCTACTCAGCCAATCCTGGCGCAGCCTTAACAGTGCCACTGCGCCAGGATTGGCCTCCGAGCAGGAGAAAATCTGCCCATAATGAGACCGGGCCCTGCCAGGGGGGTGGGGGGGGAGGTCTAATAGTTGTACGCATGCGCAGGCCAGTCTCAATTATGAGTACTCCTGGCTGTCACATGCGCAGTCACCCCGACCCCGCTGCAGCTGCTTACGCTCTCTGGCGCTGTCACTCACTCTCCCACAACCCCGCCCCCCACGGCCCACTTCCATAAGCAAATGCCCGATTCTGCCGGGCTCGTCAGTGCGCTCTGATTTATTTGAAAGAAATGTGTTTGAATTATGTTATGCATGTTGTTGGCACCAGCGGCGGTCGTCCATGGCTAGTGGGGCAACGCCCCAACGCCCCCAATGGACGCACCGCCACTGCCTAGGTGTGATCCTTGATGACAGACTGACATTTGACGGTCAAATGAATAAACTTTCTTCCACCTTCTGGGGTATTTTAAAGATGATCAGAAAGATCCGTTATTTCATACCCCCACATGCATTAAAGATACTGGTGACAACCTTGGCTCTTTCCAGGCTGGACTATGGCAATGCCCTTTATATAGGAATGTAGGGATACAATCCCAGTATCTACAAAATTGCAGCGACTGCAGAATGCTGCCGCTAGATTGATGATGGGCATCCCCAAATATGAAGCAATCTCCCATAGACTGAGAGCCCTCCTCTGGCTCCCAGCGGAAAAAAGAATCAGATTCAAATCACAGTGTCTTGCTTATAAGGCACTTCAGGGCAAAGGACCACTATATCTGAGATCGCACTTGAAATGGTACGGACCAGCCAGAAATCTCAGGTCATCTCACTCAAAATTGCTACAAATACCCAAATATAAGCAGGTTCGCTGGGGAGGCAGAAGCTTCCTACTGGGGACAGCAAAAACTTGGATCCAACTGAGCTTTCGGAATCTTATAGGAGCATCACTTGGTCTGCCTACCTAATACGCCCTGCCAATTCCAGCGCCAAGACGCCTTCAGGCATACATGCACTATACAAATCGCCAAATCAAATCAAACATAGGAGGCTGAGAAAAAAGTCCTTTCTTCATGATCTAAACTTCAGAAATCCTTCTAAAAAGACATACCTTTACGGAAAAAAAACGCATTTTGGTATCCGCTTCATCTCTACCCATTGCTCCTGAGAGTCCTCTTGATCCAAAGCTTTTCTTTTATTTGTGAGGTGGCTGATGAAAATATCTAAACACTCTATAGAAGTAACATAAAAAGTGTGTTTTTTTAACTTAGCAGTTAGAATTATATTGTATTGGTTGTTGCTGCACAGTTTGCACAAGTTTTACATAATCTTGCTCTGGAGTGAATCAGAATTCGTCTGATACAGATGAGAAGAAAAACATGAAGGCCATCCCTGAGACCGCATTATAAAAAAGTGGAAAGTTGTTAGAGCATTACTCATGGAGATCCAAGATTCTCCTTGCCATTTCCATTTTGCATAAATGGTAGCTTTCCCACCTTGGCGTAGCAGTACTGAGATCAACAGCAATGGACAGCAGTTCTTAATTGTCACCTTTTTGAAACCCAGATAAACAATGCAGGTTGTTAATTCCCTCCTTTTCTTCAGAAAATAAAACAAACCATAGAATGCTCGGGACATAGAGTCCCAGGTAATGAGGAGCTGCTCCAGATAGGCTTTCATATGGTCTGATTCCTTTTGTTTCACGCCATAAATATTAATGAGGTAAGTCTCAAATTGTGACCCACTAGGAATCTCCGCCATGAGAAGGGACGGTGGCCTGCTGAGTTCAGCAGACCACCATAGCTCTGACTACTTTTACATAAAGCATTTTTTCTTTAAGTTCAACCTACATTCCCGAAAGGAAAAACGGGATGTATTTAAACTAAAATAATGATAGGTATAATTGCCATTGGACAACTGCCTACTCCAAAAAAATACCTTTTCAACATTCACAAAGGGGAAGGGATCCCTTGAGGACCCCTTCCCCTTTGTGAATGGCTTATTGTGGAAAATTAGTGCGTTTTGGTGAACATTATCTGCGCCATCTTGCCTCTTCCCCTGATGCCACACTTTTGTCGTGCGCGCCCGCCATTTTAAGATGCCCCGATCAGAACAAACCCTTTTGCATGCCGCTGGCCCCTGACATAGCCCTTTGCCTTCGCTAAGCCTGCACGCTGACCACCCCCTGCTTGCACCTGCCTTGAGTCATAAACCCCTCTTCGGCGCTGCTCTGCCCCCGGCCCTCATCCTGTTCCCAGCGCGACACCTCCCTGCTTTCCTTTCATGATCTCCGGCCCTTAGATGCAAACCCCCTTTTTCCCCGTGTGCCCGTTTTGTCCTCCCCATTCCCAAGCCGACACCCAGCTCTGCCGATACCACCCTTGCCCCTCCCCGTACAATAGAAAGCTTCCCCCATCAAAGAAATCCCCGGGTTGATCAAAGCCCCCACCCCATGAGACCCAATCACACTCCCCACATTCCGTGACTCGGCGGATTATCCAGCTGCGTGATGCTCATCACCTGTTGTGATTAGGGTGGGGATTTCAACTGTAAATGTGTGTGGGAACGGGCCCCAAAGGGGGATTCCGGGTATGTCTTTCCGTATATCAAAGCTTTGTCACATATATGTAAACTGCAATAAAAACCATAAAACACTGTATATAAGGGGCCAGGCCTCAAAACGTAAGTTAGAGCACCTCAGAACGATACCTTCTGTCCGTTTCGTTGTGTTCTCCTCCGGAGAGAATAAAAAACCTTGTTTCCTGCTTTCCAGTCTCCAGCGCCTGCCTCTTCATTGATTTAAATGACTAGAGGGTCACAGAGGCAATACCGCCGGGCAAATATCGATTGTCCCCGACCCGATTGAAACTGTTTTTACAATTGGCGTCCCAAGCGTGGGGCCCATCAGCGACTCGTGGATCCAGTGGGAGAGGTCCCGACGACAGAGTGAACGACTGCAACGATCGGGAGAGCTCTTGCCCAATAGACCCTCGTCTGGCAGCCGATCATCCGAACTTCACTAGTTCCGAACAGACCTCTCTCGAGTGATCTACGGTCCTGACTGGGAACCATCAGGAGTGCCGTGAGAAATACGAGAAAAAGAGGACGATCGGGCGCTGGATTCGGAAGACAAGAAACTGTCCACATGGTCCGGGTAAGGTCGTGTTGCCACGACTAATTGCGAAATTTGTTTTGATCGCTTGATTGTTCAAAATACTAGTATTGCCTTGTTTATTTTTATTTAGAGATTCACTGTCTGCAAACGGAGAAGCAACAGGCTCTCTCTCCCTTTGCAAGCAGTGGAGGATAAGTAGGGTAGCAGCCGTGCTTATTCTTTTTCTCCCCCACTCAATAATTGCTTGAAACTGAACTGTTGTTCACAAACTATTGTTTCCTGGAGATTCTCTGTCTGCAAGCAGGGAAGAGACCATCCTTTTTGCAGATAGTGAAAAGGGTAGGTAACGCAGATCTTTGCGATCCTACTCATTCTCCCCATTGTTATTTTGTTGGTCTATTGGTTTTTTTTGGGATCCATGAGGTATTCACTGCCTGCAAACAACGTAGAATAGAAATATTCTGTCTAGTCTTTGCACCTAGTGATAAGATAGGCAGTGCTGACTTTTTAGTCCCTCGTTACGAGCCGTCATGTCTGTCTTCTCCCCATTGATAAATAGCCTGTTTAGCCCGGACCGGGTGTTAGAGGTGGACCATATGGCTCCACTAGAAGGCACCCCTAATAAGGACATGTTCATAAACTATGGGTTAGTCACCATAGCTTATAATAAATTATGGCACAGGTATACCGAAGATAGCCAAGACAAACAGTGGCCACTGGCAGGATCCTTTGACCTTGATAAAATAGAAACGTTAGAAATAGCCCTTCGAAATAATAAGACGACGCCAATTATGCTCGACAGTCTCGGTATGTGGCGCAGAGAGGCTACGAAACGACAGAGAAAAGACGAGGATAAACCAAGTAGGGAAATATACCGACAGGACAACCCCAGGACACCGCTACCCACAACTTACCCCCCGACACTATACCAAGGACGACCAGACTTAGGGTCAGACCAATGCGCTTTTTGTAGGTATGTCGGACACTGGAAAGCCCAATGCCCGACTCTACTGAGCGTGAGTAGGAGCAGAGGACCGACAGGAACGACAGACCGACAGTACGAGAAAAGGCGCGAGACAGAGAAGAACCCGACTTACATAGACAGGCCAGACAGAACCACCACGTTTGATTATGCCCGATGGCACAGATTTCGCCAGGAAAATCTCAGCGGCATGATCAAGTTCTCCTAGGTCGGGCAATGTCAAGACGGGAACCCAGCCTCGTTTAAAAACTTACAGACGGAAAGAGATAATTATGACCGATAACTGTTTTTATATTTGTCTTGGGTCTTTGTATGTCGTACTTGTACTGCCCCCCCCGTCTGAGTTCGTGTGTATGTAAATGTACAAATCTGCGTCACCCCTCTACACGTGTTTCCGTGTTACTCGACCCCTGTTAGCAGAAACTTAGCATAAAAGCAACCTGGAAAGAAAGAAATGATAAAACAAAATCCGTAGAACATTAATAAACTTGAACTTTTAATTTAACACAACAAACAAGGAATAATAACGATAAACTGTAGAAAATGAAAGTCAAACAGAACATTCGCCCCCCCCCCCCATTCTGGAACCTTCCAAAATAGGGCAGGGTTACGGCTACGCCCAACCAACGGCAACCCATATAAGGCGAGCCCCGCCGCCAACTCTTGGTCAGGAAATCTTAACGTATGGGGGAGCCGGAGGAGAGGCAGGAGCCCGCAGCCTGGGCATTTGCAGGTAGTCCCGCCACATGTCTCCTTGGCCGGCCGCAACGGGCCTGGAGAGACTAAGGTAGTCCCGCCACATGTCAAGAGGAGAGCGAGGCATCTCTTCCTTTTCTCTTCTGTCACAGCCGCAGCAGTCCTGGACGGCGGGATGTCCTGCACGTACCTCCACAACAATTTGTCCAAGTTGGGCTGGGAGGGAGAGGCGACGCGGACGAGCCTCTCCCACCTCCACCGGTAGGAGGTTTCCCAGCCCCCAGTCCGACGCCGAACACCCCCAGTCAGGCGATGGTGCCCATACTTCCACAGCACCGGACACACCATGGTACACCCCAGTACTTGCGCAGCACCGAACACACAATGGTGGCACCCCAGTATTTGCGCAGCACCGAACGTACAATGGTGACACTTAGGGAACACCGGATGTGGAGAGGCCTTCATGCAGGGCGATGAAAAGGAGCGGCATGGAGTGCACCGGGAGAAGGAGACGATGTGAACGAGTCTCCCTCGCCCCCCCCAGGTGGGGGCATCACAGCTGCACCCCAGCTGAACGTCCCGCTCTCACAAAACAGGGACCTCTTCCTTTCACTCCGAAGGGTCTCTTCCATTCTTGCAAACTCGACGAGGGTGGCCCCTGTAGGGCCTCAAAATGGCGTCTGGATCCGCTGGAAGGCGGGCCCCGGCCACTAGAGTAACTTCGGCCAGCCATACAACTCAAACATTTGTCCCATGGAGCACGAGCCCCCATCTCCGGCAGCATCTCCGCAGCCTTGAAGATCATACAAAGGTCCCCGGCGGAGCCTTCGGCCTTTGCAGGTTTCCGGTAAGGGACGGCTGCTTCGATCGCCAACGAAACAAACATGACATTGCCACACCTTCTGTTAGCGTGAATTCTAGAACTGCCGAAAAGGATTCTGGTCCAAACTGCCAGTAATGGAAACATTTCCCCCTGATGCTGCTTCCGGACTGTGCCGGCCCCGCCCAAAATGGCGCTGGTATCAATCGGAACTTACGAACACCTCGTGGTGTTCCTTCGCACTAATATAAACTTGATGTTCTGAGATTTTTGTGATCCTTTGTACACTTGGCTAGAAAAGACAAGGAGAGCTCACTCGACGAACAGTATGAAAAGATCCCCGTTACAAACGTTGATTACGAATATACAATGTATTATATTTTTATAACTGATGTAAACCTCATTCACGATACATGCGTACGGTATGTATATAGGAAACCTGATTACAACTGTTATGCTTATGTTTCTAAATTATGAAAATATATGCCCCCGAACCCCCAGCCAATTAATAGACGTTTTAGTCTCTCACAAATGAATGAATGAAACTTTCCGATGTTTTTACTGTTGCAAACGACACCCCCGCTGTACGCACTTTAGCCATTGCCACGACCGACCAAATACGACCACACCCTCCTAATCCATATGCTGAAATGAATTTGCAAAATAAAGTCTTTGAAACTATGGACGGGTATTGCATGCTTTATTTTAAAACAATATGGGATGGGTAGGAAAGTTCTTTTTTTGTGCACCCTACTCTGCTCTCTCTTTAAGGTTAAAGGAAGATGGTTGCCCAGCCCTGGAGGACGGATCGGATCGACAACACGACACTCCGTCTTAAAAGTACGCGACTGACTCATGAACTCTCGCGTAGAGGAAGACCGTGACTTCCAAGGATGGGTAAAACGAATGGTGTAAATGAGGGAATGTAAAAGGAGGGTGAAATGAAATAATGTAAATATTGTAAAGTACAACGTTCCAAAGTAGCAGGGGCCCAAGAACCGAAGAACTTTAGAACGCCACGGCGTTGAAAGAGGTTTAAGGATCCCGATAGTGAGATATATCCTTTGACTAGATACCTCGCACTAGGCACCTCTGGTTTCCTTTTTATGTTTCCCCGCACACGCCCCACATGAACACTCTACCCCCCCTCGACTCCGAAAACCATATCCCCGGGGACCCTGCCCCAAGGAGGAAAGACGAGTTAGAGGTAAGTAAAGGACTTATGAATCCATGTATTTGTATGCGCGCGAATGCTGTCTCCCCCACCCCCTCCCCTTTTTTCCTCCCTCTGCAGGTTACATCAGAGATTACAGCCAAGGTGTGGCGAAGATCTGAGACCTTGCCATGTCTAAGTGCACGAAACGGACTAGCGCCGCAGGGTGGTGTCTAAGCACGCCTGCAAACTACTCACGTATCGAACAAACCCGAAAAATTAGCACAACCTGATAAAAAGTGATCACCCTTAAACCAGACCGGACGAATGAACCCACGTTACGTATGATGCGAAACTGTGAGGGAATGTGTGTGTGTGTGTGGCTGAGGCGTTGACCCAACTGGTCAAAGGACCGAGAATGCGAGAAAGTGCGACAAAATGGTACCTCCTTTTTCTTCTTTCCTTTTCCCAAAGCACGTCCCCTCTACCCTGTCTAATGCTCAAACTGCATGATTACAAGCTAACGTGGACTCGTGAATACCCTTTACTGTGTAATGCACTAAATAGCCTTTCTCGAACGCACTGCCGCCCTCTCCGTTGCACGTGTACTATTTAGCCTGCCGTTGCTCTCTCTCTCTCTCTCTCTCTCTCTTTCTCTCTTTCTCTCTCTCTCTCTCTCTCTCTCTCTCTCTCTCTCTCTCTCTCTCTCTCTCACTCTCTCTCTATTTTTTCACTACCACTCTTCCGAGTGGTTAGCCCCGAAATTGGCAGATTGCCACCCCTAGCACACCACCTAATTGGCTTCAAATACCGTCAGTATTTGCACAAACATTTGTCTTTAATGCAATCACCCTGAGGCCGCGTCATTACCTCTCCTTTTCCGCTAGAAGTCAATGAACCCAGGTTGGGCCGTAAGGGAAAGGACAGGTAAGACGACAGAGGTTCCCTAATCTGGCCCGAAATAAGGGAACTACATGTCAACGGCTCCTATAGTATAAAACAAGGACCTCAGAATACGCGACCCTCCCCTCCCCGAATCGTCGCAATACCCAAACCAGAAAAACGATCACCCCCGTTGCCTCCCCTGTCTATGTCCCTGGTTGTTTCCCATAAATCCCCTGTCCTTCCTAGTTAAGTAACCGGGCTGTAAAAGGTTACGTAGGACCCAGAATGATGTTTTACAAGGTTAACAGACTAGACCAAGGTAAAGAAATCGTCAAAATGAACCTCGCAGTAGCTGAAAAACAGGATGCACCGATAGAAAGGAAATGTTTAGCCATGTTCGTCTCTCAGCGAAATACCTGTGTAGTACCATGTTGACGACTCACTGTACCCTTTTGTAAATGTGAAACTCTAGAGAACGGCATATCTTTGCCAGATTTATCTCCCGAAGGTGGGTTACCATCAGATGAACTGTCATGCCTGTAATAAATGATTATGAAGGAAAGTCATAGTAAATCCAGCAGGTCCGCCACCGGTCATTCATATGCCAGTTGTGAACGTTAAAAATGACGGACATTTTCATTCTTTGCCTGGAGCTGGGAGAGAAATAGACTTTTTGATTATCTTCATCCGAAAATTTTCTAAAAGACTGTCTTTTCAAACTTGTTTAAGGGTACTGCTGTTGGAGGAGAGAAGGACCGGATGTGGGAGCACGAGGCCCGACTGCAGACTAAGGGACACCTACGACATTGGCCAAGGCGAGACCACGACTGAAAAGAGCTGCAGGACGAGGCACTGTTTTCGACAGCATGAAAAGAAAGGGTCGACCTGATGCCCCTGCTCGACGTCCAGTGCCTGTCGACAAGTCCCCGCTCTCTGAATTCCGTCACACGCCCGCCTATTTGAAGTCTCTCGTTCCCCTAGTTTGTTCCTAATTTGGCCTTGCTCCATCCCCCTCTTTTTCCTCTGACCTACCCTATAGACTGTTTTGAACGCTCTTCTTCCATCGGGACTTTCTGACAATCACCTCAAAGGACACGGGGCGAAAAGGACCTTTTCCGACCAGAAACGCGAGGAAAGGGTCGTGCCCTGCAACGCAGAACTTAGACCAGAGCTGGACTCGTAGCTCCACCGCCGGTGCTCAACAGCGCCAACGAAAGACCACAAAGAACAATGAGAACTCGTAAACTTCGAACGTTTGACCTCCTCAACCACCGTTTTTTTCTACGCCTCATTTCTCTCCCAGCCACCATTGTATTGATCCTGCTCCAATCCGAATCCGAAATATGTATTAACCTGCCAGTTTACGTTATGATATGTACTTGCTGCTCGCCGTTTTTGTATTTCATTCCTATGACTTTCCTGCTGAACAAATTTATCAAAGTTCATCAAATAGGTGCACCTCCTAAAAACTAGAAACCTCAAAGTGTATTGTTTACAACTCTTTATCTTGGGTTTCCTACCGTTCTCTCTCTCATGCTCACCACAATAGACCCGAGTAGAAAATGAACCAACAAGATGTCTTGAATATGTTAAAGGAGGGACTGTGGAAAATTAGTGCGTTTTGGTGAACATTATCTGCGCCATCTTGCCTCTTCCCCTGATGCCACACTTTTGTCGTGCGCGCCCGCCATTTTAAGATGCCCCGATCAGAACAAACCCTTTTGCATGCCGCTGGCCCCTGACATAGCCCTTTGCCTTCGCTAAGCCTGCACGCTGACCACCCCCTGCTTGCACCTGCCTTGAGTCATAAACCCCTCTTCGGCGCTGCTCTGCCCCCGGCCCTCATCCTGTTCCCAGCGCGACACCTCCCTGCTTTCCTTTCATGA
This sequence comes from Lissotriton helveticus, assembly GCF_964261635.1. NCBI lineage: Eukaryota > Metazoa > Chordata > Amphibia > Caudata > Salamandridae > Lissotriton > Lissotriton helveticus. The sequence continues at coordinate 44,442,748 of NC_136064.1, read as the reverse complement.
TCTCCGGCCCTTAGATGCAAACCCCCTTTTTCCCCGTGTGCCCGTTTTGTCCTCCCCGTTCCCAAGCCGACACCCAGCTCTGCCGATACCACCCTTGCCCCTCCCCGTACAATAGAAAGCTTCCCCCATCAAAGAAATCCCCGGGTTGATCAAAGCCCCCACCCCATGAGACCCAATCACACTCCCCACATTCCGTGACTCGGCGGATTATCCAGCTGCGTGATGCTCATCACCTGTTGTGATTAGGGTGGGGATTTCAACTGTAAATGTGTGTGGGAACGGGCCCCAAAGGGGGATTCCGGGTATGTCTTTCCGTATATCAAAGCTTTGTCACATATATGTAAACTGCAATAAAAACCATAAAACACTGTATATAAGGGGCCAGGCCTCAAAACGTAAGTTAGAGCACCTCAGAACGATACCTTCTGTCCGTTTCGTTGTGTTCTCCTCCGGAGAGAATAAAAAACCTTGTTTCCTGCTTTCCAGTCTCCAGCGCCTGCCTCTTCATTGATTTAAATGACTAGAGGGTCACAGAGGCAATACCGCCGGGCAAATATCGATTGTCCCCGACCCGATTGAAACTGTTTTTACATTATCATCTCCTTTAAGGAGGTGATAAAACATGAATGTTTTGTGGAAGGAATTTGGTCGCAAAATATTAATACATGTACTGTAATTCAGTAATTGGAAGGAACACCCTAAACACGCCTCTTACTAACACCAAATCGGAATATGGTTGTAAACCCAAATTGGGTTTCGTTAACATGTTGCCAAATCACAATTTGAGCTTTACATCAGAAAGAATATTTTTGCGGTCACCAACCCCCAACTCTGCATATCGATCCATTTGCGACCTCAAAAATGCTTTGTATATTTGGCCCTAAATCTGATTCAATTTACAAATGACCATCTTTAAATAACATAGGGGCGATTAGGATTGCGTTTTTTCTGCATCCTCTGGGCCGGCGGAAGTGTCCGCCGGCCCGGAGGATGCAGAAAAACCACTGCGGAGCCTTCAAAGACCCCCCGCCAGATTAGGATGGCTGGGGGGTCAGGAAGACCGTCTGCAGCTTTTCCGCCGCGGTCGCCTTTCCGACTGTGGCGGAAAAGCTCTAACATGGCTGGCGGTGTCTATCAGACACCGCCAGGCACATTAGGATGTTGGCGGTCCTATGCCTTTCCACGGCGGTATTTCCGCCGTGGAAAGGCATACAGTCTTTTCTTTGGGGGCCCGTTGCGGGCCCCCAGCGGTGAAGGGGGGGGTGGGGGGTGCACATGGGGTGGTACCTGCCTTTGCGTGCACGGAGCGGCAGGCACCACGCGGTGCCTGCCGCTTTGTGCATGCAAATGCACTGCTTTGATTTTTGACATTGCGGCGGGTGCTGCTTCAATGTTAAAAATACAGGATGTGACCGCCAGGGTGGTGATCACATCCTAATTTGCATGGAGGGACCGCCGCTGCCCCTGCGGACGGTCCCTCCTACTCTGGGGTGGCATCCGCCCGCCATCCTAATCGGCCCCATAGTGTGGTATTTATTAGTCCAACCTACTTTGGATTATGCTGCAACCAGGTGAATATTCATCACAAACCGGATTGATTTGGTAATAAACCTTCATGGTTTCTAAATCTGCTGCTTTCTCTCATTACTGTGGGGCAAAATGTGCTCCACTGTCATTGAAGTATCACTGGTTGATGTTGATGTTAAGCCTCAGTTCGAGCCAAAGTTCCATCCATTCGAGGGCAGGCTTATACTTTCAGTTGCACCAACGACTTTGCACATTGCAAACCCCATCCCCGGTTCCATCACCAACAAAGGTGATTCTTTACTATTAATACTGTTCGAACTCCCTTTGGCCTTTGAAATCGATGATCGGATGAGAAACACTATAGATTCACATCTGGAACTTTCAGTTATTTTTTGTTAATGCATCTCCTGATTTTTTGCACCAAAACCAGCTTTTGAAGACTGACACCTCAAGATCACGGAAGCTACCAATCACCTGTAAAATGTTCCATGCATCCTCTTTACCCCCATCTTTAACCTTAATATAGAACAACATGTAACTTTCTTTCTGAGCAATGTCATCAAAGTACTTAAATATGCAAATGGTATGATTGCTACATGACATTCAAAAGGAACAACAGCTTCTTCAACATACTCAAGACCTGCCTTGCTTTCATGTAGAATTAGATGTCAAGGGGCAAGCTGAAATGAAACCTATCCAAGGCAAATTTATTCTTCTTCACAAACAGTAGTAAACAATCCCAGATAGATCCACACATCAGTTGTCAATTCATGATTTCGTATCAGGCTCCCACCCAATAGTCCATTATACATTCAGAGGCCCGGATTTATCATAGGATTGCGTTGCCCTTGCGTCACGCAGAATGACAGAAAGGCAACACAATTCTTAAGCCAGATTTACCAAGTCATGCAAGGCCGCCATGCATGGCCCTGCGTTGCTTTGTAAATGTGGAGTAATGCAAGGCAGCACTGCCATGCATTAGTCTTTGCTGGTAAGGCATTGCATGGTTGGAGAGTGGGTGTTCCCACGCACCATTTGTTTCCTTTTTTTAAGTATTCTGCTTTCTGTATCACACTAAGAAAGAGGAAACCACCTCTAAGAATTATTTATGTGCAGGAAGGTGTCCCTTTTTGCATGAAAACAATCTTGCCTGCAATGCAGGCACCCTTGAAGGAATGCACCTTACATTAGAAAATATGGCACATTCCTTCTCACTCCATTTGAGGCAGCACAGCAAGTTGTCTTGCTGTGTTGAGTTGCATCAAATAATCATAAATCTGGCCTGAGGGGTAGTCTGTGTTGGACATGCACTCCTACTCAGACCTTCCCTTATCCGATGGCTTTTTTCATGGGCCTGTGTGTGTATAAATGCACATTCTTGATGAACTAACTACCCCAGATAGGCAAATCCACTCATGTTTATATGATCTCTGCAATTATAAACCTGTAGTGTTGGTATTTGGTTTGCATAATTACTTAAAACCATGTACATTTCTTTCATTTTAAAAAGAGCTTCAGTAAAAATATAACAACTCATGAATAATTCCTTAGTAAAAGCAATTAAAAAACAGTGATGTGTTAAGATCAAATATTTCAAGAGAAAGTCAGTAATAGGCGACTGTTTCCCCCCACCTTCAAAATTCTCAATTTCAGCCCCTCAAACACAACTTTATGGTTCCGGCAGGTCCGGATTTTCAAAATGCGCTAAACTTATCGAAGTCAAAACTTCCTTGGTGGGATCAACTCCTCGCAGACACATAGCACGTGGGTCAATGATTCCTCTCCCTTGGCACAAAGGCGGCATTGCCTGTCCAACTCCTCCAGGTTCCTCCGCCAATACCAATAGGACTTCAAGGGATTAAACTCAAGAGCAGGTCCATTAACTGACGTTTCATGGTGAGGTCAAGGGGCAGGGAAAGGTAGGATGGCAGGGATCCTGGCTCACAGAACATCGAGGCCAGACTAATGCTCCAGATGTTTCACTGCTTTTGCATCCTGGTCTAACCTGGGGAGGCATGGAGAGCAAAAGAATGATGGATTTACCCCAGATCTCTTGACGGGGGAGAATATTTTGATTTGTTCTGCATTCCGTCCATCAATTGTGTGCCTTGTGCATCCAGGTCTGCCGGCATTAACCCAGCTTGTTTGGTCAGCAGCTTGGCCACCACCGGTACCCGTAGCTCTCTTGTCCAGATTGTGCTAGCTTCTAAAAACTCCAAAGCGTGAGCTAGGAACTTTTGCCAGTTCGTTGCTGGGTTGCTTATGAATTTCCAGATGGGATTTTTCAGCGTGCGCTAACGATAATATTAATGATAATATTTAATTAACATAAACTAGATTTGTTATCACTGTCATAGCAAGAATGGCAATTTCTGCTATTTTTAAACAGCTGAAACTTAGCATTTGCGATTTTTAACTCCTGGCTTAATAGGATCACAACGGGTGCTAATTAACAGAAAATGGTCAAAAAATGTTCTTTTTCACTTATCAACTAATTGGAAAAGCATCTGAAAATATGCTCATGGGGTTCGCACTCGCAGGCTATACAAAAAGGCAAAACTAAGCAAAGCAATATTCTGTAAAATTAAAGTCTGAAATATGAAAAAAGGAAAGTAATAGTCGAACGCATAACTAGAACTCCCTGTCTCGACTTCTGGTGGTCTGCTTTTTTTATAGTCTGGCTATTTGTTATTAACATTGTTGCTGGGGTGCAGGGAAGTGTTATTTATTTGCCATTCCAGTTATACTAAGAACGCATTATTTATTACAATATACATGTTTCATTGTATCCAAAGTTAAGGTAACAATGGATGTAAGTAGTCTGTGGCCATCATTGGTGCTAAGAGTAGCAAAGAATGAATCCCTTTATTCAGTCTAAGCAGTGCCTAGTGTGGTTGCATCCTTGGTGGCGTGTCTTTTGGAACTGTGTGCTCCTTTGTGTTGCCAACTTATACTCGCTCCTCCCCGATGGACCTCATTCTTGATGATCTTTTATATCCATGGTAATCAAAGAAGTCGAAAGCCAACATTGATCCTAATGTGGATTGTGGAGCAATGGAGAACACCTCAGGAGGTCTAAGTCTTCCAAACACTGGACAGTTCATTTGTGATCTTTGGAGCAGGTAGGGATGGACGTTGCTCAACAACAACAGATGACTACCATTTGTGCAGTGCCTAATTTGTAAAAAAAGATGTGCCAGGGCTGTCGTCAGGAGACCACTGCAGCTTGCACCACACATTGCGCCTGCCACGCTGCCAATAATAGTAACCACACACCTACTAACCATCACACTCCTATAAGTGTGACAACTCAGACTATTTCAGGCCCAAAAGCTATAAGAATGGTTTGGATGGCAGACAATAGTCTTTTTTTTTTAGTCCTCCTATTTGACAAAGGCAGAGAGCGAGATCTTTCTGAAGGTCTGAGGGATCTGGGGGGCATATACCTTCCAAGATCTATGCCAGGGAGACCAAAGCCTTTTCCAACTCGCAATTGATAAGCAGACTAGTGGTAACCACCACAGATCTCGCCAACACATTGAGCTTGTCTTAATCCTTGGACTAGGCCGAATATAGCAAAATACAAAAATATAATTTTAAACCTAACTACGAAAGTACATTATGCATGCAAATATCAAGAGCCAAAAGAGATAAAAGAGACCTACATTTTATTTTTCTTAGCTGAAACTATCTGTCAGTCCAATCTAGCTATATGTCTTGAAAAATTCAGCCAACTCATACATGTAGGGGGGAGCTCTGAGACCCATTTTTATACATTTCCCTTTGGGCATTTGTCATTAAAATAAACAATAGAGATCTGGTGTTCTTCTACCAGTTTGTTTTATCTACTCCAAATATAACCAAAGGAAGACTTACCTCAAATTCGTTACCCAGGATTTTTTTTTAATACGTTACCCACTTCTCGCCAGAAGAGCCGGATAGCTGGACACAGCCAAATAAGATGTATATTCCAATTGGCATTTAAGGCAGCATCTTCTTCTAGGACCTCCCATCTTAGCGAGCTTCTTGGGAGACCAGTAGGCCCTGTATAGGGTGAACAAGTGGAGCTGAAGTTACCGAAGCCCATAATGTAGCAGCAGATATTTGCCATAAGTCTTGGATATCGCAACCTGGCATGTCCAGCTTCCAGATTTCTTCAGCCAGGATCACATCCCTGTCATCTCCTTGAACTAATGCCCAATACCACCTGGAGACCTCCTTTCTATAGGTTTGTGTTTTTAACTAATCTTTCTTGACCTTTGACTCCACCCCAAGGTTTAACTGGGTTCACAACCAACTAACCAGCTGGTAATATTTAAATCTGGATAACTTAAAATCCATCTTCTAGCTTAGTTCAGTCCAAGTAAATATCGTCCCTTCCTACATGAGCTGGCCCCAAAAAACCTATGTTTACTAACGGTGAAGCTAGCCTATCTATCTTACATAGTGGGGTTCCTGGAGAGTTCCATCTTGGTGGCATAGAGATACAGTAGGGAATACCTCGAGTTTTTATTACCTGAATCCAGATTTTAGAGGCTACAATTAGTATCTTAAATGTACATTTTTTAACAATTTAGCGTGTGCAAATTTAAACAAGAATCCTTTACTTTCTTCTCCTAGGTTGCTTATTAGAGCCCTATATGTAATTGCCATATACTGGAGGGTCATCAGTAGTCATCTGGTGTTTTGCAAAAACAAAGGCCAATAATACAATTGAAAATCTGGAAGCGCTATGCCCCCTTCCAGTTTTTTCTTCCTAAACTTTTTCCAGGAGATTCTCACGCTTTTACTCCTCCATACAAAAACTACTGAGTTGCCCATGAAGATTTTTGAACCAGGCAGGCTTAAAGAGCAAAAGAAAGTGTTAAATATAAATGTAAATTTAGGGAGGATTGTCATTTTGACTAAATTAGCTCTTCCTAAAATGGATAGTGGAAGGAGATCCCAGCTTTGCAAAAGCCTTTTGGTTTCTTGCATAAGTCGAGTATAGTTTATTAAAGGCATTTGCTCCAGGTCTTTTGGTACTCGCACCCCTAATAATAATAATAATAAAGGAGTTTATAAAGTGCATGGTTACGCCATACCGGCGTGTCCCTGCGCTAGGGTGAGAGAAGAGGCAGCGCCTCAAACCAAGTCCAGAGCAGCCCACCTAGCCAACATGAGAACAGATGGGTTTTAAGAGCCTTCCTAAACTTCAATTCAGAAGTTTCCATCCGGAGGCTCAGGGGGATCTTATTCCAGCTCTGAGCCGCCAAGAGCCGAAAGGACCTGCCTCCCATTCTGGCCGTCTTAACCTTCGGTACAAGCAGCAGGCCAGTCCCACTCGATCTAAGAGACCTTACGGGCTTATAGCAGGTAACCAGATCCCTCAAATAAGAGGGACCCGTGTCCTGGATGATGCAAAGGCATTTTAGTGGGAGAAACCTCCATATATTACATATGATTGAAGTTATAGTTAGGAGGTAAGAATGAAATGACACTATTCATATCTGATATCTAGAATAGATCCTGTAATTAGCATTTATAAATAATTTACACAAATAATATTGTTACAGATATAAATCGACGGAATTCTACTAAGAAAATGTAAAGAGAACATGATATAGGTGCCAAAACCAAGTAACTTTGACAACCCTTTCTAACATATGACTTAGGTAAGTATTTATGCATAACAGGTGGTTCTTTGCAATACTCCTGTTGAGAGGACAAATAGCTCCTGGCGGACTTTGATATATTTAATTTTTTTTGGGATAGTATTTCCATCACCTTTTAGATGCTTGGATAGTGAATTGCCCTATAATCAGATCGGTTTTGAATTCAATCTATGAAAGCATGACACTAGAAAAGAGTTAATAAAAAGTCTTTTGGCTAGTTAGATCTGAAACTGTTCTGTGGACGTTTTTCTACAGCATCTACTGTATACCAACCAATGACAAGTCCCCCTTGCCATCTATTATAGATAGAATACCAATGACAACTTAACATAGGATCCCTTACAGATAATTTAACATAGGAGAATGCCTATAAATTTCTTTAATACAAGTGTGTTTGTAAGAATGTGATGTCTGAATGTATAGGGGCAATGTAGTGCAACCTCATGCAAGTGTGGCAGAATGGCCTTACTGTGAGCTCTGTATCTTTAGAAACCTGTGTTATGTGGGGAGGTAGGGTTAGCAATTTGCTGTTAGTTACATTAATTTGCTTAGTGCTTCTTGCATTTGTATCATGGATATATGTTTATGTTGTTTCTTTTTCTGTTTTAGTATGCCACTGGTAGAATCACCCTGAGGAAGGTTAAACACCGAAACGCGTTGGTGACAATTATGTCTTATAACCAGTGTTTCCCATTAAATATTTGGAATTGACATTTAGTCCCATTGCTGTATTGACCATCTTATTGCACTTTATAACATGCTGTTATTTTTGTCAATTTCTTTGTGTGGCTATACCCATATGGAAAAATATTTACGAAGGATTTTTCGAGCATATGCCTTCAAATTTGTTGGTTTGTGAGTCATTTTAACACATATCTTTGATATAACCATACATTGGGTGAGGAGAAAAATAAATACAAAATAAAAAATATATATTTTTGTAATATGTACGTGTGAAGTATAGTTTTTACCTGAATATCTATGATATATTTGCAGCACAAATGTACAAGTAGCACCTTTGCCCAGTGCTGACCTTTTTTCCAATTATGATGCAAAGGCATATGCACAGCATCTTAAACATCACTATTTTCCTTACTGGGAGCCAGTGCAATGTGTTCAATGCTCTTTTGGAGCTCGCCCTCCTAGGTTGCATAAGCACCAGCCATGCGGCTGCATTCTCCACAACCTGCAATCTTCCAAATCATTTAGCTGTAGCGCCATGGTATAGTGTATTGCCATAGTCTAGGCGAGATGTAATGAGGGCATGCACCAACGTTTTCCTAGCCTCTACAGGAAGGAGATCCATTGTTTTCCGCAGGCTTTTTAGTACTCCAAAACATGTCCCCACTACACCTCTAGTATGAATTTCATATGAGAGATTGGAGTCCAACCATACACCAAGGTTTTTCACCTGGGTGCATGGTGTAGGAGCGGGGCCCAGACTCGGAGGCCACCAAGCCGATGTCCAGCCTAACGGAGTACCCCCTACCACAAGCACTTCGGTCTTGTTACCATTAAGTTTCAGGCGGTTCTTGGCCATCCAGGAGGCAATCTCCTGCATGCATGCCCTGAAGTTAGAGGCAGCCAAGTCCGGTGCCTGTGATAGGGAGATCACCAGCTGGGTATCATCGGCATATCTAAACTCAGTTTTATCTAAATGTTTGAGGTGCGTAGGGATAGGAGTATTCCATGACATAGTCTCGGTCTTGTCTTCATTGAAAAGGTAGCACGAGATTTACCCAAAGCTTCCCGCTAACTCCATGACTACTGGCAAAGCAGTTCCCAAGTTAGCTGTGTACACTACCAGGTCATCCGCATAGAGAGCTCCTTTTATATACCACTCTCTATATTAAAATGGGAGGATTCTTTGGTTTGCTCTTATTCTCCTCGCCAATGGTTCCAGATATAAGTTAAATAGTAAAGGCAAGAGAGGGCAACCTTGTTGTGTTCCCCTATTTATCCGAAGGGTAGGGGTTACATGACCATTAATCAATAACGTTGCTGTAGGGGAAGCATATATACCTTGGATAGCCTGAAGGAAGTTACCACCAAATCCATTTTGTTCTAGCACTTCATATAAGTAGGGCCAACTGACCCTGTCAAAGGCACCAGCGGCATTGAGCATAACCGTTAGGTGAATCCTCATAACCGAGGCTGCGTATAAAGCACACACCAGGTCTTGAGTCATGTCAGAGAGCTGCCTTCTCTTCATGAAACCCTTTTGATTTGTACCTATTATATCTCCTGAGACCCTATCTAGCAGTCTAGCTAGAAACTGTCTGTGTATTTTATAATCTGCGTTTAGAAGCGAGATAGGTCTAGAGTATTCAAATCTTTTTTGGATCCTTGTCCGGCTTGAGATTTAAGGTGATCACTGCTTACCCTCCAAGTGACAGGATCGGTGTTTGCTACGTATATATAGAATTAAGCATTTCTGGAAAAAAGGGGGTGATTTACTTTTTCAGGATTTTGTATACTTCATTGGGAAGGCTATCGGGTTCTGCCGCCTTTCCATTCTTTAAATTCTTGATAATCCCCTCTATTTCTTCGATGGAAAAATCTGTCTGCTGAGTTGTGCTCAAAAGGGTGAGTTTATCCTGCTTTAGCCGTTCACCTATTTCTGCTGCTGTCCCTTCTACATCATCCGTATATAATTCCTGAAAGAAATTCACAAAAGCTTCTCTAATTGCACCTATTTCCATACACTTAGTTCCTGCCTTATTTATTACTTCCTTTATCTCGTTCCAAACCAAATCCTGTCTAGCTTTCCATGCTAACATATTCCCACATTCTTCCCCAAATTCATGATTTGCCAGTCTGCTTATCTTGCATCTCTGTTTCACTAGTCCTTCTAGGTAGTCGGTTAAAATGCCCTTGGCTTCTATCAGCTTATTTTGTAGTTGTTCTATTATAGAAACTCAAGCAGCTTTGACTCAAGCAGCTTCCTTTTCTACTATTTCCTGCTGAATCTCTCCAATGTTTTGCTCATATTCCCTTACTTTACTCTTCCCCGCCTTGTTTTTATAGGCACCTAAATTAATTACTTTTCCCCAAAGGAAAGCTTTATAAGCATTCCATACAATATTTGGTGGGGCTGTGCCCACATTCTGTTCAAAGAAGAAGACTGTTTCTTCTTTCAAAGATCTTACTATTTCTGGGTCACCAAGTAGGGTTCTATTTAGAGTCCACCTTGTCTGTGCAGGTGGGGAGTTAACTAATATCTCCAAATGTACTGCCTCATGGTCAGACAAGTATGAAGGGCGATGAGTTATCTTAAGAGAGTTGTTGGTAAGTTACCGATCTATCAGAAAAAAATCAATTCTAGATGCATGGGCCAGTTTCTAATTTTGAAAGGTATACCCTCTCTCCTGCCCTGCTTTCAGTCTCCAGATATCTACCAAAGCTAAAAATGTATCAAAAATGTGCAAACGCCCTCATTTTGGGAGAGTTTACTGCTGGCCTGCAGGTTTATTTATCCGGGACTGGGTCCAGCAAGGTATGAAAATCTCCTCCCAAAATAATATGATATTTTGTCTCAAGAATCTGCTGATATAATTCCTTAAGTGGTCTGGAATCATCACTATTTGGGCCATAAGAGGTCACAAAAGCATATCCTATGTTGTGAATCTTAACATAGCTTATTACCCACCTACCCCTAGAGTCAACCTTCAAGCCCTCTATCCTTATCTGGGCCGATTTTTTGAATAGGACTACTACTCCCTTCACATTAGTAGCCTGGTTTGCACACACCAGATGAGAGATCCATCTGTTCCTCTTTGAGATTTCTAGCCACTCTTCACGGCGTAAATGTGTCTCCTGCAATAAGATAATATCTGTATCGGAAAGCCTGATAAATTCCAGAATCTTCCTTTGCCTGGAGGGCACCCTTAAACCATTCACATTCCAGGACATTATTCTTAAATTGTTAGCCATTCTTTCCGGTCATTTCTTAGAGTGACAACCTCCAACGTCCAAACCCCCCTCTCGATCCTAAAATGCTATCCCTTTGCGCTAATGAGGACCATATTTTTTTATTTTTTCCCTATCTGCTCCCCACCCTGTGCTCAAATAAACAAAAAAACGTGCCTCCTCCCACCCACCCTAGGGAACCCTCCCTGTATCCTATCTGGGTATTCCAACATACCTTATTTCAGTTTGTGCCTCTGCCCTATCAAATAACTTAAAGCAATTTAGGAATCTTTATGAGACTTGATTTTTTCAATTAAACGCTCTACCTCAGCCCCCTCTCTCATATTGTACATTCTGTTGTTCCACATAACTCTAAGAGTTGCCTGGAATTTTAGCTGTGCGGTTGCCCCTAAAGCCTTCAAGTCTTGGATGTATTTTCCTAATTACCATTACCGAGTTTAGGTAGCCTTTGAGATATCTGACCTAATCATTAAGGACCAATCTTGTTTTTGAGCTGTTTGCCCCTGAGTGCCATTGAGAGAATTAGGTCTTTAGCTGTGTATTAATTTTTCCAGAGGTTTTCTAAAAGGATCACGATGTACCCGCTGGATGTCATTCCGTAAATCTAATTTTGCTGTTTCCGGGAAGAATTCTATCAACAGATCTACTACAAAGTTCTTTAGGTTTCCTCCCTCCATGCCTTCTGGGATGCCTAGAACCCTTAGATTGTTTCTTCTGGAATTATTTTCCATCACTTTAAGCTTGTCTCTCAGCTCTTTTTCTCCTGCCTTCAATGCTTTTATTTCCTTTTGATTTATTTGTGCTTTCTCTTGCAGTGATAGCAGAGAAGATTCCATGTTAAGAAGTCTTTCCATGATGTCTGCCAACCTCTCCTCTAAACCTTCACAAACAGCTTGAATTTTTGCCTAGTTCTGTTCCGAAACAGCAAATTCTTCTTAAATGTCACTTAATAGGGCGAGCAGGATCTGGGAAACATCTATATCCGGTGTCTCTTGTCCTCTTCCAGATGCGTTTTGACCTCATATGCTCTGACTCCCCCACCTGTCTTCTCCCCTATGGCTCCAGCATTGGTAAAAGTATGTCTGGTACTGTCTGGGATGCTGGGGCCATGATGTTCCCAACGGAGTTATTAAACAGATCCTCACTCAAAAGGGGGGAAAACGGTTGTTAGACCTGGCATCTTTGGCGTGGTTTCCCCCTATCTTTTTGCCTCTACCTCCTGTATTTTTGACGCTGTGCTGGATTTCGTTTTTGCGGGTTTAGATGCTTTGGGCACTTTGCCACTGCTGTTCAGTGTCAATGTGCAAGTGCTCCCTGTGTAAATTGTTATTATGATTGGTGATCCATGATTGACATATTTGTGTCACCAAGAAGTCCCTAGTAAAGTGCACAGAGTGTGCCAGGGCTGGTGATAACAAATGCTACTAGTGGGCCTGCAGCACTGATTGTGCCACCCACATGAGTAGCCCTAAAATGGTGTCTCAGGCCTGCCACCGCAGTGCCTGTATGCAGTCTGTGAACTTCCATGTCCTCCTGGTCAGTGTCCCCACTGGCCAGGCCTAACCCTTCCCTTTCGGTACACATTGGTCACCCCTATGGAAGGCCCAAGGTACCCCCTTGGGCAGGGTGCAGTGTATGTGAAAGGTAGAGCATGGACTTGTGCAGGTGACATGCTCTGGTAGCGAATTACAGCCATGTTCGTTTTTCACTATTGTAAGGCTAACTTGCCCCATAGGCTATCATGGGGAATGCTGGCTACAGTGGCTACCAGAATATCTTCCCATAGGAGCAATATAGGACATAAAAGTCTGGTATCCCTGAACTTAGAATTTAATAACACATCTTTTAGGAAAGGTTGTTTTTAAATCCTGTGTTTGAGAACAGCACTTTTAGAAAGTTGCTGTTCTCTTGTCTGACCTTTCTGTGTGCCTTGGCCTGTTTGTGAATTGACTGTCTGGTTTGTGAGTGACAGGGGCTGGGTGGCTCCCAGAGTCTGAGTGGGCCATCCCTGGGCTGAATAGCTCCATCTGCATCTAGAGTAGTGGGAGGTGGTAGCACCTGGGCCTGAATAGGGCTGTGCCTGCCTTCCACAATGCTGGCTCCACTTCCTGCTGGGCGGCTGATGACCCTGCCCCTCTCTCTGAAAGGAAAAGAGAGGCCAGGAAAACAAAGTGCTCAAGGAACACCCAGAACTGGTTCAGACTGGGCTCAGAGCCCTCCTGCACAAAGGGATAAAAGACTTTTAGGGGTATAAGTACAGGACCCCTTACTACAGAAAATTAGATCATCCTGGAAACAAGAAGGAACCTCTGCCAAGGAGAAAGCTGAAAGACTGAAGAAGAAGGACTGCCCTGCTGTGTGATGCTGGACTGACCTGCAGTTGCTTTGCTGCCTAGGAGAGGGGAAGGACTTTGTTGTTGCTTTGTCCCCTTACTTGAAGGAATATCCAAGGGCCTGTTGTGAGCTGGCTCCCTGTTTTGAAGTTCCAGGAACAAAAGGACTTCACACCCAGCTTCCCGGAACTCTACTGAGAGAGCGTTGTCCTTCCTAGAGTGCTTGGGCCAGTTGTGGTGCCTCTGGAAGTGATACTTGTGTTGGGAAGTTGGAAACCAAGATTTGAGAGACTTTGCTACAGAACATGTATTGCATTGCTCGATTGCGGAGTGCATCAAAGTCAGTGCAAGGAAATTCCCACAGCCGCGAAGGTCGAGATCGTCGCAGCGCCTGTTGCGGCTGCCAGAGACTTCGCACCCTTCGCTAGCAGGAAAAATATCATCGCTGCGAGTATCGTCGCAGAGCCTGTCATCACTGGGTGAGATCGTAGCTCCGCCGCTTTGCGAGCTGTTTCACGTCGCTGCGAACATCGTCGCAGAGCCATCGCTTCGTGGGTGCGCGAGAGAAGAAGATCGTCGCTAAGCCCCGGAACTCGTCGCATCGATTCTTTGCGAGAGAAAACTTCCTACGGAACCTACGCACCGGAATCCATACAAGTCATCGCCTTCCTCCCCATACAGACCGGATTCGTCGCAACACGTCTGCTGCTGCAGCGGGGCTGTCGCTGAAGCCTCCCCTGGGTCTCAGGAGTAACGCAACGCTTGTTTTCTACCGCTACAGTTTCTGTGCTTGGAACTTTTTATCGTAAACAAAGGTACTGTGGCTAAAACGTGACGCAACTGTGGATCATTTTATCGCTAACCTTAATAACACTTTGCAACCATATTCTTGAACTGTGGATGTTGGATTATTGTTGTTTTGGTCTTGTGCAATTTAGATTAAATACCTTTATTTTTCTAAACTGTTGTGGAGTCAGTTTGTGGTGTTTTCACTGTGTTACTGTGAGTATTGGTACAAATACTTTACACATTGCCTTTGATAAGCCTGACTGCTTGTGCCAAGCTACCAAGGGGGTGAGCAGAGGATATCTAAAGAGTGTTTCCTCCTTACCCTGACTAGAAGCAAGGGTCCCTATTTGGACAGTGATACCTACCTCTGCCAACTAGAGACCCCCAGTTCTAACAACGGTTCTCTGAAAGTAGCGCAGAGTCTGCTTCCTTGATGATTTTGGGAGATTCCATTATAGGAGTCTCGGTCTGGTTTGGTTGCGACTCCTCTGTATTCTTTATCTTAAAATATGATCTTAGAGGAGTGGTAATCTTAAGCCTCTCTCCAGAGTGGTTAGAGGATGGTATTATGGTCTTAGCACCCCTTTTCTTGGTCTTGCGAGTACTGGTTTGTTTGTTAATTTAGGGTTTTACACTAACCGAACTGTTCCCTAGTGCAGTTTTTGTACTACCTAGACTCTGGATCATTCCACTGCACTGTAGTCCCCCTCCAAATTCTGTGTTTCTTAGTGTATATCTATGTTTTGCTATAGTATTGGAGGTAGCAGGTACAGAGAAATTCGGTATACCTTCCTCCAAATCAAGTGTTGTTTTTCCCTTTTTAGATAAATTAAATGCCTGATCAAGTCCTTTTTTGCACTCAGGAGACTGTTTTCCTGCTAGCACGAGAGGTTTGTGCTTTTTTGGGGGTCATAGATGAACTCAGTGCTCCACTTTCTTCCTCCAGAGGCTCTAGGAGGGGGTTTGCTGCTAAGGGACAGGTGCTGACTCTACCCACGATGCCCTGGAAACTGATTTGGGCTACTGAACACCGATTGTGTCTGAGCTCGGAGGGCGCAAGGAGGCAGAGAGAACCTGTGTTTGGCATTCCCCTTCCCCCACAGCAGTGCTGCCGGGAGGTACACAGGAAAATGAGTCTTATTTCCAAAGAAAGCTGAGTAGAACAGCAAAACAAAGCAACACGATGTCGGCAGGGGGTGAGAAACTGCGATTCCATTCAGGTAAGCGGCATGATTAACGGAGGCAACGGAGCTTGCGGCCAGCGCGTTAGCAGGCCGCCATGATCCCCTCCCAAGTTCAACAATAGTCTTTTTTATACATATTGAAATAATTACTGTTGTTGAGGTCATCTCTAAATTGTTCAGACAGCCCCACTTTGTGGCAGACTGTCAAAAGCACTGGTGTTGATAATTGAGTGCCAGTGCCGAGCACCTGAAACCACCAGCTCAAATTAGGCACTGCATTTGTTGGTGTAGAGGACTACTCTTCAACTAAATTGAATCTTCACTTTGTCATTCAATCCAGATCCATTATGGGTTTTTCAACCTCCTGGATGGACGTTGGGAGAGTTGCTTTCTGGCATTTGTCAGATATCTCATCATTGATCGCTAGTGTGAGGGTGTTCCTCAGATATTCTTCCGTTTGGGGGTGCAACAGCATGTTTCTTTCTGACTGTGTTACCATTTATGGGTGTGCATTGACTATGGCAAGCCTTTTTCCTTTTTTGATTAAGGTCAAATTGCAAATTATATCTATGGCAATATAATCTATCTGTAAGTACTGCAATCAGTATGGGTTTGCAATGTATTTATTTTTTTTTGCAGAGTTTTATATAGCGCGAACTAGACCCGAACCGAATCGGGTATCAGAGCGCTTTACATAGCACCAGTTACGTTACATGAGGACACACATTCATTTTTTGTTAGGCACGGGGAGATTAAGTGATTTGCCCAGAATCACAGGATGTTTGGCGTCGTTACCGAGACTCGAACCCAGTTCCTCCAGGTCCGAGGTCGAGCGCCCTAGCCGTTAGGCCAACTCTTCTCCCCATTTATCACTTCCTGATGATCTTCATCAGGCTAAGTATTATACTTTGTGGTCTTTATTTCACCCTACCACCTTCAGTTGTCTTTGCCCTTCTTTTAGGGCACTTTTTGATATTCAACATTGGGAGTTGTTGGGTAGTTGATCCTTCTTACAGGCCCTGGTCATGGTTTCAAAAAAGAGACCACAAAGTTAGAGTAGAACTCGTAGGTCGTCTGATTTTTAGACTGTAGAAGGAACTGAATTTGCAATCCTGAGACCGGGCTTACATCCCCCACCCACCACAAAAAATTAACATACTGGGGAGCCGTGGCAAACGGGTAATAGGTCAGGGGGGCCGTTTGTCGAAAAAGTTTGGGAACCACTGCCCTAATGCAAGTTGTTGCTTGATGTAAAGACTTACGTGGCAAAGGAATTCAGTGGTAAAAATGGGTCATTGTAAAGACTGCAGTATAAAGCCATGCATTGTAATGGCTTGTGTGGTTCCAACATATGTAACATGATTGGTAAATTGTCAAATACATATTTGCATTAGATTTAGACATGCACAACTTGTCATTGTTATTAATGCAAATATACTAAGTTTATGTACTTAATTATCACATATAGACATCGCTCAATAAAGGAAGAAAAGTTCATCAGTTCTATTCCATTTTCAAGGATTAACTTACTTACCTGAAAGTGGAATAACCCCTACAACAGTTGAAATGAAATGAAATGTATATTTATAATGCGCACTAATACCCGGAGGTGTCTAGGTGCGGCGGCTCAGGATTAAAGAGTGAGCCTGCATGGGTAAAGCAAGAAGAGAGAGCCACTACAAGTTAAACAGGCAGACGGACCCAGAGGCTAGTCTATTTTCTTTTGGCAGCCGCCGCTAGTGAAACGCGGCAACCGCCGCTAGTGAAACGCGGCAACCGCCGCTGGTGAGCCGCGGCAGCAGCCGCCCTTGTGTCGCGGCAACTGCCACTAGTGAAACACGGCAACCGCCGCTGGGGAGCCGCGGCAGCAGCCGCCCTTGTGTCGCGGCAACCGCTGTTAATGAAACGCGGCAACTGCCGCTGGGGCAACGCGGCAACAGACCCGCACTGCACCGGACCCGCACCGGTCCTGCCGGATCCATCAGACACACCAGACCCGCATCGGGCCCCTGGCTCACCTGCCTCTCCTGGGCTCACGTGGGCTGCTGGGCTGACCTCTTCCTCTCCCTCAAAGACTCTGAGGCGTGGGAGGTGGCACTCCCTCGGACCGGGCTGCAGCGGGCTGCAGCGCCCAGTGTGCGGATCCCGTGGGAGATTGGAATGGTGAAGGTAAGCAGTGCTGTGGAGTGAGGTGCAGGTGAAAGCCATCCCAGCCCGCCTTTAATTGGAAGACTGAGGGTAAGGAAAAGTCTGGGGCCGGGAGTGCGGGGAGTGGGGGGGTTTAGATGCTTGAACTCTTCGTCCTCCCGCTGCCTGCCTCTCCCCTCACCTGCCTCACCCGCCCACTGTTTGCCGCCTACACGGCTTGCCTCTTCCTCGACTGGAGTAGAGCCGTCAAGGGGTTGGTGAATTGACAATTCGCAAGGTCATCCCTTTTCACACGCGAGCGCGGCTGCCGTTAGAGTCGGCCGCCGAGTAAGAGTCTGGGGGGTGGCCGGAAGGCGGCCCGACTAGGTCGTGCTGACCTGTGGTCCTCCCCATGTGCACCGCTCACTAACAACAGTGACTGCTTGTCCCCTCAGTGCGCCAGCGAGCATTAGATCTTAGATCGACCGTGCAGCCGACAGCTACAAGACAGCCACCACCTAGAAAATACCTACTACTCTTAGTGCGAGCGTCAACTACCAGCGACTAGCTATTACCAACTATTACCAACTAAGGGGCCGATTAGGATGGCGGACGGACTTGCGTCCGTCCGCCACCCCTGAGTTGGAGGGACCGTCCGCATGGGCAGCGGCGGTCCCTCCATAGCAATTAGGATGTGACCGCCACCCTGGCGGTCACATCCTGTATGTTTTACATTGCGGCGGATGCTGCTTGAAGCAGCATCTGCCGCAATGCAAAAAACGAAAGGTGTGCATTTGCATGCACAAAGCGGCAGGCACCGCGCGGTGCCTGCCGCTTCGTGCACGCAAGGGCAGGGGGGTACCATAGGTACCCCCCATGTGCACCCCCCACGCAACCTTCACCCAGGGGGCCCGCAACGGGCCCCCAAAGTGACTGTCCGTATGCTTTTCCACGGCGGAAAAGCCGCCGCGGAAAAGCATGACTCACCCTGCATCCTAATATGGCTGGCGGTGTGTGATAGACACCGCCAGCCATGTTATTGCTTTTCCGCCGTGGTCGCCTTCCGACCGCGGCGGAAAAGCGGCGGACGGATTGGGAGACCCACCAGCCATCCTGATTTGGCGGTGGGTCTTTCAGGCCTCCTCGGCGGATTTCCCGCATACTCCGGGCCGGCGGTGGCTTCCGCCGGCCCGGAGTATGCGGGAAATCCGCCATCCTAATGACCCCCTATATCTGTGATTAAACCTGGAAATCACAGCCAATTGACAAGCTGGACTCTATTAGGCCTCAACAGGGGACGCGCTTATACTATTAGAACAAAACTACAAGCAAAACTACAATTGCAACTACAACTCTTGTCAGGGCCATCTTAAAAGCGCAAGTAAATAAGGATAAAGCTGAGCGGCCTAAACGCCAAGAACAATGAGATCAGGTTGAGTCAGACTACAACTAAAGCCCAAACCAAATGATAAGCATAAAGCACGGAAAAGGAAACTTGGAAATCCAGAACCAACGTCTCCACTAAAACTAAATAACTCTCAGGCCAGTAATCCATTCAACCTCAATAAAAACACTCAGGAGGATCCAACTATGTCTGTCATGGCAACACCACCTTCAAACAAAAACTCAACCTCAATTCCAGTTTCAAGTCAGACGACAAACAAAAATGATCAGTCAAATACTCCCCTGAGATCACTCAGCCCAACTTCGGCCCTCCAGCACCCAAACAGGTCTGCCCAATCTGGATTATCCTCCGTATCAAAGACCTCATCAACAACCCCGGCCAATCTTATAACCTTCGACGGACTCCCAGCAAAGAAAAGGCTATGTACTTTTCAACCTAAGATTAAACCAAATTTTTCTTCCTTAAAGACCCAGGTACAGCTATTTACTCTAGGACAGAGAATATTCGAGGCCTCCAAACTCCGCTCCTTCAAGGCGAACCTCTCTGTAGTTGCACGATGATGAACCAGAAGGATCCTCCCCAACTATCTAACATCTTCTTTCCATCCAGGAACGGGGCCGCCACGGATATACACATACCAACACCACTCGACCTAAGAAAAACTACAGCTCCAATCACTCTAACAGACCATGATCCCGCCACCTTCAATCTCTCAGAAATAGAATCTGACAGTAAAACTTCTTTGAGAGATTGGAGCCCATCAATGAATGCCCAACTGCTTGAACCGGCAACCCACCAATATTTGTTCAAGCAGAGTGAGACCCACAGCAGAAAGTCCAGTCCACAACACCTTGGAAGCAAAAATGCGTCAGCGGTAATCGAGGCCATGATACATAGTGAGGAGGCAAGTGATGATGCGCCCAATCTCCAGCCAGTCAGCTGCTCTCCAATCGCAGTGAAGGTTACCCGAGATGTAACCACAACTTTTCCAATGGACGCCATGGGTGAAGGATGTGAGCCCCCTTTCTCCCACCAGGCGGGTACTCCTTTGACTCTGTCTAAAACATCCCATCCGAATTTGAGCAGCACTAGTGAACAAATTACTTCAAATACCCGGCCAGAAGTACCAACGGCATCTCAACACCGCACCTTATTGCCGTTCAATGATTCCCAACCCATAAACAAATCCATAAACGATGACATGTCCTCAATAGCAGCCCAGGAGTGGGAGGAATTAATTGCCACATACAACGCCAACTCTCCCAAAGGGAAACGGCCTACTGCCGGCTCGCCAAAAATAGAAGGGCACACCAGCTTAGGCAAACCAGCTCTTAAAACTCCACGGATAACAATCCTAAATACCCTACAATACTCGGCCTCCGCTCTGGACTTCCAGTCACAAAAAATGGACCTACAACTTTCTGTCTTACTATCTATGGCTGACTCCATTGCCGGGATTGATTGGAAAATCTCGGAATTGAACGGCCTCATAAGGCGGGGCCAAGACGCTGTCTTTGCAGACCAATCATCCCCTTCAAAATTGGCGCAGCATGACCTTCTTTTAGACAAGCTCTCATCTCTCCCATCAATGTTAAGGGATTTGATAAGTGACTTAAAAACAACAGCCTTCCGAACCCTTAAGCCACAAACCCCTGACCCAATTCCAGCACCTCCATCCATGCCAACATGGCCAGTGACCAAGCCGCCCCGCTACCTGAACCCTGTTACCATTTTATCCTCAACTCAAACATTATCCCTCGGTCCACTTGAATCAGAGTCAACGTCTACCACTCGGCTCACAGCGGAACCCCCTTCACACTGCAATGCCAAGTCTAGGAGAAAGAACAAAAGGAAAGGTAGGAACCGGACACTAACAGGTGCAACACATAACATAGAAGAACATTTGATATTCTCTCCCTCAGCGGCTGCTGATACTGGGAGTTTGAAAACCAATGACCAGCCTTTCCCTCTGCACAAGGTTGCATGCAGCACCCCTCCAGTGTCTCCATCACAGAGTGCAAAATCAGTTCACAAACTTATAAAGAAATTGACACCTAAAAAATACAAACAGATACCGTTACAATTCAAAGCAATACAACTTGACCATAACACTGCTACCAAAAAATCCAAACCAATCGACGAGCGTTTAACAACAGGCTACGTGGATACCACCACAGAGACACCTCAACAGTCTAAACCAAAATCAACCAATTCATCGGGCCCTCGAGGTCAGACAATCTCCAAAGTGGGCTTTCCCCTGCCCCTGACACAACATCCCCAATTTCTTTCCCTGAACGAGGGCGACTGGAGAACAAGAGTCCGGCAATAGTCTCACCAACATTGAAGAATCCAGGCACCCCAACCTCAATCTTTTTCATTCCTAAATATAGATCCAGAGGCAGGGCCGATATTCTGAACAGGGGCAACATTTTAAAACTCATGCACTCACTAACAAACCTCATAAATATCAGTACCACTGACCTTCTACAAGTAGGGTTTCAGTCCAACACTGTCCCCCAAGGCCCAGACATAACAAAGACAATCTGGAACTCCTCGGAGATAGCGCACAAAATAATGAAAGAAGAAACAGCGTTCCAGCAATGGGGGATTGCCCTGAAGCTCGAAAAGCAACCACGCTACCCCACTCCTCTACTACCCTTTACTTGGCCACAGTCTCAAAAAAACACCAGCTCAATACTAAAGGGAGCAGGGAGCAGTTCACCCGGGATTCGTACTGGAAATACAAAAAGCCCCCGACCTGGCCAAAATAATAACCAGGGCAGTCAACTCTTGTATACAACCGACCTCAATTGGAAGTCAATCCAGCGCACAGTCACCACTACGGGAGTGTGAAGGAATAACGCCAATTAAATTTGACTATCCCAATAACGAAGAAAGACCTACAAAAGGTGCCGAGCAAGGGTCAATGAAAACTACCCCAGCAGACATCAGACGGCAAATAAAAAAAGGGAGACCCAATGGAGCGCCAGGGCCGAATGGAATACCGTCTATGCTGTACAAATCAGATCCAGACTTCTTGCATGCCACCTTATGTGCACCCCTACGGCATTAACTAGCTTGGATTCACTGCACTTCGCACACCACTCCAAGATGGCGCGACCTTGCCCCTATGGTCCAAAATGGCCGCCACTCTTCACGAGCTCGTGAAGTCCTTCCTCTATATCCAGTTCGGGTTATCACTAGCCTGCATGTCAGACCACTTAGTCGGCATCCAGCACTGCTGCCAAAAGGTGAGACTATCGAGCCATCACCTTGCTAATCCTCAAAGGCAAGCTATAATTTGAAGTGATTACGGTTCCCAGCCCGATCCTTGATCTCGGCTTGGGTTCAATTTTCTCACCCGATTCCCCTTCTCCCACAGGGCCTATTCACCACCGTGGGACGCCCACCATCACAAGAGCACGCAACCCGGCACCTGCCCCGCGGCTCCACATCGATCACGAAACGGACCGCGGCTCCCCAACCTCATTGAGCCCTCACGGAGTCCGTTACGAACAAGTACGGCTGTACTTGTATCATTTATCAATCAGATATGCCTTACTCTGCCAGCCACCCGACTGACTATTATTCACCGTACTAATTCCATTGTAATACTCCTTTCAATAGGATACTCCTGCACCTCGCAACCGTCCTAAATACCCTGAACCCCCGCCAAGCCCTGTGGCTCCCCATACCAGCAGCCTCATTGAAATCGGACTTGGTTAGTAGATTCAAGTATGACGACGCATGTTTCCCTGCACTGCTAGCCGGCTCAGCCACTTTTAAACCACACACACCGTTATTATGCACCTCCCTCCCATGAACATTGTTATGCACAATAGAGATCACTGTTTGCTATCGTGTGTCATAAATCCGACGCCGAGCCCCTAACTGGCTCTACCTGTCACCACGCCGTTGTTTAAATTTCGTTTTTTAATTTCGCACTGCGCCGCAACCGCAAAAATTCGGCTCACCTTCAATTTTGCATGAGTCTGTTTGTACACGCTCCTCCAAAGCGGTTTTAATTGACTTATGGTTGACATGGTTATATATGCACCTTAAGTTATGTGTACGAGTTGTAATGACATGCTGCCCAACTTTATTTTTAATCTTAATTTTCTGTTCAAAGTATACTTTCCTGACCTTTGCCTTGCACTGCCTTTTCTCCCCCTTTATTAACAGGTTGGAACCATACCAGGCAAATAATCACAATAGTCCTGATGATGATCCCGGTTTATTAGGAGCCAGGGGATTGAAACGTCGGCCTTTTTAAATACAGTACTACATATATGACCCCTGTGTTAAAATGCGTGTAGTAACTGTAATTGTGAGCTTGCGATGTTAAGTAACGGTTTACAAGTCACAAAATTGGCTCCACTTCTTTTTGCCTGTTATTTCCTTCCTTTACTTTATTCTTTGTTGCTTTGAATGATAGGTACAGGATTGTGCCCTATCACCTGTTTGTATGTCAATTGTTATTATCTCATCTTTTGCAAAATAAACACCTGTGGCCCGGCTGGGTACACAGAGTGAATTGAGTTTATAGTGCTGACTCTGGTCTATAAATCTATTGGACACGATTTTTCTTCCTTACTACTAGGACCTTTGTTCTTTATAGTAGTTGATTACCCATGGTCCTAGTTTATCCATTGGGTTCCCTTGTGTTTCATAAAAAGAACTTAGAATCTCTAGTAGCATTCCTTGTCACTGTTTCCTAATCTCTATAGGTCAGTGGTTCCCAAACTTATTGGACTCCCTGCTCCCTTGACCTATTGCCTGTTGGCCACGGCTCCCCATTATGTTCATTTTTTTGGGTGGGTGGGAGGAAGTAAGCGCGGTCTCAGGAGTACTTCCATTTTGCTTCCTCAAAATAATTGGAATGGAGCCGATGAAGGTACCATAATCATATGTAGACAGCTACCACAGCTTTCTACAAAGCAGACACATTTTCGAAATCTGTATCAACAGCTGTCACCGTTTGGAATCATATTTAGGCACCTAAAATTCAAAACTTTTGCAAACCTTGATCGCATTTACTGTTACCACCTTCAGCTTTGTTTGATAGCTTTCATAAATGCTTACACACCTGGATTATGTGTCAGACTCACAATGTACAAGGTGCAAATACATTTATTTTGGCTTTTTCTACTTAAAATTCCTATCAGTTCAATGAAAGTCAATAGGGGAATTAAATTCCACCAATCCAATTTTAGTAAGTCTCCCTCTTACCTCTCCCCAAATGCTGACGGGTGAGATATCAGATTGATAGATATGTCAAACACCGATCATAACAGAGTTTTGTTCCTTTTTTTTTCTTCCTGCCAAATGCAATTCTTAAATACAGAGTCTTGTACAGTTGTTATAGGTACCGTGGAAAGGTCTAAATACCACTAGTCAAATATTTGGGAACTTAATGTTAATGCACACAAATAATTTGGTGAACAACAGGTGAAAATGTTTTGTCACTTCACAAGGGAATGCTGGATTTGAATGTATGGAACAAAATATGTACCGATTTCCTGTAGTAATTACTTTCAAGACCAATGCTGTCACAATTTACTTTTCCTCAGATACAGATGGATCTGAGTTGACACCTCTATTCTATCATATTTTTAAAAAGCAAAAACAAAAACGGCATTTTGACGTCATTTTTAGGTCTCGCCTGGCGACCGCAGCATGAAGGGGGGCTTGGGGGGCAGCCGAGCCGCGAGGTCTGCCCCCCGGGCAGATTTGGGAGGGGGAAGGGGGGAGAACAAGCGAGCGGCCATTTTGCCGCGTTGGGCTGGCTAGGGATAGCCCAAAAGCCGCCCAAAAGGAGCCCAAAAGCCCAAAGTATAAATAGTTTTCCCGAATGTTCCCAGCCACCATTTTAGATACTGAGACCTGGTGGCTGGGAACGTGTTTAGTCAGGAGTTTTTTGTCTCTCAGGTATTTTTATGGATATAGTTATTTCTTCGGTTTTCGCTAGTTTTAGGGGGCTTGGAGAGGGGCGAGGCCTCGAGGCACTACACGGCTGGGTGAGGAGGGGCCCGGCGTGGCGGCGGCGGCCGTCGCCTGCGCGCCGCCATGGAAGTTTGCGCATTCCCAGGTAGGCTTGTGGCAGGCGGTGTGGGACACTAAACGATGCAGGGAGGGCGGACGAGGCGCGCTGCCAGCGGCGCCTCGCAGTCATTAGGAATGGAATCGGCGGGGAGGGCGGCATATTGGTTAGGATCCGAGGGACGTTTTTTGTAATTATTGTTTGATGGAATTGAAATGACAACGCATGGTATGTAATGGGAGCATGAGATCCAAAGGACGTTTTTGTAATTATTGTTTTATGATAGGATTGACATGACCACACATCGTAGGTACATGGAGCATGCACAAGGCAGTTGTAGGCTAATGCACGTCATGCATAGTACTTCTCAGACACTGCCGGCTGAGGCGCGTGTGTCCAGGAATAAAGCGGGAAGAGTCAAACATTGATTACAGTCACTTCATGGCAATTGTACTGGCATCTTTATTAAAAATTAAACAGCAGCAATTGCTTTCTATGTTTTATGCCAGAGATGGAGAGTCTAGATGAAAGCACGCATGGTGTGCCTGCATTTTTCCGCGTTGGTGTCTTTTACTACGCATTTATCAATCGCAGTTAGAAAATGGAGGTGTTGTAACTGAAGGGAGGGGGAGGGACAGCTCCTCTAGTGACAGTTACATCTCAGTTCCGTCTCAGTTTATAGCAGCAGAAGCACTCTTTCATTTACCTGCCTCCTGGGGGCCGGGGTTAAAGGGGGTTAATAGGGAGAGGGTGCGAGGAGGTCGGGGGAAAAAAGGGGGACGGTGAGGGGGGGGGCACGCGGTTCAGGGTCCCAGTACACCAGCAGTACCTTTTCTTTGGCAGGGGGGCGGCCGGCGTGGGGCTCCAGACTTGGTATGGCTTGGGGCGGCCCGGCGGCACCAAGGAGAAGGGAGGGCTGTGCTTCCTGCAGCAGGCCCGGAGTACGCGAGGGTCTCGACGTGGCTGGTTACGAAGGCCCCAGGCGGGCTCGCCAGTCCCTCCACCCACAGGGCCTCCAGCGGCTTGGGGAGTATGAAGGCCCCAGGCGGGCTCGGCAGTCCCTCACACCCACAAGGCCCTCAGCGGCTTGGGGAGCGTCAGCAGCCATGGAGCAACAGCAAATTGCGTTTACCAATCAAAGCAGCGGGGACATGGTGGGGGCTTCGCCTCTTGTATAAGACAATGCAGGGGACATCTACAATGGTGGTATGCTCGCGTGCAAGCTTTACATGCCTTGGGGCCAAGGATATTACATTCATTGTCATGTGCTTTTCCTTATACACGATTACAATGCAGATGCCATTGGGGGTTACAATGGTGGAATGCTCGCGTGCAAGCTTCACATGCCTGGAGGCCAAGGATATTTATTTCATTGTCACATGCTTTTCCTTATACACGCTTTTGCACACTTGTACTATGTCTAGCATAGGAGTTCGTCATTACCACATCAGGCTTTCGGGGAACCTCAACGTATTCGGTCTGTAGGGTAAGATAGATGGGCAACCAGCGACAATCAGTCTACCGGAAGGATTGGGGGGTCCTTACGCGGGCAGCTAGGGTAAACATAAGCGCTCTTAGATAGAACGGGGTGGTGGTGTTAGCTGAGACATTATTTTGTATAGTTGTTGGAATACTGGAGGAGGCCTGTGGTCATGCAAAGCTATGGGCGAATGTTGACCTACATTGGACAGGAGGTTGTGGTATATTTAGTTTCCGACACATTAGTTCCAATATATACGAGAATAAGCTATCGCGATATTTACTCACGGAGGACGCGGCGTTATGGTTAAGTTTTCCTTTTTCGACAAGCGGCGTTTAAGGGACAGAAAAAGGGGCTTTTTGGGGATCATGAGTACCCCTGAGTGGGTAGCGGTGGGTAGGTTGTTATACCAAGGTTGTGGCTCGCAAGGTCGGGCAGGAGTGTGTTTAATCGCCGGGGTGAGGTTGGGTCATGCAGTCGAGTAAGAGTCTTTATTGCGGGTGGGAATGGAGACATTAGACGGGGTAAAAGGCAACAGTAATTCTATGCCTTTAAGGTGGTCCAGAGTTGTCGCAGAGAAGTTGGGGATATTGGGGGCTATTAGCACGTGCCCGTGGTGTTAGAGGTAACGTCAGACATGGGACTCCATACCATTATGGCCGACACGTTTGCCGTGCAGTTGGGTCGCGTAATCGCAGGAGCTACCATAGCGTAGCTGCACCGCACCAGCGAAGCACTCGACTGTTGAAGCGAGTTCGTGAGAGGAGGACTGATGTAGGCAACCATGCGTCTGTAAGTTCTCTACCGTGGCTGGGGGTTTTTGTTGGGTTGTACAGTGATATGCACGGAACTCAGTCATTATTTTAGTTTGTCACGTTATGTTTCCTTGCGAGGTTGCACGGGCAAGGTACAGGGGATGTAAGTACAGTGGGTTTCCTTCATGGGGGCGCTAAGGTCTCATAACACGATAGAATATAGGTACTGTTGAGGCATGTGTTCAATTTTAGTTCTGATCAAAGAGAGGCGGAAGGTAAGAGATACGGAGTGGTGCGTGATTACACAGCAGTAGGGGGCGAAGTAAATTTCATGTGGTTGCGGCGTCGGACTTTGGTTCCTTTTTAGGAACAGACGTTTGGGTCTTAGTGGCCGGTCGCGTTGGTGAGTAATGAGGAAACATGGAGGTTAGAGGAGTGTGCATGTCGCCTAGTAGTATGGTGCGGCACCGCGGATTGGACAGCCGTATGGGACCTGGGTTACGTTTGACTCCACGAATCTGCGAGGGTGTAGTGGTGTTCGGACACGCGGGACACGTTGGGTGTGGAATCTGCGAGGGTGTAGTGGTGTTCGGACACGCGGGACACGTTGGGTGTGGAATAGGTGCAGGGACATTATGAATATGCGCTTGGGGGCATTCCGTGTGGGGTGGGCAGACGATACATATACATGTTCTTAGGAGATTGGTCGTAAATATGTTCTGGTTGGTGCCTGTGTGATTTTACAATGGATTCATGGTGCAACACTTGTCCTGGAGAGGGGGTCGGGATAATGATGTGTGAGAACAAACGTCGACGCTATGACACTCTTCCATGGATAAGACTACTGAGCATGGTATTGGGATTAGGTATATAAGGGAAGAATAATGTTATATGGCGAATGGCACATATTGACCAGATGGTGTGTGGAAAAGGGTCAAACAACACCGCTCAAAACAATACTGCACATGGTAAACCTGAGTAGCTGAATATGTGAGTCGCCAGACATGCATGAATTATGGCTTAACATTGGGGTTGTACGTAAGATAGGCTCTTAGGTGGCTTATGAACATTGCGACAATGTGGTTGGATAATAATCCCTGGAGCGTTATGGAAGGTTGTTCAATGTGGTGACACAGTTGAAGGTAAAAGTAACTTTGGAATAATTCCCCAAGGACCACTTGTTATTATATTCTTTGACTGGGCCCAGTTCCTGGGGAATATTGTTTTGCCAAATGTAAGTTCATTAGGTAGGGGGACACGTCATTGCCGAGGGGCTGCGCGGGTTCCTGCACGGGGTAGAAGGTTTCGGGGGTTCCAGCAATTGTTTTAGGGAACGAACGGGTCACTGGGGAGTTTCAGCCCCACCTGGATGACTCTTTTTCGGGGCGGGGCCCCGGATTCCACGAACTGCCAGGTGGACTGGACAGGTTTCAGGAGATCACGGAGGTCCTTGGGGTGCCATGGGCGCCGGATAAGGCAGTGGGGCCACGCACGGCGCTGTCACCTTTGTGTAAGGAGCTGATCTCGTTGTTGCTGGAGGCACGGTTGCCGGCAAGCGAGCAGCGGCGGATGTTGAGGCGGCTCGAGGTGATGGAGCCTAACCGCAAAGTGGCAGTGTGGGGAAATTCAGAAAGACAAGTGGGGCCAGGCACGGCGCTGTCAATTTTGGGAAGGAGCTGGGCTCGGTGTTGCTGGGCACACGTTTGCCGGCGGACAAGCAGCGGCGGATGTGGAGGCTGCTAGGGGTGAGGGAAGCAAGGAACACGGTGCCAGTGTGGAATTTCGAATGACAAGTGGGGCCAGGCACGGCGCTGTCACTTTTGGATTGGAGCTGTTCTCGGTGCTTACTGGAGGTGATGGAGGCAAGGCACAAAGTGCCAGTATGGAATGTAAAAAGACAGTGGGGACGGCATGGCACGGTCAAATTTGGGTATGGAGCGTGACTTGGTGTTGCGGGAGACACGGTTACGGGCAGACAGGCGGTGGCGGATGTTGAGGCGTCTCGAGGGGATGGAGGCAAGGTACGAGGTGCCAATGTTGGAACGTCAAAAGACAGTGGGGCCAGGCACGGCGCTGTCACTTCTGGGTATTGAGCTGGTGTTGACTGGAATCACGGTTTCCGGCAGGCAAGCAGCGGCAGGGGTTGAGGCGGCTCGAGGTGATGAGGCATGGCATAAAGTGCCAGTGTTGGAAATTCAAAGACAGTGGGGCCGGCATGGGCGGTCAATATTTGCGGTGGTTGGACGCGGGTTTTGCTGGAGGCCTGGGTGCCGGCAGACAAGCAGCGGCGGATATCGGGGCTGATAGAGTTTCTAGTGGCATTAGCACATGGGGGTAGTGTCGGAAATTCATGTGCTGGGGGGACACCGCGTTTTTTGCGGGCAGGGTGGTACGTGTCGGGGAGGTTTGCGGGGTGGAAGCTTTAGGTAAGGGCGGGGGGAGGATGGCAGTGGTGGGGCACTTTCCGGCTTTGGAGTTGTGGGGCGGAGGAAGCGTATGGCCGGTGGTGCGGCCGGGGGGACATTACGCGTCGGTGGCGATGATCCGCAGCGGTATTCGGCGTTATGTGCGCAGCGAATTTCTTTTGAACGCGCAAGGGAAGTTGAGGGGGTATAGTTGTCGACAATGGTTGCTCGTGCAGGTCGGAAAGGGTTTCCTAGCCCGGGACGTCTTGATTTGGATGGCGGAGCTTTCGTTTGTAAAGAGAGCCAAGTGGCAAGCCGGGATAGCTTACTTGGTGGTAAGCTGAGTCTCAATCCTGAATGGTTTCAGGTTGCATTGGTCAGGGAGGCCCGTTATTGGGGGGTGCGAGTGAGTGGGGGACAGGCGGTTGGCGTTTTAAGGTTGCATCAAAAAAGGGGGGTGGGGGGGGGCAGGAAAAGGGGGAGGCGGTGTAAGCACCTAACCTCCGCCTTTCCCTGGGTGGCGGAGTTGTTTTTGATGTTGGCCAAGTTTGGCTGGATTTCGGTACTTTCTCGTGAAGTTTGGGGAGTTGGGAAACGGGAGCGGGGAAAGCGTAACCAGTTTGGGAGTTGACATTAGAGGGTAGTTAGTTACAGTTGCAAGAAGGCAAATAGGACTGTAGGTCTTGGGAGGTTTTGGAGTTAGGAGGTAGGGGATAAAACTGGATAGTATTATGATGTAATGGAGTTATATGTTTGTATATTGCAGGGTGGGGGATTTTATCATGTGGGGATCGTAGGGGTGGGGGGAGTAAAACAAAAGGGGTCAGGTAACTCGATGTTTAGAGAGGTTTCAGTTTTGTAAGGCAGTTTGCCAGTTTAATAAATGTGATGTGCACCTGTTTCAATAAAGCGGCCTTTTACACACACAAAATGGTAGTCGGTGTGCTTGCCCCCCTTCTTCCCTCCCAAGGGGGGTTTGGGGGGCAGCCGAGCCGCGAGGTCTGCCCCCCGGGCAGATTTGGGAGGGGGAAGGGGGGAGAACAAGCGAGCGGCCATTTTGCCGCGTTGGGCTGGCTAGGGATAGCCCAAAAGCCGCCCAAAAGGAGCCCAAAAGCCCAAAGTATAAATAGTTTTCCCGAATGTTCCCAGCCACCATTTTAGATACTGAGACCTGGTGGCTGGGAACGTGTTTAGTCAGGAGTTTTTTGTCCCCGCCCACCCTCCCTAGGTTTCTAGGCTTGTGCTTTTGGTTGTGCTGAGAAAGTCAGGACAGGAAGGGTTTTTGTGTCAGGTGGCTGGGTTGGGACAGGTGCACAGGGGGTGTTTATATGTAAGTTGTCGCTTGGAACAGGTGCTGGCGGAGTTGTTTTTGATGTTGGCCAAGTTTGGCTGGATTTCGGTACTTTCTCGTGAAGTTTGGGGAGTTGGGAAACGGGAGCGGGGAAAGCGTAACCAGTTTGGGAGTTGACATTAGAGGGTAGTTAGTTACAGTTGCAAGAAGGCAAATAGGACTGTAGGTCTTGGGAGGTTTTGGAGTTAGGAGGTAGGGGATAAAACTGGATAGTATTATGATGTAATGGAGTTATATGTTTGTATATTGCAGGGTGGGGGATTTTATCATGTGGGGATTGTAGGGGTGGGGGGAGTAAAACAAAAGGGGTCAGGTAACTCGATGTTTAGAGAGGTTTCAGTTTTGTAAGGCAGTTTGCCAGTTTAATAAATGTGATGTGCACCTGTTTCAATAAAGCGGCTTTTTACACACACAAAATGGTAGTCGGTGTGCTTGCCCCCCTTCTTCCCTCCCAAAGTGCTGTCGCCAGCGAGATCTATTGTTACTGACTTGCTTCGGAAGGGAGACAGGAGATGTGCACACGCAGACCCGACTGCAGTTGTGAATGTGCCCGTGAACACGCACGTACAGACACGCGATGTGTACATCTCCTGTCCCCCTTCCGTCCTCGCAAGCCGCATGCAATTTCACTTTTGTTTTCTTAATGCGCAGGCGTGCTCAACTCGGGATGTCCTTAAGCCCTGTGAGCGACGTGCTTTTTTTTCTAACAGCCTGTCTATCCTATATACAAAAGACATAAACCAAATCATATTATGGCATATCACATAGTAAGTAACACACCTTCACCCTTATCAATATTAAACATATTAAACAACATTAGAATGTACAGAATGGTTTTCACGATGCATCGTAACAAGCACTGTGAATTGCGTTAGTTGTGCAAGGAGAGATGCGACAAGCAGTTACACGGTGTTTACCTTATGCCGCACAACGTGAGGAGCGAGCGTGATGCACCCTCCAGCAATTTACACAGCTCTTTCTCCTGCTCTGCTTCACCCGTCTGCACGTGCCCGCCTCTTCCACACCTCAGAGGCTGCTCGCAGAATGCAACCCGTGGAGCTTCGAGGAAACGAGAAGCAACAAGGTCACATCACAGGTTCAGCAACACAAGATGTAGATCCCTATGCCATGATCTCAGAGTCGACGGAGGCATGGTGGCGTCAGACAAGGAAAGAACAGGTAAATTAAATAAGCATTTGTCCAAAAGCTGTCTGAACGCAGCACAATGCAGTTTCTTGCACCAGGTCGTTGTCCAGTTATAATCATGGATGCAGCCAGACTAACTTGACTAGGTCACGCCCCTTCGCAATGTACGGTAGGCAGAAAAGGGTCCACAATGTAATTACTCACTGATGTTTACTCCACTGGACATCTATACACTCTATTAAGGTGTAGGATGTCGCCACACGAGTTCGCAGAGATAACTGGTTTCAAAATGTCACATGCATCTGACATACTGATAGGCTGTTGCAAAATTGTGCCTTTTTGATTTAATTGTTTTTTTTGTAATTAAATGCTTATTAGCGACTCTTACAGCGGCTTTTAAAGATAGCATTACCAACCGCATGAAGACTCTTTCAATCGAATTCAAACAAAACTAAGGTGCAAGTCATATTTGAGGTCATTCCGGAAACCTATTTACAATGCCGTTGAACCCCCGTGACGCTTCAAGGACAGCACAACTTGGGTCGTAGTTTTTTTCATAAATAACATCATAGCTGTGGAACTTCACTTTAAAACTCCCTGCTGAGAGTGCACGGGTCAATTTGTCTTGACGTGTAAGGTGTTCGATTAGAAACTCGCACATCGGAGATGCAGAGTTTGCAGCAGCTTCCTCCTAATAACGTAGCGCCCATTCAGAGATGTTTTTAAAAGTGCCTCCCAGGATCTGGAAATCTGTTCAGTACGGGCACTTGCAATAAAACTCCTAAACTTCAGGAGTTCCGGTTCTGATGGTTAAACAGAAACACTTCCGGCGTGACTGTACATATGCTCTGCAGGAGCGGTTGAAGCTAACTTTTATAAAGCAATTTCTCATTTCAAAAATAATGTTCTTTAATAAACGAGGGGACAGACGGGTAGAAAATAGTTCTGGGTACCAAAATAAAAGTGTCTCACTTCGTGAATTAGATAACTAAAGGTCTCGCATTTGCAAGAGTTTGAGTTATTGGCTTTGTAAATGACAATGCCTTTTATTTATGTGTTTTGAAAAGCTGCAAGCGGTGCGTAGACGCGCACTTTGTACTTCTAGTCCTTGCTTACGAGAAGGAAGGCTGGCAGTAAAAGAGGCGCAGTTATTGCAAGCCTTGCTTCTTGTAAGCAAGGACTATAAGTACAAAGTGTGCGCTCGCAGGTTTTCAAAACACACAAAAAAATGCATTGTCATTTGCAAAGCCAATAGCTCAAACTCTTGCAAATGCGAGACCTATTGCACTGCAAATGCTTGTTATTTTTGTCTGCGTTAAAGAAAATGCAACCATCCGTGATCACTTGGGGGGATGTCATAGTAACCCCCCTTGTGTGCGAGTGCCATGAATTAAACACCGCTGCCGCTGTAAAGTTCTCGCAGGAAAAAAAGAAGCATGTTACCCAGAGCAGGTAATTCATACACTGGGATCTTCAGTGTATGATTAGAAACAGTGCGATGACTAAATGCAAAGTAAACATGGTGGTCACGATGGGACAGTACATATTCCCTAATTAGCCTAGACTATACTCAAAAATGCAACCTTCGGGATACAAATTCATAAGATACATTTTAGGGAGAAACACACAATTGCCTTTGTTCCCAAATATGTCAACTACGCTTTCGATATACATTTTAATTCAATGGCCATTTAAATGCACATAGCTTAGGTTTAGAAAATAAGTGAGTTGTTCTAAGGAACAAGAATGGAACTTAGGCGTATTACACAACACCTCCATGCCAAAGCTACATTATGTAGAATGGTTATTACTATGTCTACATCAACCGTTCACTAGAAAAGACACTGAGCGCACTTGAAAAGACGCCATAATGAAAGAAGAGCAATGCCATGCGCTTGAGTACCCATCCCTAAAGGGTGGTCACAATCAGGATAGATGGCCATGGCAGTCGTAGGCATGCGCGGTGCCATTTGTTGTGCAAATGCACCATTTTCAAGACTCTGCCATAGTAAAACAATTGCAGAACGTTTCTCCAGCCTGCAGTGGTTCCCAAACTGTATGCTTCGTGGGCAGCACCCGTTGCTGGATTTAATTGCGCACCAGGGTGCCGCGACATACTAATTGGGAACCACTGCCTAGGGGAAAGCGATGGACTTTGGAGAGGTATAAAATTACTATTCCAACTTCAGTCTTCGCAACAGTAGGGAAAGCGTCGGACTTCAAAGTCCAGCGCTGCTTCCCCTATGGCAAGTCGCTGTAAAGTTTTTCGTGGTAAAGAAATGCAGTAGTAAAGATGGCTCATTGTAAAGGCAGTATGTGGTTTAGATTTCATTATAAATGCTGTTTCCCTAGGGAAAGTGCCTTCTAAAATGACATAAAGTCTTCATCCAGCACACCATTACTTTAGGAAGTGCTCTCTCCTAATTCATATTTTGAACTTTCTCTGAATGCATCTCCAAGGTGATGATTACCTATAAGAGGTACATAAATATTCATAAACTTACAAGTCTGGATATGCAGGTGGTCCCAATCAAGCGCTCAGATTACTCCAGCTGGAGCATCCGAGCGCTAGGATTGCTGCCCCATCAGCAACAAGGAGAAAGAGAAGCAGCGCAGGAAGCAAAGGACCTTTAAAAGAAGAGAAAAGAGGCGTGCCTATTTAAACTGGTGCCAGGTCACTGTGGAAAAAAGGAAGTTAGCTTTGTCTGAACAGCCAGGTTTTTAGATTTTTCCTGAAAATAGCCTCAGCACGTTCTAGTCTCAGATGCAAAGGAAGAGTGTTCTAGAACCTGGAGGCATAAACGCCAAAGGAACAGCCACCTATCAGGGCTTTATTAACCCTCCGTATCACCGGAAGTGCAGTAACCGAGGATCTGAGCTGATGGGCAGGTGAATAGGGTTTCACCAAGTCGAGCAAGTAGCGAGGCCCTCTGTGGTTGAAAATCTTGGGACATAACATTTGCAGACATAGAAATCATACAATACTACCAAAAGGTCTGCTTTTACAAGTACAATTCTCACAAATAAAATTCCCCTATCCTGAATATGCAAATCAAGATTTTCAGTCACTAATGTAAAGAATACTCCGGGAACCAGAAGTAGTGTTAAGTTATTTATTATGTAAAGAGACAACACACCATATGCATGTGTGCCTGGAAACAGAAGCCACGTCAACTGACTCAGTAACTGTTAGGTAAACTGTCATCCTAGAACACCCAGCTGTCAACATTACAGCTAATGTCATAACACTCGTGCGCAGGGAGAACAGCACGCGCAGGGCAGGGTAAGGGAAAGGGAGAAAGGGCTAAGACATAACACATCTCCTTCCCTAAAGGACAGAGAGTCAGAAACATACTACAAGCATTACTCTAATATAAACAAAGAGCTAATCACAAACAAAGTCTTTGTATGTGCTGGGTTTACCCAAAATACGGCCAAAGCTACTTGTGCTAGCCTTCGCTTCCACAGCGTCACTGACTGACCTATTCCCTGGGTCTGTCAAGGGGCTACCCCCTGAACTTAAGGAGCTTCTTGTCACTCTGGAATTAAGATTGCTCTCCACACCCACACACTCTGATTTATCTTGTTCATTCTCAGAAGTACTGATGTCACAAGTGTCCTGAGATGCTACAGAGGCATCCGTGCTAAGACTTCTGTATTCACCAATAGATTCAATGAACCCAAGGTCCTGTCCAACACTGGTATCGTAGTTCTCAAATGGTGTACCAGTGCAATTATCCTCACACTCTGAATCTTCTTCCTCAAGGTGTAACTATTTGAAGTTGTCTAAGTAAACCCCACTTCCCCCATCTTGCATGGGTATTTGTTCTCTAGTTTCCTGTTGACCTACTTCTGATCTGGAACAAACTGAAATTGCAGAGGCATGCCACACTCTTCCATCACTGAGTAAGGCAGAGTTACAAAAGACTTTCACAACTTCCAAAGGTGCAGTAAACCTATTCTCTTGACAATGTGTCCACTTTTCTTAATTCTCACTTTATCTCCTACTTTGATGCTGACCTCTTTGCAATTATTACGTTTGTCAAATTTTAACTTGCATGCTGCTAGTGCCTCTTTGATCCTTTTTCTAATTGTTTTCACTGACCATTCAGTTTTTCTGGCTGTCTTGAGCCATCCAATATTGTCTTTTGAAATGGGTGTTCTTCCTCTCATAATTTCTAATGGGCTCACCAACTTTTTCTCTCCCGAAGTAATTCTGTACCCCCAAACCATTTTGTTTACTTCCTTCCTCCAACATGTACCATTGTTGTTAGCTAATTGGATGGTTCCTTTTATTACCCTATTAAATCTTTCCACGGCACCATTTCCAGCCGGGTGGTAGACTGAAGTTGATTTGTGGGTGATGCCATTCCTTTTAATGAACTTTTTAAACACATCCGAAGTGAATTGACTTCCATTATCAGTTTCAAATCTTTATTTCGGTTAGAACAACCATAAAAGAACGAAATACAGTACAATAAATTCAACTTCCATCATAATCAAGCGGATGTTAATACATAGGTAAAAAAAGTTTAAAACATGAGTAGGCTATGGGCTCAATATAGAGTTATCTCTAAAGGGACACACAATTTTACCAGACATTTAAAGTTTGCCAAACACTATTTAAGTCCGTCCAACACTTTGGTACAAAAGCAAACATCGATGGGAGAGGAAATACAATATTAACATTTTTAGAATCATTACAATAAATATTATTAAAAGAAATACCAGGAACTATTATTTAATAGTGGTAAAAACATTGTAAAAGCTGTGCAATATTTCAAATCAAGACAGTTTATGAGGTATTACACCCGATACATATTAAAACTAAAGTATATTAATAATACTTCGGTAGGAAACCACCGCTCTACGCCTAATTACATTTAATCAATAACATTTTTAAGACCAGAATGTCTTATCCTTACATATCCAAATATTAGCTACTACATTTTTAAGCCATGTCTTTTTCGGACCATCGCCACAGCAAGGATTTCCATTATCACTTACAATTGTTTTAGGGATTCCTTCCCTAGTGAATACGCCATCCATGAATGTCACTAGGTCATTTGCTTCCACTTTTCGCATACTTTTATTTCTGGCCACTTAGAAAACTGATCTACTAATACCAGTATGTACACCTGTTCATCATGCCATTTCACGGGTCCCATTACATCCACTCCAATCCTTTCCCATTGCGTGTTTGGGCAATTCAATGGTCGAAGTGGGGGTCGAAGAGTAGTTTTTGTCTTATCTGAATTTTCACATTCAATGCAGTTTCTTACAGCTCTTTCTATTTCTATATCACAGCCAGGTCACCAATACCAACACTTTATTATTTGTTTGGTTTTGTTTATGCCCAAATGTCCCTCATGGCAAATTTTTATTATCCTCTCTCTTAAATTAATCAGTGGTATAACTTTACCTAGTCTTAAGATGAGGTTGTCCTCAACGGATAACTCATTTCTCAGTTCCCAAAATGGTCTTAATTCTTTCTCCTGACATTTCTTTCTAGGCCAGCTCTTTACTATGAGTTCACAAACCTCTTGTAATGTTTTATCATTTAGACACTCTTTTATCCAATCATCTTTCTGAATAGTTGGAAATTCCTCGCTGATACTTGCAACATAAAGTTCTTCTTCCTGTACATCTTTCTCCACATTTTGTAATGGCAACCTGCTTAGAAAATCTGCCACCACATTTTTAACTCCTGGCAAGTACTGTACTTCATAATTGTTTTCTAATAGTCTTATAGATAGGCGTGCCAACCTGGGTGATGCGTTGTACAAACCTTTTACAGTTAGCACCTTAGTTAGAGGTTTGTGATCACAATGCAGAATGATCTTTTTACCTCAAATGTACTGACGGAATTGTTCCATTCCCCACACACATGCCAGTGCTTCTCGTTCAATAACTGAGTATCTTTCCTCAGTCGCAGTTAATGAACGAGATGCGAATGCGATGGTGACTTCCTTATCAGTGCTTTCGATTTGCATGAGTACTGCTCCTATCCCTTTGCACTGGTATTAGTAGTGATTACACAATCCAGATTACCATCAAATCCTTGCAGGGGTGGAGCTTCACAAATTTCTTTTTTTAGTTTTTTAAAACTCTCCTCGCAACATTGTGTCCATTCGAATTTGTTTTTGTTTTTCAAAAGTGTTCTAATGTTGTATGTTTTTTCTGAAAAGTCTCTTACGAACTTGGAGTAGTACTCTACTAGCCCTAAAAATGCTCTAAGTTCTTCTTTCTTTACAGGTACCGGTGCATCCCTAATTGCCTTTATAAGTTGTTTCTTAGGTTTAATTCCTTCATGGGATATTTCATGGCCCAAGTAGGTTACGCAATTTTTACTGAATTTGCATTTTTTGTATTCTGCCGTCATACCGCGTTTTAAAAAATGTTTTAACACCTGTACCAGTCTGTTGTCATGGTCATTCTGATCTTTTCCCATCACCAAAATGTCATCCCTTAAAAATTTCTTGCATAAGTCTTTGAAATAACGCCGCAGCAGACGCTAACCCAAAAGGTACTCTTTTGAATCTGAAACACCCAAAAGGTGAGATAAAGGTGGTGAGGTGTCTACTTTCAGGATGCAATGGTACCTGATGGTATGCTGCGGCAAGATCAATTGTAGAGAACACACTTATATCTTTGGTGAGGGATAACATCTCACTAATTCTTGGTAGAGGGTACTGGTCTATGAGCATATTTTTAATAAGGTCTCTCAAGTCCATGCACAATCTCAATTTTCCATTTGGTCTCCTTGTGACAACCAAAGGCGCGACCCATCTTGCAGATTCCGTTGGTTCAATTATGTCTGCTTCCAGTAATTTGTTAATTTCTTCTCTAACCTCCTCCCTGAGTGTTAATGGTATGTGTCTGACCTTGTGTAAACAGGGCACAGCGTCCTCTTTTAGTTTAATTCTGTGTTGAAAGCCTTTCAACTTGCCAATATTTCCGTTAAATACATTAGGGAATCTGTCCATCAAGACACAACACTGTAAAGTGTCTTGTTGCATGACAAGAACAGGCTCTGAGCTGTTCGGGTTAAGTGTAATACCAAGCTTTCCCTGATCTTTCCATCCTAAAACAGATGGACCACTGGCTGCAACATATAACTTGCTGCTAGTTTCTCTTTCCTTAAATGCAAAAGTAAGTTTCCTGTAGCCCACAAGTTCAATTGGCTCGCCCGTAAAAGTTTTTAATGTTATGTCGGGTTTTTCCATTTTTCTTCCTAATATTCCTTGAAATTTATCTCTCCACACTTCATGGCTGACAATAGTGCATGGAGAACCAGAGTCTGCAATTATCTCAATCTCGACACCTCCTATTTCCACATTACATAAGGGTTTCTTTTTATTGCTTTTCTCATCATCCTGATTGTCAGTTTCCTCAGTCACATTTAGTACACACAAATTGTTATCTGATGAGTTTGTCTCTTCCTCTTCCTCATCCTCAACATACTTTACTTTAGCTTTACCACTTCTTCTGCAAACCTTTTGGAAATATCCAATAAGACCACACTGACCACATTTGTTATTTCTAGCTGGACAATTCCAGTCGTTTGCCAAGTGCTTGTTGCTACCACAACGATAACACCTTAACTCTCCGTATGTTTTCACATTTCCGCTGGGTCTAGGACTTTCCTTTGCTCCTATAATTTACAACCTTTTTTTAGTTCTGCTTACTTAGCTACTACATTAGTTTCCTTAATTTTTACTTTTGTTATCATTGATACCTCCTTAGCACATCGTCACATCAATTCAGCCTTTTTAATAATATCAATTACCTGTTGCAGAGGTTTCTCTCCCTTTGCCCAAAGAGCATTGTGTATGTTAGGATTTGCTGCACACATTACTATTTGGTCCCTTATAAGATCATCATGCATATTTTCAAACTTGCATGATAGTGCCAAGTTCTTTAGTGCAGCCACGTAGTCATCTATACTTTCATCCTTACCTTGTTTCCTCCTGTAAAATTTGTATCTATGATCTGCAACACATACTGTTGGTTTATAATAACAATCCAAATCTTCCATAGCATCATTATACACATTCCTCTCACCCCTATCATACACTTTCTTTGTAATGTTGTTGTATACCTTTAAACCTCCTGCACCCAGACAGTGTACTAATATTTTTTTCTTTTCTTCAGGTTTAATAGGTTCATCCTCTTTCTCAAATGTGGAAATGTAGTTACAAAAATACACTTTACACTCTTCCCATTTTATTGGTGGAGCACCTGCACATTTTAAAAATGGTTCTGGGGGCTGCAGATTGTAAATGTTATTAGATGCCATAGTCACTTGTTAACTCTCCAATGTTAACTTTTAATTAATTTTACTTTTGTAATCCTTCCTTTTTTTTTTTAGTTCCTTGTGTTTATATGCGCTGTTTTAACATGCCATTTAAAACATTTCATACAGCTGTCACAAGTCGTTATTTGTTTTTCTTTTATAGCGCACGTTAGTCAGAAGATGACGTTTACTTAAGTTAGACGATCGTTATTTACAAATGTTACAGCTTTCCAACAATGTTGCACGCACGTTTCCAGTGCGTGTGAATAAACTAGACCGTATAAATTTGAACTCCCGAAATGGCATCGAGTGCGTCAGCTTCACGTTACTTTTCGCGACTGCGCCACACACCTGAGGAGATTTCTCTCACAGCTTCCCAAATTCGTTCAATCCACAATTCAATCGCTTAGACTTGAATTACCTCACGTTTACGAGCAGGATCATGCAGCTTACTCGGTACAGCACTGTGCATACTACTCGCCGATGAGTTTTACAGCTTGCCTTCCACACGCCAAACCTGAGGAGATTTCTTAAACTCTCTCCGCTAACGGAACCACTTCCACCACCGAATCCTCTTCGATGATAACCTGGACTGTCAAGGCTCGCTTTGCGCAAAATCTTCTTAGAAAGTCTTTTCACAGCTGGCACACTCAGGTGAGCACTATTTCCGTTGTGATAAGTTACTTCATAAAATACTGCTGCTTCGTCTTTAAGTACATAGAGTATCTGCACACATCAGCAGTCTTTACATATAAAGTACATTTTTTACGATCATTCTGCTACACTTTTACGCTTCCGTATTTCCTACTTTCTTCTCATTACATTTTTTCAGCATCACCGCAATCCATCGAACTTTACCCCGCGTTGCCATTATGACGCATCCATTACAACGCAAGTTGTTACAACGACTTGCGCTGTAGGCGCTGGATTGTGGAATAGTTTAATTTTCTATTCCAACTCCAGCCCACGTAACAGTAGGGAAGGGGTTGGAATAGAAAATAAAACTATTCCTTTACCAAGAGCGCCCTGCAGCGCAAGTCGTTGTACCGACTTGCATTGTGATGGCAGCGTCGTAATGGCAGCGTGGGGTAAAGCCCGCGTTGTCATGGCTGTTTACCCTTTTAGGGTGGCAGATTGTGAGACTAACCTGGATTGGTGTCAACATGCTGAGAAAGTGATCCATTAGAGTCAAGGATGCGCTAGAAAGTGGGAAAAGGTATGGGGATGCGGGGTGATGCATACACAGATCAGTGAGGATGCACCCTAATAGTAATAAGGCTGGATTTGGCAAAGGGGTTAATTCTGTAATTTGAATATATACTAAGTAGTGTTTACTCTACTCTATTGTGCGTTTGTGGATTATTTAACTCTCCTTGACACTGTCAAAGTGATGTACTTCTGTTCTATCATTATCAGCCATGACATACATGTATAAACCTGTGACATTATGCTGAGCAACTGTTCAATACAAAGATTTTTTAAAAAAAAGACTGTCAGTCTGTGTCCAATAAATGACCATTTGTTGTTCCTAAATTCATTTTAGTTGCAAACAAAAACATGAGGTTGATGTACGCAATGAGTCAACCTGCGCCAACTATAATAGGACTAGCGCTATGTGAACTTAGGAGTGTCACAAAAACTGTGCGGTTTTGTTGATTCATGAACTCAGAAAAGGTTTTAGGGCCACATGTACGAACGTTTGAAATAGCTAGTTCCTATTTGCAATTCCATGCAAATTGCAAGAAGGAAATCGCAATTTCAAATGTATGAAGCTCTATGAGTGTCATTTGCGATTCCCAGTTAATCGCAAATACACGAACCTCATTAATATTCATGAAATAGGTTGCAATTTGCGACCCACTGGAAACTAATAAAAACACAAGGATGGTGGCCTGCTGTAGACAGCAATGTCTGTGTTTGCTTTTAAATAAAGCATTTTTTTTTAAAGCAGCCCATATTCCTTAAAGGAAAGCAGAATGAGTTTCAAAAATAAGAATGACACTTTTAAGTTTCATTTTGTAGGTCTCACTGCCTGCCCTTAAAAACAATTTTTTCAATGCATTCAAAAAGGGGAAGGAGTAGCCCGGAGACCCCTTCCTGTTTGTAAATGGGTTTTGATGGTAAAAAGCAATTGTTTTGCAACCGCAAAACATTCTTACATATCACCGTGAGTCACTATTTGGAACGGATGCCCTAAACACGCCCCTTCATAATTCTGAATCACAACCTATTTTGCGATTTGGTAATAGGTTGCTGAATTGCAAAATAGTGTTTGCATATAGAAAAGGCTTTTGTGCTGTTTTCGATGGTCCGATTCCGCGAATTGGGCTGTTTGCGAGCTCAAAAAGCTACGTGTATGTGGCTCCAGGTCTGCATCACTGAAGGATTAAAACAAAAACAAAGAACATCTGGGAAAAAATGCTAGCAGCATAAGCAAAAGGTGTTGCTTTGCAATTACAGATTTCTGATGACTGAGTAAGATGTGCTGTGGGGTGATGTAGCTTTGCAAGGAGCCTACTCTCCACCAGACTCCATTGTATTAGTTTTTACTATAATAGACTGTATAATTAGTTAACCATATTATTTGACGACCAATGTTAGTTTAATAGAACTGCTACTGGTGAGAATGCAAAGCAAAGCACTGAAGAAACAGAATTCCTGCTGCAAGTGAAGAAAAGCGAGGGACGGACCACAGTGTGGATGTAATTGCTTCCCTGGTGAAAGTTGTATTAAGTAATCCATTCTAATTGTTACTGCTCCTCTCTGGGGAAACACCACAAAGCACTGCTGTGGTTTACTTGAAACGTTGCCAGGGACGCAGCATATTCATGGAATTCTCAT
This sequence comes from Lissotriton helveticus, assembly GCF_964261635.1. NCBI lineage: Eukaryota > Metazoa > Chordata > Amphibia > Caudata > Salamandridae > Lissotriton > Lissotriton helveticus. Next base: position 44,399,485 of record NC_136064.1, on the reverse strand, counting down.
TCTTCCGAAGTCCATATAATTCTTTGGTACTCACTTGTTATTTAAATGCAACATAGCTGGACAGGAACTGCCCATTTTCAAGATCAGGGATTCGGTGTAGGCAGCTGGCACCCACGGCAGGCAACCAGTAGCAGCCTCATCCCTGGATCTGTTCCCTCCCACCAGCAGCTACTGAACCTTCCTCAGCGCCTGAAATCCGATTGGCACCTGTTCCTGTCCCTAGGCTCCTCGGTATTACCACTCTTTTACAGCACTCTGTTTCTTTGTAGCTAATTATGAACCTAAAATATAAATCTTTAGGTTTTTAAGAAGAATGAGGGTGAGGGTCATCTTTGCACAAGCAGAACAAAGTACTGCAAACATAATGACTCAAGTTTCGCACAAACAGAACATACAGCCAGATTCATCAAACCAAAATCGGCTCGCAAAGGGCCAGATTCTGAGAATCTGGCCCTTTGCAAGTGCTATTTTTGCATTTGGGATGCATCATCCCAAATGCAAAAATCGCAATTCTAGAAATCGCTAAATTGCGATTATTTGCATTTAAGGAATCTAAATTTGAGATTCCTTAAATGCAATTCATGAACCATTTTAAAATTGCGAATTTGCAATCTGGGGCCGCTATTTACCGCGAAGTCTAACTACGTGGTAAATAGCAAAAACTTAGAAAAATGCACTTTAGTGCATTTTTCTAAGTTGTATGTTACACACGCACATGTCCTTGGGACATGTGTGTGCGCAACACCAGTGGACATTACCATTTCAGGTGTGCAACAGGGTGTCCTTTGGACACCCTGGCACCCTTGAAATTGCTTCCTTATTTGCGATTCGCTAATTGCTAATCGCAAATAAGGAATGACTCCCCATTCATTCCTATGGGCCTTTTGGCCATTCCTTATTTGCGATTCGCAATTAGCGAATCGCAAATAAGGAGACAGTAGACATCGCAAAAAATATTGCGATTTCTACATGCATCCCGTTTTGCGAGTCTTTAATAGCGAATCCTTAAAATTCGCTATTAAGGACTTGCAAAACATGACTTTGATGAATCTGGGGGATAGTATTGGATATGATGACTCATGTTTCGCACAAACAGAACCCAATATTGGAGATGTGATAACATGTTTTGCACAAACAGAACAAATTACCTCTACGTCCCTCATCCTCGGACCAGTCATAACAAATGAGGTAGTATCCAATCACAGACAGGAGAAAACAGTGAACGCTTGCTAACCCCACCCACCTTCCTGCCAAGGGCTATAATACCATAGTGAACACTTAGCACTTCCTGTTTTGTTTCTTCTCTCTGACGGGATACAGAGGACGCAGAGGTAACTGTCGGGCTTTTTCCTCCCACGTGGAAAATTGTTGCAGGATTTCTCACTCTGCTGGGCTTTTGGAGCGCCTGTTGTGTCATGACACTAGAACAAATGACCCGGACCCAAGGTATGTAGTGGTAGTGGAGCTTTATTCCACACACGTCTGTCTTCTTCATTTCCCTTCTTCTTACTGCCGTTCCTAACTTCTCCTGTTCTGCTTCCTTTCTCCCCTCCCACCTTTACTCTTGCTGCGCCGGTCCTAGTGTCCCTGAATATTCTACAACATTACATTTCCCCCTTCTTAAACAAACTGAGTTACCTGAGATGTGTCTTTTTATAACAGGATATACAATAAAGAAATAAACAACATAGTTACAGTTCTTCAATGAGGCGGACGGGTCTTCGATGGAGACGCTGCTGCTTATAGTGGGCTATCTCCTGAGTCGACTGCTCCCCTTCACCAAGAGAGGTGAAGGTGGGGGGGGCTGATGCTCACTTCCCATCACCAGTGCTTCCTCCTTCAATGCACTCTGAGGCACAGCCAACGCGTCTCTGACAATGGGTATGCATCTCTGAAAATGTGCCACGTTCCTTGTGATTCTCTTATCCTCTGAAGCAGCCGTAACCATAGTCCCCTTTTGTTTTGTCACCAACTGTGGGTGGGCATGATATTGGCTATCTGCTTTTCTTTGTTGTTCTTGCCGTACCAGTACCCAGTCTCCTACCTAATTGGATGACGGTTTAGCTTTCCGATGACTGTCCGCCTATTCTTTTATCTTATCCTTTTTTATTCTGTCTCTTGCTTCTAATACTTCGTGATCAGAATCTTGACGAGTACAACTAGTTATTACTTCCCAGGCCGTTATTCTTTTGCGCACCAGGTGACCCAACATCAAGGTTGAATGACATCTATCTGTGGTATTGTGTGGTGTGGTTCGATATGCTCATAACACCTCATTTAATGCCACTTGAACATCACACTTTTTTTTCAGAGTGGCCATAAATCTTTCTACCATCCCATTGGCCTGTGGCCACAGGAGAGTGATCTTCCTGTGTCTGAAATTGAGGTGATTGGCAAATGCAGCAAACTCTTGCCCATTGAATGGCGGGCCATTATCTGTTTTAACCACCTTCGGTATACCTCACCCTGCAAAGACTTCATCCAACACAGGTATGGTGGTGGCAGCTGTGGCTGATGATATGAGGTGCGCAATTGGAAAATGTGAGTATTCATCCATTACGACCAGAATGTATTTACCAGATTGTAGCAAGCCAAAAAAGTCTACTGCGACATGTTGCTAGTCGCCTTCTGGCAAATCTGACATTTGTAGGGGTGCAGGTGGCTCCTCTTGACTTACTAGCTGACACTGCGGGCAGTCTTTGAAGTGTGAGTTCAACCATCTGTTCAGGGGTGGGGAACCAGACCCGCTCATGCAGTGCTCTCTTCGTGGCTACAATACCTCTGTGCCCTTCATGTGCTAAGTTGATAACTCCTTGGTGCAGCTGTTTCGGAATGATGATTTCTTTGTCTCGTTGCAAAAGACCATTTGAGGTAATGAACAATTCATCCTTCACATGTCAAAAAGAGGTCAGTTCATGAGTGTTAACTTGGTTATTCTGTCCAGCCTCTTCCAGATGTCTCCAGCTGTTTGTCTGAATGCGGTGTTTCACATTTTGTAAGGTGACATCCTCAATGGTGGCTTCAAGGATGGCCTCCAAAGGAACTGCTGGTGATTTTGCTTGACTCACTACAAAGTGGATGTATTCCTCCGCTAGAAACTGATTTGATTTGGAAGTTGACTTAGGATGTTGCGACATATAGTCAGCTGGATGTGCAGCTTTTCCAGGTTTGTGGATGATAGTATAGGTATACCCTTAAAGGCGGATGTCCCAGCGCTCTATTCTGGGTGGCATTTTGGCTCGGGGGTTTAGAAAAAATGGTTAGCAGGGCCTGATGGTCCTTGATGAGTGTAAAGTGTTTCCTATAGATGAAAATAATGAAATTTTCAAAGGCCAGACTACCGCCAAGCTTTCCTTTTCAGGCTGGGAGTATTCTCTCTCTGTGTCTGTTAGGCTCTGACTGGTGCAAGCTACGATATATCGTTGATCAGCATCTCTGTCATACTGAGCCAATATAGCACAAAGTCCCACAGGACTGGCCTCCACAGTGATTTCAGTTTTCTGCCGAGGGTTGAGATAAGCAAGATTAGTGGCTGACTCAACAGAAGCTTTAATCGAATGAAAGGCTTGACCACATCTGGTGGTCCATTGGAATGGGTGGCCTTCTTTGGTCAATTTTCTCAGAAGGTAGCTGAGAGTTTGGCATAATCCTTGATATAATGTGCACAGTAGCTTGCCATGCTTGGAAACAAACTCACATCTCCAGCATCTCGGGGCCTAGGAGTATCGTTCAACAATGCAATTTTTTCAGGATCAGGTGTCTTGCCTGTGTTCAAGAAAATGTGTCCAAAGTACTTCAATGTGGATTTGTGAACTTCACATTTATCTTCATTTAGTGTTAGGTTGGCATCCAGTAGAGCATGATATACCCGGTCCAGTGCTTTGTCATGTTCTTGTATCATCGCTCCATACACGAGAATGTCATCACTGTAGTTGAGAGTGTTGGGAATGTGGTGAATTACCTTTCTGATTGCTTCTTGAAAGATCTCAGCTGCAGATGAAACCCTAAAGCTGAGCCATTTGTATCTGAACAGGCCTTGGTGAGTTGAGAACGTGGTGATATATCTTGACTTTTCGTTGAATTCAAGCTGGTGATAAACCCTATTGAGGTCTAGTTTGGAGAAGATTTGGACCCCATTGAGGGACGTGATCATGTCACTGATATGAGGTCCCAGGTGTCTCTCACTTTCAATGGCGGTGTTGGGTGCTCTCATATCAACACAGAGACATATTTTGCCATGCAAACCCCTTTTTGGTACTATGATCACTGGAGAGGCCCAAAGAGTGGGTCCTGATGTTCTCTTGATGATGTCAGCCTGGAGAAGATCCTGCAGTTCCTCATCCACAGTCTGCTGAAGATGAAATGGAATTTTATTTATTTATTTGAGTTTTATATAGCGGTGGCTAGAACGGGAGGTATTGATAGAGCGCGCAGGTCACCCGACTACTGGGACCATAAGTAAATTTTCACAGTTACTCAATCAGGTAACCCACACTCTACTACCAGTCTATTTTATTCCACTAATTCCTATACCATTGATTTACCAATCCTTGTCACTGGTACCTATGACCACAATGGATCAGGGAGTTAGTTGTAAAGAAGGCAGTCAAATACCAAATAACTTTGCACTCATGTAATAACCACAGACTCGGGAAAGTTTTAAACTCTTTATTTAAATTTCATCAAAGGTCATAATCCAGAGGTTAAAAGCTATCAGACTATCAATAACCAACATTAGAAACAGTGTATAGCTATGCATAAGAAATATTATGCCAATCATATAGCAATATAAAGGGAAGGGAAGAAAATGGAACACACTATTAAATCAAATGACCAAACTTTAGTATTTTCTAAAGGGAGGGTTGGCAAAGGGATCAAGAAACATATACTATGCAATCATAAGAACATTTCAGCATAATCTATAGGAGGGTAAGAAAGAAGAACATGCTAATTAAACAAGTAACGATTTTGTTCATTCAAAAGGGAAGGGTAAGAAAAGGAACATATATAATCAAAGCTTTAGCAAATTTTGGAAAGGGTAAAGAATAAGGACACGCAGAAATGTAATAACGATACCCACACAGATTTATTATTTACCTAGAATGGTGTTAAGACCAACCCTGGCCACGGGTCAGTTAAGGACAGAAACCCCGAAAGTTGCAGTTGCCAGTAGGCCAGCAGGTGCAGATCAGAATCAGGACAGGATAAACCAGATTTGGATCAGGACCGGACCACCAAAGGTTAAGACCAGCACCCGCAGTTCAGTTGCAACGCCTGCGCTACTCCCTCTCTGCAGCTAACAGTCAAAACCCTGATGGGGTTATCGATTTTACCAAGAAAGTGCTCCGCCAGCACTTCAGCTTCCCAGACCCCGATTGGGTCAGCAAATTATCTGACAGAGTGCTCCGCAGCTCCCTGATCTTAATCACCTATTGAGTGCGTTGGGTCAGTGACAGGTCAGCTATTCGGACAAGTCAGACAATTCCTCTAGCTAAACCTACGCTAGTTATGCTATTCTCCAGGTCAGTGTACCACCCCTCAATGTTGCAAATGTAAGGATCCCCAATTTCGATTGGCCAAAAGAGGATGAAAGGTCGTCACACCATACCAAATTTTAGCATTTTGCCATCTCTTATTCAAATTTACGTTTCCGCCCATCAATTCAGGTTCACATAACGTCTCCATTTCAACTAACAATGGATGTTCTATTGACAAATACATTGTATGCAATTTAGCTCCTACTAGCCGGGTCAGAAGTCATCTTCCCAGGCACATCTTGGCGGTGACTGTCTTTGGCTGGATTTCAATAACACCGAATTCCACTCCTCTCTGCAGCTGGTCATGCGCAGAAGGACTTTCAAAATGGAGTAATAGCACCTCCCAGGGTCAAAGATTGCGACACATGAAAAGTAAAAGGAAACAGCTTTGGAACACAGAAATAAATGATTACACTGTATACCATGAATGTCTACTCTATCCCCATTAACTTAACTTTAACTATGGCATTAGGATTGTGCAGAACAAAAAGCTTAGCAAAAAGCAGCAGTGCAAACTTCTTGCATGTGAGAAGATAGAGCAGCCGTATTAGCCCTAGTGCGCAGAAGCAACAGATTCCCTCCAAAGCTGCAAGTACGTCAGGTCACGTGGGTATGACAGACGCATGCGCAGTAAAAATTCCCGCGTAGCAGCAGCCATTTTAAATGCAAGCGTATTAGGATTAGTAAACACATAAGCGAGCTTCACTCGGATAACCAAAATTGATGAAAAAGGGGAAAATTTAATAAGAAAAACATGTTGATTACATAATTAGAATTATTCGAGGTTCATGAGTTCAAGCAAGTCGCTTTTTCGTGCGAATCCTTGCTCCATCAATTCCCTCTTTGATGATATTTTATATCATCACCAATTAATGAAACAGATGCCAACTTCTCACATTTCACCCATTTCAATCTCTTCAACCTTTCTATTCTGCTTTTTCTCATTATTATTATGAGAATTTTTCGTCTTTTTATAATCTGGCTATTCAATTCTTCCAATTCAACTTCTTCAATATTTCGTTTCACTCCTCGCTTATTCATGGAATATTTCTTTTTATGTTTTCGACATTTGCAACTACTCCTAATACTAATAAACCTATTCCCGTCATTGGCATCAGTATTTTACTCACAAGACTTTTACCTAGATTAGAAAACCAACTACCTACTGAGGAGAGACCATCAGTAAGCCTCTTCCATGCACTATCAACCTCCAGTGGTTTAAGCTCTTTTTCCAAATTGGTAATATTTCTCACATACCACTTAATTTCAACACTTTTGTCTGGTACGTAAGTGCAACAGTGTTGCGCTTTCAACATTCTACAGACTCCGCCCTCTTTTGCCAATAATGTATCAAGAGCAAGTCGATTTTGTAAAACCATAGATCTGATCGTAACCAATTCGGTATTGACCATTAAGAAACCTCCAGCAGTGTCAGTTGATAACCGATCCACTACTGTTGACAATTTTCCGATTCTGTGTGTATTCAGAGCCACTCCCACTGTAGGTATCAATGCACTAAATATATCACCTACTATTTCACCAACACTAGCTCTTTTACTGTGTACTAATCCATTTGTTTCTTCATTGCTTCCAGTGATTTTACCCACATGGTATATCTTTGGGAAGACATTACCAAAATAACAACTCCCATACCAATGGTCTGGTAATTTGAAATAAGCCTTGTTCCCACATATATAATAAATTCCGGGAAACACAGGTTCATTCCATCTTTGAAACCCCAACCCCCAATCCATACTCATATTATAAAGAGAGAGCCCAAACCTTTGAGGCGGGTAATCTCAGTAACCACAGCACCAATCACAACACCCAATACAGCGTTGGAAAGGGCAGTTGCAGCAGAATGACATAGGCTATGCAGACTGCCACCATATATATATATTTTTTTTGCAGAGTTTTATATAGCTCGAACTTGACCCAAACTGAATCAGGTATCAGAGCGCTTTACATAGCACTAGTTACGCTACATGTAGACACACATTCATTTTTGTTAGGCACGGGGAGATTAAGTGATTTGCCCAGAATCACAGGATGTTTGGCGTCGTTACCAAGACTCGAACCCAGATCCTCAGGTCCGTGGTCGAGCGCCTTAGCCGTTAGGCCAACTTCTCTATACATTTAAAAGGTAAAAGAACCGTGCCAGCAAAGTAGTCCCTTGTGGGCGTGTCTGCATTGTGCTTGGGTCGTGACTAACGCTGGGGGCGTGTGGTACGGCCATCACATCGTGGGCTGTGAGCATGTGCTGGGGGCGTGACAAACGCTGGGGGCATGACAAACGCTGGGGGCGTGTGTCCGCCCTTCATTCCATGTGAGTCGTACATAAAAGCGCCAATTACGTTGCTGCGTATCATCAAGGGGCACGCTGGGGGCATGAGAAACACTGGGGGCGTGAGTCCGGCCTTCATGCCATGTGAACGCAATTGCGCCGCATCAAGGGTCATGCTGGGGGCGTGAGAAACGCTGGGAGCGTGTGCTACGTTCCGCCCTTCATGCCATGTGGGTCGTACATTAATCAGAAGATCGTCTGCTGTGGCTGTGTGCGGGGGGCGTGACAAACGCGTTCACGTGGAGGCCTGGTAAGTTTCGTTACTGCAGCCTCTCCTGCGCGCTGTTACTTGAACTCTATCATTCAACGAAATTACATGCGCCTGCTACCATCAACCAGGGCTCTAGCCGGGCTCAGGCGGCGGATCAGTACACTAATTACACGCGTCTGATAACATCAACCAAGGCTGCAGCTGGGCCTCAAGCGGGGTAACACACACCTGCTAACATCAAACAGGCCTGCATCTGGGCCTCAAGCGGAAGAACATGCAAATGAGCGTGTCTGCCGGGGCAATTACTGCAGCCTCTCCTACTCGCTGTCACTCAACTCTCATTAAACGGATTTACCCACGGCTGATAACTCTCTCTTTGAACGACATTACACGCGCCTGCTAACATCAACCAGGGCTGTAGCCGGGCTCACGCGGCGGATTACTACACCAATTACATGTGCCTGCTAACATCAACCAGGGCTGCAGCTGGGCCTTCTCCGTCCCTATTCTAATGAAACAAAAAATGTTTTCTACCCCGAAATTTTTTAATAAATTGCCCTTGCCAAATACACACATTACACACATTCTATTTCATACCCAGACAACGTCAGGACGGGCTGCTAGTTACCTTATAATTGTGTTCACACTCACTGGAACCAATGAATATATTATTATAATAACTAGTTCTTTCTCTGTGGAGACAGAGTTTCCCCTTCTTTTCAAAATCCAGCAACATAGCAGCGTTAGCCTCACTATTTGAGGTGCTCCCTTTCAGCCCATTTAGGAATTTTCTGATTTGTGTCATTTGCTTTTCTTTGGAAACTCTCTCTTCTTTTCTCTACCATATTCAAAAACATTTTCTCTTTTTCTTGTAATAAACATGTTAAGTTATTTTTGTGTGCATCATTTATATCTATTTTACCTGTAGTTAGAAAATATTCACTCATATAGCAGGCTACATCTCTAGTAGTATGTATAGGGTTCAGGTTCCTACGTACAGGAAGTTCAGAAAATATCACATCTAAATTGGAATAATAATACTGTAAAGGTCCTTTCCTGTAGAATTAGCTAGCTAAAACACTACAGGAAATTCCATAGGTTAGTGGTAAATTGTGGTAGGTTACACCTTCAGCCACTGACTTAGGCAGCTTCATACAGACATAGCAGTCTTCTATCTCCATGGCTTCTACATAGTGTACTAATAGATTTGGAAATACATTTAAATGAGTTCTATTTTTGATTCTATTATAATGCAGTCCTTCCTCATCTGGTGCTTCTAATTCTACTTTCAGTTGTCTAAGGCTAAGTGCTTTCTCTTGTGTATCTACTCTCTGTGGTGTATTTTTTGTTTGTAACTCTTCTGTATCAGGTGGCAGTTGCTCATTAGTGTTAAACTTTGTCTCTTTACTCATCATGTAAGGAATAGTTATTGTTAGTCCTATTCAAACTATAAGTACTATTGCTATACTACATAAACATACTCTACAACATGTCTTTAGACAACTTCTTTTCGGCCTTCCATTAACAGTAGGATCAGCCATTTCTGACTTAAGGAGATTCAACCCCTCTTTGTAACTTTTACACAGATTTTACCCTGTGCGAATTTCAGGTTGGTCTCACTTCTTCGTCAGTTTGATCAGTAGTCAATTCTTCATCACTTTCGTCACTGATTTCCAAGTTTTCATAATCTTCTAACACAATGTAAGTCCACTCGGGGCCTTTGTATTTATTATTCAGTCTCTGTATTTGTGGACTTCTTCTTCTTGGTTGTATCACAGGTTGATCAGCCTGACTTGTAATTTCATTTACTTGTTCAGGTTCTTCATCAATTGTTTTTAACCGCAGTCTCAGTCTTTTGACAAATCTAGGCCACTTGTCTCCTTTTCTGAGTCTTTTGGCTGGCACCTTGCTTTGGCCCTCTTCAAATGCTCTATTGTTTTCGTTCAGTTGTGGCACATCAATTTCAATGCTGTCCTCTGTTTCCCTCTCTATCTGACTAGGTCTAGGTCTTATTTCTGTTTCTTCTGCCTGGCCACTAATCTGGCCTTGTTCAGGTATTTGCTGATTTTGATTTTTGCTTGTTTCACCTTCTTTGTCCTGAACACAACTTTCTATTTCAGTCTGGTCCTACTCAAGCTCTTCGAACCCTTGCTTTTCTTCTGCTTGAGCTTCAGCCCTAATTTTTATCTGTCCCTTTTCAGGCTCAGGAGTTCTTGGTGGAGTGTCGATTATCTGATCTTTCCCTATCTGGTCCTCCTCAGAATCACTTTTGACTTGGATTTCTATGATCTAGTATCTTTTTCTTTACCTGTCTCATCCTAACTATCACTCTGTATATCTAAATAGGTTTGACTTCTTGTCCGCACATATTCTGCAGGTATGTCGATCACTGATTCAATCATCTTGACTGATGCTCGGCTGTTCCTCTTCAGCTACTTCAGGATCGATTTCTTGAGACCCCTCAGCTGTACAACCTTCAGCCTCAGTTTAATCAGATTCCGTCACCTTCTTCGTATGACTGGCATGGATCCAGTGTGGAACTCCTGCATACTTTACAGCTGTGGTGGTGACTAAAATCACTTGACGTGGTTTACCCCACATGGGTGCAAGACAAGATTTCCGAGTGTGTTTCTTTATCACTACCCAATCACCTGGCTTCAGGTCATGTGCTGGAGTTGCTGGTCTGGCGACAGCGTCTTCCCCAACCTGGCAAGAGATAGAACGCACCTGGTCAGCCAGTTCTTTGCAGTATTCCAGTACTAAATCATCAGATATATTTAGCAGCTTGTGTCCTGGTACCCATGCTTGCCGCATAGCTCTTCCCATCAGTAGTTCATCGGGACTCGATCTGTAATACTTCTGAGTCCCATCAGAACAAGTGGCAAAGCCTCTGGCCACTCCAATCGGGTTGACTCATATATCTTTCCCAATCTTGACTTGATAGTGCCATTCAATTGTTCTACCACTCCAGAAGCCTCTGGGCGACATGCACAGTGGAGTTTTTGCTTAATTTTGAATGCTTCACAAATTAGACCCATTATTTCAATGTTAAAATGTTTTCCTTTGTCTGATTCAATTGTTACTGGAAAACCGAAACGGGGGATAAGCTCTCTAAGTAAAAGCTTAGCTACAGTGATGCTATCGTTCCTGCGTGCGGGGAAAGCTTCCACCCATGTTGAAAACAGGCAGACAATGGCAAGTACATATTTTAGTCCTCGACAAGGAGGTAACTGAATGAAGTCAATCTGCAATCGGATAAAAGGACCTTCCGCCTTCCCAATCTTTCCTGGTAATACTACTGTTTTCTTCCTTGGGTTCATTTGTTGGCAAATTAAACACCTCTGGCAGAGTGCCTCTGCTATGTTCCTGAACTTCGATTTAAACATGTTCGTCTGAACATACGTATCATAGCATCTCTTCCCAAATGTGAATCTCCATGAATCAACCTAGCCATAGGAGCAAGCAGACAGTTGGGTAACACTACCGTTTCATCAAGATAAACAATGACACCATCTTCAACCCTTCTCTGACACTCTAATTTCCTCCATTGTTCCTTTTCTTTTGGTTCTGCTGCATTCTGCAAATCGCTCACTTCCTCCCACGTATTCACACCTTCCAGAAACATAAGTTGCCAGCTGTTTCCGCCCACCTCAACCTTTTTTATTAACAGCTATTTTATATTTTGCACAATGTTGGGCTAACTGGTCAGCATATCGGTTACCAGCTGTCACTTTGTCGTTGTCAGATTTGTGAGCAGCACACTTGACCACTTGACCACAGCCACTTCTTTTGACAACTAGATTGCTTTCAGTAAATCTTTCACATATTGACCATTTCTGATTAGAGTACCTGAAGAAGTCAGAAACTGTCTTTGCAGCCATAGTTGGCCATAGTCATGCACAACTCCATAACCATATTGGCTGTCAGTGTATATGGTTACTTTCCAATTTTTCCCAAATTTACAGGCCTTTGCCTGGGCAACCAATTCAGCTACTTGTGCAGATTTGACTCCAGGTAAATACTCATTGTCGGTGAAATTGCTCTCCCACCCTCGCAGCTCCACCATTAAGTGAGGTGCCCCTGCCCCTGCACTCTTGAGTGTTGGTGATCGAGGCCCTCCTCCACCCGCAGGTTTCCCTGCGCCTCATCCCTGGTGGTCCAGTGGACCTCTGTCTCCTTTCTTTCTTTCTGCTCCTTCACTCGTTTTTTCTCCCCTTTCTATCTTTCACCTTTCTGCACCTCTGTTCTTTTGCGCCTTATTTCTGCCCATTTCCCTTTCTCTCCCTCTGCTCCTTCACTCGTTTTCACTCGTTTTTTCCCCTTTCTATCTTTCACCTTTCTGCACCTCTGCTCTTTTGTGCCTTATTCTTGCCCATTTTCCCTTTCTCTCCCTCTGCTCCTTCTCTCGTTTTCACTCGTTTTTTTACACTTTCTATCTTTCACCTTTCTGCTCTTTTCTGCATCTCTGCTCTTTTGTGCCTTATTTCTGCCTATTTTCCCTTTTTTCTTTATCCCTTCTTTCCTCCCTTTACCTTTCCCCGCCGCTGCTGCCCCCGCGGCCCCTCCCCCCCCAGCACGACCGGCCCAATCCAGCTCCCCTCCCCGCTCCCGCCTCCCAGCTGTCCAGCCCTCCCCGACCCCTACTTAATGGCGGCCACTGCGGGGACAGGCGAGCAAGACCACTGACTCATTGTCAGTGAAATTGCTCTCCCACCCTCGCAGCTCCACCATTAAGTGAGGTGCCCCTGCCCCTGCACTCTTGAGTGTTGGTGATCGAGGCCCTCCTCCACCCGCAGGTTTCCCTGCGCCTCATCCCTGGTGGTCCAGTGGACCTCTGTCTCCTTTCTTTCTTTCTGCTCCTTCACTCGTTTTTTCTCACCTTTCTATCTTTCACCTTTCTGCACCTCTGTTCTTTTGCGCCTTATTTCTGCCCATTTCCCTTTCTCTCCCTCTGCTCCTTCTCTCGTTTTCACTCGTTTTTTTACACTTTCTATCTTTCACCTTTCTGCTCTTTTCTGCATCTCTGCTCTTTTGTGCCTTATTTCTGCCTATTTTCCCTTTTTTCTTTATCCCTTCTTTCCTCCCTTTATCTTTCCCCGCCGCTGCTGCCCCCGCGGCCCCTCCCCCCCAGCACGACCGGCCCAATCCAGCTCCCCTCCCCGCTCCCGCCTCCCAGCTGTCCAGCCCTCCCCGACCCCTACTTAATGGCGGCCACTGCGGGGACAGGCGAGCAAGACCACTGACTCATTGCCAGTGAAATTGCTCTCCCACCCTCGCAGCTCCACCATTAAGTGAGGTGCCCCTGCCCCTGCACTCTTGAGTGTTGGTGATCGAGGCCCTCCTCCACCCGCAGGTTTCCCTGCGCCTCATCCCTGGTGGTCCAGTGGACCTCTGTCTCCTTTCTTTCTTTCTGCTCCTTCACTCGTTTTTTCTTCCCTTTCTATCTTTCACCTTTCTGCACCTCTGTTCTTTTGCGCCTTATTTCTGCCCATTTCCCTTTCTCTCCCTCTGCTCCTTCACTCGTTTTCACTCGTTTTTTCCCCTTTCTATCTTTCACCTTTCTGCACCTCTGCTCTTTTGTGCCTTATTCTTGCCCATTTTCCCTTTCTCTCCCTCTGCTCCTTCTCTCGTTTTCACTCGTTTTTTTACACTTTCTATCTTTCACCTTTCTGCTCTTTTCTGCATCTCTGCTCTTTTGTGCCTTATTTCTGCCTATTTTCCATTTTTTCTTTATCCCTTCTTTCCTCCCTTTACCTTTCCCCGCCGCTGCTGCCCCCGCGGCCCCTCCCCCCCCAGCACGACCGGCCCAATCCAGCTCCCATCCCCGCTCCCGCCTCCCAGCTGTCCAGCCCTCCCCGACCCCTACTTAATGGCGGCCACTACGCAGCGGCCGCCGGCTGCGGGCGCGCCGCTGGTGCACCGAAGGCGCATCAAAGGCAAGCACGTCTGCGCCCGTCTGCTACCCGTCCGCGACCAGCACCAGGAACCCTGGACCTCCGCCCCCCCAACGCTACGACCCAGCAGCACTCCACGCACTCAACCCAGGCTGCAACAACAACTGCAAGCTAGCATCACCAGCCGACACCCATGGACCCTTCAGCTGTCACCGCTGCCGGCACACCTGCAGCACCGCCAAGAACACGGATCCAGCACAACCCGCCCACAAGAACACAACCGAACTGAAGACCCTGCAATGCATCCTCCTCAACGTCCGATCCCTCCACAAACACGCCACAGAAATCTGGGACCTACTCGACAGCACAACCCCAGACGTAGCATTCTTCACCGAAACCTGGACCAACACCACCTCGGGACCGGACATCGCCATCGCCATCCCCCAAGGATACAAGATCTCCAGGAAGGACCGCCCCATCCACCCAGGAGGAGGAATTGCCATCGTCCACAAATCCAGCCTCCGCCTGAGCACACTCCCTGACGAGTCCACAGAACTGATGGAACACCTTCACTTCAAGATACTGGCCAGCCCCACCGCCGCCCTTCGAGGAACCCTCATCTACCGACCCCCTGGACCCCGCGGACCCTTCGCCAACTCCATCACGGACATTATCTCCCCGCAGGCCATCGCATCCACCAACTACACCCTGCTGGGAGACCTCAACTTCCACCTCGACAATCAACTGGACCCCAACACCACATCCCTCCTGGACAACCTCCACAACATTGGACTCCGCCAGATCGTGACCGAGCCCACGCACTCAGCAGGACACACTCTCGACCCCCTCTTCACTACAGGAAACTCCATCACCTTCAGCCACACCACCGAACTCCCATGGACCAACCATCGTTGCGTCCACTTCACCTTCAGAACACCCACCATCCACAGACACCAGCACCTGCTTCCACAAAGAAACTGGACCAAAATCACCGATGACCAGCTCACCTCCTCACTCAACAACTCCACCCCAACCATCGCGGAAAACGACGACCCCAACACCGCAGCCCGAACCCTGCATAGATGGATCTCGGACAGCACCAACACCATAGCCCCCCTCAAGAAAAACAACAATACCCGTGCCAAGAAAGCCAGATGGTTTACCACCGAACTTCGAGAGTCCAGGCGCACATGCCGCCGCCTCGAAAAGGCCTGGAGAAACACCAAATCCACAGAAGCCCACAACAACTTCAGAGCCGCCACCAACGCCCACCATCAACTCATCAGAGAAACGAGGAAAAAAGCGATTGAAGACAGAATCTCCACCCACGCACACAACAGCAAGGAACTCTTCAGCATCATCAAGGAGTTCGCCCAACCCACCAGCGAGTCTACCGACATCCCTCCCTCACAAGACCTCTGCGACAAACTCAACATCATTTTCCACCACAAAATCAAGAGCATCTACGACAACTTCGACGAAGACAACCAACACACTGAACCCTCACCAACCACCCCCGACACCCGGAAACCAGCGATTGATGACTGGACAGCCCTCACCACCGAAGACACACTGAAGACAATGAAGTCAATCCACTCAGGGGCCCCCACGGACCCCTGCCCCCACCACGTCTTCAACAGAGCCGCCAACACCATCGCACCCATGCTCCGCCAAACCATCAACCGCTCCCTGGCGACCGCCTCATTCCCCAACGACTGGAAACACGCCGAGGTCAACCCCCTCCTAAAGAAACCCTCAGCGGACCTCACCGACCTCAAAAACTACAGACCCATCTCCCTACTCCCGTTCCCAGCGAAAGTCATCGAGAAAGCCATCAACAGCCAACTCGCCACATTCATTGAAGAACACAACATCCTCGACTCCTCCCAATCCGGCTTCAGAAAAAACCACAGTACGGAAACCACCATCCTCGCCGCAACAGACGACATCCGCACCTTACTGGACAAAGGAGAAACAGTAGCCCTCATCCTCCTCGACCTATCAGCGGTTTCGACACAGTCTCCCACCGCACCCTAATACGCAGACTCTACGATGCAGGAATCCAGGACAAGGCCCTCGACTGGATCTGCTCCTTCCTCTCCAGCAGGACGCAGTGGGTCAGACTCCCCCCTTTCCTCTCGGACCCCACACCTATCACCTGCGGAGTCCCCCAGGGCTCCTCCCTCAGCCCGACGCTCTTCAACGTCTACATGGCTCCACTTGCCCCCATCGTCAGAACCTACGGACTCAACATCGTGTCATATGCAGACGACACCCAGCTCATCCTCTCCCTATCCAACGAGCCCAACACCGCCAGACGCAACTTTCGAGAAGGCATGGAAGCCGTCGCCAAATGGATGAAAAACAGCTGCCTACAACTAAACACCAACAAAACAGAAGTACTCATCATGGGCCCAAACCCCGACGCCTGGAGTGACACCTGGTGGCCCACCGCCCTCGGAAACCCGCCAACCCCCACAGACCACGCACGCAACCTGGGAATCATCCTGGACTCCGAGCTCAAAATGGACCGCCAGATCAACTCTGTCTCATCTTCCTGCTTCCACACCCTCCGCCTCCTTCGTAAGACCTTCAAATGGATCCCCCTTGAACACCGAAAGACAGTCACTCACGCCCTGGTCACCAGCAGACTCGACTACGGCAACGCACTCTACGCCGGAATAAACAAAAACCTCATCCGCAAGCTACAGAACATCCAGAACGCCGCCGCAAGACTGGTCCTCAACCTGCCAAAACACTGCCACATCTCCCAGCACCTGCGCACACTCCACTGGCTCCCTGTCGAGGCGAGAATCACCTTTAAGATGCTCACCCACGCACACAAGGCCCTCCACGGCACCGGACCAGCATACCTGAACAGCCGACTCAAATTCCACGCACCCCAAAGGACCCTACGATCAGCCCAGCTTTCCTACGCTGTGGTCCCCCGCACCAGAAAGACCAGATCGGGAGGCCGCTCCTTCTCCTTCCTCGCGGCCAAAGCATGGAACGCCCTTCCGCTCCACCTCAGACAGACAACATCGCTCCCCATCTTCGCAAGAAACCTCAAAACCTGGCTCTTCGACAGACCCCCTCCTTGATGGAATGGAACCTGCACCCCCCCAAACCCCCCCCCACCCCTAGCGCCTTGAGACCCTTACGGGTGAGTAGTCGCGCTTTAACAAACTCCTGATTGATTGATTGATACTTCGACTGGACCTCCCAATGTACACACTGCATAAACAGCGCTTAGACCTCCTTCCTCCTGTCTCATGCATGAGCCATCCACAAATAGCTCATACTCTGAATCAATTAAAGGCTCTTCTCTTATGTCTGGTCGTGGTTTTGTGCTGTATTCAGTCAGGTCAATGCAGTCATGTTCAACTTCTCCCTTCATTTCTGCAGTATGTGAGTTAGGTAACAGGGTTGCTGGGTTCAGAATATTACACCTAGCAAGGGTTACATTTCCTGCACCTATAAGAATTCTCTCGTCAGCCGACTAGGTGTGAGATACTGAGTTCTAGTTCTTGTCAGCAAAATTACAACTGCATGTGGAACATGCACAGTTACAGGATGTCCCATAACAATGGATTCACTCTGCTCAAGGCTCATACAAGTTACAGCTACTGCTTTCAAACATCCAGGCAATGCAGCTGCCACTGGGTCTAATGTGGACGAAAAATATGCTACTGGACGTCGCACTAGTCCATGAATCTGAGTCAAGACTGAAAGTGCACAATTATCTCGTGTGTCACAGAACAGTGCAAAATCCTTTGAATAGTCAGGCATCCCCAATGCTGGAGCTGTACAGACATTCTCGTAATTTTACAAAGGCAGTCATGCTTTCGTCATCCCATTCTACTGGGTCCTTGGCTCTCTTTTTTGTCATCTGTATCAGGGGCTTGGGAAGAACTGCAAATTCCACAATCCATTGCCTGCAATAACCTACTACTCCAAGAAACATTCTGATCTCTTTTTGTGTTTGTGGCAAATTCATGTTTTTAATTATCCTGATTCTTTCTGTGGTAACTTTCCTGACATCTCTCTCTATCTGGTGCCCCAGATATTTCACTGATGTAGCACAAAATTGTAATTTCTCTGGTGACACTTTATGTCCTCCTTCACCTAAGTGATTCAATAAAGCAATGGTATCAACAACACAGTCTTTTCGTGTTTTAGATGCCACCAAGAGGTCGTCTATATACTGAACCAAGACTGACTGTCCAGGCAGTACCAAACACTCAAGGCCCTTTTTCAGAATCTGATTAAAAATCGAGGGGCTTTCTGTGTACCCCTGAGGAACACGATTCCAAATGTAAACATTGCTGTCGAATTCAAATGAAAAAAGAAATGTGCTATCTGGGTGCAATGGAATCGAGAAAAAGGCGTGACACCGGTCTGTGATAGTGAACCATCCAGCTTCCCACGGTATCTGATACAGAATCACTGCAGGATTTGGCACGACTGGATAGCAAGGAACAACAATCTTATTAACCTTTCGAAGGTCTTGTACAACCCTGTACTTGTTATGTTATGTTATGTTAAGTGCGTTTTGTAAAGCGCGCTGACACCGAAGCTTCCTGGCGCTGATAGACAGAATAGATGAGAGGGGAGCAGAGTTGGCAAAATCTAACCAGAGGTGGGGAAGAGGAGGGTTTTCAACATTTTCCTAAAGGTCAGGAGGGAAAGGGAGGATTTAATGGGGAGAGGGAGAAGGTTCCAGAGTGCGGGAGCCAGGTGAGAGAAGCGGCGACCGCCGAATCTCTTGGTTTTGCTCTTGGGGGTGATCAGCAGATCTCGGTGAGCTGATCGAAGATTGCGTGTGGGACAGTGAGGGCGAATGAGGGATTTTAAGAAAGCGGGACCAGGGCAGTGAAGTGCTTTAAAGGTGAGGCATGCCACCTTGAAGGCAACCCTACGATCGACTGGGAGCCAATGAAGGCACGTAAGCAGAGGCTTAGCTGATTGCCATCTGGGAGTGCCATGAATCAGGCGGGCCGCCTGGTTCTGGACAACTTGGAGGCGTTGTATAAGATACTGCGGTAGGCCGTGGTAGATGGCATTAGAAAAATCCAAGCGGGAGAGTACCAATGGGATGACAGTTTGGGTGAGTGCCGCCGGGGGAAGAAGGTAACGGACTTTGCGGATCCTCCGGAGTTGGTACATACAGGAGGAAACCACCGCTCCAACTTGAGCTCTGAGGGAGAGTTCGGTGTCAATGATGACACCCAAACTCTTTACTGTTTTTACAGGGGTCGGGGGGGGTCCAAACTCTGGCGGCCAGAACTGTGGACCCCAGTAAGCTTGACTGAGCCCAGGAAGGAGGAGCTCAGTTTTACCGGGGTTCAACTTCAGTTGGTTCTGGTTCATCCAGAGTTGGATGTGAATCATGGCTCCGTGAAAGGTTTTAACAGCGTGTGGTGAGTTGAGGGAGAAAATAATTTGCAGATCGTCAGCATAATTATAGGTGACGATGTCCCATTTCGAGAGTGACTGAATGAGTGGCCGGAGATAAATATTGAAGAGGAGTGGGGAAAGGGAAGATCCCTGGGGGACACCACAGGACGTGGGGGTTTGTTTAGCGGTGTAGGGGCCCAGACGGACCGCCTGTGTTCTTCCCGTAAGGAAGGATTTGATCCATTCAAGAGCAACGCCCCGGATGCCTGCCTGCTCGACACGGTGGAGAAGGGTGTTATGATCCACCGTGTCGAACGCGGCCGACAAATCCGGTAGGACGAGGGCCTGGGGGATTCCCGCATCCGCGCCGCTCCTGAGTGTGTCAAGGACTGCCAGAATAACGGCTTCAGTGGAATGAGCAGGTCTGAAGCCGGCCTGATTCGGCTCGAGATAGCAGGAGGTTTCTATGAAGCTGGACAGGCAGCGGGTAACATGGGCTTCCATGAGTTTGGAAAAATAAGGAAGGAGTGAAATGGGGCGATAATTTGACGGCTCCGACATGTCCGCCCCTGTTTTTTTTAGGAGAGGTACCAGAATGGCATCCTTAAAGGCAGTAGGACAGATGCCACTGCAGAGAGATCTGTTCATTAGATGTAAAACACTATCTGGTAGGTTGAGACAGATACTCCGCAGGACAGAAGGTGGGCAGCAATCATTCGGCGAACCAGATTTCACACGAATGGCTAATTCTGACAAGGAGGTGGAATCTAGAGCAGGGAAGGAAGTGAGGGTCAAAGGGTTGTGAGAGGAATTATCCGGTAGTGGCGGTTGGGGAAGTGGAGGGATAGATTTTTTGATTTTTGAGATTTTTTCTACGAAAAAGGAGTTCAGAGTATCACAGGCCTCCTGAGTGGGGGTCTGGGCAGGAAGGGTTCTGTCATCTGTGGTTAACTCATTCAGAACTCTGAATACCTCCTTAGATTTATCAGTTGCCTGGGAGATCCTGTTGGCGAAGTGTTCCATTTTGGCAGAACGGATAGCTGTTTTGAAATCTTTACGTGCGGCCAGATAGGATTGTTTGGCTGAGTCCGAATAGTCATGTCTCCAGGTGCGTTCTAACTGGCGTGTTTTTAATTTCCGGGCTTTAAGATCGTCGGAGAACCACCTGTGAGAATTCCGATGTCTAGTACAGGGGAATTTGACTAGGGGGGCAAATCGGTCGCTAGCCGACTCTAGCCAGGAGGCAGTATCTCGTTCTAGTCCGTCGATGTCGTTAAGATCGTGGATGACGGGGCATTAGTCAGCCAGGGCGATGAGGAAGCCCTGGGAGTCGTATGAGCTCCATTTACGGGAAAAGCCACCAGCCAGGGACAGGAGTCTGACCGTCAACTGTGATGATGGTATCCACTAAGTAGTGATCAGACCAGGCACATGGAGATATGTCTGGTGGGGACAGTGCCAGATTGCAGGTCCAAATCTGGTCCAAAATGTGTCCCTTGATATGGGTGGGTTGAGAGGCCTGTTGGACGAGGTTCAAATCTCTCAGAATATCAAACAGCTCGGTGGCATGAGGGCCAGCATTGGTGTCGCCAAACCAGTAGTTTAGGTCCCCAAAGATAGCGAAGCGGGAGTGCAATGTGAGGAGAGAAGACAATTGATCATTCATAGTGGAGGAAAAGGATGGCATAGGGTGTGGGGGCCGATATAGTAGGAGGAAGGTAAGAGGGCCAGTATTCGTTTGCACACTAATGAGGAGATTCTCCACCTCAGGGAGGGGGAGAGAATAGGAGGAAATGGAATTAAGGCGTTTGGATATGATGGCCGCTACCCCACCACCGGGCCGGTCGCCATGTCGGTCGGCGTGGAGAATGTAGTAGTCAGGGGGGAGAGCCGCCAAAATATCTGGTAAAGATTCTGGAGTAAGCCACGTCTCCGTGAGTAGGAAGATATCGGGATTGGAGCTGGAGAGCAGAATGAAAATGTCCTCAGAATGTTTTATTAGCGAGCGAGTATTCAGGTATGATACCCTAATGGATGTGGAGTTCCTAGTCGACGTGGTTAAAGATGGGCATCCGCCGACAAGGGATTGGTCAAGACGCGAGATACCAGCAGCAGAGATGTGCTGCAAGACCATAGAAGATGGTAGTGTGGCAGAACTCTGTAAATCTCTAAGTGCTTGGGGGGAGTATCTGATGAAATGGTCAGCATGGCGTGCCCTATGGCCCGTCCTGGCGTGGACGGGCGCAGACGGGCTTGCCTTTGGCGCGCCGCTGGCGCGCCCGCTGCGCGGACGTGGAAGGCACATGATATAAGTAGGAAGAAGCAGAAGGGGGTGTGGCCTAATTGTCGAGGGGGCGTGGCCTGACCAGGCTTCCTCACAGTGATGATGTCACCAGGAATGGCGGCCCGCGACAGCGTTTAGATCGGCTGTGCAGGGGAAGTGCTAGCGAGGGTAGGTGAAAACAGTTAAAATCATAAAAAGAAATACAATTTTAAAATAAAACTCGTTGCTCCCGGCTTTCCGCCTCAGGAGTTCTTTCTATCTGTAAGCGCTCGGGTTTTGGCGCGCTAAATAGGCGGAGGGGGCGTGGCCTAATTGTCGAGGGGGCGTGGCCTGACCAGGCTTCCCCACAGTGATGATGTCACCAGGAATGGCAAAAAACACAGTTGATGGACAGAATGTAGAACAATGTCATACATTCACCCCAGTACAATGATCTGGGCCTAAATCCATCGTTTTTTTGCACTCCACACCACCCTGGGTTAGACACTGGCTATATGCAAATCAGCTCTGACCCTGTGCCTCATGGGAACAGTCCAGTCCGAACTACCAAGCCATGTCTTTCCCAGACCGGAATCAAGCATCCAAGGACCGGTTTCTGGCTATCAGCCTTCATTCAGCCTGGATAGCTTGACTCCAGTGGTGTGGAGAGCCTGGGACTCACGTCTGAGCATACCCAGCCCACTCAGGGTGAAAATTGCAAAAAAACACAGTTGATGGACAGAATGTAGAACAATGTCATACATTCACCCCAGTACAATGATCTGGGCCTAAATCCATCGTTTTTTTGCACTCCACACCACCCTGGGTTAGACACTGGCTATATGCAAATCAGCTCTGACCCTGTGCCTCATGGGAACAGTCCAGTCCGAACTACCAAGCCATGTCTTTCCCAGACCGGAATCAAGCATCCAAGGACCGGTTTCTGGCTATCAGCCTTCATTCAGCCTGGATAGCTTGACTCCAGTGGTGTGGAGAGCCTGGGACTCACGTCTGAGCATACCCAGCCCACTCAGGGTGAAAATTGCAAAAAACACAGTTGATGGACAGAATGTAGAACAATGTCATACATTCACCCCAGTACAATGATCTGGGCCTAAATCCATCGTTTTTTTGCACTCCACACCACCCTGGGTTAGACACTGGCTATATGCAAATCAGCTCTGACCCTGTGCCTCATGGGAACAGTCCAGTCCGAACTACCAAGCCATGTCTTTCCCAGACCGGAATCAAGCATCCAAGGACCGGTTTCTGGCTATCAGCCTTCATTCAGCCTGGATAGCTTGACTCCAGTGGTGTGGAGAGCCTGGGACTCACGTCTGAGCATACCCAGCCCACTCAGGGTGAAAATTGCAAAAAACACAGTTGATGGACAGAATGTAGAACAATGTCATACATTCACCCCAGTACAATGATCTGGGCCTAAATCCATCGTTTTTTTGCACTCCACACCACCCTGGGTTAGACACTGGCTATATGCAAATCAGCTCTGACCCTGTGCCTCATGGGAACAGTCCAGTCCGAACTACCAAGCCATGTCTTTCCCAGACCGGAATCAAGCATCCAAGGACCGGTTTCTGGCTATCAGCCTTCATTCAGCCTGGATAGATTCACTCCAGTGGTGTGGAGAGCCTGGGACTCACGTCTGAGCATACCCAGCCCACTCAGGGTGAAAATTGCAAAAAACACAGTTGATGGACAGAATGTAGAACAATGTCATACATTCACCCCAGTACAATGATCTGGGCCTAAATCCATCGTTTTTTTGCACTCCACACCACCCTGGGTTAGACACTGGCTATATGCAAATCAGCTCTGACCCTGTGCCTCATGGGAACAGTCCAGTCCGAACTACCAAGCCATGTCTTTCCCAGACCGGAATCAAGCATCCAAGGACCGGTTTCTGGCTATCAGCCTTCATTCAGCCTGGATAGCTTGACTCCAGTGGTGTGGAGAGCCTGGGACTCACGTCTGAGCATACCCAGCCCACTCAGGGTGAAAATTGCAAAAAACACAGTTGATGGACAGAATGTAGAACAATGTCATACATTCACCCCAGTACAATGATCTGGGCCTAAATCCATCGTTTTTTTGCACTCCACACCACCCTGGGTTAGACACTGGCTATATGCAAATCAGCTCTGACCCTGTGCCTCATGGAAACAGTCCAGTCCGAACTACCAAGCCATGTCTTTCCCAGACCGGAATCAAGCATCCAAGGACCGGTTTCTGCCTATCAGCCTTCATTCAGCCTGGATAGCTTGACTCCAGTGGTGTGGAGAGCCTGGGACTCACGTCTGAGCATACCCAGCCCACTCAGGGTGAAAATTGCAAAAAAACACAGTTGATGGACAGAATGTAGAACAATGTCATACATTCACCCCAGTACAATGATCTGGGCCTAAATCCATCGTTTTTTTGCACTGTGTGACATTGATCCACATTCTGTCCATCACTGTTGTGTTTGCAATTACCGCTCTAAGTGTACTGGGGATGCTCAGACGTGAGTCCCAGGCACTCCACACCACTGGAATCAAGCTAGCCGGGCTGATGAGAGGGGTTACCTCGAAACCGGGCCGGTCCTCGGATGCTTGTTTCCGTTCTGGGAAGGACATGGCTTTTGTAGTTCGGACTGGACTGTTCCCATGGGGCACAGGGTCAGCGCTGATTTGCATATCGCCATTGTCTAACCCAGGGTGGTGTGGAGTGGAAAAACGATGGATTTGGGCCCAGATCTTTGGACTGGGGTGAATGTGTGACATTGATCCACATTCTGTCCATCACTGTTGTGTTTGCAATTACCGCTCTAAGTGTACTGGGGATGCTCAGACGTGAGTCCCAGGCACTCCACACCACTGGAATCAAGCTAGCCGGGCTGATGATAGGTGTTACCTCGAAACCGGGCCGGTCCTCGGATGCTTGTTTCCGTTCTGGGAAGGACATGGCTTTTGTAGTTCGGACTGGACTGTTCCCATGGGGCACAGGGTCAGCGCTGATTTGCATATCGCCATTGTCTAACCCAGGGTGGTGTGGAGTGGAAAAACGATGGATTTGGGCCCAGATCTTTGGACTGGGGTGAATGTGTGACATTGATCCACATTCTGTCCATCACTGTTGTGTTTGCAATTACCGCTCTAAGTGTACTGGGGATGCTCAGACGTGAGTCCCAGGCACTCCACACCACTGGAATCAAGCTAGCCGGGCTGATGAGAGGTGTTACCTCGAAACTGGGCCGGTCCTCGGATGCTTGTTTCCGTTCTGGGAAGGGCATGGCTTTTGTAGTTCGGACTGGACTGTTCCCATGGGGCACAGGGTCAGCGCTGATTTGCATATCGCCATTGTCTAACCCAGGGTGGTGTGGAGTGGAAAAACGATGGATTTGGGCCCAGATCTTTGGACTGGGGTGAATGTGTGACATTGATCCACATTCTGTCCATCACTGTTGTGTTTGCAATTACCGCTCTAAGTGTACTGGGGATGCTCAGACGTGAGTCCCAGGCACTCCACACCACTGGAATCAAGCTAGCCGGGCTGATGAGAGGTGTTACCTCGAAACCGGGCCGGTCCTCGGATGCTTGTTTCCGTTCTGGGAAGGACATGGCTTTTGTAGTTCGGACTGGACTGTTCCCATGGGGCACAGGGTCAACGCTGATTTGCATATCGCCATTGTCTAACCCAGGGTGGTGTGGAGTGGAAAAACGATGGATTTGGGCCCAGATCTTTGGACTGGGGTGAATGTGTGACATTGATCCACATTCTGTCCATCACTGTTGTGTTTGCAATTACCGCTCTAAGTGTACTGGGGATGCTCAGACGTGAGTCCCAGGCACTCCACTGTACTGGGGATGCTCAGACGTGAGTCCCAGGCACTCCACACCACTGGAATCAAGCTAGCCGGGCTGATGAGAGGTGTTACCTCGAAACCGGGCCGGTCCTCGGATGCTTGTTTCCGTTCTGGGAAGGACATGGCTTTTGTAGTTCGGACTGGACTGTTCCCATGGGGCACAGGGTCAGCGCTGATTTGCATATCGCCATTGTCTAACCCAGGGTGGTGTGGAGTGGAAAAACGATGGATTTGGGCCCAGATCTTTGGACTGGGGTGAATGTGTGACATTGATCCACATTCTGTCCATCACTGTTGTGTTTGCAATTACCGCTCTAAGTGTACTGGGGATGCTCAGACGTGAGTCCCAGGCACTCCACACCACTGGAATCAAGCTAGCCGGGCTGATGATAGGTGTTACCTCGAAACCGGGCCGGTCCTCGGATGCTTGTTTCCGTTCTGGGAAGGACATGGCTTTTGTAGTTCGGACTGGACTGTTCCCATGGGGCACAGGGTCAGCGCTGATTTGCATATCGCCATTGTCTAACCCAGGGTGGTGTGGAGTGGAAAAACGATGGATTTGGGCCCAGATCTTTGGACTGGGGTGAATGTGTGACATTGATCCACATTCTGTCCATCACTGTTGTGTTTGCAATTACCGCTCTAAGTGTACTGGGGATGCTCAGACGTGAGTCCCAGGCACTCCACACCACTGGAATCAAGCTAGCCGGGCTGATGAGAGGTGTTACCTCGAAACTGGGCCGGTCCTCGGATGCTTGTTTCCGTTCTGGGAAGGGCATGGCTTTTGTAGTTCGGACTGGACTGTTCCCATGGGGCACAGGGTCAGCGCTGATTTGCATATCGCCATTGTCTAACCCAGGGTGGTGTGGAGTGGAAAAACAATGGATTTGGGCCCAGATCTTTGGACTGGGGTGAATGTGTGACATTGATCCACATTCTGTCCATCACTGTTGTGTTTGCAATTACCGCTCTAAGTGTACTGGGGATGCTCAGACGTGAGTCCCAGGCACTCCACACCACTGGAATCAAGCTAGCCGGGCTGATGAGAGGTGTTACCTCGAAACCGGGCCGGTCCTCGGATGCTTGTTTCCGTTCTGGGAAGGACATGGCTTTTGTAGTTCGGACTGGACTGTTCCCATGGGGCACAGGGTCAACGCTGATTTGCATATCGCCATTGTCTAACCCAGGGTGGTGTGGAGTGGAAAAACGATGGATTTGGGCCCAGATCTTTGGACTGGGGTGAATGTGTGACATTGATCCACATTCTGTCCATCACTGTTGTGTTTGCAATTACCGCTCTAAGTGTACTGGGGATGCTCAGACATGAGTCCCAGGCACTCCACTGTACTGGGGATGCTCAGACGTGAGTCCCAGGCACTCCACACCACTGGAATCAAGCTAGCCGGGCTGATGAGAGGTGTTACCTCGAAACCGGGCCGGTCCTCGGATGCTTGTTTCCGTTCTGGGAAGGACATGGCTTTTGTAGTTCGGACTGGACTGTTCCCATGGGGCACAGGGTCAGCGCTGATTTGCATATCGCCATTGTCTAACCCAGGGTGGTGTGGAGTGGAAAAACGATGGATTTGGGCCCAGATCTTTGGACTGGGGTGAATGTGTGACATTGATCCACATTCTGTCCATCACTGTTGTGTTTGCAATTACCGCTCTAAGTGTACTGGGGATGCTCAGACGTGAGTCCCAGGCACTCCACACCACTGGAATCAAGCTAGCCGGGCTGATGAGAGGTGTTACCTCGAAACCGGTCCGGTCCTCGGATGCTTGTTTCCGTTCTGGGAAGGACATGGCTTTTGTAGTTCGGACTGGACTGTTCCCATGGGGCACAGGGTCAGCGCTGATTTGCATATCGCCATTGTCTAACCCAGGGTGGTGTGGAGTGGAAAAACGATGGATTTGGGCCCAGATCTTTGGACTGGGGTGAATGTGTGACATTGATCCACATTCTGTCCATCACTGTTGTGTTTGCAATTACCGCTCTAAGTGTACTGGGGATGCTCAGACGTGAGTCCCAGGCACTCCACACCACTGGAATCAAGCTAGCCGGGCTGATGAGAGGTGTTACCTCGAAACCGGGCCGGTCCTCGGATGCTTGTTTCCGTTCTGGGAAGGACATGGCTTTTGTAGTTCTGACTGGACTGTTCCCATGGGGCACAGGGTCAGCGCTGATTTGCATATCGCCATTGTCTAACCCAGGGTGGTGTGGAGTGGAAAAACGATGGATTTGGGCCCAGATCTTTGGACTGGGGTGAATGTGTGACATTGATCCACATTCTGTCCATCACTGTTGTGTTTGCAATTACCGCTCTAAGTGTACTGGGGATGCTCAGACGTGAGTCCCAGGCACTCCACACCACTGGAATCAAGCTAGCCGGGCTGATGAGAGGTGTTACCTCGAAACCGGGCCGGTCCTCGGATGCTTGTTTCCGTTCTGGGAAGGACATGGCTTTTGTAGTTCTGACTGGACTGTTCCCATGGGGCACAGGGTCAGCGCTGATTTGCATATCGCCATTGTCTAACCCAGGGTGGTGTGGAGTGGAAAAACGATGGATTTGGGCCCAGATCTTTGGACTGGGGTGAATGTGTGACATTGATCCACATTCTGTCCATCACTGTTGTGTTTGCAATTACCGCTCTAAGTGTACTGGGGATGCTCAGACGTGAGTCCCAGGCACTCCACACCACTGGAATCAAGCTAGCCGGGCTGATGAGAGGTGTTACCTCGAAACCGGGCCGGTCCTCAGATGCTTGTTTCCGTTCTGGGAAGGACATGGCTTTTGTAGTTCGGACTGGACTGTTCCCATGGGGCACAGGGTCAGCGCTGATTTGCATATCGCCATTGTCTAACCCAGGGTGGTGTGGAGTGGAAAAACGATGGATTTGGGCCCAGATCTTTGGACTGGGGTGAATGTGTGACATTGATCCACATTCTGTCCATCACTGTTGTGTTTGCAATTACCGATCTAAGTGTACTGGGGATGCTCAGACGTGAGTCCCAGGCACTCCACACCACTGGAATCAAGCTAGCCGGGCTGATGAGAGGTGTTACCTCGAACCCGGGCCGGTCCTCGGATGCTTGTTTCCGTTCTGGGAAGGACATGGCTTTTGTAGTTCGGACTGGACTGTTCCCATGGGGCACTGGGTCAGCGCTGATTTGCATATCGCCATTGTCTAACCCAGGGTGGTGTGGAGTGGAAAAACGATGGATTTGGGCCCAGATCTTTGGACTGGGGTGAATGTGTGACATTGATCCACATTCTGTCCATCACTGTTGTGTTTGCAGTCACCAGGAATGGCGGCCCGCGACAGCGTTTAGATCGGCTGTGCAGGGGAAGTGCTAGCGAGGGTAGGTGAAAACAGTTAAAATCATAAAAAGAAATACAATTTTAAAATAAAACTCTTTGCTCCCGGCTTTCCGCCTCAGGAGTTCTTTCTATCTGTAAGCGCTCGGGTTTTGGCGCGCTAAATAGGCGGAGGGGGCGTGGCCTAATTGTCGAGGGGGCGTGGCCTGACCAGGCTTCCCCACAGTGATGATGTCACCAGGAATGGCAAAAAACACAGTTGATGGACAGAATGTAGAACAATGTCATACATTCACCCCAGTACAATGATCTGGGCCTAAATCCATCGTTTTTTTGCACTCCACACCACCCTGGGTTAGACACTGGCTATATGCAAATCAGCTCTGACCCTGTGCCTCATGGGAACAGTCCAGTCCGAACTACCAAGCCATGTCTTTCCCAGACCGGAATCAAGCATCCAAGGACCGGTTTCTGGCTATCAGCCTTCATTCAGCCTGGATAGCTTGACTCCAGTGGTGTGGAGAGCCTGGGACTCACGTCTGAGCATACCCAGCCCACTCAGGGTGAAAATTGCAAAAAAACACAGTTGATGGACAGAATGTAGAACAATGTCATACATTCACCCCAGTACAATGATCTGGGCCTAAATCCATCGTTTTTTTGCACTCCACACCACCCTGGGTTAGACACTGGCTATATGCAAATCAGCTCTGACCCTGTGCCTCATGGGAACAGTCCAGTCCGAACTACCAAGCCATGTCTTTCCCAGACCGGAATCAAGCATCCAAGGACCGGTTTCTGGCTATCAGCCTTCATTCAGCCTGGATAGCTTGACTCCAGTGGTGTGGAGAGCCTGGGACTCACGTCTGAGCATACCCAGCCCACTCAGGGTGAAAATTGCAAAAAACACAGTTGATGGACAGAATGTAGAACAATGTCATACATTCACCCCAGTACAATGATCTGGGCCTAAATCCATCGTTTTTTTGCACTCCACACCACCCTGGGTTAGACACTGGCTATATGCAAATCAGCTCTGACCCTGTGCCTCATAGGAACAGTCCAGTCCGAACTACCAAGCCATGTCTTTCCCAGACCGGAATCAAGCATCCAAGGACCGGTTTCTGGCTATCAGCCTTCATTCAGCCTGGATAGCTTGACTCCAGTGGTGTGGAGAGCCTGGGACTCACGTCTGAGCATACCCAGCCCACTCAGGGTGAAAATTGCAAAAAACACAGTTGATGGACAGAATGTAGAACAATGTCATACATTCACCCCAGTACAATGATCTGGGCCTAAATCCATCGTTTTTTTGCACTCCACACCACCCTGGGTTAGACACTGGCTATATGCAAATCAGCTCTGACCCTGTGCCTCATGGGAACAGTCCAGTCCGAACTACCAAGCCATGTCTTTCCCAGACCGGAATCAAGCATCCAAGGACCGGTTTCTGGCTATCAGCCTTCATTCAGCCTGGATAGCTTGACTCCAGTGGTGTGGAGAGCCTGGGACTCACGTCTGAGCATACCCAGCCCACTCAGGGTGAAAATTGCAAAAAACACAGTTGATGGACAGAATGTAGAACAATGTCATACATTCACCCCAGTACAATGATCTGGGCCTAAATCCATAGTTTTTTTGCACTCCACACCACCCTGGGTTAGACACTGGCTATATGCAAATCAGCTCTGACCCTGTGCCTCATGGGAACAGTCCAGTCCGAACTACCAAGCCATGTCTTTCCCAGACCGGAATCAAGCATCCAAGGACCGGTTTCTGGCTATCAGCCTTCATTCAGCCTGGATAGCTTGACTCCAGTGGTGTGGAGAGCCTGGGACTCACGTCTGAGCATACCCAGCCCACTCAGGGTGAAAATTGCAAAAAACACAGTTGATGGACAGAATGTAGAACAATGTCATACATTCACCCCAGTACAATGATCTGGGCCTAAATCCATCGTTTTTTTGCACTCCACACCACCCTGGGTTAGACACTGGCTATATGCAAATCAGCTCTGACCCTGTGCCTCATGGAAACAGTCCAGTCCGAACTACCAAGCCATGTCTTTCCCAGACCGGAATCAAGCATCCAAGGACCGGTTTCTGGCTATCAGCCTTCATTCAGCCTGGATAGCTTGACTCCAGTGGTGTGGAGAGCCTGGG
The DNA here is from genome assembly GCF_964261635.1 of Lissotriton helveticus. NCBI lineage: Eukaryota > Metazoa > Chordata > Amphibia > Caudata > Salamandridae > Lissotriton > Lissotriton helveticus. The sequence goes on along the minus strand of NC_136064.1, from coordinate 44,368,498 downwards.
ACTCACGTCTGAGCATACCCAGCCCACTCAGGGTGAAAATTGCAAAAAAACACAGTTGATGGACAGAATGTAGAACAATGTCATACATTCACCCCAGTACAATGATCTGGGCCTAAATCCATCGTTTTTTTGCACTGTGTGACATTGATCCACATTCTGTCCATCACTGTTGTGTTTGCAATTACCGCTCTAAGTGTACTGGGGATGCTCAGACGTGAGTCCCAGGCACTCCACACCACTGGAATCAAGCTAGCCGGGCTGATGAGAGGTGTTACCTCGAAACCGGGCCGGTCCTCGGATGCTTGTTTCCGTTCTGGGAAGGACATGGCTTTTGTAGTTCGGACTGGACTGTTCCCATGGGGCACAGGGTCAGCGCTGATTTGCATATCGCCATTGTCTAACCCAGGGTGGTGTGGAGTGGAAAAACGATGGATTTGGGCCCAGATCTTTGGACTGGGGTGAATGTGTGACATTGATCCACATTCTGTCCATCACTGTTGTGTTTGCAATTACCGCTCTAAGTGTACTGGGGATGCTCAGACGTGAGTCCCAGGCACTCCACACCACTGGAATCAAGCTAGCCGGGCTGATGATAGGTGTTACCTCGAAACCGGGCCGGTCCTCGGATGCTTGTTTCCGTTCTGGGAAGGACATGGCTTTTGTAGTTCGGACTGGACTGTTCCCATGGGGCACAGGGTCAGCGCTGATTTGCATATCGCCATTGTCTAACCCAGGGTGGTGTGGAGTGGAAAAACGATGGATTTGGGCCCAGATCTTTGGACTGGGGTGAATGTGTGACATTGATCCACATTCTGTCCATCACTGTTGTGTTTGCAATTACCGCTCTAAGTGTACTGGGGATGCTCAGACGTGAGTCCCAGGCACTCCACACCACTGGAATCAAGCTAGCCGGGCTGATGAGAGGTGTTACCTCGAACCCGGGCCGGTCCTCGGATGCTTGTTTCCGTTCTGGGAAGGACATGGCTTTTGTAGTTCGGACTGGACTGTTCCCATGGGGCACTGGGTCAGCGCTGATTTGCATATCGCCATTGTCTAACCCAGGGTGGTGTGGAGTGGAAAAACGATGGATTTGGGCCCAGATCTTTGGACTGGGGTGAATGTGTGACATTGATCCACATTCTGTCCATCACTGTTGTGTTTGCAATTACCGATCTAAGTGTACTGGGGATGCTCAGACGTGAGTCCCAGGCACTCCACACCACTGGAATCAAGCTAGCCGGGCTGATGAGAGGTGTTACCTCGAACCCGGGCCGGTCCTCGGATGCTTGTTTCCGTTCTGGGAAGGACATGGCTTTTGTAGTTCGGACTGGACTGTTCCCATGGGGCACTGGGTCAGCGCTGATTTGCATATCGCCATTGTCTAACCCAGGGTGGTGTGGAGTGGAAAAACGATGGATTTGGGCCCAGATCTTTGGACTGGGGTGAATGTGTGACATTGATCCACATTCTGTCCATCACTGTTGTGTTTGCAGTCACCAGGAATGGCGGCCCGCGACAGCGTTTAGATCGGCTGTGCAGGGGAAGTGCTAGCGAGGGTAGGTGAAAACAGTTAAAATCATAAAAAGAAATACAATTTTAAAATAAAACTCGTTGCTCCCGGCTTTCCGCCTCAGGAGTTCTTTCTATCTGTAAGCGCTCGGGTTTTGGCGCGCTAAATAGGTGGAGGGGGCGTGGCCTAATTGTCGAGGGGGCGTGGCCTGACCAGGCTTCCCCACAGTGATGATGTCACCAGGAATGGCAAAAAACACAGTTGATGGACAGAATGTAGAACAATGTCATACATTCACCCCAGTACAATGATCTGGGCCTAAATCCATCGTTTTTTTGCACTCCACACCACCCTGGGTTAGACACTGGCTATATGCAAATCAGCTCTGACCCTGTGCCTCATGGGAACAGTCCAGTCCGAACTACCAAGCCATGTCTTTCCCAGACCGGAATCAAGCATCCAAGGACCGGTTTCTGGCTATCAGCCTTCATTCAGCCTGGATAGCTTGACTCCAGTGGTGTGGAGAGCCTGGGACTCACGTCTGAGCATACCCAGCCCACTCAGGGTGAAAATTGCAAAAAAACACAGTTGATGGACAGAATGTAGAACAATGTCATACATTCACCCCAGTACAATGATCTGGGCCTAAATCCATCGTTTTTTTGCACTCCACACCACCCTGGGTTAGACACTGGCTATATGCAAATCAGCTCTGACCCTGTGCCTCATGGGAACAGTCCAGTCCGAACTACCAAGCCATGTCTTTCCCAGACCGGAATCAAGCATCCAAGGACCGGTTTCTGGCTATCAGCCTTCATTCAGCCTGGATAGCTTGACTCCAGTGGTGTGGAGAGCCTGGGACTCACGTCTGAGCATACCCAGCCCACTCAGGGTGAAAATTGCAAAAAACACAGTTGATGGACAGAATGTAGAACAATGTCATACATTCACCCCAGTACAATGATCTGGGCCTAAATCCATAGTTTTTTTGCACTCCACACCACCCTGGGTTAGACACTGGCTATATGCAAATCAGCTCTGACCCTGTGCCTCATGGGAACAGTCCAGTCCGAACTACCAAGCCATGTCTTTCCCAGACCGGAATCAAGCATCCAAGGACCGGTTTCTGGCTATCAGCCTTCATTCAGCCTGGATAGCTTGACTCCAGTGGTATGGAGAGCCTGGGACTCACGTCTGAGCATACCCAGCCCACTCAGGGTGAAAATTGCAAAAAACACAGTTGATGGACAGAATGTAGAACAATGTCATACATTCACCCCAGTACAATGATCTGGGCCTAAATCCATCGTTTTTTTGCACTCCACACCACCCTGGGTTAGACACTGGCTATATGCAAATCAGCTCTGACCCTGTGCCTCATGGGAACAGTCCAGTCCGAACTACCAAGCCATGTCTTTCCCAGACCGGAATCAAGCATCCAAGGACCGGTTTCTGGCTATCAGCCTTCATTCAGCCTGGATAGCTTGACTCCAGTGGTGTGGAGAGCCTGGGACTCACGTCTGAGCATACCCAGCCCACTCAGGGTGAAAATTGCAAAAAACACAGTTGATGGACAGAATGTAGAACAATGTCATACATTCACCCCAGTACAATGATCTGGGCCTAAATCCATCGGTTTTTTGCACTCCACACCACCCTGGGTTAGACACTGGCTATATGCAAATCAGCTCTGACCCTGTGCCTCATGGGAACAGTCCAGTCCGAACTACCAAGCCATGTCTTTCCCAGACCGGAATCAAGCATCCAAGGACCGGTTTCTGGCTATCAGCCTTCATTCAGCCTGGATAGCTTGACTCCAGTGGTGTGGAGAGCCTGGGACTCACGTCTGAGCATACCCAGCCCACTCAGGGTGAAAATTGCAAAAAACACAGTTGATGGACAGAATGTAGAACAATGTCATACATTCACCCCAGTACAATGATCTGGGCCTAAATCCATCGTTTTTTTGCACTCCACACCACCCTGGGTTAGACACTGGCTATATGCAAATCAGCTCTGACCCTGTGCCTCATGGAAACAGTCCAGTCCGAACTACCAAGCCATGTCTTTCCCAGACCGGAATCAAGCATCCAAGGACCGGTTTCTGGCTATCAGCCTTCATTCAGCCTGGATAGCTTGACTCCAGTGGTGTGGAGAGCCTGGGACTCACGTCTGAGCATACCCAGCCCACTCAGGGTGAAAATTGCAAAAAAACACAGTTGATGGACAGAATGTAGAACAATGTCATACATTCACCCCAGTACAATGATCTGGGCCTAAATCCATCGTTTTTTTGCACTGTGTGACATTGATCCACATTCTGTCCATCACTGTTGTGTTTGCAATTACCGCTCTAAGTGTACTGGGGATGCTCAGACGTGAGTCCCAGGCACTCCACACCACTGGAATCAAGCTAGCCGGGCTGATGAGAGGTGTTACCTCGAAACCGGGCCGGTCCTCGGATGCTTGTTTCCGTTCTGGGAAGGACATGGCTTTTGTAGTTCGGACTGGACTGTTCCCATGGGGCACAGGGTCAGCGCTGATTTGCATATCGCCATTGTCTAACCCAGGGTGGTGTGGAGTGGAAAAACGATGGATTTGGGCCCAGATCTTTGGACTGGGGTGAATGTGTGACATTGATCCACATTCTGTCCATCACTGTTGTGTTTGCAATTACCGCTCTAAGTGTACTGGGGATGCTCAGACGTGAGTCCCAGGCACTCCACACCACTGGAATCAAGCTAGCCGGGCTGATGATAGGTGTTACCTCGAAACCGGGCCGGTCCTCGGATGCTTGTTTCCGTTCTGGGAAGGACATGGCTTTTGTAGTTCGGACTGGACTGTTCCCATGGGGCACAGGGTCAGCGCTGATTTGCATATCGCCATTGTCTAACCCAGGGTGGTGTGGAGTGGAAAAACGATGGATTTGGGCCCAGATCTTTGGACTGGGGTGAATGTGTGACATTGATCCACATTCTGTCCATCACTGTTGTGTTTGCAATTACCGCTCTAAGTGTACTGGGGATGCTCAGACGTGAGTCCCAGGCACTCCACACCACTGGAATCAAGCTAGCCGGGCTGATGAGAGGTGTTACCTCGAAACCGGGCCGGTCCTCGGATGCTTGTTTCCGTTCTGGGAAGGGCATGGCTTTTGTAGTTCGGACTGGACTGTTCCCATGGGGCACAGGGTCAGCGCTGATTTGCATATCGCCATTGTCTAACCCAGGGTGGTGTGGAGTGGAAAAACGATGGATTTGGGCCCAGATCTTTGGACTGGGGTGAATGTGTGACATTGATCCACATTCTGTCCATCACTGTTGTGTTTGCAATTACCGCTCTAAGTGTACTGGGGATGCTCAGACGTGAGTCCCAGGCACTCCACACCACTGGAATCAAGCTAGCCGGGCTGATGAGAGGTGTTACCTCGAAACCGAGCCGGTCCTCGGATGCTTGTTTCCGTTCTGGGAAGGACATGGCTTTTGTAGTTCGGACTGGACTGTTCCCATGGGGCACAGGGTCAACGCTGATTTGCATATCGCCATTGTCTAACCCAGGGTGGTGTGGAGTGGAAAAACGATGGATTTGGGCCCAGATCTTTGGACTGGGGTGAATGTGTGACATTGATCCACATTCTGTCCATCACTGTTGTGTTTGCAATTACCGCTCTAAGTGTACTGGGGATGCTCAGACGTGAGTCCCAGGCACTCCACACCACTGGAATCAAGCTAGCCGGGCTGATGAGAGGTGTTACCTCGAAACCGGGCCGGTCCTCGGATGCTTGTTTCCGTTCTGGGAAGGACATGGCTTTTGTAGTTCTGACTGGACTGTTCCCATGGGGCACAGGGTCAGCGCTGATTTGCATATCGCCATTGTCTAACCCAGGGTGGTGTGGAGTGGAAAAACGATGGATTTGGGCCCAGATCTTTGGACTGGGGTGAATGTGTGACATTGATCCACATTCTGTCCATCACTGTTGTGTTTGCAATTACCGCTCTAAGTGTACTGGGGATGCTCAGACGTGAGTCCCAGGCACTCCACACCACTGGAATCAAGCTAGCCGGGCTGATGAGAGGTGTTACCTCGAAACCGGGCCGGTCCTCGGATGCTTGTTTCCGTTCTGGGAAGGACATGGCTTTTGTAGTTCTGACTGGACTGTTCCCATGGGGCACAGGGTCAGCGCTGATTTGCATATCGCCATTGTCTAACCCAGGGTGGTGTGGAGTGGAAAAACGATGGATTTGGGCCCAGATCTTTGGACTGGGGTGAATGTGTGACATTGATCCACATTCTGTCCATCACTGTTGTGTTTGCAATTACCGCTCTAAGTGTACTGGGGATGCTCAGACGTGAGTCCCAGGCACTCCACACCACTGGAATCAAGCTAGCCGGGCTGATGAGAGGTGTTACCTCGAAACCGGGCCGGTCCTCAGATGCTTGTTTCCGTTCTGGGAAGGACATGGCTTTTGTAGTTTGGACTGGACTGTTCCCATGGGGCACAGGGTCAGCGCTGATTTGCATATCGCCATTGTCTAACCCAGGGTGGTGTGGAGTGGAAAAACGATGGATTTGGGCCCAGATCTTTGGACTGGGGTGAATGTGTGACATTGATCCACATTCTGTCCATCACTGTTGTGTTTGCAATTACCGATCTAAGTGTACTGGGGATGCTCAGACGTGAGTCCCAGGCACTCCACACCACTGGAATCAAGCTAGCCGGGCTGAAGAGAGGTGTTACCTCGAACCCGGGCCGGTCCTCGGATGCTTGTTTCCGTTCTGGGAAGGACATGGCTTTTGTAGTTCGGACTGGACTGTTCCCATGGGGCACTGGGTCAGCGCTGATTTGCATATCGCCATTGTCTAACCCAGGGTGGTGTGGAGTGGAAAAACGATGGATTTGGGCCCAGATCTTTGGACTGGGGTGAATGTGTGACATTGATCCACATTCTGTCCATCACTGTTGTGTTTGCAGTCACCAGGAATGGCGGCCCGCGACAGCGTTTAGATCGGCTGTGCAGGGGAAGTGCTAGCGAGGGTAGGTGAAAACAGTTAAAATCACAAAAAGAAATAAAATTTTAAAATAAAACTCGTTGCTCCCGGCTTTCCGCCTCAGTAGTTCTTTCTATCTGTAAGCGCTCGGGTTTTGGTGTGCTAAATATGCGGAGGGGGCGTGGCCTAATTGTCGAGGGGGCGTGGCCTGACCAGGCTTCCCCACAGTGATGATGTCACCAGGAATGGCGGCCCGCGACAGCGTTTAGATCGGCTGTGCAGGGGAAGTGCTAGCGAGGGTAGGTGAAAACAGTTAAAATTACAAAAAGACATACAATTTTAAAATAAAACTCGTTGCTCCCGGCTTTCCGCCTCAGGAGTTCTTTCTATCTGCTTACCACTCAGTTTCTTTATACCAATGATGGGAGAGTTACATGGACTGCTCATTATTTCTTGCAAAATGCCTGCTTCAACCAAATGCTTTATTTCTACTGCAACACCTGTCTTTATTTCTGCACTCATTTTATACTGTTGAGTATTTGGGTAAACTGTATCTTCTCTTATGGTCACTTTTATTGGGTCAACATTTGCCATTAATCCTACATCCTTTCCAGTAAAGTCCCATACCTCTGGTTTTACCTTCTGTTTAACCATGGGCGAAGCACTACGCTAGGCTCGCGGAGTTTGCGAAGTTTTCGCAACTTCGCACTACGCGAGCTGCACGTAGCACAGTGCGAACATGCGTAGTGCAGCGTAGCGTAGTGCAGCGGTCATTTGTTGCTTGTTCGCGGTCCTGAACGTCATGTTCGCAACCGCGATCAAGCAAAATGACATCCCAGCGAGATTCTCAACACGGGGAGGTCAGGTTTCTCATTGTGAGTGGTTGCGCATGCTCGCGACCGCTCTCAATGAGAAACTACCTGTTCGCTTTGAGAAAGCTGCCCCTCGAGTAATAATCTACTCGAGTAGCAGAAAACTACATCTCACACTGTGCAAGATGCCGTTTTCAATGCTTGCACATTGCCGGATGCTTGTCCACACTGTGCAATCATTGAAAACGCATCTTGCACAGTGCGAACATGCTACTACACAGCTCGCGTAGTGCTACGTGAAGTTCGCGTAGTGCGAAGTGCACTTCGCGTAGCTTCGCGTAGCTTCGCGTAGCGCTACTTCGTGAACTACGCCCACCCTTACTTCTGTTGCAGTTCTTCTGGTAAGTCTCCTACTGTCAGTCTTTTAACTTCTGTCTCTGGTCTTGCTAACATTAATTTGTAAATTCCGTCTTCGTCTGGGGTTTGAATTTCAACACCATTTGGAGTGCAAAAGATGGTGCAATTCATTTTGCACAACAAACCTCATCCTAGCAGGTTTACAGGACTTGAATCACAGACAACGAATCTATGCATTTCTTTAAAATCACCTATTCTAACTTCCATGGGTTCTGTAACTGGGGTACTAATTTGTTTATTAGAAACAACTACTACTTGGATCGCTTCTCCCGAGAGGGGTAGGTTTGGAACGTCTGCTGTTTTCACAGTATGACGGGTAGCACCAGAGTCCAACAGAAAGGTGACATCATTTCCTTCACCCTGTCCTTCAATGTATGGACCTGACTGGTCTATCGGCAAGGAGGCACCAAGCACGCACTCCTCGTCCTCCCACCTCAAGCTTCATTTCAAAAGAATATATCGTTCAGAAGAAATTGTGAAGTTGCTGGATCTCTTCTTTCCCTTCCTTCCCAATCTGTGTTATCTACACTCTGTTGTGCTTTGCTCCTGTATTTTGGCATAGGTGGAGGGGGTAACTGATTCTGTATTACCTGCTGCTGGGTCTTCCGTGGCACCTCATTCTGTGTCTGTGTATTTGAATCATTATTTGGCACATTACCATTCTGCACAACCTTACACTCGTCCTTCCAGTGCCCCAACTTGCTGCATCCGTGACATGGGAATTTCTTTTTGGCATCCTCCCTATTGAATTTCCCCTTGGCCTTCCTCCACTCCCATCTCCTTTAATCTGGTTGCTAGTCATCTGGTTTAACTGTTGTTCTTGTTGCTCTGCTAATTTTACTTGTGCTCACATGACTTTTTCTTGTAACTCTTTCCACTTATTTTCTAGCTCATCCGCACAATACTTTGCATATTTAAGGACCTCATCTATGGGCTTAGCCTGCCAACAAATTTTATTGTCTTTAATCCATTGTGAAATTTCTGGTCTTAATCCTAACACAAATCTATAAATAAAATGTGTCATATTCTTCATATCAATATTGTCTAGTCCACTGTACTGTTTGAATGTCTGTAATAAACGTTCATAATATGAATGCACTGATTCATCCTTATTCTGAGTGGTTCTATCTATTTTCATTCAGTCTTTCTCTTTTGCAGGCACCTTTCCTTTGAGGTAAAGTATTACCTGATTATATTTTTTCATTACGTCTTCGGAACGTGCCCCTATCTTTGGGTCTCTTGGGTACTCATCACTAGGCCAATCAACAGCAATTTTACATTCTGTCCACAGATCTACGGTAACTACAATGTCAAATAATCCGTCTAAGTCTTTCAAAAGACACTTTGAAACCTTTACAAATCTCTCGACTTGTCTGTACCACTCTATAGGTTTTTCAAGAAGTTTTGGAAAATCATTCGTAAATGACAAAATATCCTGTCGGGACCATGGGACATGCACATAGCCTCCACCTGGTACCTCTCGCATGGGGCATCATTTTTCCACCTTCTCTGTTTCTTCTGAAGTCATTTGTTTTGATCAAACCTCTTCCTTTTTCTTTGCCCATCTGGCTCTCCATTTGTCTAATTCTCCCCACTTCTGTAATAAGGCTAGTAGTTCTCTGATTTGCACTTTCCTTCCTGACATATTCATGATTTCTAAATCTTTGTCAGAAAATTCAGCTCAATAGGTTTTTTGTCATACCTTTGATTTACCAATGTCAATTCCCATACTAGCTGCTGTGTCCATTAACTTTTCATGGTACACCCTTGTATTACTAGTAATGCTTTTACAAATGAATAGTAGTTTGTCTTCACTAAGGGTATTTACCCTGTCCAATCCCACATTTCCAGCCATCAATTCCTGCAATTCAATTCTTAATTTATTTACATCTAATGGCTTTGGCTGTGTTTTTGGTTTCTCTATTTCTCGTGTCCATCTGTCTATCTCTTCAGGAGTTACTACAGTGGCACTTCTCGTACCGGAGGATGTCTCTATCTGAACTTCTCTTGAATTGAGCTTTCTCATTGAGCTACCTTCTGGTTCTGGTTCTCTGATTGGTAAATCCATTAAGGCGGTTACTGACTCACATTCACTTGCCTGATCATCTATTATCAGTGGCTCTTTTCTTGGCTGTATTACTGATGTAGTTATAACGGGAGCTTTTGGACTAGCTTGCTTATCTCCATACAAAGGAACAACTGGGCCAATAGTTACTGGGATTGTCAGAGCTTCAGGACTTGTGTTTAATTGAGAGATTTTCTGAATTAATTCACTTCTCTGTTTATTTAAAGGCTCTCTTTCTCTTTCTTGTAGTACCTTTTCAATGGAGGTCTCATGTACTATTTGCGGAATCAAAGGTGGTTTTAAAAATGGGGCATTTGGATTTACTGTACTTGGTCCCTCAGTATAAGGTGGTGGATTTTTCATTAATAAATCCTCCGTATAATCATCGTCTGAATCACCAATAGTCATTAAATGTTTAGTTTTCTCGGTCCTTTTACCTCCCGTGGGCTCTTCTAAGGTTAGTACAGGATATAGCCCTTCCACTAACATGTTCTATCTACATTGTTTCATTTGTTTATCTTTGGAATCTCGTGGAACCTTTGGGTAAAATTTACTCAGTCCTTTGTCAATTCTAGGTCTGTCTCGCTCAAAAGCCTCAATCTCCCATTCTTCTAGTGCCTCATATTGCGTTAATCTAGGTCTAGGATGTAAATCATTCATTCGAGTCCTTAAATTGAACACAATTCTTCCATTAAATGTGCCTTCTAAAGGAAATGTTAAAATTCCGTCATCTTTCATGTATTCCACCCAGTTCTATAGCCATACACAAGAGTGGTAGCCTCTTTCAAACATCATATTGATGCGGAAGTATTCTGTGGTGGAATAATGACCCCTTCTCTAGTTTTAATGGGCTTGTCTTTTTTAAATTAATTCTTAACTCTGCCCACAAGTGACAATTTTCTCTTACTTCCATACATATTGCGAGGTCTGCCTCTTATCAACTGATCCCTAGCAAACCCTTGGTATCTTGGATCAGGTCGAATTTCTGGATAACTTGGATACCACATATAATTCATGTACTTTAAAATGTGCAGGAAAAAAATGATTTCTGTTTACTAAATACCTCCTATAGTAGCGCGTCTTTTATTCTTCTTCAACCAATCAACTATGTGGTTTCAAATAATTTTAACCAATGGTTGCGCTGCTTTTCCCGTGAGATGAGTTCCCACGCTCCTGCGCTCACCCCTACTGTACAATTCTATCTCAGCTACACACCCGCTGTCTCGACCAATACCAGCACGGCTCTGTGTGATATCAGCGCCGCTCCGCAACTGACTCCTTCTTTCACAAGGTAATACGAACTCAATTCCTTTATTTTTAAAGTGCAATTCTCTTTTAATTAACATGTAAAACATTCACCACTGTACTCGAGTGACTAAATAGGAAAGAAATATTTCACTGCAAGTAAATCCCTTCCGTTTACTTTTCATATACTACGAGTAGATCCCTTCCTCCTACCCTTCACACAAGCATTAGAGAACCTGCTACTCCTCTGGCTTTATCCACTCCGGGACATATACTAAGACCAAAGTTTCACCAGCGAACCCCTTTGCTATCAATCGAGCTCAGACAAACCTGCTACTCCTTCCGTGTGACACTTACTAGGTGATATCACAACAAAAGTTTTGCCAGCAAACCCTTTGCTATCATTTATTCAGAAAGAAACCCTAAATAGTGCTTCCGGTTCTGCCCAACCATGCACTAACTTCCTCTGAGTAAGTGACCTCAGACAAACATATAACAGGTACGAACGATTTTGGTTAATACAGAAAATCAATATAGCAGCAATGACATCAATAACATTTCAACACATTCCAAATTTTATTACATTTGATCGATCCACAAATATAACTATAACCAACTAACTTAACTACCTATCTTAACTAATCCCTAACCATACTACTGCTACCAAAGTAATATACTGATAGAGCGCGCAGGTCACCCGATTACAATTTTACCAATACTCACCTGGGCCCATAATTAAATTTTCACAGTTACTCAATCAGGTAACCCACACTCTACTACCAGTCTATTTTATTCCACTAATTCCTATACCATTGACTTACCAATCCTTGTCACTGGTACCTATCACCACAATGGATCGGGGAGTTAGTTGTAAAGAAGGCAGTCAAATATCAAATAACTTTGCACTCATGTAATAACCACAGAAGCGGGAACGTTTTAAACTCTTTATCTAAATTTCATCAAAGGTCATAATCCAGAGGTTAAAAGCTATCAGACTATCAATAACCAACATAAGAAACAGTGTATAGCTACGCAAAAGAAATATTATGCCAATCATTTAGCAATATAAAGGGAAGGTAAGAAAATGGAACACACTATTAAATCAAATGACCAAACTTTAGTATTTTCTAAAGGGAGGGTTGGAAAAGGGATCAAGAAACATATACTATGCAATCATGAGAACATTTCAGCATAATCTATGGGAGGGTAAGAAAGATGAACATGCTAATTAAACAAATAACGATTTTGTTCATTCAAAAGGGAAGGGTAAGAAAAGGAACATATATAATCAAAGCTTTAGCAAATTTTGGGAAGGGTAAAGAATAAGGACACGCAGAAATGTAATGACGATACCCACACAGATTTATTATTTACCTAGAATGGTGTGAAGACCAACCCTGGCCACGGGTCAGTTAAGGACAGAAACCCCAAAAGTTGCAGTTGCCAGTAGGCCAGCAGGTGCGGATCAGAATCAGGACAAGATAAACCAGATTTGGATCAGGACCGCACCACCAAAGGTTAAGACCAGCACCCGCAGTTCAGTTGCAACGCCTGCGCTAATCCCTCTCTGCAGCTAACAGTCAAAACCCCAAAGGAGTTATCGATTCAGCAACAAAGTGCTCCGCCAGCACTTCAGCTTCCCAGACCCCGATTGGGTCAACAAATTATCTGACAGAGTGCTCCGCAGCCCCCTGCTCTTACTCACCTATTGAGTGCATTGGATCAGTGACAGGTCAGCTTTTCGGACAAGTCGGACAATTCCTCTAGCTAAACCTTCGCTAGTTATACTATTTTACTGGTCAGTGTACCACCCCATATGTTGCACATGTAAGGATCCCCAATTTCGATTGGCCAAAAGAGGATGAGAGGTTGTCACACCATACCAAATTTTAGCATTTTGCCATCTCTTATTCAAATTTACGTTCCTGCCCATCAATTCAGGTACCCATAACGTCTTCTTTTCAACTAACAACGGATATTCTATTGACAAATACATTGTATGCAATTTAGCTTCTTCTAGCCGGTTCAGAAATCATCTTCCCAGGCACATCTTGGCAGTGACTGTCTTTGGCTGGATTTCAATAACACCGAATTCCACTCCTCTCTGCAGCTGGTCATGCGCAGAAGGACTTTCAAAATGGAGTAATAAAGCACCTCCCAGGCCCAAAGATTGCGAAACATGAAAAGTAAAAGGAAACAGCTTTAGAACACAGAAATAAATGATTACACTGTATACCATGAATTTCTACTCTATCCCCATTAACTTAACTTTAACTATGGCATTAGGATTAGGCAGAACGAACAGCTTAGCAAAAAGCAGCAGTGCAAACTTCTCGCATGTGAGAAGATAGAGCAGCCATATTAGCCCTAGTGCTCAGAAGCAACAGATTCCCTCCAAAGCTGCAAGTACATCAGGTCACGTGGTATTACAGACGCATGCGTAGTAGAAATTCCCCCGTAGCGGCAGTCATTTTAAATGCAAGCGTATTAGGATTAGTAAACACATAAGCAAGCTTCACTCGGATAACCAATATTGATGAAAAAGGGGAAAATTTAATAAGACAAACATGTTGATTACATAATTAGAATTATTCGAGGTTCATGAGTACAAGCAAGTCACTTTTTTGTGCGAATCCTTGCTCCATCAGTATCAGAGCGCTTTACATAAATAGCACAGACTAAAATGTGGATACTCGTCTGATGCTTCTAACTAGTTCTACCCCAGTGTACCTATCCTAAGTGTAGTACAAGGTAATACGTAGGTGCTGTATTCTATAGTATGGTAAGATATAGTTTGGTATGCCACAGTTTGGAGTGCCAAGAGTCCCTCTAGGTTCTAGTCAGCGCCATACCTTAGAATGAGAGAGGTGGGAATGTTCCTGTGATGTTGTGCTAGAGGTTTGCACACGTTCATTTACGTGCAATTGAACTTGAAAATAAAGCATCTTCCCGAGCCCGGTGAATAGTTTTGGAATCTTGGGAATTATGTCAGGTTCGTCATCAACTCGATACAATATTTCTACTAGTTAAAGTTGTTCCGCCATGGGCAAGCTAAGAAGACAATCTGCTGCAGGACCTTCAATGACATGAATGTGAGCTGGAATGGTCCCGTCTTTGTATGTGAGATCCGTCTGAAATTGTCCTAGACAAGGGAGGAGTTCCTTTGACATCCATGTATATACTCGCACGGCAGCTTTGTGTAGGTGCAGTTGTGGATTCATTTTATTGTATTACACAACTGAAATGTAGTTGAGGGATGCCCCACTGTCCAGTACAAACTTGGCCATGTGTTTGCCCATTTGAAGATGGAGTCGTAGCTATTTCTTCAGCTTGTCAGGAGCCGCGACCATGTAGACATATTCATCACTGTCTTGCAATACTGGTGAAGGCAACCTCGACTCTCGAGATTCTGATAGTCGCAATTTGTATGTCACATGAGAGCGAAGGATGGACCGTGATGAGCCCGTGGAAGGGTCTCTGCAGCCCCACACTGCCTTGGCATGATGGCGAGTATTGGGTTGTCTTGATTGTCTGTGAGTGTCTTTGCGAGGTACTCTGCAAACATTCTCAAAGTGATTGCCTCTGCCACACTTCCTACATCTTTGACCTAATGCAGAGCATGTCTCAGTGTGAGGGAAATAATACCCACAGCGATAACATTTAAGTTGGCGCTCCTGTCCTTTGTCAGTCCGACTGAGACTGCGACGATGACTTGTACGGTAAGAATGAACCGTAGACCTCGATGATCGTTTCTTTGCAGGAAAAGACCTGTCTGAGTTACGAGATTGGAGCCGGAAAGCTTGTTCTCGTTTTCACCTCTTCAGCTTCCAATCGTTTTGCATGTTCTTCAGCCTGATCATTGACTCAAATCATTTCTTCAATTTCATCAAGGGAGTAGCTTTTCTTTAAAAGGCGTCTTTGTAAAGACTCAGACTGACACCCTGTGATGATTCGCAAGCGAAGAGCGTCTTCCGTCGTGAAAGAGTTGAACGCGCAATAACAGGCCAAGCGTTTGAGGCGCATGATTAATACTCCCATAGACTCATCTTTTTCTTGGGATGCCAGATTGAAGGTGTCATAATCAATGTTTCTTTTGTGAAGAAATGTTTTGTTTAGTGCTTCACGCACATCTGCTTTGGACGACGCAGCATCTGCTGGAAGTTCCTTTATAATCTGTCCAACATCTTTACTAATTAAATTGCGTAGTGCAATAAGTTGGTGATCCTCATTAGTCACATGCAAAACTTTCATGAAATCCTCAAAATCTTCTATCCATTCCTGCCAGCGAAGGCCCTTTCCTCCCCAGATATGAGAACCAGGAGTTCTGGCAGGCGTAGAAAAGGGACTCCCAACATGGTAAGTGTGGGCCTCCCGTCTGGGATGATGAGGTAGGGGACTCCCGCCTGGTGCTGGCTCCAGGGAAGGCATGGCGCTGTCTCGATGTTGGAGAACCAGTCATATTGGAGTGTTATGCAAATGAGCGTCAGGAAGGTATCTGAGCACTGGAAGACTCACAGCGCCTGTCACTTGGCGCAGATGCTGCAAAGGAGATGATGACAGCACTTGAAGCAGGGTGAAGGAGCAGCAACGAGGGACCCAGGAATGTAACGGACGCAACGGCTAGCATACAAACAGCCAACCACTACTAGCATTGAAAGTCTTCATGAATCTGCTGAATGAGAATGTGTGTTCCACTCTGGCTAAGATATGTTGCCACTTAGGGAAACTTATTTGTAGCGTGAATAAATTTCCAGGTGAGTGCCTGACTTAAAAATTGCCGCCGTGGAACTCTTGCAGTGGATTGGATGAGGCGCCTGACCTCAAGATGGCCGCTGGGTTAATCTCGCTCCTCGTGAGAGTGTAGACCAGAAGCAAGGCAGGAACAGAAATCATCGGCAGCCTAGAAGCTGCCCATCGAGCACACACAGAGCAGGCACTTGGGACCTACGTGTGGGCAAATGCAGCCACCCTGGCCAGGACAGGCACCAACATGCCTCAGAAGAACGCCTGAGGGAAGGAGAGCAAAGCGGGAGATCGGCACAACCTGGATCCTGATTGACCGGGATAGGTTCCCGGGTCGCATCTAAACATCTAATCGGCAGACACAGCAGGAGAAACACGTGACCAGGGTGGGCTCCAGGGTCGCGGCACAGCAAGGCAGCTCCAAGGCAACAGAGCTCTCGACGGGGCATCACTGTCAACACAATGGTATACGGCCAAGTTCAAAGACCCCCTTCGTCGCCAGCTGTAGTGTTGTGACACTAGAACAAGCGACAGGGACCCAAGGTATGTAGTGGCAGTGGAGCTTTATTCCACAAATGTCTGCCTTCTTCATGTCCCTTCTTCTTACTCCCATTCCTAGCTCCTGTTCCGCTTCCTTTCTCCCCTCCTTGCTGTGCCGGTCCTAGTGTCCATGCAATTCTACAACATTACAGCGCATGTGACCTTCTTGGGAGTTACTGGAGTCTTGACGCATTTCGTGGTCTCCTGTGACTCCTATTATGTGTGATGCTGTGAGTATTCCCCTGCTGTCGGGAGACCTGCCTGCTGGGCTTGCGTTGTTCTCCCAGGTCTGAGTTGTATTGCCTCTGTCTAATTGTTTTCTGGCTTGACGGCGTACAAATATGTGGCCATTCGCTGGTGTGTGACCAATATTGGTTGATATGTTCCAGGCAGGGTCGGATTGGTAACGTAGGCACTAGGAGTGGTGAAAGGGCCGGTAGCCGAGTTCTAGCTGTGGCCTGCTTTTTTGGGCAGCCTGGGGTCTGTGCTGTTAGGATACCGCCAGCGCCCTAGTGGGTGCCTGAGTGGCCTTTCTAGAGGCAGATGGGCAGAGGTATCACTCCCTTTCTCTCGCTGGGCGGCTCATTGATGTACGCTAATTGAGTGGGGCAGGGGGCCTGAGCAGAAGTGGTCACACTTGCATTCATGTGTGGCTTAGCTGTGTGAACTAATCATTGCATTTTTAAAAACTAAATGAAGTTAATAAAACTTGCCCTCACCCCTTTCTTTTCAGACAACTTCGCTGAAGCAGTATTTTGCAGAAAGGCAATACGTAAATGTGGGCTGCTTTTTTTGGGTGTGCCTGGGATGATTTTTTTTATCCCAATCCAACCCTGGTTCAAGGCATTTCAGAGTCTGCTATAAGTTTTAGGCACTGTGCAGCAGAAGGTGTTTCTGTGGCCATGTCCTGCAGGCGGGCTCTTGAGATGTTGCCTCGGGAGTGTGGGCACTGCGCCTGTCAGGAAAGGGGATTTGCTCATGGCCACCTAGGCTCCCCTGTGTCTCGCTTGTTCGCCCAGCTGCAGCATCCGTGCTACTTTTCAAGGGCTTACCTGTTCTTCGGTGTTCGCTTCATCCTCGGTGAAGCCGGTCCCACTGCATTCTGGGTGAGCTGCTCGTTGTTGGATTTTGAGTATGGCCTGCTTGTGTGCGCCTTGGCCCAGCCTCTCCCTTCTGATGTGGCTTCTGGGACCGCCGCTTCCCGTGTGACTGCACGTGTCCCCCCAGGCTACCCCCAGGCATGTGGGCTTGCCCAGCAGGCTACCTAATGGTGTGACGGTATGTGGGGGGATGGACACGTGGCTCACAACAATCCCGTCCTGCCAACCCTGACATCATCATTTACCCACGATTACCAGATTTCTTGTGCTAATGTGCTGTCAGTCACACACTAGTTCTGGTATGATGCCTGTTTTACTGCATTGAGATATGGGTATATCATGGAAGCCTGGATGTTGTTCGCTGGCATTCCATTTTACCTTCTGTGCAGTGTTCTCTATTTCCTGCAACATGGGAATCCATGCGGGGAAGAGGAGCCTTTTTTTACCAACGGTGTCCCTGTCTTCTGTGTGTGAGTCCTGGGTCTGCCCCTCAGCCGAGAATCGAGGTTGAGTTCGAAGTATCGGCTGCAGATGCTAAATTTGGACACTTTTTTGTCGTCCCTGGAGAGGAATAAGACTGGTTCCCTTTCTGATGGTGGGTAGGAGCTGTATTCTGCCTTTCCGGCTCTGATACTTCTGATGTGTTGTCTTCTGGCTTTCTTGACCGTAAAGGGCAGTGTGTTTACCGATTAAATGGTGACCTTCTATGGACATAGGTGCTGCTACAGTTTGGTTGCATTCTACTGGTGCCCTGCCCATTCATCCTTTCATGATAGATATCTTCTTAAATGAGGGGGGCCTCCTCGCTTCCTGTCTGCTTTTTCTCCTTTGGGGTTTGGAGAAGAGTCCTGAGCCGGCACATGTGACCTCTGTTGTTCCCAGTCTGGTGGGGCGCCCTTCACTGGCAGTGGATAATGTCCTTATGATTGGAGCGGATGAAATGGGTGTCTTCTCTTTGAACCGGGCTTCTGCAGAGTTGCTCTGTCTGTATTGTCGGACTTCCAGATGTTGTTCATGACTATGCAAGGATTGGCATTGTCCTATTGTGTTGGAATCCATGAAACACCAGTCTGATTTCATTCTGACTTTCTATTTGCTTCAGTCATAGTATCAGCGTTATCCCGTGGGGCTTCTATTGCACCCGGCGCTACCTGGTGCTGATGGATTGGACCACAGATCCTGCTCAGCGTTCCCTTGCTTTGAGGATGCCTTTTCCTGTTCCATGACTTTTTGGTACGGTGGTAAGGAGTAGCACAAGGTCTTCAAGGAGAGGAAGTATTATTTTTCCTTTAGTGGACATCCTCAGCGGAAGCAGTCTAACTTCTCATCTACTGTTTCCATTTGCCTGACTTCTCATAGGCAGAAAGGTGCTTTTGATCGTCTGAGTTTATGGGGCATGGGTTTTCAAGGCCTGTTTCTGAAGCCCCACGGTTAGGAGCCCAGGAATCCACTTGCGGCCTGACTGTGCCACTGCAGAGCTGCCAGTTGGCTTGATGCCACAGGTTGATGGAGAGCTGCGTCATTTCCTAGTACATTGGTGTAGCATGACATTGGACAGATGGACAGATGGGTGCTGAGTGTCTGGCAGATGTTTGCTGGATCGGGGTTGTGTACTTTGACCTGTTGTCGTCAATGGTGTTGACACCTCTTCCAAGGGTTGCTCTCATTGTTGAATGGGATTCAATTGCTCCTTTGGAAGTAGGCAATTGTTCCAATTCCGTTGCGGAGTGGGGACAGGGCGTTTATTCGGTCGTGTTCCTGGTCCCAGCGATTATTGGGGGAAGAGGGCACGATCCAGGTAGTGTTCAACCTCCGGTTCCTGTACCATTATGTCTGGTTGTAGCTGTTCAAGGAGGGGACCATGCTGTGGATTATCCTGTTGCTTCAGGTGGGTTTGTGGTGGCTACATTTGATCTCCAGACTGCCTACCTCCTTGCACCAGTGGCGTTGAGGTTCCAGGAATGTCTATTTTTCTCTCTGCGGGGAGGGTCGTCCTTGGCAGTTTTGTGTGTTCCAGTTTGGTCTATGTCCCTCACCCGTAGTGTTCACCACAGTGGTCTTGTTGTTCTATCGTTCCCCTCCTAGTATTCTGACAACGAAGGCCAGTGCTTTGGGTTGGGATGATGCTGTGTGTCCTTGGTCTGTTTGGGCTGATTGGACCAGGTCAGTGTCCCTTTGTTCCTCCAACTGGACGGAGCTGTCAGCTGGGGGATCGGCCCTTCTATTTTTTGAGCCACACCTGGCGGTTTGCAATATATTGATGCCAACCGACAACATGGATCCTGTGGCATTTGTGTACCATCAGGCCAGCAATTGCAGTTTTTCCTTGCATCAGGTGGCTTGTACGGTCACAAGTTGGGCGGTGCTCCCTCTCTGGGCCATTTCTCCTCAACTTGTCGGGTGTACGGACATTGTGGTGGTGGATGCTCTGTGCCAGGAGTTTCTGTCTTTGCTGGCACTGTGTGTCTCGCATGGGGTGTGTTGCATGGTCTGTTGGAGGTTAGGTTATCCGAAGGTGGTTTTGCTTGCATTCTGAACCTATACTCTTCTGCCGACTCTTTGCGTCAGGGTTCCAGAGGTCAGAGAATGGTCTCAGGCTATCTTGCTTATCCCTTGGCCTCCTCTGTTGCTGTATGCCTTCCCTCCTTTTCCCCTCCTTCTGGCATATTTGTTGAATGACCTCCAAGGGAAGGTGCATGTGGTGGCAGTTCTTCCATTTGGCCTCGGAGATCGTGGTTCTTATTGCTGATGGCTCTGGTGTGGGTCTGCCTTTGATGTTGCTTGGAGGCTCTCTCCTGTCCAGTCCTCCTGTCATCACCCACTGGTCCTCTGTCCTTAGGGGTCTGGAGGTTGGTCAGTGAGCCCTGGGGAGGCGAGGTTAACAGGCCCACATTTTGTCACGATAGACCATACCCTGCTCGTGGATTGGTTAGACCACCACTTAATCCTATTCCCCCTCACTCAACCGATCACACTCCAAACCCCCCACCCAAGACCCCCCCATATGGACGAGAAACCTTATGCAGATCGACATGGCTGACCTAGAGGAAAGGGTTAACTCCCTCCTCACTGTCTCAACGGATGATCTATCCACTGCAGAACTCACCGCCCTCTACAACACAACGATGACACCCATTCTAGACCAAGTAGCCCCCCTGAAACAAAAAAAACCCAGGAACATCCCATCCAGATATTGGTTTAAAACGAACATTAACAACGAAAGGAGAAAACTAAGAGCTACAGAATGTCTATGGAGGAGCAACCCCTCCACAAGCCTATACGAACAACTCAAAGAAGCCCAAAGGAAATACAAAAAACACATCAGCAGCGAAAAAAACACTTTCTTCTGCACCGCCCTGGACAACGCAAAAACAGGCCCAAAGAACTGTTCAAAATCACCAGGCAACAAACCTTCAAGCCCCCTGAATCCTCAATGCAGGCCTCCAAGGACCTGTGCGAAAACTTCGGCAACTTCTTCGAAGGAAAAATCACCAAGATTGAGCTCTCACTGGACATCAACCCTCCCCACAAAAGCTTGACCCAGTGACAGAAGACAGCACTCGCAAACACCCCATGAAACCATGGAAGTCCTTCAACCCATCCCGGAAGCCGAGATCCTCAAATAGATCTCCACCTCCAAACCAGCCTCTCACGTCCTCGACCCTATACCCTCCCAATTGACCAAAAAATTGAAACTCTCCGTAGCCCCGTTCTGGTGCAAGATTATAAACATCTCCCTGAGAACCGGCGTCATACCTGAATGCCTCAAAGTTGGCCAAGTCATGCCACTACTAAAAAAAACAGGCCTTGACTCCAAGCACCTGAGTAACTTCAGATCCATCTCCAATCTCCCCCTCCTATCCAAAATCCTCGAAAAATGCATCCTTCTACAACTGACTCAGCACATGGACAGCATCAACCTTCTTGATCCCCACCAATCGGGTTTCAGAAAAGGATATAGCACCAAGACCGCGATCCTTAACATCACAGACAATATCCACAAATCCCTCAATACCGACCAATGTTGCCTCCTCAGTCTCCTGGACCTATTGTCAGCCTTTGATATGGTTGATTACCAATTACTCATCAAGGCTTTACAAGAAAGGGTAGGTGCTGATAAGGTGGTCCTACACTGGTCCTACACTGGTTCTCCTCCTTCTTACACAGCCGCTCACAAAGGATACAAATTAAAAACGTTCATTCCGACTCACACCCAGTCAGCAGGGGCATCCCCCAAGGTTCACTGATCTCACCACAACTGTTCAATATATACATGGAACCCCTCACCACCATACATAAAAATACCAACATCCCTTTCTACCTATATGCAGATGACACCCAGATCTATCTGGAAACCTCCTCCATAGATGACATTCACAGACTAAATGACATTCTAAAAGAAATCCAACTATGTCTGTCTCTAAACCACTTAAAACTCAACCAAGACAAAACTGAGATCCTCCTCATCTCCAACAAAGAAGAAAACCCTCAAATTTCAGAATGGCTTAAAGCAATGGATGCTCTCAACGGCAATCTCACTCTGGCCAACTCCGTAAAACCCTAAACCTGACATGACCAAACACATTAAGAACTCCGCAAAGAGTGCCTTCCTCAAACTGAAGCTACTCAACAAAATAAAGCCCTTCATCCCAACCAAAGACCTCAAACAAGCCACCCAATCACTGGTGCTATCCAGACTCGACTATGGGGGTGCAACCCTCACTGGTACAACAAAATCTCACCTAGCTCCCCTCATAACAACTCTCAACGCAGCAGCCAGAATGGTCCCTGGAGTTAGGAAATACGATCACATCTCTCCAGCACTCTGAGAACTAAGTTGTCTCCCAGTCGAATTGCATGACAGCTTCAGAACAGCCTGCCTCACACACAAAGACCTGCACACAGGAAAACCTGACAATCTGGCTGCCAAACTCAAGAAGTCCGGTCAGACAAGGAACTTCAGGAGCTCCAATACCCTACTACTCATCCCTATGAAAACACGCAAACAAAAAACCACCACGCGGTCCTTCACCGGAATCGCATCCAATATCTGGAACTCCATCCCCGCTGGTATTAGGACTATCCGTCCGTCACAAAATTAAAAAAACACTTAAAAGACCTCTTCCTCAACCGCTCCCTCCCAAACAGATAGCCGCCGCTTAAATGCAAATCCCTGCTCGCCGCATCTCCCCAACATTGTATCACCAAAACCTACCTTCTCCTTACTCCTTGACCCCGACCTGTTCCCTCTCCCATCTTAGAGGTTCAACCCAAGACAATGTGCACTCAATGAGGTTATCTCAGGATTCACATACTACCTCAATGCTGCACAGCACACTTGGGGGCATATTGGCAAGAACCTTGTTGAAAAGTAAATGTCCTGCACATCAAACGTGGGCTTCTATTGGAATTCTATAATGCATATTAGCAAGCACATTTTCGCCATTTTAGCGGCAGTTTTCTGCCACTAAAACTGCGATAATATTAACAAGGTTCTTGCTAATATGCCCCTTGGTCTTCTGAACCAATATGTATACTAATGCTTTATTGTATGACTCTTGCACTAAAACTGTTGTAAAGTGCTCCGATACCCTCGGGTCCGGCCAGCGCTATATAAATCTCCTTAATAATAAATACATTTTGGCGTCCAGGGTTCTCATGGTGGTTCTACTCTGTCTACTGTTCTTCAGTTCTTTTTGAATGACTTGCATCAAGCTCTGCTCTTTCTCCTTTTAAGGATGTTTTTTCCTGGTTGTGGTTATTTCGGCCAAGGGATTTAGGGAGCTATCTGCTTTGAGCTGTTCTTCTTTTCTGCGGTTCTTGGAGAATGCTGTGGTTTTACGTTTGAGTGCTGGCTTTCTCCCTATGGCTCAGTCTCCATTTCGTACCTCTCTGGAATTGTACTGCATTTTTGTATTCTTTCTCCTTCTCCTAAGGGGCAGTTGTTGTGCACCCTTGAAGTTAAACATGCTTTGTATGTTTCTGAGGACAGATCTGCTGCTTTTCATTCTTCTCCCAATCTGTTTGTGCCTTTTGGTCTTGGAGGGCGTGGGATGGTTGCTTCTACATTGCCCCTAGGGTGTTGATTTGGGGCTCCTTCACTTTGGCTTTTGTGAGCTCCAACTTGCCGGGTCCTTCCACTATCCAGGCGTGATCTTCTAGAGGTGTGTGGGCTTCGAGGGCCACTTTCAAGGGCATACCCTTGGACGTGATTTGCTGTGCGGGGACTTGGGCATCTAACCTTATGCTTACCAGCCATTACCATTTGTTTTGTGCATGCACTGATTGTTTGATTTTGGGAGTGGTGTGTTTCAGGCTGTGGTGCCTACTGCTCCTGTTTGATTGTTACTGGGATGTGACATATACTCTCTGTGGTGTGCTTATGTCCTGTGTTGTTTTTGCTTTCTGTTGGTATGTCAAAGGCCTTCTATTTGAGTTGTTGGTTTGGTATACCTCATTTGTTGTGACTGGGTCAAGGGACTTAGAGGTAATGCCCGGATTACTTACCGGTAATGGATATATTCAAGATCGACTCTAGGCTCTCAGTATGAGTTGGCAGTTAATACCGAAAAGCCCTATACCAAGAGTTACCATGCCTATTGGAATTATAATATGTGTGTGTTTCAAGCAAAGAATCGGCGATGGAATACACATTTCCAGATCTTATTCCCCAAGATATGTTATCCTTGTTACCTCTCTATGATCAGAATTGCCAGGAACACTAATTACAGTTACTCTGGGTTGGGAAAAATAACAAGGATTACTCGTTCCATGATTTGTGATGCACAAGCTCTTGGGGACAGTTTCTTCATGTTGCTTCTGAGCTTAGTGGATTTCAGGTTGTGTTGCAGCAGTGGGTATTTATACTTTGAAATATGGTGCCTTTTTCTAAATATGGCAACAGAGGAACAACCCTGTCCAGCAATCATGAACAACTTTTAGAAGTGCTAGCCACGGCAGGGAACAATTCAGAGGCAAGCGGAGATTCTGGCATGGCTTCCCTACTCGAGATATTTTAAACTCATCGGGCAGACAGTTTTGAAGAGATTTGAAGAGCTACATCTCTTTCCCCCTGCATCTAAATGGTGAGATTGTGAGTGTGCTCATTCTCACGAGCTATCCAGCAGGTTCGTCAGTGTACTTGCCTTTGTGGAAGCAGGGGCGGCCTTAGGCATGTGCAAGCTCTGCACCTGCACAGGGCCACCAAACTCCAGGGGCCACCACACCAATATATATCCTTAATATAATAATCCTCTGAGGATGGATACATATTTGCGTGACGGCCCCTGGCAGGGATTTGGCGGCCTCTGGCTCTGTTCCACTTCCTAACACCTTTCTGAGCTCTGGGGGCCTCCGCCTCGCCCGGACCCCCTCTTCCAGGGCCCCCTATCTACGCTCCCTGCCCAGAGCCACCATGAGCCTAGAGCCGCCCGTGGTGGAAGTGCACACGTTATTGTATAAATTACGTGTTGTTCCCTGCTTGCCTTGCGAATGTGTGT
This sequence comes from Lissotriton helveticus, assembly GCF_964261635.1. Lineage (NCBI taxonomy): Eukaryota > Metazoa > Chordata > Amphibia > Caudata > Salamandridae > Lissotriton > Lissotriton helveticus. Next base: position 44,343,581 of record NC_136064.1, on the reverse strand, counting down.
GGCTGGAGCATGTGACGTAGACAATAGGTAGCCATATTTGTAGATCATTTTGAACTGATTTCAGTGAGGAGTCTCTTGTCGATTGGTGATTTATAAAATCAAATACATAATTTTCCATAGTAAATTAATGTGTCCCTAATTAATGGTGACATCTTTCAAACCTTGTACATGACTTATATGGCAGTGAGTATATGTTTCACCCATTTCTGACAATTTTTTTCTATGTGACTTTTGATTACTTTCAAGTTTACAAGCAGCAAGTTAGTAATTATGGCAACTCATCCAATTACCCAACCACCTCCCTTTTTACAACATCCTGATGCCATGGGCACCTCCAACTATTTGCTGACTGCTAGTGGTGGGAACTGATGCTGGGCTCTGCCTAACCAGACCCAGGGTCAGTACTGTGCTGAAAGAGACACTTAGAATACAGTGAAAACACCTACTTACAGTAGGGTACACTATGGGTTAGGGTACCCATGTGATTGGCATGACTTCCCCTATAAGGCACTAGATACATACTACATAATAGGGCAGGGGGATTGAAACTACCTTTAAGTCCCTGGTATAGAAAAGGGCAGGACAGTTTAGAGACCAGCAGCCTTTTCTGCACTTTCATGTGTGCACTGCTGAAGCCTGATGTCAGTTTAAAATCAGTCCGGTGTTGCAGGACTGCTTTTTAAATGCAAATTGTGCCCAAAGCGACTTTGGTGTTTGATGCACTTAAAAATTAATAATCTATAATGTTTGGACATGGTAGGTATCCCCATAGTCTGGGGTGAGGGGGAGTCAGGAACTTATAATGAGAGTCCTTTTAAAAAGGTTTCTATATACCCTGGGGTTAGTGACATTGCACGTAACTCCCCACATTGTGGTAAAATACTTCCCAAAGTCGACTTTTGTGCTAGGAGCACTGTAAAATGAGTATCTGCAATATTTTGAGGACCCCTAAAGTCTTTCCTAGGTGTTTCAGGGGCGGGGGTCCTGTGGGTATTAGCAGGGTCCTTATGAAACCTGTTTTATAGGTCCAGGTATTGGAGAAATTGTCTATGACATATAACCAACTTCAGAAACAATGAACCCCTTTATTGCTGCTCCAGTCCTTTTGGCTTCACATCCAAGTCCGAGGAGACCACCCCCACAAAATGACCAAAAAAGAAATCAGTGAACTCCACATTTGTGGACCTTCCCTGCTGAGCTAACGCAATGAGCTGGGCCCGCACAGAAGGCCCTCCCAATGGCTCCTGCAGTGTAAGCTGTATGGCCTGTTGGCAAATACATGGCAATCACTTGCCGGATCTTTCTACTGTTATGGGGCTGACATACACTGAGGCAGATAAGAACAAAGAAAGATATTTAATTATCAAACATGGAATTAGAAATATCACAAAGTAAATAATCCAATAATGAAAATATATATTATTTTAACTTCACAAGTATAGGTCTCATTTTGGATTACTGGCAAAAACGTTTGTTATGATCGTAGGGGCCTTATTTAGAGTTTGCTTGAAGGTATACTCCATCATAAATAGAGTTGATATCCTGTTCGCCACATTACAAGGTAATTGTATTCTATGGAGCTTGTAATGCTTTTTTTTTTTGAGCCAGGTGGGCTGTGATCTTTCAAGAGGCAGCGCCACCGTTTGCTTGGCATTCGGTTTCGCTCAGGTAGTACCATGAGCAACAATCAATTATGCCAACTCTCCCCCATTTAATGAAAAACTTGACACTTTGTGACATTATTGATATTGCCGCCTTGGGTGAAGACACAGCTTGCCCATGCCCAAGCCAGGCTTTGACCACAGCCTGAAGGAATTTAGTTTTAGTGTTCATCGCCACAAGGGGCACCACTCTGTGGGTCTCTGATCATGGCCAACCTTTGGAATGGTAAAGCTGGGTATTTACCCAGAGAGGAGTTTGTTGGCTCACAATGCACCCAGCCAGAAAGAAAGTGGCAGAACTGTTTATTTTGCATACAGGGTACTTCACAAAATTCATGATGAAGTAAAATGTGTGCCAAAATCAAAATCCTGACTAGACGGCGCACGGTACAGTTCTTACAGTGGACGTCGCATCCACCCGATTAAGATCAGGTTATCATGTCCAACAATACTCAAATTATTGTTAGAATTATGACAAATGTATGGGCTTTATTTATTTTCATCTACCTGATTCTCTGCTGGGCCACATAGCTGTCTATAGTTGGTCAGAGCCGCCCCCACAAGAATTCAAAACTCCTCTGGTTTGAAGATGGAAGCCCTGTCACGAGTAGGTTCCATCAGATGATTTTGAGAAGCAAAACTAGATGTCCAGTACATATTGTGGTGCGGACACAAGTGACCAGGGGCCATATGTATCAAGCCTTTTTCTCATTTGCAAACGGGCAGATAATGCGAATGGGAAAAAGCCTTTTGGGATGTATCATCCCAAAAGGCCATCGCAAAATAGTGAATCGCAAAATTTGCAATTCTCTATTTTGTGAATGCAATCAAGGAATTGCAAATTGCAATTCCTTAAATACAAATCTGGAAGCACCACAAATGTGCTATTTGGCCTTAAGGAATTGCAAATTGCCACCAACTTGAAGTTGGTGGTAATTTGCGATTTTCTTTAAAAAGGACTTTTTTCATTTTTCAAAAAGTGCCATATGTTGCACATACATGCCTTTAGGAAATGTCTGTGCGCAAAATGTGCACTCATACATATTACAGGGGTGCAACAGGGTGTCCTTTTGGCACCCTTAGAACCTTGAAATTGCATTCTCAATTGCGATTCTCTAATCGGTAATCGCAAATTGAGAATGTCTTCCCATTCATTCCTATGGGCCTCGTAGCCCATAGGAATGAATGGGAAGGTATTCCTTATTTCGCAAATAAGGAATATGTAGGATTCACAAAATTTTTTGCAAATCCTACATACATTGCATTTTACAATTCTCGAATTGCGATTCGCTATAAATCGCAATTTGAGAATTGCAAAACTCTTTTTTGATTCATATGGCCCCTTATGGCTTTGAAAAGTGTGCACATCAATGTGATGGATTTCTATCATTGGGTGCATACACAGTGGACGACGGATTCTGTCAATCAGGTACCTGTTTAGTTAGCCATTGTAGGACTGCATCCCACGGTAAAAGATGGGTACAGCATTGGTTTACAAGTTTATCGTCCATGTCAGATAAGTCAGGCATCCACCATGTTTGGCCTGCCTGCAAAAGCCATTATTGTCAGGGCATGCCTGACAATATGGTGGATGAGAAGCATGTCACTGACAGAAGCATTCGTCATCTGTTATGGTGCTTACATCAAAACTGTATTGCACCCATTACACTCAATGGCATTATACTACCTGCAGTAGTAGATATATAGATACTTAGATAGATACACAGATATTTTTAGTGGAAATTTTAAATGTAGGTTTAAAAAAAAATACATCTTTTTATTTACATTGCATCTCAAAAGTGTTTGTGTGTTTACAACATAGGGGCTAGATGTCCTAAGCATTTTAACTGGCACAAATGCTCCGTTTTGGCAAATAGTTTTTCTTATTTACTAATCCCAATTTAGGAGTCGGAGATGCTTTTGCGACTCCTAAAATGGGATTCCAAATCGACATCAATTCGGTATCTGGAAGGACATGTTGTTGGCATATCTATCCAAATACCAAATCAGAATCTAATGTAGCAATGTTTTGTGACTGAAATCTGTTTGCAAAAAGTTATTTACTGACAACTCAAAGGAAGTGATAACCCACTGGCAAAAGGGAAGGATTACCCTTGGGGCTCCTTCCTTATTGTGAATGTAAAAAAAGTTTTTTTAAGAAGAGGCCGGGGTCTATGGCAGAGTTCTTCAAATTTGGTACTGGAGGACTGGATCCATGCCCGAAGTTTACCATATCCCCATTTAGATAAATGGAATTAGCTTACAAATCTGGCATGGATCCGGCCCTCCAGGGCCGACATAAGAGAACTCTGGTCTAGGGGACCCCTTAAACTAACTTAAGAAAAAATAAACTTTTCTTTTTAAATACAGTCCTGTCTCCTTTAAGGAAATTCAGCTGCATTTTTCAAAAAAAGTTTGATGTATTGGAAAGCAATTAAAGACATGTGAGTCTGTGATCACAACAGGCCACCATCCCTGTGATGGTTTTCCATTGTAGTGATTTGGAATTGACGCCCCCCCTAATTAATATGCATAAGGTAGGACCAAAAATAATTCGGAATCTTAAGAACCAATCTATTATTACATAGGTTGATTGCTGAAATTCTTTACCAGTTGAGAAGTAATGGTCACAAATAGCAATCAGAATTTTGCGATCCCTAAACCGTACAAATGGCCCAAGGTTACTTGAGAGAGACCAAATCAAAACCAAAAAATATTTCTGTCTGTAACAAATTTGATTTTTGTGTGTGAGTAGTTTTACAAATAGTACTCACGTTGTAGCCAAGTGACATGTGACTGCTTTGATAAATTGTTATACTTTGCATTTAATAAAATTTGACTTTCTACCACAATATCCTTTACGCATTTTGCTTCTGTTATCCAGCTTTGTCAACCACCCCAGGCAAGTTGGAGAAGGAAAACATTATTGTAATGGACATGTGTACAGACCACGCCTGCATCAACAGACCATGCAAGAAAAGCAGATCATTAATAAGTACAGGCCTGCTGCAACACCATAGATATCAGAATTGCTGCTGGACATCAGAATGCAGACTGCCACCCCTCCTGGGCTGAAGATCATGACAGTGATATATTTTTGTGCAACTGGATATTTTTAGAATACTCTGGAAGACTCAAATGGGATGTCTCAGCCAACATTTGCAGCTGTCCTCCAACATTTTCAGCTGTCCTCAATAGGTCTTGGATGTTATGCTCAGATGAGTACATTCAGTTTTATGGATTGGAAAGCATACCGTATGTGGTAGGTGCCATAGATAGTACCCAGCTACAATAGTGTCACCTCAACAGGCAAAGGTGAACCACAACCAACATCATTTCCAGACCATCAATATGCAGGTGTTTTGCATTGTGGACACCATCAGCAGTGTCTGTGCAATAATTCCACCCATGACTTGCTGTTGCAATGCAACAGCAGAATACTGCACAAATGGGATACCTTACTCCAAGTAAGGCCTGGCTTGTTGACAAGTGTCATCTATTACTTTTCAGCCACCTTAACTGTTATGATGTGGGAAGCCATACATGAGGCGTGTAAAGTTAGTTTTTGTTTGTTTTTATGCTTTTCTGGTGACTCAAGGTATCCTAGTCATACCGGCTAGTTACACCTCTGAAGTACTCAACAATGTGAGGGGAAGTCCATTTCAACGAGGCCCAGTAACGAATTAAGGGGCATATTACCAACACAGGCGATAAAATTATCGCTTGCTTTATCGGCAGAAAACTGCCGCTAAAGCCGCTTTTGCGGCAGTTTTCTGCCGCAAAAGCGGCTTTAGCGGCAGTTTTCTGCCGATAAAGCAAGCGATAATTTTATCGCCTGTGTTGGTAATATGCCCCTAAGTGTCCTGTGGAATGAATGGCTAGTTCAGGGGCCTTAGCAAGTTCTTAAAGAGTGTTGTGCTTCATTGTGTAGTTGCAGTTTAAAAAAGCAGTCGCACAAATCTCTGGAGGCCATTCCATAAATAGATTGTAAGGGAATAATTTACGCAGAAGCTGTGGTTCCAAGATTCAGTGTTTCAGCGCACATAACCCGATTTTTCCTCTATATTTTAGTATGTTTTTGCTTGGAAAGGTCGTACTTTAAGTGCCATAGCAGGCAGGCTATGAATATGAAAAAGTGTGTTTCCAAACTGTATTTTTCAGCATAATATCTGTATTAGTTTGTAGGAAGTTTTTCAAAGACCGGAATCTTTTTATGTGCGGAGACTCTACAATCGTAAAGATACTCCTTTTGAACTGCATTGTAAATGAAAAAACATCATAAACTTGCACAAAAGTGTGAGTTTACCTTTGTGTATCAGGCCCTCAGATTCCAAGTTCATTCTTTTACACAGATGGGCATGGGGTTAAATATATAATAATAAGGGAGATGGTTTAGGTGACATAAATAGATGGAGTCTAGTGAATATGTGGCTGTGTGTGGAACGAGGATGGTAACTCACTGAATCAAGTAGGTAATGGAAAAGGTGAACACTGAGATGTTTAGTCTCAGCTTGCTGATGCATTTGTGAGATTTGCTTTGAGTAATGCTGCTTTGCAAGCGTCCTTCTAGCCACATGAATTCATTCAATTCATTTGTACAATACTAGATTGCTTAATTCGCAAATTCATATAATTTAGGATAGCCTGGAGTTCTAAATATTTCTCTACACATGAGCAATTTTGTAAATAACACACCTTTATCCAGCTAAGAAAGCAAAGCCACCCACTGCAGGGGAGAGAAGAGATTTGTATGAGATTGGAACATAATTGCTCCCCTGGTGCAGAGCAATTTAGACTCCACCCTCACATGTCACAGAAATTCAATTATGTGTGTGCATTTGACATTATAGTCACTGTGTGCCTTAACTTCATTAACATGTGTGAAGGATTTAAACTTGCTAATGAAATGTATTTAGTGTAGGGACTAGATATTTATATATATATGTCTGCACTTATGTTTAAACATGAAGCATGTATCTTTTATTCAAGTTCTTTCCACCTACACTTTAAGTAATATTTACATATGTAAACGTGTACTTTTTTACACACATCGTACATTTAAACTTCAAGTTACATGTGTGCATGTATAATCATGTATTCGAAGTACACATTAAATGCTTACTTAAAGTTAGCCTGACTTCAGACCTCAGTCGAGCTATATTTTGCTTGCCAGCATGTTTTCCATTTCTTGCAGGTTTATTATTTTGTTAGAGAAATGTTTATTGTCTGTAATAGACTACTGATGGAACGATCTGGAGGGTGACATGGCAGTAAACATGGTGAAATAATGGTTAAAATAAGTTTTCTATTCATCATGTACCAGGATGGCAAGATAGTTCAAGGCTGAGAACCACAGTCTCAGTTAAATGGGTTGGGAATTCTGAGTAGTGTTGCAGATGCATCAAGGAATGCTTTTATTGGTCCCTGGTGTTGTGAAAGGAGATAAGGACGTTTCTGCATCTCCTGTTACTTTTGTGTTGGTCTCACACAGTTACATTCATGGCAGATTCCCTTTAGGCTTGGAGGGCCACAAACCTCTTTGCTGTCCTTACTCTTTCAAGAGTGAACTATTATGATAAACACCTATCTCCTTTTTCTTCAGACTTTTACTGAATTGCCATCATGCTGACACCTTCTTCTATGCTCCCGAATTAGTGTACCCTATTTCTGAATACGTTTGTAGAGAGAAGAGAAGTTTCTTTATGGAACAACTGATCTGTATCTTGTTACTTTTTATTGTGGCTATCACAGTTCAGTATCTCTTGCAATTGCATCTCAATCAACTGAGATATATTTCACTCTGTCTATTGTACTAAAGTACTTATCGAATTGAAACTTTGCTTGCATATTTATAGGATTGATTGGTAATCCCAATAAAACTCTTTAATCATATTCAGTGATTCATAGATTAGCTGTCTGGGAAGTCTAATGCAAGGTTCACTTGCATGGTCAAAACATGATAGAATAAAATAAGACCTATTTTGCCCAGGACCCTCAGGGAGAGCCCTAAATAAGGAAATATCAAACCTGTGGTTTGTCAGGATCTCATGGTGAAGGTCATTTGGTTATTTGGGTAGACTGAGGTTGGAGTAAAGATTTAGATTCCATCATCATGCTAGATTCTTTTGTTCTGTAAAGCTGTTTACTGAAGTTCCAACTAACTTTAGCCAAACAATGGAGTGAGCATATTTTTGTTACAGTGCTTGAGTGCAAATCTCTACTGCTGAAGAGCTGAGTGTTAGTCTTGGCCCTCTCTGCAGGGTCACCCCTAAAGTTAGCCTTCACCCCTCCTGTTTCCTAGACCCTTTTAGGATGCTGTGAATTTTACCACTGCTAACCAGTGCTAAAGTTCTTGTGGTCTCACCCTAAACATGGTCCAATCGGCCAACACCTGATAGGCACATTGAATGACTAGTGTGTCCCTAATAAATGGGTACGACATGTACCCAGGGACTAAAAATTGAATGCTAGCACTCATTGTGCCATCAACTCTAGTGCCATCAAACATGCCTCAGGCCTGCCAATGCAGCCTGTGTGCAGTTTTGAAATGCCATTTGGACATGCCAAAAGAAACATTTTACCAGACCCAAACCGCCCCTTTTTAAAACATATGTTACCCCTACAGTAGGCCGTAAACAGCCCATAGGGCGGGGTGCATTATATTTTAAAAAGTTGGACATGTACTTTTAAGTGTTACATGTCCTGATAGTGAAAAACTCACAAATGTGTTTTTCACTACTGTGAGGCCTACCTCTCCGATAGGATAACATTGGGGTCCCTTATCGCATTTAATACATGCTAACTTTTGTTTGGGAACAGGTAGGAATATTGTGTTTGGTGTCCAAGGAATTGCAATTTAGAATCCTCTTTAATAGCATAGTCATAATTTAAGTCACAATTCTGAAAATGATACTTTTAGAAAGTTGGCATTTTCATGTCCTAACCATTTAGTGCCTGTAGCCTGTTTCTGGGTCACATGACTAGGTGGGCAGTTGGCCTTTGTGTATTCCTCCTAGACATTCACACAATAGAGGGATTGGGTGTTGGCAGGATGGGCCATCTTAGCAGTATGTGTTGGATAGAGCTGTCCACAGACTCACTTGCACTTCAAAGATACTGCCCCAGCAAATACACAAAGTACTTCACACTAGCCTTTTGTGATGTCATTTGTTTCCTTTAGGGCCCACTTAGTTTGCTCGTATTTTAGTTTGCATGCACATTTAGGCTACTTTGCCCTGCACACGCTTGGCACATTTATTTTTGTGCTATGACATTATTTCAGAAAAGCAGTTCACGTGTTTTTGTTATTGCTTCAGACTGTCTGAACATATTGTACAACGTCAAACAACACTGTGCCAGGTCTTTGCTGTGATCCGGTTAACAAACGTAGCTTACCAATTAGAAGCAACATATATTCACATCTGCTGTTTTCAAAAAAACACTTCATAACATATACACAGAGATGGGCCACTTTGAAACAGAGAGAAGACATTCTAGCAGAGCAACAGCCCAGAGATGAGAGGGTTGCGCCGGCTGACATGTAGAACAACTATTAATGCATGACACTACGGGGACTCCCACGCATCCCAGATATCTATAATATAACACTGTGTTTGCGTAGTGATGGTGGGCTGAGGCAAATAAATAATTCACCATGGTAGGACTTCTTATTGTTTACAGTTTTCTTGTGAAGCTCCTCATGCAGTTGGGATGCATGTTTTCTTGTTGCAGATAGATGTTTTACAATAGAGCACAATGTGTTGCAATAGATATTGTAAAGTGTTCTTGTGTCGAAATGTTAACGATCTGTTTCCACGGTTCTCTGAGTGGACTAGAGGGTGGTGCTAACTTACCTGTCACTCTGGTAAGGTGCGGAGGGATGGTAAAGCCCTACCTTATGTTATATTATGTCTATTTAGTGAAGCGTAACTAATCGCTCCCGAAGGAGGATCTCAGCGCTCAGCCCCCACACAAAATGCTCCTAGTAATTTGAAGCTGCCAGGTTTTTAAGAGTTTTTAAATTGAGCAAAGTCTGAACAGCTGCAAAGGTAGCTTGGAAGCTGATTTCACGTTGTTGAAGCAGTGTAGGAAAAGGCTCTGGCCCCATATCTTGAGGCTCGGACGTGGGTAATAGACAGCACCTTCTTGCTGGATCTTAATGTACAAGAGGGACAGTAGTAGCATAGTTTGGCTTTATGATACAAAGAAAACCTGCCAAATAAGGCTTTATGGGCAAGACAACAGATCTTAAAGACAATGCGCTTCCTGACTGGAAGCCAGTGAAGGGAACTGAAGGTAGGGGCAGAATGAGAGCCTGCCGAGAGATTACAGACTCTCCAGGCAGCCGTATTTTGCACCACCTGCAATTTGGTATGAAGGGTGTCATTGGCTGCCATAAGCAAAGCGATGCTATAGTCTAAACAGCTGATTATCAAAGCCTGGATCAGCATTTTTCTGGCAGATGAAGGAAGCCAGGGGAACTCTTTCCTCAGTACCCGCAAGGTAGCGAAACTTGACCTTCTTAAGGCAGATACGTGACTTTTCATGGATAGTTCATGGTCTTGTTTGAAACCCATTTTTAGGGGGTGTTTGTCTTGTGCAAGGGTCAGGTCCCAGTCCATATGGTTACCAGATGGCAGACCAGAGAAGTTAGGCTTTCCCTATGAGCTAGTTTGCATTGGGACTCATAGGTACTGATGTGGTATGGTGACTCAGTCCCTACATACTGATGTTCTGTGGTCTCAGGCATAGTTCTGTTTACAAACAGAATCCCTGCAAGATGGTGCATTCAACGCCTAGTCTGGTACTAATTGCACAGGTCTCCTTAGTAGTGCTTGTGTGTGTCCATAATACTCTTTACACCGACCATTGGAGACTTCCATGGTCTAGGGGATTAATCCTCCATAGTATTTAGGTAGTACCAGATGATGTTGTTTTTCAAGCTTGAAAGTTTCAAAGGAGAATCCATTTTTGTGTTGCACTTTATTTTCATTTATTAATGGCTGCACCAGCTGTTGTCATTTCTGTTAATTGCAGGCCTTCTCTCCATGCACATGTAATGCATCATGGACTTAATGATGCAGGTGGTGGTTTTATCTTTGTGGTAAAAGCAGATGATGCTAATTATTTTGAAGTATTTTATTCTTCGGTCGATTTTCCAGCTGTGGATGCTAATTCAAACAAATTTCTTATATATACTACTCCTGCAACACCAGCACAATACAGAGCGTATGCACTCATTGAAATTCCACTGTCTTACTGGGTACAGCATTGGTTTACAAGTTTATCAACCATGTCAGATAAGTCAGGCATCCACCATGTTTGGTCTACCGGCAAAAGCCATTATTGTCAGGGCATGCCTGACAATATGGTGGATGAGAAGCATTTCACTGACAGAAGCATTCGTCATCTGTTATGTTGCTAACATCAAAACAGTATTGCACTCATTACACTCAATAGCATTATACTACCTCCAGTAATAGATATTTAGATACTTAGATAGATACACAGATATTTTTAGTGGAAATTTTAAATGTCGTTTTAAAAAAAAAAATACATCTTTTTATTTACATTGCATCCAAAAAGTGTTTTTGTGTGTACAAAATTAGGGGCTAGCTGTCCTAAGCATTTTAACTGGCACACATGCTCTGTTTTTGCAAATAGTTTTTCTTATTTACTAATCCCAATTTAGGAGTCGGAGATGCTTTTGCGACTCCTAAAATGGGATTCCAAATCGACATCAATTCGGTATCTGGAAGGACATGTTGTTGGCATCTCTTCCAAATACCAAATCAGAATCTAATATAGCAATGTTTTGTGACTGAAATCTGTTTGCAAAAAGTTCTTTACTGACAACTCAAAGGAAGTGATAACCCACTGGCAAAAGGGAAGGATTACCCTTGGGGCTCCTTCCTTATTGTGAATGTAAAAAAAGGTTGTTTAAGAAGAGGTCGTGGTCTATGGCAGGGTTCTTCAAATTTGGTACTGGTAGAACTGGATCCATGGCCGAAGTTTACCATATCCCCATTTAGATCAATGGAATTAGCTTACAAATCTGGGATGGATCCGGCCCTACAGGACCGACTTTAGAGAACTCTGGTCTAGGGGGACCCCTTAAACTAACTTAAGATTTTTTTTTTTTTTTTTTTAAATACAGTCCTGTCTCCTTTAAGAAAAATCAGCTGCATTTTTCAAAAAAGTTTGATGTATTGGAAAGCAATTAAAGACATGTGAGTCTGTGATCACAACAGGCCACCATCCCTGTGATGGTTTTCCATTGTAGTGATGTGGAATTGGTGCCACGGCCCTAATTAATTTGTATGAGGTAGGACCAACAATAATTCGGAATCTTAAGAACCAATCTATTATTACATTGATTGATTGCTGAAATTCTTTAACGCTTGAGAAGTAATGGTCACAAATAGCACTCAGTATTTTGCGATCCCTAAATCGTACAAATGGCCCAAGAGAGAGACCAAATCAAAAGTCAAAAATATTTCTGTCTGTAGCAAATATGATTTTTGTGTGTGACTAGCTTTATAAATAGTACTCGCGTTGCAGCCAAGTGACATTTGACTGTTTTGATAAATTGTTATATTTTGCATTTAATAAAAATGTGACTTTCTACCACCATATCCTTTACGCATTTTGCTTCTGTTATCCAGCTTTGTCAACTACCCCAGGCAAGGTGGAGAAGGAAAATATTATTGTAATGGACATGTGTCCAGACCACGTCTGCATCAACAGACCATGCAATAAAAGCACATCATTAATAAGTACAGGCCTGCTGAAATACCATATAGATCAGAATTGCTGCTGGACATCAGAATGCAGACAGTCACCCCTCCTATGATGAAGATCATGGCAGTGGTATATTTTTGTGCAACCGGCTCTTTTTAGAATACTGTGGAAGACTCAAATGGGATGTCTCACCCAACATTTGCAGCTATCTTCTGACATTTTCAGCTGTCCTCAATGAGGTCTTGGATGTTATTTTCAGATGAGTACATTCAGTTTTGTGGATTGGAAAGCATACTGTATGTGGTAGGTGACATAGATAGTTACAATAGTATCACCTCAACAGGCAAAGGTGTACCACAACCAACATCCTTTCCAGACCATCAATATGCAGATGGTTTGAATTGTGGACCTCACCATCAGCAGTGTCTGTGCAATCATTCTATCCATGACTTGCTGTTGCAATGCAACAGCAGAATACTGCACAAATGGGATACCTTACTCAAAGTAAGGCCTGGCTTGTTGACAAGTGTCATCTATTACGTTTCAGCCACCTTAACTGTTATGATGTGGGAAGCCATACATGTGGCGTGTAAAGTTAGTTTTTGTTTGTTTTTATGCTTTTCTGGTGACTCAAGGTATCCTAGTCATACCGGCTAGTTACACCTCTGAAGTACTCAACAATGTGAGGGGAAGTCCATTTCAACGAGGCCCAGTAACGAATTAAGGGTCCTGTGGAATGAATGGACTTTTAGGTTCCTGAATGGCTAGTTCAGGGGCCCTGGCAAGGTCTGCAGGAGTGTTGTGCTTCGTTGTGTACTTGCAGTTTAAAAAAGCAGTCGCACAAATCTCTGGAGGCCATTCCATAAATAGATTGTAAGGTAATAATTTACGCAGAAGCTGTGGTTCCAAGATTCAGTGTTTCAGCGCACATATCCCGATTTTTCCTCTATATTTTAGTATGTTTTTGCTTGGATAGGTCATACTTTAAGTGCAATACCAGGCAGGCTATGAATATGAAAAAGTGTGTTTCCAAACTGTATTTTTTCTGCATAATATCTGTATTAGTTTGCAGGAAGTTTTTCAAAGACCGGAATCTTTTTATGTGTGGAGACTCCACAATCGTAAATATACTGCTTTTGAACTACATTTGTGAATGAAAAAACATTATAAACTTGCACAAAAGTGTGAGTTTACCTTTGTGTATCAGGCCCTCAGACTCCAAGTTCATTCTTTTACACAGATGGCATGGGGTTAAATATATCAAAATAAGGGAGATGGTTTAGGTGACATAAAGAGATGGATTCTAATGGATATGTGGCTGTGTTTGGAATGATGATGGTAACTCACTGAATCAAGCAGGTAATGGAAAAGGTGAACCCCTGAGATGTTTAGTCTCAGCTTGCTGACGCATTTATGAGATTTGCTTTGGGTAATGCTGCTTTGCAAGCGTCCTTCTAGCCACATGAATTCATTCAATTAATTTTTACAATACTAGATTGCTTAATTCGCAAATTCATATTATTTAGGATAGCCTGGAGTTCTAAATATCTCTCTACACATGAGCAATTTTGTAAATAACACACCTTTATCCAGCTAAGAAAGCAAAGCCACCCACTGCAGGGGAGAGAAGAGATTAGTGTGAGATTGGAACATAATTGCTCCTCTGGAGCAGAGCAATTTAGACTCCACCCTCACATGTCACAGAAATGCAATTATGTGTGTGCATTTGACATTATATTTGCTGTGTGCCTTTACTTCATTAACATGTGGGAAGGATTTAAACTTGCTAATGAAATGTATTTAGTGTAGGGACTAGATATTTATATATACGTCTGCACTAATGTTTAAACATGAAGCATTTATCCTTTATTCAAGGTTTTTCCACCTACACTTTAAGTTATATTCACATATGTAAACGTGTACTCTTTTACTCACATTGCACATTTAAATTTCAAGTTACACGTGTGCATGTATAATCATGTATTCGAAGTACACATTAAAGGCTTACTTAAAGTTAGCCTGACTTCTAACCTCAGTTGAAGTATATTTTCCTTGCCTGCATGTTTTCCTTTTCTTGCAGGTTTATTATTGTGTTAGAAAAATGTTTATTGTCTTACTGATAGAAAGACCTGGAGGGAGACCTGGCAGTAAACATAGAGAAAAATTGGTTAAAATAAGCTTTCTGTTCATCATGTACCAGGATGGCAAGATGTTTAAGGCTGAGAACCACAGTCTCAGTTCAATGGGTTGGGAATTCTGAGTAGTGTTGCAGATGCATTCAAGTAATGTTTTGATTGGTCCCTGGTGGTGTGAAAGGAAATAAGGATGTTTCTGCATCTCCTGTTACTTCTAAGTTGGTGTTCACACAGTTACATTAATGGCAGATTCTCTTTAGACTTGGAGGGGGCACATACCTCTCTGCTGTCAATACTCTTGGACGAGTTAACTATTATGATAAACACTTATTTCCTTTTTCTTCAGGCTTTTACTGAAGTGCCATCATGCTGACACCTTCTTCTATGCTCTTGAATTAGCATACCCTATTTCTGATTTAAGTACGCGGAGAGAAGGGAAGTTTCTTTATGGAACACCTGTTCACTTTTGCTTGTTACTTTATTATTGTGGCTATCACAGTTAAATATCTCATTCCATTGCATCTCAACCAACTGAGATATATTTCACTCTGTCTATTGTACTAAAGTACTTATCGAATTAAAACGTTGCTTGCATATTTATTGGAATGATTGATAAGCCCAATAAAACCCATTCATCTTATTCAGTGATTCATAGATTGGACGTCTGGGACGTCTAATGCAAAGCTCACTTGCATAGTCAAAACAAGATAGAATAAAATAAGATCTATTTTGCCCAGGACCCTCAGGGAGAGTCCTAAATAAGGAAATATCCAACATGTGGTTTGTCAGGACCTCATGGTGAAGGTCATTTGGTTATTTGGGTAGACTGAGGTTGGAGTAAACATTTGGATTCCATCATCATGCTAGATTATTTTGTTCTGTAGAGCTGTGTATTGAAGTTCCAATTAACTTTAGCCAAATGATGGAGTGAGTGTATTTTTGTTAAAGTGCTTGAGCGTAAATCTCTACTTCTGAAGAACTGAGTGTTAGTTTTGGCCCTCTCTGCAGGGTCACCCCTAAACATTTTGCCTTCACCCCTCCAGTTTCCTAGATCCTTTTATGACACTGTGAATTTTACCACTGCTAACCAGTGCTAAAGTTATTGTGGTCTCACCCTAAACACGGTACAATAGGCCAACACCTGATAGGCACATTTAATTTACTCGTGTGTCCCTAGTAAATTAGTAGGACATGTACCCAGGGCCTGTAAATTGAATGCTACTTGTGGGCATGCAGTACTCATTGTGCCATCAACTTAAGTAGTATCAAGAAAGGATTGTCTACAAGGGATTTGCTAAAGAAACTGATGAAGAGAAATTTATGAGCATTAGTCTAGGAGGTTAGTTGTGAACAATCTAACTCTATTGTATCCACAGGATAACAGTGATTATATCTCAAGCAGGTCAAATAGAAGAAAGCACACGGAAAAACCTATTTGTTAGAAAAAACTGAATTGTATCGGATTAGTTCAGCGTATGGGGATACATTAAGAAAATTGTCTCACAATATACAGTTATGAACAGATAAAACAAATTAAATGACACATCAGTTCATAATCAAGACATCAACTCCTATAAATAAACGAAGAGTAACTCAAGTCAAACATGAACCAAGGAGACTCTTTGGATCAATAAATTGTTTTTGGAGATGATGTGTAGGTCGACGTTTCGGTCTTGGTTGCAGATGTCAAAAGACCATCATCAGGACAATTATATTAGTGTGAAGAAAGCCCCCTGTGTAAATATAACATAAATAAATTACCTCTCTGTATAAGATTACACATTTAACAGTGAAATATCAATATCGACAATTATAGTAGGATAACAGTGTGCATGGCACCAAAGTGCTACATTTGCT
Source organism: Lissotriton helveticus (assembly GCF_964261635.1). Lineage (NCBI taxonomy): Eukaryota > Metazoa > Chordata > Amphibia > Caudata > Salamandridae > Lissotriton > Lissotriton helveticus. The sequence continues at coordinate 44,327,188 of NC_136064.1, read as the reverse complement.
GAAGGATAAAAAATCATTTAGCATAAACAACTAATTGGAAATATTTACATGACCAAATCATTTACATTTCAATCAAATTCGGAACAATACTTTAAATTCATGGTACCATTGTTAGATGCACTTCAGATGTGCCTATGTAGTGAAAGGGTCACCCCAAAACCCATTACAAACAGCAAGTTTTTCACTGACTTACTTTAAGAGATGATGATGTGATGAATAATGGAAAACTCGCTGGCACAAGACGAGCAACCCGCAATGTTCTGTCGGGTCAACCATTGGGACAAAGCAAAGTAAAAATCACATCAGTAAAATGTCTTAAATATATGGTGGTTTTAGGATAGATCGAGAGAGGCAACATCGTACCTATCTGCGTTCCAAGCATGCAAAAATCTATCCCGATATGTTAATCCGACGTCGACTGCGAATGACACTTCAATATATGAGTCGTCAACGTCTCTAGAAGCAACAGAAGGACTTATGTCTCAATATTGTCAAAATAGCCTTAATCAAACTAGCACTTTAATATTGGAAGGTCTATGGGCCTAGTGTTATGTAGAGATGTAATAATTTAAAAGAAGCAACGCGCCACTGCATCTGGGTCAGTATTGATGTATTAATCCTTAGGTTACTGACTCAGTTGTGCAAAAGGAGGAACTAGGCTGTTCTTAACACTCCCAAATGTAACGTTTATGATTACCGACATGGAAAATACCAGATTGGAGACTATTACCAACTGAAATATGAATGTCAGTATGCTCCCAGTGCGTAACAGAAGCACCCAGATTAACTGTCTAATCACACAGTACAAAGATTATACAGGTCCTGTCTTCATACTAAATGAAGGATGGACGCTATCTCAAACAGAATTCTGTCTGACTTATACATGCGGTCTAGCTTGGTACTTTCACTGGTGGAGACGGCTAAGCCTAAACCAATAACACGATATCCAGTCGGTGGGCTGTACACAGACATAGATATAAATCGTGTTTACACGGGACTAAAGACGCCTGCAATACGTGGACTAAGCAGTGATTAAAGCTGCTGGTTCTGATACTTACAAAGCAATGGTGGTTCACAAGAAGAAACACACCGGACGCACTTCCAACGGCAATTGCACATGGATAGGACACGAGCATGGACTGTCGGCATATTTAAAGACCGACACCCGGAAGTGTAACGGACTAAACAAATCACAAGGAGCACATTTAGTACGTCATTGTTAGAGGCCAAAATGTGTCTTGCGAGTTCTTCTAGTTAATGTGGCGGCCATATTGGAATATAGTTGCTGAAGTGAAGTGAAGTGAAATGAGTCTTATAACGCGCTACTAAGCCCAAAGGCATCAAGGCGCTGTATGTAATGTGCAATGGGCTTAGAGTTGTGATATTTTAATGATCACAGAACATAAATGAGTGAAAACATTGTCACATATTGAATCAAGATGACAAAACATAATGGACAATACATAATTGTACAGTTAAATCCTTAGAGTCCAATATCGAATGAACACCTTAAGGAGTCAGACAGAAACAAAAAATTTCACTCATACGATCTCATATAGAGAAAGGAATTGATTCTGTCTTATGTGTATATAACTAAAACAATCATATCACACATAAGGGAAGGGTAGTTGCAAAAAAGGAACCTACAAATTTATTTCGATACGAAAATTGTATTCTTTTTAATAGGGTTTCATGTTAAAAACAAGCATTGTATGCATTCAAATTACATAAAAATGACACACAAAAACAATTTATACAGTATTAATAAAATATTATCACACAATGTTAAAAAAGAAGGAAAGTGGCGATCAATACTCGCGACGCGCGTTTCGGCGTTCCGAAAAAACGCCTTTTTCAGGAGGCACAATTTATATCTGAAACACACAATTAATAAACATAAAAATACAATCAATTACATTTAATTAAAAAAGGAATCTATTTCAAACAATAAAACATTGTATAAAGCATAATCAGTTCGACAAATTTCAAAACAATCTTTCTATGCAACACACCTTCCCTACTTGCTGTAGCAATATCATTTTTGCTAGACAAGTTAAAAAACGAACATTTTTTTATTTGAGCAGTTGTCTAGTGGCCAAACCACGATAAATGGGGACCCAATGGAGAAAGACCATCCCATGCTTAGATAATATTGGGGTTTATAATGTTATAAAGGATATGACAATAAATCACTGTGGGTGAAAGAAGACATACAATAAGTACCATACTGCATGGCGGTGCAAGACTATGGTACAACTCAATCACATGGATAACAAACACAACATAATTTGCTCACCCAAAAGAACAAGTTGTTGGTTCTAGTTGGAGATAGATGGTTCTAATTGTCGCACATAGAGACCAAAAGACCACGTATGTAGTACTGAATATGGATTCGTTTTGTAAGCTTTCACTTAGTATCTGAATTGTGAACAAAAATTAAACCATAAATACTTGTTTAATTATGAAGACGGCAAGCTAAGTAGAACGTCTAAGGCAAACCACTAGCAAAATAATGTGCTTACCTAGATGTATTATTGAAGCAATCTCCTTCTTATGATTATGGAAACGCTCAATGCTTGCGTTCTACGTCCTGCCTGAGCTTGTATCATCCAGCTAAATTCTATAATTATCCTAGACGAAAACAATTGGTATTTAAATCTATAATATTTAAGATTAGTAGCTGATTCTTATCTAATTCTTAAGGTCGCAGATCGTGACACTTTTAATTAAGGGCATTACTTTATACATGTGCTTACCTATGGATAAAAACAGCAAATCACTTGTAATGTGGTATTCAAAAACCCAACACGTTCCCCTTATTCACTTGCCTCACGTCTGATCTCTTGAATGAAACCGAGGAAGGGTCATGAAGAAAAAAGGGAGAGAAGAGGAAAATGTATCTTACATTAATTCTAAATGTGCCTGTTTTAATAACAAAAGTCTCATAAAATTATTAAGGACTTCTTAGTCAGAGATCGGTATAACTTACATGTAACAATAAATTATTCCAATCAGACCAGACAGCCGAGCCGAATATACACGTGTCCTTGAGGGTTGGAATCTTCAGGGTCCGGAAATTATTTCACCGGTCCTTTCTTTTGCTCCGCGTGATTCTAAATCACAAAAAACAGAACCCACAGTGTTCGTGATAAAGAACACATTGCTCGTCAGGGTTCAGATTATGTAAACATTAGGCCAAATGGCTTTTGTAATTCTCCTTACCGTCAGAGACTGCATATGTAGGGAACACGGCGCTGCAGAACATGACTGCCGGCGTTTCCTGGCCGTTAAGAGAAGTATCACCTGGCGTGTTTCTAAGCCGTCTTTAAATGCATGAATCAAGGGGTCACGTGGTTAGCCTCTCCCTCAGGTCTTAAAACCCCGGTCAAGTCAAATTGATACTCGACGTATAGTAAAGGCGGCGATCGTTTTCGTAAAAACAAGTAGGGAGAGTAAACAAATAAACCTAATACATTGAAGCGGACTTTCTTGTAAAATGGAAGGTGCACATTTGTTGCATATATCTTCCCTCTCTATTTTAAAGTGACAAAATCAGCCATTCAATCAGCAATATATGCGTGCCATAATTGGCATGCCTTTTTAAAACAATACTTGAGTAAGCTAATATTTTTAAGAAGAGACATTAATGGATTTACAGAATGTTCCTTATCATTAAATAAATGTCTAGTAGAGAAAATATTGCCTACTGCCAATTCAGGCAAATACCCATAATGCTGAGAATAACTGTAAGGAGAAATAGCTTAAAATATAGCGTTCTCCCACGGAATTTCACTGTTTAATCCTTGTTTAAAAGTGTTAAGGACAAACATCCAGTAGACTTCCTTTTTCTTTCTAATGGCGCAACCACCTTTGCTGTCAGGTGTCCTAATTTTCTCCAGAATGCGCCATTGGAAGTTGTCTGGTCTGTGGTTCTTATCAAGGAAGTGTTTCACCAATGGTGCTGCCAACTTGCCTGTCTTAACAGCAGATCTATGTTCGGTCAAGCGCACTTGAATAGACCTACATGTCTCGCCGACATAGCCTTAGCCACAAGGACATAGGATAAAGTAAACCACATTTGCAGTTTTACAATTCCACATGTCATTAGCTTTGGCCAGAAAACCATTGTGGGTAAACTCTTCACCACCGAGGATGTTGTTGCAAGATTTACATGAGGAACATTTGACTGTTCCGCGTATTGGAAGGTTGTTTAATAACAATCTCTGGCTCGGGCCTACATTAGTCTGGTTGGTTCTGAATCTTGAATGGACAATCTTGTCCTTCAAATTTCTGTTCCTCTTATGCGCAAAAAGGGGTTTCACCAGCATATTTGTAGAGGTGGGGTTACAGTTAAGAATATGCCAATTGGCATTAATAATCTGTCTCACACGTTCATTAAGTGTGGAGTGTGTAGTTACACAGACAAGTTGGTCTTTAGCAGACAGTTCCTTCGGTTTCAATAGGGTGTCGCGGTCATAGAAGCGCGCTCTTTTATAGGAACTTCTTACAAGCCTATGTGGGTATCCACGGTCTAAAAACTTCTTTTGCATAATCAATGCCTGCCTATCATAATCCGTGAGGTTGGTGCAATTTCTATGAACCCTTAAGAATTGGGAAAAAGGGATGCTCTCACGTTGGCTCTTAGGGTGAAAACTGCTAAAATGTAGCAATGTATTGCGTGCCGTGGGCTTTACGAACAAGTCAACTTCTAATTTGTTATTATTCTCTCGTATTAATAAATCCAAGAATTCAACTTGATCTACACTATATTGGGCAGTAAACTTTAGATTGTTATCAGTCAAATTGAGCCACTCTAAAAACTCCAGAAGGGAGTCTTTCCCATTGGTCCAGATAAAAAAGATGTCATCTATATATCTGGACCAATGGGAAATGGATTCAAAAAAAGGTGCTACTTCGTTATCAATGAATTTGTCCTCAAACAAGGACATGTAGATGTTCGCTATTGATGGGGCAACTGAAGCACCCATTCTTACTCCCCTTAATTGTCGATAGAGTAGGTCTCCGAATTCAAAAATATTTTCGGTTAGAACAATGAATAAGCAGTCAATAAGAAATTTCTTGGGGCAAACTATGCTATGCTTATCAATAAACCAGTCTGTTGCCTTGATAGCCTCGTCCAAGGGGATATTACTTTACAAGGACTCAATGTCCATTGTAACCAGTATGTCCCTATTGGGTACAAATTCCAGATTCTCAACTATGTTAACCATATGCCCTGTATCCTTAACATATGATTTGATTTTTGGTATATATGGTCTTAAATAATGGTCCACAAATTTGGACAAGGACTCTGTTGGAGTTCCGATCGTAGATACGATAGGTCTATAAGGGGGATTGTTAGTATTTTTGTGTTTCTTCAGTAAACCGTAAATACACACTGTCTTGTTCTTATTAGTATTAAAAAAATCATGTTCTTTAATACTAATGTCCCCGTTAGTTAGGGCTAAATTTGTCAGATGTTGAATCTTTTTTATAATATTACTTGAGGGATTGAAATTAATTTTCAGGTAGGTAGAGTTGTCTTTTAACATTGTGATCATATTACGTTCATAATCATCAGAATCAAGTACGACAATACCTCCTCCCTTGTCACATCCCTTAATAGTCAATTTTTTGTTCTCTGATAATCCTTTCAAAGCTAGTGATTCTTCCCTACTCATGTTGTACAAAGGTTTGGGAATGAACCGAAGCGTCCTATCTAGTTTTTGAAGGACCACCAACTCAAATGCAGCCACTTCCGGACCCAATTGGTCCAAACCTGGACTAAAGGTGGAAGGAAATATCAATTCTCTTCGTCTCGTTTGTTCATTATTGATATCTTCATGGGCCTCGAAAAACTTTTTTAGCCTGATCTTTCTGAAGAACAAAATGATGTCTTTATATAATTCAAAGGTGTTAACATGTGTTTGTGGCACAAATGAAAGACCCTTAGATAACAGAGCTTCACTGTAATTGTCCAATTCTATAGATGATAGGTTAAAAATAGGAATTACATTCCTTGACCCCAATACTGTCTGTTCCGAGTTTGCCTTATAAATTGGGGTTCTTGCAGTTGATGTTGCTGCTGATGCTGCTGATGTTGCGGCTGATGTTGGTGCTGATTCATTTGAAAATTTCCCCTGGTCTGCCCTTGTCCCTGAAACCTCACTCTTGGACGGCCTCGGGGAGGCCCTCTGTTGGATAAAAAAGGACGCTGCTGGGGTCGTGTGCCAGCATAGGAATTAAAACCTCCATCGGGTTCATAGTAATTGCTATTAGAACCTTCACCTTCAGAATCTGACGTATCAGTAAAGTTGTTGACTCTTTGTGGGGCATTCCTAGATTCATCTATATAGTGTCCATGTGGACTAAGGTACTTTGGTAAAACAACTTAGTTAGTTAAGAGACGAATATTGCAACACCAATCTAGGATACGATGTTGGACAGAGAATGCCCCTCTGGTTGAGCATCATCTGTTGAAAAAACACACTGAGAAAGAAATGCTTTGGTGGGTTGTCGAAACTGTCAAACCCACGATTAGGCAGTCCAACGTTGATCAAATTCTCATTACCAAAGAACAACGCTGGATTTGTTTTGCAGATTCTGTGAAAAGTGGTCTTAATTCGTCAACAGAATGGTTCACCTTGGCTTACTTAACGTGACCCTCAGTTGCTATAGATTTCATGAATTCCAGTACCTATCATTCTGAGTGTTAGGTAACAACGTACTTGAGTTACATGACCAGTCAATCCTGTAGAAATATAGAATATATGGTAATAACTTGCATGTTTGTCATTCCACATATTCTATTAAATCAACAACATTTTGTGTCATATATGCTCAACTGCTGTCAACTATGTGATATTTGCCTGTTTCATAACGTATGGTGTTTATGAAAAACAACCTATAAGAATGGATAAGACAGAATCAATTCCTTTCTCTATATGAGATCGTATGAGTGAAATTTTTTGTTCCTGTCTGACTCCTTTAGGTGTTCATTCAAAATAGGACTCTAAGGATTTAACTGTACAATTATATATTGTCCATTATGTTTTGTCATCTTGATTCAATATGTGACAATGTTTTCACTCATTTATGTTCTCTTATCATTAAAATATCGCTACTCTAAGCCCATTGCACATTACATACAGCAACTACATTCCAATATGGCCGCCACATTAACTAGAAGAACTCGCAAGACACATTTCGGCCTCTAACAATGACGTACTAAAGGTGCGCCTTGTGATTTGTTTAGTCCGTTACACTTCCGGGTGTCGGTCTTTAAATATGCCGACAGTCCATGCTTGTGTCCTATCCATGTGCAATTGCCGTTCAAAGTGTGTCCGGTGTGTTTCTTCTTGTGAACCACCATCGCTTTGTAAGTATCATAACCAGCAGCTTTAATCACTGCTTAGTCCACGTATTGCAGGCGTCTCTAGTCCCGTGTAAACACGATTTATATCTATGTCTGTATACAGCCCACCGACTGGATATCGTGTTATTGGTTTAGTCTTAGCCGTCTCCACCAGTGAAACTACCAAGCTAGACCGCATGTATAAGTCAGACAGAATTCTGTTTGAGATAGCCATCCATCCTTCATTTAGTAGGATGACAGGACCTGTTTAATCTTTGTACTGTGTGATTAGACAGTTAATCTGGGTGCTTCTGTTTCGCACTGGGAGCATACTGACATTCATATTTCAGTTGGTAGTAGTCTCCATTCTGGTATTTTCCATGTCGGTAATCATAAAAGTTACATTTGGGAGTGTTAAGAACAGCCTAGTTCCTCCTTTTGCACAACTGAGTCAGTAACCTAAGGATTAATACAGCAATACTGACCCAGATGCAGTGGCGCTTTGCTTCTTTTAAATTATTGCATCTCTACATAACACTAGGCCCATAGACCTTCCAATATTAATGTGCTAGTTTGATTAGGCCTATTTTGACAATATTGAGACATAAGTCCTTCTGTTGCTTCTAGAGACGTTGACGACTCATATCTTGAAGTGTCATTCGCAGTCGACGTCGGATTAACATATCGGGATAGATTTTGCATCCTTGGAATGCAGATAGGTACGATGTTGCCTCTCTCGATCTATCCTAAAACCACCATATATTTAAGACATTTTACTGATGTGATTTTTACTTTGCTTTGTCCCAATGGTTGACCCGACAGAACATTGCAGGTTGCTCGTCTTGTGCCAGCGAATTTTCCATTATTCATCACATCATCATCTCTTAAAGTAAGCCATTGAAAAACTTGCTGTTTGCCATGGGTTTTGGTGTGACCCTTTCACTTCATAGGCACATCTGAAGTGCATCTAACAATGGGACCATGAATTTAAAGTATTGTTCCGAATTTGATTGAAATGTATATGATTTGGTCATGTAAATATTTCCAATTAGTTGTATATGCTAAATGATTTTTTATCCTTCAGCAAATGTAGCACTTTGGTGCCTTGCACACGATTATCCTACTATAATTGTCGATATTGATATTTTACTGTTAAATGTGTAATCTTATACAGAGCGGTAATTTATTCATGTTATATTTACACAGGGGGCTTTCTTCACACTAATATAATTGTCCTGATGATGTTCTTTTGACATCTGCAACCAAGACCGAAACGTCGACCTAAACATCATCTCCAAAAACAATTTATTGATCCAAAGAGTCTCCTTGGTTCATGTTTGACTTGAGTTACGCTTGGTTTATTTATAGGAGCTGATGTCTTGATTATGAACTGATGTACTGTTCATACATCAGTACTGATGAACTGGCGGAACTAGCGCTGACTCGTTACCTAACCTGTGTTGGACAAAACGCCATTCTCGGCGAGGACTGAGGCCACGCCCCCTGAAGGCCACGCCCCCTTGTCGCTGTATTTGAAGCGCTGATCACGAGCGCCCAAATCTGACATTCGCGCACTCCTGAGGCTGTAGCCGGGAGCTCTTAGAACTGCTAAACTTTCCTTTTCTGTGTCACAAATTATCTGTTGTTTTTAAACGCACCACGCGCTAGCAAAGCGCTCAGGGCACTTACCTTGCTAAATAATCACTGCGAGCGGCGGAACTAGCGCTGACTCGTTACCTAACCTGTGTTGGACAAAACGCCATTCTCGGCGAGGACTGAGGCCACGCCCCCTGAAGGCCACGCCCCCTTACCCCCTATATCATGTGCTGTCACCGGAAGCGCAGCGGACGAGCGCAGCGGGAGCGCCTAAGGCAAGCCCGTCTGCGCCCGTCATCGCCAGACCATCGCCTCTCGCCTGTCCCCCTGGTTCAACCAGGCCCCAGCCGCCTATACGCTATGACCGCGAGGAACTCCTTGGCATGAACCTTAATCTAAGGTGCTCTGGTGCTACTGGCATCCTGGGCCACTCGCAACTCCACTGCAATCGATGCCACTTTTCCACCAGCACGCCCACCCGCGTGTGGGGTGGCTGTACTAGAATCACAACCCCGCCTCTGACGATACTACAGCTCAATGTCAGATCCCTCGCTAAACACCATCTTGAGGTAAATTCACTTTTACAGGATGAAAATCCTGACGTCCTGTTTCTGTGCGAAACATGGCTTCGAGATGGCGTAACCACCATCCCTAACCTGACGCTCCCGGATGAGTTTCACCTGGCCACCATAAACCGTGAAACACGGGGCGGCGGCATCGCAATAATCTATAAAAAGCACCTTACCTGCTCGTTCATTAAAGAATCACTCCCAGACTGTGAATGTGCCCAATTTAAAATCAGTATTAGCCCTCAGTCTACGCTATCCGGCCTATACATATATCGCCCACCAGGCCAGGCCTCAAGGTTCATTGACGCCCTCCTTGAGACATCTACGGCGCTCATCACCAAATCTGCTAACTTCACCATTCTAGGTGATCTTAATCTGCATTTTGACTCAACTAACGACCACACAATCGCTAATCTTCTTGCAGATCTCTCGGCACTACAACTTAACCCGCTGGTCCATGCTCCCACACACATAGCTGGCCATACCCTAGACCCGATTTTCACTAACATCCGAGAAGCAGTCACTGAGATCCCCACCCCAATGGGATGGACGGACCACTACCTCGTCAAACTTATGGTTCCTGTACCACAACGTCAGTACATAACTGAATCCAACCGGCGCTTAAAAAGACCTTGGCACAAACTCTCCATTCCCGCTCTCCATGAAACCCTAGGAGATTTCCACTACGAAGCTAATCAGGAGATTGATGCGACCTACTCCTCGTTCACTACCTGGATTACTAAGGGCCTTGACACTCTCATCCCTGCCAAGCTGACTAAAGGACGCAACACACCCTCTAATCCATGGTATGATGATACCCTTAAAGCGTTGCGTAAGGACTGTAAAAAAGCCGAGCGTCAATGGAGGAAACACCTTGACAACCAGGATAAGGTTAAATACCTATCCAAGCTTAAGATTTATCACAAAGCCATTAGATCTTCCCGCGCCTCCTTTTACGCTAACAAAATCAGCTCCAATCCGAACCCTTCTAAAGTGATCTTTAAATTAGTCAAAGAACTCCAAAATCCTAGGGCGCCTCCTCCAAAAATTTCATCCAACGAACAATGCGAGCAGTTAGCAGCATATTTCGTTGAAAAGGTCCAAAAAATTTATGCGACCTTTCTGCAGAACCCCTCTCATTCTGAGGAACTTAAGACCCCAGCTTCCACCCTCATTCCTCTTACCCAAATCCCCGCTATCACGGCCGCTGACCTAACTAAACTATGCAAGAAAGTGAAGTCTGGCTCCCCAGCTGATCCTATGAGTCCTTCCCACTTCCTGGACTCAATTGAATTTTTTTTACCCCCCATGCTGAATATCCTTAATCTTTCATTTACCTCTGGATCGGTACCCATAGCTTGGAAGCAGGCATGGGTATCACCGATAATTAAAAAACCTGCCCTCGACCCTTCCAAACCGGAAAACTTTCGGCCAATTTCCCTCCTCCCCTGGATATCCAAGATAGCAGAGGCCCATGTTAATGGCATCCTCTCGAAACATGTGGATCGTCATGGAATCCTGGATCCCTCCCAAAATGGCTTTCGAGCGGGCCATAGCACTGAGTCCGCCTTATTGGCTACCACCGAACATCTCCGGACGATTTTAGACGCCGGTCAAAGCGCTGCACTGATCCTCTTAGATCTCAGTGCAGCCTTTGACACGGTATCCCATGACATTCTTCTGAAACGTCTGGAGATGGCCGGTGTGACGGGCCTTGCTCTGCTATGGTTCCAATCCTTTCTTAAGGACAGGTCTTTCAAGGTGTCAGCCCCTCCATTCCTCTCTAAAACCCATCCCATAGCACAAGGAGTCCCCCAGGGCTCAGCGCTGAGTCCCTCCCTCTTTAACTTATATGTTCAGCCACTTGCGGACGTGGCCAAAGAGTGGGGGCTCACGCTGGTCTCATACGCCGATGACACCCAGCTGGTCGTCACCCTCTCGGAAAGCCCGTCCATCGCGGCATCCAAGTTTACAGAGGGTATGGCAGCGGTGGCACAGTGGATGACGGAGAATTACCTCCAACTTAATGCCGGGAAAACCGAGGTGCTCCTCCTGGGCCGAAACACCAGCCTATGGAACGAGCACTGGTGGCCTTCATCCTTGGGCACCATTCCACTCCCTAAAAACTGTGTAAAAAATCTGGGAGTCTGGATGGATGCTAAACTCAGCTTCCAGTCACATACTAAAAAGGTGGCGGCCACCTGCATCGGTCTCCTAAGGAATCTCAAGCCTATACTTGGACTCTTTGATTCTAAGGCCCGCCAGCTAATTATCCAGGCAACTATCCTGTCACGCCTGGACTATGCTAACGTCCTCCTCTTGGGAACAAACAAAGCAGAAACAGCTAGGTTCCAACGTATCCAGAACGCGGCGGCCAGAATGCTGGTTGGTCTCCCACGTAGATGCTCAGTTAGAGCTACCATCCGCAAACTCCACTGGCTGCCCGTGGAACACAGAGTTAAATTTAAAGCCCTTATCACGATCTTTAAGATCGTCAAACAGGGAAATCCCCCCCTACTGCGAAACCTGGCCCGACCCTATGTCCCCGGTCGCGAACTCCGCTCCTCCAACCAACTTCTTCTGGCTGTTCCCAGAACTAGGCTCTGTCGCACTGGAGGTCGCTCCTTTAGTGTTCTCGGTCCTAAACTATGGAACAATCTCCCCCTCAGTATCCGCTCCATAGACTGTCTCTCAACCTTTCGTAAAGCTATCAAGACCCACCTTTTTCCTGCCACCTAGGGCTTTCAGCCTTCCCCCCCTGCCTTAGAGGTATGTGTCTGTCTTTTAGCGCCGGGACGCCCCATTGCTGGGGTAGCTGTTGCGCTTCACCAAACCTAGAAATTAGAAAATTAGAAATGTGTCATTTAATTTGTTTTATCTGTTCATAACTGCATATTGTGAGATAATTTTCTTAATGTATCCCCATACGCTGATCTAATCCGAGAAAATTCAGTTTTTTCTAACAAATAGGTTTTTCCGTGTGCTGACCTGCTTGAGATATAATCACTGTTATCCTGTGGATACAATAGAGTTAGATTATTCACAACTAACTTCCTAGACTAATGCTTATAAATTTCTCTTCATCAGTTTCTTAAGCAAATCCCTTGTAGACAATCCTTTCTTGATACTACATATTGCCCAAGCCTACAAGGGTCTACTGGGTCACCCACTTTGCTTTTACGCATCAACTTAGGTAGGCATTTCAAACATGTCTCAGGTCTGCCATTGCAGCCTGTGTGCAGTTTTGAAATTCCATTTGGACCTGCCAAAAGAAACATTTAACAGGCCCAAACCATCCTTTTTAATACATATGTCACCACTACAATAGGCCTTAAACAGCCCATAGGGCAGGGTGCATTATATTTCAGAATGTGTGACATGTACTTTTAAGTGTTACATCTCCTGATGGTGAAAACCTCAGAAATTCCTTTTTCACTAGTGTGAGGCCTACCTCTCCGATAGGATAACATTGGGCAACCTAATTACATTTACTAAATGCTAACTTTTGTTTAGGAACAGGTAGGAATATTGTATTTGGTGTCCAAGCAATTGCAATTTAGAATCCTCTTTAATAGTACAGTCAGAATTTAAGTCACAATTCTGAAAATGATACTTTTAGAAAGTTGGCATTTTCATGTCCTAACCATTTGGTGCATGTAGCCTGTTTCTGGGTCACATGACTAGGTGGGCAGTTGGCCTTTGTGCATTCCTCCCAGACATTCACACAATAGAGGGACTGGGTGTTGGCAGGTTGGGCCATCTTAGCAGGATGGGTTGGATGGAGCTGTTCACAGACTCGCTTGCACTTCAAAGATACTGCCCCACCAAACACACTATCCTTTTGTGATGTCATTTGTTTCCTTTAGGGCCCAATTCATTTGCTTGTATTTTAGTTTGCATGCACATTTAGCTACTTTACCTTGCACACATTATGCTTGGCACGTTTGTTTTTGTGCCATGACATTATTTCAGAAAAGCAGTCCACATTTTTTTGTTAGTGCTTCAAACTGTCTGAACATATTGTACAAGGTCAATTCACATCTGCTGTTTTCAAAAAGACAATTCATAACATATACACCGAGACAGGACACTTTGAAACAGAGAGGAGACATTCTAGCAGAGCAACATCCCAGAGATGAGAGGGCTGCACTGGCTGACATGTAGAACAACTATTTATGCATGACAGTATGTGGTCTCCCACGCATCCCAGATATCAATATTACAACACTGTGTTTTCCTAGTGATGGTGGGCTGAGGCAAATAAATAATTCACCATGGTAGGGCTTCCTATTGTTTACAGTTTTCTTGTGAAGCTCCTCCTGCAGTTGGGATGCATATGTTTTCTTTTTGCAGTGCAGATGTTTTATAATAGAGCACAGTGTGTTGCAATAGATATTGTACAGTGTTCTTGTGTCGAAATGTTAACAATCTGTTTGCACGTTTCTCTGAGGGGTCTAGAGTGTTGTTCTCTGAGGTGCTAACTTACCTGTCAGTCTGGAAAGGTGAGGAGGGCAGGTAAAGCCCTATGTTATGTTTTGTCTATTTAGTGAAGCGCAACTAATCGCACCCGAAGGTGTATCTCGGCACTCACCCTCCACACAAAATGCACCTAGTAATTCAAAGCTGCCAGGTTTTTAAGAGTTTTCTAAATTGAGCAAAGTCTGAACAGCTGCAAAGGTAGGTTGGAAGCTTATTCCACGTTGTTGAAGCAGTGGAGGGAAAGGCTGTGCCACCATATCTTGAGGCTGGGACATGGGGAATAGACAGCACCATGATGCTGGAGCTTAATGTTCAAGAGGGACAGTAGCAGCATAGTTCGTCTTTATGATACAAAGCAAGACAACAGATCTTAAAGACAATGCGTTTCCTGACTGGAAGCCAGTGAAGGGAACGAAAGGTAGGGGCAGAAGTAGAGCCTGCCGAGATATTACAGACTCTCCAGGCAGTGGTATTTTACACCACCTGCAATTTGGTATGAAGGGTGTCATTGGCTGCCATCAGCAAAGCGTTGCTATAGTCTAAACAACTGATTATCGAAGCCTGGATCAGCATTTTTCTAGCAGAGGGAGGAAGCCAGGGGAAATCTTTCCTCAGGAGCTGCAAGGTAGCAAAACATGACCTTCTTATGGCAGATACGTGACTTTTCATGGATAGTTCATGGTCTTCTTTGAAACCCATTTGTTGGGGGTGTTTGTCTTGTGCAAGGGGCAGGTCCCAGTCCAGATGGTCACCAGATGGCGACACGAGAAGTTAGGCTTTCCCTATGAGCTAGTTTGCATTGGGACTCATAGGTACTGATGTGGTATGGTGACTCAGTCCCTACATACTGATCTTATGTGGTCTCAGGCATAGTTCTGTTGACAAACAGAATCCCTGCAAGATGGTGCATTCAACGCCTAGTCTGGTACTAATTGCACAGGTCTCCTGAGTAGTGCTTGTGTCTGTCCATAATACCCTTTACACTTACCATTGGAGACTTCCATGGTGTAGGGGATTAATCCTCCATAGTATTTAGGTAGCACCAGATTATGTGGTTTTTTAAGCTTGAAAGTTTCAAAGGAGAAACCATTTTTGTGTTGCACTTTATTTTCATTTATTAATGGGTGCACCAGCTGTTGTCATTTGTGTTAATTACAGGCCTGCTCTCCATGCACATGTAACCCATCCTGGACTTAATATTGAAGGTAGTGCTTTTATCTTTGTGGTAAAAGCCAATGATGCTAATTGTTTTAAAGTATATTATTCTTGGATCGATTTTCCAGCTGTGGATGCTAATTCAAACAAATTTCATATATATACTACTCCTGCACGACCAGCACAATACAGAGCATATGCACTCATGGAAATTCCACTGTCTTACTGGGTACACAACACACTTGGTTCCTTGGCGCCCTCCCCTCATGTAAATGCACCCTCACACATGGGTCCCCTTAGTAGTGATGGGGCCAGAACAAGGTGGATACACACCATACCCTGATATGGGAGCTCTTAATCTTTTGCAAACAAGAGCATTCTACGAGTCCTTAGTTACATTATATAGATGCCTAACTCAATATGTTTCACACACTTTACTGGCTGTGCCACCACAACCTGGACTATTAGGACAAGCCCAGTTGCCTTCAGTGCCTACTATAAGTCCCGTAATTGTACATTCAGTTATGGGCATGGTGCCCACTCATTATGAGGCAATTCTATTTTGGTTGGCCCAAAAAATAGATTAACTTGAAGCTGTGTTTCACCTTACAGGATCACAAGAACATCACAGAATAATAACTATGTGCTTACCACATGGAATGGTTCCCAGATTAGGTGACTGTCAAACTTGGGGAACAGTCTTTGCCGCTGTATATACCAACAGCCATGGCACTCCGCCCATGTCAGACTTGCCGGACGTGTTAAAACAAATGCAGAATGAGCATGGGGCAGCTGCTGCCCTGGATTTGGGGCGGAAACTAATGTGACATTTTCCTGTGGTCTCCTCAATTATTCTGTCTTACATTAAAGGCTAAGCGGTAACTCTGGCTACCTGGCAGAGGCTCACAGTTGTCGCACAAGCCAATCATGAACACCAGCTACCTATATTTATTACTGATGTGTACACATCCTCAGGGTGCAATCTTTTGAGAATCAGACCTACTAACCCACCTCTTAGCAAGCCATGTACTGGCAAGCAAGGCAAACAAAACTGTGAGTTTGTTAGAAAAACATGGGATAAATCTAAACAAACACAGAAAGATAAACCTTACGGAGGTTTTCCACCCCAGGAGATCCCTGAAAGATGATACAATATTCGCGATCGCACTAAAATCAAGGGTCCAGACAGGTATCAGAGTTCTGATGCATTTTCTCCTTGTTCCTTGCAGGACTCATCTGACAAGCAGTGCGAGAGAGGATTGCAATCTGAATGCAGACAAGCAGAGTACGTGATGCAGAAAAAGGGACTCAACTTTTGTCTGACATAAAGATATAGGAGGAGGAGAAATCCACTCCATTTAAACCTCAATTTCAGAAAAAGAAGGTTGCAGCTACCACTGCAAAATATGCCACAGACACAGACCCCCCCTCCTAAACAGGAGCTGTGTGGTGACTCTTCTCAACAGCTCGGCAGAAGTCGCCATAGTGTGCTGGAATCTCCAGGAGTTTATGGTTGTGAAAGAAACTGATTGCTTTATTACAGTTGATAAATGCAAAAACAACAGTTGATGGACAGAATGCAGAACAATGTCATACATTCACCCCAGTACAGAGATCTGGCCTAAATCCATCGTTTTTTTGCACTCCACACCACCCCAGTTCAGACATGGCCATTTGCAAATCAGCCTTGATCCTGTGCCTCATGGGAACAGTCCAGCCCGAACTGCCAAGCCATGTCTTCCCTGGACCGGAATCAAGTATCCTAGGACCGGTTTCTGGCTATCAGCCGTCATCATCCAGGATAGCTTGACTCCAGTGGTGTGGAGAGCACGGGACTCACATCTGAGCATACCCGTCCCACTCAGGGTGACAAATGCAAAAACAACAGTTGATGGACAGAATGCGGAAGAATGTCATACATTCACCCCAGTACAGATATCTGGGCCTAAATCCATCGTTTGTTTGCACTCCACACCACCCCAGTTCAGACATGGCCATATGCAAATCAGCCTTGACCCTGTGCCTCATGGGAACAGTCCAGCCCGAACTGCCAAGCCATGTCTTCCCTGGACCGGAATCAAGCATCCTAGGACCGGTTTCTTGCTATCAGCCGTCATCAGCCAGGATAGATTGACTCCAGTGGTGTGGAGAGCACGGGACTCACGTCTGAGCATACCCGTCCCACTCGGGGTGACAAATGCAAAAACAACAGTTGATGGACAGAATGCAGAACAATGTCATACATTCACCCTAGTATAGAGATCTGGGCCTCAATCCATCGTTTAATTGCAGTTGATACCGCAGATAGGTGCGTAGCACCTCCTGATAGAGTATATGTTCTGGACATTCAAATTGATGGTGAAATACAGCGCACCATTAAAGCAGTTTTCTGGGAAAATGTAAGTATGTCATATTACATTTTTCTAGCAAAGGTCAATTGGCCTCCACAGTTCACACAAACATCCCCACATGGTGAGGATGTCCTACTTCCTTCCTTCTATGTTCTTGTCCCTGAACCATTCAGAGAAGCTTATGCAGTAGAATGGGCTCTTGCAGTAGCCCCAGTGCTATATTGTGATCATGCTGGCTGGGATGAGGACTCCCCTTATCATATCATACCCATAAGGTCTAGCCCTCAAGTGCAACCCCAATATTCCATTAAACGAGCTGCTAAGGCACAGATGAGATAAATACTCTTGCGAATTGGAATACCAGGGATTGATTGAACCCTGTATCTCTCAGACGAATAATCCTCTTTTTCCTGTTTTTAAACAGGATCATTCACATCGAATAGTCTTAGACTACACACATTTAAACAGTCATACAAGCACATTTGCAATACGAAATACACAGAGTATGTCACTAACTATCAATAAAGCATGTAAAAAGAATATATATATATATATATATAATATGTCCAACGTATTTTTTTGTTGCAATCAAGTGCCGGAGAGCAGAGATTGGACAGCCTTTTCTGTAATTGGCTATCAGCATTGTTTTTCCCCGCTTGGCTATGGGCTACAAAAACAGTCCGGGAATATTTGTTGCTTGCTTAGTGTCAATTCTACATGATATTGACCTCTGTGGAATTTTAGTTCGTGAACTGAACATCATCTGCGCCATCTTGCCCATTCCTCAGACTCACGTATGAACATACACGACAGCCATTTTAGGTACCATGGTCTCCCTGTTCACGATCGATCATCAGCGCACTTCCCTGACCCTGCAAGCATCCCCCATGCACCCTGGCTGCCCCCGCTCTCACATGCACAAGTCATGAACCCTCCCCTTCCGCATGACTCTGTCTCTGGGAATCACACCCCGCGCCTGACCAACACCTCCTTTCCTTCCATGAATACCCCTCTTTTGATAAACCCTTCCTCTACGCTCGATTGTCCACACCGATCCTTTCTTTCATGAATATCTCTCCTTTGATGACCCCTTCCTCTGAGCCCGATTGTCTGCACGGACCGCTGGTCATCCCTTGGCCCGAGGATACAGTTTATTGCCCACTACTGTATGCACTCGCCCCTCTTCAAAGGAGCTACTATTGATCATGACCTCCCCACCTCCTGAGATTCGATCAGGCGCACACATTCCAAAGGAATCGGCGGAACACTCAGCTGCGTGATAGCCCCCTCCTATTGTATGGGGGGTGAGGACCTCTACTGTAACCACGTGTTGGAATGAGCCGGAACTGGGGGGTACCGGGGATGTCTTTTTTCCATTACTTCACAATGTCTTTATTGTAATAAAGAGCGGTCACATGTCATAAACCAGTGTATAAAAGGCCAGGCCTCAGAGAGGCTGCTAGAGAGCACCTTGAGACGATACCTTGTTGTCCGATCTGATGTGTTCTGCTCCGTCGGAATAAAACTTGTTTCCTGTCTTCCTGTCTCCAGTGCCTGCCTCTTTATTTGATAAACTTTGTATGGTATTAGAGGCATTTAACGCCGGGCAAAATTACTTAAGAAACATCGACTAAATCGCCTGACCATTTTTCTGATTTTCATCACCTGGATGCACTGTCGTATGTAGATGACAGCTGCCTGATGGGTGATGAGCTGAATCTCCACTTGGCCAGAGTAGATTGCATAATATTGGGATTTCCTGAATTGAGTTACAATTTAAAATTCAAAAAATTCGAATATAGCTTCTCTGTGTGTTCTTTTCCTTGTATATGAACTTATGCATGAGGAAAAGAGCCTTGGCCCTAACTTTTTGGACAAATGTGCACAACGCTTAACAAATTGCAGTCTCTGCTAGGGTTTAAAAATGTTGACAGAACATATATACCTGATTATGCCCAATGCATTACATCACTATGGAGCATATATATCAACATTTTTCGCCATTCACAGACCTGTAGGCCCATAGGAATGAATGGAGTCACATTAGCTAATAGCGATTCACAATTTCCAAATCGCTATTAAATAATGTAAAGGAATCAAATTTTAATGTGATTCCTACATCCATAGGCATCTGCAATTACCAAATAGCGATTCCTTAAAAAACGCTATTTGGTTATCGCAAATGAGGAGTTTGATGCATGTGCATCTATAAGAATGAATTCTTCCTGATTTTCCAAATGCACTTTAGACATCAGAACACACAGATACTCTCAGATCATTACAATCTGATTTGCTTTCCACATGTCACTTGCATACACATGCAAATGCCACAAATCTAATCATCCATGTTTTCCCAGGTGCAATTAGATATCACTTTTACCAAAGTTGAGACAGTGCTAATGGCATATAAATTGCAATTACATTCCAATATGAAAATACATTTTGTCTCCACTGAAAAAATACTGACAGAGATGCAGATGGCTATTCTTAAGGAGCGGTCACTTGCACAAGGGAAATGCATTATTGTCATTACTTCCTTGCCAGCCTTAAAGTCTGCCCTAATGCCAAAGCCCTCCATACTAGATGGATACAATGGGCAACATCCTTATCAGCTGTTGATATAGACTTTGTCTTTGACCAGTCTTTACAGACACAAGAATTCTTGCTGTATGAGCAAGTTTATCCCATGCCCAATTCGGTCTTAACTCGTGTACAGTATAAACAGATTGTTTACATTGATGGTTCAGCCCAGCCTGCTATAGGCTCTAAACAGAAGCACTCAGCGTGTGCCACAGTTGCCGGTCTGATCACGCCAGAAAATTCCAACCATAAAAAACTCAGTCCTTAGGTGACTTCACTGCACAATAGGCTGACCTGAAAGCTTTGCTACTTGAACTCGAACATACGGATCCTAAATTCCCCCACACTTATTGTGTGTGATTCATATCAGAGTGTACAATCTTTTAATGATAATTTACACTATTGGTGTCAGAATGGAATTAAAGATTCCAAAAAGCTACACAATCAAGTATAAAACACTTTGAATTAAAGTGGCAGACCTCAAAGATAGGTTGCCACAGGCTCACGTGATATGTACGTTGAGTCATGAGAGTGTGGGAACACACGTTGAAGGGAATTTGATGGCTGATGAAGCTGCCAAATTTGCAAACAAATTCATTCCAATGAGCATTTGAAGATGTCTGCCTCTGCAAGAATCAAAGAGAAACCTGAACCTTCCGGCTGGACTCCACAAGTTGGTGACTGTCCTGACTTCTCAGAAGCGTTCGCTCCTCACGCTGCTCCCTGCCCTTTCTTTGGTATCGTAGCACTTACTGCCAAACTGCTCATTGCCTTTGATTTCATTTGCGCCCTGCTTCCTGCAATTTATTGTGCCTGATTATATCGTTTTCGTAGCTCTTTACTGCTAGACTGATCTTCACTTATTATTCATCTGTGCACTGCTCGCTTTGCCTACTTTAAGTTTTTGTGCCTGATTGTGCCGGTGCCACTGCCCATTTAATAGCGATTTTCAGGTTGTGCCCCAATCTCGTCCTGTTTCACTTTTGGCTTGCTGCCATTTTGTTGTTTGTTTGTTGTGCCTCCCAGCCCGGCTCTCCACCCCGCTCCCGCCTCCCAGCTGCTCCTCCCTCCCACTGTAACTTAAGGCTCTACCCGATCTCTCAAGCGCTGTGACCGTCCTGACTTCTCAGTAGCGGTCGCTCCTCGCGCTGCTCCCTGCCCTTTCATTGGTATCGTAGCGCTTACTGCCAAATTGCTCATTGCTGCCATTTTGTTGTTTGTTTGTTGTGCCTCCCAGCCCGGCTCTCCACCCGGCTCTCCACCCCGCTCCCGCCTCCCAGCTGCTCCTCCCTCGCTCCGCCCCCCTCCACTATCCACTTATGTCAGATGCACGGCGCAGCGGACGAGCCCTATGCGAGCCGAAGGCGCGCCAAAGGTAAGCCCGTCTACGCCCGTCCGCGCCTGGACCGCGCCCAGCGCCAGACCCCAATCCCCCGTAAAACCCACTCCACCCGCATAACGTACAATGCCGCTACCCTCTCTGCACTCAACCCCGGCCGTCTCCCAGACTGCTACCAAGCCACACCAGGACACACCCATGGACCCTTCACCTGCCACTCCTGTAAGTTCGACTGCATCAGGACCCACACCAAATCCACAAACTCCAAACAGAGCCCCGTAACTAACCACCTGAAGTGTATCCTGCTCAATATCCGCTCAGTTCACAGACACGCAACTGAACTTTGGAACCTACTCGACACCACATCCCCGGACATCGCCTTTCTTACAGAAACCTGGATGAACGCCTCTTCAGCGCCAGACATCGCCATAGCCATCCCAGACGGCTACAAAATCATCCGAAAGGACCGCATCAACCAAATAGGAGGAGGCATCGCCATCGTCCATAAGAACACCATCCGCATCACGACCAGTTCGGACGACCCCCTCGCAGCTGCCGAACACCTTCACTTCCAAATTCACATCGACCCCAAGACCACATTCAGAGGCACCCTCATATACAGACCACCTGGACCCCGCACAAAATTCAGCAAAGACATCACCGACTTCATCAGCCCACACGCCCTCTCCTCCGAGGACTACATCCTACTGGGAGACCTCAACTTCCACCTAGAAAAGAACAACGACAGCAACACTAACACCCTTCTGGACAACATCGCCAATCTCGGACTCAAACAACTTGTTGACACCCCCACCCACTATGCCGGGCACACGCTCGACCTAATCTTCTCCTCCAGCAAGCACATCTCCTTCAACCACGCCACAGGACTCCATTGGACAGACCACAGCTGCATTCACTTCAACTACAAAAAGACCACAACCCACAACCACCCACAACCAATCCCCCGCAGAAACTGGAATTAAATTACCACCGACCAGCTCTTCACATCGCTTCACCAAAACCCTCCTACCAAATCATCGGAGCCAAACCAAGCAGCCATCAACCTCACACAATGGATCACCGACAGCGCCGACGAATAAGCACCCTTGAAAAACCATCAAATCATACAAGGTAGCAAAAAAGCCCCCTGGTTCAATGATGACCTCAAGAAATCCAAGAAGATCTGTCGCACCCTTGAGAAAGCATGGCGAAAAAACCCAACCACTAACAACCTGGCCACCTTCAAGAACGCAACCCACAAACACCACCAACTGATCAGAACCACCAAGAAATCAGCATTCAAGGATCGACTCGACAACAACGCCCACAACAGCAAGGAACTATTCAACATCGTCAAAGAGTTTATTAACCCCACTGCCGGCACCAACGACATCACTCCCTCTCAAGACCTCTGCGACTCTTTAGCCTCGTTCTTTCACAACAAGATCGCTGACATACATAACAGCTTTGGCGACCAGTCCACCCCACCCACCTGCGAACAAAAACCCCCCACCAACAACCTCTACGCCTGGAACCCAATCACCACTGAAGACACCATCCGCCTGATGAACTCCATCCACTCAGGATCGCCAACCGACCCTTGTCCCCACCACATTTTCAACAAAGCAGACTCCATTATCGCACCCCATCTCCGAGATGTCATCAACTGCTCCCTCAACTCCGCTACCTTCCCGGAAAGCTGGAAACATGCCGAACTCAGCGCCCTCCTGAAGAAACCCACAGCAGACCCCACTGAACTTAAGAACTACCGCCCCATTTCGCTCCTCCCTTTCCCTGCCAAAGTCATTGAGAAAACCGTCAACAATCAGCTTGCCGCCTTCCTCGAATCCAATGGCTCCCTCGACCCATCACAGTCCGGCTTCCGAGCCAAACACAGCACCGAGACCGCCCTCATCGCAGCAACAGACGACATTCGAACTCTACTGGACAACGGAGAAACAGCCGCCCTCATCCTACTCGACCTCTCCGCAGCCTTCGACACAGTCTGTCATAGCACCCTTTTACAACGCCTCAGCAACATTGGAATACAAGGAAAAGCATTGGACTGGATCATCTCATTCCTCGCTGGTAGAACCCAGAGAGTCCGCCTCCCCCCTTTCAAATCGGAAGCCTCTGAAGTCATCTGTGGCGTTCCACAAGGATCATCACTCAGTCCCTCCCTCTTCAACGTATACATGAGTCCCCTCGCATCCATCGTGCGCCAACACAACCTCAACATCATCTCATATGCAGACGACACCCAGCTAATCCTCTCCCTCACCAAAGACCCAAACTCCGCCAAAACCAACCTACACGACGGCATGAAAGAAGTAGCAGAATGGATGAAGAACAGCCGTTTAAAACTGAACTCAGACAAAACAGAAGTCCTCATCTTAGGATCATCCCCCTCCACTTGGGATGACTCATGGTGGCCACCGGCCCTAGGAAACGCACCCCAACCAACGGACCACGCGAGCAACCTGGGATTCATCCTGGACTCCTCCCTCTCAATGACCAAACAAGTCAACGCCGTCTCATCATCATGCTTCAACATCCTACATATGCTCAAAAAAATCTTCCGTTGGATCCCCACCGAAACAAGAAATACGGTCACCCATGCACTAGTCACAAGCCGTCTGGACTACGGAAACACCCGGTACGCCGGAACCACAGCCAAACTACAGAAAAAACTCCAACGCATCCAGAACGCCTCAGCCAGACTCATCCTAGACATCCCCCGCCAAGCTCACATTTCCGGTCACCTGAAAGACCTCCACTGGCTCCCCGTCAACAAGAGAATAACCTTCCGTCTCCTCACCCACGCACATAAAGCCCTTTACGACCTAGGACCCGAATACCTCAACACGCGCCTGACCTTCTACACCCCCACCTGCCAACTACAATCGTCCAATCAAGCCCTCGCCACGATTCCACGCATCCTAAGATCCACCATGGGGGGAAGATCCTTCTCCTACTTAGCGGCCAAAATCTGGAATTCTCTCCCCACCCACCTCCGCCTTACACAGAACCACCTCTCCTTCAGAAAACAACTAAAAACCTGGTTATTCGACAAGTAACGTACCCCCCCTTCCCTCAAGCGCCTTGAGACCCTCTGGGTGAGTAGTGCGCTATACAAATTTTGAACTTGAACTTGAACTTGAACTCTTAAGAGAGAAGGTGGCAGTAAAGATAGAGTTTGGCCCCTCATACAGAGCACGGGTGCCAGTCCTTGGCATTCAAGATACAAGTGCTGTGATGTTGCTACTTCTTCCAAGTTCTACAGACAATTGTTTTGTCTCCATTATTAACATCAAGTTACATCATGTGGTGATTCTCAACATTTGGCCATGAGGAGTCCTTTGTAGTTCCCTAACTCCTCTCACTACCATACAGGATCTTCCTCTACAGCTAGTGAGCACCACTGAAGCAGTTTCTCCGTGGATGGGAGGGGCGGAGAATGCACTTAAATCCATACCTGCCTCCGCTACAACTGCTAGAAACTCAACTGAAGTCACCTTACTACTGCATCTTCTGCAGCTGATATTGTTTATACAGATCCACCACTATTAGATTTTACAGATTCGGTTCATGTACTGGCAGCACCAGTTTTTTGACTAACTGTGGGGGGTCAGATTATTTTTCTTCGGATTCTTTTTATGAATCTTCAGTGTTAGACACTCCTCCTGCACAGATCAGCGTTTTCTTTTCTTGGCTGAAATACACTTATCTTGTCTCACCTTGGATATATGTTTGGATAACACTTGCCTTAGTTTTTCTATTCCTGTGGATTGGAATTGTGACAGTGGTTTTCTTGCTAATTAATGGGCACTACCTTCCAGAGTGCTCCGCTGCAGAACTGGCCAACGGTGTTTTGGACCCCCCCCCCCCACTCTTGTTCGCATAAGCTGAAAAGGGACTCAGCCCTCGTGAACATTTAAGCTGTTCAATACACACTTTTTTATTACACACAATGGAAACATCGTCCCACTCCCCCACAGATGGATGTCATGTCAACCTAGTTCACCAAAATAAGAAAACAAACACCAAGAGAAAACACATCAGTGTTACAATGTTTATGGCATAAGAGCTCCTTATCAGCCAGAAGGTCCAATAGAGTGGACCACTGTGTGTGTCTGGCATTCGACTGAACACCAGACATCAAAAGATAAAAATAGCAAGCAATAAATCATGCAAAACCTTTACCTATAAAAGTTGGGGTAAGTCCTATGTCTTCTATACCCTTCATTAACAAATCCAAACACATCAAATATGATAAGCCAAGAACCAACTAAGAAAGTCTCCTTATCTGGAGTGCTCCAGATGTTGGCAATTATCTAACTCATATACATCGTCCATTGAATTAACATGACAGGGATATATATTAAAAATCTCTTTAAAACCACTACATATAGTTGACATTATTTTCAGCTTAGGCATCCAAGAAGGACTTTAAGGCCAATAAATGCTTAGGATCCTTTGCCTGGAGATTTGAGTCATTGAATTGAAGTTAAGCAATAAAATATTTGTGCCTTTTTTAAGTTGACCACTAACAAATAATAGGTTCCCGTATCAGTTTTACAATTAGAGCCTGATTTCGATGTTGGGAGGAATTCCTTCTTCCCGACACCGACTCGGTCCTGGGACCAACCGACACCCGGTCCGGGACCTGACCGCCTCATTAGGATGAAATGAATGAAATGAAATGAAAGAGACATTTATAAAGTGCATGGCTACCAGGGAGCATCCCAGCGCTCGGCCAGACACGAGAGAGGCAGAAAGAACTAGCGGAACAGGAATGTCTTCAGTTGTTTTTGAAAGACCAGATGATTGAGTATCCTGCGAAGACACAGTGGCAGGGAGTTCCAGAGTTTGGCAGCGTTATAAGAAAAAAGCCGCCCACCACTTCTAGCCTTCTTAATCCTGGGGACTTCAGCCAGATGCAGCTTGTCTGACCATAGTTTAGTATTAGCCTTGTAGGGACGGATCATGGCTGAGTTAATAGGGAGGCCCCTTCCCTTGCATGGATTTATGCACTAGGCACAAGGCCTTAAAGCTGATTCCTTCCTCCACCAGGAGCCAGCAAAGGGAGTGGAGAGCCGGTTTCGCCGATTGCCCATTAGAAACTCCAGTCAATAATCTGGCTGCACTGTTTTGAACAGTCTGGAGTTTAGCGACTACTGTAGTGGGGGCACCCAGGTATAGGGCATTTCCATAATCTAGTCTGGAAAGTATAAGTGATTGGACCAGAATTTTTTTAGCTTGGAAAGGGAGAAGAGGGAGGCCTTTGCGGGCCATTCTAAGCAGACCATAGCAGATAGCTGTCATCTTCCTGGCCTGCACCCTAAAGTACAAATCCTGGTTAAGCCAGATGCCCAGTCTCTTGATTTCGGACTTGGGGACCGGTGCGGGACCCATACAGGCTGGGCACACTGTTCGGTTGCAATCCTATATTTCACTATGGGAGCATGTATTACGGCCATAAACCAGCTGTAATGCATGCTCCCATAGTGAAATTGGAGGTGTGGTTCATCCCTGCACACCGCAGCAGGGGTACCTGCCTCAAGATGCAGGGATCAACGGAGGTGCATCATAGGTACCCCCCTTTACCTCTAACCAGAGGCTGTCCACCAAAGAGGACCCTACTGGGGCCCCCCAAACTGGATTTTTGACATGGTTTCCATGTCGGACATGCCGGCATGGAAACCATGTCAGAAACGGGCATTGCAATCTCAACAGCGGAAACACCCGCCCTTAAGATTATTAGCCGGCTTCTGACTGGCGGATTGGCTCTCTGAGCCCTACGGAAGCCAGCCAGAAAGACTGCCCAGTTTCCTTTCCGACCGCCTCGATCATAATAAGGCAGTTGGAAAGGAAACCGAGCGGCCCATTATGATGCAGCCCTGAAGGCTTTGACAACAGATTGGAGTCTTTACAGGCTGCATTGTAATCGGCCCAATAATGTCTATACATATGAGTTGTCATTCCTTCCCTTGCTCTACCAGACACAGAGGGCCTAGAAGGACAAAAGAACGAGGTATAACTATGCATATAAAAGAAATTAACTGGATTCCATGTTTCCTGCATCCCACTGGTATTATAGCCTTTAATAAAGTTGCACCATGTTGGATCTGATTTCTTAAACCCTATGGTATAGAGCTTATTGGGTGCATTTGAGTTATGTCCCACAACAGATATTAGGTTTACACTTAATAACTCTATGCAGTATATTACAATGGTGTCATCAGTGATGTCATTTGAGATGTAATCAGTGATGCCATCAATATTTCAAACAATCGATAGATGGACAGAGAGAGAGACAGAGATAGATAGACAGACTGTTAGCCAGCTAGATAGATACATACATAGATACATACATACATACATACATACATACATACTAAGGGGGTTATTTACAAGCCTCTTGTGCTGCAGGTGCGTCACTTTCAACATGGGAAAAAATGACGTACCGGTGGCGCAAGGTGCTTGTAAATAAGCCCCTAAGTTTGCTTTAAGGGAAGCTATGTTTAATATATCAAGTACAAATAATGTGATCAACACATAAGGATCTTGATAATCTGCACAAGGTATGTCTGAATGATGAAAACAAATGTTATAGGTAGAACAAAGATCACCTGTACAGGGCCCACGCAAGAATTTACAGGCTAACTAATGTACCCCAATCTGTTCTATGAGTGAAAGTAGTCACAAAGTAATGTACAAAGTTCCCCAAGTGGGGTGGTGGAGAGCTAGAGTATGTCAAGTGAAGCGTGAAAAGAGAAGGATTGGAAAAGCCAAAGAGGGGAATACCCTTGTTGGGACTAAAACCCTCACACACCTAGCAAGCTAGATGTCATGCTTCATCATATGGGTTTGCTCCTCGTCGGACTGGCGCTGCAATGTCCGACGGGCACCCATGAGTGAAAGTAACCTGATGTCCCTCCACCCCCACGCGGTTGGTGCCCTAGGCGAAAGACTAGCATTGCCTAAACGCAGACGTCTTGAGAATGTTCCGTAGAATCCAATCGGTCCAATCGTCTTGGATGACGACAACAAAAGCTGGCAGAAAACACAACAAAGGTAAGTCTCTGAGGCTTGAGTGACCCATCTATTATAAATTGCTTTTGGAAGTAATTATTATGTTCCATCGCCAGTTGTGCAGCCTGCCACCTCGCCTCCACATCACTGGTATAATTGCGGGCTTGGGTTTACAAAGCACGGTCCAGCTGCACCTGCTCTGCCTTTGTCAGTCGGTGCGAATGAAAACAGCTAAAAAAAAAGACATTTTCAGAAAACAAGGAAACAAAATGCAGAAAGCTCTGCTTGTGGCCTCATTGCAATCTCATATCTGAATTCAATCAACTTATTGTTAGATGGAGGGATAATGTGTAGTACCAATTGAACTATAAGCTCCCTGTCCTTTGAATAGAAATTGTATCTGCCAGCTGTGCCTTTCTCTCCAGATGAATATCTGTCACATAATTCAGAATCACAAGTCAAACAAAGCAGGTAAATAAAGCAATGTAACACATGGGAGAGCTGAAATACCTGTACGCATTTATACATAGTTTCCTCAAATCAGTCTATTTGTAAGTTCAGCTCTGACCTTTAATCTACCTCTATCTGTCTCTCTGATACTCTCTCTCTTTCATTCTCTCTCTCTCTATGGCTTCACAAAATCTTGCTCAAGACAAAGCCAGCAAAGATGGAGGCATAGAGAATAAAAACAAAAGGGCTGCATAAAATACACACGTTCTCAGAACCCCATTCAGAGGGCCACGGAGCAAGCGGGGGCTGTTGGGCCCAACCGTGGGGGTTGAGGTCTTTCAGTCCTATTGTCCAAGAGCCCAAATTACTTTGGATCCTGAGAAATTGGACCAAGAACGCCTTCAGAATTGGACTTTCAGTAGTAGCACAGGTCTGACAGTCCAAGACTTCTCTGGGAAGATAGTCAGGGGGTGAACACAGGCTGTCAACTCAAAATACATGCAGCAGCAATAAAGGATTGCCCAGTCCAATATCTGCTTTTGTTATAAAAGAAGTATTTATTTACGACTACAAAGTAAAGTAAGAAATTCAGAAACAGTACACACAGTCCTCCGAGGTCAGGGCTCTAGTGTTTTTTGGCAGATCCCTGAGTTGTACTTCCCTCAAGCTAGCAGTAGTGGTTATTTCTCATTCACTATTCAGGTTAAGGCTCACTAGTTGTCAAAGTCTCAAGAGTCCCACTCCAACTCTGTATTAATGCCAAAAGTGTTCCAGTGTTCAAGCACTATCTGGCAAGCAAATTCCCCTAGAGCCGATTGGCCAGAAATCAGTCTTACTCGCACCAGTAGGATCTGAGTGATCGGAGTCTCTGAGCATGTACCCTCTGCAGGTGCCTGAGCTGCAGCATCTATCTCTGGTAAGTTTCATATGTGCGGCCCAGCGAGTTCCTTACATACGGTCCTGCAGAGACCATAGCGGGAGGGAGGAGGGGAAGATGTTCTTTAAGCTTCTCTAGACTGGGTAAGTTATTCGGTTTGTCCTTCGGGTAGTGGGGGTGGGAGGGTTTGTGCTATGATTTTTGCGTTTGTCCTCAGTGACTTTTCTGCCTGCTAGGATCACCACAGGGGCCTCGCTCCTCAGATGACAATCCCAACCAGGTCACACTTCCTCCTTAGGCCCAATGGCCCCCACTGGCATAAGGGATCACTGTTTCTGCACTGCTCCCGGGCTCTGCCCCAATCTGCATATCAGTTCTCTTCACAGGGTACCACCTGGCATACAAAGTCACAGGCTTACCACCACACACAGGATATGGCCTACTCGCTGATTTCAAACTGCAGATGGGCGATGACCTGTTTGGTGCAGCAATGATCATGGTTCACTTCACGGCAGTTCTACTCTGGTATATGAGGGTCGCTGACCCAATTGGTGCAGCAATGATCTCCTCACACTTTCCTACGGTAATGCACCAGCAATGATTTCCCACTGGACTTCTCTCCCTCTAACATTGTCCTCTTTCTAAAAGGTTATACTGCTCTTGGCAAGCAGGCAAAGACTGGTGTTTTGGACTCTAGGCCAGGTGGGTAGATGGGAGACAAGCAGACCTTGGGCCTCAGCCCTGGCCACAGGCATACGTTTTGCTGAGGTACTCATCCTCACACAACCTGGCTGGCTGCTTGACAGTTGACAATTTTTAAGATCTCAAGCTCCTTTTCTGATAGTCCATCTTAAAACATCAAATTTGATTTAGATTCTGAGGCCCCTATTTGCAAACAAGTCATGCAACGCAACAAGACACCTTACAGAGAGAGAGGGCAATAATGTGCCATATCTACAAATATATGGTGCATTCCTGCTCTCCCTGCACTGGTGCACACAAAGCAGCCTAGCACAAATGTAGGTACCCTTGCACTATGGTCGGAGGGTTACTGCATTATAGGCAGGACTGTTTCTGTGCAGGAGGGGACCTATTTCCTGCGCATAAACTATTCTCTGAGGTTTTTTGTGCTTTCTGTGTATGCTGCAGAATGCAGCACACAAAGAAAGAGGAAAAAACAAGGAGAAATAAACATTTAGAAGAATTACCAGGTTTACTTTTGTAAGTAAATCTAGGAATGTACCAAAAACAATGGGTGGATGCGTGGAACCACCAACTCTTTACCCATGGGCTGCCTTCCCAGGGCAGAATAACGCAAGGCTGCGGCCTTGTGCTGTCTTTGGTTACTCCAGATTTACCATGCCACACACAGTGTGGAATCTGCGTGGCACAGTACATTTCACATACAGAGTTGTCTCACCGTGTGTTGGCTTGCGTGACACAACAGCAACCCACGCCCTTTGTGAATCTGAGCCTGAGTCTTTAAAGGTTATGTTGGTGGTCTGGTTCTTTTTGAAGTGCCCTCTCCTCTGCTCTCTCATCCTTCTGAAAGCAATCTGTCAAAGCAGGAACAACCCCACATCTAATAGCCATTCAACACAGGCTAAGGGAGTGACTTGAGGTTCACACCTGGATGTCAGTCACAGTGATTTACGTTTCCTCAGGGCTTCATCTCTTCATTTTATGTTCCTCTTAGCAGCCCCATTTCCTTCTTGAGCTATGCCCAGGCCCCTTCTTGTGACCTTTCCCTGAATCAAAGAACACCTTTTGAAGTGTATTGGAAAGCCTGGTTCTCCCTTGTTTCAGTGAGCCCCTCCAAACAACATGAATGCAGCAATACACAAATCTGTCTGGGTTGTCGGGGGGGTATCCTCTAACTCCTTTCGTCATAGATCACCATGAAGCCCTCGGTCTCCCAAAATGGAACCCAGAGTCTTCCATGTGCTGTATAATCACAGGCACACATACACCCAGCTACCAAAGCAACAATGGATGCCCCTGAAACCAAGATGACAGGGTCTACAAACCCCCCCAAAAAACTGCCCCTGGTAACAGAGTAAGCTACCAAACAATAACTCAATCATTAAACAAAACAACATATTTAATCTAACCCAATACCACAGGAGTTTGAAAGACCATGCACGTTTTTAATAATTTTCTTTTTTTAAATTCTTACAATACAAATCTCATTGCATAAAGACACAAATACACCGACACAACAGATATACAAAATATATGCACAATACAAAAAGAGGAGAAATTCCAAGACCGTCCTATTCGCATTTTACAATAGATGCACTCCTACTACTATGACACGGGATTTCAATAGGTTCATGTAATGACATATGTACATCATCCATGCACTGTAGGTTGTGCTTTTAATTTTGTCTCTCCTCCCAACGATATCTATGAAAAACTTATAATGTAAATCTTTAATTGTAAAGAAAATGGCCATTGTAACACAAAAGTAATTTTTAATATCTCCAGTGCAATCACAGAAAAATCAATTTTGTTAAACATCGCTTCTAAAATCAACACTAAAATCCAAACATATTCTGCCAATGTCCATGGTATTCCATAATATTCGCAGGCCATTCAAATTTCCCACCTGTGGTGGAGACCCATAATTTTCATAAATATAACTTAACTCTCCTTCCACTTACAGTGATGACAATCTCCCATACACAAAGAATTCAAAATCACGTAACTCCTGCTAAGGCCTGATTAAAAACAGATTTTAATATAAAAATGTTTTTTTCTCGTACTTATGTGGTACAGTGGTATTATGTGGAGTGTATTTGTACATTGAATACAACATATTTATGTGACGTGTACTTATGTGGCACTAAGTGTTATTATATTGAGTGTATTTATGTTGCATTGAGTAGCGTGTGAATTATGTGGCTTGTAAATATTTGGTCCTAAGTGGTATGTGGAGTGTATTTATTTTGCATTGAGTGTAGTGGAATTATGTGGTGTGTGGAATTATGTGGTACTGAGTGTTATATGTCGTGTATTTATATTGCATTGAAAAGAGTATAATTATGTGTTGTGTAATTAGGTGGCACTGAGTGGTATTATATGGAGTGTATTTATGTTGCATTTAATAGAGTGTAATTGTGATGTGTGATCATGTGGTACTTAGTGGTATTATGTGGAGTGTATTTATGATGCAATGAGTATAGTGTAATTACGTGGTGTGTAATTATGTGGTACTTAGTGTTGTTATGTAGAGTGTATTTATGTTGCATTGAGTATAGTGTAATTATGTGGCGTGTTATTACCTGGCACTGAGTGATATTATGTGTTTTGTATTTATGTTGTATAGTGTCATTATGTGGCATGTAATTATGTGGCACTGAGTGGTATTATGTGGGGTGTATGTTGCATTTAGTAGAGTGTAATTATGTGGCATGTAATTATGTGGCAGTGAGTGGTATTATTTGGAATATATGTTGCATTGAGTGCAGTATAATTATGTGGCATATAAATATGTGGCACCAAGTAGTATTATGCGTAGTGTTTTTGTGTTGCATTGAGGAGAGTGTAATTATGTTGAGTGTAATTATGTGGCAGTGAGTGGTATTATGTGGAGTGTATTTATGGTGCATTGAGTAGAGTGTAATTATGTGGCATGTAATTATGTGGCACTAAGTGATATTATATGGATTGTATGTTGCATTTATTATAGTGTAATAGTCTGTGCTGTGAGTGAACGGCACAAGTGACCCGTTAAAGGATCCCAGCTTGAGACTAAGGTAAACAAATCTTTGTTTTAAGGGACTCCCTTTAGCTGAAATATTTGCCAGTTAGAGAAGCCTAACGGCTGGGGTTTTAACAAATACGGTCTCTGTGCGAGACAGTATTAATTTACAGTATAAACAGCAGAGATCAAAAGCTTCAACTTTGAAATGTTATTTAGGAACAGTCATATTGCATGGTATATAATTTACCAGTAAATGTGCATATTTAAATGCATTTAGCGAATGAGCGTCCCGTTAGACACTGGTTAAAATTAAGCCCCTGAATGGCCATAGGGGCACTGCCAGGAGTGCTGTTTTTTTTTCTTTTTACCTTTGTAAGGGGGCTTTTTTTTCATTATAAATAAAATTAAGCAAGTATTCAATTGCGACAGTATTTCGAAACACAAGGCTGGAATATCGGGCAGGATTGTACGCGTTGCCAATGAGTATTGGGGCCTTGAGCCAGTGGTAATGGGGTGAGCTCAGCTTGGTGCCAGCGAGTAAAGAGGACTCACACTTTCATACAAGGGGAGGAGTCCAACCTGTTGTCGTTGAGTACAGAGCCCACTATGTGGTTGTAGGGAGTGGATGGAAGTGAGCGTCAGGCGGGTTCTGCAGGATGTCAGTGTGGGGACATTGAGGTTGTTATCCTGTGAGAATATCAGTTTGACATTAGTGAGCGCGGGCCCAATGAGGTTGTAGCACTTAAAGCTGAGCTTTGGTTCAAAGACTCTGGGACTCATGATAGCTTAATACTGTAGAGAGACACGATTTGTGTCAGTGAGTAGCGGGCCCATGAAGGTGTAGTACTTGGAAATACTCAGGTCGGTGACAGTGAATCAGGGGTCAATGAGGCTGGGTTGCTGGTTTGAGCTCGGATTGGTAGTCAGTGAGTGTGCAGTCCCTGAAGAAGCAATACTAGATAGAGCTCAGGCAGCGAGTCGGTCCGTTAAGTGGGAAACAATGAGATGTCAACTCAGGAAGGCTGAGTTTGGTCTCAGTGGTTGTGGAGCCTGTGAGGCTGGCAGGCAGGGAGCGGCAAGGTGCAGCATGCAGCGTGGCATCAAATTAAAAGACAACAGATTATAACATATTTATTCAAAGTATTTGAATAAATAAGGCATTTGATTCTTGCTGAATAAAAAATGTATTGCTGCTTCCAGG
The DNA here is from genome assembly GCF_964261635.1 of Lissotriton helveticus. Lineage (NCBI taxonomy): Eukaryota > Metazoa > Chordata > Amphibia > Caudata > Salamandridae > Lissotriton > Lissotriton helveticus. The sequence continues at coordinate 44,292,496 of NC_136064.1, read as the reverse complement.
GAGCGTGCGGCGTGGCATCCAATTCAAAGGCAACTGGCACAGCCTGCATCCCAGACACACACCACGTTTCAACCAGATGTCACCAAAGCTCACTCCCACAAGGGAAACGCCAAACGTGCAGGCGCTGCAATACAAGGCAATGCAAAGCGTGCAAGTTTTTGCCCAAAAAGCTGATGAATTCCAAAAGGTCCCCTCCTAAGCAGTGCATGCGCGCTGCGTAGGCGAGAACTAAAAAGGACCTATTCACTTCTACTGATCACTACACTGTATGCCTCCACCACCACTCTTGTGCTGCTTAACTCCTGATAAAGGCAGTAGCCTTTCACTGCTGTGAGGGTAGTGCTTTGGGTACCCCTTCCAGTCCAAAAAGACCACAATTCGTGAGTCAGACCTATGTCGTGCTACACATGCGTGGCTGCCTATGACAACAAAAATCAGCATTTGGGATCCAGACATCAGTATCATAGGGCAGGGGGGCATGTTCATTACTATCCAGTGGACTTTTTCTATCTCAGCACAAACATACACACACATAGACACACACAGACACACTTGCACACATAAAAAGGCATTTTGCGCTCAAATTTTACCTGAATGGTTTTCTGAGGTAAAAAAGTTAACTGAAATCACTCTTTTGAGTTTGATGTGATGGTATGCTGATGAGAGATTCCTCACACAGAAGAGCATAGCTACCTGCTCATCAATGTTAGTTAGGGGCTACCTATTGACACAAATATGTTTGGTGAGGTCCTGGAGATCGGTACATAAATTAATGTTTTACTATTTTTTCCGCCAGTACCAGCCATTCTGAGGATTAAATCTCCCCTAACACACTGATTTTTTTTTGTTTCTCGAGTTCTGCCTTCACCAGTTCCATCATAAGATATGAAACCTTCTGAACTTTGTGAACCACAAGTCTTGCTTTCTTTTCTAATACAATTTTATGTTCAAAGTCACTTATCAACTCTAATTTGTCATCAAACACCCCAGAAAACAGCTAGATCGCATCCTCATCTTCACTCAATCTTGATATCATCTTCACTAGTTAAGGTGAAGTAGGGTTGAACATTATTCCCAAATCACAATGATGGTGCCATCTCATGGGCATATGACCAATCAGATCAACTGATATCAGGCTCTCTTAACGCAATAATAATCAATGCCGAAAATCATTTCCCACATGCCGTAGACTCTGAATAGGCCAAGATATTCACTTCTTTATCCCCAGTGTAAGTCTGTATTTAATCTTTCAAATATGTTATTGCTTGCTCATGACGTTCTCACTAGTGCCCTAAAAAAATGTTCTTCACACAATTCTGGACTTCTTCCACCTGCCATATCAGAACTCTGCTTGAAGGCTCTGGCTCATTAGAGCTCGTGCAGCCCTTCACATAATGGACCTTCTTTCCACACTTCCTGCATGAAACACTCCATGCATAATATAGCATTATAGCCCGCTGCCGAGGGCTATACCGGCTGTTAAAGGCCCTGATCCCGAGTTATACTCCCGAGCCGCAGGCGAGTGCCTATAACGAGGGAGAGGGCCTTTAACACCTGTTATAGCCTGAGGCAGAAGGGCTATAAGGCTATTAGAACATTCCACCCACTAAGGGTAGAATGTTCTAAATTAAAAATGGAGACACAAAAAGACAAACTTTGGCATGTTGGAGCTCCGGGCTTATACCAGCCGTTATAAGCCCAGAGCTACTCCATTGTCTGCAATAGAGCTCCCAGCATTCCAATGTTCTAATTCACCTTACTGGAAATGGGAATTCCACATCTGCAACATCTGTGGCTGTCCCTCATATGGTGCTTCTGAGGTTCGTTGGCATTTCTTTTCATCTTGTTTCATTCTTCCTGACTGCTGCTCTTCTTCACCCTGGACATTTCTGCAAATGTCCCTTCTTCATTCTGCATCTCATCCACCCAGCCTGAGCTATGCTCCAGCCCCACAGAAACAGCATATTTATGTCAGGATTCTTGGCCAAATGTTATTCCTTTTCTTTGGGGAAATTTGTACAGTGTCCTAATTTATCTGTATAGGATGAACCTATTATGTTCACCAAACTCACACATCGCTGCCATGTTTATGAAACAGGCAAATTCAATGCCAATCTTCTCGGTTTTACCTTGTTTATGACCAAAAAACTGATGGCTCTATTGAACAACAGTGATGCAGGTACCAAAATGTGCCTCTAACATCTTCACTGGCGTGTTGTAAACATCTCTAGATTCACCCTTTCCAATTGCCTACATCAATTTTATCAAGACTCTCACAAATGTTTCTGCCTTCTGTTCCTAAATTGTGGAGTAAAACGCCCTGCTTCCTTGCTGCTGAAAACATTTCTCCTTCAATTCCAACTAAGTATGAACCAAATCATGTCTTCTGCCTCTTCAAAGGCAAAAGTGGTTCGCCTGCGTCTGATAAGTGGTAGCAGCAGGCTGGTAGCTGCCATGACAACAAATTTAATTGTGAGTGCCTTCAGAAAGTAATAAAGTAAAAAATAAGGCTTGAATAACCATTCAAAATAGTAATTCTAAAATAATAGATAACAAGCTACGATGCATACCTAAATGGGAATAGTAGTTCAATGTTCATTATTTATCATCGATAACTGGGAGGTCACAGGGGCCTAGATTTACAGATGCAGCACAACACAACTAAAGCTGCTCTCCTGTTTTGCTTGAGAGGGAGAGATCAGAACATTGCCATATCTACTAAGGACGCACACCCCCTTGTGCCATAATGAAAGGGAGCGGGCGTTCTGAAAGGATTTTTTTTCTGTAGTGGGAGTATACCTTTCCAGTACAAAACTATCTTTTAACACCTTTCCTGCTTTGTAATGGGCTGTACAATACAGCACGGATATAAAGGAGGACAACCATTTTCAATGCAATCGGTCTCGCTTTTGGAACCTTATATGTGTTTAGCTATGCAGCACATTAGCCTGGGTGCTGAAACATCTACTGTTCTTTAACATGGAGGGAATGTAAGCACCAAACTGCGTGACACTCCAGGTATGGGAACATATGGAGAAAAATATTGCCTTTCAGCGGGAAATGGTATAGTCCAAAGCTCTGTTTTTAATATAAAAGCAGAGCCTTCGGTAGCCATATCACTGGAAATACAAGATTTGAAAAAAATATTATTGTCTATGGGTGCTTGTGGAAGACAATTTCTATAGACTGGAACCTAGCGAATACTAAAGTGATTCTGGTATTTTACTGACCTCTGATGGTAGTTTTCTATCAAGAAAGTTAAATAGTTTTAAAAAGTCCCTCAGCAGAAAGCACCTGTGGAGCATTAGCGCCCCGTGGGTGCTACATTTGAATAGCCACAGAGAAGAAGAGAGCGTGGGCTCTGCAGCATGGAGCTGCAACTTACTTCGAGGTGTAGTGTAGTTCCTATATTCCCAACAGGTTCCGCGCATTGGAGTAGTATATCCTGTAATTTAGACGTAGGACTGTGGTCGACTAGGTCTCTACCGAATATACTAGACTTAATTGTTTATGTGCCAGCTAGCTCAGAGGTCACTAGAAACTTTCTTGAATTAACAAGAAGGGATTAGTTTCTGACAACCGCTTAAAACATGACAACTTTGTTCCAAAAGAATAAGAAATATATCTCTAGAGTCGCGGAAACAATAGATAGTTATTTCACTCAGTCAATCGTTGGCTCCCCGTCAACAAGAGAATCACCTTCCGTCTCCTCACCCACGCACACAAAGCCCTACACGACCATGGCCCGAGCTACCTCAACAACCGCCTCAACTTCTACGCTCCCAAACACCACCTCCGATCGACCAACCACGCCCTCGCCGCCGTCCCCCGCATCCGAAGAGCGACAACAGGAGGAAGGTCCTTCTCCTACCTGGCCGCCAAGACCTGGAACACCCTCCCGACCGACCTTCGCCTGACCTAAGACCACCTCTCCTTCAGGAAGAAGCTCAAGACCTGGCTGTTCGAGCAGTAGCGGCACCCCCCCCCCCCAAGCGCCTTGAGACCCTCCGGGTGAGTAGTGCGCTCTATAAATGCCTTGATTGATTGATTGAATCGTGCATGCTTCGTTACACCGGAGGTGCAGAGAAATAGAGAGACGGGCGTTTTCAATAAAAGGTATTTATTGAACAGTCTTCTTTCTCAAGCATAAGAAATTAACTGCTACAATTGTAATACTTGTTGTAAAGTACAGTAGAGTATTATTAAAAAAATACTGTAAAAGCATGATATGGTTTCTAAGCCATATAGTACATAAAATACATACAGTGATAAAAGGATGACTAAACTACTCAACTGGTGCTTCTAAAATACGCCTACCCCGGTGTACCTAACCTAGGTCTAGTACAAGGGAAGAAGTAAGTGAGGTGTAGCTTAGTTTCAGTATTCTTTGCCAAGAATCTAATCCAAGAATTCTCTTAGGGTCTAATCAGCTCAGTACCTTGGTTTTTAGAATGTAGGAGGCCGGGTATCTCTCTCTCAGGACTCGATTTCCCGGCAACCAGCAAGGGTAGTCTGGAAACACCGAAGCTGGTTTTCTCGGTTGGAGAAAGTACAGCGTCTCTCAGTGCGTCACTTGGAGGGTCGGCTTCCTTCGGCACTTGCTGCAGCAGGGCACGTTGGGCAAGTAGATAGTCGAACTGCTCCAAACCACCGTGTGTTTGTTTGGACAAGTGTGGGCATATTTATACCTTGATAGTGCCGAGTTTGACGTAAGATTGGACATAATAACGTCATTAGAGACTTAATTCTCTGAAAACTCTATGAGTTCTTGGATAAATTAATATTCATGCAGGGGGAAGTCCCTGACTGTTGAAGGCGGGTTTTTCCAAGAAATCGTTGTAGATTTTCAGAACTAGTGGAAGTAGCCAAGCCGTATTAGGACTACTTGAGCTATGTCTTAATATGGTTATGATTTCCATGGCTAAGAATAGTTCTACTTTAAGCAGATAACTGTGCCAAGTGAAAAAAATTATATTCTGGGATGGAAAAAAAATTTCAAATGTAGATCGTAAAAACATAGAGTTCCCAAGTTAGAGGGTTTTATTTTGAAAAACCGAAGACCGAATTTCAGAGTTCATGGAACGCTGTGTGCACTTTTCAAAAGTTATTCTCGGTGTCGGGAGAAAACATCAAGTCATCTAAGCTGGCAAAGAAACCGTCTACCACAGTTGGTGAAAGTGGAACTATTTCATCAAGTAGATCAAATGTGCATAGATGTGAAGCATCACCATCAGCGTAATCCGCATTAGCAATGTTCGCTGTAGATGGTACCTGTGTGCCTGTTGTTCCACATACCTCACCAATAGCTGGATTCGCCGGTGAAATCTCAATGAATGCAGTCATCAGGATTGGCAGCCGCTGGGGGCAACACGATGTATGAGTCGTTACAGGACCTAGCAAAGTGTCAACATCCGTTGGCAGTGCTGTGGCTGTGGTGTGGCTCACTGGTTAGAGGCGGCAGACCCGGAAGCAGAGGTCGACCCGGGACCAGGGTTCGATTCCCGACGCAGCAGGGTCTTGGGCCATGGTCAGCGAACTCGATAATTCTCGCCTTGGTGCCTACTCCAACCATGGGTCCCACTCAGCAACTCTGGGCAATAGCTTACTTAATCTCTACTAACGGCCCCATCAGCGCCGGGGATGCCTGTCTTCACCTTGGAGATGCCCAGGAGGGACCATCTCACAGGGAAAGCCAGGATGGGTTCCCCAGCGGTATACAGCACCGGGACGCCCCTTTGCTGGGGCAGCTGGGCGCTTTACAAGTATACAACATTTAAGTGTAAGCCAAATGTCTAACAGGCATTCTTCTCCGCAAAGGAGGCATTGTAGAACAAGTAAGATGCAATCTTGCCAGATTGGTCTGAATGAAAGGAACCAAGTGGTATTCAGATCTCTTAAATGAGCCAAGCCAAGAATCTGTGTAATTCTGTCACGATACCGCATGGCCAGGAGAGCCCGTTCCATTGTAGTCTGGGTATCGTCGGTGACTGGATTTGCCATATCGGAGCAGAAGGAACAAAAATAGAATTCCTTCTACGAGTCCCAAAATGAGAAGCAGACCACCAAACACAGAGTGCACGAAATTTGGAAAAATGCAGAGGACTGCTTCAAATGGTGCTAACAGTACTGAAAAGATCATCTTAAATACATGTGTGATGCCACTGGTATCAGACATGTTTAAGATTTGACCTAACATTTCTGCTAAATGTACTGGGCAGTTTGTTGATAATAATGCATGTATCTCTGCAGAAGTCCTTGCAACTTGCAGATCATACGTTTCTCTAGACAAGGTCAGTGGCACAGTTTTTTGTAAAAGAATGGCTTTCATTCTGCTCAAAGTATCAATTCGTATAGAAGAGATATTCATTGAAGGCCATAACGCCGTCTCCCTGTCTGTGTTACTTTTTGGATACAATACTTGCATACAACATGTGACCCTGGCCGACATACTAACCAGATAGGCTTTTCCTGGCAACATGCCACAACAACTGTGATCGTTGAGCATAACGTAGCTGCCATTAGAAAGCTGCCTGAAAATCAGGTCTATCACAGTCGCTGGAGAACCATGCATGTGGCAAGAAAGGTTATTTAAAGAACCTTTGCTGGCTCCATGTAAATGAATACTTTCACATAAAAGTGTACCGCTTAGTGAATTTTTACAATTTTTTGTACTAAGAAATGCCTCCTTTCCCCCATTCCAACATTTGTGAGTGTATGGTAAATTCTAGGTTGACTTAATGTATCCTTTACCCAACCTTTCATACAGGCCTGCTGGTATATGCCGTAGACAATACTGAAATTGGAAAATCGCCACTGGTATCGTGATGGTGCCATGCATTATCCATTCTACGACAGGTTTCTCAGAAACCGTCAGTGGTATCCTTTCCAGTTTTTCAATGCTCAGCACTGTATAGTCTGCTCCTCTTTGTGGCAAAGAGATTTGTTTATCTGTAAGGATGAAGACAGAAAACAATGACGTGGCATTGATTAGACGCCATGGCACGTAGCCTGAATGGAGATTTTGTAACGTCCAGCCTAGCAGCATTATAGAACGTAATTGAGACTGGCCATGTTGTAACATTAGCAAATCCTGTTCTATTATGTCAATGGCAGATGATACAATGCTGTCCAAAGAATAAATTCTGGAGGACAGAGTCATTAACCCATTGTCCACTACAGAGAGTGCTTTCTCTAAATTAATACGATCAATTTCTCATATTTTTTCTGCTGTTTGTTGTACGCTGCGTATATACGGGCGTATATGAAACGTTTTTGACGTTGTTTACGAGGCCCAAGTAAGAAGTCTCATAAGTCAACGCCTTCTTTAAGTAAAGTCAAGTGTTGTTTAATTTCTGGAAGTGTTGATTTCTGTAGCCAGTCAAGGCATAGTTTTCCTACACTGTATGTTGTTACTATCCCTGGATGTAGTCTCTGGGAATATCTTGGATCTGGCCTACTCATTTTGAACCCTTGTGTTATGTTCATGAATCTATCTTGACAATTCTCCGTGTCTATGGGCCAGATTAACCATTGTTTCCAATCAGGATTGGTTCTGTTGTGTTTTAAAATCTGTTTTACGTCTACCTCCTCATCTGTAGTGTCAATAATGTTAGGTGTGGTTTCAGGTATGGACGGTTTGTTTAAATCTTTTATCTTAGCTAAGCCAAGACATGATGTTTGTTGAACAGTGTCATTTAAAAATATTATTTGTTCTGGGATAATGCAGGCTCTGAACAAGGCTTCCAAACCTTGCACCTGCCATTCTTTTGGACCCCAGACAGTTTTTGTCTCAATATTGCCATTCCAAAAGTTAGAACCTAATGTAGACAGCTCAGCATAACATTTTGCAGAATACATTTGTTTAGTATTGGTCAACATGTTTTTCATTCCTGTCTTAATCATATTTTTGTAATAAAACGTTTCTGGATTTGTGACATTAAAACCTGAGAAGTAGGGAAACTTTTCATAAATTTTTTTGAGCTGCCCTTTGGCGGCGTTGGACAATGTTCCCATTGATTATAAGTAAAAACATTTCTAGGATTTACAGATGTGTGCTAATAATGGTGACCATAATTATTATAACAATACATTTGTTCATAATCTGATGAACCTTCTAAGTATTCATGTTTAGTGAATTTAGCTGGCATTTCTAAGTCTGACATCATATTATTCACAGTTTCAAAGCCCCAATCATCAGAAAATGTGCTGGGTGAAACAAAGTCATTCAAAGAAACCTTAAACTGGTATGGAATCTTCAACAATTCCAACAAGCCATGAATGTCATTATTAGTTGTGTCCCATGCGGTATACACCCGTTACAACGGATCTTTTACTCCGCAGACCCATTACAACGCGACCATTACTCCGCATACCATTACAACGCATTGCGCTGGGGGGCGCTCTAGGATAGGGAATAAGTATAATTTACTATCCAACACCTTCCCTAGGGTCCACGGGGACTGGAGTTAAAATAGTAAATTATACTTACCACTATCCAGCGCCCCAAGGCGCTATGCGTTGTAACGGTATGCGGTGTAAAAGTCGCGTTGTAATGGTCTGCGGAGTAAAAGTATGCGTTTTAACGTCATACATCCGTCCCATGCTATACCACCAAGTATAGGAACGGCTGTGATGTTCACTGATGACAGGTCTCTTCGCTCACGATGAGATTACTTGTACGTTTGCAGGAGTAAGTTGATGTTCTTACTTGCTGTGTCCATTGTACTGTATTTTCCATCTATCATTTGTCCCAAACTCAAAACAAGAAAGAGCCATAGCAGGAGAAAAAGTACACCTAATCCAATCCAAAATTCAACCCATGGGAAACCAGATATGTTCTCTCAGGTTGATGAGGGAGTTCTGTTATTTGTTCTTTAAAAAGTGTTTTTGCTGGCGTTTCTGGTTCACTTGGATCCTCAGAAAAGTTATCGAAGTTGATAAAATAGCCAGAGGCAGTTCTGTCAATAGTTGGTATTGCAGTCGGATTCTTTGAAATTACTGGAGTTGCTTCCTCCTTTGACATTTTTATATAGTCAGATGCTACATCATTGTAGACAGGAGTTTCTTGACAAACTGATATTTGGGTATCAAGAGGGACGAGTTCCATGGCTGCGTTGCAAAGCCCTTCTTTTCTCACTGCAGGTTTATCAAAGGTGACAAGTTTTTCACTTTGAACCTCTTGAATAGTAGCCAGATTTGGTCGACTGTTACTTCTTGGGAGTCCACCTGGCCTACTACTTATTGTCGGCCACATGATTGTGGTTTTACCAGGTCAATTGATACTGTTCTGTTCTCCCTTTTTCCAGCAAGCGGCGGTAGTAACACTGATCTTGTTCTAAGGATTGCTAAGACAGGTGCTGGTTTTCTATAAGAAGGCCCAAATTCCTTCTTTACCGTAATTCTTTCCCTGACTAGATTCCCAATCTTTGGAATCCAGACAGGTCTTGCTGGGACAGATGGTTTTTCTTCAGTGGTTGTTGGGCTTTGTGTTGTGTTACTCAGACTTCTTCTTGTTTCATTTAAGTCCTGTAAAACAGCCAAACAGTCTTTGATATCAAAGGGTTTCTGTTACACCACTGAAGTTTGACAATCAAGATCCTGGATGAGCATTCTAGTACCAAATAATAATTTATATGAATTGATTCCCCCCAGAGAATTTCTTGGCAGATTATTAAGACTACATTGGACACTATTTAGATGTTTGACCCACCCGTCACCCAAACCTAATATCCTAGCTGTTATAGATTGCTTTATGTCACGATTTTTTCTTTCCATTACTGCATTTCCCTCAGGATGGAAGGGACTTGAAAACCGCAGTGAAACACCCAAGCTGGCCATGGCTTCCTTGTAAGCTCGAGAGCTAAACGCAGGACCCTGGTCACAATGTAGCGTGCCGATTGCGTATGTGCCGATAAAGACTCATAAATTCTTTATAACAGTTCTGGTGTCAGCCGAGCGCTGGGGCCACATCCAAATGAATCTTGTGCAGGAATCCACTGCGACCATGATATATTTATAGTTACCGTCCCTTTGTAAAGGACCACCGTGGTCCAGGTAAACACACGCTAATGGTTTATCTGAAATCGTCTGCGCAGGTCGTTTCACTGTAGAAACTTTTATTTTTGGGCAGATTTCACATTCTAGAACATAGTTTCTAGTTTGCTTCCTCATGCGCGGCCACCAATATCTCTGTTTTAATAATGATACTGTGGTGGAAACTCCTGCGTGTGCAGAGGCGAGTCCTTCGTGTGCTGCTAAGATTAGTCCTAACCTATGTTCCATGTTTGGGATTGCCCTATCCCCCAATCCAGGGATTCGAGCAAAAGGAACTGAGTTTGCATCAGTTATATATGAGTACTTTACAGGAAAGCCTTTCAGGAGTGTTTTACCACTGTCTTTTACTGAAGCAGTGACAGCTTGCATTATTTCGCTGTCTATTTTCGTTTTTTGAACGAGTGATTGCAGCTACGGAAGCCGTTTGCACAGCTGCCTTCGCGGCCTCATCAGCCAATGAATTCCCTTCAACGTGAACGCCCTCACACCGATGACTCAGTGTATGATTCACGTGAGTCTTTTGTAGTTCTTTTTGTAGAACTACTTGTTCCCATAGCAGTTTATACTTAATTGTGCCACCTTTAGCGTCACTGAAACCGTTTTGAACCCAGTTCTGCAAATATTCGTTGTAACACTGGACACAGTAATACAAATTGCACACTATTAGTGTGGGGAATTCGCGTTCGGTATTTTCGAGCGCCATCTTGAAAGCCTGTAGTTCAGCTCGCTGAGCTGTACAGTCTCCGAGAGATTGAGTTTTTGTGACCTTAGGTCTAAATTTACCTTTGCGCCAGCGACCTTTAACAATCGCGCACGCAGCAGTATAGGCTTGTTTACCCCCAATTGCGGGTTGTGCTGGGCCGTCTGTATATATTATACAGCCGTAATGTTCAAGTGGCAGAATTTCAGTCGGCAGAGGACATTCTAATTCGTAATGTAGGAATTCTTGCGTTTTTAAATATGGGTCAAAAACGTATTCAATGTCTGTTGCGGCAAGAGAATTTACCCATTGTATCCATCTTGGATGTAGAGCTTTAGCATTTGGAATGCTTGCCTTTGTCACTGCCTCTAAGGCAGGAACAGGTGTAACGATTTTAATGCGTTTACCCTGTGCGAGGGCTCTTTCTTTTGCTACAGCAGTCTGAACTGCTGTCAGAATCTTTTCTGTTGAAGTGAATTTCATTTCAGCTTGTGTGTACAAATGTGATTTGTATGCTATTGGTACAGTCACACCTTCGTTAAAGGTTTGGTATGTGAATCCGCATCTCCCTGGGATGATTCGGATCACTAGGTTACGCACGTTGTCGCGTGTTTGTAACTGTGTTTTTGCTAACATATCTGTTTGCACTGAACGCAAAATTTCTGTGTTTTTGTGTCCAATTAGTAGGTTTGAAATCAGGTTTTATTAGTTCGTAGAGAGGTTTAATCCTTTCTGCGTAATTTAGCACATAAGTTCTTCCAAAATTCAGAAAACCTAGAATTGACTGTAAGTTTTTCAGCGTTTTTGGAGGTTGGAGCAGTGCGCATTTCTCTAAAAAGTTTGCTGCCAGGCTTTTGCCTTCACTTGATAACTCATATCCCAAAAATAGGACGTTGAGGTGGGCAATTTGTGATTTCTTAAAATTGAATTTATACCCTTCAGAAGCGAATCACAGTATGATGGTGTTCACTCTTTTCCAGTGTACGTCCAAATCATCATCTGTAAGATAGATGTCATCGACATAGGCTAATGCCTCATCATCATACGTTTGTAGTAACTCTAATACTCTGGCTGCAAATAACCCTGGACTATTCTTGAATCCCTGGGGGAGACGGCAAAATTGTCGCTGCATCCCCATAATTGAGAAAGTGGTCAAATACCTGCTTTCCAGTGCAATGTTTTGACAAAAGAAACCATTAAAGATATCTAACGTAGTTTTATATTTTTTGGGCATGATGTTATTTATCAGTGCTGTACTGTGTGCATTTTGTACTGCAAAAGTTTTGCAACAAGAGTTTAGATGTCTTTAATCCAAAACTAGACAATATGAATTGTCCGGTTTGGAGACAAGAAACAAAGGATTGTTCATTGTGCATGTTTCAATCACCCCTTGGTATTAAAGTTGATTTAAGATGTCCCTGACCTGTTTTTTAGCTTCCTGTTTTACAGGATATTGCCTTTGCAGTGTTGATTGAGTTTTCAACTGGATTTTATGGTGAGGGGAATCCTCATCATATCCTACATGATTTTTGTATAGTGCTGGGGACTGGGCTACAGCCCATTTCCTGGCATAGGTGTATTTTTTATGAATTGGAATGTGATTTGAGAAGGCTGGCATAATTATATCTTCGCCATGTGGGCACTCCCTGACAAATTTAGGTGGCCTGTCTTGTTCAAGTAGAAGGATGTGACAACCCTTAGAGAGCTTCTCCCAAAAGAGTGCTCTAATTTTTCTTGGTTTGTCCCCCTCTATCTGGAGTGTTACTTCATATAACGTATGGGGTACACTAACCTTGGTGTCGGCAGTTTCAACTTGAATGCATTCATTCAAGTCCACTGTCTCCAGATGATCCTTCAGGATCTTGCGAGCTATGGTTACCTCTGCTGTGCTGTCTAGAATTGTTTGGGCCCACTCCCCGTTCTTGAGTTGTGTCCTCAAGATCCTCGGCATGTCTGATCTTTAGACTTGCTACCTTCTTTTTGGTGAATTGAGTTTTCTTATTTTTTGGAACGTGTTGTTTGTCTTTGGACTTTACTCGTTCTTCTTTTTGTTCTGATCATCCTCTTCTTTCGGATGTCTGCGAGGAAGTCTGAAAGGTACGAGAGGAACGTGGATCATTATCTTGATTTCTATAAGGTTTTCTCAAATTATCCCTATTTCTGAGGTTGTACCTCTTTTGAGAGGGCGCCTGTTGAGGAGACTTTCCTCTGGACTGAGAACGCTTCTCTCTAGGAAGTGTCTGTTTGCTATTTTCCCACTTCTTTTTAGTAGTGGTGAGATTATTTTTAATAAAAACTTTTTCAGGATTGTCAGTTAGTTGGGGTTTTACTGGTTTCCCACCCAAACTATCTCTACCTAGTTCTTCGTATGATTTTTCAATAATTCTGGCAAGTTCAAAAGGTTGCTCTGTTATATCTGCTTCCTTTAGTTTTTTGCGGATTGCCACTGATGCTGCTTCACCTTTGATGTTGGCTAATAGTATAGCCGAGACCTGTTTGAAATCCTTCAGTAATTTCATACCCAGATTTAAAGCCAGTTCTGGACTGTATTAATTTTGAATCTGTCTCGGAACGTTTGGTATTACCACCATAGACGGGACACCATGTGTTTTTGTGTAGATTGAAGCAAATACTGTACCCCAAGTGTCGCAGTCCTCTATGTGTGGTGCAATCTCCATTGGTAAACATATTGTTAGAATCCTGTGTTTCTCATGAGGTGTACTATCAGGAAATACTGCCTCCATTTGGGTAATTTTTTGAGCTAACCAGAATGGAATTTCTTCCCGTTTTGCGGGCAATTTACCAATGACTGACTGTATAGTCTGTGGCGTAATTTTGTTTGTGTTCCCCTGATGAGGGATGTGCTGTGGAATTCTTACACCTGGTTGGACTGTTAAAGTCCTCATGACATATTGAACCAACTGCCTGTGTATTTTAATCGGCTGTTTTAGCTGAGCTAACAGTTCAGGAGCTGTCATTCTTTCAATGTCAGGATGTGGTGTAAAGCTGGCTGGTACCGGCCATGTGGCTCCTGGTCTACCTAGTGGACCGAGCCTGGTAATGTGATTTTGATGTTGTAGGGTGCCATTAAACCAGAGCTGATGCTCTTGGTAAGTTAGTGGAATTTCAACGTCCTCAAAAGGGACGTATTCCGCTGGTGGTTCCTCTAATTTATAGAAGTGGAACTTGTGTGTTACTGCATTTGCTGCAGAAAACATATTCCATGAATAGAATACCTCTGTCTGCCGATATTCATGTGCCTCTATAACAAATATTACTTTACCACCTCTTGGTGATACCCCATTTTCTATGAGTTATATAGTAATTATTTTCCTCCTATTTACCGGGATTAGTAAAGCACCCGGGTCATTTTGTTGGAGAGTTGTGTCATCTAAAACTGCTTGAGCTGCTGCTGCAACTCTTTCTAATTCTTTGTCACTATCCGTCATTTTTGTTGACTGGAAGTGTTGCAGAACAAGTTTCAAGGAAACAAAGATTAGGTGCACAATATTTTGGAACACTGTATCCTTCAACGTTGAACAAACTAAAAACTAATACATAGTATTTTTCCGTCCTACTCAGTTTAAAGCGAATATTTTATTCTTTAACCCACTCCAGACATCTATTGGAGTATTTTACGGGAAAAGGGGTCTGTGTGAAAAGCACGACTGAGTTACTCTAGTTTCTAGCGTTAAATTATCGCCTTATCAAATGTTGGGCACCATGTAGTGTAGTTCCTATATTCCCAATAGGCTCTGCGCATTGGAATAGTATATTCTGTAGGTAAGACGTAGGACTGAGGTCGACTAGGTCTCTACCGAATATACTAAACTTAATTGTGTATGTGCCAGCTAGCTCAGAGGTCACTAGAAACTTTCTCGAATGAACAAGTAGGGATTAGTTTCTGACAACCGCTTAAAACATAACAACTTTGTTCCCGAAGAATAAGAAATATATCTCGAGAGTCGCGGAAACAATAGATAGTTATTTCACTCAGTCAATTGTGCATGCTTCGTTTCACCAGAGGTGCAGAGAAATAGAAAGACGGGCGTTTTCAATAAAAGGTATTTATTGAACAGTCTTCTTTCTCAAGCATAAGAAATGAACTGCTACAATCGTAATACTTGTTGTAAAGTTCAATGTGTACTGTACGAAGAGTATTATGAAATAATACTGTAAAAGCATGATATGGTTTCTAAGCCATATAGTACATAAAACACATACATTGATAAATAATTACTAAAAGTACTCAACTGGTGCTTCTAAAATACGCCTACCCCGGTGTACCTAACCTAGGTCTAGTACAAGGGAAGAAGTAAGTGAGGTGTAGCTTAGTTTCAGTATTCTTTGCGAATAATCTAATCCAAGAATTCTCTTAGGGTCTAATCAGCTCCGTACCTTGGTTTTTAGAATGTAGGAGGTCTGGTATCTCTCTCGCAGGACTCGATTTCCCAGCAACTCGCAAGGGTAGCCTGGAAACACCAGAGCTGGATTTCTCAGCTGGAGAAAGAACAGCGTCTCTCATTGCATCAGCTGGAGGGTCGGCATCCTTCAGCACTTGCTGCAGCAGGGCGCGTCGGGCAAATACATAGTCGAACTGCTTCATTTCTAAGCCATATAGTACATAAAATACATACATTGATAAATAATGACTAAAAGTACTCAACTGGTGCTTCTAAAATACGCCTACCTCAGTGTACCTAACCTAGGTCCAGTACAAGGGAAGAAGTAAGTGAGGTGTAGCTTAGTTTCAGTATTCTTTGCCAAGAATCTAATCCAAGAATTCTCTTAGGGTCTAATCAGCTCCGTACCTTGGTTTTTAGAATGTAGGAGGTCTGGTATCTTTCTCTCAGGACTCGATTTCCCAGCAACCCGCAAGGGTGGCCTGGGAACACCGGAGCTGGATTTCTCGGCTGGAGAAAGTACAGTGTCTCTCAGTCCGTCAGCTGGAGGGTCGGCTTCCTTCGGCACTTGCTGCAGCAGGGCGCGTCAGGCAAGTAGATAGTCGAACTGCTCCAAACCACCGTGTGTTTATTTGGACAAGTGTGGGCATATTTATACCTTGAAGGTGCCGTGTTTGACATAAGATTGGACATAATAACGTCATTAGAGACTTAATTCTCTGAAAACTCTATGAGTTCTTGGATAAATTATTATTCATGCAGGGGGAAGTCCCTGACTGCTGAAGGCGGGTTTTTCCAAGAAATCGTTGTGGATTTTCGGAACTAGTGGAAGTAGCCAAGCCGTATTAGGACTACTTGAGCTATGTCTTAATATGGTTATGATTTCTATGCCTATATAAGGATACAGTACTTTATACTTATATAGGGGCATGATTCGGGAAAATTACACTAGGGTCCAAAAAAGCTATACAACAGAGGGAATCCCGACATGGGGATTCCCCCCACCCAGATGCTGATGAGAAGCGGGAGCCTACTTATGCATATTTTAAATGCTGGTGCCCACCCCGCATTGTGGTGGCTTTATAGCGGGTGGCCACCCCGCATATTTGCTTGAAAACCGAGCAGGAACCCATCCTGCATCGGTACCTTTGGAGCGAGTGCTCACCCCTCATCTGGCGAGATCGAGGGAGAAGAAAAGCCGCCGCCTCACCTAACGACCCGGAAGCCTAAGCGGCCTTGCCTGGTTGTGGGCAGGACCGAAGAGGAGGCAGTGTGATGTAGGCTGCGTGGTGCCTACAGGAGGACGGGAGCCCACCCCGCCTCCGTGACCGGGAGAGAGGGAGGAAGATGGCGCCTGCCCGAGCAGGGCTCCCGTGTGCCGGTGGGAGCCCTGGGTGTCCCCGAAAGTAAGCCAGACTGGAGTCCCCAAGCAGCAGCCCCGCATGTCTCCTGGGTCTGCTGTAAACGAGCCTGGTGGCGGGAGTGAGACGGAGCCTCACGGGCTCCACGGGCAACGAGAAGAGGAGCGGCCAGTTATCCCTTTAACGCAGGCCGCAGTGGTGAAAGGCTTCACAGTCCCTGAGGTGAAAGGACCGGTAAGAGGTCTGGCAAGGTGTTGTGCCGGCATTTCCCTACGTGCAGGGTAGTTGTCCCGGGTGGCAGTGAGCAGCTTCCCCTAAGAGAGGCATTGCATTGGGGGTATTCTTTCGAGGAGACCAAGGGGAGTTGCACCTCGCCTCCCTCGCATTATGGGCATTGTTTGGGCTGCGTCTACAGCTGGGGAGGGTTAGTGGAAAGCCCAGTGTCCACGAAAGGACACGCCATGTAGGGGAAGTCCAGTTGGGAAAGTAAGCTTTCTTGAGAAGCTCATCTTGCAAAAACTTTGTGCCCTGAGGTACTTTTCTTTTGTGTGTTACCCCGAGTTTGAGTGGAGCAAGGAGTCTCCACAGAACTTCCCAATAGTCCAGGAGGAAAGCGCAGAGGCACTGGGACTGTCATTGGGGGATAGGGAGGCACATTGTGGCCTGTGGGCCATTGTTCTTATGCCCAAGAGGGGCTGAGGTGATGGGCAAAACTGCAGGTGTTACTGTGGGTACTTTGGTGTCCTATTACTGCTGATATGTGCAACTATGACGTAATGCCTAATGCCTGAGACGGTTATTATGTGTGCACTCTATAGGTAGTTAGCCACTGTGTTCTGCTGATCATGATTATGCCTAATGTATGCAGTCCATCAGTGTAATGTGATGCCTAATGTTTATGCCTAAGAGATTATGCATAATGTGTTTTAGGCCTACAGTGAGACAGACAAAATGTGGTTATGTTACTAGATATGCTGAGGTCATTATTCTGCCAGTAGTTACTGGTTGTGTTTTACATTTGCTACTTGTGCTTTGTGATGGTTTTGACAGTGGCCAGATTGGCCCTGTCCTGTATATAGTCCCCTGTGAATATTGCCTAGTGCCATTTGGCACAGTGTATATTCTGTGATTATGTTTCTGATGTGTTTATGATAATACAAAGTCTATTTTTGATATACCCTTGTGTGGAGTTTCTTGTGCGGTGTGCCTGACTGCTCGTGCCAAGCTACCAAGGGGGTGAGCAGGGTTATCTTCAGCGTGTAAGTCCCTTGCCCTGACTAGAACAGTGGTTTCTGCCTGGCTTAGGCGCAAGCCCTAGCCAACCGGAAATCCCATTTCTAACAATGATGATACATTCCCCTTTAAGGTTCTAACTCAGTGGGCCGACATAGGTCAATCTCCTAGTTAATAAAATGTGTCCAGCTCCTGCCACTGGGTATTGGCAGATCCTATGGAGCCAATGTAACACCATGTTCTTCAAAGAATCATGGGTTTCTATATGAATAGGTTGCCTGGGGACATTAGCTAGAACTGTCACATATGGGCAACATTCTGGGTGCAAATTTATCGAAACATGGGCTCCCACACTATAGGCACCATTGTTCCACACTGGTTTAAGTGTAAAGGACTGCAACTCGGGACACGGTATATCACTTTGTTTTGAATTTGCTACGGTCTACTGGGTGGTAGGCCTCATATTATCCAAAGAAACAGGTGCAGATTAGAAGTCATTGTGGATTCGCTCAATAACAGTGACAGCCCCGCGACTCCTCTCCATTTGGCATTTAGTCTCCTCAATATTGGATGCCAATAGAGGGGGAGCTGTAGTAGGTGGCAATGACTTAACTATTGCATACCCCCTCTTAATCCTATCCACTCCTACAATCAAACTGTCTAACTTTTCTCTAATTGGGATTAACAAGTCTTCTATTCAAGTTAATATTCTGGCTACTAGTGTGGCCCATTGTGCCTCCACAAGGGTACTTTGATTGTTATCAGTCACTGGGCACCTCATGTTAACCCTTGTGTGGGCTTTCGAGCCTTCAGCCACCGTTTGGGCCTTCTTACACTTTCTTTTCCTCTTTGGTGTAGGAGGGGCAGGTGATAAAGGAAACCTCTGGTTGGAGGTCTAACACTGGCACTGAGAGGGGGTAAGGAGCCGGTCCTTTAACAACACTAGGGCAAAGAGGCCCCTCTAACTGGGACTCCCAGGCTAGGGGTAGGCCAACGCTGATGTGGATTTCTATCTACCTACACCCAACCGCCTGCACTAGAAAAGAGTCAATTGTTGTACAGGCAGTATCCGATGCAAGGGCAGTGGCTGTAGCCTTACTTTTACCCATATTATCCTAAGTAGCCGTATTAACCCCTTCTCTGCTAGGCCTTTTCCCCTCCTGTGCTGAGGCTTTTTTTGGCGTTTTGGAGTAGTGCGCGCTTAGGCCCTTGTAACTTTTTGACCACATAAGGTATCCACGCCAAATTTGCGTCCTTTTCTTCCAACATCATGTGAATTCTAAAGGCGCCCAGGGTTTGTGGATTCCCTTGGAGGGGTCCCAGAAATTAATCAAAATATAGTGATTTTTTTGTTTTTTTCAGAAAAATGGGAAAAACGGGCTGCAAATGAAGGCCTCTGGGTTTTTCCCTGAAAATGGTATCAAAAAAGGGTTTGTGGGGCTGAAATCTCAATTTTCTCAGCTTTTAGGGAATGACAGTCTTTTGTCAGAGAACCGACATTTTTCACTCAGTTATGGCATTTTTCTGGGACATAGCCTATTTTTGCTATTTTTAGAGCTTTCCACCTCCTTCCAGTTAATGGTAGAAATGAGTTTGAAAGCAATAATGGATCCTGGAAAGCTTTACATTTTCGAAACGTAGATACAATTCTGAATTCAGAAAGGGCCATTTGTCTAAATCCATGAAGGTTTCGTTATAGAAACTAACAGTTACATATTGGAATAATTGAAAATTTGTTGAAAAAAACAGCCTTTTGTCTCAACGTTTTCACCTATAACTTTTTCTAATTTTGACAGCTCTTGGAAAGCAATATACCGTTACATCCGTTAGACCTTTCTGGTTGTGGGGATATATAGGACTTGTAGTTTCACCAAGAACCCGACGAACCCAGATCCAAAAACTGAGCAGCAACTTGCAATGGTATTTTTTCATTTACTGGGTATAGAGCACTTTGTCTTGGAAATTGTATACATGGAATAATCTGTATGAAAGACACCTATGTATTTCTGAATTGGGTACAAATTATAGAGTTCAGAAACAGTATATAATTGCACATTTTCAAAATTGGGAATACTCATACTAGCATGAGAATTATTGGTCATTTTTCAAAAAGATTTTATTTTTTTACACAATGTCTTTCATTGAAAGGGAGAAATGCATGAAAGCTCAATTGGTAATAACAGTTGATTTACGAATCTGAATTACCCCAAGTGTCCCGATAAAAACGGTCCCTCACTTGTGTGGGTCGGCCTTGTGCCTGCGACAGGAAACGGCGCAAAATGCAACGTGGTCACACCTAAATTTTGCAGTTACAAATTGACCCTTTTTTGGCAAAGTGCCTACCTGTAATTTTTGCACCCTGGCTCTGCCGGCACCTAGGGAAACCTAGCAAACCTATACATTTTTAAAAAGTAGACACCCAGGGGAATTCAGGATGGGGTGACTCGACTGCCTACCACCAGGTTTTGTTACCCAGAATCCCTTGCAAAGCTAAGATTTTGACAAACAAAACACATTTTCCTCACATTTCTGTGGTGGAAAGTTCTGGAATCTGCGTGGATCAACAAATTTCCACCCACCCAGCGTTCCCCCAGGTCTCCCGATAAAAACGGTACCTCACTTGTGTGGGTCGGCCTTGTGCCTACGACAGGAAACGGCACAAAATGCAACGTGGTCGCACCTCAATTTCCCAGTGAAATCTTGCGCTCTTTGGACAAAGAGACAACCTTTTGTTTTTGAGCCCTAGCTCAGCCGGCACCTAGGGAAACCTAGCAAACCTATATATTTTTGAAAACTAGACACCCAGGGGAATTCAGGATGGGGTGACTTGACTGCCTATCACCAGGTTTTGTTACCCAGAATCCCTTTCAAAGCTAAGAATTTGACACAAAAAAACACATTTTCCTCACATTTCTGTGGTGGAAAGTTCTGGAATCTGTGTGGATCAACAAATTTCTACCCACCCATCGTTCCTCCAGGTCTCCCGATAAAAACGGTACCTCACTTGCGTGGGTAGGCATAGTGGCTGCGACACGAAACAACGCAAAATGCAACATGGTCGCACCTCAATTTCCCAGTGAAATTTAGCACGTTTTGGACAAAAAGACTACCTTTTGTTTTTGCACCATAGCTCTGCCAGCACCTAGGGAAACCTAGCAAACCTATACATTTTTGAAAACTAGACACCCAGGGAAATTCAGGACGGGGTGACTCGTCTGCCTACCCCCAGGTTTTGTTACCCAGAATCCCTTGCAAACCTAAACATTTGACAAAAAAAACACATTTTCCTCACATTTCTGTGGTGGAAAGTTCTGGAATCTGCGTGGATCAACAAATTTCCACCCACCCAGCGTGCCCCCAGGTCTCCCAAAAAAAATGGTACCTCACTTGCGTGGGTAGGCATAGTGGCTGCGACATGAAACAGCGCAAAACGCAGCATGGTCGCACCTCAATTTCCCAGTGAAATTTAGCACGTTTTGGACAAAAAGACTACCTTTTCTTTTTGCACTGTAGCTATGCCAGCACCTAGGGAAACCTAGAAAACCTATACATTTTTGAAAACTAGACACCCAGGGGAATTCAGGATGGGGTGACTCGTCTGCCTACCCCCAGGTTTTGTTACCCAGAATCCCTTGCAAACATAAAAATTTGACCAAAAAAACACATTTTCCTCACATTTCTGTGGTGGAAAGTTCTGGAATCTGTGTGGATCAACAAATGTCCACCCACCCAGCGTGCCCCCAGGTCTCCCGAAAAAAATGGTACCTCACTTGCGTGGGTAGGCATAGTCGCTGCGACATGAAACAGCGCAAAACGCAGCATGGTCGCACCTCAATTTCCCAGTGAAATTTAGCACGTTTTGGACAAAAAGACTACCTTTTCTTTTTGCGCCGTAGCTCTGCCAGCACCTAGGGAAACCTAGCAAACCTATACATTTTTGAAAACTAGACACCCAGGGGAATTCAGGATGGGGTGACTAGTCTGCCTACCCCCAGGTTTTGTTACCCAGAATCCCTTGCAAACATAAATATTTGACAAAAAAAACACATTTTCCTCACATTTCTGTGGTGGAAAGTTCTGGAATCTGTGTGGATCAACAAATTCCCACCCACCCAGCGTGCCCCCAGGTCTCCCGAAAAAAATGGTACCTCACTTGCATGGGTAGGCATAGTGGCTGCGACATGAAACAGCGCAAAACGCAGCATGGTCGCACCTCAATTTCCCAGTGAAATTTAGCACGTTTTGGACAAAAAGACTACCTTTTCTTTTTGCACCGTAGCTATGCCAGCACCCAAGGAAACCTAGCAAACCTATACATTTTTAAAAACTAGACACCCAGGGGAATTCAGGATGGGGTGACTCGTCTGCCTACCCCCAGGTTTTCTTACCCAGAATCCCTTGCAAACATAAAAATTTGACAAAAAAACACATTTTCCTCACATTTCTGTGGTGGAAAGTTCTGGAATCTGCGTGGATCAACAAATTTCCACCCACCCAGCGTGCCCCCAGGTCTCCCGAAACAAATGGTACCTCACTTGCGTGGGTAGGCATAGTGGCTGCGACATGAAACAGCGCCAAACGCAGCATGGTCGCACCTCAATTTCCCAGTGAAATTTAGCACGTTTTGGACAAAAAGACTACCTTTTCTTTTTGCGCCGTAGCTCTGCCAGCACCTAGGGAAACCTAGCAAACCTATACATTTATGAAAACTAGACACCCAGGGAAATTCAGGATAGGGTGACTCGTCTGCCTACCCCCAGGTTTTGTTACCCAGAATCCCTTGCAAACATAAAAATTTTACAAACAAAACACATTTTCCTCACATTTCTGGGGTGGCAAGTTCTGGAATCTGCGTGGATCAACAAATTTCCACCCACCCAGCGTGCCCCCAGGTCTCCCGAATAAAATGGTACCTCACTTGCGTGGGTAGGCATAGTGGCTGCGACATGAAACAGCGCAAAACGCAGCATGGTCGCACCTCAATTTCCCAGTGAAATTTAGCACGTTTTGGACAAAAAGACTACCTTTTGTTTTTGCGCCGTAGCTCTGCCAGCACCTAGGGAAACCTAGCAAACCTATACATTTTTGACAACTAGACACCCAGGGGAATTTAGGATAGGGTGACTTGTCTGCCTACCCCCAGGTTTTGTTACCCAGAATCCCTTGCAAACAAAAAAATTTGACAAAAAAAACACATTTTCCTCACATTTCTGTGGTGGAAAGTTCTGGAATCTGCGTGGATCCACAAAATTCCACCCACTCAGCGTGCCCCTAGGTCTCCTGAAAACAATGGTACCTCACTTGCGTGGATAGACATAGTGGCTGCAACAGGAAACGGTTCAAATCGTACGGTGGTAAATTTACATTACCTTATTGCAAAACTACCTTGATTTTGGGGGGGGATCTGAGTTTGTGGCCCGGGGCTCGGTGGTATTCTTTGCAAAGTAGCAAACCCAAACAGTTCTGAAAACTAGACACCCGGGGGAGTCCAGGGAGGTATGGCATGCGTGGGTCCCCCAATGTTTTCTTACCCAGAACTCCTTGCAAACCTTAAAATTAGGTAAAAATAGCACTTTTCCAAACTTTTTGGCGTGGGATCGCCGTGCCGGCAAAAATGTCCTACCACCCTGCCTTCCCCTTGTTCTCCCGAGTAAAAGGATACCTCACTTGTGTGTGTGGCCCAAAGCAGAACACGCCAAAAATGAATTTTGAAAAAGTAGTTTTTAGTCATATTTAAGTTTTACAAATTAAGCCCCCCAGCCTGAGTCACATGCCTTTGGCCCACCCACACAAGTGAGGTATCATTTTACTTGGGAGAACAAGGGAAACGCTGGGTGGTAGGACATTTGTGCCGGCAGCGAGATCCCACCCAAAAAAGTACGGAAAAGTGGGTTTTTTGACCAAAATTTAAGGTTTGCAGGGGTTTCTGGGTAGGAAAACATTGGAGGACCCACGCATGCCATACCTCCCTGGACTCCCCCGGGTGTCTAGTTCTCAGAACTGTTTGGGGTTGGTAGTTTCCAAAGATGCCCGCCAAGCCCCGGGCCAAAAGCTCAGGTGACCCCCTCAAAAAATAAGATTATTTGGCTAAAGGTAATTTTTTGGTCTCCACAGTATGAATTGGGCCTTTTCCTAAAGCAGCCACTATGCCTACCCACGCAAGTGAGGTACCATTTTTATCGGGAGACCTTGGGGAACACTGGGTGGGAGGTAATTTGTGTGAGCCCAGTGATGCCACGCTTTCCCACACTAAAACGTGTGAAAAAACTGATTTTTTCCAAGTAAAAAATGAGGTTTGCAAGGGATTCTGGGTAAAGGAACGTTGGAGGATCCACACAAGCCATACCTCCTTGGAAGCCCCCGGGTGTCTACTTTTTAGAAATGTGTGGGTTTGGTAGGTTTTCCTAGATGGCTGTCTCGCACGGGGCCAAAAACCCAGGTAACCCCTCTTGCAAAAGCTGGTGGACTTGACATTTTCACCATTGTTAAATTCACCAGCTTTTGCAAGAGGGGTTACCTGGGTTTCTGGTCCCGTGCGAGACAGCCATCTATGGAAACCTACCAAACCCACACATTTCTGAAAAGTAGACACCCGGGGGCTTCCAAGGAGGTATGGCTTGCGTGGATCCTCCAACGTTCCTTTACCCAGAATCACTTGCAAACCTCAATTTTAGCAGAACAAAATCAATTTTTTCACACGTTGTAGTCTGGGAAAGCGTGGCATCACTGGGCTCACACAAATTACCTCCCACCCAGCGTTCCTCCAGGTCTCCCGATAAAAATGGTACCTCACTTGCGTGGGTAGCCATAGTGGCTGCAACAGGAAAAGGTCCAAATCGTACGGTGGTGAATTTAAAATACCCTGAAGCAATATAACTTTGATTTTGGGGGGGGGCACCTGAGTTTTTGGCCCGGGGCTGGGTGGTATTCCTTGGAAAGTAGCAAACCCAAACAGTTCTGAAAACTAGACACCCGGGAGAGTCCAGGGAGGTATGGCATGCGTGGGTCCCCCAATGTTTTCCTACCCAGAACTCCTTGCAAACCTTAAAAATAGGTAAAAATAGCACTTTTCCAAACTTTTTGGCGTGGGATCGCCGTGCCGGCAAAAATGTCCTACCACCCTGCGTTCCCCTTGTTCTCCCGAGTAAAAGGATACCTCACTTGTGTGGGTGCCCCAAAGCAGAACATGCCAAAAATGAATTTTGAAAAAAGTAGTTTTTAGTCATATTTAAGTTTTACAAATTAAGCCCCCCAGCCTGAGTCACATGCCTTTGGCCCACCCACACAAGTGAGGTATCATTTTACTCGGGAGAACAAGGGAAACGCTGGGTGGTAGGACATTTGTGCCGGCAGCGAGATCCCACCCAAAAAAGTATGGAAAAGTGGGGTTTTTGACCAAAATTTAAGGTTTGCAGGGGTTTCTGGGTAGGAAAACATTGGGGGACCCACGCATGCCATACCTCCCTGGACTCCCCCGGGTGTCTAGTTCTCAGAACTGTTTGGGTTTGGTAGTTTCCAAAGATGCCCGCCAAGCCCCGGGCCAAAAGCTCAGGTGACCCCCTCAAAAAATAAGATTATTTGGCTAAAAGTAATTTTTTGGTCTCCACAGTATGAATTGGGCCTTTTCCTAAAGCAGCCACTATGCCTACCCACGTAAGTGAGGTACCATTTTTATCGGGAGCCCTTTGGGAACGCTGGGTGGGAGGTAATTTGTGTGAGCCCAGTGATGCCACGCTTTCCCACACTAAAACGTGTGAAAAAACGGATTTTTTCCAAGCAAAAAATTAGGTTTGCAAGGGATTCTGGGTAAAGGAACGTTGGAGGATCCACGCAAGCCATACCTCCTTGGAAGCCCCCAGGTGTCTACTTTTCAGAAATGTGTGGGTTTGGTAGGTTTCCCTAGATGGCTGTCTCGCACTGGGCCAAACACCCAGGTAACCCCTCTTGCAAAAGCTGGTGGACTTGACATTTTCACCATTGTTAAATTCACCAGCTTTTGCAAGAGGGGTTACCTGGGTTTCTGGCCCCATGCGAGACAGCCATCTATGGAAACCTATCAAACCCACACATTTCTGAAAAGTAGACACCCGGGGGCTTCCAAGGAGGTATAGCTTGCGTGGATCCTCCAACGTTCCTTTACCCAGAATCCCTTGCAAACCTTAATTTTAGCAGAAAAAAAACAATTTTTTCACACGTTGTAGTCTGGGAAAGCGTGGCATCACTGGGCTCACACAAATTACCTCCCACCCAGCGTTCCCCCACGTCTCCCGATAAAAACGGTACCTCACTTGCGTGGGTAGCCATAGTGGCTGCAACAGGAAAAGGTCCAAATCGTACGGTGGTGAATTTAAAATACCCTGAAGCAATATAACGTTGATTTGGGGGGGGGGGCACCTGAGTTTTTGGCCCGGGGCCGGGTGGTATTCTTTGGAAAGTAGCAAACCCAAACAGTTCTGAAAACTAGACACCCGGGAAATCCAGGGAGGTATGGCATGCGTGGGTCCCCCAATGTTTTCCTACCCAGAACTCCTTGCAAACCTTAAAAATAGGTAAAAATAGCACTTTTCCAAACTTTTTGGCGTGGGATCGCCGTGCCGGCAAAAAAGTCCTACCACCCTGCGTTCCCCTTGTTCTCCCGAGTAAAAGGATACCACACCTTAACAGAGTTAGTCAAAAGTCAAACATTCAAGCACGGCTATCTATTCCTCAAAGACACACACATACAGGTTGGATTTGGCACGAGGGCGAGTGATGGTTCAGTACATAAAATTTTATTAACAAGATATTTCAAAAAAATGAAATGCTCT
The DNA here is from genome assembly GCF_964261635.1 of Lissotriton helveticus. Lineage (NCBI taxonomy): Eukaryota > Metazoa > Chordata > Amphibia > Caudata > Salamandridae > Lissotriton > Lissotriton helveticus. Next base: position 44,265,939 of record NC_136064.1, on the reverse strand, counting down.
GTCAATAAATAAATGCATAAAAACCGAACCAGTGACTCGCAACTCGTTAGCTGTAAAGCCACGACAAGGCACCAACCGTTTTACAGGCCATTCATGCACCTTTCATACCTGATACAAACCAGACCATTGACACCATCCGAATGGAAAAGCAACACATAACAACAATCACAATAAGGGACAAGGTACACCCTACTGCAGAAAGAGAAAAAAAACAATTATTACTGCACACCCATCTAATCCGCAAGCACACACACATACTGGTTGGATTTGGCACGAGGGTGAGTGATGATTCAGTACATACAATTGGATACGCAAGTAATTTCATCAAAAATGAAATACACTGCGTATAATTGAAAGTATGATAAAGTGAACCACTGACTCACAGCTCGTGAGCTGTAAAGCCACGTCAAGGCACCAACCTCTTTACAGGCCATTCATACACCGTTCGTACGCGTGACACATACAAAACATTCACACCGCCAGCCGCGGACCCATCACATTTCAACACTCACACCAGCAAACAGCGCCATTCAAGGGCCCATCACTTTCACACGCCCACATTTCTGACACTGCAACTACACAAAATGATGGACTGTGTGGAGTGTCACTCAACTAGCAGTGTGTGTAGTGACCAACAGAAAGTAACTACTCACACACCGCCTGCCGAGCGCCAGTCCACCCACACCACCATCCAAGCACCAGACCATGCACACCGCCAGCCAAACACCACTCAGCGCACACCGACAGCCAAGTACCACTCCACACACCACCAGCCACGCATCACTCCACGCACACCACCAGCCAAGCGCCACTCCACAAACACAACACCAGCCAAGCACCACTCCACACACACCGCCAGCCAAGCACCACTCCACACACACCTCCAGCCAAGCACCACTCCACACACACCGCCAGCCAAGCACCACTCCGTGCACAGACAGCCAAGTACCACTCCATGCACACCACCAGCCAAGCGCCCCTCCACACACACCACCAGCCAAGCGCCACTCCACAAACACAACACCAGCCAAGCAACACTCCGTGCACAGACAGCCAAGTACCACTCCACGCACACCACCAGCCAAGTGCCACTCCACACACACGACCAGCCAAGCGCCACTCAACACACACCACCAGCCAAGCACAACTCCACACACACCGCCAGCCAAGCACCACTCCACGAACACCACCAGCCAAAGACAAATCCAAACACAACACCAGGCAAGCGCAAGAGCACGCACACCGCCAACCAAACACCAGACCACGCACACCGCCAGTCAAGCACCAGTCCGCAGACACCACCAGACAAGCACCAGTCCACAGACACCGGCAGCCAAGCGCCAAACCATGCACACAGTCAGACAATGGACACTACACGCAAACCAACATCATACTTTAGTTTTTTTTTTAAATAAAAGAGAAACAAAAACAAATTGCAAATTGATACAAATCTACTAACTCGACAACTAAATCTAAAAAGACTACACAAATACAAACTTTGAAACTGAACAATAAGTTTTACAGAATAAAGACCAACCAGTTCACTTTACCACTCATTGATACTCCCAAAAATTCTTTTGCGTGTGGTACAATCTAAAACAAGCAGGTACACACAGCCCGGGGTTTGAAGGGCAGTCGGGGCAGTACATGCGAACCTCCTTCCGCAAACCTCTTCGCCAACAGACTCTACATCTCCGACTGGGAAAGTCTTTTGAGGTTGTAGGAGGAATTGTATCAGGAAAGTGGCGATCTTTCAATCTGGCAACATCCTCCACCACTCCAACTCTAGGAACACTTGCCTGTTCCACTAAAACAAGGCTGCCTATTACAGACTCCTGAAACTTTACAAAAGACATCTTTGACTGGGGACAAGATTTCTGGAACACAATAAAAGCATTAAAGGTTGCCAAGTGGAAAAGATGGATAGCCAACTTCTTGTACCAAATGTAAGCCTTACGAAGAGCAGCATACGGTTCCAACCTCTGATCAACTCTGTCAACACCACCCATGTACTTATTGTAGTCCAGTATGCACACAGGTTTGCGCACTTCTGCAACCTGACCCCAAACAGTCCGCGGTTCAGTGCTTTCATCATGTATTGTAGTCAACATGTAGACATCTCTCCTGTGTGTAAACTTCACAGCTAGAAGCTCCTCACAACGCAATGCACTGCACTGTCCCCGAGCAAGCTTTCGACAAACAAGTTCTTTTGGGAAACCTTTACGGTTTGAGCGGATTGTGCCACAAGCAACAGTGTCCACTTTGGCCAATTCCCTGAACAACCTCACACCAGTGTAGAAGTTATCGACATACAAATGATGGCCTTTGTTAAACAATCCACGACCAAGTTCCCACACAATTTTCTCAGTCACTCAAAAAGTCGACGGACAACCAGGGGGGTTAATCCTGGATTCCTTACCAGTGTACACCCTGAAATTAGAGACATATCCAGTCTCACTGTCACACAGCATATACAGTTTGATTCCATAGCGTGCCCACTTACTAGGAATGTATTGCCGAAATACCAAGCGGCCCTTGAAGAACAGCAAAGACTCATCCACTGCAATTTCTTTCCCAGGATAAAAGATCTCAGAAAATCGATCAACCAAATGATCAATGACAGGCCGAATCTTGAAAAGACGGTCACAATCAGGGTGATCTCGTGGCAAAGCAAGACTATTGTCAACAAAATGCATCATCCGCAGCAGAAGCAAATACCTATCACGACTCATGACTGCCGGAAATATAGCTGTTGCCATCAAGGGACTAGTAGACCAATATGAAGCCATTGAGGGTTTCCTAAGCAAGCCCATCAAAAAAAAGTTAAACCCAAAAACTTTTTCATCTCCTCCAAATTTGTGGGAGTCCACCGAGTAGCTCTAGCGTGGGGCTTAAGGCTGGCACGGTTCACCCTCAAAAAAATTTCAGCATACAAATTAGTCTGCTCTACAATCTCTGCCAAAAACACATCATCCATAAACAACTTGAAAAAATCAATAGGCAAAAAGTTTTCAGTGTTCACCCTACACCCTGGAACACAAGTAAATTCAGGCAATGCCGGCTGCACCATGCCTGGTGCAACCCAGAGGTCAGAACTTTCATCGTCAAGTCTTGCAGCCGCAGGCCGCCGCCCAGCTGCCTCTTGTCTCACTACACCAACTGGAAGTCTAGCAGCCCCAGGCTGCAGCCCAGATGTCTCTTGCCGCACTATTGGCACATCAATGTCCTCTGCAACCACAGGCACAACAATATCCTCCCAAACCATAACCACAGCAATGTCCTCCCCAACCACAGGCACATCATCCACACCAAAAGTAGCTTCATCAGCACTCAAAGTGTCTTCATCATCAGATGAAGCCATGTGTAGAGAAAACTCACTACCTGAATCTTCACCTCCCACCTCTGGCTCAGAATCAGAGTCAGACTCTGGACCATGGTCAGAGGAAGAATCAAAAAGCATTCCAACAACTTGCTGAGCAGTAATCCGGCGGCTAGCCATTATCCTTACCAATAAAGGAGTCTGCACAAACAACTCAACAACCCCAACACTGCGCAAAGTAAGATAAAAAATGTAAGACTTTTTCACAAAAAACTATATTTAGAAAAAATATACAATTCACTTACAAGACACAACTACACTCACCAGCACCTACTCTGCAAAGACACAGCAAATAGGCAACGATATCCCACTAGAAAGAAGAAAAAAAAACTTACATCTACAGAAGGACACATCAAAAACAAATGCAAAACATGTTTTACAATCACAACAAACAGAAACAAAACATACTCGTATTACTACACACTTTGCAAAATAAACAATTACATTACAATTGAACAAAAAAAAGGTCTCTTACCAAACACATGCAACTACAGAAACAGCAGAACAACAGAACAACCAGTAACAGAACCGCACACTGCAACAATCTAAAGAGAAAAAAACCCAATACACATTAGAAGAAACACAAACAACACACATTACAACAGGCTATGTCACAGGGTATGTCACAAATGGGGTGTCTGTCCCCAAGGGGGGAAGATTATAAATCATTATAAACGTGGGCCCCCTGGAAGCAACCCTACGTAGGGCAGAGAGGCCAAATAAAGACACAGCAGAACATACAGAAAACAAATGGGCCCAAGGAAGCAACCCTTGGCCAAGGGGTCGCTCCCTATAAAAAACAAAAACCTGGAGTATAGTGGGGTTTTCTATCCCCCCCCTGGGACCAGAAACGGTAAAAAAAACAGCCACTCCGCCCCCAGGGGGGGGGGGCAGAATAGTCTACAATATTTATAATGCCCCCTGGAAGCGACCCTTGCCCAAGGGGTCGCTTCCTTTATAAATATACTAAAATCCCTGGTGTCTAGTGGGCTTTTCTACCCCCCCTGGGTCCAGATGTGACCCAAAAAACGGCTGATCTGCCCCCAGGGAGGGAGTCCACCGAGTAGCTCTAGCGTGGGGCTTAAGGCTGGCACTGTTCACCCTCAAAAAAATTTCAGCATACAAATTAGTCTGCTCTACAATCTCTGCCAAAAACACATCATCCATAAACAACTTGTAAAAACAATAGGCAAAAAGTTTTCAGTGTTCACCCTACACCCTGGAACACAAGTAAATTCAGGCAATGCCGGCTGCACCATGCCTGGTGCAACCCAGAGGTCAGAACTTTCATCGTCAAGTCTTGCAGCCGCAGGCCGCCGCCCAGCTGCCTCTTGTCTCACTACACCAACTGGAAGTCTAGCAGCCCCAGGCTGCAGCCCAGATGTCTCTTGCCGCACTATTGGCACATCAATGTCCTCTGCAACCACAGGCACAACAATATCCTCCCAAACCGTAACCACAGCAATGTCCTCCCCAACCACAGGCACATCATCCACACCAAAAGTAGCTTCATCAGCACTCAAAGTGTCTTCATCATCAGATGAAGCCATGTGTAGAGAAAACTCACTACCTGAATCTTCACCTCCCACCTCTGGCTCAGAATCAGAGTCAGACTCTGGACCATGGTCAGAGGAAGAATCAAAAAGCATTCCAACAACTTGCTGAGCAGTAATCCGGCGGCTAGCCATTATCCTTACCAATAAAGGAGTCTGCACAAACAACTCAACAACCCCAACACTGCGCAAAGTAAGATAAAAAATGTAAGACTTTTTCACAAAAAACTATATTTAGAAAAAATATACAATTCACTTACAAGACACAACTACACTCACCAGCACCTACTCTGCAAAGACACAGCAAATAGGCAACGATATCCTACTAGAAAGAAGAAAAAAAAACTTACATCTACAGAAGGACACATCAAAAACAAATGCAAAACATGTTTTACAATCACAACAAACAGAAACAAAACATACTCGTATTACTACACACTTTGCAAAATAAACAATTACATTACAATTGAACAAAAAAAAGGTCTGCCCCCAGGGGGGGCAGACAAGTCTAAAAAAAATTATGGGCCACTAGGAAGTGACCCTTCCCCAAGGGGTCGCTTCCTTTACGGTCCAGATCACGCGCTAACATGGGCGATCTGCCCCCAGGGGGGGGCAGAAAAGTCTGGATTGCAAAATTATGGCCCTAGGAAGCGACCCTTGCCCAAGGGGTTGCTTCCTTTTATGAAAATAAACATCCCTGGTGTCTAGTGGGCTTTTCTGCCCCCCCTGGGTCGAGATCGCTCGCTAAAACGAGCGATGTCGACCCAGGGGGGGCAGAAAAGTCTGAATTACAAAAAATTAGCCCCTGAAAGCGACCCTTGCCCAAGGGGTCGCTTCCTTTTCAGACAAAAACAATCCCTGGTGTCTAGTGGGCTTTTCTGCCCCCCCTGGGTCGAGATCGCTCGCTAAAACGAGCGATGTCGACCCAGGGGGGGGCAGAAAAGTCTGAATTACAAAAAATTAGCCCCTGGAAGCGACCCTTGCCCAAGGGGTCGCTTCCTTTTCAGACAAAAACAATCCCTGGTGTCTAGTGGGGGCATTACTGCTGCAGGATCGCGACGCTGTGCGCGATCCTGAACCAGGAATACCCTGCATTGGGACATCAGGGGAGAGGAAACAGTGTTTCCTCCCCCCTGATGCCTCAAGGCACCGAGAAATGGCCCCCCCGCCCCACCGGAGACCAAAAACCTACCTTGTAGCTGGACTCGCTGGAAAGAAATGGCTTCCAGCGCGTCCAGCACTTCCTGATGACGTCGGCGTGCGCGACAGCACGCTGACGTCACCAGGAAGTGCAGGGGGGGGCGGGGGGAGCAGCGCGAAGTCTTTCACTGCCACCCCCCAAAAAACTAACACGATCGGAGCCCCAGGGGGGGAGCGACAGCGCTCCCCCCGAGGGCTGTACTGATGACGGAGCAGTTCCGTCATCAGCACAGCCCAACCGATGCTGATGACGGAACCGTCATCAGCATCGAAGGGGTTATACAAGAAGATAAAATATAATGTAATCCCCTTCCGGAATGGATAATCAAAGGAGCGACCTACCCCCTGTGCCATTCTATTAAACAGGATAATATTCAAGCCAATGCAGTTATATCAGTCATACAGGTGCAGTTCCTAAAAGACAGTCAATGTGGACTGAGACTCCTTTTTCAATATATGTGCAAGCTAAAACTAAGTCAGACCAGTGTTCAGGATGAGATATAGTTGAATCAGATCTGTTTGGAACACTGTACCTTCTTATCTGCTTTCTCAGTGCCAAATATTCGAGGGGACGGCCTGGCCCGGCCTCTTTTGGGCAATGACAGGCAAGGATGGGTTCTCCCTTGACCCAGGCACAGCCCGTTTTCATCCAGCAAAGGAAAAGGTGCTTTATAGCGCAAAGCATCACCAGCTTCAGGAAATTACAGGGCCGCCTCCTGGAACCCTGTGTACGCTGGTTGATGTAGTCCCTGGAAAACCATCCAACTGTGTCGCGCGCAGCAGGAATGGAAGAGGTACTTTATAGTGCAAAGCGTCACCAGGTGCAGGAAATGACAGGGCCGTCTCCTGGAGTCCTGTGTATGGTGCTTGATGTAGTCCCTGGAAAACCGGCTGTGTCCCTGTTGTGGGGATTCTGTGTATAAACAGATCTATGCCTGGGACCACAAAAGTCAGTATTTAGGGACTGAGTCAACATACCACATCAGTACCTATGAGCCCCAATCCATACTAGGTCATAGTGCTTTACCGGTCCTTCTAACCTTCCCAGAGTAACAAGTAAATGACCACCCCAGAACACAACATTCCTAGTCCCCTCCGGGAACTGTAGAAACAGATTGCCTACCTTTCATTTTCTCATTCATCCATGTCCTTAAAAAAACAAAATAGACAAAAGAACAGTTTACAATATTTATTGAAACTTAACATGCTCTATTATAAAGCATCTGTACTGAAACTAGTACACATACACACCAGTGTGAGGAGCATTACTATAAAAGAATAAATAGGAAGTCCTACCATGATGAATTATTTATTTGACTCAACCCATCTTTACTAAGAACACTCAGTGTTATGTTATAGATCTCTGGGATGAGTGGGGGCCCCCATACAGTCATGCATAAATAGTAATTCTACATTGTAGTTGGTGCAGGCCTCTTGTCTCTGGACAGTTGCTCTGCTAGAATGTCTTCTCTGTTTTCAAAATGGCCCTTCTCTGTGCATATGTTACAAGATGTCTTTTTGAAAACAGCAAATGTGAATGTATGTTGAGTCTAACCTGATCACAGCAAATACCTGCCACAGTGTAGTTTGACCTTGTACAATATGTTCAGACATCCTAAAGTAATGACAAAAACATGTGGACTGCTTTTCGGAAATAATGTTGTGGTCCAAAAATAAATGTGCCAAGCGTAGCAAAGTAGCCTAAATGTGCAAGCAGACTAAAATACAAGTAAACTAAGTGGGCCGTAAAGGAAACACAAGATACCCCCTCCTTTGCTCAGGGGAATGCAATGCTTCGCAAATAAGCAGTGTATTAATAAAAAGATTATATGGATAATAATAAAAAATATATAACATATACATTTTGAATAGTACCCAGAATAAGGTGTGCTGGAGGTATCCATGATGACTCCCAAGAATTTAATAGGAAGTGAGTAGAGGATGTACTCATTCTCCACAGACGATGACCATGCGATAGACCTGTTCAAATCATCCAGAGAACAGACATGCTCCTTGTTGTCAGCCGATGCTGAGGAAGTATCTGTGCATCCTGATTCTGTGCCATTAGTGTCAAAGTTAAATGAGTCTTGTGCAGAAGCACTCAACTCCTAAGATAGGGAGAAGCTCATATCTCGCGTTTTGCAGTAGCTGTAATCCCCTGGGACAACCCCGAAAATGGGTCATTAGAGGACTCATCAACATATTCATGTCCACCAGAACCGGTGTTTGTAGAGCCAGTCAAATATCTACTGCCCATTTTGAAGGTACACCCTCCGCAATGAAACACAGGCAGATGCAGGACAATCGGACAGGTCAGACTTTCAAGTACCCGGCAAATCTAGTTCTCGGAGCACTAAGATTCTGAATAACCTTACCATGCGTTCACAATGTAGATAGACCGGAGGTAGCCCCAGAGAGCTTGGAGATGTAACATCCATTGCAGAGGAGAAAACTTTGAACATAATTGCTGCAAATTAGGTATAACACCAATGGTATGTCGCAAAACACACTGGAAAAAAGGGAATAAATAAAAGCTGGTATTACTCAAAAGATATTTTGAAAGGAACTGACTATGCTAAAACCTATAACTTTAAAAAAGTGAGCTAAGTCAGCAGTATTAGATGCATTAAAGATGCAATGTACTAATTCACCGAATACAATATTTAGAGAAAAGTATAAGTCCAAAGAGAGTTCTCCAGATCGTATCTCTCAATGGAAGTCTTTATTTTCAAGACACAGATTTCAGTCAATGATCCTGCGTAGTAGGGATCATCCAAAGTAGCCAAACATAAAAACAGCCAACACGTGCTTCGTCTTGGGAAGATACCCAATGACTTCCTCAGGGCTACAACAGAAGAAAAAATACCACATAAGTTATCTTTAATGTAAGTTGTAATCCATTAGTAAATACCAAAGAGACACACATCAAATGTGATTGCAAACGACGAAGAATGAGTGATCAGCACAGAAAGAGCTTAAGGTGAAGGAAAACGTAAGTTGAAGAAAAAGATCACCAGAAAAAGCAGAAAAAAGATAGAGACCATCAGCCACCAAAATGTCTTATTATCCAATTCTACGACCATCCCAAGATCATAAGATATCCCTATGCAGTAGGTTATACTGACGTAACATACGGATAGTTTGAAAGTCTTATCCAAAGGTAAGGTGGATCCCATGGTGCAAAGTAGTCGCCTAAAATGGGTTAGTCAGAAGGATCTGTACGACTCACCCGAATTATTTTTATTTTTTTTGTCAAGATCACATCAAGAATGGCTTCACCGTGTTATTGTATGATCTCATATAATGACATTCTAAAGGAAGAAAGAAGTGCAACAAACAATAAGATAGGATACGAAATCAACTTCACATTGATTCAGAGGTAATTTTTTATTTTAGTTATTTTTTGGTGATTGAATTATATGTGAAGTTTTTAACGGATATTTTAAAATATTTGTCTTTTTTAGAACCGAGTCGCCTCATTATGCCAAGAGGCATATTTATTTTCACATGAGGCAAATTATATTGGTATTAGATCCAATATAAAAATAATGCGCTGAAAAAGAGGGGGTGTACAGCAGACAATAAAGATACATTGCGGTTGATCCAATAATGGTGGTATATTCGACAACCATATTATCACATCACCCAAGTATATTTAAGTTAATTTTCTCAAGCAACAAATTGAGTCACGAGTGGAGCACCATAATATACCTCTCGAGTACTTATGTTCACTCACGATGGCAAATACCTTAAGATAGTAGTATAGTTCCGTCGTGTATTGCGCATTCCATATAACATCAAGTTGAGGCCACAGTAAAAGATTTCTAAAATAGAACATATAAGACGATTAGATATCCAGTGTCAAGTTGCACTACATATAGCGGTGCTTACATGACGATATTCCAGGTCCAAAGTTTAGTCGAAATATATTTGGACCATAAATTGAGTCCAGCAGTATAGACAAACAGTCATTTGGATTGCTGATATACCACCCTCTTAGTAGATTCTGCTACAACAATCAATTAAAAACAGTACAATCCCATTCAGAGGATTATCTCACCCAGTCGTAATGTTCACCTTCGAAGGACTGAAATTAAAGTTCCAAAGTCAGTCATTGATAGGTTCTAAGTCTAAAACAAAATTTGATAAAAGACTTATGGCTCAGAATAAAGTAAGCCGTTTTACAATAATTAGTATAAAAGTATCCCAAACAATTTCGGCATTTTGTAAGCACATGGGCATATTCTAATCAAAATTCCCCCGTTTAGAGAAAAGCAGACATTCTCGCCACCATTAAGTCCAGTGGCACATTACTTTTATCTTATTTTATTTATGGCAGGTTTATAAGCGCCATCCCGGGTCAAAAGGCATGACGAAGTAAGAAGTATAAAGCTAATCAGCGTACAAGAAACGTGAGAGTTCACATCATATTCCCTCAAGTATCTACAATCGCAAGGTAATATTCAGATTTCGTGCTTACCAGGTCCCGGAGAGTACTCCCGCCATATTCAAACGTCATAAGTTAGTAAACCGAGTGCCTAGTAGCAAGTGTTTAAATACCAAAGGCTCCGCCTTTGATGTTCCATAATTAAAAATAAAGGACGGCTTGCTGTGTATCGCATTTCCAGCGAAAACCACAACAACAACCAGCGCCATCTTGGAGCAGGATATTGACACTCTTAGGCTTATATTATGCGTAAACAATAAGGTTTCTAAGGTCTTAACGTCTGCCATTCCCTTTTGTATAGAGTAGTGAACGATTTTCAATTTATTTAGACTCTTTTTGGAGATTATTAGCGGGCTCGTATCATATCCCGAGATAGCCCGCAATATTAATATCCGGATCCAATAAGTTGAAATTTATTCGTAACCCGAAATCGCTGTACAGTAATTGGGTTTAAAATGCCACTATATAATGTGGTAATCAGAACTGCCATTAAAATTAATAATTAGTTCCGATGGTAAAGATAATATATACTGTAAGTATTCCATAAGGTAAATGACGAGTAGAGTCAGATAGAAAGTGAAGAGGACACGGGAAAGGAGAGCAAAGAGTACTATATAAAGCACAGTATTATGTGATGCTAAGAGCATATAACATTCATAAATCAATAGATGTCCCAGCTGTATAACGTTTTTCTAAGATCTAACAGAAAAACAATACAGATCAGTCAAAATTTACAGAACATTATGTAAGAGCATATTTCGAAATAGATACATACATAATGTCATCCACATTTTTAAGGGCACAACAAAGATGGTTCACCAGATAATTACATATTATATGGAAAAGGGAGAACAATATTTTGACATAATTCATTTGATTCCAAATTAAATATAGACCAGAAACATTTGTCATTGTTATCCAACTGATGTTATACAGGTACAGAAATAGAACTAAACATCAAGGAAAGAGTGGAGTTCATGGTCTACATTAATTCCGCACTCCACAGCGCGTAATCTCAAAATCCAGAGAGCCTCACATTGTCTCAACTTGAGCATTCTATCACCACCTCGAGCATCATTATATACAACCTCAATACCAAAGAATTGGAAACCAAGTGAACCCCTTTGTGCCACACACGTTTTGGCATGGCAACCAATTGGGTATCCAATTGGGTATCTAGTATCTAGTTTTTTACTGCACGAAAATGTTCAGACATTCTATCTTAAAGAGACTAGATACTAGATACCCAATTGGTTGCCGTGCCAAAACGTGTCTGGCACAAAGGGGTTCACTTGGTTTCCAATTCTTTGGTATTGAGGTTGTATATAATGATGCTCGAGGTGGTGATAGAATGCTCAAGTTGAGACAATGTGAGGCTCGCTGGATTTTGAGATTACGCGCTGTGGAGTGTGGAATAAATGTAGACCATGAACTCCACTCATTCCTTGATGTTTAGTTCTATTTCTGTACCTGTATAACATCAGTTGGATAACAATGACAAATGTTTCTGGTCTATATTTAATTTGGAATCAAATGAATTATGTCAAAATATTGTTCTCCCTTTTCCATATAATATGTAATTATCTGGTGAACCATCTTTGTTGTGCCCTTAAAAATGTGGATGACATTATGTATCTATTTTGAAATATGCTCTTACATAATGTTCTGTAAATTTTGACTGATCTGTATTGTTTTTCTGTTAGATCTTAGAAAAACGTTATACAGCTGGGACATCTATTGATATGAATGTTATATGCTCTTAGCATCACATAATACTGTGCTGTATATAGTACTCTTTGCTCTCCTTTCCCGTGTCCTCTTCACTTTCTATCTGACTCTACTCGTCATTTACCTTATGGAATACTTACAGTATATATTATCTTTACCATCAGAACAAATTATTAATTTTAATGGCAGTTCGGATTACCACATGATATAGTGGCATTTTAAACCCAATTACTATACAGCGATTTCGGCTCACGAATAAATTTCAACTTATTGGATCCAAACATTAATATTGCGGGCTATCTCGGGGTATGATACGAGCCCGCTAATAATCTCCAAAAAGAGCCTAAATAAATTGAAAACCGTTCACTACTCTATACAAAAGGGAATGGCAGACGTTAAGACCTGTGAAACCTTATCGTTTACGCATAATATAAGCCTAAGAGTGTCAATATCCTGCTCCAAGTTGGCGCTGGTTGTTGTGGTCTTCGCTGGAAATGCGATACACAGCAAGCCGTCCTTTATTTTTAATTATGGAACATCAAAGGCAGAGCCTTTGGTATTTAAACACTTGCTACTAGGCACTCGGTTTACTAACCTATGCTGTTTGAATATGGCGGGAGTACTCTCCAGGACCTGGTAAGCACGAAACCTGAATATTACCTTGCGATTGTAGATACTTGAGGGAATATGATGTGAACTCTCACGTTTCTTGTACACTGATTAGCTTAATACTTCTTACTTCATCATGCCTTTTGACCCGGGATGGCGCTTATAAACCTGCCATAAATAAAATAAGATAAATGTAATGTGCCATTGGACTCAATGGTGGCGAGAATGTCTGCTTTTCTCTAAACGGGGGAATTTTGATTCGAATATGCCCATGTGCTTACAAAATGCCGAAATTGTTTGGGATACTTTTATGCTAATTATTGTAAAACGGCTTACTTTATTCTGAGCCATAAGTCTTTTATCAAATTTTGTTTTAGACTTAGAACCTATCAACGACTGACTTTGGACCTGTAATTTCAGTCCTTCGAAGGTGAACATTACGACTGGATGAGATAATCCTCTGAATTGGATTGTACTGTTTTTAATTGATTGTTGTAGCAGAATCTACTAAGAGGGTGGTATATCAGCAATCCAAATGACTGTTTGTCTATACTGCTGGACTCAATTTATGGTCCAAATATATTTCGACTAAACTTTGGACCTGGAATATCGTCATGTAATCACCGCTATATGTAGTGCAACTTGACACTGGATATCTAATCGTCTTATATGTTCTATTTTAGAAATCTTTTACTGTGGCCTCAACTTGATGTTATATGGAATGCGCAATACACGATGGAACTATACTACTATCTTAAGGTATTTGCCATCGTGAGTGAACATAAGTACTCGAGAGGTATATTATGGTGCTCCACTCGTGACTCAATTTGTTGCTTGCGAAAATTAACTTAAATATACTTGAGTGATGTGATAATATGGTTGTCGAATATACCACCATTATTGGATCAACCGCAATGTATCTTTATTGTCCGCTGTACCCCCCCTCTTTTTCAGCGCATTATTTTTTATATTGGATCTAATACCAATATAATTTGCCTCATGTGAAAATAAATATGCCTCTTGGCATAATGAGGCGACTCGGTTCTAAAAAAGACAAATATTTTAAAATATCCATTAAAAACTTCACGTATAATTCAATCACCTAAAAAATAACTAAAATAAAAAATTACCTCTGAATCAATGTGAAGTTGATTTCGTATCCTATCTTATTGTTTGTTGCACTTCTTTCTTTCTTTAGAATGTCATTATATGAGATCATACAATAACACGGTGAAGCCATTCTTGATGTGATCTTGACAAAAAAATATATATATTCGGGTGAGTCGTACAGATCCTTCTGACTAACCCATTTTAGGCGACTACTTTGCACCAGGGGATCCACCTTATCTTTGGATAAGACTTTCGAACTATCCGTATGTTACGTCAGTATAACCTACTGCATAGGGATATCTTATGATCTTGGGATGGTCGTAGAATTGGATAATAAGACATTTTGGTGGCTGATGGTCTCTATCTTTTTTCTGCTTTTTCTGGTGATCTTTTTCTTTAACTTACGTTTTTCTTCACCTTAAGCTCTTTCTGTGCTGATCACTCATTCTTCGTCGTTTGCAATCACATTTGATGTGTGTTTCTTTGGTATTTACTAATGGATTACAACTTACATTAAAGATAACTTATGTGGTATTTTTTCTTCTGTTGTAGCCCTGAGGAAGTCATTGGGTATCTTCCCAAGACGAAACATGTGTTGGCTGTTTTTATGTTTGGCTACTTTGGATGATCCCTACTACGCAGGATCATTGACTGAAATCTGTGTCTTGAAAATAAAGACTTCCATTGAAAGATACGATCTGGAGAACTCTCTTTGGACTTATACTTTTCTCTAAATATTGTATTAATTGCTCGGGAACTAAGTTCGTTTTGTAACTATTTCTTTCTGTGTATACAGAAGGAACCTTCTCTGGCACGTTAGTGATCGTTGCCTGTTTTTTCCCTAGAGCATCTGTTACTGATAATCTGCTTTTTTCACTCCTATTGGTTTTGCGCAAGACACTACCCAACCACGTATCGCAGCATTCTTACTAATTCACCGAAATGTATTGGGAGGCCGGTGTTTCAATGTACTTCACTGGATTTCCTTGCCACCTGCAATTCGAAAGTTTCTCGAGCAGAAGTCAGTGCCACTTATTTTTAAAATAATAGTGCTTTGAGTCTGCTTAGCTTGTTAAAATGGAAGTCCACAACAAGCTATTGTATCCTCATTGGGGAGGGGGAAAGAGAATAGTTATTTATTTATTTAATTATTCAGTTTTTTATATAGCACAAACATGACCCATTGGGTATCAGAGCGGTTCACAATTACATAGCAACAAACCTTTGTGACATTCAAAGAGAGGAGGCATCCAAACATAAACTAAACAAATAATTTGAATAGTCTGAGTAAAATTCTTCCATCCAAATGTAACACGTGGACTGAATCAATGCAATAATAACAAAATAAGTTCACTCATAAGTAAAGACACGATTATGTACATTAATGACATACTAGGGCATATACTTCTGACTGGTCATTTAGTAAATAACTTCCTTGTAAACTGGAGAGTTCTGTTATGCTACATCTTGAGCTCTTCTGTTATGCTATATCTAGGACTCTTCTGGAGAGAGCTGATTCCATACTCATAGGGACTAGGAGATATATTGACTAACAGATATCAATGTAATTGTTCTGTACTAGGCTATGGTAGGAATTTACTCATTTGATAGATCTTTGCTTCCTTCTTGAAGAATGATTGTGGCCGTGACTCTTCTAATGTTTGGATGAAGTGAGTTCCAGATTCTAGGGGCAGCTCCAGAGAAAGCTCTTTCATATGTTTACTTCTTCTGAAAGATAGGAGCTTTGGGATGGTCTGCCACCTCCACATATCTAATTTTCTGAACTGGGTACATCAGCATTTGTAGTGGAGCACTTTGTGTGTAATACAAGCCAGGTTAAGTTGAATTCTGGCACTGAGAGAAGTGGGCGAATTTCCTAGAACCTGTTATGAGTCTTGCAGCTGCATTGAGATAAGCTTTTAGTGAAGCTGTTGAGATCTTGGGTTATCCTGTCAGTGTTGATCCTCGAAATGACTAATGCCTGGACTGCAAGTCTGAGGTCTGATGATGCAATGAATAGTTTCAAGTTTCTAAAATAGCTCTAGTGAAAGTGGGCACTTTTAGCCATTGAGTTGATAGGTTTGCATGTTTAGATTCTTATCAAGTATAATTCCCATTGATTTGGTTGAGTCGACCAGGACCTGGGTGCAATTTAGAGCAGTGATCGTCTTGGTCTATTCCTTAACATCAGACAAGCTTTTTGGGGGGATATTAATAGGAATTCTGTTTTTTCCATGTTTAGTTTAAGGTGATTGCTAGTTAACCATTGTAAGGCCCCTCCAAATGCGTAATTGATTGTCTTGATCTCCTCTAATGATGAAACGTTAATATAAATCTGGGTGGTATCTGTATACAATGTGGACGGAAATGTTAGCAGTCTGTAGAATTGGTTCGACATATTCGTAAATAGTGATGGAAATAATGTTGAGCCTAGTGAAACTCCAATCGAATTAGGGGACGGCAATGAAAGATCTTTGTGTTCTGTTCTACAAGAAGGATTGAAATTAATCTAGCACAGTTCCCAATAACACCATTCTATTTTCTAGTAGGGCTAGCATTTTTTCATTGTTTACCATGCCAAAGGCAGATGACAAGTCAAGAAGAACTAATAGACATTTTTCGTTTTGATATAGTAATAGTAGAGCATCGTCCACTATATGAAATATTGCTGTAATTGTACTCTGACCTGGTTTGAACCCAGATTTGCAATAGTCTAGCAGATTAAATTTAGTAATGTGTTGACTCATCTGTTGCACACATTTTCTAGCAATTTGTTTAATAGGGGAATATTGGTCACTGGCAAAAAATTATTTGGGTTACCAGGGTTCCCTGTCAGTTTTTTTAAGATGGGGAGTACTTGTCCTGTTTTTAGGCAGTCTGGTAAGGAACCTTAAAACAAAGAAGCATTGATTATAGTTGTGCAAATGGAGATTACAATTAGGTAGACTTTTCTCAAACATTTTGAGAGGAGAGGATCATTGTAGTGGTTATTCAGTTTTATAGTAGAAAGGGTTTTGGCAAAATCGGTGTGGTCATATAGTTTGAAAGACGACCATTGTATTTGATTTTTAGGCTTTGCCTGTGAGGAGTCTATGTGATCATCATTTTGGAATGTCTACAGGCTGATGAGTATATCTGCAGCTATCTTGAGATCAGGCCAGGGCGACTGACGCTGGAATCTGGGGATCAGGGTTCGATCCCCGGCTCCGGCGGCAGGTTAGCCCAGCACCATGTGACTCTGGGCAATAGCTTGCTTAATCTTCCCGACGGCCCCCAGCGCCTAGAGACCCTAACGGGTGATTGTGCGCTATACAAATGTGGATTATTATTATTATTATTACTTTCCAGGGAGTTGGCTTTGGATGTAAAGAAGACTGAGAATTCCTCATAACTTAGATTCTGATGCGGTTTGGAAAGCTTCCCAACCAAATGGATTTAGGAATGCTTTGCAACAGAATCAGATCGGGGAAGTACAACCGACCGAGTACGATGCACCAGGATGCTTCCAGATAAAATGTGGTTGGACTCCCATTGACTTCAATGGGAGTCTTTGTTCCGACCGAATGCATAGACTCCCATTAAAGAAAGGGGTGGCTGGGGAAAATCGGTCACCCTGTGGCGGGCACCCCCTAGTGCCTGCCACACTGTGCATGACTGGTAAGTGAAGACCCATGGGTACCCCCACGGGTCCAATAGGGAAGGCTCCAGGTGCAGGAGGGCCCACTACAAGCCCCTAAAGCCTGAATCGAGTAGGATGGCCCAATTCGGGAAGGCTGTCAAAATCCAGCATCGTAATCGGTCGTTTGGAAATGCGGCCCGTAGAGGCGTACAATTCCACTCCTTATGGCTCGGTCATTCCAAATGCAATCGGGTTTGGATTGGGATATTCCTAATGCCTAATTCGCATCATTCTCAGTCAGTTGAAAACCTTTACAAGTTGCTTGGAAAGACACATTCCCGATCCGATTTGGTCAGAGCAAATGCCATTAGGAGGCCTTCCTAACCAAATCAAAATCATGCCTTTATATTGGTTCTTGCAAGGATTTGGACAGTTTATTAGATTGTTGTTTTATCATTTCAAAGAGCTTACAAGGTCAGTTTTTGGCATTATCTAGTTCCGTTCTAAAGACATCTTTTTTGGATCTGAGGATACTTTTGTTTTATGCGTTTCTAGTCTTTCTTAGGAGTTCAAGGTGGGGGGATGATGGATGCTGTCTCCATTTCCTTTCAGCTAGTCTCAGTTTTCGCTTTTCATCATATAGTGACCCATTAAACCAAGGATTTGTGTTTTTATTTATATATGATGTTCTTTTCAGTTTTAAAGGAGTGGTCAAGTTGATTATATTAATTTTCGTTGAATTATAGGGTTAGGAGGTTTGGTAACATTCACCATATTATTAGGCGGGTGTAGATCCCTCTATTAACATGCTACTAGTTTCTTATTGTTTGTCTTTAGTGTCCCGTACTCACTGGTAGAGTTTGACGGATTGCTGACCAATTTCAAGGATTATTTTGACAGCCTTTTCTCTGCAAATAATCCAGTCTAATGTAGCACCTTTTACATGAGTTGGGAGAGTGCAGACTTGTGCAAGGGATAGGTCTGCTAGGAGATCTTTGAGTACATTGACTTGATTATCATTAAGATTGTTCTAATGTAGATTGAAGCCATCTAGAAATATATCATTGGAATCAGTGGAGAATTTGCTGTAATGATCTCCATTAAATGGTCTATGAAAGGGCATTCACACCTGGGGGGTGATAAAATGCAAGTAATTCGCAAAGTTGAATATCTACAGTTTTTAAAGAAAGTTTGAGGTATTCACAGCAGTCCAAAGGGTCAGAGGGTAGTTGAGTAACAGAGAGATCAGAGCAATGCATGTAGGCGATACCTCCCCCGTTTTTGTCTAGTCTATTTAGCCTAACAGTGTTGTAGTTTGGAGGAACCAATAGACCCATGCAAGGGGAAGATGATGCAGGTCACATCGGTCTTCTTCAGGTCGTCTATCAGTCTATCAGTCCCAGTCTTATCTATCCCCTTACCTTAGTCAGGCACTACAGAGGTAAAAAACGATCAAGTCGATCAGGACCATGTGGAGGGAAATTCCGCCAACACGGAATGTAAATACTGTGGTGAGATATAAAACAATTCTAGAGATGTGATCCAAAATATCCTATCATTACTAATATACTGGTATTTCGAATCATCAAACCCTTCATACAGGTTTTGTCTCCAAACACTCAATGTTTCAAGCATCCCCATTAGCATCTACTTAATCAAAAATGTCCCTTTTGCCACATTATGGTTCCAAAAATTAAAAATAGACGTGTTTCATTAATTGCACTACTGTTGCCCAGGTATGTGTTTCACAACTCTCGTTGTCAAATATAGCACTAAGCATAGGCCATATCCAAATCCGCACTTAAAGCACCATCACTCACCGAGTTCATTGAATGATTAAACCCGAATTGGCTCCTGGCGGGAGGAGCTCCAAAGAACACAACCTGTGTTCCAAGAAAGAAGGGGGCGGTCGAGAGAATGTATAAGGTGCACATACAATGAGATATACCAATGCGCATGATGTCCCTTTACCTCATACTGCATGCCCCTCCTAAGTAGTAGAGTGTACATAACCTAAAGTATTAGCCCCCAAAGTTTGCGAAAGGATGCCCTTCCCACAATCGAGCGTCTCCGCATAGTGTTTGAAACGCAGGCTCTCGCGACCAACTGGTCATGCATTAAACGCCCCGGACATCTCTTACTGTTCAGATGCAGCCTCCTGCACCTCTCGTGCCAGTCCAGTGGTGCCGCGAAGGTGATTGTGGCACGCCTGCGCCTCCATTATAAGCGTGTTACCAACAGCAAACAGTCTGACTGCCGTAGCAGGCGCGTCTACGTCACGGCGCGCCTGCGTGACCCTGACGCTCGTGAGGGAATCATGGGAAATGTAGTAGCATTGGATATTAAGCCCTTTGATGTTAGTTCTGGCGTCCTGTATAAAGTAAGGACCGTATCTGCCTCCAAACCATGTAGCCTCAGGGATACACGGTAATGGCAATGGTAATTTTCCGGTCCCAGCAGCAGTAATCTGACTCCCAAACCAGCATAAGTATATGTTGGCAGGAATATCACAGGGGTTGGTCACCTCCTTACTTGAGCTAGAGGTATAGGATTGTGCACCGCTTAGTCCAAAGTTTTGTTTGTTTCCGTGCAACCAGGGTATCGTTCCCCGCCTGGAACGTGCTGAATACTCTCACGTAGCAGCTGTACTGCTATAGTATAGCTGTCACCCTGAGCACAAGTTTGTGCTGATCCTTCAGCAAAAGAATTTTATATCAAAATAAATGTTCGAATTTTTTTTTTTAAAGTTCATTCATAAGTGTCTTTATTGGCACTTTTCCATTAGTGCCGAAATAATAACTGTTCCCAATTTATAACATCCAATGCATTTCGGCAGGGTCTCCCGCCTTCATCAGGGAAATGTTTCTGAAAATTCAAAAAACTTTCAATCAGTTTCAATACCCACTTAACTAAAATATGCAAATCAAACTCGTTAAACACATGATTATATGAACGTAACCACCCATTTACAAACTTTAGCAATGACCTGTGCTTAAGTTCGAAACAAATCAGTGTTGTATATTTACATGCAATTCATTATTTCAACCTAATCTGATTACTCCATCTCTGTCGCTCGTTGCGCTTTTTATATCGTATCTTTAAACACACAAAAATATAATGCTGTGCCGCCCTCTAGTTGCTCTGTCGTTAAAGCCTGAGTTCTCTAACTTAACACATAGGTTTAAACTGCTCTTACCTCGACTAGTTTCTGACGAGTAACTCTCGGTAGTTTACAACGTGTGTAGACCATACAGGCTTCTACTTCCGTGTTTGTTTGAACGCGCTACGCCGCGCATGCGCTGATATGCTCTTTCAACGCGGGTTTTTATTAAAGACACACTATCCATTTAAGCAACATTAGACTAACATTGTCGGTTCGATCCCCAGCGGGGGTGAATGCTTAACCATGCTACTGCGCTATGCGCATAATTAATAAATCTAGATTGCCTGCTAAAAAATAATAATAATAAACCTATAATATCATCACAGGCTATGAAACAGTCAACATTGATTATAAGTAACACAAAAACTCTGTGCGTTCATTTAGCCCATTCGGCTTAAGGCTGTTCAGATAATATATCCAATGGTTCTCCTGTTTTAACAAATTGTTCTTGTTGATGGTCCCTTCTTTTTTCTCCAATGTTTCCAACACACAAACTCTCAATTGGCTTATGTGATGTTGCTTCACTGTAAAATGTTCTGCTACTGAAGATTTCGAAGATTTTGTGCGTATGTTGCTTTTATGTTCATTAACACAAATTTTGAGTTTTCTTTCGGTGTGCCCCACATATACATCTCCACAGGGACATTTGAGCATGTAGATTAAGTTCATTGAATCGCATGTTGCTTTTACTTTAAGATGGATTGGAAATCCCTTCCTTGGGTGTGTTATAGTTGTTCCCTTCATAATATTATGACAGGTGTTGCAATTAAGGCAGGGTACAGTGCCCCGATATGTGGGTTTTGTTTGTGGTTCTTTGATAGGTTTTAGGAAATCTGCTAAATTCTTTGCTCGTGTGTGAGCAAATACTGGTTCTTGAGTGAAGGCTCCTTGAAAATCCGGTGACATCTTCGTGATTTGGAAGGGCACTAAACAGTCATTACAAGAACAAATAGAAATTTTAAATACTAAAGTGGATAGAATAGGATTTACATGGAACATCAACGAAACGCAAATCCAATACTTGGATGTAGAAATCAGCAAAATATGTAAGAACCTTACCACTAATCTGTTTAGAAAAGCCACAGACATGAACATTAGTTCGAGACATCTTGCACTGATCTGGAGGGTATATGTATGCATGCTGGTCCAGTCCCTTCTTGGAATGGGTAATTGGTGAACCCTATATACTAGTTGATATTTATCATGCCTTACCCCGAGTCTTTTGTTATTTGATCAGGGCTTATTATTTGATGGATTTCGTTTTCTGGAGGTTGATCTCAAGCACTCTTTCCTCACAGAACAAATGAAATCTGTCCAACACCCTTTGAATCCCCATAGGGGATTTAGATACCAAGAGTGTATCGTCAGCAAACATCATGGCTGAGATTCTTCGGGAAGCTAATTTAGGGGCATCTAGATGTTTTTCTTGTGACAATACATTGATCAATGCTGAATAATGTAGGGGCGAGTACGCAGCCCTAGCGCATACCTTGTTTAATTGGTATGGGAGCCGATAAATTTCCATCCCTACCAAATCTTATTTGTGCGAAGTTGTTCTCATGCAATCGTTGAATAAGGTGTATAAGATACGCCGGAGCCCCCAACTCAAGTAAGACAGACCATAATTTTTCCCTAGGCACCAAGTCGAAGGCTGACCTCAGATCGACAAATATCAGGTACAGACTACCCCCCTCCAGACAAACCGTCTTCCAGTGGAGTAGTTGCAGTCTTAAAACTTGATCCAGAGTTGACAGTTTTTCCCTAAACCCTGCCTGGAGCGGAGAGAGAATACTCTCATCTTCTATCCAGGACTGGAGTCTGAGTAACAGGACTCGAGCAAAGATCTTTTGAGGGATATCTATTAAACTAATTGATCTGTAATTACTTGGCAATAAAGGCGAGCCCTTTTTAAAGATGGGTATTATTTCTGCGCCTGTCCAGCTTATAGGGATCTTCATACCCATCAAGATTGCATTGAAAATAACCCACAGATACGGGGCCCAAATATCTGGCTCACTCCTGAAGAGATCCCCAGGGGTCTTATCCAAACCAGTGGCTTTATCTGGGGCTATTTTCTCTATTGCAGCCTTTACTTCCTGCAGGGTTATAGTTGGCCAGGGGTATCATCCAAACGTTGATCACATAGGGGCAACTCTCGGTTCTCTGTTTCTTTGTACAAAGATTCAAAGTGTTCCCGCCAAACCTCTTCTCCTAGGGTCGGTTCTAGTGCTCTTCTTGGTACCGTTGAACCTGAATTTACAATTCCCCAGAAAGTTCTCATATCTCTTTCCCCAAGAGAAGTTTTCAATAAATCCCAGTTTTCCAGTTCCCACCTATGTTTAGCTCCCTGGACAGCCTCCTCATAAGACCTTCTCCGAGTTTTGATTTGAGGGCGATCATTTAATTTAATTGAGGCCACCAGTGCGCTTTTGGCTTTCCGACAAAATGAATTGTACCATGGTGGGGGCGCAGGCCTACCGTTTTTTTTAGGTTTGCCTGGGAAAAAAAATCTAATACTATTTTCTTTAATTTTTCAAGGTTAAGCCTGATCGCCTCTTTATCCATGCGGTCCCTATTTAGATTATATAGGGTAGAGGCTTCTAAAAACACCGGTAAAAGAGCATCATAAAGGGTGCCCATATTTTCCTGCGATTTAATAAAATTGACCCGTCGTACTCGCCTCCTGCAGTTGGAAACTGTTAGCCCCTGATCGTTATGAGAATCAGCACAATACAGTGCATTTGGGGTAACTGTGTGGAGGTCAACTACTAATACGTCATGGTCGCTGTCAATACGGGGAAAAATTCTAAAATCAAGCATCCTGTCCCAGTAGTTAGTATTTAGCAGGATGTAGTCCAGTATAAACCCTCGATCTTTACTATGGAATGTAGAGGCAGATGATGTGTCAGAGAGTGATCTGCCATTGCATGCTCTCAGTGCGTGATTTAAAATAAGGCAATTCATCTGGATTACCAGAGGTGTCCATTTGGACACCAGTGGGCAGCCAGATTCCGGGATTTCATGGAGGGGATCCTCCTCGGAGATACTATCACAGTTCAAGCCCTCTAAGGGCTCGAACTGGCAGTTGAAGTCCCCTCCTAATATAACCTTGTTTTTTGCAGGGGTGCTAGATAGAACTATATCGAGCTCCTCGAGGGTGGGAGACTCCTTTCCTCTCGGTGTGGGTCTTGAATAAACATTGATCAGTGTAATGGGGCTGTGTAGTGAAAACTGCAGCTGTACGCATAATATGTCTCTAGAAAATGTATCTAATTGGACTGCCGTGCAGCCAAGATGGACTCCCACCCATATAACTAATCCCCCCGAGGGTCTTCAAACACCCGCATAGATTGCCGGAATATGGAATGAAGCAAACCCTTGCATGGTGACTTCACTTCCTGCCCATGTTTCCTGGAGCATACAAATGTCATGTTCTGCAATAAAAGATCTCCACTCCGGGTCATCTAATTTACTATTCAGACCTGCTATATTCCAGGACAGGATTTTTGTAATTTCTTCACTGGCTGCTTTCGTATTAACATCCTTCAGTGCCCGGAGATGGCAATTCTTTGGTCCTACATTTGGGGCTACATACACATCTACCTTCCCTGAGCTTCTCGCAACTGAGGAGCAAGGAGGACCAGCTAACGGGGCGAGCTCATCCCATATTGGGATACTGGATCGGGAACCGCTCAAGTACTCTCCGCCCAGATCTTCCTGCCTAGGGGGATAGGGCTCAGGGAAGCACACCCCATTTTCAAGATCATCTAAGTTTGCCAGCTTCGCCTCCTGTGCTGCTACTGGGTCTGCCAACTGTCAATCTACCCCTTCAAGGGGGCTAAACCTATTACCAATAGGTAAATTGAAGGTATGTTGATTTGTCCAGTTTTGGCCGGTATTTGACGAGAAGTGATTAGTATTAGAGGCTTTCCATCTCATATGGTTACAATGCTCGTGCCTCGGTGGTGATTTGGGAGGGTAGAAAAAGCCCAAAGGAAGTAAAAAAATATTACCTGGGTTCATACCCAACACAGATGTTAAAATTCTTTCAGTAACAGCAGGATTTCTAAAATTAATGACTATGCAATTGCCATGAATATCTTTGCAAAAACAACAAGTGATGGACTGAATGTGGATCAATGTCACACACTCCCCCAGTCAAAAGATCTGGGCCCAAATCCATCGTTTTTTTGCACTCCACACCACCCTGGGTTAGACAATGGCGATATGCAAATCAGCTCTGACCCTGTTGCCCCATGGGAACAGTCCAGTCCGAACTACAAAAGCCATGTCCTTCCCAGAACGGAATCAAGCATCCGAGGACCGGACCGGTTTCGAGGTAACACCTCTCTTCAGCCCGGCTAGCTTGATTCCAGTGGTGTGGAGTGCCTGGGACCCACGTCTGGGCATCCCCAGCGCACTTAGGGCGGCAATTGCAAAAACAACAAGTGATGGACTGAATGTGGATCAATGTCACACACTCCCCCAGTCAAAAGATCTGGGCCCAAATCCATCGTTTTTTTGCACTCCACACCACCCTGGGTTAGACAATGGCGATATGCAAATCAGCTCTGACCCTGTTGCCCCATGGGAACAGTCCAGTCCGAACTACAAAAGCCATGTCCTTCCCAGAACGGAATCAAGCATCCGAGGACCGGACCGGTTTCGAGGTAACACCTCTCTTCAGCCCGGCTAGCTTGATTCCAGTGGTGTGGAGTGCCTGGGACCCACGTCTGGGCATCCCCAGCGCACTTAGGGCGGCAATTGCAAAAACAACAAGTGATGGACTGAATGTGGATCAATGTCACACACTCCCCCAGTCAAAAGATCTGGGCCCAAATCCATCGTTTTTTTGCACTCCACACCACCCTGGGTTAGACAATGGCGATATGCAAATCAGCTCTGACCCTGTTGCCCCATGGGAACAGTCCAGTCCGAACTACAAAAGCCATGTCCTTCCCAGAACGGAATCAAGCATCCGAGGACCGGACCGGTTTCGAGGTAACACCTCTCTTCAGCCCGGCTAGCTTGATTCCAGTGGTGTGGAGTGCCTGGGACCCACGTCTGGGCATCCCCAGCGCACTTAGGGCGGCAATTGCAAAAACAACAAGTGATGGACTGAATGTGGATCAATGTCACACACTCCCCCAGTCAAAAGATCTGGGCCCAAATCCATCGTTTTTTTGCACTCCACACCACCCTGGGTTAGACAATGGCGATATGCAAATCAGCTCTGACCCTGTTGCCCCATGGGAACAGTCCAGTCCGAACTACAAAAGCCATGTCCTTCCCAGAACGGAATCAAGCATCCGAGGACCGGACCGGTTTCGAGGTAACACCTCTCTTCAGCCCGGCTAGCTTGATTCCAGTGGTGTGGAGTGCCTGGGACCCACGTCTGGGCATCCCCAGCGCACTTAGGGCGGCAATTGCAAAAACAACAAGTGATGGACTGAATGTGGATCAATGTCACACACTCCCCCAGTCAAAAGATCTGGGCCCAAATCCATCGTTTTTTTGCACTCCACACCACCCTGGGTTAGACAATGGCGATATGCAAATCAGCTCTGACCCTGTTGCCCCATGGGAACAGTCCAGTCCGAACTACAAAAGCCATGTCCTTCCCAGAACGGAATCAAGCATCCGAGGACCGGACCGGTTTCGAGGTAACACCTCTCTTCAGCCCGGCTAGCTTGATTCCAGTGGTGTGGAGTGCCTGGGACCCACGTCTGGGCATCCCCAGCGCACTTAGGGCGGCAATTGCAAAAGCAACAAGTGATGGACTGAATGTGGATCAATGTCACACACTCCCCCAGTCAAAAGATCTGGGCCCAAATCCATCGTTTTTTTGCACTCCACACCACCCTGGGTTAGACAATGGCGATATGCAAATCAGCTCTGACCCTGTTGCCCCATGGGAACAGTCCAGTCCGAACTACAAAAGCCATGTCCTTCCCAGAACGGAATCAAGCATCCGAGGACCGGACCGGTTTCGAGGTAACACCTCTCTTCAGCCCGGCTAGCTTGATTCCAGTGGTGTGGAGTGCCTGGGACCCACGTCTGGGCATCCCCAGCGCACTTAGGGCGGCAATTGCAAAAACAACAAGTGATGGACTGAATGTGGATCAATGTCACACACTCCCCCAGTCAAAAGATCTGGGCCCAAATCCATCGTTTTTTTGCACTCCACACCACCCTGGGTTAGACAATGGCGATATGCAAATCAGCTCTGACCCTGTTGCCCCATGGGAACAGTCCAGTCCGAACTACAAAAGCCATGTCCTTCCCAGAACGGAATCAAGCATCCGAGGACCGGACCGGTTTCGAGGTAACACCTCTCTTCAGCCCGGCTAGCTTGATTCCAGTGGTGTGGAGTGCCTGGGACCCACGTCTGGGCATCCCCAGCGCACTTAGGGCGGCAATTGCAAAAACAACAAGTGATGGACTGAATGTGGATCAATGTCACACACTCCCCCAGTCAAAAGATCTGGGCCCAAATCCATCGTTTTTTTGCACTCCACACCACCCTGGGTTAGACAATGGCGATATGCAAATCAGCTCTGACCCTGTTGCCCCATGGGAACAGTCCAGTCCGAACTACAAAAGCCATGTCCTTCCCAGAACGGAATCAAGCATCCGAGGACCGGACCGGTTTCGAGGTAACACCTCTCTTCAGCCCGGCTAGCTTGATTCCAGTGGTGTGGAGTGCCTGGGACCCACGTCTGGGCATCCCCAGCGCACTTAGGGCGGCAATTGCTAAAACAACAAGTGTCGGACTGGACTGTTCCCATGGGGCAACAGGGTCAGAGCTGATTTGCATATCGCCATTGTCTAACCCAGGGTGGTGTGGAGTGCAAAAAAACGATGGATTTGGGCCCAGATCTTTTGACTGGGGGAGTGTGTGACATTGATCCACATTCAGTCCATCACTTGTTGTTTTTGCAATTGCCGCCCTAAGTGCGCTGGGGATGCCCAGACGTGGGTCCCAGGCACTCCACACCACTTGGAGTCAAGCTAGCCGGGCTGAAGAGAGGTGTTACCTCGAAACCGGTCCGGTCCTCGGATGCTTGATTCCGTTCTGGGAAGGACATGGCTTTTGTAGTTCGGACTGGACTGTTCCCATGGGGCAACAGGGTCAGAGCTGATTTGCATATCGCCATTGTCTAACCCAGGGTGGTGTGGAGTGCAAAAAAACGATGGATTTGGGCCCAGATCTTTTGACTGGGGGAGTGTGTGACATTGATCCACATTCAGTCCATCACTTGTTGTTTTTGCAATTGCCGCCCTAAGTGCGCTGGGGATGCCCAGACGTGGGTCCCAGGCACTCCACACCACTTGGAGTCAAGCTAGCCGGGCTGAAGAGAGGTGTTACCTCGAAACCGGTCCGGTCCTCGGATGCTTGATTCCGTTCTGGGAAGGACATGGCTTTTGTAGTTCGGACTGGACTGTTCCCATGGGGCAACAGGGTCAGAGCTGATTTGCATATCGCCATTGTCTAACCCAGGGTGGTGTGGAGTGCAAAAAAACGATGGATTTGGGCCCAGATCTTTTGACTGGGGGAGTGTGTGACATTGATCCACATTCAGTCCATCACTTGTTGTTTTTGCAATTGCCGCCCTAAGTGCGCTGGGGATGCCCAGACGTGGGTCCCAGGCACTCCACACCACTTGGAGTCAAGCTAGCCGGGCTGAAGAGAGGTGTTACCTCGAAACCGGTCCGGTCCTCGGATGCTTGATTCCGTTCTGGGAAGGACATGGCTTTTGTAGTTCGGACTGGACTGTTCCCATGGGGCAACAGGGTCAGAGCTGATTTGCATATCGCCATTGTCTAACCCAGGGTGGTGTGGAGTGCAAAAAAACGATGGATTTGGGCCCAGATCTTTTGACTGGGGGAGTGTGTGACATTGATCCACATTCAGTCCATCACTTGTTGTTTTTGCAATTGCCGCCCTAAGTGCGCTGGGGATGCCCAGACGTGGGTCCCAGGCACTCCACACCACTTGGAGTCAAGCTAGCCGGGCTGAAGAGAGGTGTTACCTCGAAACCGGTCCGGTCCTCGGATGCTTGATTCCGTTCTGGGAAGGACATGGCTTTTGTAGTTCGGACTGGACTGTTCCCATGGGGCAACAGGGTCAGAGCTGATTTGCATATCGCCATTGTCTAACCCAGGGTGGTGTGGAGTGCAAAAAAACGATGGATTTGGGCCCAGATCTTTTGACTGGGGGAGTGTGTGACATTGATCCACATTCAGTCCATCACTTGTTGTTTTTGCAATTGCCGCCCTAAGTGCGCTGGGGATGCCCAGACGTGGGTCCCAGGCACTCCACACCACTTGGAGTCAAGCTAGCCGGGCTGAAGAGAGGTGTTACCTCGAAACCGGTCCGGTCCTCGGATGCTTGATTCCGTTCTGGGAAGGACATGGCTTTTGTAGTTCGGACTGGACTGTTCCCATGGGGCAACAGGGTCAGAGCTGATTTGCATATCGCCATTGTCTAACCCAGGGTGGTGTGGAGTGCAAAAAAACGATGGATTTGGGCCCAGATCTTTTGACTGGGGGAGTGTGTGACATTGATCCACATTCAGTCCATCACTTGTTGTTTTTGCAATTGCCGCCCTAAGTGCGCTGGGGATGCCCAGACGTGGGTCCCAGGCACTCCACACCACTTGGAGTCAAGCTAGCCGGGCTGAAGAGAGGTGTTACCTCGAAACCGGTCCGGTCCTCGGATGCTTGATTCCGTTCTGGGAAGGACATGGCTTTTGTAGTTCGGACTGGACTGTTCCCATGGGGCAACAGGGTCAGAGCTGATTTGCATATCGCCATTGTCTAACCCAGGGTGGTGTGGAGTGCAAAAAAACGATGGATTTGGGCCCAGATCTTTTGACTGGGGGAGTGTGTGACATTGATCCACATTCAGTCCATCACTTGTTGTTTTTGCAATTGCCGCCCTAAGTGCGCTGGGGATGCCCAGACGTGGGTCCCAGGCACTCCACACCACTTGGAGTCAAGCTAGCCGGGCTGAAGAGAGGTGTTACCTCGAAACCGGTCCGGTCCTCGGATGCTTGATTCCGTTCTGGGAAGGACATGGCTTTTGTAGTTCGGACTGGACTGTTCCCATGGGGCAACAGGGTCAGAGCTGATTTGCATATCGCCATTGTCTAACCCAGGGTGGTGTGGAGTGCAAAAAAACGATGGATTTGGGCCCAGATCTTTTGACTGGGGGAGTGTGTGACATTGATCCACATTCAGTCCATCACTTGTTGTTTTTGCAATTGCCGCCCTAAGTGCGCTGGGGATGCCCAGACGTGGGTCCCAGGCACTCCACACCACTTGGAGTCAAGCTAGCCGGGCTGAAGAGAGGTGTTACCTCGAAACCGGTCCGGTCCTCGGATGCTTGATTCCGTTCTGGGAAGGACATGGCTTTTGTAGTTCGGACTGGACTGTTCCCATGGGGCAACAGGGTCAGAGCTGATTTGCATATCGCCATTGTCTAACCCAGGGTGGTGTGGAGTGCAAAAAAACGATGGATTTGGGCCCAGATCTTTTGACTGGGGGAGTGTGTGACATTGATCCACATTCAGTCCATCACTTGTTGTTTTTGCAATTGCCGCCCTAAGTGCGCTGGGGATGCCCAGACGTGGGTCCCAGGCACTCCACACCACTTGGAGTCAAGCTAGCCGGGCTGAAGAGAGGTGTTACCTCGAAACCGGTCCGGTCCTCGGATGCTTGATTCCGTTCTGGGAAGGACATGGCTTTTGTAGTTCGGACTGGACTGTTCCCATGGGGCAACAGGGTCAGAGCTGATTTGCATATCGCCATTGTCTAACCCAGGGTGGTGTGGAGTGCAAAAAAACGATGGATTTGGGCCCAGATCTTTTGACTGGGGGAGTGTGTGACATTGATCCACATTCAGTCCATCACTTGTTGTTTTTGCAATTGCCGCCCTAAGTGCGCTGGGGATGCCCAGACGTGGGTCCCAGGCACTCCACACCACTTGGAGTCAAGCTAGCCGGGCTGAAGAGAGGTGTTACCTCGAAACCGGTCCGGTCCTCGGATGCTTGATTCCGTTCTGGGAAGGACATGGCTTTTGTAGTTCGGACTGGACTGTTCCCATGGGGCAACAGGGTCAGAGCTGATTTGCATATCGCCATTGTCTAACCCAGGGTGGTGTGGAGTGCAAAAAAACGATGGATTTGGGCCCAGATCTTTTGACTGGGGGAGTGTGTGACATTGATCCACATTCAGTCCATCACTTGTTGTTTTTGCAATTGCCGCCCTAAGTGCGCTGGGGATGCCCAGACGTGGGTCCCAGGCACTCCACACCACTTGGAGTCAAGCTAGCCGGGCTGAAGAGAGGTGTTACCTCGAAACCGGTCCGGTCCTCGGATGCTTGATTCCGTTCTGGGAAGGACATGGCTTTTGTAGTTCGGACTGGACTGTTCCCATGGGGCAACAGGGTCAGAGCTGATTTGCATATCGCCATTGTCTAACCCAGGGTGGTGTGGAGTGCAAAAAAACGATGGATTTGGGCCCAGATCTTTTGACTGGGGGAGTGTGTGACATTGATCCACATTCAGTCCATCACTTGTTGTTTTTGCAATTGCCGCCCTAAGTGCGCTGGGGATGCCCAGACGTGGGTCCCAGGCACTCCACACCACTTGGAGTCAAGCTAGCCGGGCTGAAGAGAGGTGTTACCTCGAAACCGGTCCGGTCCTCGGATGCTTGATTCCGTTCTGGGAAGGACATGGCTTTTGTAGTTCGGACTGGACTGTTCCCATGGGGCAACAGGGTCAGAGCTGATTTGCATATCGCCATTGTCTAACCCAGGGTGGTGTGGAGTGCAAAAAAACGATGGATTTGGGCCCAGATCTTTTGACTGGGGGAGTGTGTGACATTGATCCACATTCAGTCCATCACTTGTTGTTTTTGCAATTGCCGCCCTAAGTGCGCTGGGGATGCCCAGACGTGGGTCCCAGGCACTCCACACCACTTGGAGTCAAGCTAGCCGGGCTGAAGAGAGGTGTTACCTCGAAACCGGTCCGGTCCTCGGATGCTTGATTCCGTTCTGGGAAGGACATGGCTTTTGTAGTTCGGACTGGACTGTTCCCATGGGGCAACAGGGTCAGA
This sequence comes from Lissotriton helveticus, assembly GCF_964261635.1. Classification (NCBI taxonomy): domain Eukaryota; kingdom Metazoa; phylum Chordata; class Amphibia; order Caudata; family Salamandridae; genus Lissotriton; species Lissotriton helveticus. The sequence continues at coordinate 44,234,010 of NC_136064.1, read as the reverse complement.
GCTGATTTGCATATCGCCATTGTCTAACCCAGGGTGGTGTGGAGTGCAAAAAAACGATGGATTTGGGCCCAGATCTTTTGACTGGGGGAGTGTGTGACATTGATCCACATTCAGTCCATCACTTGTTGTTTTTGCAATTGCCGCCCTAAGTGCGCTGGGGATGCCCAGACGTGGGTCCCAGGCACTCCACACCACTTGGAGTCAAGCTAGCCGGGCTGAAGAGAGGTGTTACCTCGAAACCGGTCCGGTCCTCGGATGCTTGATTCCGTTCTGGGAAGGACATGGCTTTTGTAGTTCGGACTGGACTGTTCCCATGGGGCAACAGGGTCAGAGCTGATTTGCATATCGCCATTGTCTAACCCAGGGTGGTGTGGAGTGCAAAAAAACGATGGATTTGGGCCCAGATCTTTTGACTGGGGGAGTGTGTGACATTGATCCACATTCAGTCCATCACTTGTTGTTTTTGCAATTGCCGCCCTAAGTGCGCTGGGGATGCCCAGACGTGGGTCCCAGGCACTCCACACCACTTGGAGTCAAGCTAGCCGGGCTGAAGAGAGGTGTTACCTCGAAACCGGTCCGGTCCTCGGATGCTTTATTCCGTTCTGGGAAGGACATGGCTTTTGTAGTTCGGACTGGACTGTTCCCATGGGGCAACAGGGTCAGAGCTGATTTGCATATCGCCATTGTCTAACCCAGGGTGGTGTGGAGTGCAAAAAAACGATGGATTTGGGCCCAGATCTTTTGACTGGGGGAGTGTGTGACATTGATCCACATTCAGTCCATCACTTGTTGTTTTTGCAATTGCCGCCCTAAGTGCGCTGGGGATGCCCAGACGTGGGTCCCAGGCACTCCACACCACTTGGAGTCAAGCTAGCCGGGCTTAAGAGAGGTGTTACCTCGAAACCGGTCCGGTCCTCGGATGCTTGATTCCGTTCTGGGAAGGACATGGCTTTTGTAGTTCGGACTGGACTGTTCCCATGGGGCAACAGGGTCAGAGCTGATTTGCATATCGCCATTGTCTAACCCAGGGTGGTGTGGAGTGCAAAAAAACGATGGATTTGGGCCCAGATCTTTTGACTGGGGGAGTGTGTGACATTGATCCACATTCAGTCCATCACTTGTTGTTTTTGCAATTGCCGCCCTAAGTGCGCTGGGGATGCCCAGACGTGGGTCCCAGGCACTCCACACCACTTGGAGTCAAGCTAGCCGGGCTGAAGAGAGGTGTTACCTCGAAACCGGTCCGGTCCTCGGATGCTTGATTCCGTTCTGGGAAGGACATGGCTTTTGTAGTTCGGACTGGACTGTTCCCATGGGGCAACAGGGTCAGAGCTGATTTGCATATCGCCATTGTCTAACCCAGGGTGGTGTGGAGTGCAAAAAAACGATGGATTTGGGCCCAGATCTTTTGACTGGGGGAGTGTGTGACATTGATCCACATTCAGTCCATCACTTGTTGTTTTTGCAATTGCCGCCCTAAGTGCGCTGGGGATGCCCAGACGTGGGTCCCAGGCACTCCACACCACTTGGAGTCAAGCTAGCCGGGCTGAAGAGAGGTGTTACCTCGAAACCGGTCCGGTCCTCGGATGCTTGATTCCGTTCTGGGAAGGACATGGCTTTTGTAGTTCGGACTGGACTGTTCCCATGGGGCAACAGGGTCAGAGCTGATTTGCATATCGCCATTGTCTAACCCAGGGTGGTGTGGAGTGCAAAAAAACGATGGATTTGGGCCCAGATCTTTTGACTGGGGGAGTGTGTGACATTGATCCACATTCAGTCCATCACTTGTTGTTTTTGCAATGAATATCTTTGCGGCGTTGACCAATCCAGCCCACCCTTCTCGTAGATAAAATGTTATCTGGGCTTTCGTAACAGAAGTCGCTATGGTTGTTAGCCAATGTACACTTTTGTTTTTTAGCTCTTGGTGAGATTCTGTCTGACCCTTTCTTAGCTCGGGTATCCCTGCCAGAATCAACACATACAGGGTTGATGCCGGCGGGAGATTTAATATTTGGAGGTTTTGAAAGATGGTCAATTTGTTCAGACAGAAAACCTGCAACTGTTTGCCCTTTTCCAGCAATATTTCCAGATTCCCCAGCACTACCTGTTACTATTTGTTGGCCCGTTTTTCCCTATGCTTGATTTGTGATAAGATTATCAACCCCTTTTTCCATTGTAATCTTCGCCTGTAGTTGTGCGCCTGGAATTATGTTAATTATTGGCAATAGTACTCTTCTGCTCGTGGTTGTATTGGGTTTGTCTCTCATTTGCATGTTTGTAATATTACCACTAGGGTTATTCTCCTGACGAGACTTGCTCTTAGTGGCTGCTCCTGTGACCAATATTGATTTTAGACCCTCCAGCCTTTCTAATATGGGCCTTAGTTCCTCCTTAATGATGGCTCTCAACTGGCTCTGTAAATTAGTCACCAAGGCTGATACCCACCCGGGCTGTTCATCAGTTTGTACAGTGTGGTTTCCTGCCAAATTAGTCATCGGAGATTTTACCAAATCTACAGTGTTAGCTTGTATTTTTTTCCGCTTTGTTGGTGGCTTGCTTTTGGTCTTGGCTTAGCTTTGGTATTTCTATCCAGCCTAGGGCGGGTACTACCTATCTGGAGATCCCTATTTATGGTTTCTACGTCTGTAGGTATGTCACTTGAGAGCTCATGTAATGATGGTTCTGTTTCATCAGGGGAATGGGGAATCAATGTACTAGAGGCTAGGTTAGGTGTAATCGATAGCCTCTTTTCCGTTCTTTCAATTTCAGTAGCTACTGCCCCCAAGGCTTTTACTAGCATCCTGTCAATTGATGTTTGTTTCTGGATAGGTGTATGCTGAGGTGGTGGCAGCTACTTTTCTGGACAAACCTTTTTTCCCATTTTACAATATACCAGGTCAGAGGAGGGAGTAGAAAAAGAGTAGTGATTAAAGTATAAAATAGTTATGCTAACACAGAAAAACAAAACTTGTATTTAGCAATATGTCCTTAAAACTTTGTACATGTCCTTGTGTGAGTAAAGTTAGCAATTAAGTAAGATAATAATTCCCAATGGCTTGGGGCCGAATACAATTTCGACAGTACCTTGTTGAACGTTGTTTCTATTGCCAGGAGTAAGGGGGGTGGCCCAGCCCGGCCTCTTCTGGCCCCTGATGGCCACAGATGGCCCGCCCTTTGCCCGGGTTTAGGCCGGCGCTGCCCGCGTGCGTCTCCGGTGGCGGGAAGCGTTCCTCCATTTTGTAGTGCCTCCGGGCGCAGCCAGGCACGTCACAGGTGCGCCGATGATCCCAGGGGCACCTGGGGGATGGAGTCCAAAGCTGTTGCCCTCACGGTGCTCGCATTGGTGGAAAAAAGCCCCACAGCCGTTTCCCTCATGGCAGGAGCTTCAAGGAGCCAGGTCCGGTCGGATTAATTGTCCCCAACTGAGCGCTCGGTGCTCTCCTCTTTGTAGCGCCTCCAGGCACAGCCAGGCACGTCACCGGTGCGCCAATGATCCCAGGGGCACCTGGGGGATGGAGTCCCCAGCCGTTGCCCTCACGGCGCTCGCGTTGGTGGAAAAAAGCTCCACAGCCGTTTCCCTCATAGCAGGAGCTTCAAGGAGCCAGGTCCGGTCGGATTAATTGTCCCCAACTGAGCGCTCGGTGCTCTCCTCTTTGTAGCGCCTCCAGGTGCAGCCAGGCACGTCACCGGTGCGCCAATGATCCCAGGGGCACCTGGGGGATGGAGTCCCCAGCCGTTGCCCTCACGGCGCTCGCGTTGGTGGAAAAAAGCCCGACAGCCGTTTCCCTCACGGCAGGAGCTTCAAGGAGCCAGGTCCGGTCAGAAATAAGGCTCTGCTGTCATCCATGCCCTGGGTTCCCAAGTGTGTTTTTTCTTCGACCGTCCACCTTAAAACTTTTGCGGTATGACCCGCTTCAATAGAGTGTGACTTCAGCCTCGTATTAGATCTGCCACATGTAATCGTGCTGCGATGTTCCGTTATGTGTGTCTTTACCTTCCTGCTGGTCATACCCACATACTGCTTAGCACATGGGCACGTGATCAATTAGATCACACCCTGCGAATTACAATTGGTGTGTGCTCTCTGTTCCCAATGAGTGGGTATACCCAGGTCAATACACTTAGTGTCTGTAGTGAGATGGCAAACACTGCAAGAGCCGCATTTAAAGTGCCCGACTACAGGCGGCAAACCAGTGATGGTGGCCAATCGCCCCGGTGTACGTGGTACCCTAGGTCTAGTGTGAATCAAAATATCTTTGAGGTTTTGACTCCGTCTGAAAGAAAACAAAGGTTTTTCCACAGCCAAACTGCCAGAGTTAAGAATCTTCCAATTTTTAAGTAGTGTCCGTCTTATTTGTTGGGAGGCTGTATTGAATGTCGATACAAAGACAGGTTTATTAACTTCTGATCTCTTTGTTTTTGTTAATAAAGATTCCCAAGCGACATTCGATGCTCCCTTCTTGGCATGTTTTATGATCCTTGTTGGATAACCCCTTTTGTGTAGTTTTTTAGACAGGAGGTATGCCTCCTCTGTAAAATCACTACCTCCAGAACAATTTCATCAAATGCGGAAGAATTGCGCATTGACCTGGGGTGAAAGCTATTGAAAGCTAATAGTGCATTTTTGTCTGTGGGCTTGTGGTACACTTTTGTGTGTAGTAACACACCTCTAGGTTCAATGACCAAATCCAGAAAAGAGAGGCTAGTTTTGGTGGTCATGGACCTGAAATGCAGCAGCAGATTTATGCTGCTAAGCCATTCCAGAAACAAGTCCACTGAGGGTTTGCCACCCTTCCATATGACTAAGACGTCATCAATGTAGCAACGCCACAGCCTCAAATGAGACCTCCACGGGTAAGCATTATCATAGATGATTGAGTGCTCAAAGGCACCTACGTATAGACCTGCCAGGCTTGGCGCGAAAACGCTGCCCATGGAAGTCCCATAAGTCCAAAGATACATGGTGCCAGCACCTTCAAAAAACGTTTTTTGTAAGAGCAATTTCTGCGAGATGCAGGATAAATGCCCTGGGTGTTTGGTACTGCCAATCCTCCGAAAAAAGAATATCATCTAATACCCGCAGAGTTTCCCTCTGGGGAATATTTGTATGCAAGGCCTCGATATCGAGGCCTATGAGAAATTCCGTCTTCGGGTCAAATGGCATATCTTTGAGATGGTTTAAGATATCCAAAGTATCTCTTAAATAAGCTGGAAGTTTCTGAACCAAGAGTTTCAAGAAAAAATCACAAAATTGTGATAGAGGTTCCAGCAGCGACCCCATCCCGGAGACGATCGGTCTCCCGGGAGGGGGTCTCGCTGGTTTGTGAATTTTTGAGAGAATGTAAAATTGGGGTGTTTTGGGTTGTTTGTTCACTAAGAAGTTAGCCTCATGATCAGAAATCCAATCATTGGATCTTGCTTCTTCCACTACAGTCACAATCTCCCGGGTGATATCCTCAGTGGGGTCCACAGAAAGTTTCAAATAGTTTCTCTCATCCGCAAGAAGGCGGGTGCATTCATCATTATATATGGTTCTGTCCAGAACCACTGCTTCCCCGCCCTTGTCGGCGGGTTTCAGAATGATCTCTTCACAATCCATAAGTTCTTTAAGGGCCAGTTTCTCAGAGTTAGAAATATTAGAAAAAGAGCAAAACTGAGACAAGCTCAGTGTCTCCAGATCATTTACCACTGCCTGTTCGAAGGTAGCCACCTCCGGGGGTAACACTGTGAGTTGGGGAGTGAATGTAGATTTTGGCCGAAAGGGGGTATCACCACTGTGGGGATCCACAAACTCTTTATCTTGAATGAAAACCCTTAACCGCAAATTGCAGAAAAATACTGCCAGATCTTGACGTAGCCTGAAGAGATCTAAACGATTCGTGAGGACAAAGCCCAATCCCTTATTCAGAAGCTGTTCCTGGACAGGGGATAGGACGACCGAAGACAGATTTACCATTAAAGATGGTCTCGGCTGGCACCGGGAGTGCTGCCCGAGGCCATGCTACTGGTCACTCATTGTGTAATTTCTTGGTCCTGATTGTCCCAAGTGACCCGTTGTTGGCCTCTCTGTTAGAATAGAGTTATTCACAGAAGATTATGGCGGAAGTTAGAAAACTAGGGAATTCCTCCAAACCTACTGAAGGCAATTAGATTGCTCTAGGAGGACACCTGGGTAAGAGTCAAAACCAGCACCAGCACAGTGTCCTCAAAAATAATTACAGAGATCGGGCTGAAGCAAGGGTGTGTTCTGGCACCCATTTTGTTTAACCTATACACGGTGGATCTGGAAGACGCCCTAAAAGGAGCCTGCCTACTAGCACCAAGATTAGGTAACATGAGGTTGACAGTGCTTCAATACAGCCATAATGGACCACACAAAGGTTGGTCTACAAAGAGCCCTAACCGCACTAACTGGCACATGCATAAAAAATGTCATTTGCAATTCCTTATTAGCGAAAGATAAGGATTCCCTAATAAGGAATCGCAAAAGCCTATGCATGTAGGAATTGCTAAAAGAAATTGTGATTCCTACAAATTCCTTATTTGCGACTCGTAAATTGCTAGTCGCACTTAAGGAATGGCTCCCCCTTCATTCCTATGGGCCTACCGGCCGATAGGAATGACTGGTAAATTGCATGAGCAATTTGCGAGTACCAATTGATACTCGCAAATTGCGCATGCAATTTCAAGGTTGCAAGGGTGTCAAAAGGACACCCTGTTGCACCCCTGAAATTAATCTGTGCATAAATGTTGTGCACACACATGTCCCAAGGACATGTGTGTGTGTGTAACCTACAACTTTGAAAAATGCACTTTAGTGCATTTTTCAAAGTTTTTGCAAATTACCATGAAGTTCAACTTCATGGTAATTTGCGACCCCTAGTAGCGAAATTGCTACTTCAAAGAGGTTCTTGCATTGCATTTAAGGAATTGCAAAATGTGATTCCTTAAATGCTATCGCAATTTGAGAACTCACAATTAATTGCAATTTCTCAAATTGCGAGGGCCTTCACCCTTGATGCATCACAAAAGCTAATTTTGCTATCGCAAACGGATGATTTTTGAGAATCGCACAGTTTGCGATCACAAAAAGCTTTGATGCATGTGCCTGTAAATCATTTCAATAAAATCAATAACCTGACAGTATACCAAGGAAAGACCAAGGTCGTCATCTTCAGGACCTACCACCAGAAAAAGAAAGCGCAATGGCAAATGGGCAACTTGCATATCAATACAGCAGAGTCATACAACTACCTGGGGGTCTGGCTGACGGAGCGGGCAAATGCGAAGACCCACTTGAAACACCAGAGTACAAAGGACAAGATGATGATACATTTACACAAGCAATTAAACCATCACCTGATCAGCCCGACTGCAGGCCCAATACTGAAAGTTCTAAAAGCGAAACTTCTACCAGCAATCAGTTATGGCCACCCGTGTAACAGCACGCTACCTTAAATTCAATACAATCTAAAGCTTATAAAACGGTGCTCCAAATTTCCGAGGTCAGTAAGGAATGCAAGGCTAAGGCTGGAGCTAGGCTTGGCAAGGCCCGATTTGATGTGCCAGGGGGACTTTTTAAAACTTTATCTCAGGATTTTAAGGGCCCCAGCGAATTCATTAAAACACCAACCAAGATCCATCTTTGAAGAGCCACGCACGCTCTGGCACATCACCCTGCATAAAGCAATCAATACATTGAACATAGTGGAAGAGAGCATATCGAGGCCGGAAATTCCAATGATCACCTGGAAAAGAGCTATAAATAAACAAGTGGGCGAAATCTCATTCGATCTCGATTGTAAATCCCTCCGCTCAAGTCCACACCTAAACCCATTGAATAGCTCCTATATGGTAGGCAAAGTCCAGGTTTACCTAAGTGACGCTCTCACTCCATCAACCTGAAGTAAAATACTGTCCATGAGATTAGTCACTCTAGGAATTGCGGACTTCAATCCGGCATGGTGCCGAAGAGGAGATGCCACAAACTGCAGACTCTGCTCATATAAGAAGAAATCATGGCTGAACCTCTTATGCTGCTGCCCGAATCTCAATGACAAACGAAGAAGACTACTGCGCCCAATCTGTAACATCTATGGAATAAAATCCTGTAGAGAAACGTGAGCTATATGCTTTTCCAAGTCTAGCACAATGACCCTCGCAAGATTGGGGAAATTGATCTACAGCATCAGGCTCGCCATAAAAAAGGAAACAAAACAAAACTCTGGACCAATGTATCACAAACCTAAGGAACGAAGGCGAGGTGGTCTCGTAACTGCATTGATGCTTCTCCGTACTTCTAGCATCCCCCCAGGACAGAGCCATGCAGGAATACGGACCCATGGTCAATAGACATCTGCCACAGTTACATAATGTCATCCATCCCCATATAACAATGTGGGCTTTCGGATTGCCATAAGGCCCTACTTCCACATCCACAAACCCTGAAGAAGGCTGACTGTGGTGGAACTGGAGAGGGGCGGAAAACTTCTTTTATAAAACAATTTATAAATGGTTTTTTTACTCACTGTTTTAGCTGTAACACGATGACTGCTTTTACTGTAATTATTTTAATTAATTGTACAGTTAACAATAAATACAAATACAAAATACAAATACTACCAGGAAAAGATGACCATATGCTGACAACAGTGGCTTTCGCCCATGGGTCTACAAGCAAATACTCACACGCATAACATTGTTTCATAAGCTAGAGAACCATAAGTTAACCCTATAGTATTCCTCAGAGCATGTTCACGAGCCACTACTCTTGAAGATAAGCATTAAAATACATATGTGATTTCCATCACCATGAAACAAGTTTCATAGGGTTCACCACCATCAAAAATGGGTGACCGGCTACATTAGCACTACTCCATTGCTGCTCTTTTTTTTTACAAATTAACATTAATGTACATCACATGTCTAAAAATAAGAAACACAAGTTAACCCTACAGCACTTTTTTAAACATGCTCATGAATCTCTTTTTTTATTAATAAAAAAAGACCTTATTTGAACGGATTAGCCCCATGATATTTGAGATATAGGTCATCTGATGTGGTTTTGGAAGTCCACTTAAGCATGTCGCACTCCTATTTTATTTATAACATGCACAAATATTCTACATTTATCTACTCATTATTTGTTCACCACAAGGGCAGCAAAGACTTACCAGGACCTTACCAGCACGTGTTCATTTGACACAGCTCACTCATAGCAGGAGTCTTTCTTTTTTTCCTTTTATTGAAACTTCCTTTTTTCAAACTACCAGAAATTAATTAAGCACATTACACCGACTTCAGCAATAGTTTCTTCTTAACGAAAACATCTCTGAGTGGTTATTAGTGCATTTACACAGCTTACTCATAGCAGGAGTCTTTCTTTCTTTCCTTTTATGAAACAATTTTTTTTAAACTCACAGAAATTAATTAATCATATTACGTCAATTCCAGCATGTTTCTTTCTAACAAAAACACATCTGAGAGTTCATTTTTATAAACAGAAATGTTATTCACTTGTAACTTTCACATCAGACAATGATTTTCAGTCCTTTTCAGTAGTTGATCACAAAACATTGTTTTTTTCCATCCACACGAGCCTGGAGCAACCTTATCTCAACCCCCTGTTCTCAATGCATATTTAAGGTAACAGTACATTTATTTTTTAACCATTCTGGGTTCTTCAAACAGCCTAGTATTCTCATTTCACTCATTTAAATTACTAAGAGACATTTTTGTGTACTAGTACTACCAGCATGTTTGCCTATATTGAACACAGGGAGGATTTATCTATTCACTATCATTATTATTTAACAGAAAGAGCACTATATACATTTGCTAAGAGTGAGAGCAAGGCAGTGTCCCTTTTCCCCCTGGCCACATCTTTCTTTCACTAATGCATATCTATAGGAAAACAACGCAGCCACCAGCGACATCGCTGCTCATGTTTTTTCAGTGTCACACTGGGTGAATTTGGAAATCGGCAATGGAAATGTCATGTGGCAAGACCCGATGATGACGCTATCCACTAAACCACACGAAGCGGAGATTGCATACACCGCAGTCTGTGAATGCGTGGTAGATGGTCTCCTAGGCAAAAAGTTCTGAAACTCTGGTGTTGAGATTTATGTGGTACATTCCCCCCTCTTTTTGATAGATTACTTGTAATAACCCATCATAATTAGGGCAAATCGGGAAGTACTGGCCAAGCAATGAATTGTCCTACAATATCAATCCCCACTTTTTCCCATGGTGCAGTAGATAATGCTATTGGGCACAATGGGGAAGTTTAGGAAGGTGGGATCCTTTTGCATGGTTACCCCCACTTTTTTATGGGGTCATACTGTTTTTCTGACTAGTCTGACTGGGAGCCTGTTAAGCAGGACCCCTGTCACTGTGCTTCCTCCCTAAATTGGCTATGTTGAGTATGTTGGTATATTCCTAGATGGCTGTTGGTGTACCCTAGTAAGTCCCTAGTATATGGTACTAAGGTACCTAGGGCCTAGGTACAACAGGGGTACCTCATGGGCTTGAGTTCTATGTGTATCATGTTCATAGATTTTGACTTAACAAATACCTTCCTAAGGCAGTTAGTTTAGGACCATTGTTTTCTATACCAAAGCCTGCCATTGCAGCCTGTGTGAGTTGGTGCATGCAGCTCTCACAAAAGATATAAGTCTCCTTATATCTAACCTCACTGCACTTGAAACCTATAAGTCACTCCTCTAGCAGCCATTTTCAATACCAAAGGCATAGTGCTCCTTTCTGAGTGCAAGGGTGGCCCTGCATGAGCAGACCTACCCTGCAAATGCCAGAGTCCATTCTCTGGGCTTTGTAAGTGAATCAGCTGTTACAATAGGACATGCGTCCATACGCAATAACCATCTCTAAACTAGCTGGAATGAACCTGGGCATGTTTGGTATCAAACATGCTGGAATCATACCCCAACACTGTATCCACTGTTGGAGGTATAATTCCATCCATGGTAGGGCCCCACCGGGAGCCCTCCATGCTTCCCGGGACCTATCTTACAAAACCTGATGGCAACCTAGGGCTGCTGCCAACCACAGACACAATTCTGCCATCCTGCTGCCGGGCCAAGCCCAAGCAGGGGAAGGTAGGACAATAGGTTTCCTGTCTCCCAGACAGGACTTAGTGTATTAGGCCATGGTTAGGGTGCATGCCAAAGCTACATATTCTGCTGGAAGGGCACATTTGGTGCCCTTCTTGCATACTCCAGTTCAAACCAGATTAAGGAGCTGTTGGCTCCTCGCTCTGGTGCATAATTGGACAAGGGACATGGGAGTATCCTCCCCACTGTCCAACCCTTCCTCTGGGATGAGCCCCAGAAGCGTCCCAACCTTCACCTTAGGGTACTTAAGGGCTTACCTGTGGGTGGGTCCCTAGATTAGTCATGGGATTCAATTCAGATCCAGCTCCACTTTTACTTCGACCGTCTGGGTACTCTGAACTTCAATCTGGGCACTGAGAATGCACCTGGGAATATCCCTGCTGCTCCAGGCCTACTCATCCTGAAAGTTCGCTGCAATGTCTGTGCCTGTGCTCTGTACAGGTCCTTCCAAGTCCTGTTGACATCAAAGACATTGGAAAGAATCTCCATTGGAGTAAAGGAGTCACTCCCCTGCATCCGTAGGCAGCCCATCACAGCTGACCGACCGGTTTGCCGATCCTGGGCTCCCACGGACTCCACAAGGCTCAGCAACACAAGTGGTGGTCCGGCACTCCCTCTGGCCTGAACTGTTCTCTCATCATGTTTGAGGCCAGTATCCCTCGTCATCCTTGAACTCGAGTTGCCTTCGTCTTCCGTGTCTCCTGGTCACCCCTGGGTAACAGAGACTTTGTCCCCTCTGCTTTCAGGTACTCTTCATCTCAAATTCCCGTGTGGGTTTCAACTGACTCTTTTCATCCTCCGGTGGTAAGACTCCAACCGCGACATACCCTTGAATTGCATTGAGTACGTGGGCGTGTGTCTTCTTTGCACATGACTGTAGTGGGGTTCCTAGACTCTCACCATGGTTTTCCCTTGGGTCTCTGACTCTTCTACGCCTCCTGAGTCCAGTCTCGACTTAGGTTGTGGTAGGCATTCCACTATTTAGACATATGGTCTGGTCTCCCCTCTGGGGACCACTGTGTTTTGGTGCTACTTGGTGGTCTATGTCCAAAGTATTGTATGCATTGTGAATATATATCTTGGAGTAGGGGATATTGTAATGTGTTAGTGAGTGATAATAAGGTCGCTCCCCATGCTGCGGCACAGCTCTGCCTGCATTGTTTTCGCCTAATCTTGTATTTTTCCCCTGTGCCCAGACTTGTTTTTATTCCTGTGTGCTTGTACTTGTTTTCTTGCCCAGACTTGTTTTTATTCCTCTGTGCCAGTCCTTGCTTTCTTGCCTAAACTTGTTTTTATTCCTCTGTGGCTGTACTTGTTTTCTTGCCTAAACTTGTTTTACTTTCCTGTGCCCAGTTCTCCCACGGCCCGCCTGTTTTTCCCCCCACTGCGGCCCGCCCCTCTACAATCCCATTCGCCGCCTCCCAGCTGCTCCTCCCTCCCACATCTCCTCATATGGAGGCCGCTCAGCAGACATGCACAGCGGGCGCGCCACTGGTGCGCAGAAGCGCCCAGCGCCGGGACCCCTGGACCCCGCGAATGCCACAACGCCCGACACCGCTACGATGCCAGAACCCTCCACGCACTCAACACCAGACGATCACACACCTGCTTCCTGGCCGCTCCGTAGCGCACCCACGGATCTTTCACCTACCGGAACTGCAGCTTCACAAGCATCCGCCCCACCATGCTGCCGACCAGGAAAGAACCCAACCACCTCAGATGAATCCTTCTCAATACCAGCTCCGCCCGCAAACACGCCATTGAACTCTGGGACCTACTCAACTCAACCACCCCAGACGTTGCCTTCCTGACGGAGACCTGGTTGAACCCTGCCTCGGCACCCGACATAGCCATAGCCGTCCCAGAAGGCTAAAAGACCACCCGCAGGGACCGCACCAACAGAGCAGGAGGAGAAATCACCATCGTCCACAGGAACACTCTCAGAGTCTCGACCAACACTGACGACACCCTCAGCACCGCCGACCACCTGCACTTCCAGATCCACAACGACCCCAACACCACCCTCAGAGGAACCCTCATCTACAGACTTACTGGACCCCGACCACAGTTCAGTGAATTCATCGCCAACTTCCTCAGCACACACACCCTCGCCTCCATGGACTACATCCTCCTGGGGGACCTGAACTTCCACCTCGACATCAACAACAACACCAACTTCATCACCCTGATCGACAACCTAGCCAACCTTGGACTCAGACAACTCGTCACAACACCCACCCACTTCTCCGGTCACATGCTTGACCCCATCTTCTCCGCAAGCCCCCACGTCTCCTTCAACCACACAACCAAACGCCACTGGACCGACCATCGCTGCATCCACTTAACCGTCAAGAAACCCACCACACACCACCGCACCCAAAGATGCCTCGCCGCTGCTGGAGGAAAGTCACCGAAGACCAGTTAACCACCACCCGAGCCCAGAGCCCACCCGCCGACCCCACCGATCCCGATACCGCTGCCAGCAACCTCAGACAGTGGATCAACGACTGCGCCAACACCCTCTCCCCGATCAAGAAACCCTCCAACAGTCACACCAACAAGAAAGCCAGCTCGTTCACTGAAGACCTCCGGGCCTCCAAGCAAACCTGCCGAAAGGTGGAGAAGATCTGGCTCCCTGAACGAACACCGGGCAGCCACGCAGCCCACAAGAATGCAACCCGCAGACACCATCACCTCCTTCAAAGACCGCCTGGATAACAAAGCGCACAACAGCAAAGAGCTCTTCAGCATCCTGAAGGAACTCTCCAACCGCAGCTCCAACACCAATGACGTCCCACCCTCGCAAGAACTGTGTGACTCGTTGGCCACCTTCTTCCACCACAAGATTGCAGACATCCACGAATGCTTCAACGCCATGACCGCCCCGACAACCACTGATACCTCCACCCCCACGACCACCAATCACACCAACTGCCTGCTCTCCTGGACCAACATCAACGGCGACGACACCATCAAGATCATGAACATCATCCACTCCGGATCTCCGTCAGACCCATGCCCACACCACATCTTCAACAAAGCCAGCACAGTCATCGCACCCCATCTCCGGAAAGTCATCAACACCTCCTTCGAGACAGCAAGCTTCCCGGACAGCTGGAAACACGCCGAGATCAGCGACTTACTCAAGAAACCCAAGGCGGACCCCAAGGACCTCACGGACTTCCGGCCCATCCCCTGCTCCCATTCCCAGCAAAGGTCATCGAGAAGACCATCAACAAACAACTGACCCGGTACCTCGAGGAGAACAGCATCCTGGACCCTTCCCAGTCCGGGTTCCGCAGCAACCACAGCACCGAGACTGCCCTCATCACTGCCACCGATGACATCAAGTCCCTGCTGGACAACGGAGTAACGGTGGCCCTCATCCTCCTGGACCTGTCAGCTGCCTTCGACACGGTCTGCCACCACACACTAAGAACACGCCACCACAACGCCGGGATCCAAGAGAAGACCCTGGACTGGACCACCTCCTTCCTCTCTGACAGAACACACCGCCTTCCCCCCTTCCGCTCCAAAGCCAACGAGATCATCTGCGGCACACCCCAGGGCTCATCCCTCAGCCCAACTCTGTTTAACATCTACATGGCACCGCCCGCCCATGTCGCCCGTCGGCACGACCTCAACATCTTCTCCTACGCCGATGACACCCAGCTGATCCTCTCCCTTACTAAGGACCCCCACACCACCAAAACCAACCTTCACAAAGGAATAAAGGCCGTCACTGAATGCATGAGGAACAGCTGAACTCAGATAAGACGGATGTCTTCATCCTCCCCTTTGGCCTGGGACGACTCCTGGTGGCCGACTGCAGACTGCAGTGGAACCCGCCCCAACACCCACAGACCACGCACGCAACCTAGGGGTCATCCTCGACTCCACCTTCTCCATGACTAAACAGGTCAACGCCGTCTCCTCCTCCTCCTTCAACACCCTCTGCAGGCTCCGCAGAATCTGCAAGTGGATCCCCACTGAAACAAGAAGAACGTTTACCCAGGACCTCATCAGCAGCAGGTTGTACTTCGGAAACGCCCTCTACGCAGGAGCCTCGGCCAATCTCCTGAGATGGCTCCAACGCATTCAGAACGCCTCTGCACACCTGATCCTCAACATCCATCGACGCAGCCACATCACACCCCACCTGAGAGACCTGCATTGGCTCCCGCTCAACAAGAGGATAACCTTCAAGCTCCTCACCCATGCACACAAGGTATCCCACAACACCGGACCAACGTACCTCAACAGACGACTCAGCTTCTACACCCCCACCCGCCGGCTGCGCTCCGCTGACCTCGCCCTCGCCACAGTCCCCCGCTTCCGAAGAGCGAACTCTGGCGGCAGATCGTTCTCCCACCCCGCCGCCAAGACCTGGAACACCTTCCCCATCCACCCATGGCAGACCCAAGACATGCTGACCTTCAGAAAACTCCTCAAGACCTGGCTTTTCGAGCAGTAGCAGTATTCCCCACCCCAGCACCCTGAGACCCTCACGGGTGAGTAGTGCGCTGTACAAATGATATGATTGATTGATTATAAATACACTGTGTGGTTCTTTTTCATTTAGCCTATAATAAAATATTAAATACTAGTAAACCGATCTGCTTTGCACTCCGCCTAGATTAAGCCTGAAGGCTGCTCTCCACAGCTCAAAAAACAACAGGAGGAGTATCCCCAGAGGACCAAATCAATGGTCCTAAATGGGATAGGAGAGAAAGAGAAATAACAAAAGAAAGATCTTTTTTTGTAGGAAGACCCCTCACTCACCAACCTGGTTGGTGACATGCTTCATCATCGGGGTCCCACCCGGACAGCCGAGTGCCATCCGGGTGTGCTGCGACACCTGGCTACAGTGGAGTAGGTTTTTTTGTGTGAGTGAAGTGCAATAGAAAAAGGTGATGTTAAAAATTGTCCGAGTATAACTCCTTGAAAGAGATTTTTATTCTGAAGCCACTGAACAATATTAAAATAAATTGTAAGATACTTCAGTTGGCTTCAATGACCGACTGTATCTATGTGAAGTGTAAAATAGTTGTCGACATGTTTCAACCTGCGATGGAATTCACCAGGTTTTCTTCAGGACCAAGTGTATGGAAACTGGGCAGTATACACACACTAATGTGTACCCAACCCTTGATTCCAGGAAAAACTAATATTACAGGTAGGTGTCCTCACAGCTGGATTGGGCGAGGAAAAAATAGAGAAACCTGCGAAAGAAAAACACAATGATCATAGACAAACAAATTACGTGCCTGTAACGTAGTATAGTTTGTCAGTAAATGTCATTCTCCATGCGAATCCCTTTATGTTGAATATAGACACCCAATGGGTGCATACTAAACAGTGGACTAAGAATGTTGACAATTCATTAGTGATCTTAGTTGTTGCAGCAAGACCGGTGGTGGAATTCCATATTACAAGCCTAATAATAAGCCTGTGGTTTCACAAACTCACACACTCACACATTTACACTGATCAATAATAGTGAGAACGTGGGTTTGGGATAGTATTATTAAGTCACTCTTACACTCAGATTCGAGGAAGTGACTTTTTTTTTGGCCAACATGACTCCACCTATCCCATAACTATGCTCTTTAAGGGAGCATCATTAATAGCATTACACCACTCCTGTTCTGTAAATGTACACATTTGTGGTAAGTCTAAAGCTACAACTATACAGACTTCCTTATCCTTATCAAAATCACCAACACTCTTTTCCTCACTAACCTTTGAGAACCGTGACAAATAGTCTTCACATTTGTTCTTGCTACCAGGAATATGATCTGGAATAAAATTGAATTGTAATAGTTTTGTCGACAATCTTGCGATTCGTTGAATAATGCCTCTGACATTCTTGCCACTCAGTATGTACACCAATGGCTTGTAGTCGGTTTGAATTACAATCTCCTTCCCCACACAAAGTTTAAAAACTTCAAAACTGCCTACCAGCGAGAAAGAAGTTCCTTTTCGATCGTGATATTGTTTTTCAGCACCAGTCAAAACTGTTGATGCCTATTCAATTATGCGTACAAATCCATCCGCTTCTTAGCTAAGAACCGCTCCAATCCCCTCATTTCTAGCATCCACTGTTATGACACTCAGTGGCTCAGGGTCAAAATGCTGCAGCACTTTCGTGATGTCAACTGTCTTTTACCCATTCAAAAACCTCTTGGCACTCAATATCCCATTCAATATCCCATTCAAAAATGTTACCCTTCAATAACATTCTAGATAAGGGTTGCATATTGGTTCCATAATTTTGAATAAACCATGAATAAAATTCACACCTACCAAGAAACGATTTCAACCCTACTTTATCAACTGGTGGTTTAGCCTTGTTAATACTATTGACTAGACTAGGTGTGCGTGTAATTCCTTCCTCAGATACAGAATGACGGAAATATTCAACTTTGCCAGCAAGAAACACACACTTGTCCGTTCTCAAGACAACCCCTTTCATTTGAAACCTTCCTTACACTTCTTCGAGAATGTTGTCATGTGCCTATCAGTTGCATAAACAAAGACATCATCTTGGAAAATTAACAGCTTCTGAACACCCTTTAGCATGTTGGTTATTACCCTTTGGAAAACTGAGGATGTCAAAGCCAATCCAAAAGGCATACAACAGTACTGGTACTTGCCAAATGGTGAAACAAAAGCCGTCAAATCTCTTGATGCCAAAATCCACTTTTAAAATATATTTGACTTCCTTCAATCTAGCCAAAGTCTCATTCATATTTGGCAAAGGATAAGATCCCACCTAGATTACTTTTAAGGCAACGGAGGTCTACCCAACCCCTCAGTTCACCATTCTGTTTATGAGTCACCACCAATGGAGATAACCACAATGATGAATCAAAAGGTTTAATTATGCCACACTTACATAGAGAGTCTAACTTCTACTCAAGATCTCGTTAAATGGGAACATTCCTCATTCTGTGTTTTACAGGCCTTACACCTTCCTTTACTATTATCTTGTGCCAATAATCCTTGTGTTTCCTAATTTACTGGGAAACACTTGTGGATATTTGTTTGTAACCTTTTCCACATCCTCGTTGTCTCTAAGAACTAAAACTGTTCTTTCGCACCTGAATGGAGAACCTTGGTTGAACCACCCTAATATGTTCATACCCTTGTAGGCTACATAGATCTTCCCAGCTACTCTCCGACCTTTAAATTCTAATATGTCTTCATTGTATCTACATAAGTCGATGTTAGGTCCTTCGTATGACAATGCTTTTCTTTCAAGTGGTAGTACTTGTCTAGTGGGTCCTACACTGTCATACAATTCCTGAGTTACCATGGTAATGGGTTCTCCAAAAACTACTAACAAAGTTTGTTACCCACTATGATTTTAACATAGGGACCTACACACATATCAGGTTTTCCTGTCCTTATTTCATAATTCTTAACTAAAACCACATCCCTCAGCTCTTTCTCAAGATTTACATTTCCCCCTCCTTGATCACTATGATCTCTAATACATCTTACAGGAAAACGTTGTTAAGTTCTATAAGATTGACATACTTTCGCAAAATGTCCTATTTTGTTACATATTCTGCAAGTTACATTTTTAGATGGGCATTATTTACCTCCTTTTACATGTGTTTGAGTGCCACAACAAAAAGATAAATTTTACTAGGAAGAAAAACAAGTTTAGTTTTGAAAACTGGCTTAATCTGTCACATTGTTTGTTGTCCTTCATACCTTTACTCCCACTAGTCTTGACGAGAGCAACTGCTTCCTCATTTTTACCTTCTAATTACTTAGCTGACACTCGGGCCATTTCAATACTCGACGCTGTCTTAATTGTAACTTCCATTGATGGATTATCTATTGACAACAATTTTTGCTTAATGTCTTCTCATTACAATGACATATAAATTGGTCTCTTACCAACTGATCTGTAAAAACTTTAAATTGACAATCTGCAACAAGTCTCCTCAATACAGATATATATGTGTCTACATTCTCCCCAAAGTTTTGAACTCTCTTATTGAAGTTATGTCTTAACACGACAAGACTTTGTTGCACATTAAACCTAGTCTGTAGTACCTTTTCAGTTTCCTGATATTCATCTAACTCTTCTCCCGCCTCTGTTACTATTTCTGGTCGCTGCTAGAATATGGCTCTGCCCTCAAATCCCAGTGAAAGTAGGAGTGAATATTTCTTCTACTCAAGACGGGATTGCAGTGCCCCAATTGCCCCTAAATAAGCCTCGAAAAGTATCCAATAATATGTGGAGATGGATGCACAGCCTGCACTGTGTAGGGTAGAAATTGCTTAACTTACTTAAATTCCAATCATACTATTTTCCAACTAAAACCAGTATAATAGTGTTCTTAACACAACAATAAGATAATATACAGTTTCCACGCACTTACAGCAAGTGTGCCCATGACTGATACAGGCTGGATAAATGCCCTATGTAATTATATAATTTTTTCCTTAGTAATGCTTTTTGACAGCACAAAGTATCTAACAGCTGAGCGGGTCAGTGTTTGAGGACCCCTTCCTATGTGTCTTCTTAACGCTGGAATACACCTTTAATGGACCATAATTTTGCTACCAATCTCTGCTCGGTATATCAGTGCTCTACTATTACTTGTTAACCAAGTGACAAACTCACTATGAAGATGTTCCTCATATAATAATATGGCCACCTTATATGTGGTAAGCAGTTTATAACACGCACTAGACATAAGTAAAAATGTACTATGCTGTAATTTTATACTGTTGCTTTTATGGTTTTATAACGATAAAAAACCGAATAAAGAAAGAAAGAAAGCTAAAAAAAAAAAAAAAAAAAATAAGCTGTGTACATCAGGGTTGCTGTGCACAACATTAGCTGTGCGCATTAGCGTTGATCTATATACTGCCTCAGTTGTTTGTCTTTTAAATGAATCCGCAATGTAAGCTGTGCGCCCCAGCGTTTATCTTGTACCTTTTTAGTGGTGAGCATACTTGACGGAACATGACATTCCATTTTATTTTTAAAAAATGACGGATGCCTGATGTCACTTTTATGTATTAGACACAAAAGAAAAGGTGCAGTCTAGTCATTCCCAACTCAAAATTATGTGCAGGACCTGCTTGATTCCACTTGACTAAACAGCTTCGGCTTGTGCTGCGTTCCAGCTGTATGTCTGTGGTTCACTGTCAATTACTCCTAGGGGCCCAGCAACCTATTGCCTCACCACTAATGCACAACCCTGACTCTCCAATGAGTTTTTGGTTCAATTTCACGCTGAAATGATATAAAGCATGAAAATACCACTTAGTCACAAATTGCCTGCCACTCACCTCCCTTCATGTTAAGATCTGTCATCATCATTGTAGAACAGGTTGGTTGTGCTGTCCTGTGTGCCTCCCTTGTTGCGGGTCAATTTCTTGGTCTGTAAAACGATGATCTCGGATGAGGTTTGTGTTGTAATCTCACTTGGTCTGCCCCACCCCACCCCCCTCCTATTTCCCATTGGTATACCCCTGGCAAGAATGTGCGAAGATTCCACAGCTGACTCCATCTGACTGGAACCTGTGATGGTGTGAAGACGCATTAAAGAAGACTTCCTAAGAATTACTTGTGCGCGTCATCTTTACAACACTGGCGACGGAAAACCGTGTGGGGACAGTTCACCATCACCCCCAATGCTTACCCCAGTTACAGCCTGTAATTGTAGTGAAAACTTATGACTTGCCTTGGCGGAGTTCGTCGAGAAACCGTGTCGTCCTGTGACCCTGACTGTGCTGAATTCAAGCTGATTTTCAAAGTGTTGGTGAAGTATAATTTCTCTTCACTTGTCGAGGACTATCAAGGTGAGGAGTACCACAACACTTTGTCAGGACGGGGAGGGGTAACGTCCAGCCATCCCCTTGTAGTGTACAACAAGTGTGGTAGCCCAGCAGGAATGACACACAGGAACATTTGAATAAATTAAGGGTTTCCTGGTTCGAGGCAGTGCAACGTGTGCCTGTGAGTTAATTGCTGTGTGCTACCCCCTCAAGTTTTCCGCTAGCTGGAGCGGCTGACCTCGGCAGCCGCGCTGAAGAGGCGAAGGAAGAGTGTTGTTACACTCAAGATTTCAACCTGCGCCCTCCGGGTTTCCTGCTCTAAGACGCTGAGTGAGCGTGGTTTCCCAGTGCTGAAGAGGCGGGCGACCTGAGGTGTCATGTGTGCCCAGCGGAAGCGGCTGTCTTCGGCAGTTGCGCTGTAGAGGAGGGCGGCCTGGGGGGTTTTCTGGGGGGTTAATGGGTGCCTGTGGGAGCGGCTGATTGCGGGAAGTGGAGACCTGCTAGTTTCGGCGCCTGCGTTACCTCGTAGGCCGCTCTGTGAGACGCGCCTCTCCCTCGGCGCTCTTGAAATTTCTGCCGTGCCTTGTGGGAATTCTGGGCAGCTTGCTTTCCCAAAATAGCTGTGCTAACTTCCCATCGCAACTTCTACAGTCTTCTCAGGGAAGCGCGTCATCTCTGGAGGCGGCACGAATAGGCGGCGCCTCCCTCAGAGCAGCGCTTCACGAGTTAACCCTTAACTTTCTGGTGCTTATTTCCTCAGCCTGCCTAATCCTTCGCTGACAGGCACAGCTAACATTAAATATCGCTTTGTGGCTGCAGCAGTTTGGTTGCCTGTCATTTTCTAACGCTGATAGGCACAGCACAGTACTTGTCTTCATGTTCTATGTATGGGTTATGTGATTGTAAATTATTAACACAGAAGGGCACAACTGACAATTACTGTGTTCAAAGTTAAACAAGGATTTAACCAGGTTCCCCTGTTTCTGACATCGCCAAGAGCTGTCATTACTTTCCAGACAATGCCTCCACATCCTGTCTGTCATTGCCACGCGCTGACAGGCACAACTGGACTTTTACCATATTATACTGGTGCTTTCCTTGGGTTTCTCTTGGAGAGAAGGGTACGGTCTCGTCCTCTGAGAACACCCAGCGGCATATATCCTGCTAGGAATATTTTTACCTTTCTTTCATAAAATGGCAAGTACAAATATGTTGCAGCCACCACATTTCCTTAATGAAGTGGGAGAGCCACAGCTACCCTGGAAACATTGGTTTGGTCTTTTAGAGTCCTACATCATCGCTATTGGGGGTGAAAAGTTTTCAGCATTAAGAAAGTTGCATACTTAACTGCATAACTTAGGTATTGAAGGGCGTAAAATGTATGACAACATATCAGCAGAGGCAGAAGAAGACAGTGATGATGACGAAAATGTATATCTAGCAGCTGTAAATAGGCTGGAAAACCATTTTGGTAAAACTATCAACGTTGTGTTAGAAAGGCACAAATTATTTTTGAAGGTATAGGGGAAGAATGAAAAGGTAAAAACATACATTGCAGCCCTTAAAGGTCTAGCCAACACGTGTGAATTTGAGACCCTACAAGACTCCCTAATTAGGGACCAGCTTGTCAGATGTACTAACAACGCAAAAATTCAGGAAAGGCTCCTGGTTGCCAATCTTGACTTTAAACAAGCTATAGATATCGCTGTTGGTAGTGAACACACTGCAGATTGTATAGTAGCCATGAAGGGAGAAGGGGAGAAAAACACAGAAGTAAATGCCATAAACAAGCAAGAGACCCATAAAGAAAGTAAGTATAATGGTCCCAAAATCATTCCCCCAGGTACCAGACTAAAGTGTTTCAGATGTGGCAGCCCCAATCACCTTGTCAATCACGTTGGATGCCAAGCAAGATCAGTCACATGCCACAGATGTGGGAGGAGAGGCCATTTAGCCAGACTATGTAAAGATCAACAATCTAAAACAGTTCACTCCATTGAACATGAGCCTCCCAAAGAGGTTTAGCTGGTGTTTAAGGTACAGGAAGAGGACAAGGCAGGTGGCTTTCCGTCTTGTACCATTACATTAGACCTAAGGGACATTACTGTTTTGCCGACTCATGCTCGCCCTACACTTTAGTAGAAGCAGACACTTACTCAAGAATGTTTCCCATGTGGCAACAGAAAATACAGCCTGCTGACGAACACCCAGGGGGGTACAATGGGGACCCCATACCATTAGTAGGTATGACGACCATGAACATAGGGTTCAAAGGAAGGAGCACAGTAGGTAAAATATATGTCACACAGAAAGGGTCTAGTCTGTTGGGGTGGAAGCACCAAAGGGAACTAGGCATCAAGCTAGACCCCAATAGCCCTGACCAGGTACTCCTAGTGGACCAGTCGGTGTGAGGCAAGGAAGTTTGTGATGAGTTCCCCAAGGTGTTTACAGAGAAGCTGGGTTTACTTAAGAATTACCAGCACTCTATCAAACTTAAAAGTATAGCTAAGCCTGTGGCCCATAGAGTGAGACCCATAACTCATTTGATGCAGGTACCCCTTCAAGCTGAATAGGACAGACTTTTGGCTCATGGGGTTATCGAACCCATAGATAGCTCACAATGGTTGGCCCCAATCGTTCTTATGACAAAATCCTCTAGCAAGGATATTAGATTGTGTGTGGACCTTAGAGACCTATACAATAGTATATGGGTAGACAGGCACCCATTGCCACGCATACATGAGGTCCTCACATTAATCAAGGGTGCTAGTTGTTTCAGCGTCCTAGACCTCTCGTCTGCATACCACCAGGTGGATTTGCACCCAGATTCACGTCACTTAACCTCCTTCATTACCCCATTGGGTGCCTTCGAGTACATTTGCATGCCCTTTGGATTGGCATCGGCAGCCGCTGCCTTCCAGAGGATCATGCAACATATACTGGAGGGTCTCCCTAATACTTTGTGCTTCCAGGATGACATTCTCATTTATGGGAAGTACTTGGAGGAGCACAATTCCATTTTGAGGAAGGCATTGACTAAATTGGAAGCAGCAGGGTAATACTAAAGAAGAAGAAGTGTAGTATGGGGGGGCGGGGCAGACCAATAGGCGCGTGGTCGGTCGAATACATGGGCCACAAAATTTCGGAGGATGGCAAAAAGCCCAAAGTAGATTTGGTTGAAGCCATTCAAGTTACTAAGCCACCAACGAACGTGGATGATCTAAAATCATTCTTAGGATTATCAGAGTATTATGCTAAGTTTGTGAAAATGTATGCTAGCATTGTAGAACCTCTGAGATTGTTGCTTAAGACCAAAACTCCCTTTACATGGAGTAAAAGCTGTCAAGTGGCGTTCACCACAGTGAAGGATAGTATTGCCTCAGCCCCATCGTTGGGTAGATTTAACCCTACCAAACCCACTATTCTGTACACAGACGCAAGCAATAAAGGATTGGGGGCTAGCCTCACCCAGATGGATAAAAACATGGAACAAGTGGTGGCATTTGCTTCTCGCGCCCTTAAAGGAGCGGAAGTAAACTACTCTGTGATGGAGAAGGAGGCGTTGGCATGCACATGGGACATCAAACATTTCCGTTTCTTCCTCTGGGGCATTCCCTTCACTGTGAGGACCGACCACAAACCCCTTATGTACGCCTCTACAACCAAAGGGTCTGAAAAAACCACACCACGTATATCAAGGTGGATTTTGGGTTTGGAGGGGTACAATTTCTCTGTGAAATACATGCCAGGCTCACAAAACGTGGTGGAAGACTTCTTGCCCCGCTCACCAAATGATCTCAGCAGTGGTGATGTAGTAGTTGAAGACGAGGAGAGGATTTTGAAATTGACATGCCTAAGCAAAGAGGAGTGGGAGCAGGGTTTGAACGATGATAAGGATTGCAAGCACTAAAAGAATATATAATAAAAGGATGGCCCAGTGAGATAAATAAGGTGACACCTGTGTTGAGTGGGTTCTGGGAGATGAAGCTGCAAATTAACATTCACGAGGGTATGGTATTTAGAGGGGAAAAAATTGTTCCACCTATCTCACTCAGGCAAAAAATTGTAGCACACGTTGGTCACTTGGGGCATAGCCTAACAAAAAACAAAATTAGACTGGACTACTGGTGGCCTGGGATGGACGCCATGGCAGAACACACAGTGAGGGACTGCTTGGAATGTAGCAAGGCTGATATGACCCAGCAGAAAAGGAAACCACCCCTATCCCCAGTTTTGATACCAGATAGTCCTTGGTCCAAACTAGCTCTTGACATAATTGGCCCCCTAAACCTCAAGAGTTTGGAGGAAACATTTATACTGGTCCTGGTGGATTACCACACTAAGTGGGTGGCTTACAGGTGCGTCCAGCATATTGATACCAAGGTGCTCATAAGCTTCCTGAAAGACACCTTCTTTGAGGAAGGCATCCCAGATATCTTGATCACCGACAATGGGGTACAGTTTACCTCAGAAACTTTGAGGGAATTCCTTTTTGACATGGGCATCGTCCACCAGAAAACTGCACTTTATTGTCCCCTTGCCAACAGTTTGGTGGAGCGCATGAACCGCTTGATAAAAGAGTGTCTACAACGCGCTGAGAAATCAAGCACATCAGCGGCTCAGACTCTGCAGGAAACTCTCTGGGCCTATCGCACTACCCCTAACCTAGTTACAGGGGTGTCTCCTTTCACCTCATTGAAAGGGAGAACTCCTAAAACCGGGCTTTCACCTCCAGTAGGAAGGCAGACCAATTGTCACATTTACCGTGATGAAATTGGAAAGCGTTTTAAGGATCACCAAGATAAGTATGTAGCAAGGTATAACGCTGACAAACACGTGAAAGCTAGCCAGGTAAGGGAAAGGGATTTCTGAACCTATGCGGGTAACCAAAGTAGGTAGGAATGTGGTTCAGCTGGCCAACGGACAAACTTGGAGAATGGACAGGATTGTCCCTCACAGAGAAATACATGTTCCCCAGGCAGAGACACAAATGCGTAATATGAATGATGTGGCCCTTAGGAGGTAATCAAGGCCCACAGCTGCACCCAGGTGGACTAAGGAGTACTGTGTCAGATGAGAACCTTTTATGTATTGTTACAGCATGATTTGTATGTCATAATGGTTTCTGCAATTTTACCTCTATATTTATTGTCATCGGAGCTTGTTCTGTGTTAAAATGCTCCTTCCCAAGCAATGCTACTGTTGTGTACTTACTCTGCCTGCTTTTCCCTTCCCTTCCCTTGGTAAGGAGATGTGTTATAATCTCACTTGGTCTGCCCTGCCCACCCTCCCATTTCCCCTTGGTATAGCCCTGGCAAGAATGTGCGAAGATTACACAGCTGACTCCAGCTGACTGGAAGCTGTGATGGTGTGAATACGCATTAAAGAAGACTTCCTAAGAATTACTTGTGCGCGTCATCTTTACAACACTATGCTGATGGGTCCTTGTTAGCAGCTCGATCATTGCCAAAATAATGTGGTAATTTATGAACCCAGACACTATGAAGAATGTTCCTGGTAGGTTCATTTACAAGTAGATGCAATGAGCTGCTGGTGGCACACAGTTTGACAGCAACTGTCCTCCCTCAAATTCACCTGAACATTCCTATAGAGAACCTGAAATGTGACGCTCTGCCAACGTTCCAATCTCTTGCCCAGCTATACTCTAACATTATACCATAAACAGCTACTACACATTTGCTTTTATCATCTTCAGTCAAGAACTAGCATGATTTTCAAGTAACTTTTTTCTGCCATTGTGACTATTTAATCCTAACTGCAACCCTCTTTAGAAGAAACTTGATAACGTTCATGAGCAAATTAATTGCAGGGTACTGGGATAAGTCACCATTCCTTCAGGTAATTAAAAAGGAAAACTAACAGGGTTGCACCAAGTTCAGGAGGTGACTGTTTATACTAACCATGTAAATTTATTATTAGAACAATGGATGTTAGAAGCTAGGGGCTCCAACATGTGAATGTTTTTCTTTTACAGCTGTTGCTATGAACAAAGGCCTAATGGAGCCAGAGGGGATTTCAACTCCCTCCGGCTTCGTGAAGCCTTTGTTTTACTATTGCCTTATAGCTCGCCGTAGAGGGCTATAGCGGCTATTAAAGGCCCTCTCCAGCGGTTCGGGCCTTTAACAAGGGAGAGGTACTTTAATAGCCAGCTACAAAGGGCTATAAGGCTATTAGAATATTCTGCAACAAGAGGTCAGAGTGTTCTAAATAAAAAAACAAAGCCTAATGGGAGCGTGAGGGGATTGGAATCCCCTCAGGCTACCTAAAGACTTTGTTCACAGCCAGAGGTGTGAACAAAGAAACATTGGAATGTTGGAGCTCCAGGCTGATACCAGCCATTATAAGCCCGGAGCACTCCATTGTTTTCAATGGAGGTCCCAACATTCCAATGTTCTAATAATTAGAACATTCTGCCTTCTAGGGGCGGAATGTTCTAATAGCCTTATAGCTCTCTGTTGCGGGCTATACAGGCCATTAAATTAGCTAACAACTGATAGGATAGATCTGTCAAATAACAAACTGAAAGGCAGCTCCTGGTCGAGTCTCTCAGATTTCGCTGTTTTGTGATGCAGTCAAAGAAAAAGCCACATTATTAGTAGCTTCCTGAATCCTTTCAAAGATTTTTCTTCTCGAAGTTTAGCTGCTGTCACTGAGCACTTACACCTCCATAGGTAGTTCGACTGACGTTAGGCTCATTCTCAGATGCTGGATTCTCAAAGTGCAGATGTCTTCTTCTTGGTATTTAAAGGAGACTCTTCCAATAGAGGGGTTGGGCCTGTCATTACACTGTTCTTTGTAAACTAAACATAATGAGTTACTAGAGATTTACAGACTGGAAACCAATAAAGTTTGGCTAGATCTGGAGTAATACATTATTTTTGCCTTATATTTGTGTAATAATCAGAAGTCCAGTAGCCGAGGTGTATATTGTACATAAGATGATTCATTAGTCTTAGTTGCTGGGAAGTAAAAGTTCCAATAGTAAGCTTCAATGATTAGCCCCACCCAGGATCAACCTCCCTGCTGCTCAGCCCATACTCCGACTGACACTCACAGGCACCCAACATTCCAATGCATCACCATGCACCAACATTCCACACAGTACACTCATACTGACTGACCAGCAGGTTTAACAAATTGGTATCATTCTTGGGGACATATTCTTACAACTTAAATGTACTTATCAGTCTAGCTGGGAGACCAAAGCAGACAGCATCACAGTAATTTAACCTCACAACTATGAGCACATTCATTTTATGTATTCACTGTCGAGGATCAAAATCGGTGGATTATCCATTTTAGGATCCAAAGCTGACATTATCATGTTGTGGTTGCACCCTTGACGTGGTTAAACCTGAATCAAATGTTATCTCCAGAAATTTTTTAACTCCTCACTTGTTTTGGCTGTTTGCCTAAGAAGGGCTAGAAAGCATGATTCCATGCCGGTGTTTGTCGCAATGGCGGGCATATTTCTGTCTTTCCTCCATTGGGTTCTAAACTTCTGTGCAACATCTTTTCCTTGCCATTTGACAGGCAGTTTTACAAATTAGCTGCTGTTTAAGCAGGGGCATCATTTATCAGAAATGGTGCCTAAGATGTACCTTTGGCGACTCGTCGAGGACCTGAGGACAGCGAGCCGAGTCGCTGTCAGAGTGAAGGTGTTCCTGGGAGCTAGGCGTAAGCAGGATCCCATTTAGGTTGCGCGAGGATGCTTTTGGTCGAGCTCCTATGTTGGTCACACCATAGGTCAGGTTAATTTGCCTCTGTGCCTACACAACTTTGTTGAGTTTTCCCTTCACCCACCTCCACCTTGCTTTGAAGAATTAAAGGCGAGGTTTCTGTGCCGTTTGTCTAACGAGTGACATGTGTGATGTATGTTGTCCAGGTCTAATCAAAAAGTGTTTGCAAAAAAGGATCATAAATCATACCATCACTTAAGCCATTAACCCTGGAATGCAGCATCCTTGTTAAGGCAATAAATACATACTCATTGTTGAATATCAAATATATGAGATTCCATAATAAAATGAATAGTTTGTCATGGATTTTTAATTGGAAAATAATTATTCCAAATACCTAACTCTTCTATACCTAAAATATGTCTAGTAAAACAAATTAGACACTTAAAACCGTAGGTTCTTTTCTATTAAAGCACACTACTTGAGTAGCATTTGCCTTTATTGAGAAATGGTTATGTGAAGAAAGGAGGATCTGAAATCCAATTCATAATGAGGTTTCTGCCAGAAACTGTCAATCAAAGACCCTCATCAGGAAGAAACAGAATTCTTTGCACACCCATTAATCAAACACTGCCATGTTCAGAGAAGCATTTGTATTTTTCTATGTTAATAAAAGTTGACATATGTACCAACTCAGGGACACCCACAAAGTCACCCCTTCTCTCATATGAGGGACTGGAAATTTCACAATACTGGAAAGATTTCCACTGTAGCAAATTCACTATCATGAATCTCTTAATCACAATCAATGCTTAATTTGTCTTCAGGGGGCCACTGCAGCTTGCACCACACATTGCCCCGCCCAGCGCACCCAATGATAGTACCAACACAACTACTAAGCATCACACTCCTGCAAGTGTGAAGATTCAGCCAATAGTCATTTTTAATGTATATTGATTTAATAAACAACTATTATTGTACTATCTTTAAATTAGACGGACAGCGCCAGCATGTGGCAGACTGTTACAAGCCCCAGTGTTGACAATTAAATGCTGGTGTACAGCATCGCACACCACCGGCTCAAATTAAGCACTTATCACGATTAGGAAATGCATACACAAAGGGATGATGTTACCCACTTAAACTCAACATAGGTGCACAACATTAAGAATCGAGCCTTTGGTTTGACTTTTTGACAGTCTGTGCAAACTTTATCATGTAAGAATGGGTTTTACTGCATGTGTGCTGTTATCTGCAGACCTAATAAACCATTTAAGATGTTTCTTCTTGCAAAAATAGAACGAAACGTTTTTATAAGTAAAATAAAACAAGCTGGCTCAGTTTTTATAGCCACAATTGGGTATTTCTAATCAATCAATATGCCTGTTTTCTCGAGGCACCGTGATAAGAAGAGTGCCCATACATTTTAGGCAGAAATAAAATGTCATACTTCTGGTTTATCATTCGCAATAAATCCTCTGACTTATTGCAGTTAGGTTTTAGGTAAACCATTCTAACGCAGACACCCATGGCCTCAAATTAAAGTTTTAAAATATCATCAGGGGGTCTAGGATGCAACTACATCAGGGCCCTGGTACTATCAACATTCATGCAGACCGTGAAGCTGCTTAAGCAAGTTACATGTTAAGAAGGCCTCAAGTAGAAATTCAAATAAAAAAGAACAGAGAGGCATATTACCAACGATTAGCGATATTTATCGCTAACGATGCTTAGCAACTAATTTTTTAACGCTAAGCATCGCCGGAAATTATCGCAGAGATAACTTGCTATTAGCAAGGTTTATCTCAGAAGTGATAAAAATCCTTGCGCTAACTGCCAAATGAGAGATTATCGCTGGAAAACCAACGATAATCTCTCGAAGTTTGGCGTTAGCTTGATGATAGGGGCTCACAAACTTAGCCATGATATCCACCTTCCATAGGATATCATGGCTAAGTCAGAAAAATACCAGGTGTAAAAAAAGCGGTTAGCGCTGCTTTTTTTTATCACTAACAGGGTTAGCGAAATCCTTGATAATAGGAGAAATGTCGCTTAACATTTCTCCTATTATTTTTCACTGGAACGCCACTTTCCATCTCATTAGAATTGCAAGGGGAAGCGTAGAGAAAAAGGGTGCTAACATGCGAATTTGCGTGTTAGCACCCTGTTGCTGATAGGGAGATCATTTTATCTCCGCTTTTTGGCTTTTAAAGCCAAAAAAGCGGAGATAAATCCCTTGATAATATGCCCCAGAGATCCTTTCAGGACCCAATAACCCTAGGTGAAAACCTCAGATGTGAATGGTGGAAGGAGACTAAATAATCATCAAACTAAAAGTCGGTCAAGCACCTTGCCCTGATGCCAAGCAGCTGAAAAGAAAGATGAATTATGTCACAAAAAGAGACAGAAATACGTTTAGTGAAAAACCAAATCCAAATCTTCCTCAAACAGGTTCGCGGATGCAGAAAACAATAAGGACTTATGTTTACGAGCAGTGTGAGAAATTGGGTTACTGGTTGAGGCGGTTGAAACCCTACTCAAGCAGCAACCCCAATCCTTGTCAGGGTGAGGTAATTGCAAACCCCAAATTAACTTGTACTCAACCCTCTGGTAGATTGGCACGGATGAGTCATGCTTAACTTTGAGGCAACGTGGAAACTATTTTTTATTTGCAGCACTTCAAACAGTAGAAAAGTGAAAACAGAACAGAAGAGTAAACCCACAAAACCATAGAAACTCAGAGTGAATTATTGTAAATAAATCAAGACAAAAACAACAAAAATCGAATCAGTAGAACTGGGGATAGGCAGGTTTAAAGATTTCAGTAAATATAGTGCCAAAAAGCACAAAGAAGTAGATATCTGGTCGCACTGGACTGGGGTAAAGCCACAAGTACAGGTAGACCGCTCTTATAGCAGAGGCATAATCTATCACACATTTTAAAGTGGTTCCTTAGAAGTAGCTTTGGCTGTTCGTCTATGACCTGACGACAGCGAGCATGAGTTGCTGTCAGAGTAAAGACGCTCCTGGGAGTTAGGCATGAGCGGTGTCCCATTTTGGTTGCTTGTGGATGTGCTGGCCACTCTGTCGGTCAGGTTAATTTGCCCCTGTGCCTACACAACTGTTTTTGGGTTTTACCTTCACCCACTCTACCCTGCTTTGTCATGTCAAAGGGGAGGGTTTATTGTCTCACTAGTGACACATGTAATGCATGTTGTCTAAACTAATCAGAAAAAACTTTGAAATGTTGTAGATTTTTAATGGGAAAAGATTCATCCAAATATCTAACTGAAACTCAAACAGGTTCTCGGAATCTGAAAACAATATGGACTTGTCTGCTTATGAGACTGTTAAAACCACCATCCTTGTTAGGGTGAGGGACAAGCAAACCCTAAATTAACCTGTGGTCAACCCTCTGGTAATGTTGCACAGAGGAGTCAGGATTAACTTAGAGGCAATGTGCAAACTACTTATGCAGTACTTCAAACAGGAATAAAGTGACAACAGAATACAAGAGTAATCAAACTCAAATTTATAAATAAAGAGTGGCCGTTAAATAAATCAAGACCAAAATGACAAAAAATCAGGTAGTAGAACTGGAGATATGCAGGGTTAAAGATTTCAGTAAATATAACTCCAAAAAGCACCAAGCGCCAACTATAGATATCTGGTCGCACTGGACTGGGGCAAAGTCACAAATGCAGGTCAACTACGATGGAGCATGGGCCGGCTACAGAGACCAAGTAAGGCCCACTGAACAAGGTGTACCTTTAATCCTGGTTGCAAAGCATTGCGAAGTCTCACATCCAGGCTGTGTTGTGCTACTGAGGCAATGCATCAGTTCCAAGGGGCTGTGAAGCTGTGATGCTTTTGCCATTGTCGTTGATGATCCTGTTAACAAGGGCTTGTGTTTCAAAGTCCAGCATCAAGGATACCTCATGCAGTTGAGGCAATGTGTTGGTTCCAAAAAGCTGCAAGGCTGCAATGTGAGAACCTGTGCTGTGGTTCAGGCTACCGATGATGAAAGATTTGTGATGCAAGGGCCTGCATCAATGAACCTTCACACAGAGGTGGTTCCGATGCGGGCTGTGAGGAAGATGCAGAGTTCTTGTGCCGAGAGAACCTTCGCAGTATAGGTGCTGCATTGGTTCTGCTGGATCTAAAGATGGGCTGGCAGAGCACCTTCAGGGCCACTTCCAAGGGTCCAGGACTGGGGTGGCACCTCTTGGCAGATTAGGACTCATAGATGAGAGTCCAGGTGCTGGGTTCAAGGTTGTGGGAGCCTTCTGTCCCTGAGACTCTAGTCAGGAGTCCAGTCAACTAGCTCTTAGAGTTACTTTGAGGTCCTGGGTTCAACAGATGTAGGTCCATTTCTTCTCACCCAGGCAAGAGGGCAGCAGGCAGCAGCTCAGCACAGCAGGGCAGCTGTCCCTCAGATCAGGAGTCCAGCAGGGTGAGAGTCCTTTTAGCAGCACAGCCATCCTTCTTCCTGGCAGAGCATCCACAGGTCCAGATGTGTACTTATGATTTGGTGTGTAGGGTCCAATATTTTTCCCTAGGCCTTCCTTTGAAGTGGGAAAAGCTTCTACAGATTTCCCTTTGAAGTTCCCAGGCATCCTGAATTCCCTTCCCTTGCTCCAGACTATTTGAAGGGGTATGATGCCCTTCATATGGGGACAGGACACAGCCTTTTCAAGTGTAAGCAGGGCTGTGCCCAGCTTCGCCCTCAAATCCTGGCAGTGACGGCCCATCCAGGCACACCTATGCCCTCTAGTTTGTGTAACTATATTGGAGGAATAACCTAAGCCTAACTGTCAGCTACACCCAGTCATGTGACCAAGAGATAGGCTCAGGTACTAAATGGCTAGGGCAAGAAAATTTAATTTTTCGTAAAGTGGCAATTTCCAAATTCTAATTTCAAATCAGACTTTACTGTGGGAGAGGATTTTTTATTGCTATTCTAAAAATACCAAATATGAACTTGTTACCTGCTCCCATTTGGAATATATCAATTACTAGATGTAACAATATAACTCCAATGTTTACCTATGAGCACGAGGTAGGGCCTGCAGTACTGAAAAACATATGTAAGAGTTTTCCACTAAAAGGGCACGTAAAGCTAAAAGGTACATGCCTCACCTTTTAAATTCACTGCACACTGCCCACTGTGCTGTCCAGGCCTTGCCCTAGGGGTAACTAACATGTATTAAAAAGGATGGTTATTCATGGCAAAGGTTTATTTTGCCAGATAAAACTGGAAGTTTAAAACTGCACACTCAGGCTTCAACGTCAAACCTCAAAAATGTTTGAAGGGCTGCTGCAGTGGGTGGCTCTATCAGCGCTGGAAGCTTTCTGGTAGTATGTCATCTACACACCTTGGGCAGAGGTAGTGCCACTTTACTAGGGACTTGCAAGTAAATTAAACATGACATCGGGTATAAGTCAATTCTATCAGGTTTTAAGGAGAGAGCACAAACACCTTTGCACCGGTTAGCAGTGGTAAAGTGTGCAGAGTCCTTAAGTCAATAAGAAAGTTGAAGGCAAAAAGTTAGGGTGAACACCACACCAAAGATGCCCGGTCTAACAAGGAGTAGTCAGAGAGAGGGGTGGTGTGCACTCAGTGGATAAAGCCATGGTAAGAGACAAAATTATCCCATAACCGGCACACAGACCGCGAGAACCCCCAGACTCATATCTGTTTTTTGCTCTCAGGCTCATGTTTTGTTCTTGATCTTCTGCTCATGTCTGATTCTGGCTTCTGACTCATGTCGGATTCTGGCTCCAGGCTCATGTCTGGTTTTGAACCCCGGATTTATGTCTTGTTCTGGCTCTTGGATTCATGTCTGGTTCCGAAACTCCTGTCTGGTTCTTGCTCTTGGACTCATGTATTATTCTGACTATCGGACTCTTGTCTGATTTTGGCTCTCGGGCCTATGTCTAGTTTTTGCTCTCGGACACATGTCTGATTCTGGCTCCTGGACTCATGTCTGGTTCTGGCACCCGGACTTATGTCTTGTACTTACTCTTGGGCTCATGTCTCATTCTGGCACCCAAACTCATTTCTGGTTCTGGCTACCAAGCTCATGTCTGGTTCTGGCTCTCGCTCTCTTGATTTGTTATGCTTTTTCCTTGATGTTTGTACCAGTTACATGTTCACGTTTACACTGTTACTAATTGTTGGAGTTAGCCTTTCTGCAAGGTCATCCCAAGACTGTTGGACTACACCCTTCCCTTTTACTAAATTGTTTTTGTTGGCCCTAGGATGCTGCACACTTAACCTACATTTAATTTACTTGTAAAACCCTACTAAAGTAGTACTACATGTACCCAGGGCATTTAAATTAAATGCTGGTAGTGGGCCTGCAGCACTTGTTGTGCCACACCTTAAAGGTGCTTCTTTAAACATGTCTCATGTATTCATTATTGCTTCTCTGTGCAATTTCAAAAACTGACAAAATAAACCTTTTGCCTGGCCTAAATCTCCAATTTTAATACATGTACCACACCCCTAGAGTACACCCTGTATTAATGTAATTAATGTACTTGAAAAGTAGAAAATGTACTTTTAACTTTTGCATTTCTTGGTAGTGAAAAAGCTCTAAGGTTACCTTTTGCATTTAATAAGTGATACCTTTCAATTAGGGGCAGCTAGGCATGTCAAGATTGGTCTTTTTGTACTTTAAAACATTCTTTAAAGGTAAAGTAAGGTTTTAAGTCACAATTCTGAAAATGCCACTTTTATAAAGTTGGTGTTTTCTTGTCCCAGCTATTTGGTGTCTGCAGCCCATATCCTGGGTCACATGAGTAGGTGTAGCTGGTTGTTGGTCTTTGTATATTATTCCTAGACTGTGAGACAAAAGGATAATTGGTGTTGGCAAGATGGGACATCTCTTGCGGGATGAGGGGGAGGAGCTGTTGCCGACCATGCTTACAAAGCACAAATTCTCTGCCTCAGCACACTCACAAAGGGTGTCACACTAGTCTTTGATTTTCACATCAAAAGTATGTTGTGAATGCCTTTTAGGTTGCACGTACTCTCCTTGTCTGCGATCGGTTCGCCCTCCTTGGGTGTACTGTTGATCAGATGAAACCTGAAAGGAACGAGGAGGACGAGTATCAGAAACCTGAAACCAATCAGGATTTTAAATTTTGGAGTGGTCAAGAAAATCGTACCGCAATAATCAAAGGAGTCAAAAAGGCATAACAAACAAGGGTATAATCTTTTTGAGATTCAAGCTTGAAAAACTAACAGAACTAGGTGTGTCCTAAAAACTGTGGAGGACATGTCCCAAGCTCCACGCACGTCTCCACAGAACGGTGGGAGGTTATTGTGGATAAACTCAAGCACTACTAAGGGTACCCACAAATAAGTACCAGACTAAACAGTGGTGTCATGTTGCAAGGATTATGCTCAGAAACAGAACAATGCTTGGGACCATAGAACATCAGCAGATAGGGCCTGAGTCGCATATCACCTCAGTACCATGAGTCCGACTCCTACTAGTTATAGTGCCTCACTTGCCCTCCAACTCATATCCTGTAACACAAGTGAAATGACACCCCAGAACACAACACTCCTGACTCTCCCAGAGATCAGGGTAACAGAACCCCCCCTTTCGCACACACACTCGTACTCATCCACATTAAGATATGACAGAGACAGAAAGGACGTTCAGTATGTTTATTTAAACTCTAGAATGCAGTATTCTTGCCACCAGCTGCGGCCCGTGGAGGGACTTACGGTGGGGCGGGGAGGTGTGGAGGGGGAGGGGCGGGGTGGAGGGTGCTAAAAACCGGCATATGGATCATTGCAGGTAAGTAAACAATTTAATTAATAAAACTAATTTCGTAGCGCGCACTGCATCACATTTTGCGATGCAAGGCACACTACCAAATTCGTTTTATTAATGAAATTGTTTACTTACCTGCAATTATCCATATGCCGGTTTTTAGCACCCTCCACCCTGGCCCTCCCCCTCCACGCCTCCCCGCCCCACCGTAAGTCCCTCCACGGGCCGTGGCTGCTTGCCACACTTAGAAAACAACTGGCTAGCAAAAATAGCATCAGCATTGCCAATAGACCGTATATTATGAACGCCCTGTCATATTATGACAGTATAGCTAACCCTCCTCCCCTTCTACAAAGGCAAATTGATTATACTCCAAAGATCTCTGGGTTTAGTAGAGGGCCAGCATCCTAGCATACAGAGCTGGGCATTCTACATTTCAGAAAATATCTGTGTCTCTCTGTGTGTTACATTACTGTGCATACCTATATGACAAGGTTTACATGTTCATAAACAACAGCTGCATCTCTGTGTTGTGTCTAGGTGCAAGTGCCTGACCAGAACAAAATTACAAGGGACATTGTGGTTTGACCTTGTGTGCTGTTCAGGCTAATTCGAACGAGAGAACAGAATGAGAAAACAACTGCAGGTTCTGTGTGAAAATATAATGTTTTACAAAGGTGTATATAGTAATGTGTGCAAAGCTTAATACAACCTGTGTTGTGCACTGTTAGGCTAACCTAAGAAAAATTACAATGGGCCCTGTACAGAACACATGACACATATATATCACCACAGCTGGTGCTTTTTACTTCAAAATTGCATACCTCTGATTTTACTGATTGGACTTTTGTTGATTTGGTTTCAAATAATGCATTACATTGATCTACTTTTCCAAACTGGTGTGATATTTTTGCTGTGCTGTGTTTTCACTTTTTTAAGTGCTGAATAAATACTATACACATTGTTAAGTTAAGCCCGGCTGCTTTTGTGCCAAGCTTGCAGATGGTTAAACATTGGGTAATTTGGGGTTTGCTTGTGTTTCACCCTGACAAGAATTGTGGTAGCTGATTGAGTATGGCTTAACCCCCTCAGCCAGTAACTCATTTTCCTACACAAACTTTGATTCTGTCATACTTTTTTTCGCTTGTATGAATTCTAGTAATTTTTCATATATGTTTTTTTTGTGCCTTTTATGGCAAAATTAATTTTCCGGCCCAATGAAATGATTGAGCTTCTCCTATTTGTAAATTTGGTAGTGTAATGACTTGACTAAAACACATACATGGGTCCTTAATAGGTGTTCACCTAGGTAGACATGTGTCAGCACAGACCCAGGTTAAAGAACGTGCTGCAGATTCCACAACTGGTAATTTGATATATGTCAGTAGCAGTGTAATACATTCATGTGCACCACACAGCTTTCTTCCAGTCCTCTGGGTGTATTTCGGAGTTATGCATTAGGTTAATTTCTCTCTTGATTTGTCGAGTGCGCCCAAAGTACTGACAAGTGTCTTTAAAAGTGTCTTTGCCTTAAACTTTTGTCACCAAATTGGGTATTTCATCCTCTGCGATCATAATTACTGCTTGAGTGCGGGCCCACGCACCTCCGCGGTTTAGAAACTGACACCTTCTGTGTCAGTCGCATCCCTATTCGGTGAAACGGAGTAATTACTGAGCCTCTGCAAACGCACCCCGTGGGTCTCTTGCACTCTCCTGAAGATACTCTGACCTGCATTTGCATATAATTATACCACGCTGATGAGCAGAAAGTGGACACCCAGGCTATTTGCATTTTTGTTTCTCATTCGCTTCTGATTTTACATTTTATAAAGCAAATCTAATTTCTCCAGCTATCCGTGTTAACCTTTTCGGTCTCGGTGATATGATGAAAAAGACTTTCAGTTGATTTCACTGTACAACTAACTGTTCTTCAATTTTCAAGGCGGTCACTTCAGGGAGACGTGTGGCAGTGAATGGCAATGATTTGTAAGTACTTTGTAGTTTACAATTGTTTCTACCTTTTTTGTTTCTGTGTACAGGAAGGTGATTGGGCCCTGCTGCTGAGGCATTAAACACTAAGGGGCTCATTAGAATAGCGGGCGGGCTTTGCCCGCCCGCCATCCTATCGGAAATCGGGACCGCCCGCCCTAAGGGCGGGGGTCCCGCACGCACCATTAGGATGTGCCCGCCACAGTGGCGGGCACATCCTGTATTTATAGTATTGTGGCGGGCGGAGCTCTCTGCTCCGCCCGCCACAATACTGAAAATGCTTTGCATCATTTACATAAACAAAGCGGCAGGCACCGCGCGGTGCCTGTCGCTTTGATTATGCAAATGCAGGGGGGTACCACAGGTACCCCCCGTGTGCCACCCCCCTTAGGCCTACACTCTGGGGGCCCACAGGGGGCCCCCAGAGTGAACACCGCATGCCTTTCCGTGGCGGCATTGCCGCCACGGAAAGGCATTGCACTATTGCCAATGTAATATGGCTGGCGGTGTCTAATAGACACCGCCACCATATTAATCATTTTCTGCCCTGGCCGCAATGCGACCGGGGCGGAAAAGTGGCGGGCGGTGTTTTGCTCCGCCGTGGTCCCCCCCCGCCATTCTAATATGGCGGGGGGGAATACAGGGAAGGATGGCGGGTTATTGCCCCCGCCAGGCTGGCAATCCGCCCGCCATCCTAATGGACCCCTAGGACACCCTTTCAATACCCACGACGGTCGGTGCTCGCCATCATCAAAATGACTCATCACAAAGTGATAAATTTCACAATTTCTACATCAATTCACTGCCTAGGTTCTTTTTCTTTTTAACTTAATTCACCCATTGTTTGCCCTTATGCCCTTATGACCTATATATATATGTGATACTGAGCATCGGATTGGCATGTAGGGCAATCTAGCAGTGCCCGAAGGGCTGGTCTCACAGATCCGTGTGTGGGCTGTTTTTTTGGCTGGTTGTGGGCCTGTTTTATGGCCTGATGCGCAGGTTTATACTGTTTATTTCTCAGATATTACCGCAAACGTTGTCTGTGGCAAGCACAATTGCATGCAGTCTGCCATAACTTGCAAGACACCTTCAGAGAGTGTCTTTAAAAGTTCAAAACTGTCCCTATTTGGAAACTTTTTGTGTTGTCTGATGCAATGAAGTGCACTGGATTACTGCTAACCACGGGGCAGATTTACAAGCTTACTTTTGCGTCACTTTAAACATGGAAAAAGTGATGCAAAAGTGGTGCAAGGGGTGTGTAAATCTGCCCCCACGTCTCCAGTACCTGTGTTCCTTACCCAAAGCATGACCCCTGGTCATTTTATCCCTAAGTATTCAAGTATTTTTAACACCTCTGTAAGCTCCTAGTAAGTGGTACCCCTGGTACCTAGGGCATAGGTACTGAAGAGGGTCCCTGAGAGCAGCAGCATATTTTGTGCCACTCTAAGGGACCCAGCACCAAACTCAGGCATACTGCAGGCTGCATGAAACGGTGCTCTAAAAAGTGAAAACACAACATGACACACTCTTTTGTCCCATGTCCGCTAAACCCTACATGTAATATTTGTAAGTCACTCCTATAGCAGGCCTTAAAGCCCTATGGCAGGGTGCTTCACTTTACATATGAGGACATCTCTGCATGAACAGATATGCCCCCTAGGCTGGTCAGTTCCATTACTGACAGTACAAATGAACAGGGAAGACATCTTAAGGTATCTACAGGGCACTGATCAAAACTAGATCCCTAGATACATAATGACTACCCATGGTGTAATAAACCCACACTGATTCTAGTGATTTATTTATTAATGAGTGCACCCAGAGGGAACCTTAGAGGTGCCCCTTGAAAACCTACCAACGGACTGGTCTTAGCCAGCCTGCCAATACAGATGAGTTTCTGACCGCCAGGAGTGAAGGCCTTTGCTCTCACAAGGTCAGGCAGCTTCAAAGAACTCACTGCCTTTGGTTTGCAAATCTGGCTTCCCACACAGGAGAAGATGCCAACCTCCCTGCCCTGAGCCATCTGGTGATAGGACAGGCAGAAAAATTAGTTATGCAGGAGGCATGTAACAACGCCATGCTGGGCACACTCCTAGGGTGACCAAGCCTGAAGTGAACACCAAATTTAGGATTCCACCATCTTACGTGTGGTGGAATTAGGAATTCTGGGGCAGAGTAATGCACACTCCCCAAAGAAAGTGATGATCTAGCAGTGTAGTGACTCCAGGAGTAAGTAGCCCATCAACTGTTACCCCTCACGCCCCTTAATGTCCCTAAATTGTGTTTTTTGGGGACCTTCCCGATACCAGGACTTCAGCTTTTCCATGGACACAAAAGAAGAAGTGGACTGAGAAGACTGCTCGCCCGAGAAACAAGGAGCACGACTGACTTGACGCCAACCTTGCCTGCCTGCTGCACCTGACCCTTGAGGACCTTCTGAATTGTCCTGCTGCTGTGCAGACTCCAAGAAACCCAAAGGGCTGCCAGTGCTTTGCCACTCACTCAAGGAACTACCTTTGAGTAGAGGAGGTACTGCCCTGCAGCCGCAGGCACCAAAGAACCAATACCTGGTACACCAACTTGTCACCTAAGGAGTCTACTGATGCAGTAGTCATACAGGTAGGGATAGCAGTGATCTCACAGGTCAGATCTGTGTTTCCGCCAGATGTGGGGTTGCTAGGACCGACTGGAGCTGCACAGGACAAATACCTGGGGTACTGGATCCCTTGCAGCAGCCAAGGCTTGTTGTGTCCA
Source organism: Lissotriton helveticus (assembly GCF_964261635.1). Classification (NCBI taxonomy): domain Eukaryota; kingdom Metazoa; phylum Chordata; class Amphibia; order Caudata; family Salamandridae; genus Lissotriton; species Lissotriton helveticus. The sequence continues at coordinate 44,192,838 of NC_136064.1, read as the reverse complement.
GTCTGGACACCAGCACTAGGGAAGACCAAACTGCATGTCAAGGAATTTCAGAGACAGTGAGATCCACATCAAGAGTTGACCAGCTGTCCTTTTTGCACCTTTGCAGCAGAATCCAAGGCAAAGAGTGATTTTGCTACAGCTGCTACCTTCCACCTGAAAACACCTATGCACCGTGCCCCAAAGCCTGAGTCCAAGGCAGGTGACAGTGTCAACCGGGTCCCAAGCCCCACCAGAGCTAAGACCATACATGGGTTTGCCCAGACTGGACTTCTAATCACCGCCTGCATCCTCTTTCTGCATGCCCCCCTCCAACCGTGAGTGATTACAGCACCGGATCGGACTCCAAAAGACACCACTCAACCCGAGCCCCCCAGCCCGAGGAGGAGTGGACCAAGGGAATTCCTAAATGCCCAAGGATCTCAAGGGTCAAGCCCCACTGTGGGTTCCCCCAAACTAGTTCCCCAGTCCCTACTTGCAGCCTCTTTGAAACCAGACTGTTCTCCCATTGAAGTGAACAGGACACCTGACGCCATGACACATCTTTGCATCCACGCGCCCCAAAGTCTCCTGAGGTGACCTGTTGGTGTGGCATTGGACCATGCCCCCTTACATCCAGAAGAACAGTTCCGTAAGTCACTGACAAGTGTCTGAATGCAGTACATGCTTTTTCCCCATAGAATAAAGTGACGGGCCTCCAAAAACTGCACTGTGTGAACTTTTGAAAGTATTGTGATGGTCATTCCCTTACTGTGTATGAGCCCCACTCTGTTGAGATATTCTTGACTCTAACCCAACATTTGGCAAACATTTGTTTGAGTTGCTATGAGCAAATCATTTTGGCTGCCGAGAATGTAAACAGTTATGCTCTCGCTACTACAGTAAAGTATCACACAAACAGTACAGTGACTGGTAGTTATTCAAAGAAACAGAAGCAGATTCTTTGGTGTGTTCTTGGTCACAGCAAGAAGATGGTTTATTTTCTCCAGACTCAAGGAATGTCATACAAAGCCGACACGTGTTTCGTCGTGTACAGTTGAGTCAACACGACTCTTCAGGGCTTAAAGCTCAGTACAATCTTGGTAATTGGGTCTGGACTAGTAATCATGTGTTTGACGGTTATGTCAGAGAGAGACACTGATTAATCAAAATGTGATTGAATAGAAACGGTAAGTTCTTTAAGGTTAATCACGTAGAAAGCACTTGTGTCTAGGCAATCTGCCTTGTTGATTGCCAGAAATCTTCGAATTTGAGCACTCTGACTTCTGGTGTGTGTCAGGCAGTAGCCGGGAGGGGATCCGTCTAGTAGAAAGCTCACTAGAAACGGGTGCGTTTCTTGTGTGGCGATGCGCCGTATTTCGGTATCCCTCCTCCTATGGTTCCCGGTCCGGTCCGGGAACCATAGGAGGAGGGATACCGAAATACGGCGCATCGCCACACAAGAAACGCACCCGTTTCTAGTGAGCTTTCTACTAGACGGATCCCCTCCCGGCTACTGCCTGACACACACCAGAAGTCAGAGTGCTCAAATTCGAAGATTTCTGGCAATCAACAAGGCAGATTGGGTTAATCACGTAGAAAGCACTTGTGTCTAGGCAATCTGCCTTGTTGATTGCCAGAAATCTTCGAATTTGAGCACTCGGACCGGGTACTGCCTGACACACACCAGAAGTCAGAGTGCTCAAATTCGAAGATTTCTGGCAATCAACAAGGCAGATTGCCTAGACACAAGTGCTTTCTACGTGATTAACCTTAAAGAACTTACCGTTTCTATTCAATCACATTTTGATTAATCAGTGTCTCTCTCTGACATAACCGTCAAACACATGATTACTAGTCCAGACCCAATTACCAAGATTGTACTGAGCTTTAAGCCCTGAAGAGTCGTGTTGACTCAACTGTACACGACGAAACACGTGTCGGCTTTGTATGACATTCCTTGAGTCTGGAGAAAATAAACCATCTTCTTGCTGTGACCAAGAACACACCAAAGAATCTGCTTCTGTTTCTTTGAATAACTACCAGTCACTGTACTGTTTGTGTGATACTTTACTGTAGTAGCGAGAGCATAACTGTATATATTTGTTTAGTCCCCTGACTTTTTAGACGGTTAAGGGTGTTTTTCCGTCTGCTCTTTACGCACTACATACCAACTTGTCACTCTATACCCTGTAACGTATAACTGAGGTAGCGCGCCGGAAAGATCTGAATCTCTAAAAACCCCTTTCAAGTGTCTCTGCCGAGAATGTAAGTTTCAAAATGCGGTCTACCTTCAAACCTACCACACCGTTACTCCTTCTTGAAACTGAGGGTGGAGAAAGAGCATGACTGTCTTGATGTCACTGAACTATGCACCAAGTCAATGCCGACATTCAAGATGAGTCTGATTTGGTACTGTTGGTCAATGGGTCTTGTTTGAGAGACCATGAAAGAAATCTTAGAGCTGCCTACGCAGATTGTACAGTCTCAAGGGTAATTGAAGCCTCCGGACCTGGAGGAGTATTCTCCACACAAGTGGCTGAGTTGATCGCTCTTACTAGACCATGCTGTGTTTTAGACCAGTTGAAAGTGATGATTTTCACTGATACCTAATATGGATTTAGGGCCAGATGTAGGTAAATTTTATTTTACCACCTCTTAAATACCGCATCATACCGACTCGGTATTTAAGAAGTGGTAAAATAAAAGTACCGAGATGTAGGTAAATACAGATGTGCATTTACCGATTCGGAAACAATCGGTATTTACCGATGCGGTAAATACCGACCGGTAAATGCCCATGCATTCCTATGGGCTTTGAAGCCCATAGGAATGATTGGGCATTTACCAGTCGGTATTTACCGCATCGGTAAATACCGATTGACACAAGGGTGCAGGGGGTGTCACTTTGACACCTTCTGGCACCCCCAAAAGAGGCTCGGGTGCCATGTGGCAGGCATACCTGCCCTAAGGGCAGGTCTGCCTGTCATATGGCATAGGTGTGCATGCACACATGTGCAAGCACACCAGAATCGGTATTTTACCATCAAATAGTATTTGATGGTAAAATACCGATTTTTTAATGCTTGTGGGACTCAGAAGAGTCCCACCTACATATCAATTTTCCCTATTCCGTAAAAATACCGACTCGGTATTTTACATAATCGGTAAATTTACCTATCGGTAAATTTACCGAGTCTGTAAAATACAGGGCCCTACATCTCAAATTGCATTTACCGGTCGGTAACGGCCGAATTCGGCCGTTACCGACCGGTAAATGCCTACCTACATCTGGCCCTCAGTGTTGTTCACGACTTTGGACAGCTATGGTCATAGAGGGGAATCATGACTTCTTTGGAGTCTCCCATAAGAAATAGGCAGTAGGTGAACAAACTGATTGAAGCATTACAGTTGCCTACCCAAACTACAGGTTGCAGCGGAGAATACTATGTGAAAGTGGGTACCAGAATTGCAGATGTAACTGCAATACTGTGCTCATGGAACTTGTACATTCTATGGTGAATGCTCAAACGAGACTACAGATTAGACCAATTACAACCTTATAGGTTAACAACAGCTGATATATGGGAAGAAGTTAAGAGGTTGCAGGTCGAAGTGTAAGAGGCAGACCAGTAAAATCGGGTCAGAACAGGTTGTGTCAAAAAGATGATATTTGGGTTTCAACAGTTGGAAGACCGGTGTTGTCAGATAGTTTGTTGCTACCAATAGCTAGGTATTAACATGACCCAACTCATATAGGGAGGGATGCTCTGTGGGAGACTGATTTGACAGACATGGTTGAACCCCATTTTCAGATTGCGTCATAAATGTTTTACGTGTCAACAAATGAATGTAGGAAAAAGAATTCAAGTGACATTGAGCCACATAGGGAGATCAGATGATCTCTTCAACAGGATGCAGTTGTACTTTATCGAAATGCCTGTGTGCAATGAGCTGAGATGTGTCCTAGAGATTGTGTGCATATCCTCGCGTTGGGTTGAAGCCTACCCAACCAGAAGAAATGACAATCTCACAGTGGCTAAATTGTTGTTGAGTGAGCTCATACCCAAGTTCAGTTTCCCTTCTTCTCTGGAGTCAGACTGAGGGACTCATTACAGCAATGAGGGCCTGAAAATGTTGTGTGCAGCATTACAAGTGGAGCAAAGACTACATTGCAGTAATCGGCTAGAGGCCTCAGGGATCATGGAGCATGTAAATGGCATGCTGAAATCCAAACTAGCCAAAGTGTGTGATTCGGTGTCTGAAGTGGCCTGATGCTTTGCCTCTTGTGTTGATGAATCTTCACAGTATTCCCGATCAGATCACAGGGCTGTCACCCTTGAGCTAATCATGGGCAGACCAATGAGACTGCCAGGTGTAGCTGCAAATAAACATTACATATGACATGATTCTTAAATAATTGCAATAGGCTGGCTGACGGTGTGCGTTCTGTGTCTCACCAGGTTAGAGCAGCCGCCACATCAGGAGCAGTGCCAGGACCTCAGTCTGGTGACTGGGTTCTGGTGACAAAACATGGGAGGAAAACGTGCTTGGAGCCCCGCTGGTGTGGTCCTTACCAGGTAATCTTGGTGACTGCTGTCAAATGTGGGGGTCTCCCTAACTGGATCTATGCTGATCATACTCGCAGATTTGATTGTCCCCATGATTATCTGACAGCACCTCTCCGAAAGGGCCAGTTGTAACAGAGAGAGAGTGGTAGCAGGTTAGGAAAGCTGTTGGGGACCGATAAGAGTATGAAACAGCACTTGCTAGTCCAAGGGGGGTCCAGATTAGTCAACAGCTGAAGTTGAGGCAAGAGTGTCTTGTTCTGTGGTGACAAATGAGTCAGATTCAGACCCTAACAAACAGCCTAATGCTGACTAAGTCTGTCTGAGGGATGTGTGCCCCAGACTATTTGAGATGATAATGAGGATTCTGGCCAGAGTGACTGTGAGGGTGAAGGGCCTGCAATGAGGAGATCAAAAAGAGCAAAGGTACCCTTTCAAAGGCATCCTTCACCTGAAGGCACATACTTTGCTACCAATGACAGAGAGAATGAATTTTAGGATTTTTTGGGGGTACCAGTGAAAATTCAATTGAACCTCCTTGACCTGAAATTTGTGGCTGAGCTGTGTTTTGAATTTACTTTGCCATTGAATGAGCTGTTCTGATTTGCTATTAGTATGATGTTAGAGATGAGGGTTTTTAGTTGGCAGAGGTATGCACCTTTGTCTAAGAAGGGACCCTTGCTTCTAGTCAGGGTAAAGGGGATGCACACTTTAGATAATCCCTGCTCACCCACTTGGTAGCTTGGCACAGGTAGACAGACTTATCCCAATGGCAATGTGTAAAGTATGTGTACTCAAATACACAGTAAAACAGTTTAAACACAACAAATGGACACCATACCAGTTTTGAAAATGCAAGTACCTTGATCTAAACCAAACGACAAAAATCCAGCATACGTGTATCAAAATATCACTTTAGAACAGTTACTGTATGAACAGCAATGGTAGAAACAAAATAGCTCCAACTGGGGCTATTACGACGTTGAGACGGGCATAAATGTAATGTACGGTGCTGACTGCAATGTGTGCGCGTCGGGCATGGAGTCACACGTACCCTCAAACAACAGTATCTTGGAAAATGAAGTCTATGGAAGTTGCAACGGGTCGTGGATATGAGGCATCTGTGCCGAGATCGAGTCTGGTTCCCTGGTTGCCACAGGGGAGGCTAGGCATCATGTGCATGAGGAAAGTGATGGATCGAGTCCAGGGCAGGGGAAGGGAAGACTAGGGCCTGGCAAGTGGGTACACATGCAAGGTCGACATGGCAGTTTAAAACTGCACACAGACACTGCAGTGGCAGGGCTACTCATGAGGGTGGCACAATCAGTGCTGCATGCCCACTGGTAGGATTTGATTCACAGGCCCTGGCACACTCAGTGCACTTTACTAGGAACTCAAATGTAAATCAAATATGCCAATCATAGATAATAAATCATAATAACAATTTCACTGGGAGAATTAGACCTTGACACCCTCTTGGGTGTTCTCATCAATAAGGTGGAATAATCTGGACAGACCATCAGCATTGGCGTGTTCCAACATAAAGTCCATTATCTGTAGAGAGATGGACCACCTCAACAGTTTTGAGTTCCCACCCCCCATTTACATCAACCATCTGATGGTCCTGTGGTCTGTCTGGGTCCGTAAGTCCCAAGCAAGTAGCTTATTCAGCACCTAGACCACAGCAAAAGCTTCTTGCTCAATTGCACTCCACCTCTGTTCCCTGGGAAGTAGCCTCCTACTAAGGAAAGCTACGGGTTGGTCCATGCCCTCGTCGTTCAACTGTGAGAGAACTGCACGTATACCATGCTCTGAAGCATCCGTCTACACAACAAATTCTTTAGAGAAATTGGGTGACTTGAACACGGCCGCATTGAACAAAGCAGATTTCAGGGCATCAAAAGCGGTCTGACAGGCCTCAGTCCAGATCACTTTTCTTGGCTTTTTCCTTGATGTCAGCTCTGTCAAGGAGGCAACAATGGTGTCATACCCCTTAACAGACCCTCTGTAGTAGCTAGTGAGACATAAGAAGGCTCTCACCTCTGTCTGGGTCTTGGGGTGCTCCCAAGGCAGAATGGTAGCAATCATTTGTAGGGGCACCACCTGGCAGCTCCCTATTCGGTGCCCTAAGTACACCACAGATCCCTGCACTATCTGGCACTTAGTGGTATTGATAGTGAGGCATGCCTTCTGCAGGGCCTAAAACACTTCACAGAGGTGTTGCAAGTGAAACTGAAAATGAAAATGTATTTATTGTTTAAGTTAATTAAACCCATAACAATATGCAAATAAAACTGGACATGTTTTGACAAATATAATATAAGTCTTAAAAATGTGATAGTTACCAATGATACATTAAAGGAAAAGGAAATAGTAAATAGACAAATGTGCAGTTTTAGATGTAAAGTGCTATTGTGCTCTTGATGCCACAATCTTAAGCGGAAGGTTGAATTGTTCTCTTTAATTTCTCATACAGAAGTCGAAATTTTACTATTTTACAACTAAGCTGTAGGTCGCTCGGATCAAGACACCTTATTATGGTCGATATGCAGGGGTGAATGCCACTAGTATTAAAAGGTTTTTTAAACAATACAAGCTGATTGGATTTTAAAAAAGGGCATATTCATTTTTGATGCTTGAAGTCCTGCTTTGCCGCACCATATAGACTGCATTATTTTGGTCCATTATATTTCCAAGTTGGTTGGTCAGCCATAGATGGTATTAATGCAAGGGGTATTGCTAATAGCTTTCTTTTTAGGTGTGGGGAATATGTTATACTCAAGTATGCTGTGGATTGTAATGTAGAATACAAATGCAAGACCTTCCATGCTAGGTGCATTTGCTGAATATGATTTTATCTTCAATTAGTAAATGCTTTTTTGACCCTTTATTCATTAATCTTCAGAATGACGAAAAGGGTGTTGCAAGTGTTCCGGCCAGCTGGAGCTGAACACATCAATGTCATCCAGGTAGGTGGTGTTGAATTCCTTCACCTCAGACAGTATCTGGTTGACCAGTGTCTGGAATGTAAAAAAGGGGAAAAGTTGCCTAAGGCAAGGCAATAACTTGAGCTGCTATGGACAAAGGGCCCGATTCACAGAACTAACTTAAGACAAAATCCTAAACTTACTACCATTTTGGTATTCACAGAAGGCACTTACTCATTTTGGTATTCACAGAAGGCACTTACTCATTTTGGTATTCACAGAAGTTAGGAGTCCTAACTTTAGGACTCCTTAGTGGCCTTCTGTGAATACCGAAAGTCTTAAAGTTAGGATTGTTCTCAGTTTAAGAGTAGTAAAGTTAGGACTCCTAACTTTAGGACTCCTAAATGCCTTCTGTGAATACCAAAAGTCTTAAAGTTAGGATTGTTCTCAGTTTAGGAGTAGTAAAGTTAGGACTTCTAACTTTAGGACTCCTAAACTGAGAAGAATCCTAACTTTAAGACTTTCGGTATTCACAGAAGGAATTTAGGAGTCAAAAGTTAGGAGTCCTAACTTCTGTGAATACCGAAATGAGTAAGTCCCTTCTGTGAATACCAAAATGAGTAAGTGCCTTCTGTGAATACCAAAATGAGTAAGTGCCTTCTGTGAATACCAAAATGGTAGTGAGTTTAGGATTTTGTCTTAAGTTAGCTCTGTCACTCGGGCCCTAAGAAACCATGGACAAAGAAATTGCTCTACAGTGTCTGGAATGTGGCTGGGGCGTTCTTCAACCCAAATGGCATGATACGGAACTGGTAGTGCCCCTCTGGCTTTGAGAACGCAGACCTCTCTTTGGCCCTATTAGTTAAGGCAATCTGGCAGTACCCAGATCAAACATGTTGAGGTCCCGGGTAGCTCCCAACCGATCAATTAGCTCATCAGTTCTGGGGATGTGGTATGTGTCAGTCCTGGTGATTGCACTAAGCCCACACACATCCACACAGAACCTAAGTTCAGGAGTGGCACCAGGTGTAGCTGCTTTTGGAACCAAGACCACTGGGGCCAGCCCAGAGTCTGCTGAAGGGCTCTATCACCCCTAATGCCAACATCTTGGAAATGTCTTCCTAGATGCTAGCCTTGACCTTGCCAGTCAACCTTTAAATGTTGTGCTTCACAGGCAAACTGCCCTCAGTGTCCACATCATGGACACACCAGTTGATGATTCCTAGGGTCAAGGACAACAGGGAGGCGAACTTTCCCAGTACCTGGCGACAGTCCCTCTGCTGCTCTGTGGTCATGGTGAGAGAGACCATCCGCTGACCCATCATTCTTATTGTCAGACAGGAGGTCAGGAAGAAGCTCATTCTCCTCTTCCATTCCATCATCTGTAGCAAGAAGCATAGTGACTACAGACCTGTCAAAGTGAGGTTTAAGGCGGTTTACGTGCAGGACCTCCAAAGATTTCCTGCAAGTTCACCAAGTAGGTGACTTCACTCGCACTCCACCACCTCAAATGGCCCAGTCCACTTGTCTTGGAGCACACAAGGCTCCACTGGGGCCAATGCCCACACTTTTTGGCCAGGCTGAAACTCCACCAGGGTGGCATTCTGGTCATACCAACATTTCATTTCCATCCGTCTGGCTTTCAGATTTGCCTGTGCGAGCTTCCTGAAGCTCCGAGTCTGGTTTCTGAAGTCCAGCATGTAACTGAACACATCCTGAGGAGTTTTACTGGGCGTTATCTCCAGACTGAGGGCCCTCTCACAGAGCAATTCAAAGGGGCTGCACCCTAAGGATTTCTGTGGTACCTCCCTGTAGGCAAAAAAAAGGCATGGTAAGAAGATATAAAACCTATGTCTCATGGGTTCTGTAAGACCCTTTATCATGCCTTTCATGATTAGGTTGAATCTCTTAACCAATCCATTTCCTTGAAGATGGTAAGGAGTGGTGAATTTGTACATTACACTGCACTCCTCCTACAAAGATGTCATATATCTAGATACGGAGTTTATACCTCTCTGGGAAGTCCCACATGGAAAAGGATCCCCATCAAAGCACAGCTCACCACAGGGGAACTGATTGTCCTAAGAGGGACAGCTTCCAGGTACTGGGTGGCATGGCCCACCAAGATATACTTCTTGCCTAACAATATCAATGACGACTTGCTTGAAAGGTATGCTCACCAGAGGAAAAGTTTGGAAGGGAACCTTACACTTCCCCCCATTCTTGCCACTTGTCTGGCAAGTCTGACAAGACCTACAGTGAGTATCAGTGTGCCTTTGCATTTGGGGCCAAAAGAAGTGGGTGGCACGCCTGTTAAAAGTGTTGTCGCACCCCAAATATCTTGCCAAAGGCACATCATGATCTGTACCCAGTAGGAATGTCCTGACACAATGGGGTACCACAGCACATGGGCTGACCCAGGCCCAGCAACCTAAAGCTCACTATAAAGGAGACCATTCTCCCAATAAATCCAATGTGATCCAGTCTGATCACCTGCTGCCTGTTCTGCAACGTATTGCCACAAACCACTGCGCCTTCCAGAACTCCTTCCTGGTGGGACCCCCTTCCTGCTGCCAATGGGTCAAGCTCCCAGTACGGCAACTTGCTAGCCTGTAGGTTCCAGGGCATCCCCCTGAAGGTCTGCCTCCTTCTGGACCGGGGGAGCTTCTGGGGTGGGTTTCCTGAACCCCCTGTCCATCCTCTTTCTGGCAGATACTGTTTCAGGCTCCAGGTCCTCTTGATTACCCGTACTGGATGCAATTGACTGAGTGGTCACACAAACCCACTCAGGCAGACCCAACATCTCCAAATGAGCTCAGTGTTCAACCTCCTTCCAAGGGGAACTCTCCAGGTCATTGCTAGGCAGACAGTCACCAGGCATGGATGGACTCACAATGACCTTCAAAGGCCCTAAGTCCCCCAACCCAAGGGATTCTGTGCCACCTTACACAGGTGCTAAGAGATGTCAGCACCAACTACAGGGTGAAGTACACTGGGGATTGCCTGCTCTTCTGGCACCAACTGACACTGGTTCTTGTGTCTCTCAGAGCTTCCACACTCCTCCCATTGATGGTCACCCACTGCCAGTATTTCTTGTGTGATCCAGCAGACAGGTTTGCTGGATCATCTCCCTATCTTTAAATGAAATAAGGGTCCTCACAGCTGGCTCCCCCCCTTAACTAGGAACCAACTCCTCCGCTAGCACTACACAAACTAACCTTATGTTTGGTGCACCAGTGGTTCCTGGTGTGGGCCTGGGACACTTGGGATCCACTTTAAGGTGATCCTCCTGACCAGATGCAAAAAGACCTGTGGAGACCCTTAACACCTGGTCTACCTCTAGGGGGCAGGACTTCTTACCACTGGGGGCTGGGAAACTTTACCCTGGGAACTATTTTGGAACCCTTTAGAGAACTCCTTTTCGTTACCTTTGTTCGCCCCACTTTTCTGCTGGGGGCCCTGCCCACCCTTGGCTGGGGTTTCCACATACCCCTTCTGGACCCTGGTACTCGTTCAGCAGCCGCCTCCTGAGCAAGCTTACTGGGGTCAGTCAGCTTACTATCCATCAGATGCTGGCGCAGCTCTAGAAGACAAAGATTACTCATGTCACGAATATCAAAGTCCCCATCCATGCTAGACCTTCTCAGCAAGCTCCCATCCATGCTGGACCTTCTTGGCGTCCAATTGGTTAAATTCTTTATTCCTTTATTTTCCATTCTTCCCTATTTTTCATTGGACTAATTCTTGTATGCATAATTTATTGAACATGTATTAGTTTAGCCATTATTTTATGTAATCCAGATATGAAGGTAAACTCATTGTTGTAAGTCTGCACATGATTGTATAAAAGTGCTCAAGACATATTGATTCGATATTTGCAACGTACACATGAACAGGTCTCACGTGAACACAGTACAGATTGCAGCGTGTTGCCTCACTTGTTCAAAACTAGACAGAAAGCAAGAATTGCACATGAACAGTACTCCTGAGCAGATGTTCATTAATATTACACGTGCAAACTGTAAAAATGCGATGCAAGCATTCATGGAAATCAGCACGAGTGGTAGAAACTTATTTAAACCGCTCACGCCTTCATAACGTGCTTGGTCTTGTCAGCGCCAGCACTTACCTGATTCTTCACTCCGGTCCAGCTCTTTGGTCCTCTGCGGCTTTCCTGCTTTTTTCTGCCTTCCCTAGCGGCCGACCGTCCGTCTCCAGGCATTCTCCCATGGCGATCTCAGCTACAGATTCCTCTTTCCTCTGAAAACCGGATCTTCCACTCCTTAACTTCCTTCCGGTATCGTGATCCTGAAAAGAGAGAAAAGACAAACGATAAGTGTTACTTCTCGAACAGATAGAAAGCAACTATCGGTGAGTACTTTGTTTTTTTAAAATGCTGACAAAACTGTATTAAGCCTGAATCAAGGTTTTTTTAAGAAAGCGCTATAATAAATGAAACTCTTGAAGAAGGTATTCAAGAATAGACTACATTAAGGAAGCTCAAGAACTATTGTCCAGGTGAAGAAACCATTTATTTTACAAGAGACATCCTAAAGAACGTGAAGCAAGAGAACAAATGAACTTCGATGGACTCAAATATATTGAAGAGACATATGTTTTGGGACATTCTATATGTTATAAAGTATTCAAAAAGGTTTCATAGTTTACCAACACAGAGATAAAACAATTCTATTGTTGTGTAATTGTTGTATTTGGTCTAGTATGTTACCAATCGGAACTCTTAGGATATTGTTCATTTGTTTATTTGCAGAGTTAAACAACAGAACAGAATAACGCATTTGTTCAAAAACCCAAGTATCAGAGAGAGACTCTTCAGGAGATATTAGATGTTATTTTAGGTACTAAGGATAAAACCACTTGTGACATTCCACTAGATGTTATTTATACAAAAGGTCATGTTTATCCCCTGATATTGTTACATATCTTATTTAAATATTCTACTTGCCTTATACTGGATTCGTTTGGTCGTCTGTTTCGTCCTGGGGCCACAGTTTGGCTATTGTCGTGCATCTTATTTTAGAACTCCACTGTAGTGTAGATCCTATATTCCCAATAGGCTCTGCACATTGGAATAATATATCCTATAGATTAGACGTAGGACTGAGGTCGACCAGGTCTCTATCGAATATTCTAAACTTAATAGTGAGTGCCAGGTAGCTCGGAGGTCACTAGAAACTTTCTCGAATTCACAAGAAGGGATTAGTTTGTGACAACCGCATAAACATGACAACTTTGTTTCCCAGGAATAAGAAATATATCTCTAGAGTCGTGGAAACACTAGATAAGTATTTCACTCAGTCATTCGTGCATGCTTCGTTTCAACAGAGTTTGTAGAGAAATAGAGAGACGGGCGTGTTCAATAAAAAGGTTTATGAACAGTCTTTGTTCTCGTACAAGAGAAGTGAACTGCTACAATCATTAAGCAGACTGCAAAGTATAATGCGAACAGCGAGAATTGTATTATAAAATAATACTGTAAAAGCAGTGTATGGTTTCTAAGCCATATAAAAATACATACATAAATACCATTGACTAAAATACTCAACTGGTGCTTCTAAATATGCCTACCCAAATGTGCCTAACCTAAGTCTAGTACGTGGGAAGAAGTAAGAATGGTGTAGCATAGGTTTCGTTGTTTTTGCCAAGAATCTACCAAAGGTTTCTCTAGTTTCTAATCAGCTCAATACCTTGGTTTAGAATGAAGGAGGTCTGGTATCTCTGTCTCAGGCCTCGATTTCCCAACACCCCTCAAGGGGAGCTTGAAACACTGGAGCTGGATTCTCGGCGAGAGAAAGGCAGTCTCTTGATCAGTGCGTCAGCTGGAGGGTCGGCTTCCTTCTGCACTTGCTGTAGCGAGCTGCGTCGGGCAAGTAGATAGTTGAACTGCTCCGAACCACCGTAGTTTGCCATAGCAAGTGAAGGTATATTTATACCTTGAAGGTGTTTAGGAATGCCATAGTTTGACGTAAAGTCGGGTATATGAACGTCAGGAAAGAACCCCTAGGGAACAATTGTTTTTTGCAAAGTACATGAGTTCTTGGACAAATCAATGTTCAAGCATGGGGAAGTTCCCTGGCTGCTTAAGCCGATTTTCCAAGAAATCAAAGTGACGTTTGGTACGGGTGGAAGTAGCCATGCCTGTATTTGGGTAGCATGGGCTATGCCTAAATAAGGGATTGATTTCTATGCCTATATAAGGGCAATGTGAATAGTACCTATATAAGGGCATGAATCGGTAAAATTCACTCGGAGCTCTAAACGCCACACAACACCACAAGAAATCTTCCAGAATTCAGGAGAGCAACCTCCAACCCCAAGATAAAACCGAAGAAAGTGGTCCAGTGAACACAAAGGTATCGCACTCGCACAGAAGATTCTACATCTTTTCTCTCTCACTCCCATTCCCCCCTACCCCCTGGGGCTTCTCTGAGTGACAGAGTGTACACAAGGTTTCTGTGGCTCAGGGAGTTTCCGGGGAGACTGGGGTTCTCTCGTCACCAACTGAGAGCAAGGTGATTCAGGTGGTTGCTTATGTCGACAGAAGATAAAGTCTCACTACGCTCCTTTTGGCAACGATCAAACATAGAATTATCTGAGGAAAAATCACAACTTTCACAACTTACTGAGATCATTAGGGAATTAGGGAATTACAAGTTGAGATGCAGCATTTAAAACCCGAAATCAAGTTCTCAGACAGGAATTAACCAATTCATGGGCAGGGTTCACACAATTGAGAGAACCAAAGGGTTCAGATACACGCCCAATTTTGACACCTCTTAAGTTCCTCTTAAGTTCCTTCCACATTCTTTAAATACTAATTCACAGCAGCCCGATCAAAATATACAAGTTACAGTGGTCTCACCTACCCCAGTTCCTTTAGCAAACCCAGAACAGTTTACAGGAGATAGCTCCCGGTTTGCAGCTTTTATGAGCTAATGCCAAATCCATTTTCTTTGTAAACCCCAAGTGTTTAATTCTTACACTGCTAAACAGCCTTCGTGATTTCATATCTAGGAGTAGCAGCCAACTGGGCGATTCCTGTGGTTGATACTAATGATCCCCTTTTGCAAAATGCTGATAACTTCAAAGAAACAATGACACATTTATTTGCTTGTTATGTTTTTGTGCAATCCAGTGGCAATGAGCTTTTAAATCTCTGCCAATGAACCAAAGACCTTCTTACGTATATTACTACATTTAACCAACTTCTTACCAAAACACACTGGCCAGAGGAAAAGCTTACTTCATTATTTTATAGGGGTTTGAAAGATGATCTAAAGGATTCCCTGGCACACATAGTTGACTTACCTGATGATTATGGAGAATTTGTTGATCTTTTAGTCAGGCTAGACCACAGGTTAAGTGAATAAAAGGGTGAAAGAACCAAGACTGACTTTCAACCCTTTTTTATTCAAGTCTGACAGAAAGGATAAGCAACTCAAAAGTAGTGAACTAGAGCCTATGCAGATAGGTGGCATCAGAGGTCCATTGACTCCTGAAGAGAAAGAAATAAGACGTAAGGAAAAGTTATGTCTCTATTGTGGTAAGGCAGGGCATGTTGCCATGGAATGTACAGTAAAACATCAGAGTAGGAAAACAGCAGTGTCATTGAAACCTGAACAATCTGAATCAGGAAACTGAAAGAAGAGATTGTCTCTTCGAGAAAAAGTAATAAACAGATCTCAAAACACGTTATAAACATCAGTAAGAACATCCCTAGACATATTATGCTTTTAATGACTGTGATTATCACAGTTCAACAAAGACACATCTTGCTCATACTATTCGACTCCGGTGCTACCGGAATTTTTTTTTATATCTGGTTAGAGCAGAAACTAGGCAGTTCACAAATCCCTAAATCCAAACTCGAGCCAGTGAGATCTGTAGATAGCTCCGCTCTGTCTTCCTGATTGATTCATTTTCATATAATACCCTTGACCATTGTGAGCAAAAATGGTCATACGGAACAGATAATATTCGATTTGATTGATACTCCAACATTTGGAATTATTTTAGGGATACCTTGGTTAGAAAAACATAACCCTAGTATTGACCGGATTCAAAGAACTGTGAGTCTTGATTCAACCTTTTGTCGGAATGATTGTTATCAGGAAGCTCAAGATCCTATTTAGCCAATTCACTGTGCTAGTACACAAGTGGAACAAGACACCTTACCTAACATCTATAGAGAATATGCAGATGTCATTTATCCGGTCCAATCTACTAAACGTCCTCCTCATAGGGTCTACGACTGCATGATTGATTTAATACCTAGAGCCCCTTTACCCTGCAGTCGCATATACGCCCTTACAGCACCTGAAACCCATTATTTGCGAAGCTGTCTTGATGATTTTCTCGAAAAGAGATTTATTCGGCATTCCACCTCACCTGTGTCATCTCCACTCTTTTTCGTAGCTAAAAAATCTAGAGATCTTAGAGCATGCATAGACTACCGTGCAGTCAACAAAGCCACAATTAAGAACCGTTATCCTCTTCCTCTTATTCCTGTTCTTTTAGATCAGGTTAAAGGTTTAACAATTTACACTAAATTAGAACTTTGGGGTGCGTATCATTTGATGCGTGTCAAAGAGGGTGACAAATTGAAGACTGCGTTTAGCACAAAGTTTGGGTTAATCGAATATACCGTAATGCTGTTCGGTTTATGTTACACCCCAGCAGCATTTCAATATTTTATAAATTAAGTCTTTCATGATCTCCTCGACGTCTGTGTTATAGTCTACATAGACGATATACTTATTTTTTCAAAAAATGAAGACGAGCATGTGGGTCATGTGAAAACTGTACTACAAAGACTAAGAGAAAATTCTCTTTACGCTAAAACCGAAAAATGTGTATTTCATGCCCGTTCTGTCAAATTTTTGGGATACATTCTTTCTCCTAACGGGGTGACTATGGACCTCAAGAAGGTTGACTCCAGGAGGAGCTTGGCGGGCATCCGTGATGGCCGCGTGAGCACAGCGCTCTCCGGACCCCCGCCACCCCCGGCATGATATCCTGAACATATCCTGATTCATTACAAGGACTCATGAAGAGGAACCTGGGCTGATCTTAATATTGTTTTTGGATTTCGAATTGGACCAGGGGCACCGAAGCTACGTCGACTCGAACTTTCGGGGCCCGCCCTGGTGGTGCGCCCGGGTCTTGGTGAGGCTCTGCTGCCGTGTCTGAGTTGAACAACAGCGGCAGGGGGACTCGACTTATGGGTCCCCCTCTTAACTTTCGGTTTCGATTCTGACTCAGACTACGTCTTCCAGCGGAGGTGTCTGGCCGGTGCTGAGTCCAGCGGCGCGAGGTCGCAGTTGCACCTTTTGCCTGCTTCGTCTCCTTCCGGGCCGGTTCACACCTCGAGGTGCCCTCGCTGCTGACTTTTGGCTCCGGCGCCCTGTCTTCCTGCGGCCATTTTCACCAGGTCCCGTGGGTCCCTTGGGGACGTGGTCTACACTATGACTGGCAGAGGGGACCAAGAGAGGCGGAAGACCAAGACGCCCCTTCGCGGAGGCCCGGTCCAGTCTAATATCATGGACCGGTACACACAATCGAAGGGGTCCCCCGGTGCCGCCTTGCCTGGCCTGAGTGCAGTGGGGCACCCTTTGGAGGCTTCGGCGGAGCCGTCCCTGCAGGACATCATGGGCGCCATCTCTGGCATGAGAGAAACCATCGGCCAACAGTATGAAGCTTTGGCCCACAAAATTGATACTGTGGCTATTGATGTGACCTTGATTCGGGCCGACTTATCTAAAACCAATGAGAAGGTGAAGTCATTGGACCTCAAGTCATCTCGCCTCACGGCCGACGTCTCGGAGATACAGACGGAGATCGGCAACCTCAGAAAGGTGAACGATTTCATGACTCAGCGCTTGGAGGATTTTGAAAACAGATCACGGCGTTGCAACGTGCGTGTGGTTGGTGTTCCGGAAAATCCTGATCCACATTCTGTTGATCTTCTGGTTGAGGACTTGATACAAAACTACCTTTCTCCATCTGGATTGAGCAAATTCTTTGCGGTGGAACGTGCCCATCGCGTTCCGGGTGGCCAGGGCAAGCCGGGCGCCCCGCCGAGGCCCATTGTCGCAAAACTTTTTCATTATAGGGACCGAGACGCTATCTTGCAGGCCTCGAGAGTTAAGGGCCCGGTGGCCTTCGAAAATGCCTCGGTGAACTTTTACCCGGACTTCTCACAGCTTGTGCAGAGACAGCGAATGGGCTTCCGTGGAGTCAAGAAGCGTCTTCGGGACTTGGGTTTGAAATACGCCATGCTTTTTCCTACCAGGCTACGAGTTGAGTACAATGAACGGACCCTTTTCTTTGATCGACCTGATTCGGTAAATGACTGGCTGGACTCTCTGCCGGACCGGCCTAATTTGACTGAGCCCACCGAGCACCCGGGTGGTGCCGAGGGTGGTGTAGAGAGCTGAACTTATTGTCTGGGCCCCTGTCTCCGTATCATGTAATTTCTTTCTGGGTTCTGTACTTGAGCGCCTCTATTTTCTGTGTATTCTCTTCTTTCTTTATCTCTGTCGGGGTGGCGGGTGGGTCAGGGCCTTTTCCTCCTCCGGGGTCTTTTTGTAGAACGGGGGTTTTTGGGCGACAGGCACACTGCATGTTGGGGTGGCTTTTTTGCTTACTGCAGGGGTGCAGGGTGGGGGGTGTTTTCTTGGATGTTGGGGGGTGGGTTGGTGGGGTGTTTGTGGTTTGTGTTTTGTTTTTTCAAGGCGATTCTATCTTGATAATTGAATTTTCAGTGTCATGCTCATTGGGGGATGGTTCCTGCATTACTTTGTGGGATGGGGGGTAGCGGGTTGAGGTTTATTTCGTGGAATGTCAATGGTCTAGGGGATCGTATAAAACGGGGGGTGGTGTTGCGATGCCTGCGACGTTTGTCTCCCGATATTGTCTTTCTGCAGGAGACACATCTAGTGGGCAATACTTGTCGTGCAATGAATAGGTGGGGCTATCGTCTTGTCGCGCACTCAGGGTTTACAACGGGTTCCAGGGGGGTGGGTATCCTTGTCCGGGCTTCCCTTCCCCTTGCGATAGATGATGTAATCCTTGATGATCGGGGGCGTTATGCCGTCCTCGTGGGACGATACGAGGGCCGGACCCTTTCCCTGTTCACCGTCTATGTGCCCCCCGGCCTGCAGACCTCTACCTTCTCCGATTTGGGCCGAGTGCTGTTGGAACTCCCTGATGGTGCTCTTTTCATGGCTGGTGACTTTAACTCTGTCCTCTCCGGTCTGAGTGATCGTTACCCCCCTAGGGATACTCCTTCGGCCCAATTGTGGCTGGGAGGTTTTTTGGATACTTTTGGTTTGGTGGACTGTTGGAGACTTATGCACCCCACTCAACTTCAATATACTTTCCATTCTGGGGCCCATGGGAGTTTGTCTAGACTGGATTACTTCCTCATGCCAGCTGCACAGTCATCGGCTGTCCGGGAGATTAGACACCTCCCCCGGGGCATCTCGGACCATTCTCCGCTCTGGCTTTGTTTTGATGTGGGGGTGGAGGCGGCGGGCCGGGTGGCTCCTATCAACCCTTGGTACCTGACCTCCCCTGAGACCCGTAGTCAATTGATTAAGTCCCTGGACAACTACTTTTTAGAAAACGAGGGGTCTGTCTCCTCTGCGGTGTCCCTATGGGAGGCTTTTAAGACAGTAATTCGTGGGCAGGCCCTGTCTCTCATTGCTGAAACCAAAAAGGCGAGGAATCGGGAGGTGGTGGACCTTGAGATGGAAATACTTGAGATGGAGGCTGACCTGGAATCGAGTGTCACTCGTGACAAACTCCATGCCCTGGGTCTGAAGCAATTTGCCTATAAGTCTCTGGTCACAGATGCGGCCAAGATGATGTTTAGAGAGCAACAGGGTAGTCTGTATGATGTTGGGGACAAAGCGGGTAAATTGCTTGCCTGGTTGGACAAGAAGGAGAGGGCAAATCGAGTAGTGCCTGTGATTCAGACTTTGAATGGTGTGAAAGTGACGGACCCGGTTGAAATAGTGGAATGTTTTGCGGACTATTTTCGTGCGGTTTACTCCCCAGTGTCGGAAAGGGATGCAGACGACTCTCGCCTCTTGCTGCGCGACATAGCTTTGCCATGCCTCTCTGATCTGGAGCGGGACTCTATGGAGGGCCCGTTCTCTACGGACGAAATAGCGACTGCAATTCGCTCTCTCCGTTCGGGCAAGGCTTTGGGCCCGAACGGTTTGCCAATTGAGTTATACAAACTGCGTCCTGATAAGATTGCGCCCTATCTTCGAACAATGTTTTCGGAGTCTCGTGAGCGGGGTGCTCTCCCTTATGACCAGCGCCTGGCTACGATTGTGGTAATTCCTAAAGATGGTAAGCCCCGGGATCTTTGTTCGTCATATAGACCCATCTCCCTGTTAAATGTTGAGCCTAAGGTTCTTGCCAAGATCTTGGCTACTCGCCTCCTAACGGTCATTAGTGACTTGATTCATCCGGACCAATCCGGATTTATCCCGCACCGTAACACGGCTCCTAATCTGCGTCGCCTTCATGGAGCTATCGCGAGGGAGGGGCTTCTGACGGAGCCGGCCATTTTGGCTTCGTTGGACGCCTCGATGGCCTTCGACACGATAGAGTGGCCCTACCTTTGGGCGGCTCTTGAGAAGTTTGGTTTTGGCCCTGGGTTTATCGGATGGGTGAAGCTGCTGTATACCGACCCCCTGGCACAGGTTGTGGTTAACGGTCGAGTTTCGGTTCCCTTTTCCCTCGGTAGGGGGACCAGACAGGGGTGCCCCTTGTCTCCACTGCTTTTTGCTCTCGCGTTAGAGCCGCTGGCTGCGTGGCTTCGCTGGGAGCCTTCTCTCAAGGGTATACGTTGGTCCCCAGATTTTGAGGATCGTGTCTCGCTTTACGCGGACGACATTCTTCTTTATCTTACTTCCCCGCGTAAATCTTTAAATGTCTTATTTGACGTTCTCACCTCGTTTGGCAAAAATTCTGGTTTGATTATAAACTGGGCTAAATCCTGTGTTTATATTATTTCGGGTGATTTGCCCCCGTTGCCGAATAGATTTCCCATCCAGGTTGTTCAGTCCGGTTTCAAATATCTGGGGGGTTTTATTACACTGGATTCGTCGCTCCGGTTTGAACGTAATCTCCTTCCCCCGCTTCATAGACTTAGGTTGGACGTGGCTCGCTGGCGTAAATTACCCTTGTCGCCGCTGGGCAGAGCCGCCCTTTTCAAGATGATGTCCTTGCCGCGATTCCTTTACGCACTCCAGAATTCCTATGATGATATCCCCGCTACTTATTTCCGAGAGATCAAGAGTCTACAAAGGCAACTGATTTGGGACGGGCGTCCACGTATTGCCCTTGCGAAGCTCACCATCCCTTGGTATGACGGGGGCATAGCGCTTCCTGATATCAGGAGATATTATTGGGCTACCCAACTGTCTGCCATTAACCACTCAATGTATTCCCCGGGTCCGGATCCGGCCTTTGAAATGGACAGACTCCAACTGCCGGGTGGGGATTTTAATAGAGCGCTTTATTCTAGGTCGGCTGGGCGCCATCTTACGGGACCGACCAGGATTGCGGTTAGTGTATGGCGCGCTGCGAATGTGAGCTTGGGGTGGGATGAACGAGTGACGCTGGCGACTCCGCTTTATGCATCTGAGCGTCTGGGATGTCTCTGGACGACGAAGGGGTTTGACCGCTGGGACATGATTGGAATCTGTAGAGTGAGTGACGTGTGTGCGAATGGAGCGGTGAAGTCCTTCGAGCCCTTCGGAATGATTATGACCTGAGTGATAGAGAATTCTTTAGATATTTACAGGTCCGTCATGCCCTCACTTCTGTACTGACTTCCGGTACCGCCATCCCCGAGTCCTCCCCCCTCGAAGATCGTATCCTGGATGGTCATCTCCCTGATAGCACTATCTCCTTGATTTATAAGAAGCTGATTCACAATCGCGCTGACTTGCTTGTTCGACTTAGAGAGGCATGGGTCGGCGGCGGGCTGGAATTGGATGACGAGGATTGGCAGTCGGCACTATCTTCTCCGAAAGAGGTCGCCATTCCTGCCCGTCTCCGTCTGGTCCAGCTCAAGATCCTCCACCGGGTGTATGTTACTGGTCCTCGTTTGGTTGCGATGGGTTTTTCCCCGGATGGCCTATGCAAGCGTGGGTTGAGTGCTACGTTTCTTCACATTGTTTGGGAGTGTCCGAGGGTGGCTGCCTATTGGACTGAGGTGCTTGCGGTGATGGCTGATGTGACTGGAATTGCCCTGGTGCCGGAGGCTCGGAGATGCTTGTTGAATGTGTGGGAACCTACCGACTATTCGGTGGCCCAGACCAGATGGGCGACCCTGGGGTATATGGTTGCGAAGCGGGACATAGCGCAACTTTGGGGCTCACACAGGCCCCCCACTGTCTCTGTGTGGGAAGAAAACATGGACTGGTCTATGTTCCGCGAAAAGACTGTTTACACAGCCAGGGGCAGACCTAGAGCATGGACGAAGATCTGGTGTCAGTGGAACGCCTATCGCGGAGATATTTGTGCTCCTCCACTGGTGGAAGCCCCTGATGTTACCTTATCTCCCTAGGCTGGCGTTCCTGAATTTTGTATACTGTCCTTTGATTTGATTGACCTCCCCGCTGTCCCCCCACCTTGCCTTATCCTACTGATTGTGATTTCGTATTCCTGATTAGTGGGTTTCCCCCCCCTTCAGGGCTGACTCTGTTTATTACGCACTCGCCTTTTTTGATGTTTGTTCTTTTTGGTGTGTTTAAAAAAGAAAATTGCCTTATCTTGTTTATATTGTGGGTGACATCTTGTATCCGGTTTGTGCCTGACCGCCGGAGTGGCGAACATTGGTTTTATCACATTGTGCGTCGATCTTAGCGGCCAGCCCGTGCGGTTGTAGGCCCATTTCTGTAAACATGATTTTGTTGCTCAAGAAAAGTTTTTAACCAAAAAAAAAAAAAAGAAGGTTGACCCCATTCTTAAATGGCCTACTCCTACTTAAGTTAAAGATATTCAAAAAGTGTTAGGTTTTGCCAACTTTTACCGACATTTTATTGCCAACTTTTCCAGAATTGTAGCTCCTGTTACTCAATTGTTGAAAAAAAGGCAAGCCTTTCATTGGACAAAAGAAGCTAACACAGCATTTCTCACAGAAGAGGCGTTTACTACAGCCCCTGTACTTTCTCATCCCAACCCAGATCAACCATTCTTTGTACAAGCAGACGCCTCTCAAATAGCGGTTGCAGGAATTTTAATGCAAAGAGACCCAAAAACAGGTTATCTTCATCCATTGGCATACTACTCTCATAAACTTCTCCCGGCACAACAAAATTACACTATAGCTGAATGAGAATTACTGGCCATTAAAGATGTCTTTTCTGAATGGAGACATCATTTGCTAGGAGCCAAATATACCATAATCATTTATTCAGACCACAAAAACCTACAATTTTTTAAAATCTGTTAAAGCGCTAACTCCAAGGCAAATGAGGTGGTTACACTTTTTTGGCAAATTTGACTTTCTTATCACTTATCGCCCAGGGCAGAAACAATTATTATCAGACACCTTATCCCAACTAAATGAGAAGGATTTAAAAGGCCCTAGAAGTCAAATTCAACAAATCATACCAACCGAACACATTGTGGCTGTAATTCAATCCGACACCTTCCTAACAGAAGTTAAAATTGAATGACAAAAGGTAAATCAGAAAGATTGGAAACGCAAGGCACATAATTCAATCGAGGATGGATTTCTGTTCCGTAAATACAAACTATTCATTCCATCTAAAGAAAAAAGAGAACAAATCAAAATGTGGCATCATGATTCTGGTTCAGCAGGACATCCTGGTATCCAAAAAACTCTGGACTTGTGTGAACGAAATTTCTGGTGGGATAATATAACAAAAGATATTCAAGAATAAGTAAAAAGTGCCCCATTTGTGCCCGTAATAAGTTTGTGCATATTGCCCCGGCCAGACTCTTGCAGCCAATACCAATTCCATTGATTCCCTGGTATACTATCAGTGTTGATTTTATAACCGACCTTCCAGTCTCGAATTCCTTTACAACCATAGTAGTTTTTTGTTGATTTACTATCCAAAATGGGTTTTTTCCTACTTCTAAAGAAGGTGCCAAGCGCAAAAGAATTCCACAACATATTCATTCAACACATAGTTAGATCACATGGCTTGCCGAGCAAAATTGTTTCGGACAGAGGCCCACAATTCACTTCCAAGTTTTTGAAAAATGTTTGTGGGCAATTGGGTGTAGAAGTGGCCCTATCATCTGCCTTCCACTCCGAGCGAGACGGACAGACCGAAAAGGTAAACCAATACGTAGAACAAACCTTACAATGTTTCACAGCAATGCTAACCTCCAAGTGGGATAAAGCTCTTCCCCTAGCTGAATTTTCTTATAAAAATAGCATCCATTCAGTCCTGGGTTGTTCCCCATTCTATTTCTCCACAGGTTACCATCCTCGTAGCATTCCTACAAACACCACTCACCCAGACTCTAGCACCACCTGTATCCGACAAAATTAACAAATTACAATTAATACAAGACAAGGCTAGGAAATGCTTGGCTCAGAAAAAAATTACAACTAAAATACAGGCCGACAAACAACAATCTCCTGAACCCAATTATCAAGTAGGGGATTTAGTATGGTTGTCCACTCGCAACATTCTACTAGATGGTCCAAGAAAATTACAACTGAGATTTTTCGGTCCATTCCCCATTCAGAAAATTGTAAATCCAGTTATTATGAAGTTAAAATTACCAAATGAGTATGTAATCCATCCAGTATTTCAAGTTTTCCTATTGAAGCCTCACTATCCAGGAACCAGAAAAGATAACCCTCCTCCTTCAATCATAATAGGCGACCATCTTGAATATGAAGTTAATCAAATTATCGATTCAAAAGGAATAAATACATTTTTTTATTATTTGATTAATTGGAAGGGGTACGATGCAACAGAATGATCCTGGGAACCGGCTTCGCATGTGAATGCCCCTAGGTTAGTTAGACGCTTTCATTCCCTTAAGCCAAATAAACCACGACCTACAGGGCGGTCATTCCGGGGGAGAACTGTGATGAATACCAAACTCCCCATCCATGCAAGACCTTCTTTTTTTTTTCTCATTTGTGCAACATTTAAGTAAGGAGATATCAGGGTCCCACTTTCCCTTTGGTGGATTCCGAGAGTTTTCCTTCTGGGAAATTATGGGGCCCCTTACTTCCAATTACTATTTTGAAGGTTACTCTTCGGGGTTGGTTGAGCTAGCCATTTTGGCTACTCTATTTGGCCTTCACCCAGTTGAGTTGTTGCTTGCACTAATCATCGGACTTAAGGAGGGAGAAAAAAAAAATAAAAAAAAAGGAAACAAGAAAAAAGCTACACACAACCAGATCAGAGAGGACAACCCCACTTCCATTAGAATTCGAGCTGCCAGAATGATGATTCTCCCATAACTCCCAAAATCTATATTTTTTAGAAAAGGGTTTCTTCTTTTTATCTAAACTATAGATTTTTAGAATTGGCGTTAGCCACTCACCCCTATTCGGTGGAGTTTGGGTGATCCACTTTAAGCAAATCTCTCTCCTAGCCACGAGAATCAAAATAAACACCAGATTTTCTTCATGTTTTGTTAGCTTAACTACTGGGGGAGAGCCAAATACCCCAAATAAAACTAAGTCAATACTCACAGTTAGCTGCTTTCCCAGTACCTCTTCGATAGTCTTACCCACTTCCTTCCAGAAACCGTCGAGATGTGGGCACTGCCAGAACATATGCAGGTCATTGGCCTTCATTAAGCCACATTTTGGACAGGACTTCACCGTAGATCCGCTGAATTTGGATAATTTTTCCGGCGTCCAATAAGCTCTGTGAGTGGTATACAAATGGTTTCTTTTTAATGCCGCAGATGTTACTATTGACCAGCATTTGTTCATTGATACTTGCCATAGGTAGGTCGTATCCAGCGTTGGCAGATCTTTCCCCCAAATTCTCTCCGGTATCCGAAATGCCTCCTCCCCTGCAGTTATGAGAGCCCAGTACCAAAATGATATTTCCTTCTTGAAGGGTTTTTCCAACATTTTCTTTTCCAAGAGTATATTACCAGTCTTAGTTTCTTTCACGGACTTTGTCCAGCTCAAAAGTTAGTAATACTTGAATTTGGATAATGAGGAATTCATGGTCTGATTCAGAGTCTCCCACTCCATGATTTTGTTCTGATATAGCAGTTGTCCCCATGTTGTTATTCCTGCTGTTTTTAAGGGAGTTGAAAGGGAATCCTTAAGGCACTCAGGTGTAGAAGGTGAGTTCCATATTGGGGCTTTATCACTGTGGAGTGGGATATTCACTGTAGATCTAATACAGTACCACGATTTAGCGGCCGCCCTCAGAGTCTTCAATTTAATTTTTTTGAAGAATTTCGGGTGACCGAATTTAAAAAGGAAGTGGCTGGTGCTCTTTGTTAGCTTCTGTAAATATAGTGGGTAGTCTTCATAAGGGCCTAGCATAATTCTTATGTTTTTAAATTGAAATGCTCTGCAATATTCCAGAATATCTGGGGTAGCTAGCCCTCCCTGGTTTTTCCTTCTCCTTATTTTAGTCCAAGCAATTCTGGGTTTTTTAGATGACCATATAAAGCTTGATAACTCTCCCTGGATTTTCTTTATGTGCTCCCTATTGAATTCCAACGGAATTGCACCAAAAATAAAAGTAAACTTAGGCAGATTGACATTTTTAAGATGTTCTATTTCCCCAAAATCGTCAAGGGTAGGGCTTTCCATACATTCAATAATCTCTTAACTTCCACCAGTATCTTCTGGAGATTAGCCTGTGCTACCTTATCTAGATCTTTAATCAAGTCGATACCCAAGTATCTTATTTTTTCCTTATTATAAGGACTTTGATAGTTCTCGTTCCAAGTCATGGTTTCAGTCTTAGACTTGTTTATTAGGTAGCCCGAGATTTTCCCAAACTTCGTTAATGTTTCCTCAGTAGCTTTGAGGGCCTCCTTAAGATCAGAGGTGAAAATCATGAGGTCATCGGCATAAAGAGACACTTTTTTATGCCAATCTTGATATGAAAAGGGGACAATATCTGGATGGTTCCTAAGACATTCCGCTGCAGGCTCGATATATAGGTTAAATAGTAATGGGGATAAGGGACACCCCTGGCATGTTCCCCTCTTAATCGATATTTGGTCAGTCAAATCCCCATTTATTAATATTCTGGCCTTAGGTGAATTATAAATATTTTCTACCATCTTTGAGAAATTAGTTCCTACATCGAACTTTTTCAACACCTCACTTAGATAGATCCAATTAACTCTGTCGAACGCCAGTAATTATCGACAAAGGTATTTTCTCACTTATGGCTATGTCCACTGCTCCAATGAGCTCATGAGTTAGTTCTTGTAGATTTCTTCCCGCCACAAACCCTTTTTGATTAGAGTTAATCAGAGTGCCCACTACTCGTCCAAGTCTCTTTGCCATTACTTGGGTAAAGATTTTGTAGTCGCAATTTAAAATCGAGATAGGGCGATACGACTCGCATTTCTTGGGATTTTTGCATGGTTTTAGGAGGACTGTAATATTTGCATCATTCCATGACTCTGGGAGGCAGCAGTTTTCAAGAAAGATTAAAGAGTGAAGTAAGAGGTGTCACTAAGGTGTCCTTTAGTTTGATATATAGCTCATTTGGAAGGGCGTCTGGACCTGCGGCCTTGCCTCTTTTTAGATTTTTTATGATTCCCTTTACTTCTTCCGTTGTGATTTCAGTATTTAATTCACCTTTCATCACTTGTGATAAGTTAGGAAGATTTTGTGTATCTAGAAATGTATTTATCTCTTCCACTGTTGGATTACAATCCTCAGAATAGAGTTCCCCGAAGAAAGCTGTAAATTCGTGCCTTATTATTTCTTCTTCTGCTCCATTAAGCTTTGGGTTACTAGGGTCTATATAGGCGATTTTATTTCTGGACCTTTCTGTTCTTGTCTTCCATGCCAGTAGTTTTCCGCAGCCTTCCCCGTATTCATAATGGGCCAACTTACTGCAATCCCATCTTTCTCTGATTTTGTCTTCCAGGGTCTCAGAAAGTTTATCTTTTAGCTTACTTCTTTCTAATTCTAATTCCGTCCTCCCAGAGTCTTTTAAGATCTGTTGGTCTATTGCGATAATCGTATCTTCTATCTTTTGGATCTCTTTTTTAAGCTCTTTTGATTTATGTGAAGCAAGACCCAAAATCGCTCCTCTGATCACTGCTTTATATGAGTCCCAAACTATGTGAGGTGGGGCACTCTCGTTATTTATCTCGAAGAAGCTTTTAGTTTCTTGCCTAAGTCTTGTGACAATATCAGAATTTAGGAGAGTCGTGCGATCCAATGTCCACCTTGGGGGTTTCATTACTTCTTTTAATGATAGTGTCAATTGGACCGCAGAGTGATCTGAGAGATGTGCTGGTAGATGGACCACTTGTTTAGTTTTTTCCAACAGGCCTTGGTCTATTAGAAAAAAGTCTATTCTATATTGTATCCCTAACTTTTTGTTCTTAAACGTGAAGTTCTCTATCTTATCTCCCTTTTCTTATCAAATGTCGATCAGATTTAGATCCCTTTTATAAATTTTCAGCCATTCTCTCATTTTTGGCAGGTTTGCTTGTTTCCCCCTTGGATACCTGTCAGCTTTCGGGTCTGGGATGATGTTAAAATCCCCTCCCCTAATAAGCGAACCTGGTACAGAGATTAAATGGTTAAACAGGGTCTGCAGAGGATCAGGGTCATCTAGGTTCGGACCATAGTAACCCACCACCGACAGAGAATGATTGAGCATTCTGATGTTAGCTATCACCCACCTTCCTTTAGGGTCTGTTTTTACGGATTCTAACCTAACTTTCAAGGAATTCTTAAATAAAAAAGCAACTCCCTTTGTGACACAATCTTGATTAGTACATGCATATGAGTCCACCCATCTCAGGTTTTTCGCAATCTCCTCCCACTCTTCCTTCAAAAGGTGTGTTATGAAGTTAATCAAATTATCGATTCAAAAGGAATAAATACATTTTTTTATTATTTGATTAATTGGAAGGGGTACGATGCAACAGAATGATCCTGGGAACCGGCTTCGCATGTGAATGCCCCAAGGTTAGTTAGACGCTTTCATTCCCTTAAGCCCACTAAACCACGACCTACAGGGCGGTCATTCCGGGGGAGAACTGTGATGAATACCAAACTCCCCATCCATGCAAGACCTTCTTAGCAAGATCCCATCCATGCTGGACCTTCTTGGCGTCCAATTGGTTAAATTCTTTATTCCTTTATTTTCCATTGTTCCTTATTTTTCATTGCACTAATGCTTGTATGCAAAACTTATGGTACATGTATTAGTTTAGCCATTATTTTATGTAATCCAGATATGAAAGTAAACTCGTTGTTGTAAGTCTGCACATGGTTGTATAAAAGTGCACAAGACATATTGATTCGATATTTTCAACGTACACGTGAACAGATCTCACGTGAACACAGTACAGATTGTAGCGTGTTGCCTCACTTGTTCAAAACTAGACAGAAAGCAAGAATTTCATGTGAACAGCACTCCTGAGCAGATGTTCATTAATATTACACGTGCAAACTGTAAAAATGTGATACACGGTTCATGGAAATCAACACAAGCGGTAGAAACGTATTTACTTTCTAAAAGTGTTATTTTCAAACACAGAATGTTAAAACCAACTTCACTAAAAGATGTAATTTATCATTCTGAGTTCAGAATACTAAACTCGAATTTCTACCTTGTTCCCTGACTCAGTTAGGATTATAAAATGTAATGGTCAAACTTCCCATTCTGGCCTATGGGGAATAGGGAGCCTTGCAGTAGTGAAACACGAAAATGGCTATAATTCACTATTAGGACATGCCACACACATCAGAGCTTGCCCTACCTTATACTTACAATGCACCCTGCCCTCGGGCCTACCATAGGGGTGTCTGATATGAAGAAAAGGGAAGGTTTAGGGACTGGCAAGTGAGTGCCCTGCCCAGTCAACATGACAGTACCAGACTGCACACAAGCTCTGCAATGGCAGACCTGAGACACACTTGTACAGGCTGCTTATGTGGGTGGCACAACCAGTGCTGAAAGGCCACTAGCAGCATTTGGTTTACAAGCTCTAGGCACACTCAGTGCACTGTACTAAGGTCTGAACAGTAAACCAAATCAGCCAATCATGGAATCTTTAATCCATACATCAATTTACCATAGGGAGCACTTGCACTGTGGCACTGGACAGCAGTGGCACAGTGCCCAAAGCATCTAACACCTGCAAAAACACATGAGGCAACAGCAAAGAATGGAAGTGAGACCCACGCCAAGGTGCCAGCTCTAACACGCGTCCCCTCCAGCTGAAATGTGAGGAGAACTACCCTACCTCCTGGGAGTTCTCATCACTAAGGTGGAAAAATCTGGACAGACCATCAGCGTTGGTGTGTTCTGTACCAGGGCAGTGTTCCATCGTGAAATCCATCCCCTGTAGGGAAATGGACCACCTCAGCAGCTTTGGATTCTCACCCCTCATCTGCATTAACCATCTGAGGGGCCTGTGGTCTTTCTGAATCCGGAAGTGAGTCCCAAGCAGGTAGGGTCTCAGCCTCTTCAATGCCCAGACCACAGCAAATGCCTAACGTTCACTAGCACTCCACCTCTGTTCCCGTGGAAGTAACCTCCTACTGATGAAGGCTACGGTTTGATTCAGGCTGTCGTCATTCATCTGTGACAAAACAGCCCCACAACATGCTCTGAAGCATCTGTCTGAACAATAAACTCTCTGGAGAAGTTGTGTGCCAGGAGCACGGGCGCCCTGCACATGGCAGCTTTTAGTGCCTCAAAAGCTTTCTGACAGGTGTCAGTCCAAATCACTTTCTTCGGCTGCTTCCTGGAAGTCAGCTCTGTCAAGGGTGCAACAATGGTGCCATACCCCTTGACAAACCTCTTGTAGTACCCAGTGAGTCCTAAAGAGGCTCTCACCTCTGTCTGGGTTTTGGTTTCAGTTGTGGGCTGTAGGGGCGCCACCTGGCCACTCTCAACCTGGTGTCCCAAGTACACCACGGAACCCTGCCCGATCTGGCACTTACTCGCCTTGATCGTGAGGCCTGCCTTCCGCAGCACCATCAACACTTCTCAGAGGTGGCGCAGATGTTCTTCCAACTGTTGCTGAACACTGCCATGTCATCCAGGTAGGCAGCACTCAACTCGTCCAGTCCAATCAACACTTGGTTGACCAACCTCTGGAAGGTGGCAGGGGCATTCTGCATCCCAAAGAGCATAACCCGGAACTGGAAGTGCCCATCTGGTGTGGGGAATGCTGAACTCTCTTTTGCCCCATCAGTCAAGGCGATCTGCCAGTACCCAGATGTAGGTCAAACGTGCTAAGATACCGTTCAGCCCCTATCCGATCAATGGGCTCATCAGCTCTGGGGATGGGGTGCGCGTCAGTCCTCGTGACTAAATTGAGTCCTCGGTAGTCCACACAGAACCGGAGTTCTGGTGTGGCACCCGGTGCGGCAGTCTTTGGAACCAAGACCACGGGGCTGGCCCAAGGACTGTGCGAGGACTCAATCACCCCGAACGCAAGCATCTTTGAGACCTCCACTTTGATGCAAGCTCTCACCCTGTCAGTCACCCTGTAAGATTTTTGCCTCACAGGAAGGCTAAGCCCAGTGTCTACATCATGGATGCATCAATCAGTGATGCTGGGAACCAGGGAAAACAGATCAGAAAACTGTCCCAGCAACAGGGGGCAGTCATTCTCTTGCTCAGGGGTCAGGGGGGAAGAGAGGTTTACACCATCCACTGACCCATCTTGCTCTGTTGCAGACAGAAGGTGAGGAAGAGGCTCGGTCTCCTCCTCCATTCCCTCATCTGTTGCTAGGAGCATGTCTACTTCAGACCTCTCCAAATGAAGCTTCAGGCGGTTGACATGCAGGACCCTCAAGGCGATCCTGGGAGAACACAATTCCACCCAGTAGGTAACTGGACTTTTGCTCTCCACAACCTCAAATGGTCCGGTCCACTTATACTGGCGCACGCAGGGCTCCACTGGGGCCATGACCCACAATTTCTGACCAGGCTGAAGCTCTACCAGAGTAGCATTCTGGTCGTACCACCGCTTCATCTCCTCCAGTCTGGCTTCCAGATTCGCCTCAGCGAGTTGTCTGAAACGCCTAGTCTGGTTCCTGAAGGACAGCATGTAGCTATATACATCCTGGGGAGGTTTCCTGGGAGATTGCTCCCAGCCTTCCTTGACCAGACTCAGAGGTCCTCTCACTGGGTGACTATAGAGAAGCTCAAAGGGACTGAACCCTAGAGATTTCTGTGGTACCTCACGGTATGCAAACAACAGGCATGGTAAGAGGACGTCCTACCTACGCCTCATAGGGTCCTCAAGACCCATAATCATGCCTTTCAGGGTTCGGGTGAATCTCTCAACCAACCCATTTCCTTGGGGTTGGTAAAGAGTGGTAAACTTGTAAGTTACCCCACACTCAAGCCACAGGGACCTCATGTACTTAGAAATGAAGTTTGTACCTCTTTCAGACACTACCTCTTGAGGGAACCCACTCGTGAAAAAATTCCCATCAGTCCCCGTCCCACCACGGGGCTGTCACTGTCCTCAGAGGTATGGCTTCCGGGTACTGGGTGGCATGGTCCACCAAGATTAGGATGAAACTGTTGCCATGGCTGTCTTTGGGTCCAGTGGCCCCACAATGTCAATACCCACCCGCTCAAAGGGGGTGCTGACCACAGGGAATGGCTGGAGAGGAGCCTTCTGCTTCCTCCCACTCTTTCCACTTGCCTAGCGAGTCTGACATGTCCTGCAATGAGTGTCTGAACTCTTGCACATATGGGGCCAATGAAAGTGGGTGACAAGCCTCTCAAAGGTCTTGTCCTGCCCAAATGTCCTGCCAATGGCACATCATGAGCCAGCCCCAGTAGCAAGGCTCTGAAGCGCTGGGGTACCACCAGCACACGGGCTGACCCAGGCTCAGCAACCTTAGGCAGACCCAACATCTCCAAGTGAGTACTCCTCTCCACCTTTCCCCAAGGTGATCTCTCCAAATCGTTCCCTAACAAACAGTCAACAGGCATGGCAGGCCTCACAGCTACCTGAAGAGTACCAGAGACCCCGCCACTCAAAGGGAACCTGAGCCATTGGACAATGGCTCTCTGTGTTGTCGGTGGCAACAACTCAGCAAAATGCATGAGGGACATTCTGCTCTTGAGACACCAGGTGACACTTGACAGCTGTCACACTGGCTCCTGTGTCTCTAAGAGCCTCCTCATTATGGCCATTGATGGTCACCCACTGCCCATATTTCTTAGTGTTGTTGGGCAGCTGGGTCCCAGAGACCACCTCAACATCTCTACGGAACCCCACCCACCTTGGACACCAATCTCCTCGCCCAAGGCTACACTCGCCATCTGCTGGGCTGGAGCACAAGTGGGTGCTGTCTTTCCAAATAGGCAGCACCTGGGGTCATTCGCCTTATGACCCTGGTCCCCACACTTTGAATACTTCAGGGGTCGCTGGTGAACAGGATTACCTGCCGGAGCTCCTTGCTCTCTCTCAGGGGGAGGCTGGGAACCTTTCCCTTGGGAATTACTTTGGGGCCCTTTATGGAACTCCTTCTGTTTACCCTTGTCCCCTCCACTCTTCTGCTAGGGACCCTGCCTCCCTTTGACTGCGTCTCCCATGTGACCCTTGTGGAGCCCGGTGCTCACCCAGCAGTCCGCCTCTTCAGCAAGCTTCCTAGGATTAGTCAGCTAACTATCAATCAGGTGCTGGCGCAGCTCTGGGAAACAATTACTGGACAAGTGCCCCCATGCAATCGAATAAATGAGCTCCTGAAAATAATTAACCATCCAATGCTCTGCAAAAGAAAGTAACATATTCCACCAATGTACTGCTCTCTATCTTCTTACAACTCCTGAACCTCTGTCTATAGAGTTCAGTGGTCAAACCATATCTAGACATTAATGCATCTTTCATGTGCCTATAAGAATTATGGACTTCAGAAGGCAAGTCTAACAGTGTGTCCCGCCCCTAACTAAGGAACCGCCCCCACAACCCGGCTCCCCAATCTCTCAGGGACCCGGTGGGAAGACATGGCTACCTCATAGACTCTGAACCACTGTCCAATATCATCATTCTTATAAAATTATTTTACCACATCCTTAGGAATATACACCCTAGCTTCTACAGGCACTGACGGTGTGCTGCCACCAGAGGGAGTAATCTCTAAGCTCTTGGCCTTCAATTCCAACTCCCTCAAAACCTTCTCATGTTCAAACTACATTTTCTTTTCTTCCAGGGCTAATTTCCTACTTTGCAACTCAAATTCTAACCACCTATTTAGCTTGAGCTTGGTCAGCTCCATTTCATGTATCCTACTCTCTTTCCTGTCCTCCAACTCTTCTGGAGACAGTCCTCTGGCAGAAACACTGCTACCTGCTGGGGAGGTTACTCACAAATCACTGTACATGAGTAACAAATGCAAGTCCAGAATCCTCACCACTGCCCATCAATGTTAGATTTGGGGGTCTCTCGTTGTCAGAGGTAGGTACCTTTGACAAACAGGGACCCTTGCATCTAGTCAGGGTGAGGGGGTACACTCCTAAAATAACCCCTGCTCACCCCCTTGGTCGGTTGGCACGAGCAGACAGACTTATCTCAGAGGCAGTGTGTAAAGCATTTGTGAACATATACAGTAATCAAGTGACAACACTACAGAGGGACACCACACAAGTTTTATATAAAAAATAAGTATTCTTTATATAGACTTATCACAAGACCACAAATGACAAAAATCCACAATACTATACTTTAAATTGTAGAATGAGCTTAGTTCTCTTTAAATCTTAAAATGCGACACTTTGAGTCAATGTACCTCAAGATGCGACACGGAGGGCAACTAAAGTGTTGCAGGAAAGGTGATGCGGTATTCCCTTACACGCAAGGATGGTGATGCGTTGAAGATCTGGTTCAAAGAAATAAAGATGGCGCTTTCTCCTTGATGCGACATGCTTCCCGGTGATGCGGCGGCGTCTGCTGTGACTTCGATCCTCTTCTCCGATGATGCGAGATGCTTTACACTATGTGAGCCACGACAGGCCCTGCGACACGCTTCCCAGTGATGCAGCGGCATCTGCTGCGTCTGCGGCGACGTCGATCCTCTTCCCCGGCAATGAGCCGCGACAGGCCCTGCAACACGCTTCTCAGAGATGAGGCGGTGTCTGATGTGACGTCAATCCTCTTTTCCTGCAATACACTTCCCAGTAATGCGGTGGCGTCTGCTGTGACGTCGATCCTCTTCTCGGGCGATGAGAGGCGATTCGTGTTGTGAAGTGGCAGAGGCAGTTCGGCGGCACACTTCCTGTTGTTGAGTCGCACTTCCAGCTCCTTTGCGACACGCAAGTCCTCAAAAAGTCAAGCACAACTGCAGGCGCTTCAATAAAACTCTTGGGGATCTGGTGTGTGAAGTCTGTTGTCCCTGAGACTTCAGCAGGAGGCACGCTCTGTTCCAAGCCCTTGGAGATCCTTACAAGTTGATGAAAAGTACACAAAGTTCCTCTCTCCTTTCTTTGGCAGTCAGGCAACCACTGCAGGCCAATCCCCCAAGCAGCACTTCAGCTTAGGGATAGTCTCTCCTCCGTCTCTCTGGTTCCACTCCTCAGCAAAGGTTTCTTCTTGTTGTCCAAAAGTAATCTAAATTCTTGGGATCAGGGTCCCAATACTTATACTCCAAAATCCTTTGTCCTCTGAGGGCAGAAGGGCCTGTGCGTAGTCCAAACCAGTTCTGGTCAGTCCTGGAGCACTCTGTTTTCATGACTCCTTTTTTCCTTTCACACTGTAGGGCAGACACACCACAGGAGGTGGAGCCAGCATTGTGGAGGGAAGGCACAGTCCTATTCAGGTCCCAGGTGCAACTCCTCCCTCCCATCTAGATGCAGACTTCTCTATTCACCACTTGGCTGACTCACCCTGTCTCCTGGAATCCCCCAGCCCCTGTCACTCAAACTCCAGACAAGGAATACACAACCTAGCAGAGGCAGGCTTGGATAGTTAGACAAGAAAACACCTACTTTCTAAAAGTGGTATTTTCAAACACAGAATGTTAAAACCAACTTCACTAAAAGATGTATTTTATCATTCTGAGTTCAGGCATACTAACATCGAATTTCTACCTAGTTCCCTGAGTCAGTTAGGATTATAAAATGTAATAATCAAACTGCCCATTCTGGCCTATAGGGAATAGGTAGCCTTTCAATAGTGAAACATGAGAATGGCTGTAATTCACTAATAGGACATGCCTCACACATTAGGGTTTGTCCTACCTTATACTTACAATGCTTCCTGCCCTTGGGCCTACAATAGGGGTGTCTGAAATGAAGAAAAGGGAAGGTTTATGGACTGGCAAGTGGGTGCACTTGCCCAGTCAATATGGCAGTACCAGACTGCACACAGGCTCTGCAATGCCAGACTTGAGACACACTTTTACAGGCTGCTTATGAGGGTGGCACAACCAGTGCTGCAAGCCCACTAGCAGCATTTGGTTTACAAGCCCTGGGTACACTCAGTGCACTGTACTAGGGTCTGACCAGTAAACCAAATCAGCCAATCGTAGAATCACTAATCCATACATCAATCTACAATAGGGAGCACTTGCACTGTGGCAATGGACAGCAGTGGCACAGTGCCCAAAGCATCTAACACCAGCAAAAACACAGGAGGCAACAGCAAAAAATGGAAGTGAGACCCAAGCCAAGGTGCCAGGTCTAACAGGGACCCTGGGGGAGCCTGAAGGCCTCTGCGGTCCCTGCCCGTTCATCCGCCTCCTGCGGAATCAGCATTGCTTTGCTAGAGAGGTAGCTGCTGAGCATGCACCTCCCTCTCTGTCAAAGCAATTGTGCTCCGTTTCTACAAAGCAAGAGCATTTTTATCTACTCTCGCTTGCTAGAAGCGGAGCACAGTTTCCTTTGTCTTGACGGAAGAGGAAAAGCTCCTGCCAAGCCATCGCGAACAGCTATGCCCTGTGGGAGAGCAGGAGTGGTGGTCCCCAGGGCCATGTTTGGCTCCAGGAGTGAGGTGCACTCCCCCTCCTTTCTTGTGTGAGAGCCAGCCCTGGGGAAGTGGTGGTCCATGGGGCAGGAAGGGTCAGCGAGGCCCCGATTGCATTAGCCCTAGGGAGGTGGCGGTACCTGGGACTGTGAGGGAGGCACTAATTCATAAACAGCCCAAGAGGTCCAAGGGGCTACGTGGGGACGCGTGGGCCCGCATCATTTTATTGTTGTTTGCCCGGGAGAGGTGACGTCCCCAGGGCACGGGGTGCCACATGGGCACCCCAGCATAATTATAAAATAATGCCTCCAAGATTAGGCAACCTGTGAACTTCCTATAAGAGCATCGCGGGAGCCCATGCATCTTTTTTTTCAATTTTCTGCAGATTTGCGGATCCACCATGTAATTTGAAAAAATGCTTTTAACCCCAGGCAGGGTCCCTGTGGGGCCCCCCTACTGTCATAACTCCGAGATCAGCAAGTCATGTGATCTCCTCTTTATTAAGTGAATCAAATGGTTGGAATCAAAGGAAATTCCCCCTGAGCAATAGGTGGCGGATTCTGAATCATAAAAGGAATTCCAAGATGGCCGCTAAACTTCACAGTGGAAATGCGGTCTAGTTTCTAGCGGTATTGCAGGTGCGATTGTTCAGGTGAGGCGTGCGATGATTAGAAACTGCGCACTTCACTGAAGTTATTGCCTGAGTCAGTCGTGTTCCTTAGTGCTCTTGAGTCCGAAGCTTAACAAACCAAGTCGGGCATTATTCTTACCGCGTTGCCATTATACGTGGTTAAGAAACGCTCGTCTGAGACCCGAAAACGGAAGCAGTGAATACCGCTTTGAATAATTCTACATACCTTCGTCTAAAAGCTTGCCTGGGGCTTCCAACGACTCCGCAGCTCCTGAAAAGAAGAAAGAAAAGACAGATAAGTGAACGAACTTTAAATAAATCATCTTAGAGGATATAATTTGTGGAAATAATGTGTGGAAAAGAATGTCAGAAGAAAGTGAACTGAAAACTTACCTTGTGAAGCAAACGTCCTGAGAACCTGAAGGAATAAAAGAAAGCAATTAGTGACGTAGGAGATCATAGAGCAAACATAATTAGTTAGGCATATTAGAGTTAGGCGCACAGCTAAATACATTTCAGTTAATTTACATAGAATAAAATAGGCTTAGAATTCCATAGCTTCTATTTAGGTAGAGTAGGTTACTAGGGGCCAGATGTAGGAAGCCTAATTCCGGTCCGGAATTAGGCTTTTCATATGTAGGGGCCTAAATTAAGGATTCGGTACTTTACCGAATCGGTAATTTAAGGAATCGGTAAATTACCGAATTCTTAAATACCGATTCGGTAAATTACCGAATCCTGATATGTAGGGAGCACTCAAATTAGTGATTTTCCCATTTTAGGATTTGTTATTTACCACCAACTACAAGTTAGTGGTAAATAATGAAAACTTTTGAAAAGGCATTTTTTTTTGCTTTTCCAACAGTGCCATGTTGCAGACATGTATGTCTGCAACATGTGCACCCATACACAATTGAGGGGTGCAACAGGGTGTTAAAGTGACACCCTGCCACCCTTCAATGTTTTCCCCCTTTTACCGAATCGGTATTTACCGATTCGGTAATTGACATTCATTCTTATGGGCCTCCAGGCCCATAGGAATGAATGGCAATTTCCGAATCAGTAAATACCGATTTGGTAATTACCGAATCTTACCGATTCGGAAATTTTTAACCTACATACCATTTTCCGAATTTAAAATACCGAATCGGTATGATTCGGTATTTTAGAGTCGGTAAAATGGAATTACCTACATCTGGCCCTTAGTGTATAGTTTATTAGAGTCATTCCTGGAATAAATAGAGACAACTCTGAAAGTTGAGATGGTAAGAAATTAATCCATTACATAAAATTAGCGAACCAGAAAGACTGATAACATAATAATTCCTGTCTTGTTTAATAGGCATATCTCAGCTGAAGAGGTTCAAAGAATATGAAACCATAATAAAAAGAAGAGGAGCAAGATTACTGGAAGCTTAGGTAAATGTTGTAGAGTAAAAGCAGAGACAGGATTTAGAGTAGTTAGGGGTATTGCTAATCTCTTATTTGAACACATTTAAGTTTCTCCGAAGTTGGGTCTGCAGGTCGGACTGAACAAGAGAAGCAGTAAGAACAGTTCCAGTGCAGTCTCTTCTGTTGTTTCTTATTTTATCCACTCCCCCTTCCCCCTGTGGAGTCACTGAGAGTCAAGTTCTATAACGGGCTCTGGGGGATTCCGTGGAGGGAGTTTGGAACTATTCGACTTCTGTTCCTGTGCAAGATCTTGGTCAGTAAGAATTCTTCTGATTGTGACACCTATCATGTCTGGGGGGTCAGGGTATTCCTACCCTGCCCTATTTTCTTTTCTTCTTTTTTACATTTTTTGTGGGACTCAGCTTCAGGCATTCCGCTTTGACTTTCCCACCCTGCAGAGGTATCGCTTTTTCACCGGGTGCGCTACCCGTCATAAAGTACCTTCAAACAATGCTATAAGTCTCTGGATGTAAAGAACGAATGCTCAGGACTGTGAGAATCAGCTTGTTTTATTCAAACCGTATCAGCTCAGCGACACGTTTTAGCCCGTCGGCCTTGCTCACTTTCGCAAGTGCATACCATCAACATAATTGTGAAATTGAAAATTAAAATTAAAAAGGGCTGATGCTACTGATCCACATGGGTGCCATATTTAAATGGTGTCAAAGACACAAAATCTTAATGCCAGCTCATTCCCAGGCTAAATTGTGAATAAAGTATGATTACTGAACAATAATGTTTCCAGTACTATAGTTGGAATTTAATATATTGCATTTAAAAAATCCACATTATAGTGAACATTAGATTCCCAAAATTTCACAAGTTTAACTAGAATTGCTTCCTATTGGGACTTCCGCTACAGAACACTCAGCATCAAAAGCAGACAGCTACTGGTTAAATAGTACGAACTTCACTATTTAGCCGAACACCAAAATAATAGCAGAGATTATGTACAATTTGATGAAGAAACCTTACAATTTATGCTGCCATTGATTAAATGCCTGACATTCTGAGCTAGTAAGCCTATTTCCAGTTAAAGACCAAAGTTTCTCTTGAGATTAGGTGTGCTCGGTGATTACGTTAGTAGTAAGTGCGGGGTGGGACGATGTTCTGGAGTGTCAGGGGACTGCAACAGGGATGGTTCCTAATGTACTTGGGCATGAAGCACATAACTGGCAGCCTTGGCTTTTTATTCCTGTTTGAGTCTTTGCTCTTCCTCTGTAAGCTTCTGCATGTCTCTGGTTCCACCAGCTTCTGGCCATCCCTATACACCTTTACAAAGTCTCAATCTCTCTATGACAGTCTTTTGTTTCTGTTTCACCTACACTCCTATACAGTCTGTGCCCTATAATGTACTCAGTCTTTGTTCACTGTAATGCTTCTGCAGTTTTGGACTCCTTCTGAATCCTTACCGTCTCAAGCTGTCCATGGTAGTCTCTGCATAGAATGTCTATTTTCACATCTGTGATCCCCTTCAGTTTTGTGAGTGTTCCACATTATACCTTCTCCTCTAATTCAATCTTGAACTCACAGTCTTCTTGGTAAGGGTGAGTAGTTGATACAGCATATATCACCACAGAACAACTAATGGCCAAAACAGTTGATTCAGAATTTCATTCTTCCCAGATTGTTCAATTGAGCTGGTAGTAATACTGTTTCTGTAAAAAAAAGTCTACCAACACTCAGTAGTGACTGTTAGATTTTCTGTTCTATTTACTTAGCTTAGCCACTGGTGAAATAGTATAAATTATTTACTATTTGGACAGCGGCCTTGAAAATAGCAAGGAAACTTTGCTCTGTACCTGGCTGCTATTCTGCACTATTTGGCTGCAGCCGTGCAAATAACAGAAATTCCTATTTGCCAGGCCACTAGCTAAATGGTGGATATTCTGCATTGGTTGGTCATGGGTCATGCAAATGACAAGGACACTTTCAGCCTGATTCATGTACGGGCCGTTTTGCGTGGCCCTAATAGCGAATCATAGCGACTCGCTATTGAGGACACGCAAAACGGCATTCATGTAGGAATTGCTAAATCAATAGCGATTCCTACATGTTCTCTATTTGCGAGTAGCAATTTGCTACTCGCAAAAAAAGGAATAACTCCCCATTCATTCCTATGGGCCAAAAGGCCCATAGGAATGAATGGGGAGTATCCCTCATTTGCGAGTAGCAATTTGCTACTCGCAAATCAGATAGCGATTTTAAGGGTGCCAGGGGTGTCCAAAGGACACCCTGTAGCACCCCTAAAATGCACAATTGAACAGGTGTTGCGCACACACATGTCCTTTGTGTGTGTGCAACATGCAACTTAGAGAAATGCTTTTAAAAGCATTTTTCTGAGTTTTTGCTATTTACCGAGAGGTCTGACCTCTCGGTAAATAGCGGCCCAAAAGTGCTAAATCGCAATTTTTTTTGTGTCATGAATAGCATTTGAGGAATCTCTATTAGAGATTCCTTAAATGCCATTCCTCGCAAATATGCGAATTCTTAAATAGCGATTTTTGCATTTGGGATGATGAATACCAAATGCAAAAATCGCACTCGCAAAGGGCCAGCAGCCTGATTCATGTACGGGCCGTTTTGCGTGGCCCTAATAGCGAATCATAGCGACTCCCTATTGAGGACACGCAAAACGGCATTCATGTAGGAATTGCTAAATCAATAGCGATTCCTACATGTTCTCTATTTGCGAGTAGCAATTTGCTACTCGCAAAAAAAGGAATAACTCCCCATTCATTCCTATGGGCCAAAAGGCCCATAGGAATGAATGGGGAGTATCCCTCATTTGCGAGTAGCAATTTGCTACTCGCAAATCAGATAGCGATTTTAAGGGTGCCAGGGGTGTCCAAAGGACACCCTGTAGCACCCCTAAAATGCACAATTGAACAGGTGTTGCGCACACACATGTCCAAAGGACATGTGTGTGTGCAACATGCAACTTAGAAAAATGCTTTTAAAAGCATTTTTCTGAGTTTTTGCTATTTACCGAGAGGTCTGACCTCTCGGTAAATAGCGGCCCAAAAGTGCTAAATCGCAATTTTTTTTTGTGTCATGAATAGCATTTGAGGAATCTCTATTAGAGATTCCTTAAATGCCATTCCTCGCAAATATGCGAATTCTTAAATAGCGATTTTTGCATTTGGGATGATGAATAACAAATGCAAAAATCGCACTCGCAAAGGGTCAGATTCTCAGAATCTGGCCCTTTTGCGAGCGCTTTTAGCTACATGAATCAGGCTGCAGATTCTCAGAATCTGGCCCTTTTGCGAGCGCTTTTAGCTACATGAATCAGGCTGTTTATGTTTTATCTGGCCATTGTCTAATTAGCAGAAGTTATATACTATTGGCCTGCGGCCATAAAGCAGCAAAGAAACTTCACTCAATACCTGGCTGCTGGCAAAGCAGCAGACAGTATTTACAATATGGCCAGCAGCCATGCAAATAGAAAATAAACCTAATCATTTTCCTGGCTTCTGGTTAAATAGCAGATATCATATACTATTTTGCTGGTACCCTACCAAATCACAAAAAAGTCAATATTTTCCTGGCTGATGGGTAAATAGCAGAAATGGTTTACTGTTTCACAAGTGCCCTTGGAAATGGAAAGTAAACTTCATTCCTCCTCTGGAGGCTTGGTAAATAACAGACAGTATGCACAACTTGGCAAATAGCCGTGCAAATAGCGGAGGAGCTTCAGTATTTACCCAGCTGTTCTCTAAACAGCTTAAATTTTATATTATGCCATATAATAATGATGCAATTTCTAAGGCACATACCTAACACACACGCGGTGTCCCAGCGCGAAGTACAGGTTTCTGCAAGCTTGATTGCAGCTATTGAACCCCCAAAGATCCTGAACTACAGTACCAGGCTTAGAGTTTTTCCTAAAACGATCTTCCGACTGAACCTGATGAACCGTCAGGGGAAAAGCATTTGCTCCGGCTTAATCCCTCTGAGAAATCTGAACCCCTTTACTTTCCACAGTCCATGGATCTTTGACTGCATGAGAGACAAAAGGGTGAACCATTTTCAATCTCAAAGTTTCGAAGTGTAACCCATTAGATCACACAATAACCCAGTCCACAACTGGAAAAACATTTAGTAGGGCTTATTACAAATTAGAAAATAAGCTCACCTAAAACCAACCTTTGCACAAGTATATAAAAATACAAAATTAGTAAAGCTTGTTCAAATTTCCTAAAGAGAAGTGCTGGTTGAAAAAGAGAAAGTATGATTAGCTCAATTATTACAAAATAAAAAATCGGAAAAAATAAAGTTGCAACAAATTGCATCAATTGAGTCTCAACCAACAGCATTAACCCTATCCTATCCACACTATCCTAGCAAGGATTCCCTATTCTATCAGATGATTGTCCGGTTCAAGAAAGGTGTCAGCAATGAAGTCCTCTGTTGATGTACTTCAGGGATGGGCCAAGTAGCCTGAAGCCACACAAGCAAATGTCTGCACCCTACGAAACAACAAAGGTGTCTGTCTATCTTAAGTATCAACAAGCAATATCAACTGCATTTGAAAGAGCATGTCCCACGTGACCTATTCCCTGGTACTTTTCCATCAGCCAGGCTAAAGTCTGCCAACTCCCCACCCTTCTCACACAGATAAGAGATCTTCTTCGTCCTTAGCCATTTTGCTTCTCCTCCATGGGAACTCATAGGCTCGTTACCACATTCCTCTTGTGCTTCTTTGTTCTTTCACAACTCACTATCAAACAAAACAATAACTTTTGTATGCTAAGTAGTAAGGCTTTATCCACACATGAAGTGTATACAAAATACAGCAAAACATTGCACATTGAATGTTAAGCACAAATTACCTGTTAACTGCATCGTATACTTGCACTGAAATACGTGGGCGAAGTTTCTGCACTCGGTCAAAATCTCAGCACTTGGGGTAGATCTCCATCCGTGTGCGGGGAATTCTGCCCCAAGAGCGGAGATTCGGCCCCAAGTGTAGATGTAAAGATACTGTTCACAACTTACCTTTGTGAATACAGAAAAGTAGTAAAGTTAGACTTTTGTTCTAAACTTAGACCAAGAGTCGAACTTTACCTCCGTGAATCAAGCACAATCTTTGCAAAGAAAATTACAGAAAATTATATGACTGCTCATGCTCATGTAATTGAGTGTAATTTGGGGCAAAAATCCTCCAGCGGGACCACTGGAATAACAGACATAGTGAGCATTAGTGGCTTCTGTTCTGTTGCATTTAGCACAATTTTCTTAGCACAAAATGCACCTTTGAGTCCCTTTTGGATGCAAAGGTACATTTTGTGCTAAGAAAATAGCTTTGAATGTCATGCAAGGGTGCCTGCGTTGGCGCTAAGCAGCTTAATTTAGCACCAGCTTTGGGGGAAACGCAGGGCTGCACCATATTCTAGTAAATACGGTGCAGCCCAGCATTTCTAAAGTGACAGAGCATGTCGTTAGCCTTCTTGGCTTAACAACACACTTCGCCATTTTGTTTGTATTTATGCCCTGGAGTGTGGCACATCCGGTTTCGCCCTGCGTACTACCTGGACAAAGAGCGACCCTGCATACTGTCAATCTGTGCAGCCTTTTTGGCAGTTCCGATAAGATGTAGGCAGTCATGCACAACTACACAGTCATTCTAGTGTGTCACTCAAAAAACGCTGATAATGCAGCTATTGGGATTCTGCTATCTGAAAAAGCTTTTTTAATGCTTACTCAAGGCAGACAACAACAGAGTCATGTCACGTGTGATGTTTCCAACCCGAGATGGCTTC
Organism: Lissotriton helveticus; assembly: GCF_964261635.1. Taxonomy (NCBI): domain Eukaryota; kingdom Metazoa; phylum Chordata; class Amphibia; order Caudata; family Salamandridae; genus Lissotriton; species Lissotriton helveticus. The sequence continues at coordinate 44,148,368 of NC_136064.1, read as the reverse complement.
GACTCCTACACAATCTTGTTAACGCTGTAGGCTGGGCTGAGTCATGTGTTTGCAAAGTTCTCCATCGCCGTGCCATCTGTTTGTCAATGCGGCTCACAGTTTTAGTGCATTGTGTACACTGCTGTGTATCTTAGATCTATTTAAACACAAACAGAATACCTCTAGCTGTGCAATTAAGCCCATGTTCTAAGTGTAACATAGTTCTAATCTTTATTAAAAATGTGATATCTTTTGAGTGCAATACCCTGACAAACAGTATTCCCAAACCAAACCTTCACTGACCTGAGGTAAAGCGCTCTGTAATCTGTTCTTGTTGACCATAGGCAGGGCCGGACTGGCCTTGCCTTACACTGGGCATTTCCCGGTGGGCCAGAGCACTTGGAGGCGCCCTTGGAGTCTCTGTCTCCCCCCAGGTACTGGAGGGTGACTGCAGCAGGCAGGGACAGGATTCAAGAGATTGAGAGAGAGAGAGAGGAATGGAGAGGAGGGAGGAGGAGAGAAAGGGATCAGAGAGGGAGGAGAGAAAGGGAGCGAGATGGGTGAATGAAAATAGAGAGATTGCGGGAGGAAGTCAAGGGAGCAGGCTGGTTTGAACATTTTGGCCAGGGCTGCTTTGGTTCCCCAGTCCAGCCTTGATCCCAGGTATTTTGCATTCTGATGGGCAGGGCTGATAATATGTGTTTGCTGCTCGTGGATTGAGTATTCTGTGAACTTTCTGCGTCAATATGGTACCAATTGTTCAGAACTGGCCCACACACAGCTTAGTTGTCTCGCCAATCTCGTGTTTTCCCAAAAGATTTTATAAAAATGCATACCTGCAGTGCTTTTTGTTAGCCCTATTCATCCATATGGTCTGGTCAAGTGTCAGTCAAATTTTGCTTCCGCCCACCACAGCATGCAGCAGGAGGCAATGGGCCAGTTTCAAACATTGGCAGCCTTACGCTGTGAGTGCTGGCATTTTGTTGATCACATTTGTACAGCCGCCTAGAGAGGAGTGCTCGTCAGTGCCAGGGCTTTTTTTAATGGATTTTCTTTTTTGCAGAATTGTTTTTTTGTGTGCATAGTTCATAGGTTTGCACAACAATTTATAGTAAGCTTGAAAGGATAGACTTATTGGTTTTGTCAATGCTCGTTGGCATTTAATTTCTGCATAGGTGTCATACAGCAAACATTGAAATCGCAGGTGCTTAAGGTTAAAAGTGCATGACCTAAAATCGCATGGTTTTCTTCGTGCAACAACAAAGTTAGCCCTGCTCATGCAGTGGACTCTTAATGGCCCACAAACATGACGCAAGCCTCCACCTTACGCTAGTGCCAAATAAAGACGTTAAAATCATACTTTGGGAATGGTTATGTTTATGTTGAAATATGTTCATTTTGCTTTTATGACTCATACTGCAAAAACTCACTTGTTTATTTGCAATGGAGTAAGTGATCGTCACACGTAGCCAAGGCAGTGACAGTTCATTGGTGCCAGACTTCAACTTTGGCTACATTGAGGGGCAGATTTATGAAGGCCTTGCGCCGCCGGTGTGTCATTTTTAACATGGGAAAAAGTGACGCACCGGCGGCGCAAGGCCTTCATAAATCTGCCCCTGAGTATGTCCCTTCAGTTGGGGGGCAAGAGGCAGAGGTTAGATCAACTAGGAAACAGTGACATCATCGCTTCAGCTTGCTTGTGTTGATAACCTGTAGAAAGTGCAGGGCCCTCTCATGTCTAAGCAGTTTTTCCCAATTGCTTCCTCTGAGAGCATAGATGTCCCTTGGAGCAGGGCTTTAAATGGGCCGAGTCTCACCGGTCCTGAGCACTGGCAGTTTTTTGAGGGGGGGCTCGAAATTCGTCTCTATCGGGCTCTGTTTTGTGCCCTGGCACAAGCAGTCCATTGTTTTCAAGACTGCAGTGACATCAGGCAATTCGATGTGACGTGCTCACACTGCTCACTTCGCACTAGTGGAAAAGTAACGGCATGACGTCATGCCAGGTGAGAGTTGTAGAGGAAGGGAAATCCTTTAAAGAGAGTCATTTCTCTCTGGATTTCCCTTCTCTTTTTGAAACTCAGGAGCAGCAACATTTTTGGGTTGTCACAACGGCTTTAAGTGGAAGAGTTTTCAATAATATATACAGAGTAGCAATCTAACTGTTAAAGTACTACATGCCGACCTCCTGCCATCTTGTGAATATCTTTGCTTTGAAGGGAATGTTTGCAACAATCACTCATGCAAACTGCACACGTTCTACCACCCCCCTCGTGACAACCTTCCCTTCACGGAGCAGATCATGGACATCATTTCGGCCAATGCTGATTATAATGGCACTCAGATCTTCCTGGGAAATTTCAACCTCCACTGGACGATGGAAAGGATGTGGTGGTCAATAGCCTTAAATTCTTCCTACTTGACTTCAACCTCATCCAAATCTGTGACAGCACTACTCATATCAAAGGAGCTACCTTAGATCTTGTCATTGGTAAGCCCAACTCCATCTTCGTTTATTCGATCCTCCCATGTGATTGAACAGACCACTTCTGCATCACTTTCCTCATCTTGGAATCGGTAAGAGCAAATAGAACCCAGCCTAAGAACCCAAAACAGCTGAAAAGATGTCTATGGAACATCAACTCCCAAGATCTGACTGCTCTCTGCGATAACATCCTACCCTCTCCCTTGAACATGTTGGATGTCCGTGACCTTACAACCCACTATAACCACTCAATGCTTAATGTTCTAGACTCGGTTACCCCGCTACCACTTAAAAGAATGTCCGCTAAACCCTCCAAACCATGGTTCAATGATAGTCTTAATTCCGAAAGAAGAAATGTAAGACTTGCAGAAAGGTTGTGGCGATCCGATACCTCCCTTGAACATCTACCATTTGAGATCCCTGAGAAGCATATACAATAAACGCATCAGATGCTCAAAGGCCGCCTTTTTCAGAACTCAACCAGACCAAGCAAAAAAACGTCCCAAAAAACTGTTTGAAATCATCAAGGCCCAAGCGAACAGTCATCCTAATCTCTTGTCACTGGTTCAGGGGACATTGCCGAACTGTGACGAATTCGCTGATTTCTTCACAGATAAGATTATTAAGATTGAAAGGCAGAGCGTAATTCAGTTTCATCACCCGATCAGTCTACTGCACTCCCTCTGTCCCCCAGGTGTGGTTATCATTGTCCCTGCTCAACCCTATCTCCCCAAAAACAATGCATCCTGGAGCCTGTTCCAAATCTTGGATGAATTCACTATATGCAAAATGCTGTAGACTTTGAAACTTCCAATCACTACAACAGTCTGCTATCAAACTTTTTCCCAGAAGTGAGATCCTCCTTACTAACACTTTGGACTATGATCGTTACAGCATGACTTCAGCAAGGTGCTATTCCAAATTACCTAAAATCGGATCAAGAAACCCTTTGCTGATCCCATTAACCTTTATAACTTTTGTACAATCTCCAACATCCCCACCTTGGCAAAGCTCCTGGAGAAATGTGTGCTCGCCCAACTATTTAATCTCTTCGACCATTTCCAACTCCTGGAGCAATGCCAATCTGGTTTCTGCCCAGGCCATAGTATTGAGTCTGCACTAACGCACATCGTCGATGATACCTTAACAATGTTGGACCATAATGAGTGGTGCCTATTGATCCTGCTTGACCTTTCGTCAGCATTCGATACTGTCAAACACAGTAACCTAATCGACCTCCTGGAATATAGAATGGGCCTGTCATAGCCTGCACTTAACTGGTTCTCTTTGTTTCTCCAGAACAGATCCCAAAGCTTCAAGGTGAACCAATCCCTGCCCCATCCTGCACCGGTTACTCTGGGGGTTCCCCAAGGCTCAGCACTTTCTCCCACGCTCTCTAACCTGTTCTTGGAGCCTCTGACAGAAATTCTGAAATCATCCAACATTCATTACAACATGTATGCGGATGATACCACACTATACCTGAAGATCGCCTCCCCCGAGGACATTCAATCTCTCAACTCAGTCCTGCTGGAAACACAAAGCTGGCTGACACGTAACCACTCGAAGCTCAATGCTCTAAAAACGGAATTCCTCCTAATCACACCCCACAAACAATCTCTGGTCTTGGAACGATGGTTGAATCGGCTTACTGCTCTTAACTGTAGACCTCACCTCATGGATTCAGCATCCTCTCTGAGTAGTATATTAGACAAATCTCTAAACATGCAGAAGCACATCAGTTCCCTCACCAAAGAAACAAACTTCCAACTCAGCATCCTAAAAAACTCAAACCTTATCTACCCACTCATGACCTAAAGGTTGCAGTGCAAGCATTAGTGATCTCAAAGCTGGATTCAGGTTGCACAACACTCTGCAGCTTGCCCAGAGTGAAGACGGCACCTCTTAGGGTTGCCCTCAACTCTGCTGCTAGGTCCATAACTGGGACAAAAAACTTCAACCATATCTCTCCAGACTTGCTGGCCCTGAATTGGCTTCCATATGATGCTCGGATACAATTGAAAATTGCATGCATGGCATAGAAAGCCATCCACTTCAAGACCTCGCTGTACCTTGCTCAGAAACTGGAGCTCTCTTGTGGTTCTAGAGCCTTTCAAAAGTGCTAGCACCCTGTTGCTCAAACCACAAATATTAAAGGAAAAAAACCTACAATCAAGCCTTCTCAGGTTTGGCTCTGAGGAACTGGAACTCCCTTCCACCCGAAGTCAGGGTGAACACTTCCATGGTCCTCTTCAAAAAAGAAGTCAAAGGGCTCCTGATGAACAAATGTTTGCCTCAATCTGGCTCCTCCATTTGATTCCGGGGACATAACCACTGATTTGTGGCCCAGCTGCCTGGCTCACGAGAATGTCTGACATTTTAAGTCTGTGAATTTTTCGCTTTGTTTATTCTGTTTTGTTTGCTTGTTCCCTTCTTGTTGCACAATCTGTAAAGCGCTCTGATACCCTCAGTGGTCATGTTCGCGCTATATAAACTTTCTAAATAAATAAAATAGCCATAGTTGCTGCTTATTTATCTTATGCAACTAATAACCATTGACAAAGCCAATAGTCATGACTTGTCGTAGGTATGATGTTACTTGTTATATCATATGTCTGGACGCAATGACAGAAACAGCAAAATACAAGTTGGGCGGCACACTATGCTAAGCAGAGATTTTTAGCTTACGTATTTTTGAGCCACACCCTTAATTACATTGGCCACGCCCCTTTGAGAGACCCCCCAGTTTTTTCGTCCCACTTAAAGCCCTGCCTAGGAGTAAACCAATTTTGAGAGCAGGCCCCATGCATTGATGTTGCCGGCGTACACCCCCTCTCCTAGACAGAAACCCTTTTGAGGCTTCTAATTGGAATTGGGAGTCCCTTGTTTGGCACCTTCAGGGGACTGCAGAGTACCTCCTTAATGCAGATTTGACCCCGATTCAGAGGGTGTTGAACAAAAACGCAGAGTTCTCGGCCTTTGACTTGTGTCTAGCATGAACGGTGGATGAGGCTGGAAAGGAAGTCCTATGTCCCTAATGTTTTTAGATCTAACTTAGTCGTTGTGGCCAGACTTTAAGAGAAGACCATAAAAAGAGTTATAAGAAGCAGCACTGAGTGTGGACCCTAGGTTCTGCCCCTTGTTAATCTTCCTCTCTACCTTGCGGAAAATCCCATGTACAATACAGTAGGGTTGAGCTGTGTATGAAGACAAGCCAGTGTTCATGGCTGATCTGTTTATTATGTAATATCAGGACACTGACAGTAGGCATGTCCGATTTATTGTCAAAAGCAAATGTTAAATGCAATAGGCCTGAGGATACTACAAAGGCCTATTGCATTTAACATTTGCTTTTGACAATAAATCGGATATGCCTACAGTCAGTGTCCTGATATTACATAATAAACTTCTAAGCACTTAATAAACTACATCTACTTCTACCTGGCCACGTCTACAACGTCTACTTGTACCTCCTACACGCATGGGACCAGCTCACTACAGCCTTTAGGGGCAATTTATTTTACACTGTTTTTAAGATTATGGACAGATATTTTGATGTGGTAAAACGCAAAGATTACTGTAGTTTTGATGTTTACCAAACGTGAGAAACCCTTGTGGTTGAAGATCTGCACTCTGATAATGCTTGGTAGACCCTTGTAAACGGTGCCATATTGTTTTGCCAACTGTAATTTGGTAATCTTCCTAATTTTATGAGGTCCAGTTGCTGATTCCAGCCGTGAGGGCAATGGCTTTGCGGGCAGTGCTCTCTCCTTGCTGCTGGGGGACGGGCGCATCCAGCGGCTCTATTTTCGCGCCATGAGGGAAACGGCCACGAGCACTACAAGCCTCAGGTGCCCCGGGACCCGTGGCGCACTTGCGACGCCACAACCTGCGACCGGAGGTGCTACAAAGCACCGGAGCGGCAGGAGCTCCGTGGGGGGACCTACCTGAGGTCCAGTTGCTGATTCCTGCCGTGAGGGCAACGGCTTTGCGGGCAGTGCTCTCTCCTTGCTGCTGGGGGACGGGCGCGTCCAGGGGCTCCATTTTCGGGCCGTGAGGGAAACGGCCATGAGCACTACAAGCCCCAGGTGCCCCGGGACCCCCGGCGCACTTCCGACGCCACCACCTGCTAAAGGAGGCACTACAAAGCACCGGAGCGGCAGGAGCTCCGTGGGGGGACCTACTTGAGGTCCAGTTGCTGATTCCAACCGTGAGGGCAACGGCTTTGCGGGCAGTGCTCTCTCCTTGCTGCTGGAGGACAGGTGCGTCCAGCGGCTCCATTTTCGTGCCGTGAGGGAAACGGCCACGAGCACTACAAGCTCCAGGTGCCCCGGGACCCGCGGCGCACTTCCGACGCCACCACCTGCAACCGGAGGCGCTACAAAGAATCGGAGCGCCTCCCGCCCCGCGGGCCGCGCGCGGGCAGCACCGGGCTAAGCTGGGGCAAAGGGCGGGCCCTCTGTGTCCCTCAGAGGCCCAAAGAGGCTGGGCTGGGCCACGGACCTTGGTTCCTGTATTGCGTAGCTGACCCTCGTCATTACGGATTGAGTGACATTTTCTTCTCTATTAGAGTATTTGTGTGGGTTACTTAGGATAAGGAGTGGAAATACTTCAAATTATTGTATTGTGCACCAATCTCCTCTACCTCTGCCCTACATCAGATCCCCTAAAGGTTTTTTGTAACTTCTGAAAATGAAGAAATCCGCTATAGGCAAAACACCTCCTGCAGTTGCGACACTAGATAATTATCTAGTGAAAGTTGTGACTAAAATAACTAGTGAAAGACGAAAATCATTAGGCCAGGGAAACAGTCCTCTTACATTGCCTATTTCGCCCACGGCGTTATCTCTCTCAACTCAGGGTGATAGTAGTGACGCTGCCCAAAATGATTCAGTAAATATGGCAGATTCTGCTCTTCCACTCACAGATTTATCGCAGAATTTGGTCAACACGGGTGAATTAAATGATGTTCAAACCGAGTGCTCCACGGCACCGGTAACACAGAGAGTGTTGAGGTCCCACAAGCACATGCAGATAAAACGGGGAGGGGGCGAACCATCAATAAAAGAGCTGACCCGCCACTCGTTAGTGTGGAAAATCTAAATGAGGTAGCAACTAATAATGCCATGATTAAATTAGATACGGAGCAATTAGATTGCCTGATTGGCATTATGGAGGCGAAGATCACTGAACTAATTAAACCTTTAATGGCCAAAATTGTCACTCTGTCTGCAGAAATTGTGAGATGAGCAGCCTACTGGGACCCCCTATTGATAAAGCTGATAAAACTGTTGAAAAGGACCGTAGGGTTATTAAAGAGACAACAAAGCCCACAAATGAGGGATCCTATACAGTAGAAAAAGCAGCCCCTGTATCCCTGGAAACTGCATGCAAAAATACACCACCAGCAACATGTCTAGGGAGCAAAAGAAGGCCGGCAGAAGTAAAGACTGGTTGCACTGTTAGTGCCCAGCCAGACCTACCTCCTGAATGTGCCCCGTTTGCCGCAGTGTTGACAAATGTACCACCCTTCATAGAGGCTGGTCATCTAAATAAGCAAGAATCCCACAAATCTCTGAAGAATAAAACTGTATTGTGGCTAAACAGAGAGTGTGGGTTCCCAGTAGCTTTATCACATGAGATATTAACCACCAGGAGAGTCGCATGGATAAGACGATCCCAAAAGAACATCAGTGGCAATTGTGTCATTATAAACTTCAGTAATCCACTCCTTGTCAATAATGCTTTGCTAAGAGCTTCCTCGCTGCCACAGTCCGATCAGGGCATTACACTTCGCTCACTGGGGTACTTTTATAGACATTTAACTCAGCAGCCCGTTAACGATTTATTTAGGGGCAGAGGAATTGGCACTGAAGGGTTTACCAGCCGTGGGGTTGCCACATTCAATCGATACCAACCCCTGAGTGATTTAGATTGAAATGATTGACTTGAACACGGCCGGGACCATTACATACCTGTTGTTGAAGCTTCTCCATTGGCTGTGGAGGAGGAATGTGGGTTAAATGTAATTTCAGCGAGTATTTGTGGGGGTGGAAACCTCAATGTTATGAACACTGTAGGGGACGGTCAAGCTGGTTGTTTTGATGGTATGGTGGTAGAGAGGGCCTGTTGTAATTTACTGCTTTCATTGGTATCTCCCGTCACCCCCACCCTCTCCACTCACTTGGTTTATCCCTTTACCCACTGTGAAGGCTATGTTAGAATGTTGTGAAATCAAACCTCCTGTGAGAGCCGAGGCAAGCCGGGGGCACCGTTCGTTTATACTGAATATAAATAAAGACATTTTATTCTGCCTTTTGGACTCACATTACTACATTTCAGTGGCGACGAGGATGGGATTGAGACTCCGGATGTAGTTTGATTTGGTAATATGCCGATGACAAATCCAGGACACTAAAAAACTTTGCCCCCTGGATGGTGCTCAACATTTCGTTTATCCTTGGCAGAGGATATCTATCCACCTGGATGTTGGCATTTAAGTCTCTCAAATCGACACAGAGTCTTATGTTACTTCCCCCATCTTTGGTCGTGATCACGATTGGGGCCAACCATGCCGAGCTTTCAATTTCCGTGATGACACCTTGGCTGACCAGCTTCTCCAATTCTTTTTTTAATGGCTCCCTCATGCGCAAAGGAATAGATCGGGTCTTGTGTACTACAGGTACTGCCCCCTCTTTAAGGACAATTTTGTGCATGTAGTTTTTTAGCACACCCAGCTGATCGCTAAACACATCCTTGAATTCTGAGATTAGATTTTCAGCAATTTTGGGAGGTTCCACCAGGAGTACTTGCTCTCTATTGTTGGGATCTAATTTAATCCCTAACTCCTTTTGATGCTTCCACCCTAGAAGATTGGAACCCCTTGTAGTTACATAAACCTTGCCAACTGTATGCCTGTCTTTGGAAGAGATCCTCATTCTCGCCATGCCTTCTAAGGGGATCCGTCCCTTATTCTAACCCGCTGTGCAAATATCAGCTTTTTCTAGTTTTACTTGGTGTCTAGCAAATTTCTCATCAAAAATACATTTGTCAATAAGAGTAAAAGGAGAATATGAGTCAGCATAAACTTTGAACTTTTCTCCATCCAGGGTAATATCACCCGTAGGGTAAATGTTAACATCATTGACAGCTTCATCATCTACCAGAAAAATGTATGTTTTCTCACACTCATCCTCTCTTTCAACATTTTCAACAGCATTTACTTTTTGACCCATGGTTTTACATACTTTTGAAAAATGCCCCCTCTGATTACATTTTCTACACACTACATTTCTGGCTGGGCACTTCCAATTGTTTGCCAAATGATTTGGGCTTCCGCATTTGAAACAATGAAATCCTTCATTTTTTCCACGTTGGTTACCTTTGTATTTTTCACCCACCTTACAAACAGTTTCCCCTACTTCATTAGTATTTACTTCTTTCATTGCACTGTTTTCTCCATCCCGTATTTTCATCTCTTTCATGCATGACGCAGTGTGTTCCAAACCCTTTGCTATACTAAGAGCCTCTTCTAGGTCAGGATTTCTAGTGAGCAGTTCTTCTTGAATTTTAGGATCATTGGTACACCTCACTATCTGGTCTCTAATCATAGAATCAGTAAGAGCCTCAAACTCACACATGGCTGATAAACCCCTTAAAACTGTCACATACGACGTTACTTTTTCTTCTCTCTTTTGCACCCTCTTGTAAAAATTGTGTCTCTCCAACACAACATTCAACTTAACTTTAAAATGCTCTTCTAATTTCCTTAGGGTATAATCATATACATTAGTACCTTCCACCTCTTCCTGTTCATCATCAACCATTCTACCTGTTATGTCCTCAAAAACTTTCCTTCCTTGAATGCCTAAATTATGTAGCAATATGTGCTGTTTCCTTGCGTTATTATAATTGCTTCCCCCAATAGCTATGAGGTAAGACTTAAAAATACCTTCCCATCTCTTCCATGGGATATCAGGCTCACCTAAATCATTTAGGAATGGTGGTGGTTGACTCATCCCAGCTCCCGCCATGGCCATGCGAATATAAGCACCCAAAGATTATCTGAAACAGTTCCCTCCTAGCTTTAACACAGCCAAGCTAACTGTAAAATATTTACTCTCAACAGTTTGCTAATAATAACTTTGTTTCATATATTTTCAAAACTTAGTCTCACACACATTACATTGAAAATAGGAATTAGAAATTAATATGTCCACGTTTAACCAGAACCACATTCGGTTCAACAAAGGATATATATATGTAGTCCTCTTTCCCTCAGCACTGAATGAATATCACGACCCCATTTGGAAATTATAAATTTCAGAGGATGCCATTTGGTTTGGCGTCTGTGTCTGCAGCCTTTCAAAGGGTGATGCAACATATTCTAAAGACTGCATAAAAACAATGTGCTTCCAAGACGATATCCTAATTTGTGGAACAAATGAAAAAGAGCACAGTGACAACACGAAAGGAGTATTGGAGAGATTAAAAGAAGTTGGGTTCACCACGAGGGCGAGCAAGTGCAAGTTAGGAGTGAGCTCTGTGGACTATCTTGGTCACACAATCTCAGAAGAGGGCATCAAGCCAAAGTGTGAACTGGTCAACGCGGTGAGAAATGCTCCCACGCCAAAAAACAGAGAGGATGTTATGTCATTTTTAGGATTAGCTGAATACATGGCTAAATTCATCAAAGACTTTGCCACGAGGACGCATCCTCTAAGAGAACTTATCAAGAAGGATAGCAAATTTAATTGGGGAAAGGAACAAGATTCAGCTTTTACCAGCATAAAAGAAGCTATCATACAAGCACCCTACATTGGTAAATTCAATCCAGAAAAGGACACCATAATTTCTACAGATGCCAGCAACAAAGGGATTGGAGCGACATTGGCACAGAGAGTTGATAATAAAGTTAAGGTGATTGCATTTGCATCCAGGACACTCACAAGTCCGGAAATCAACTATTCAACAGTAGAGAAGGAAGCTCTTGCTGTTTACTGGACCATCAGGCATTTCAGATTTTATGTGTGGGGTGTTCCATTTGAAGTGCATACAGACCACAAGCCATTGATTTCTATGTTTACTAGCAAAGACATGGAGAACATGACCCCCCACATTGCCAAGTGGGTGTTAGGTCTGCAAGGTTACAATTTCAAAATGGCGTATATTCCAGGTCAACAAAATAAAGTGGCGGATTTCCTATTGAGGGCACCCATTGAAGGTGAAGCGGAGGAGGAAAAGGTTGAAGATTCTATATTGCAAGTGAACCTAACAGCGTAGACCAAGGATGAATGGGAGACACACATGAAGCAAGATGATGTATTAAAGAGAGTAAAGAGGTACATCGTGTCAGGTTGGCCAGACAGATGCAAAGATCTTGATACGGAAATACAACCCTATTGGAACGTAAGGGACAATCTTTCTGTGGAGGAGAAGTTTGTTCTAAAGTCAGGAAGATTGGTACCACCGAAGGGATGAGAAACCAGGTGATTGATTTAGCCCATGAGGGCCATTTGGGCCGCAGTCTCAGCAAGGCAAGACTACGCTCGGAATATTGGTTTCCAGCCATGGATTGGGACGTGGAGGACAAAGTAAGAGACTGTATGGCATGCAGCTTAAGTGACAAAACAAGCGTGACGAAACATGCACCCCTGAGCCCGGTGGAGGTTTCTAAGGTACCATGGGACAAACTTGGATTTGATATTGCAGGTCCCATTCAAGGAAAAGGACCTCAGGATTGGTATTTGTTGGTGTTAATTGACTACTACTCCAACTGGATTTCCTACAAGGTGGTACATAACATTAACACTAAGTCGCTCATCAATTTCTTTAAAGAGGTGTTTTCAAGAGAGGGCATTCCATCCAAGATGATAACGGACAACGGAGTTCAACTGGTCTCAGAGGAGATGAAAGAGTTTCTAAAGGAATACTCCATCACCCAGGTCCGTACCCCACTATACTGCCCAAAAGCTAACCGGAAGGTGGAAAGAGCAAACCGCATGCTGAAAGAATGTATACAACTGGCCAGCAAGTCTGGAGTAAACGTTGATGATGCAATCAGAGACATGTTATGGGCGTACCACACCACGCCTAATGCAACTACGGGACATTCACCTTTCGAGCTGTTGAGAAGAAGGAAAGCTGGTTCGAAATTAGCTCCCAGTTGGATGGGGAAGAAAATAGAGGTGGAGATTGATCAGGAGGAGACAAGTAAGAAGATTGAACACAAACAAATTAAATACAAAGAATGGTACGACAAGAAGTGGGGAGCCAAGGAGAGGAACTTTGGGAAAGGACAGAGTGTGTACATCAAGAAACCCGTAAAACTTGCCACGAAGAGTGACAAATTCTATCCCATAGGTAAAATCAGAGAAGTAAAAAGAAATGTTGTTGTCATGGAAGATGGGAAGATGTGGAGTCAGGACCAGGTAGTATCTGCCAGAGGAAGGGATCACACAGTAGAGGAAGGCAGCACAGCGGAGGGCGATAACAGGGAGAACGAAGGGCAGGATAGGAGAAGTTATAGACAGAGATCCTCTCCGCACTGGCACAGACAATATAATATGAATTGAGACTGCTCTCAATTCTTTGCAAGACCTGCTCTTGTTGTCCTTCACTTTTCTTTCTCCTTTTATCCTCACCCTTGTTTCTTCTTTCCCCCCACCTTCTTTTCCCTCCTTTATCTACTCTCTCTCTCCCTCTCTCCTAGTTTCACCAGATCACCTTAGGTTCTTGTCTCCTTAGGGAGGATGATGTGTTGTAATTTACTGCTTTCATTGGTATCTCCTGTCACCCCCACCCTCTCCACTCACTTGGTTTATCCCTTTACCCACTGTGAAGGCTATGTTAGAATGTTGTGAAATCGAACCTCCTGTGAGAGCCCAGGCAAGCCGGGGGCACTGTTAGTTTATACTGAATATAAATAAAGACATTTTATTCTGCCTTTTGGACTCACATTACTACAGGGCCCCACGCCCAGGAACGAGGGTCCTCAGCTGGAACATCGCCAGGTTGAAGAGCAAAGCAAATGATGTAAAGTGGAGGGATTGTTTGACTGACTGTGATATCATTGGGCTCCAGGAAACTTGGGACACAAGGAATACCTTTTTCTTGGATGGATATGTGGCTTTTTGGTCGGCAGCAGTTGCCTCCCCTATGGGGAGGGCGAAGGGGGGGTCTCTTAACCCTTATTTCACTTAAACTTGAGGGGACTTATACCAAAGTGGAGACAGGTACACCGTACTGCCTTGCTGTGGAAATTCTTACTAAATCCTCTGGGAATTGGCTTATTGTCAACTTTTATAACTCCTTTGAAAGGAGTATTTTAAATGAACACTTAGTCAGTCTATACGATTTTTTGGAGCTGTATAATGTTAACAGTACCATTTGTTATTCGGTTATTGTGCTTGGAGATTTTAATGTTCACCGTTGTAATGGTAACTGTTTTGTACGGGATAGTCTAGGTCCAGCGAACCAAGATCATACTCATTTTGAACACACCCCTCAGGGATTGTACTTGGAAGACTTGGTGGCAAGTAATGATTTGATATACCCTACCAAGTCTACAGGAGACATCCCAACTTATAAAGGAAGAGGTTCCGGGTCAACAATTGATTATATTTTTGTGAGTGTAAATATAGCAAGTAGGGTCAGCCAGTATAATGTGAGTTGGTCTACCTATGGAGATCATAACCCTGTCAGGGTGTCTCTGACAGACGATCTAAAGAAAAAAGTTAAATCCAACCAGACAGCTGGAATCCACGATATAAGACCTATCGATCAAGCTCGAAGCCTGAAATGGTGCTGAGTGGTGCCAATAGATTTCAGGGAAAATTTTATGGGAAAGGTTGGGGAAGATATGACCACCTGTTTGAAAGATGGTGTCATAGGGGACGAGGTCCTATTAGCCTTTGGCAGAATATGCACCCAGGTCGATAGTGACCTCAAAAAAACAGTTAAGGGGCAACCCAGGAACGGGGAAAAATGGTTTGATCACAACTGTTCAATAGCCCATCGGAAGTTGATGGTAGCATTGAAAGCCTTTCCGCCTGATAATGCGGAAATTGCTGCCCTTAGGAACACCTATAAAAAGTACAAAAAAAGCGAAGAAATGAAATTAGGGAGGAAGCTTGGAACGAGCTTTTATCAATAGATGTAATCAAAAACAGTGCCAAATTCTGGACTGTGGTGAATAAGCCCTTTTTCCAGGATAAAAGCAATAGTGAGCTTGATTGCGGTATCCTGGAAAAAGAATGGCACAGTCATTTTAAACAAGTTTATGATGGAAATGGGATGCTGGAAGGCCCAGTCTTAAACATGGAGAAATATTCTTTGTCCTTTACAGAGTTAGAGGTAACACATGCCATTATGCAAATGACGAGTAACAAGGCCCCAGGGCCGGATGGAGTCCCGGCAGATCTTTTTAAATCTGATGTAAAAACCTGGTAGAAGATTTTATATAATGTCTTTGTTAATGCCTGTCAATTGGGCTTGCCCTCTACATGGGCAAGATCTGTCATCATACCCATATATAAGAAGGGAAATAGAAGTGACCCGAGCTGTTACCGCCCGATATCCCTAATCGATTCCTCGGTGAAGGTGCTTGGTAGGGTGGTCCTTGGCCAACTGACTGGTTGGCTGGAGGAATCTGGAACGCTTTCTGTGGCCCAGTATGGCTTCAGAAAAGGGATGGGCACCACGGATCAATGTTTAAATTTGCAACTACTAATAGGTAAATATACGGTGGCAAAAAAAGGCCCACTATTAGTAGCCTTGATGGACCTGTCCTCGGCCTTCGACCGAGTAAATAGGTCGAAGCTGTGGTCCATGCTCCTAACCTGTAAAGTAGACAAAAACATTGTCTATTTCCTAGCTGACCTGCACAGGGATTTATCTGCAACGGTGAGGTATGATCAACAGGGTAATTGTACGGAAGACATACCCATACCTAATGGAGTTAGGCATGGGTGCATCTTGGCGCCCCTGCTCTTTACATTATATATCAATAACCTAGACACGGCCCTAATTGCCTCCTGTAAAGATATTCCTCGTGCAGGGAAACGCCTGATTCCCCCACTTTTATATGCGGATGATGCCGCCCTCCTAGCAAGGACGGCAGTGGGACTTCAGATAATGTTAGACTCTTTCTCTGTCTTTATGAAATCATTAGATTTGAGTGTAAATTTCTCAAAATCGCACATAATGGTTATTGGACAGAAATCCCCAAAGGTTAAAACGTTTTATTGCGAGGGACACATAATAACCAGGGTGACGTCATTCCCATATTTGGGTGTACTATTTGACGACCAAGGATCCTGGGTAACCCAAATCACAGCGAAAAAAATCGTATTGATAAGGGCTACCCTGGCTGTACTGGGTTTCACCAGAAAGTTAGGAGCTAGACCAATGAAGGCCCTTATCCAAATATACAGAGCCAAGTGCATTTCACTAGCTATGTATGGGGCCGAGCTGTGGGGCATAAAAAACACTAAGAACATACAGACGGCTGAAGAAAGGTTTTTGAAGAACCTTTTATCTGTCCCCAAGACAACAGCTAATTACATTGTCCATCAGGAGCTTGGAATTGGCTTTGTTGAAGATGCCATTGTTGTGGCACCTCTATTGAAATGGATAGCCACCTGGTTAAACCCTGACTTAGTGCTTAACCACACCATTCTGAAAGACTGTATGTCACTCGACCGCGGGCTGAGTATACCCTGGCTCAAATACATTCAGAAGCTTGCAGGTAAACTGGGTCGACCAGAACTATATCACTCCCCAGAAACCTTAGTGAAGGGAGATATAAAATGGTCCAAGGAAATGTACTTGCGCATAGCGACCATGGATAGGGAACAGAGAGAGCTGATAAAGGTGACAGTAAGGGCCCACCAGCTATGTAAAACAACACTATCCATGGAACCATAGCTAGGCTATGTCACAAACAATAATCATCGTTTCTTATTGACTAGATTCAGATTTAACCAATTCCATTTTCTTTTTGGTGAACAGAAAGGTTGGAAGAGGGCAGACGACCTTGGCCCTTGTACTTGCGATAATTTTTCGCAACAAGACACTATACATTTCCTCTTTTTCTGTGAACACCTTATTGTCATTAGGAAGCGTTTTATTCTCCCAATTCTAAGTAACAAGGGCTTTGTGCAAGTGAAACCAGCCCTTCTCCATTTGTAAATGTTGACTGATGTCTGGGAAACTTTTAACATCGCTAATTTTTTATCAGCAGCTGTAAGAATTTTGAGAAAATTAACCTAAACACTATATCATGTACATTCCCTTTTTAATATTGTGTCTAAAATGAAATTGTTTTTACTGGTTTTATTGATTGATTTTATATAAATTTATGAGTCTTGATTTGTTTAATGGATTAGGCACTTACAACTGTTTA
Source organism: Lissotriton helveticus (assembly GCF_964261635.1). Lineage (NCBI taxonomy): Eukaryota > Metazoa > Chordata > Amphibia > Caudata > Salamandridae > Lissotriton > Lissotriton helveticus. The sequence continues at coordinate 44,131,503 of NC_136064.1, read as the reverse complement.
TATATACTGTTTTTTCTTGCTTTTATGGTTTGCTCATAAACCGAATAAAGATATTTGACTGACTGATTGTATGCCTGATGGTTGCTTTGCGTGAGAAAGATAATTTTCAAAACATTATACTTCAATTGTCAATGGTGATAATCTAATCATGGTGCAAGGGTGTCTGTGTTGGCACTAGGCAACTAAGCGCAAGGGAAAACACCGGGTTGCGTCGTATTCTTGTAAATACGGTGCATCCCTCATTTTTTTAAATGACACATGCAGCGCTGCTAAATTGTTTGCAGCACTACGAAGCACCATTTATTTGTGAATATATGCCCCCAAAGAAGGCCCCATAAACTCAAGAGCGACTTTCAGATAAAAGCCAGTCCCATTGGCTTTCACAATGCTTGTTATAAATGACTTCCCTTCCTTATGTTATTTATTCAAGTTCCTTTCCCCTTCATGTCTCTGATTCCTTTCGCTCTTGTTCCCTACCAGGCTGTGATTTACATTTCCTTGCAAACATTGCAGCCTTAGAATTACGTGACGCACAGTCTTCTAGGTGATGTCCTCGAAGAGCAGCTGGAGTCCCACCCCCTGCTCTTCAAAAGACCCTATTTATCTAGGAAGCAGAAAGCAATCTATAATGTTAGCTCCCAAATGGCAGAAATTAATGATAGTGCTGCAAAATAATGACCACCCCAATCATAATAATCGCACACCGGGGTAAACAACATCAAATTACTGCTTTAACACCCTATAATTTATGTCTAAAGGTCGGAAAACATATTTCATATCCTGCGTTACATTTAACCCTGGCATACTGCCTTCTCTAAGTTAAACATCAGAAAAATGTCTGTGTTTTAGGAAGAAAGCATTCGGAGATTAGGCAACTGCGCCACCTGGGCATTTGAAAATACTTTTCTGTGTATTAATACCTTACTGTGCCTGCAAATTAGAGATTGCATTTATTTTCGGTCTCCCTAGCGAGGTACGTTTTGAGTTACATGTAATAGACTTCTGAACACAATACAAACTGCATGGGCGTAAAATCCGTTCCGCTCGCGGATTTTGTGGATTTTCGGTAAATTCGCAATCCGCGAACTTTCGCGAACTTACCTAAAATTCGTAAATCCGTGCGAAGCGGATTTTTTTGCTTGGTCGCACTTGCCAACTAGAATACTATACAATTTCGCGGGAGTAAACACTTGCGAAAACGTAGATGCGGCGGGCAGCGACAATCTCGCAATTGCGAGATTGCAAAATTTGCAATTTCGCACAAGAAATCCACCAGCAGGCAGCATAAACCTTGAAAATTATGATTTTTATCAGAATAACTCCTCAGGTTGACATTTGCCTGCACTTTTTTTTGCAAGGAGTCCTTTTTTGGGGGGGGGGAGGAAGGAAGTGCCCCACAGTCTCCAACTTCCTGTTCCTGTCCAGCAGGCTCCTCTCAGTGCTTTCTTCATGTGCTGGTCACTTTGCTTTGGATCTTGACCTGGAAGCACTCAGCAGGTGCAAAAGTTCAATCATATCATTAGTAACCATTCCCTGTAGTGCCTGGAAGGATTACTTTTTGTGGATGCTGCTGGATATTTGGATTTTTGCAAAACTGAAAGCACTCAGCAGGTGCAAAAGTTCAATCTTATCATTAGTAACCATTCCCTGTTGTGCTTCCTGAGGGGCCCCTTCAGAGTTCAGTTGCCGACTTGCAACTATTCTATGACCCTGCTCTGACCCTCACAGCAGGCTCATAGAAAGCAATTACAGATAAGGAAGCAGGTTCCAGCCAGGAAGTTCAAATTCAGTAACACATTAATCAGCCCCTAATTCATTTATGTCAGTTGAGGCAGGGCAGGTGTGCTTTTCCACCCATAATCTACAGTGATGAACTAAAGGGGTGGCATGGGTGAGCCAGAGGGTGGCATGGGTGAGCCAGAGGGTGGCAGTGGTGAAACAGAGGGTGGCAGTGGTGAAACAGAGGGTGCTGTGATGAACCAGATGTAGAAACAACATGTTCGCGACCGTTGCTACCCGAAAAGTAAGTTCGCGTTTGCGAACTGGTACAAAATCCTCGCGAACTGGCAGAAATCCTTGCGAACACAAAAAAAAGTAAAAATCCGCAAATTCGCGAGAGTTCGCGGATTTTGCGGATTGCGAATCCGTAAATACGCAATTTCGCGGATTGCCAATTCGCAAAATCCGCCCATGCTTACTCAGAATTGCTTTCACGTTTATTTAGAGCACAGCAAATATATCATTTTAAAATTAGAGAACAGCAGCAGGTACAACAAGAAACAAAGCTGAAATTACCATAACAGAAAATATATGTACTGTAGAACGGGTTTTTTTTCATGAGGTGATACTACAATTTAAGGCATCCAGATGTTGTAGGATTTATAGTCTGTCTTCTCTGGCAGTGCAGCTGGGTCACAAGATTCCTCTACCCAGACATATATACGGGGGTAGGGGCTTCCCTAGGCTTTGTCCTAGCCCCCCTTACTCTGTCACTTATACCTGAGTCCATTGGTGGACGTGCATTCAATTTTACCTTTTACATGTGTGCAGATGGCACACACTTTTGGTTCGATATGTAGTGCAAGAAATGCAGGGGCATATTATCAAGGACCGGTGTTAAAATTATCGCCGTTTTATCGGCAGGAAACTGCCGATAAAACGGCAATAATGGGCTTGATAATACACTCTTGTTAATTCCCATAAAAGCCCATGTTCTTGTGTTAACATGGGCTTCTATGGTAATCAACAAGGGGTATTATCAAGCCCATTATCGCCTTGATAATATGCCGCTCAGTGCCCTGCGTCAGGCCCCTTACACACAGCCTTCTTCAGGCACCGGAAAAGCTCAGTCGATCTCAAGCCAAAACTCTGCTCAGTGAAAATAATTCAAGGAATTGGTAGAGCATTGGTTAGCCCTAATCTATGAGCTCTTCTGCTGTACTAGTCGTTTGGTAGACTATAGATTTATCTTTCAACCCTCCAGTCTCAGCGTCTCCTGTCTCGGTGTCCAAGGTGTGTTTTTAACACCTAAGAACTTTGTGAAGAATATTTATTTTATTGACATTTGCCCAAAGAGTGAAGACAGTAAACATGTCCAGACAATCTCACTTGGACTTCAGAAAAACTGCCTACTTATCTCTGCCTCAGAAGACCATCAGTAGTTGAGGAATCGGGTTGGGGGTGGGGGGTGGGGGGGCGAGGGGGTGGAGTGGTGGTTACCAGAAGTAAGAAGGTTTGTGGCCACAATTGTATCATGAGGGGCCTTTAACTCTGGTGTTCTTGGGCCTCCTTGCAGCAAACCTTCAAACTGGGGGGACCCAGCACCACCTTTAGCTCTTCACCCTCAGGATAATGAAGCTGAGACCTCCAAGGCTGACTCAGAAGGTGCTGAAGACCAAACACTCAGATCTCAGCAAGGCACAACAATAACACTCAATAGGTCAGTGCGCAATCAGTGATTTTACTTCAACAACAAAATGACATTATTGCACACACAAATAAACAAATCACTGATATATACAAAACTGTAGTGGGTACAAGCGTTTGGAAACCCCTCCTAATTCTTGCAAGAATTATCAGGGTGCACCTCATCTACCCTAAAAGTTTTTTAAAGGGAGTAATCAACCCAATAAACATTGTGTTCTTTGTTTGTGACACTTTGTTTGCCTGCATACCTTATTGTGGTTAAAAAGCAGTATCCCCTAAGGGCCCAGTGCCTTCAATACAACCTTTTCACTATAAACAAAATAGGCCAAGCATGATTTGTAAGGCTCTTTACAGTAAAACCCTACTACCTTTAACAGTAATGTTTCAATGCCATGACAAACAGACCTACAGACTTTGACATAATCACAAGGCTCTCACTGGAGAGTCAACTAAGAATTCTGACAGAAACAACATATAAACATAAAATCTCACTCTGAATACATCAACATTTAAAGCAAACACAAGGAGATAATGGATGGACTACAGAAACTTTTCAGTCACCTCCAGTCACAGATCCGGGTTGAATCCATTATTGTTCTTTAGCTCACTTCCCCACCCCAGTTCAGACATAGCTAAAGAAGGGAAACATCCTTTACAATGCAACTTTTACCACGCAGTGCCTTTACGATGCAACTTTTACAACGCAAACCATTACAACGCATTGCGCTGGGGGGCGCTCTAGGATAGGGAATAGGTTTCATTTACTATCCAACACCTTCCCTACTATCCACGGGGACTGGAGTTGGAATAGTAAATTAAACAATTCACTATCCAGCGCCTCAAAGCACTATGCGTTGTAAAGGCATGCGTTGTAAATACCGCGTTGTAAAGGCATGCATGGTAAAAGCATGCGTTGTAATGTCATGCATCCGCTAAAGAATGATGATGGATCCATCACAAATCTGTGACGGGGTGAGTGTCTGAGAAGTTTTGGCGCTCCATCCATCATTTCCTTTAGTTTGCTTTGTTCGTCCTAAATTGGCAGGATATGCCCAGACGAGGGTCCCTTGCTCACTTTGCCACTGGATTCAAGCTAGCCTGGCTGATGAGGGGTGTTACTCTGAAACTGGTCTCCAGATGGTTGCTTCCGGTCCAGGGAAGACATGGCTTGGCAGTTCGGGCTGGACTTTTCCCATGAGGCACAGGGTCAAGACAGATTTGCATATAGCTGTGTCTGAACTGGGGTGGTGAAGTGAACTAAAGAATTATGATCGATTCAACCTAGATCTGTGCCCTAAATTGGCAGGGTATGCCCAGACGTGGGTCCCTTGCTCACTTTGCCACTAGATTCAAGCTAGCCTGGCTGATGAGGGGGGTTACCCTGAAACTGGTCCCCAGATGGTTGTTTGCGGTCCAGGGAAGACATGGCTTGGCAGTTCGGGCTCGACTGTTCCCATGAGGCACATATAGCTGAGTCTGTACTGGGGTGGAGAATGAAGATGGATTCAACGTAGATCTGGGACTGCGGGTGAGTGTCTGAAAAGTTTCAGCGCTCCGTCCCTCATCTCCTTGTGTTTGACACATTTAAAGCAGTCAAATCCACATAAGAACAATATTGGTAAATGTTCTCTACCTCAAAATAAGCTGCAGCCTGTGATCAGATGGCTGTGTTCTAGGTTGTCTAGTAATCAGGCATTTGTGAGACCACTGCCTTTAATGAGGCTGCATAGTGTTTCTTTCACTTGCAAAATAAGATCACAGTTGCTCCAGTGGCTTTTGTTTCTCTTAGGACCCCTGTCATTCTGGAGCACCCATACTCTTTGCCTCACCCAGCACTCTTCACAGAACTGTCTCCTTCTCCCTTTTATGACTGGTTCTACCTGCTCTCCTGTCTGTCTGTGACTCTACATCATGTGGCAGGCGGTGGGGCTGGATTTTCCTGCTGTGGGGAAGTGGTAGGCAAGGCACTCCCAATAAACCAGGGCGCAAGCCACTGGCCCTGATGTTAAAATCTGCAAGTTCTCACAAGAGGGGCTTTGCAGTTTCATCTTTGCCACTTTGCAACTCACCAGCATCTGGGCCACCCTCACACACAGTTCCCCACCGAACAGCACTTTGTAGCGCTGAAGTTTTCTTGGTGCCAGCAGATCTCCTTAGGTTGTATACAGGTATCAACTTTAATTTAGGAAACTGTCAGGATTGCCCTCGTCCTTCAGTAAACAATCGCCGAGTGCGTGATCCCGCTATGTCAGTCGGCGCCACTGGGACCACAACTACCAGCATGCCTTGAGTGGAGCCAGCGCGGAACAGACACGCCTACATAAGCAGGCAGCAGCGAGGACGCTGCGTCGGATATTTTGTTCCCATGCCGGCACAGCACTACAGTCATAGGACCCGTTGCAGAGAGGATTCCCCGCTGCCTGAACTTACCACAGGACCCCGAGGACGGATAGAGCGGACGCTCTCTGTCCCCGTTGTCAATTCGGCTTCACTCGTAGCGGAGACGCACACCTCGGAGGTGTTGCCGCGTCCCTGCTACAGAAGCCGTGGAGTGCAAGGTAACGGCAAGAGCCCTCATAGAACAAAGGGGCTTTGAAGGCTGTCATCAACCCCGCCTCCTGCACAGACCCGTACACCCGCTGTAGCTGAGACGCACACAGTGGAGGAGTGGGGGCCGTTGGAAAGACAGGGCACGTAGAGCGGCTGCTCCTTGCCCTGTTACACCTTATGGATACTGGTACCCGGGTAACAGTTTAAGAGACGCACCACACGGAGGTGGTTGCCGCGTCTAACTCGGTTACACACAGTTCCAGAAGTCATTCACTGGTTGCTCAAAGAGTGGTACAGGTAGAGCGGCTGTTCCCTGACCAAGAACCAGAACGGACGGTAGAGTGCCTGGCCGGGCATTCCCTCGTTCGGTAAACTACATTTGAGCCTCGTGGAGGACATTGGAACTAAGCCCTAAGTAACGCACCCATGACAGCATTCGAGCGGCATTGTCGGCCGCTTCTTAGCACAGTGTCCTTCGTTGGAGAACACTGGGACCAGTGTTCATGCGAAGGACGGAGAGAACATCCTGGTACTGTGATTGGGTATCGTTATCATTTACTTTATTCCATGTTCAGTATGAGTTGCATACGTGTTACTTTGTTCTTTACCTTTGACCATTAAATCGGTAGAGTTCTTAATCCTTGTTTGTTGTCCTACGTACTTTCGCGCTTTCCCCGATCCCGGGAACATCAGGTTGTTACAGAAACCTCAGTTCCTGCTGGGCTGATTTCAGTGGTACTTAGTGCAGGGGTCTTCAACCCTTTCTGTAATAAGAGCTACTTATGTTCAATGGAAATCATCCTGGGCTATTAATATTAGTGATGTAATAGTGACCACACCATCCAAGATTGTCAGCAGTGATCACATCAGTGTAAGAGACAGGGGGCATATGTACAAGGAAGTGGCAGAGTGAGTTGTTAGCCGTCATGTCTTAATGCCTCACTCGGCCTCCTCAGAAATGCAAAGCTGCATCATATTTACAAAAATATGGTGCAGCCTTGCTTTTCCCCCTGTGCTGGCGCTACACTTAGCAGTGTAGTGCCAGCGAAGGCACCCTACAGTGCAAGGGTGACTGCAAGCAGGTTAAGATTGTTTATGTGCAGGAAGTACCTCTTTCCGGCACCTAAACAATATTTAAATGGCATTTTGTCACTTCTGTATGTGCTGCTTAAGGCAGCACACATGGAAGTCAAAAAAGTAAATTTTTCTCAAAGATTGTTTATGTGCAGGAAGGGGGACCTTCCTGTACATAAACAATCCAAGGCTTTTTGCTTTTTCCATGTGTGCTGCACAAAGCAGTGACGTTCCCGTGGCGATAGCAGCTTGTACCTAGTCCCCAGGGTTTCCATCAGTAATATAAGAAAATTCCCTTGAGAATTTGAAATGACTGCACATGGGAAATATATAATACTGCAATCCTCCTGGCACTAAGGTAATAATGTGAGTAATAAACCTCCCCAACTCAATAATAGCTTTAACACACATTTGAAAACACAACTATTTTTTGACAAACATCAGCTTATGAGTTCTGAAAATAGAAATTAAATGTTAGTATACATATATTAGTTCAACTAAGCAAAAGTTTCTATATTAGTGGGCTGAAGACAGGAGAGCTACTCACAGGTAGCTGGAGTGCTACCGGTAGCTCACAAGTTACTCATTGGAGAGACCTGATTTAGTGGGTTTTGCGCCAGGGATCTCCTTAGTAACTAGTGTTAGCAGCTATGAAGGATTTCCTCAGCTCCTCACAGTTTTTGCACCTCTGCTGTTTCAACCTAGTAACAGCAGATTTAATATTGGGGCTCTGGGCCTCAGTGGTGAATCATAGTCCATGATTTTCGGGTGCCATAACCCTGAGGTGTCCCAAAAGCCACCATAGTATATCCATCGGAAAAGAAGATGTGCTTTGGGCTGAGCGGGGAAGGGGCTGTTCGAGGGTAATATCAAAGGTAAGACAACACTCTAAAAAATTGTTCAAAGAATAAGTTCTTTAGAAAAGCAAGCAGGCAGAAAATGATTAGCAAGTTGAGCACGTGGCATTGAAACTACAACCAACAATAAATGTCCAGGAGGGTCAATGTCTGCTGCAGTGATGTGTGTAAAGCTCAGGTCACAGATCCCATTGCAAGTGGGATATGTTGATGTGGCCAGATTAATTATTTCTAAATGTGTCCTAGAAATCATTAGCTAAAATATCATTAACATTAAATAAAGGTTAGAGACTCTAATCTCCTTTAAAGATGTATTCAATAGCCAAAATATTCAATACAGAAAGCAAAAGTTAGTTAATTAAGGCAATTAGCACACTCATGAACCATAAGGATCTTAGTTAATGAAGTAAGAGGTCTGCCCTGCTACGGTAGTCTGGCTCTACAGAAAATGGAATATAAGGTCTGTCTGACAAATAACATGTCTTTTTTATAATGTTTCTGGCCAAAACAAATAAACACGTCCAAGTCATGACATTATGTAAAGGATTGCACTAAATGTCATTTTGCATAGAAACCAACCAGACTTCTAGTGTGCATAACGCCTTAGCCATCGCCTGCTTCCAATTGATTTTGATTGGTTAAATCTCTAAACAATTTAGCTGCAGTGAAGAAATAAACATTAAATACAGCATTGCACAATGAGCTGATTCTTCACATTAATAACAAGGAACATAACCTGGTACTGCTTCAATTTTCTTCTATTAATTAGGAAGTTAGAAAACTGTTATTTAACAAACTCAGGAAATAAAGACCACAACTTGCATCTGATTTTCAGAAAGAGAATGTCTACTTTGTCTACTCCTGCTTGTTCTGTCATCATTTTAGTAAGACAAACTTTTCAAGGGAACTAAGATAAGGTGTTATGCATAATAGGAACTGTTTGTCCTGCAAGCTTGATTTAACCAACAGCCAATAAATAGAATTTTGCCTACTCAGCTGTGGCGGAGTATTCCCTTCCCACCTCAGACGTCTCTGGGATAATATGAGTAGGGGTCTCTGAGAATAGCAAGACTGAACTACTCAGATTTGACTATTAAATAAGTGCCAAACCAACTTTGGCGGCGCCATGTCATGTAGTTCCTATATAACCTATACAGGATCTGCACGTTTGAATAACATACACTGCTGGCCTCGTGTCCAGACTGATTCTGGACACCACCACCGAGTAGGTTAGCCTGGATACCAGCTAGCTCACAGTGCCACTAGAATCTCCTCTTACCAAGGAGAGAATAGTTCTTGGCAACGATTTGAACATGACAACCCTGATCCCTCAGGACCGTGGAACCGTAGCTTACTTTTTGCTCAGTCACTCGTGCTCACTTTTTCTTCAGAGAAATACACAGAATAAGCGGTAGGGACGTTTCAATAAGGATTTATTGAGCAGTCGTTATTCTAGTGTAAAATAGGTGTGCAACAACAATCGCTAGACAGTAACAGATATAAATGATAAGAAGCACTAAAAAGGTAAAGGATGGTAGATTTTTAACATCTCGCAAGAATCATGAACTCTGGCAAGTATATAAAATACATAAGAGTAAAATGCAATAGAATGCGTATAAAATGTGTACTCCTACTATGCTATCCTAACTAGACGTACCTAAGTGTACCTAGCATGTATGTAGGTGTGAAGCCACAAATAAAATCAACCCCATTACCTGAAGTGAGAGATCATGGAATCTTGTCTTGGTCTAGAGCTGGACAGCCAGCAAGTAACGAAGGTAAGCGTCTTTGAGAATGGAGACACTCGTATTTCTCTTTGTATTTCTCTTCGTGATTACACACGGTTTTGAGTACAGAGAATTGTACAATTTTAGATTTAGATGCAGGTTGAATGAGCACTTTATATTGTGCAGTGAGAGCCCCGGGACAATTGTGACCGTTTGTTGTACTGGGCCCTAAACGCAGGGCACTTGGATTGGACTCGACAAGTGAGTGCCCGTGAGGTCAATCTTTCACAATCTTTTACTTACATTGGTAGAAGCCTTTGGTAGCAAACATCGAGATAATGAAGTATGGGGATGTTTTCACTTGGGTGTTTTATGGCAGTTTACACAGCGGCAAGTGTGTTTAATAATTTTTACTCACTGGGTTCTTGGCATTATGTGCTTGGCTCTTTTTATTTAGGCCTTCTGGTGTTTTTTCAAGAGTGGTGCAGTGGCCTGCGGTAGTACGCACAGAGCGATTGGACAATAATGTTGTTGCACTTTGGTATGTTTTGTGGTAATTATGTAGGCACTACATGTTATTTTATGTTCATGTAGGTTTCCTCACCCTTGTCCTGAGGAGGCCAAGAAGGATCGCAAGGTCGAAACGCGCACGCGTCGACAGTCTTTTTGACTAGAGGAGTCTGAATGCAATTGATATAATTTTCTAATGATTGAATGCACATTTTTGATTCACGATCTGTAGAGGGGTAACTTCCTTATGTGCGACTTTGACTACCTCATAGTGGATCTCCTTTATTTAAGAGGCAACCATTGTTACTTTTTCTATCTAAGGGGTAGAAGGAATTTAATAATTTTTGTTTGTGATGTGTATTTATTGTATTTTGTATATACGTTTGTTTGTTTGAAAAGATGATATTTAATGAAAAAGAGATTTTTGAAATATTGATGATGAAGAATCACTACAACGAAAACAAATAATGTAAACTAAAATACATTATTAAATAATGTGCCTGTGGTATGTGATTTTTTTGAATTAGGATAGAAGAATTGACAACAGGAATTTGTACTCTGAATAAGGAAAAATACAGTTCCCTATGTTCAAATAGATTGATATATATTTGTTCCTCCTTGCCAATTGTTTCCTATTTACCTTTGTGTAGCTTCGTGAAAGGCAGGACTACAGTTCTGACAATGCACTAGTCCATCTGGATTTGGGTGATCCACGGAAGGCCCGATGACTAGTGATTCCTCGGATCAAGAGAGTTCTCTTACCTACAGTTTGCGAGAGACTACTGCCACTAGTCCAGGAGAGTCTGAGGGGGCTTTAGGCTTCCACAGGGGTGTCTCTGTCTAGGGGAACCAAGAGTTAGCCTAGAATGAGTCTTAGGACAAAACAGATGAGATGGCTGGGATAGCAGGCACACTCTACCACATAAATCTAACAAGATTGATGAAAATTGCACATTTAGGGCCTGATTCTGATCTCGCTCGGGCGGGGTTGGGGGCATCAGTGTGAAGCTTGGGCACCATATTGGCCTAATGTACTTGCTGTTAGAGACTAGCTGCTCCTCTCAAATAGACGTTGGCTTTGTTTTAGATGTAAGCCCTGATGAAGTCTGCTGTGACTGTAACACCCAGAGAATAAACACATGTTGGCAAGGCAAAGGGCATATATGATAACAAAGAAATAAAAGAACTGTTGAAACAACGACCTCAACTATGGATTTCTGTATTCTTGGTGAATTTTATTGTTGATTCCTGGACCTCTCCAGTTGAGAAAGAATAGATGGTTCTTCCTCCACCTGAGCACTAGAAGATATTTGGACACGAAATGTACAAGTTTCATAAATCTTGTTAGATTTGTGTGGTAGAGTGCGCCTGCTATCTCAGCCAAGGCAAAGGGCCTATATGATAACAAAGAAATAAAATAACTGTTGAATACCACAACCTCAACTAAGGATTTCTGTGTGCTTGGAGAATTTTGTTGTAGAACGCGTCTTGCTCAGGCAGTTCCAGGAGCGTTGCCACAGATGCAGAGTATCCCTCTTTTGCTTTGTGCAAGTTCTGTTGTTTCAGACACAGGTATCTTCTTTGTCCTCTTCAATGCAGGTTGTTCAGAACGGAGGTTCTAGTGCCAGGGGTAGCCCTCATATCCTAGATGTAGGGGTTTTAGAGGTGAGGGTGCAAGTGGCCAATGGGTACTTGCCCCAGCGGCTAATCCACCCCTCAGGTGACCACATCTGGGGGCACAGGTCACTGTTTCTATGCAGAACCCTCTATTCTGCACTTCTAAAAATGGCAGCACCCTTCTTTCACTTTACAGACTGGGATGCCCACCCTGGAAGTGTGGCTAGCCTACTGTGGGTGTACACCACCTTGATTATCTAATTTTCCACCTGCCCGGGTGCAAATGTGTCTGGGGCGGAGAAGGGGGGTGGTTTATTCTCTGGAAGTCAGCCCTGATGCCTATCAGCAATGGTGCAGCTTTTGAAGCTCACTGCCTTGATGTGCCACTTCATTAGCTTTTCTGGGAGGGAGGAGGTGTGATCTCCTTCGTGCCCAGGTATTTGTTCCTGACTCCTGAGATTGAAAACACTGCATGGCAGGAGGCGAGTATCTGTAATGTAACCACCTGGGACATCGCCCTTGACACAAGATTTGTATCCGGGCTGAGAAGGTATGTTGTTTGATACCAAACACAACATACTTAGGTGGTACCCAAATAGAGCTGCCAATCTAGGGTTTGCCCAGGTACCAGCCAATGCTTTCCTATGGACCGTCTATCACTTATAGGAGCCCCCCCCACTGAAATCTGCAGGGTGTGTGTGTACCCCTACTTTTCCATATACCTTGGGGACACTGATTAGCTTGATCAAGCTGCAGAACGGGGTAAATCCCCAACGGAGATCCCAATCTTGCTGCTTCTGATTTGCCGTAATCAATGTTGTAGGCGTTCAGGTGCTTAATTTGGTGCTTAATCACCGCATGACCTGGAATAGAAGCGCAGATGCGCTTTACCAAGGTGTTCCCTGCAACTGAACCTGTTTAGTCTCCGAACCTCATGCATTACGTGCTCTGATGGTTGTTTTTTCTGATCTCCAAAGCAGTCTCCTGTCAGGAGGAGACGACGGCTTCCCTTGCTGTTTCCCGTTCATTGCAGGTAAGTCACGGCTTTGTTTTGTTAAGTATGCCATCACCTGCGATGAAGAGAGGCGAGCGAGCTCCTCTCTGCATCTTGTGTTTACATCTCGGGGCGCCATTCTCTTTGTAGTCTCCATGCTCCCGCTTGCGATTTCCATGGCAGGCGCCCCCTCCCACACTTTGGTTTGAACGGAAGAGTAAGGAAGGTTGTTTGCACGCCCCCTTGATTGCTGGTTGACACCGCTGGTGCATTCACCGTGAACAACTTTCACTAGAGCAGGACAGCGCGTTCTTTAGACACTCTTTGTGGCGAAGCAACACCTCTCCATTATCTTGGCTGATAACCCCCTCCTGTTTTCGTGACTTGAAATGAAACTGTGTTCATTTGTAAGGAGTAGTTTACTTCCATTCTGGGTAAAACCTATTGTCGACTTGCAAGAGAAATAAAGCACTTCCGATTTCAAGAAATTGTAAACACACGCAGGATCAAAGTGTCTGGCCCGCATGCTGCTGGAGAGATTCATAAATGAATTGACAGAAAAACAACGTGAAAGCTGTTATTCAATCAGGAATGACATTTTCACTTTAAAGCACAGCATACACTCTCAAAGTTGCGTTAAAGCACATGCAGTTTTTAAAGTAGCAAGTAGCCGTTTTTTTTACTCAACTTTTAGAAATTTGCAGATCTTTGCAATCAAAAACCCCTGCTGGTTAAGCCCTCCAACCCATTTCCCATCTGCTCCTGGAAAATGTCAAACATGTAAATAATTTACTTTTTGAAGGCCAAAATCACTATCTTTTAATTCTACGAGTTGGTAAGGTCCTGAACACCTATATTTGTGAACTTCGTTTTCCTATCGATGAATTCAACTCTGTTACAGGAGAGATCATGGGAGGTAACAACCAGAGTTGCCGATTTTGGAACTGGTTTTAATTATTTTTAGAATGCTGTTCAGCCATATTTGTTTACTTTTATTTTATTTTCCTCACAGTGTGGCCCCACTCAATGTGACTACCCGTGACCATCTTACTCGCTTGTATAAATGGGATGGCACTTGGCTTAAGACTTAACCTGGGCGGAGTTCACAGAGTTCCGCTGTGCGGAACTCCCTGAAGTGCACAAAAAACTCTGCCGCACTACGTGGAGCTCCGCGAACGGTGGAGTTTCTTTAGAATAATGCTTTTCACAGTGATTGTCAGTGCCAAGTGCTTGTTTACACTGTGCAATCATCTGGAACGGCATCATGCACAGCACCAGCGGCACTGCTTCTTTTTTGCCACTCGAGTAGATTTTTACTCAAGTAGCAGCTTTCTCAACGGGAGCGGGCATTTTCTCAAAGCGAGCAGTCGCAAGCATACGCGACCACTCGCAATGACAAATCTGACCGCCCACGTTTAGAAATCTCGCCGGGTGGTTGATTTTCCACACTCGCCAATTTGATGTTGACGATCGCGAACAAGGAAAAATCTCGCTGGGAGGTGGACTTTCCCCAATCGCCAACTTGATGTTGACAAACGTTGACGTGGTTCCCTTGCTCACTTTGCCACTGCATTCATGCTAGCCTGGCTGATGAAGGGTGTTACCCATAAACCGGTCCCAGGATGCTTGTTTTCAGTTCAGGGAAGATCTGGTTTGGCAGTTCGGGCTGGACTGTTTCCAAGAGGCACAGGGTCAAGACTGTTTTGCATATAGCTGGGTCTGTACTGAGGTCGCGAAGTGAGCAGAGGCAGTTTTCCATTTTTTGGGAAAAAACATTAAAATTTTCTTATTTTGGTGATAACAGAACAAAGGACTCTGCATACCCTACCCACTAGACCAGTTTTCCCTCTGCCTCACAATGTATGTATATACCTTGGCTAGGCCTCTAGGGCCCGATTCACAGAACTAACATAAGACAAAATCCTAAAGTTGGGACTCCTAACTTTACTACTCCTAAACTGAGAAACATCCTAACTTTAAGACTTTTGATATTCACAGAAGGCATTTAGGGGTCTTAAAGTTAGGACTCCTAACTTCTGTGAATACCGAAATGAGTAAGTGCCTTCTGTGAATACCAAAATGAGTAAGTTCCTTCTGTGAATATCAAAATGGTAGTAAGTTTACGAATTTGTCTTAAGATACTTCTGTGAATCGGGCCCCTAGTCCCAGTATATTGACATTTTCTTTCCAATGCAGGTTGATATTTTCTCACTTATTGAGAACAAAATCATCCCTGTGTAGAACGCCAATGGAATTGTAGCCGCCACCATGAAAACGTAGAGGATGGATAACCGAAGCATGTTGGTTCGGCTGGAGCTTTGGAGATTTCTCACTGAAAATGTTCTATTTTTCAGATTGTCAGAGGAGCGGACATCTGTGTGCACGATGAAGCTGAAATTTAATCCGAGGCTGTGGAATTGATAGTTGAATACTATTCCCAGTGAATCTCGTTAGGACTATGGATCCCTGAAGAAACATTTTCAAAAGTTTTGATACTTTCCTCTGGTACCCAAGCAACCACAGGAGTACCTGTCTGAGACCCCCACAATTTTAATGGAAGGCACTTAGGGCCCGATGTAGGTAAATCTAATGTACCACTTCTAAAATACCGAATCATACCGATTCGGTATTTAAGAAGTGGTAAATTAGAGGGGGGGAAATGTAGGTAATTCTGATTCGGTAAATACCGAATCTGTAAGATTCGGTATTTACCGATTCTGTAAATACCGAATCGGTATCCCCATTGATTCCTATGGGCCTTGAAGCCCATAGGAATCAATGTGGAATACCGAATCGGTATTTACCGATTCGGTAATTACCTATTCTTGCAAGGGTGCAGGGGGTGTCACTTTGACACCCTCTAGCACCCCAATTACAGGCTTGGGTGCCATGTGACACACAGACATGCCCACATGGCACAGGTGTGCATGCACAGATGTGCATGCACACCTGGATTCGGTATTTTACCACCCAATTGGATTGGGTGGTAAAATACCGACTCTTGAAGGACTGTGGCACTCTTCAGAGTGCCACCTACATCCCTATTTACCGATTCTGTACATTTACCGATTCGGTATTTTACCGAATTGGTAAATGTACAGAATCGGTAAAATTACCGAATCTGTACTTATGTAGCCCCCTACATAAGAAAACCATAATACCGGTCGGAAACGGCCGAATTCAGCCGTTTCCGACCGGTATTAGGGCTCCTACATCGGGCCCTTAGAGACTTTCAGGGTGTCAGGCAGAGGCTAACAGCAAAATCGAGTCCAGATTCAGTTGCCACTGGCCAGCTGGGTACTTCGGGGAAAAGGACTGTTGCAGCTTGTTTTGTACCTGTTACGGCACAGGAGATGAGCCAACTGACCCATGAAGTCTATTACTTTGTCCTCTATACAAAAGGGACCTGCTGGTCAATCCCTTAACTGGACCAACAGGCACAGTCCTCTTCTGATTTTCTGAAGGTTGAGTAAGTGTTCTGAGCAGGGTGCCTTGAGGTGCCACCTTTATGTTTGCCACTAGCGGTTGGGTAGGGGTGACTCCTGGGCACTCTCTAATCACTGACGTAAAGGTTTCCAGGTCCTTGCTATCCATGTTCCTGTTTTCTTTACTGCAAACAGGCCCAAGCTGCAATATTTCAGAGTACTTCCAAGATGGTCCAGTCAAGAGCAGAATAACTTGGGACCTAAAGAGCTGGGGGTGTGTTTGGGAATGTAATATGGAAACTGCTAGTGACCTCCCACATCTAACATTAATATTCAGTTTTAAACAGCCCCAGGACCCACACAAACCAGACAAGGGATGCACAAGAACTGCTAGTTCATTTGATCCCTTTCATGACGTAAAAGTTTAACATGCGCCTTAGACAGGTCCTTAATGAAGGATTTGACACTCTTGTGCCAACAGGGGGTCATCAGCCCCCAATATGAAAGCCCAACTGAGCTCAGAGGAGTCATCCTTGCCAATTCAAGTCTACTTGTCAATCAAAGTTGACTGTTAAAGTCTATGTACAGTCTATCAGGCCCCTACTCCTCCCAGCACAATGCCCTACCAAGGAGTGATAACCTCAAATAAGGCGCTGTTCTGGAAGGGAAGGGGGTTGGGACAAAATAATAAAAGAGACAAAGACTTGCATCTTCCGAGTGGTTTCTAGCTAGCTATCCTGCTCTGGAATGCCCCAAGCGTCTTCCATCTTTCGGGGTGCGTCTTCTAGGGGTGTAGAGGAGAGTAACTAAGGAGAAGGAACACCCACTATATTAGCACTGATACACATTGACATAGTTAGTTCAAATAGTATTTGAGCAATGGAGGTACATACAGACAGAGATGTTTATAACAACATAGAAAATATATATTCTTTTAGTTCTTGTGGGATAGATTTGCCCACTACTTTCGTGAGCTTCAGATAACAGTTCACAGGTTTCCCCCAGTCTGCATATTGAGTCAAATGCTTTTGAACGTGACTGCTCTTCCTTTTCTGAATTCTCCTTCTCTCTTTTTGTTGAGATTATTCACAAGTCTTGAAGTTTTCATTTTGTAGAATTTTAGCAGAAGAGTTTTTGAAAAGAAACAAAGAAAAACCTTGTTTTCTCTTCTTTCGCTTTCTACTTCCTTTCATTGCAGGTTATTTCGTCACAATGCCAGGATGACCAATGCGCCAGTTCCTGAACAGCTGCAGGCACAGAGAAGATTCGCTGCTGTCGCTCAATGGTAGGTCTGTTTTCGAATGCAGGGATGGGCGACGTCCAATGAGTGGCTCAATGTTGTCTACGGGAGCGCAGATGACATGGGGTCAGTTGAGGACGCTTAGATCAGGGCGAAGAGGGTGTAATGATCCAGGAGAGTGGGAGGGAAGAGCTGGATTCTCTCTTCAGGAAATAAAGCCGAGCGCCTGACTGGCGTTTGCCTGATTATTTATAGGTGGACAGTTCTTTCAAGAAGGGCACAGGTTTATTTATCTGTCAATTGTCCTGGAAAGTCCCTGACTGCAGGCACATGGATAATTACCAACACTGTATAATTGGTGGTACAGATTCACTCTAGAAAGTACTTAACTGGAAGGTCCCTGACTGCAGGCACATGGGTAATTATCAAGCATGTGAATAATTACAGCAACTGAAAAAAGGTCATCAGTAAGGCAAGGCTTGTACAAACATGTGGAATAAAACATGAGTCCTTTTAGTCAGACCCAGGGATAATTACAATGACATGGAACACTGCAAACATGAAGATAATCTAAAGGTTTGGAATAGGCAACAGTGATCCCACACTTAGCAAAAATACTTAACCTAAGGTGTGTGAGATCGAGGAGTGACCACATGATTTATAAAGCAATAGTTTATTGAACGTAAGGTACATGCTTGGACACAAGAATTAGAGATCGTAACCCAGGCTGAGCCACATCTGGAGAACAAATGCAAATTAGCCTTCAGGCAGTGTAAATATATATATATTTGTAAATGTTACTTTTCCTCAATAACGATTAAAAATCCAACTTCACCATTGAATTAAAAATAGTGGTTTAATAATGTTTCTAGCTGATCCCCAACCCGAGATAGCAGTATTAATATGTTCATCTTTACTCTCTTTTCTGTATGGGACAGCCAACCTTGCCATAGTGAAAATGGCTTTTTTGGGCTTGTCACTGTAGGGCTATGGCAACATTAGTTCTCTTCATGCTCCACTTTCAAAAACTATTCACTCTATTGTGTGGGCTAAAAGGCCTACATAGGAGTGAGTTGTAAATATTTAAAAGGGAGGTCTTTGCCAATCAAAAAGGGCTAATTGGACTGGTCACACTGCAAGTTTTATACTGTAACAATCAGACTGCAATGGTAAACATAAAGTCATGTTTTGTAGGCCCACTCTGTGGATAGCATTCATCTTCCAGGCCCTAGGTTCATTTTCCGAACCCTATATATGGAGCTTATAGGCAAAATATTTAAGAAATAAGCCAGTGTAACCCTGTTTTAAAGAGGGAGCGTAGGCACTTTACCCCTGTTTAGCAGAAGTAACAATGCACAGAGTTCTTAGTCCAGCAAATGTAGGGTTCAGAAAAAGGCAACAATCTGGGTTGACAACGCTAAAAAGGTGGATTTCCCATCCCACTCCCTCCAAATCCCCCCAGGCAAGATTTAGGGTAGACTAATCAATCCCTTGGCGGACGTCACTACTCAGGCCCCAGAACATAGAAAAAAATTGTTGCCTCTGCAGTGGAAATTGTCTGTACTACGCTCCTCTGAAACTAGTACCCTTATGTAACTATCTGTCCTAGCCCCCTAACCCTGCCCATAGGGAACCCTTCTCCTCACCTTCAGACCACACCTCCAAATCAATAAACTTTAGCCTACTCATCACTGCATCCCAGAATGTGAACAGTACCACCATGGCCAACAAGGTTATGTGGCCCATTCTGTCCCCTCAGACTTCTGTCCCCAATTTAGGGCCATCTACAGCTATCGGTGGCAGGTGCAAGCAAGTCAGCCTTTTCATGAATGCTGGTAGAACATCACAGGATCAGAGCTTCTGCCTTCTCATCTTTTATGCCACACTCCCAGGCAAAGGAGGGAACACCCTCTAAGGACAGTGGTGGCACTACATGTGCGCTAGTGATATCAGTATTACATAATGGGCCTCATTAGCATCTGTGGCCCCTTCTGTAATACCATAGTGTCCCAGGTTTGCAAAAATGGGGACATATGTTCATTGTGCCCCCAGGTCACCATGTGTAATATGGCCCCAGATGTTACTTGTCCTTCCAGGATGCTAAGATTACGGAGGATGTTGAGGACACAATGTTGGGCAGGTTAGTGAGCCTTTTGGCAGGTCTATGAATCTGTGTATCTCTTACCAAGAACAAAATCTTACAAGAAGCCTTTGCTGAGTAGTACATTTTTAAGAAAGATTTACTAAAGCAATGAAGTCTTATATTACCTTCTAAAAGGGTCCTGTATCCTCCATTTTCCTCCTGCACCCCCACAGAAGCTCAGAAAAAGGAGATGTCAAACAATATTAACATTTCCAACCCATGATGTCAGACTCTTTGGACTCCAGTGCTGACATCCTGGTCCAAGTAACGTCCTCTGATGTCATTTCCTGTTTCTCTAATTGTTGGAAATTGAATTATTAGAAATGGTAAATAGGCATCTACCACTGGCAATAATGACACTATTACAATATAGGGCTCAGAATCTGCTCAACCCTTGGTAGCTTGGCTGTAAGCTGGCAGGCTTGACTTCAAAGATAGCTATGTATAGTATTTAAAAACTGCAATTCAGTAAATAAGTAAGACACAACTCACATTGGAAATCCAACGTAGGAAACCGGATATATGAATTTTTAAAGATTTAGCATTATATAGCACATAGAAACCTATCGCTCCTATTAGGCAACCTGGTCGTGCTAGACTGGGACAAAGTCAAAGTTTCAGGCCGACAGCAATGGAACTCTGCATGGCTACTCCTCTCACTAGGTCTAGTCAAAGTTTTTACCTTCTGACTTAGAAACTTTTCTGGAACTTTTCTTTCGGGTATCCCTCGAAGCTCTTAGCCAGTCTAGATTCAGTGAGGGTTCACCGGCTTGCCTTGCGACAAGTTTCCGGTCAAACTTTTGGAAGTCAGACCTCTGGAGCTTGATGCTAAGAGTGGGTCCTGGTCAACATTTCTATGTTCAGACTTAGAAACTTTTACAGAGCTTTTTATCCCAGGGTCCCTCACCAGGCCAGATTTGGTGAGGGTTTGCCGATGTGGGTTTTGACCAACTCTCGGTTAAACTCTGGAAGTCGGCCCTCAGGAGCTTTTCGGCATGAGGAAGCTGGAGAGCAGGCCGGCTCATGGTTTAGGGATGCTGGCTTGGATGTCCAGGTTGGTCTACTTATGAAGCTTTTTTTCAAAGTTGCTCCAAACTTCAGGAACTGCTTCCTGAAGTTCCTTTGAGGGTCTCAAAGTGTCCAAAACTTACTTCAAGGCTTGGAAGCACCAAGATGGTCTTTGAAAGTTTGGGACTTCAATGCCCACAATCCACTTGGGCAAAACCCTTACAAATCCACTGGTATTGCTCAAGGCTGGGGATTCTTGGTGGAGATGGTCCAGGTGAGCACTGAAAACCTGTAGCTTGCAGGGAGTCCACTCTTTAGTCCTTTTGAAGCAGATTTGATCCACAGGGCTGTAGTTCGAGATTGAAGAGCAGGAGCAGTCAGTCAGAGTGGCCTGCTTAGTGCATATCAAACTTTCATCATAGACCCTTTTTCTTCCTTTAGTTTCAAACAGCAGATCTAAGAGGCACTGCCCCTATCAGATACTTATTCAGTGTTCTCTGGGGTCACAACTGTCCAGTGAGGTGCACAACAACACCACAGAGCATGACCATTTCCTCCAAAATGTGGCACGATGGTCTTCTAGAAAGCACTATTTCTCCAGAATTCAATATGGCTAAGTCTCAGCAGAGAGCCAAGAGCTGGCTAAACTAACCTCCAGGGCGGCTCATCTCCATAGACAACCTCCTCCTGGCATCTGCACATTTCTTCCTTAAGCATGCCCATCTGACTGGGTTCAGAGGGTAGGGCTGTAAATGTAACTGTTTTTTCTGACTGTCTCGTTCTTTCTTTGAAGATCATTGTTTACGACCCCTCCCCCTTGCTCTGACATTCCTATACAGCAGAACCCTTTCCTCCCAGAATTGCTCTTTCACCCCAGGCGCTACTTGTCACCTCACCAAAGCAATCTGGCTAGTCTACTTAATTCTGACCAATCAGGGTGGATCACTGGAAGGCTGATTTTGGCTTACAGTCAAGAAAGTCTTATAACTCATCTGTATATTTTAAAGTAATCTAGTAAGTCCTTGAGTGATATTTTTTGGCTTTTCCTGGTGGGAATTATTAGTTAATAACTTCCTGCAATGTTAACCTATGTGGCTGGGGATCTGCAATGGGGAAAATGAAATGGACAATTGTGCCCCCACCAGGGCTTATAAAACATCCTTTAAAAAGACCATGTTTATATCTGTAGCACCCCCCACCTGTTGTGAGAAACCGGGGCTCAGTAACAAAAGATACCCCGCCCATTGTTCATGAGGTATATACTCCCTGATTTTAAGGGTTAAACTGTGTTATTCCTGTTGGTTGCCTTGTTGTTATAATTACCAAGCATTATTTATAAGCTGCCATATTGGGATATGCTTGTATGTTTCTAAGGATAAACACCAAATGAAGGAAGTCCAAATGCAGCTGCCATTGCTTGTTTAGCTTTAAAGTTTTTTAGAAGGGAACAATAGCAATAGGCAGCAGTTGGTACACATTTAGATCACATGCAACAAAACCGGTAAACCGCTTGCTAAAGAAACGTGCTATGTAAATCAGAAGCGGTTCAGAGCACGTGTAAACTGCCTTTGTGATTATGCGCTCAGCAACTATTTAAACCCCACCCGCCTTTGCCCTGATGCTTCGCTTTTCGAAAGCGGTTCTCACCTGATTCCATCCCAGATCGGCTTAGGTTCCTGGACTCCTCGCCTTGATTCCTCGTCCGGCACCAGCTTCCCAGTACCCTCAAAGGCGCATTGGTAGAAGGCATCCGGCTGGCTCTTCTTCCGCTCACCCGGCGCCTAACTTCCGATCCTGCCAAGAACAAAAGACAAATCAACAAACGGTTGCTAAGCAACCCTTCGAGAGACATCCTGTGATCCTGACTTTTCAAGCAAACGTAAGAGCTCTTACTTTATTATAATTCTGGACTCACATAGAAAAGTCTTTCAAAATCCACAAAGAGTCAATTTTAAGGAAGACTTTCAAGGAGCATTTATCGACATGCAGCAAAAAAAACTAATGAACAATTGGTCACAAACTCAGTGTCCTTGATAAAGACTGAAAAAACACTTGCGTATGATTTTTTCTGTTATTTTCTTGTATCTTTTCTGAATCCCTTTTTTAGGCAATAGTCTGGAACTTGCTAGGTGAGTTAAGTTTCAAGTAAATATAGTAATTGACATTTCTCATTTCTCAATCTACAATCAATGCTTTGCTTATCACTACAATATTTGTTTATCTTTGCAAGGACAATACAGAATCCAAAAGAAATCATTGTCAATTAATGAATCCAGGAAGTGACTTAACATCCGGATTCTTACTTTTGGTATGTTAATTGAAGTAGCAATAACTAGACATAATTGGGTTAATATAATATAGTACGCAATATGTGAATTTATGCCTGTTTATTCTTTTTAGGTGAATATTCCAGAATACCTTGTTAGTAAGAACCAGCATTTCGATCCACTCCCACATCACGGTAGATCCAGTTTGGGACGCAGTCACCAGGCTACCAGCGTTATCTTCCCCCCTTCCCCCGCGGGTCAGTTGGATTCACAAGTGATTCTCTCCTTGCTTTTCTGGCTGATTTCAGGGGGAGTCGGGAACCAGCAGCATCGAAGAAGGAACAAATCAGAGTTCAGGTGGGTGACTTTGTGACTCCACCTCTGGAACACCCACTTGAGACTTTAGGGGTTCTGAAAACGTAAATGTATTGCAGATCTTCACTCCACAGTGTTTCTAGCTCAAAAGCTGATCTTGGGAAGCACTTTACTACAATGTGGGTAGTGAAATGTGCAATTTAACTAAACCCAAGGCATATATAATCAATGATTTCAGGTTCCTTTTTATAACTACCTGACCCCCTATCACTGGGACATCAAGGGGAGACCCAGAAGGTACCTAATGTATGCCCAAGTATTTGTAGTTTATTAATTTTTAAGTGGCCCAAAGTTGAGGTTGGGCACAATTTACATGTTAAAAGCAGTCCTACAACACACGGCTGCTTTTAAACTGACCTCAGGCTTCAGCAGTGCACACATGCAAACTGCCATGCCCCATTAAGCACCAGGGACATAAAGGCAGTTTAGATTCCCATGCCCTAGTATGTACTAGGGCCTTATAGGAGAGGCCATACCAATCAAAGGGGAACTGTTGGAAATGGCCTTTTTTGCAGGGTTATCCCCAAACTTGTTTGCTCCTTCCTCCTATTTCTTCCTGAACTGTGGTTGTTGGCTATAGGACTCTGGGTACTTTACCACTACTGATCACTGCTAAAGTGCATATGCTCTCTGTGTAAATTGTTATTGTGATTGGTTAAACATGATTGGCATATTTGTTTTACCAGTAGGTGCCAGGGTTGGTAACTCAAATGCTACTAGTGGGCTTGCAGCACTCATTGTGCCACCCACATGAGTAGCCCTGAAAAGATGTCTCAGGCCTGCCACAGCAGTGCCTGCATTCAGTTGTTAACTACCATGTCAACCTGGCAAGTGCATCCACTTGCCAGGCCCAACCCTTCCCTTTCCCTGCACATAGGACACCCCTATGGTATACCCAAGGTACCCCCCTGGGCAGGGTGCCGTGTATTTGAAAGGTAGGACATGTACTGGTGTGTGTAACATGTCCTGATAGTGAAATACTGCCAATTTCGTTTTTCACTATTGAAAGGCTATCTTGCCCATAGGACGGAATTGGGAATGCTCTGTAACATTTTACAAGCATGTCTTCCCATAGGCGTAAGATAAAAATGTGTGGTATCCCTGAACTCAGAATTTAATAAAACATCTTCTAGTCAGGATGGCTTTTAAATTCTGTGTTTGAATTAGCACTTTTAGAAAGTGACTATTTTATTGGTCAACCTTTCGGTGTGCCTCTGCCTGTTTGTGTATTGACTATCTAGTTTAAGTGTGGCAGAGGCAGTGGATGTGCATTCCCAGTAGACAGCCTCTTGTGGGGGGTGAGGTGTGCCTGGCTCTTCCTGGATGACCCAGCACTAGGCTGAATAGGCCTGGTCTGCATTTGGAGTGGTGGGAGGAGTAGCACCTGAATAGGGCTGTGCATGCTTTCCACAATGCTGGCTCCGCCCCCCTGCGGTGCGTCTGAAACCAAGGCTCACACTGACAAAGGATTTTGTTGTGCACTGGCAGAGTGCCCCAGAACTGGTTTGGACTGGGCAAAGAGCCCCTTGCACAAAGGTATCAAAGACATTTTGTGGTATAAGTACTAGAACTAAAACCCCTGAACTTCAGACTATTGCTGGAATCAAGTGGAACCTTTGCTGAGCTGAAGAAACTGAGAAGTACTGCCCCTGCTGAATGTCTGGGGTTGGCCTGCAGTTGGTGTTTCTGCCAAAGAAAGGAGAAGGACTTTGCTTTTTGCTGTGTCCCCTGCTTGAAGAAGGACTATGCTGTGTGCTGTGTCTCCTGCTTAAAGAAAGTCTCCAAGGGCCTGAAGAAGAGCTGGCCTCCTGTATTGAAGTCCCAGAAACAAAAGAACTTCACCCCCAGCTCCCCTGAACTTCTTTGCTGGGAGTTCTGACCTTCCAGGAGGTGCCTGTAACTGAGTTGGGTGCATGGAGGTGGTTTCTGCTGAGAGCTGGAAGGAACTCAGGAGAAGCAAGAAAATCTGTTTCCGCCGCTGTCGCCACCGCTGCTGTGACGCCGCCGCTGTGGCACCGCAACCTGCACAGAGGACCAGGGAGCCGCTCGTGAAGTGAACAACGCAGCGCACAGCCTGCTCCGCAGCTCCGATGCCCACGAAGGCCGCTGCTGCCAGCATTGATTGGCCGTGACCGACGCCAGTGCAACATCGACTCTGTCTTCGCCAGCACCTGCAACTTGTTATCGCGGCGCCAATAACCGCCAAGGGTGACTCGAGAAACTTGCCGATGTTGCATCATCACCGGAGCCGACATCGGCCATCTTCGACGCCGTGCATCATCACCAACATAATTTTCAAGGTATTGTTTGTTTGGGGGTCTGCGTGATTCCGCGCCTGACACCACGATCCTTGCGGGCAGCGCCATATATTGGATTTCTACAAGCTTATTTTTGCAACATCCTTTTGAAAGACTTTTTACTGAGTATCTGTAGGTTGGATTTTTGGCATTTTGGTCTTCTTTAGCTTAGTTAATGATACATTTGTTTTTTCTAAACTGGAGTGGTGTCCATTTGTGGTGTTATCACTGTGTTACTGTGAGTGTTGGTACATATACTTTACACATCGCCTTTGGGATAAGCCTGTCAGCTCATGCCAAGCTACAAAGGGGTGAGCAGGGGTTATCTAAAGTGTGTATCCCCCTTATCCTGACTAGAAGCAAGGGTCCCTATTTGGACAAAGGTACCTACATCTGCAGGCTAGAGACCCTCATTTCTAACATGTACCCTAACTCATAATGTTCCCAGTATATGTAGGAGTTTTCACTGTATTCGAAGTGTGTTTTAAGCAAAGCACTGGCCCGGGTCCTGTTCAAGCCGAGCCCAGGAACAGTTGGAGTCAGTTACCATCAGTAATAGTCAGGCAAAAAAATTGGGGGATGTCAAGGGCACAGGATGACTTTGCAATACTAATATATAAGGGTGAACAGTTCAAATGGGAGTACACGCAATGCTATTTTTAGTCACAATCTTCGCCTGCTACCACAAATTAATATCTGTATAGGTGGCACTCTAGCTATAGGAAGGAGTCCTCGCAACATCGAGCAACAACAAAGCAAACAGGTAACCATTAGTCAGTCAAGTGCTTGATATTGTTAAACAAGGTTATTCTGTCTTGTATTGTATATAGTACTTTTAAAGCGCACTGTGACCAATAATGGTATCCTGGCGCTAGCTATTACCACTATGTAAGAAAAACAACTGATCGAGGTCTGAAGCTAAGACTAGCTATTAATGATGAAAGAGCCTGGTTTTTAGAGATCTTCTGAATTGTAATAGGTCAGAGTGAGATAATAATGGATCTGGTAGCTTGTTCCACATCTGCGCTGCATTCGCGGCATAAGAACGCCCACCTTGCCGAACAATTTTGAATCTAAGTTCATGGACATAGTTGCCTGTGGCAGATCGGAGGTGTCTGCCAGGAGAATATTTTATTAGTTTGGCTTGTAAACGGTTTGGTCCTTTGTTGTGTAGTGCCTTGTTTACAATACAGAGAGATTTAAATATAATCCTCTGTTTGATGGGGGTCCCGTGGAGGTCTTTCAGAGCCTTTGTGGTAGAAGAGTATCTAGGTCTGTTTAGAGTTAACTTTGCTATTATTATCTGGATGCGTTCCAGCTTCTTTAATAGATAGCTGGGAGCTACGCATAAAAGAGCATTGCAGTGCTCCAGTCTACTTAGTATTACACCTCTCGCGATCAGTGATCTGTCTTCTGCTCAGATAATTCTTTATAATGGAACGTCTGCTTTATTCAGACAACTTCCCTTGCTGTTGTATCTATGCTGTGAAGCAAATGTATCATTAAACTTTTTTGGGCCATGTAAGACTTGTAGGACTTATCAGGTGAGACATAAGCTTTTACAAGCTGCAGAAGACAGGTGGAAGAAAAATAGATGTGTTTACTTAGAGGTCATTACGAGTTTATCGGTCACACCGCCAAACTCATAATTAGGCCCTATGATTGACTAGGGAAGGACTCAATGTATTGAAGTTTATAAGTTAGTATATACCTCTTTTTTTTTTTTTTTAATATTTTAAGACTTTTATTAGTCAACAGAAGGGTTACACAGCGTTCCGCTTACAACCCATCCGGGCCAGCCGCATTTACTTTACTTTGTTTCACAGGTAGTTAATGAACACAGCCTCGAGGCCGACAACCCGGGGGTTCGGCGGCGTAAACGGTTGCATTTCAACAGTGTACAATCATACAAACATATGGCGACGTGGAGATGTATGTCTGTAGAGTTTTTCTTTTTGTTGGTAATACGTGCGAACTCGTGGGCATAGGACCATGGTAGCACTCATCAATACTTTCAAACAGTTTGTGGTCCTTCGTGATACACACGGGGTGTAAGGAAGGGTGGCAGCGGAGCTCCCCACCCAAGAGGACTTAGGGCATGTGCTATGGGGGATGAGGCTATTTAGCATCCTATGTGTGTCGGTGAGCGGATATCTATACAGTTTATCCACTCTGATGAGGGTGTCTGGTGTTCGTTTTGGTATTCAGAAAGTGTCACTTCAACTATGACTGTCACTCACAGAGGTCCCATGTTGTGGTGTGTACAATATCTAACGCGGAAAAGCCTGGTCTAGAGGGAAATGGGACCAGTGTTTCGGCAAACTATAGAACAATAACTTGGAAAAGATATGCTAAAAGTGAAAAAAAAAAAGGGGGGTATGGAGCTAGAGATTGCCTTGGGTTGAAGAAGGGAAGTGCGGTGGCAATGTATCGGTAGTGGTCCAGCGGGGGGCAGGCAAGAGACCACGGCGGGTGTCCCGCCTGCATGTTAAGTACTCAGGGGGGGATCACCGCCGTAGGGGTATGATAGGTATGGTAATATGGTATCATGCGTGGGGCAATCGGCGATAGAGCCCCCGAGAGCATTGTATGTGTGGGGACGCGAGCGCGGGAGGGGCAACGTACACGCCAATGCATGATATTCAGGTTTGTAGCGTGTGGCGATCGAGGCATAGGGGCCATGTAGGGAGCGAGTCGTATAGCGTATGGATAGATTCAACCATGCGTAGGCGTTAGTGAAGGGGGAGGAGGGGGGACGGTTTGGTTAGGGGGGGTCTAGTGGAGGTGGGTGTTCCTCATGGTGTCCACTGTGGGGAGGGGAAGGGGAGGGGGGGCAGTATGTATCCCTTCACGTGATACCCCGTTCCACACATTTCTGTTGAAAGGACTGGAGGATGTCATCCCAGTATCGCGCGATCGGGAATTTTCTAAGGCTCGCCGTCTCTTCTCGTCGCAGGACAGTGCTCTCCGCCCGTGCCCAGTTTGTAAGTGACAGGTACCAGTGTCGGATGTGTGGGGGTGTGGCAGCCTTCCACCGCTTGGTAAGCAGTCGCTTGGCCGTGATCAGTCCGAGATCCCAGAATCGGGCCGGGACCTTGTTCAGTCGAGTGCGTTTGTATAATCCCAATATGCAGGCCTCCCAGGTCCTCGGCACTTGTTCTGTGGTGCATTGTGTAAGTAGCGTGGTCACCCCATCCCAATAATGTTGGAGGGCAGGACAGAGCCAGAGCATGTGAAGGAGGTCCGCCCCACCATGGAGCAGCGGCTGCAGGCAGTATCCATAACCAAAAAGTACCTATTTATTTTGTCCGGGGTGAGGTATGCGCGGTGTAGTACGTAGAGCTGCATGATTTTGAAGCGAGGGCTGCGAGGAATGTTAACTTGGCCAGCCAGGATCATTGCCCATTCCTTATCCGTCCAATCCCTCCCCCTGTCCGTCGCCCACCTTTCCCTCAGCTGCACAGTGGCGGGATGAGTATGGAGGAGAAGAGCTTGTGCCAGCCAGTGGATTACGTGTGTGCCATTGCTCATGACATGGAGGTACTGTAGAAGATGATGTGTAGGCAATTCGTCAGATATGTCGCCCCAGGCAGCAGATGGTGTGTGGGTGAGGGACGCGTGTAATAGGAATTGCCCAGCCGGGAGAGACGTGTCTTCGGCAAGATTGGCGAAGGGGAGGAGGGTACCATCAGAGTACAGGTCCCCTAGTGTTTCCACTCCCGCAGCGGCCCAGCTGTCAAGTCTCACTGCCGTTAGAGTCCCGCTGTAGTCGGGGTGCCTAGCAGAGGGAGTATCGGGGCATATAGTATTGTCTCCCGGGTTAGGCGCAGGCAGCGGAGGAAACATCTGCCCACCACCGCGAGGTACAGTTGTGAAGGGCGTGGAGCCTGGGTCAGCGGGTGAAACAGGACTTGAATCTGCAAATGGGACCAGACAGCGGTGTCCGTGGCGGTATCCCCCAGGTTCTTGCCACCTAGCCATCCCGACACCCATTGCATTTGTGCCACCAAATAATATAGTTCCATGTTGGGAACAGCCAATCCTTCCGCCTCTGTGGGCATATAGAGTTTCACCAGTGCGATACGCGGCCGGCCTTTGTTCCAGATAAGGTCGCGTAGTAGGACTTCAAGGTCGCGAAACATTCGGTTGGGGACATAGGTTGGGATATTGGCAAAGTAATACAGGAGCCGCGGCAGTACTATAATTTTTGCCAGGGCTACGCGGCTGGGAACGTTCAGTGGTAACGTTTTCCAGAACCCTATTTGTGATCGGATGGATGAGATTGCTCGCCCCAGGTTCCCCTCCAGTATATCTGCAGGGTCACGGTAAATGTGAATCCCGAGATATCTGAATGTCGTGGTGTACCACTGTAGTCTTTCGCCACCAATGCGTATCTCGCTCTCAGGGACATTTGGGTCAAAGGAGTAAGCCCCTGATTTGGCCCAATTTACTTTCAAGCCCGACATTTCCTCAAAGGTACAAAAAATGTCAGTTAGTGACGTCGGAATATCACTCAAATCTTTGATATAAAGGAGGAGATCGTCCGCATATAATGACATCGCATGTAGGCTATCCGCCATCGGTATACCCCACTCCGCCCCTTGGGACCTGAACATCGCAGCCAGGGGTTCCACAGCTAAAGCAAACAGTAAGGGCGACAGGGGGCAGCCTTGTCTGGTGCCTCTCTGTACACGTATCTGGTCAGAGAGCAACGCGCCAGTACGGACGCGGACCGTGGGCCTGCGGTATAGGAGGCCAACCATGGTCTCATAGTCGTCTCCTAAATCAAATTTGTCCATGACCGCTCGCAGGTAAGGCCATTCTACCGAGTCAAATGCTTTCTCCAGGTCCAGTAAAAAGCACCCGGCGCGGGGCCACCGATTCGTGGTGTATTCTTGTATGCGGAAGAGACGACGGATGTTGTGGGACATGTGGCGTGTCGGTACAAACCCGTTCTGGTCGTGATGTACCAGCGTGGGCACCATAGGGGCTAGTCGTCGGGCAAGCGTGGAAGCGAGAATTTTGTAGTCCGTATTGAGGAGAGCTAACGGATGGTAGGATCCCATGCGCTCGCCATCTCTGTTGGGCTTGAGCAGATACAAGGGTAGCTTCGTCCAGTGTCAGGGGCAGGGAGAAGTCATCCGTGGCCGCAGTATACATCTTCATCAGGTAGGGGATAAGGATATCCGAGGCGGCCTTGTAGAATTCGGCCGGCAAGCCATCCGGTCCCGGAGACTTGCCATTCGAGAGATTGAAAATGGTGTCGCGGAGTTCCTCGGGGTCTAGGGGTGCTCCAAGTTCATCCTGTTGCGCAGCCGTGAGGGTGGGCAGTTGCAAGGGCAAGAGATAGTCGGCTATGTCAGATAACGGGACACGTAGCCGGGAACGATACAGCCCCGAGTAGTGGTTAGTAAATGCCTCATGTATTTGGTGCTGGGTGTAGAGTGTATCGCCACCCTCTTTTTTTATCGCTGAAATGTGGGTCGAACGATCCTCCTGTGCAATCAGCCAAGTCAACAGCTTGCCAGGCCTATCACCCTGACGATGCATGCGGGCTGAGTGTGCCGCGAAGTTGATGTTACGCAAGCGTTCCAGGAGGTGGTCATGTTCCGCCCTGGCCTCGGATAGTCGAGTGCCTGCATCCCTCTCCGTAGCGCGTTCAAGGTCCAGCAGCTCAGTTTCCAGTCGCGTCAGGTCATGCTCAAGCTGTCGTTGCATGTTACCCTGTGTACCAAGACATATTCCCCGGGTCACCACCTTGAACGCGTCCCATTCGGTCTGTGGAGAGGATGCCGTGCCAGCATTGAGCTCGAAGAATTGGGCCATTTGTGCAAGTAGGGAGTCGCGGAAGACCGCGTCTAGCAAGAGGTCTGGTTGGAGGCGCCAAGTGGGGACAGGTGGGTGAGGGTTTTCCCAAACGATAGTTAGTGTATGGGGGTTATGATCCGAGTGTGTGCGGCCCATATATTGTGAGTCTCGGACCAGAGGGAGAAGATCAGTGGTGATCATGTATCGATCTAAGCGCACATGTAGTGCATGTGCACCTGACCAGTATGAGTATGTCCGTGTCGTGGGATTGCGTGTCCTCCATGGGTCTTGTAGATCCCATTGCAAGGCCCAAGTGAGGAGGGTTTTCGTGGTGGTGTGCGCTTGCGCATTGACTGGGGGTGTGGAAGATCTGTCCAGGTCCACGTCTAGGACGCAGTTGTAGTCGCCCCCAAGAATCCATGGGATTCCATGCCAGGACGCCAGCGTCGTGGAAAGGCCGTCAAAGAATTTGCCCTGCTCAGTGTTTGGGGAGTACAAAGAGGCTAGCACCACAGGGTGTCCGTCAAGTCTGCCTCGGGCTATCACATATCTACCCTCTGCGTCAATCCGTGTGTCTGTGGCTACCCACGGAGTGCCCGGTCGAATCCACATGAGTGTCCCGCGAGCAAAGGAGGAGTACTCTGTGGCATAAAGTTGGCCGCGCCATCTGCGGCGCAATGCGTGCACCTCCGCTCTGTTTAGATGCGTTTCTTGTAACAATGCAACATGAAAATTGTGACGTTTCAGGTATGAGTAAATTTGGTAGCGTCTCGATGGTGTGTGCATGCCCCTAACATTCCACGTGCATATCCTGATCTCAGCCATATTCAGTGGCCTGGTAAGAAGTACCCGCCTCACCCCCCATCCGCTCCCTGCGTGATAACCACCAACGGTCCCTCGGCCCTCACCCCCCACTCAAACTAGCCATAGGCACCAGCACATGAAGGAATAGTCCAGGCAAATCTCTCAGGGTTAGGGTAGGAGAAGAGTCATAATGCCTAAACATTGCAAAACAACTACAAATACCAAAAGGTCGGCTTCGAAACATGACGCCGTCCAAACACATCATAGATGCAAGGAAACAGTACTCAGGTCTAGGGGGTAACGTGTACTAGGTGCAGTCTCAGCAGTTTACGTATTCAAGAAAGGGGAGGGTAATGTTGGGCCCTCCCTGGGCCATGTATCATATACTCCATGCAGCCAAAGTCATAGTTCGGGGAGACGATGCCGCCCCTTGCCGCAGGGTCCCTATGTGGCCATTCAGGTAGGGGGAATATAGAAGCAGGTCCCGTCCCCCAATACTCTGTGGTAGGAAAGAGTGTAGGCGTTGGTGACAGCAGGCAGAGAGGAAGGAGAGGTAGGTGTTGTGGTACAGTCCCACTACCTTCTTACCTTTGTAATGTCTATGTGGCAGTGGTATACTCACTGCGTCGAGGTCACTCCAACCACCGCCGGGGCGATAGAAGATGTCTTAGGCGACGGCCTGCATTCACAGCGCTCCAGTGTTCATCCAGTTCCCAGGTCCGACCCCGTCGCCCCGGCAGGGTCTGCCTGGAACACTTGTGTGGTGTTCAGTGGGGCAAGTCAGCTGTCTGCGGAGTGATATCAGGTAGGTCCACGGATAACTGGGAGTCCGGTATTCCATAGATAGCGTCATCATCGCTCGGCTCTATCTGCAGGCTGGTATCTTGAGTGACTTCCGGAGATGGTGGGTTGCTCAGCTGGGAGACACTCCGGAGCGCATCCCGTTGCTCCTGTATCATTTGGTCCGCTGGTGGAGAATGACGCGTCGCTTCTTCAGGGCGGTGGAGTTGCTGGCCCCTGTTTCGTCGGCGACGCCGTGGTCCGCGTGCACGTGGTCTCGCCTCATGTCTCTGTGTCTGTCTGGGCGCTGTGTCCGTGCCACTATCAAGCCAGTCACAGACTTCCTCGGGAGTGTTAAAGAAGTAGGTTTTGTCCCGCGCCACCACTCTCAGCTTCGCAGGAAAGAGTAGGGAATATTTGAGGCCTGCCGTGCGTAATCGTCGCTTCACCTCCAAGAAATTGTGTCTTTGGCGTTGCACCTGGACAGTGTAATCCGGGAAGAACATCATGGCAGCATTATCAATGCGAATGTCTCCGAGCTTCCTAGTCTCCCTTAGGATCGTGTCTCTGTCTCGATAATTCAGTATCTTGAAGAGTAGCGGCCTCGGGTTTGAGCCAGTGGTGTGTGGCCTCATGGGTACACGGTGTGCTCGTTCCACCACGAAGTAGGGCGAGAGCGTTCCTTCGGGTAGAATGTCTCTCAGCCAGTCTTCCACACGCTGGGTAGGATGTGTGCCCTCCCATTTCTCCGGGACCCCCAGGAGCCTGATGTTGTTGCGTCTCGCCCGTCCTTCCGCGTCCTCAGCTCGATCTTCCAGGAATTCCACTCTGTCCAGGAGGTCCTGCACATGTTTATCCGTTTGGGTGACTCTGGGTTCGAGTTCCTTCATCGTGCCCTCCAGAGTCTTGGTCCGATCAGTCATTTCCTGTGATCATCTCTCAGATGGGTGAGGTCTATGGCGACGCTGTCTATTTTGGATTCCAAGGACGTTCTGGTTAATTGGAGCGACTGTTCCATTCGTTCCATAGCGGCTAGTACGCTGTCCAGTCTCGCAGTTACTTGATCAGCAGCCATCTTTTTCTGCCATTTATCAGTCTTCCCTTTCGGCGGGGCTCCTCCAGTCCCAGTGCGAGTTCTTACTCCTCCGGACATGTGCAGGGCTGTCCGGCCCGCGGTTCAGTTCAATACACAGGAGGACGTGCGTGTCCCAGTTTGCGATGGCAGCAGCGCCGGAGACCGGCGTTACGTTGTTGATTGCGGCAGCGCCCGTGTGAATGGCCAGCTGGTGTTCTATGCTCCGTCAGTGCTGGTCCGCAGAGTAGGTCAGTGGGGTGGTGTCGCGGGGTAGACACCAGTAATTAGTCCTCAAGTCTGAGAGGGCATGCACACGCTGCGTACAGGTAGGCGCATGGTAGCAAATTATCATATGTCGTCGAGAGCCACGAATCCTCAGGTGGGGTCGGGGCAGTCATGGGGCCCCTGTGTGGATGCCGGAGGGTCCGTAGACACGTGGTAGTGGCTTCGCCGTTCCTGCGTGTGTCGTAGGGAAGTCAGCCGCTCCCCAGTCGTGGAGGTCCGGAGCTGAAGGCCTAACTGATCGCGTGCGTCTCTTCCCTAATCACCGGATCTCGTGCTCTCGCTCAGTGTCTGAGTGGCGGTGGCGTTTGTTCCTCGACTGTATCGCGGCCAGGCAATTCCCCCCAGGGCCTCCACAAGCCAGTCGATGAGAGGGCGCTCGGGGGGAGCCCGCAGCACGTGAAGTTCGGCAGCGCCCCCACCAGCTGTTTGGGCGCCCCGCAGCGGGCGTGTGGCTGCAATTAGTCCGCAGCTCCCTCCCTGAGTGAGTCTCAGCGTTTGTTCAGGGCCTCAGTAGTGTCCGCCGCGGCAACGCTCACCTACGCAGAGGGATTTCACAGGGCGGCCCGGTAGGGCGCGGGGGTCCGCTCAACCAGCTTCCTCGCCGTGCCCGCGTCTCTTCAGTCCCACCACGGGAGGCGCGCCGATGTTGGGCGCTGTATCAGGCAGGTCTGTCTGTTCGGCAGGGACCGGGGGGGGAGGGGGCTCGCTCAGTTGGTTCCCCCGTTGCGCTTGTGCTTCGCCGGTTCCATCACAGGAGTCGCGCTAACGCTGGGCGCGACGTCAGGCGTTTGTCATCGGCTTGCCGGCTGTGATAATCCGGCTGGGTCCTCACCTCTCGGCGGTACTGTTCCCCTTAAGTGTCCTGGAGCAGCGAGGAGGTAGGGCCGGAGCGGCGGGAGGGCTCTCAGGAGTCGACTCAGGTGGGTTGGGAGGCCGCTGACTGCAGGGTGTGGGCCGGGGGTTGAGGCCTAAGCGCTAGGCCCAAGCCGCGATCTCTCGTCACGTCTCCCGCCAGCCGGGAAGCAGCAGGCTCCGCAGGGGGCTCGCAGGAAAGGCCGGTGCGGGCAGTATCGAGCTCCCGATGTGAAAATCAGCTGGAATGCCGAGTACAGCTCTGCGATGGTCCACCTGCGATTTCAGGCGGTTTCAAGGAATTTTAGCGGAGAATTGGCCCAGAGAAGGGGAGCTCAACAAGGAGCTCTACCCGATTGCAGCCTCCGCCATTGCGTGCCTAGCCACGCCCCCAAGTTAGTATATACCTCATGCGCATTACTAGGCTTTTGCGAGTCCTTAATTGCGATTATTTAGGAATCGCAATTAGGGACTCTCAAAAGCCTGTGCATGTAGAAATCACTATTAAAATAGCGATTTCTAAACAGTCTTTAATTGCGACTCGCAATTTGCGAGTCACAATTAAGGAATGGCTTCCCATTTATACCTATGGGCCTACAGGCTCATAGGAATGAATGGGAAATTGCGCTTGCAATTTCAAGTGTGCAAAGGTGTCAAAATGACACCCTGTTGCACCCCTGAAATTGTGATGTGCACCCATGTTGCTCAAACACATGCCCCAAGGGCATGTGTGTGTGTAACCTGAAACCTTGAAAAATGCACTTTAGTGCCTTTTTCGAGGTTTTTCCAAAATACAGGTCAGAGTAATTTCTCTGTTTTTTGCGACCCCAAATATCAAATTCGCTATTTCTAAGGGGTACATGCATTGCATTTAAGGAGTCACACAATTGCTAATCCTTAAATGCAATCGCAATTTAAGAAATCGCAATAAATTTTGATTTCTTAAATTGCGAGTGCCTTACACCTTGATACATCGCAGAAGTCCTTTTTGCGGGCGCAACGGGACGATTTTTGCGAATTGCACCCTTTGTGCTCACAAAAAACATTGATGCATGTGCCTGTTAATACTTCATATCTTTTTGCCCAATAATGTATGCTAATAACTTTCCAGTAAATGTTTCCTTTTCATAACTTAGGGCTTAATAACGAGGCTGGTGCTGTGGTAGCGGGCCACCACACCAGCACACCACTGCCACACCGCCAAACCTGTCCACTAACCGCCTGCCGAATTACGATTTGTAATACTGGTGGGCAGTCCTGCTTTGGTGTTCCCACTGCAATGCCTTTCATGGGCTCATATGTGAGCCTTAGAAAGTAACCACTGTGCGACCGCCAAAGCCTGTTCCTGCACAGCATGGACTGTAAAGTTCATGCTGTGCAGGAACAGGACGTGCATATAGACAGATGGGCACACCATGTGCCCTCCTGCAGGCACCCCCTGGCCCTGAGGCTAAAGGGATCCCTGTAGGGCCCCTTTAGTTTCCTGCTCGCCACAGTTTTCATGGAGGGCTCACTGTCATGAAAAGTGTGTCAGTGAGGAAACTCGTACTAAGCTCGGCGGTGCCGCAGCGGTACCACCAGTATATTGTGGACTAAGAACACTGCACCACCGCAGCGGGATCAGGGATCCCCTGCAGCGGTCCTTTGCCAGTGTGACCGCCAAAGTCATAATATTGCGGTCGGACCACCAGTGCGGCTGTAGCCGCATCACCACTGCGAGTTTGGCGGTCCATCGGACCAACAAACTTGTAATGACCACCTTCATCTTTCTTTTTTTTTTTTTTTTTTTTTTAAGAACCTTTATTTGTTACCTCAAAGAAATACACGTATGGGCCTACAACCACCCCGGCCGGCCGCTAGTCAAGTCGTAAGTACAGCGAAACAACATAGGAGAATACAGCAGCCCGAGAATCAGGGTCCAACAATAGTCCACGATATAACTTGTATTCGAGCGTACAATACAAAATTCAGGATTCGAGAAGGTTCATTTTATGATAAAGAAAAATGCAGAATCAGTGTCACGCTTTCATACAAGGTCCCACAATAGCCAGCATTAAACAGGAAATCCGCAAATAGTGCAAATACGTGCGAAGTATTGGGGGTAGGGCAGACAAGTCTGGATAAATGTAAATAACAAACACGTTGCGCCATAAGGTTGCGCCCTACCCCTCAAAACGAAACATACTGTAGGAAACATGAAAAACGGCGACACCAAATGGAAAGACAGACAAAGGGCCATAGAAACAAAGAAAGGACAAATTAACAAACCCCGTCCCCCTACCCCCCACCCCGCATCCCTGCAGAAGGCCACGGCCTATATCCCCCAGCAGCATGCCTGTCGCCCTAAATGGAGACCCGAAATATAGAAGAAGAGAGGAAAGAGAAAAAGAGGAGAAAAAAGAGGAGAAATGGAGGGAAGAGCCATCGAACTAGCCACCCGGCCCCCTCCTCCACCACCGCGCATAGTAAACATTCTAAAAGTAAGGTCAGGATAGCAATGGAAAACAATAATCTCGAATAACACAATCAATAACATTCACGCTGAGTGTCCCCCAAATCACCCGCAGCCAACAATAAGTTCCATCATGTCCTAGACGATTTCACCCCTGGCCTTTTCTATCAGTAGTACCAACATACAGCCACTTATCAATCAACACACAGAGCAGCGTGGAGGGACCAAGAAGTCCTGGCAGACCGAGCAGTGCTATTACTCCATGGGACCTCAGCCCCCAAAACCCAGTCGAATATGAATAGCGGAAATCCAACTGTGTCCGCAGCAATCCCGATAACACCTTCCAGATCGAACACAGTCTCGCCAGCCAGGGAAAGAGAGTCACACCCTCCAACAAGCGCTGAAACACCGCCGGGGCAGCCCAAACCACAGAACGACGTTGTTCACCCAGCCGCCGAGCAGACAAGGGCCCCAACGAGGCACCCGTATGTACAGCAGATCTGTCCGAAGCGATCTCATGAGCCGGATATTCCGGCGTCTCCACGAATCGAGGTGTAGCTGGAAAAACCATCACTGACGCAGAGGCAGGCACATCTGCGCTTCCTTGAAATCGAATCATGTCCGTGTGGAACGGCGGTACAACAATGGCGGCCATCCATCTTCCCAGATCTCGGGCGTCCCGGAGAAGGGTCATGTGCAGGGTTGTAAGCGCAGCCAATATATCTCTGGACGTGGGCATCATCTCGTGTCGCCAGACCTCAGGACTCTCTCTCACAGCGGTTTCTCTGTCTGGATGTGGTCTGCGCAAGAGGGTGCCATCCGCCATCTTAGCTGATCCGGCCTCGCCCTTCTCCATCTCACCTTGGGACCGGCCACACACCGGGGCGCAACAGGATTCACCACGGGGACCCCAAAGGTCAGGGTAGGCTTCTCAACGAAGGGTCACGAAAGAGCTAAACAAAATCTCCGCCGCTCCCCGTGAGCCGCCCGTCAAGTCCGGGAAAAATCAGTAATCATGCCCGGACACAACACCGGAGAGGGGGCCAGGTTTCGCGCACTTCCCTCGACCCTACTGCACCGCACACCTCACAAGGCACTCCCCAAGACGCATTGGGGCAGCACTGTCGCCAGCGGCCCATCGGACCATCGGTG
The DNA here is from genome assembly GCF_964261635.1 of Lissotriton helveticus. Lineage (NCBI taxonomy): Eukaryota > Metazoa > Chordata > Amphibia > Caudata > Salamandridae > Lissotriton > Lissotriton helveticus. The sequence continues at coordinate 44,092,785 of NC_136064.1, read as the reverse complement.
CCCTCCTGCCGACTCCCACCTCCACCAGTGGCCGCTGTTGTCACAGTCGCGGCCGGCTGTTCGCCTCACTCGACACCCCGGTCACAGCTCCGTGAAGGCCGCAAAACAGGCGGGGACCTTTCCACGGGTCTGCCGCACGTAGAAGCCTCAAAAGCATACGGTGAGTGAAAGTTATCCTTCGGCTACTGAAATATGTCGATGCGACTCAGGATATTCGCCAGGGTGTATGTGCGGGGTGAAAGGGCTCACAGAGCCGAGCGTCTAAGCAGCCATCTCGGTCGCCGGCTTGGCTCCTCCCTCCACCTTCATCTTACTTAAAATATGTCACAAAGCACAAGAATATTTAAAAGTGACCCAGCTATGTCCAGCTCACTAAGGAACATACTATTGTGTTGTAAACCAGCATTATAGTGTTGGATCTACAAATACAATAAGAAATAGCAATATGCTAGCACACACTATTCAATGTACAAAAATTATTATACAGCAACCAATGGCATAAGGGTGGCTATGACTGCAGGCTCACCACGAGTCCTTCCCCACTCAGTGAAGAAGCATAATAAAGATCTACAAGGACAGCACAACTGCACCAGGTTTCATAAAGATAGGTTATAGGCGAGTGGATGTTATGGTTAAATAGGGCAGTAAAAGTGGGAAAAGAGGGACTAAGTTAAAAGGGGGTAGTTGTGGAAAGACCACTAAGTGAGGGAGAGGAACCAGTACGACATACATGGCATGAGTTAAGAGACAAAGAAGCTGGATAGAAAATTCAAGAAAGAGAAATGAAGGTGTTAAAGGGGAAGCATGGTGGGGTGAGGTCTATGTCAACCTCTACCTATGGCTCATTACCACATTTGTGTAAAAGGTCTACAACTCTCCCTCTCCAGCCATATACCCACCATAGTTACTCTCCACTTATTCAGGCCCATTCAAGAGTCCACTGGTCTCACCATTTATGTTCCTGTGTTGTCTTCAGGTTGACAGCCGAAAGAGACATATCAGGTGATCCTCATTTGTTAGTGTCCCAGAGCATTGTTCAGCCTCAGCCTTTGATGGGGCCCTCTCAACCTGTCTTGCAAAGTCCACTTGGCCAGGGTTCTCTTCAATAGATATCCCTTCCCCTTGATTCCCTTGAGCTGGAGCTCTAATCCCATTCAATGAAACCTTGGAGCCTCATTGTTCTCTGCATATAACATCAAGACATCTGCAGGACAGAACCGCTCCCCAGGCTCCATTGGTGACAGGCCTTGCCAGCACCAAAGCCCTGGCACACCAAATTCTATCATCTAAGAGATCCGTGGGATCCATTAACGTCCCAGCGTTTGGCCCATGGATGGACGAGACTCCTGACTGCGTCCTCTAGCTCAAGCTGCCTCCCAATCTGCCCAAAAGAACACTGTTGCCAGTCTCTCTTCGCTTATCACTTCTATGACACCCACCAGGAGAATTAATGTTTCCTCTCGATATGGGCAAACCACCCAATTCTCCTTTCCTCCCTGAGAGGTTTGACTCCTGAAGATTGAGTCCAGGATATCATGGGACACTAATATAGAGGGACAAAATATTAAAAGGTTGGTATGAATAGATTTTCTATACCTAACTTTATGTATATGGACCTTGATGATATAGATCTTTGAAGTAGATAGATGTGGAGTTAAGAACAGTAAATCTGTACGTGCCTCTGTGTATTTACTCTTCTGAATTTGTCCCTCAATGTTCTGTCCACATCATTAGTGTGCCATGACATTCTTGTGGTTGATTATGAAGAGTGCAATCTAAGTGGAAGCAATTGGCAGAGATGTCCACCATGCCCAAGAAAATGTTTCTAATTATTTCTTCACAGGGATTTCTTTGTTCACTTTGGTCTAATGAACATCAAAGGAATAAAAGAGATTCTCACCAAAGGCTCAGGGCTCCGACACAAGGTACCAACCACATTAGCAGCCTGCCCTCTGAGTCTTTTCCATCTGCCAGCCTGGAGTGTGACTAATTTGCTTCATCATGTGTGACTAATCCATTTGCATGAAGCTAAGAACCATAGCCATTATTAGCTGGCTGACGAGAGGAGGTCTGAGCACCGCAGTGCTTCATCAGTCTTAATTATAGGTCTTTGATTAAAAACTCTCTGCACCACCTGTCTGCGCTGTCATTTAAATCTACACAAGCAAATAATTAGATATGATTAAATTACAGCTACGGACATTAAATAATTAGTCTCAATAGAGAAATGCCTGTTTGTAGCAAACTTGAACATGATCAGGTATGGTAAAGAGCTCCTGAGTTCCTATTTATGCAAATCCCAAAGACACGCGTACGCATTCGCTGCAATTGTGGCTCCAGATATTCGAGTTTTTACGTTGAACTCTCGTAGAGTCCTTAGATCGCATTATGAGCCAGAAGTACGAAATTCTTATTTTGCTTATTTTTACAGAATAGGAATCACTGTTAGGAAGTCACAAATAGGAAATGGTATTGTATTTTCACCAATGGGCCAAATAGGAAATGGTTTGCATTTCCTAAATTGCGATTTCCTAATAGTAAATCGCAATTAATGATATGCAAAGCCAAGGGTGCCTCTCGACTTAATACCCTCTGGAGGCATTTGCGTTTCCTAAATCGTGGTTGCAATTTGCAAATTCTACTGGGTGTAAATTGCAAATTGAGATCGGTTTTTGGCCCTTCTACATATGAAAAAAAGGCTGTTTTGCCTTTCTTAATGATCCGAAATTGCAATTCAACCCGTTGAGAAATACAAAAAAAGCTTTCATACATCTGGCCCGTTGTCGGGGACTTGATTTGCAAATTGCAGAGTGCAGCCGCCTCGGTCCATTTTTGTGCTCCTGGGGCCATTTGTAGGTATAAATGAAGCTGTTGGTGGTTATGCAACCAGTCTATAACAGGAATTGAGCATGTAGCCATTCATAGACACAGTCCAAATTTGAGGATAAATAGGACAAAATGTGTAGAAATGTTTTCAAATGTTGGCAGGGAAACAGTACTTAATTTGAGCTGGTGGTTTCCAGTGCTCAGCACTGGCACTTAATTGGCAGCACTGGGATTTATGACAGTCTGCCACATGGTGGGCTGTTTGTCTGATATAGAGTGAGTACAACAACGGATGTTTACTAATTCAATATACGTTAAAAATGGCTATTACCTGCCGCCCATGCTAATCTTATAGGTTTGGGGCCTGGAATAGTCTGAATTGTGACATATGTAGGAGTGTGATGCATAGTAGCTGGTTTGGTACTGTCTTTGGCAACACTGGCAGGGGCAATGGGTGGTGTAAGCTACTGCAGCCTCCTGATGAGAAAACGATCTGGCAAGCAAAAAAGGAAGCAGAAAAAACTTTGTGGGCTAAGCTCTTGTTTGACGCAAAGACAAATCAAAGTGCAAAATTCTGGCGATAATTTAGGGAAAACCCATGTGCAGGGCATCAATTCCCACCTAACAGAGGAAACTTGGGCAGGCCACCTCCACGATCACTTTAACCCAAGTGGGGAAAGCTCCGGTACAGCACAACCAGGGTCAGGACAGCCTGACAAGCTGAGCACCCATGGAAACATCAGCAGGAGGTCAACAAGAGAACTGCACTTCACGATTAGCTAAAGGTAGGCCAGAGGGGGCACCCGGCCCCAACGGTATCCCCCCAATATTGTGTAAAAATGATCCAAACAACTGGGCGGCTGCATTATTACAAGTGTTCAACTCCATAGAAGAAGGGGCTGGCATCCCACACTCCTGGAAAGGCTCCATAATATCTCAAATCTATAAGAAGGGAGATAAGAATAAACCTACTAGTTACAGACTTGTAGCCCCAATTGATGTTGCGGCGAAATACTATGCTGGTCTCCTTTTGGACGAACGAACAGCATGGGCAAATGAAAAATCCTTCATACCCATCAATCAGACAGGCTTCTCCAAAGGAACTGGGGCCATCACAAATCTACTTGCCCTGACGCTACTGAGAGACGGTGCCAAAGCAGCAAATCTCCCCTATTTTTCTGCTTCATTGATTATTTGGCTGCTTTCGACAGTATAAATAGGCAGAAGCTGTGAGCTAAACTAGCAAAGATGGAAGTGTAGCAGCACTATTAAAACAGATAATCCACCTACATACTAATACTTGGGTTCAAATAAAACTAGGAACCGGTGAAAATCTGTCAAGGAGAATACCAACATCTAGCGGATTGAAGCAGGGCTGCGTGCTGGCCCCCACGCTTTTTAACCTGTTTATGGCAGGCCTTTCTACAGAATTAAACAACAGCACCTCTCATGCACCGAGGTTAGGCGGGCTGTCACTCTCTAACTTACTGTATGTTGACGACATTGTCCTAATAAGTCGAACTCCAATTGGGCTTCAGCACTTGCTAAATACAACCTGCCAATCATGCTGCATCTAATGGTTTAACCATAACATAGATAAGTCCAAAATCATGCGGTTCAACTCGAAAAAGAATACAACCGGGTTTCACTGGAACCTGACAGGTGCACCTATGGAAGTCGTGTCAGAATACAAATACCTAGGGGTGATACTTGATGAGAAAGGTACCTTCAAGCCACAAAAAGAAGCCATAAAACAGAGAGGAAATTCCATAGCGGTAGCTCTAAAATCGCTGAAACATAAAACTGCCGGGCCAAGATTTTACCCCTTACTACAAGTACTACACGCAAAGTTAATTCCAGCTATTACATACGGAAGCGAATGCCTCAGGGGAAAATATGATGAGACTTTGGAACAAGCGGTGCTAAGAGCAGCAAGAATAATCTTTAGCCTACCAAATTATGTCTCTCCCGTGCAAATCAGGCTGGAGCTTGGCCTACAGTCACAAAAAATAGCTGCTTATGTGAAATGCTGGTTTGAGATTAGAAGCTCAGATAACTGCTCTCTGAATTTCCACCTATGGAAAGAGATAAACTCAAGCAGAGCCTACACCCCAAAGGATTACCTGACCGCATCCATAAACCGCCTAGGCCTGAAGAAACTCTGGGCAACTATGGGAACGCAGAGCAGCTTTAAGTTTTTGGTAAATAAGACAGTAAAAAAGCTATCAGTACTTGAAGACAAAGAAACGCTCAGGAGAAGGTCCCACAGTTGGTGCGTGCTGCAGAGCTATACAACACCTGGCCCTCAAGACTACCTGCGTGCGGGCTTCAGCAGGAGGCTAAAAGAGAAATACCTCCGGTTTCGATTGGGAATTCTTCCTGTCCTTCCGCATCTACCACCATGGAAGCAAACCGCAGAAACAACTGAGTGCCGCCTCTGCGGGGAAGCTGAAGAGAGCATCATGCATCTGCTATGCATTTGCCACTGGCTGGACCTAGAAAGACGCTTGTTCCTGAAATCTATCTTAAACACCTAGAGGATAAGAACATGCAGGCAAGCAGTGAAGGCTTGCTTTGTTGGAGGAGACATACAGCTGGCTGGGTTGTACAATTTATGGTGGCGGCAGATGAGAAAATGAAGAGACCTGGCACACCATGAAACAGCTCTAAATTAGGGGCTTACCCTGTCTGGTCCTGAGATTGGCCTCTTCTTTTTTAAACATGGGAAACGCCTGACATAATAAAGCTCTCCTTCGTCGCCTTAAAAACTACGGGGCTTTGGAAAGGCCCAAGGTCAAGAAGGACCAGTAGTATCTATATCATAAAAACTGAAACAACCCTGATAAATGCAACTATTAATTTTGTGCCTTTTAAATATAAATGCATTTCTTAAATTTTTTCATCTAGATTTTTATATCTCAACTTTTGGACTAAGGATTGATTAAAGCACACTTGTTGATTTAGACATTCTGTTGGATGAAGGCTCATACAAGCTGAAAAGGAAAAACTGGGCCAGGCCAGTTCCTCCCATATTTCTTTCTATCTTTATTGTTTGCAAAAACGATCAACTTTTAGTGCACTATTTTTATGAATTTGTTTGGACTTGAGCAATCTCCTTTTTGTAAAGGTTTTTATTAACTTATACAATAAATAATGACTTAGGGCCATATGTATCATAGTTCCGTTTTGCGAATTCCAATTAGCAAATTTTAAGGAATCGCTATTTGGAATTAGCAAAACGGTATGTATGTACAAAATCGCTTTTTAATAGCGATTCCTTACCATTCCTAATTTGCGATTAGCAAATTGCTAATCGCAAATTACCCATTCATTTCTATGGGCCAGGAGGCCCATAGGAATGAAGGGGCAATTTGCAATTAGCAATTTGCTAATCGCAAATTAGGAATTTTTTCAAGGGTGCTGGGGTGTCTCAAGAACACCCTGCTGCACCCCTGAAAAAGAAATTTGGGGGCATTTTAGGCACATACATGCCCTAAGGGCATGTATGGGCGTCATATGGCACCTTTGGTTTTTTGGGAAAAAGCTTTTTGAAAAGAATTCGCAACTTACCACCAACTAGAAGTTGGTGGTAATTTGCGAATCCTTAATGGCATTTTTTGAATATTTTTTGTTTGATACATTGCATTTAAGGAATCGCAAAATTTGCGATTCCTTAAGTGCAATCGCAAAATAAGGAATAGCAAATTTTGCTATTCCTTATTTTCCATCAAACATGTTTGATACATACCATTTATCAAATTAGCATTCGCAAAGGCCGAAATTCGCGAATGCTAATTAGCTTGATACATATGGCCCTTATTTACTTACTTACAGCGGCCTCCTGATGAGGGCCCTGGCACTTCATTTTGGTTTTTTTAATTAAGCACTGCAGGGAAAGGACACAACATCTGCAGGAACTATGGCGAACAAACAGTTTTTATGCTTCTTATGCCAGTGCTAAAAAGAAAAAGAAAATACACATCAAAATGTACTCGCTGTATTGCTTTCATCATTTGCAATGGTTTTCTTTACTCGTGAATTGATAGAACACAGTCAAATTGAAATATGGAAGGTGTCTGTCTAGGTGTGGACATCAGTTTTAAGCTAAATGTGTGAGTCCTGCTGTCAGATTGTATGTCCCCTTCACGCACACCCACAACGCAGACACATTTCTTATTAGTCATTCTGTTTCCAGGCTCCAGTGTATCTGCCTTTTCAGGTACATTACTCAACCAGCTTTGCTTGTTTGCATCGGTGCCCACCGGGGCCCAATTTTAGGGGTATGTCAGGCAACGCAGCTCCGCAAGTAAAGTTACCGCTCTGCGTTGTATGAGGTTGAGAGCGTAAGGGCACCATATCTACTATGATGTGCTGCTGCTTGCTCTCTCCATGCACTGGCGCACCATGGGTGCCATGCAGCCGCGGCTGCTCCAGGTAAGAGTTGTGGGGTGGTGGGGCCGGCTGAGGGAGGATTTCGAGAGACGACCACAAGGGAAAATTAAATAAATAATTATTTTTCCCTCGTGGTCCTCTCTCGAAATCCCCCCCAGCCGGTCCCACCGCTCTTACCTGCAGTGGCTGCAGCTGCTGCCACGTGCCAATGCAGACACCAGGCAAATTGCAATTTGCGTTGTTTTGTAAATCCCACCACAACACTTTGCGTCAGGTTTGCATTAAAAAAGTAAGGCAGAGTCAACACAACGTGTTTGTAAATCTGGGCCTGGATTTGGTTACAATTCACATGAGTCACTGTGTCATTGAGTGATGGGCTGAGGGCTTTCCTGCAGATGCCCACTGCTCCTCCCTGCCTGCTCGTCAGCATGGCTGCTCTTAGAATCAATGAGTACCACAGTCAGTGCCTGAACTGATGCTGATCTATGCTAACAGCCCTACCTGCTGCTCGACCTGCATGGCCCAGCCATTCCTCCTTCCTTTCTGATGTTTCTATACCCTCTCTCTGTGTCTGGAAAATCAGACAGAGACAAAATATCTGTAAACAATGTCCAGAAATCCAAAAATGAGTTGAGACTGTACAAATGGCAAATTCAGCGGTCACGGCAAAATCTGCACAGAATATTTGGGCTGCCCTGTGAGAGGGGGTCTCTGACCACCTTTCAGGACCAGGACAGATGCTCTCTCCAGATACTGAGAGTGGAAGAAGGGACCACCCGATCAGTGTCTGCCTATGAGCACCAAGCACCAATGTGTGCAAAGACTGTATTCACCCTTCAGGAGGCCGTCATGGCACTAATCACTGTTTAAGGGACCTGCCCACAGACCCGCTGGTAAACATGTCTGTCCTACACTGTCATTGACATCAATCAACAATATTCAGGGCACTGAAGCTGAAGCTGGCTTGCCTTTTCTTGGTACAGTTGACCTGAATATCTTCACATTTGTGAAGATATTTTTTTTCACTGTCTCCCTGTCTACGCTCTTACATGGCCTGCAGTGATTAAGGGAATTTTCAGTTTAGATTTTTTTTTGCCTATTGCACCAGATTTTTTCCCTTAGTTTTGTTCCTCTAGTCCTCCGCGTCAGGTTAGTCACGTTGACTGTTGTGCTAGGATAGTAGGTTGGGTGAGCCATGTGCCAGTGGCCCTCTTGATAGTGCCCGCACCACTGTTCCTGGCCTTGAGTTTGTCAGTCTAGTGAGTTTGGGAATGTGTATGACCTGCCAGGGATTTTAAATTGGAGTATTTGAAAGGACCCAAAGGTAGTCCTATCTGCACCTGTCCCTGCCAAGATTGTGGCTGGCATGTGACACTGGTTGATGTCCCTTGAAGGCAAGTGAAGCTGGGGATAGCCAATTATTCAACTGCGAATATGTGTTTATGTGGTGCAAGTATGTGCTGCTCTGCCTATGTGGTGCAAGTATGTGCTTATGTGGTGCAAGCATGTGCTTATGTGGTGCAGGTATGTGCTTATGTGGTGCAAGCATGTGCTGCTCTGCTTATGTGGTGCTAGTATGTGCTTATGTGGTGCAAGCATGTGCTTATGTGGTGCAAGCATGTGCTTATGTGGTGCAAGCATGTGCTGCTCTGCTTATGTGGTGCAAGTATGTGCTTATGTGGTGCAAACATGTGCTTATGTGGTGCAAGTATGTGCTGCTCTGCTTATGTGAGGCAACGTGTGGTGTAAGCATGCGCCAGCAGCAGTTCGTGCAAGTAACAGCTGTAGAGCGGTTGAGCCGCGATGTGGGGGGATTTCGAGGGACGATGCAGAGGGAAATCTAAATAAATAATTAATTTTCCCTCTGCATCGTCCCTCGAAATTCCCCCTGATGCGGCCCCACCGCCCCACACTGTTACCTGCACGGACCGCTGTTGGGCCATGCGTTTATACGCTGCACGTATGTGTGGTACATGCATGTGCTTTTGTAATGCAAGCAAGTATGTGCTTATGTTGTCACACCCTGTACATATCAAAGGGGACCATTGCCGTTGTCAATATATCTAGGGTTCTCTTGGCACTTTAGCAGGGAGTCCACTAACTCCTTGAAGACCATCTTAAACATCTTCTAGAAGTGAACACCTGCTCTGGGAGGGGGAGGGTGTAAGTAAGAACGCATCTCCTGTAATATCATATGTGCCTGGGATGACTTTTGTTCTGATCTTCTAGTTTTGCTTCTGTCGATTTTCCTTGGACCAAGCATTACTTTTTGGTGGATTGTCATTGTGCTGGCTCAAAGTTTGAGATGACAAATGCTCTAATAGATGCTTGCTTTCGATTTTCTGGTTCCAGGAATTGGGAGACCATAACATGTGGAAACATACAAAAAAAGTTCAAGAGTTTCTCCAATCTCTTGTGCTTCACTGAATAGGCTATGGGATGTACATACATCAGTGGTCATGCTTTGGATTTAGTTCTTGACCGAAGCAAGTTGGTCTCCATGGACAGTGTTGCACAGTTGTTCTGAACAGATCATCTCTTTATTGGGTTTCATTAAATCCATGACCATAGTTAAACCAGAGTGCCAAAACATTATTGCTCTCTATACTTGTTTATGGAGAATATGGACCTCATTAATATCATTCAGGCTCTTGAGGTGATTCTGAGAAATAGGGATGATCTTCCCAGCCCTAAAGCTATGATGGTCAGGTGTGCCCATGCTCTTGATACTGTCTCTAATAACCTAGAAATAAGTCAACACCCAAGTTTGCCATATCTCAGAATGTCTGATTCTCTATAGAGGTGGGCAGAATGTTTCATTATGCCCGCAGAATCAGCCGGAATTTGGCCGGCTCTGCATTGCTCTTGTAACGAGGAGTTCCAGCCAAATGCTGACAATCGCTGCACTGATACATTTTTCCTCAAGGCTCCAAAAATGTGAGCAAGATTTGGCCTCCTATAGTGTGATTTTCTAACACCAGCGGTCACGGGTGGTCATGAGCTGTTGTGGTTAAAGAGCTGCTTTGGAAGTAGATTTGTGGTTGTTCCAGCAGATTTTCTACTCGAGCGGCTGCAAAATCAGCTCACATCCTGCCATTTGTGCAGATTTTTCAGAGCTGCTCAAACTACTAGCATTAAAGTGCAGTGCAAGCTGTGCAATGAGCATATTTTCAGCCCGTTAGAGGAACTCCGCTGAATCTCACAGCAGAATTTTTAAGTAACTCATCAAAATTCTGCCAAGTAAAACTCTGCAAGTTCCTCCAACCCCTAGTGCTAAATTGAAAACGACAAGCAGGACGTGCCTGATAGAAATACTGTCGGCAAGTAAATAGAACACCCTACATAACTTTTATAAGAAATGCTATCTATCAATAAAACAACATCATCTTGAAAAACAACTCTACTCATCAGCTGTTTCTGCCTTGAAAGTGTTTATCAATTTCCCGTGAATCTTTGACACCAAGCATTGCTCTTAACTGTTCTTCAATGACCTTGGCAACTATTTCACATCTACAGTGAGAGGAATCAAGGAGAACCTAAAAGGCTATTTATCCTCCTGCCAGACTATGGTGTGAGTCTTTCTGGAAAAGTTCTCCCTCACTTATGGGAAGGAATCAAAGCACTGATTTTTAAGTTAAAATCTACTTCTCCTGAAGACCTATGCACAGTGATGGCGCTGAAAAAAGGGGCACCTTCTATTGCCAAATCTGTATCTTGCTTGTCTAACTTCAGGAACTTGTCTGATGTGGTCCCAGAAGACTGAAAGTTGAAAGTGGTGTCCCCCTTCTCAAAAAGTCCAAACTGGACAGCAGAGACATCAATCACTGTTGGAAAATTGCCACACATCTTATTTTTTGGACGTTGTTGGAGAATTTGGTAGCTAGGCCATAGTCCAGCCAACACATCCAGTTGATTATCAAGCTGGGCAAGCTGGCTCCCTCTTAGCTCAGAACTCAAAGGGTGCATGGAACCTTAAAGAGAGTCAAACTCAGCTGCTGTTCCTGGGAAATGGCCTGGTGCATTGGAACAGTATTTTGTGGCCCTCATGTGGCGGGGTAGGTGCTGTAAAAGATAAGTTCTTGGGCTACTTTTAGAGCATGACGTGTCACTAGAAATACAGGTTGAATCAGTGACCCTCACACCTTTTTGCGGCATTGAAATATTTCATTTTGCCTATGTACTAAAACTGTGCGCTTCAGCACTTAAAATATATGTGACTTCTTAACACTGCATATGTTCCTTTCATGATTCATTTCGAACTCAGAACTCATGAATAGCTGTGGAACAGACATTGCAATCTCACACGCGGATGCTAGATGTCCTACTACACGCCACCAAGGATGTCAAAACGACCCTGAAACCTAAGATAGACGCTCTCACTATTGAGATAGGATATTTACGATTTTATCATGGTAAACTTGTGGAACGCGTGGACACTGCAGAATCCACCCTGGCCAACATGAGCCCATCGATGAGAGACATGCAGACTCTGATACAGGACTCAAAGAAGGTGGTGACCCTCCACGAGGTATGGGTGAAAAATGCAGAGGGCATCTCAAGGTACAAAAAAGTATGCATCATTGGCCTGCCGGAAGGGGCGGAAGGCCCCAGTTTGGAGCTGTTACTCTAAGACAGGCTCGCCCGTATGGTCCTGGATGGGAAGAAATTGTACTTCTTCTACGTTGAGGGAGGCCATCAAGTACCCACCAGGACGCCACCTCCCGGTTCGCCACCCCGGCCAATGGTGGCTAGATCGTTTAACTATTGAGACATAGACATTTTGCAAGTCACTAGAAAGAAGGGCCCATGTCTGGTCGACAACAGAAAGGTGAACATATTTTCAGAATACACCATAGATGTTCTGAAATACAGAGGATCAATCTTAGCCGTCAAAAGGCAGTTGTTTACAATTGGCATTAAGTACTCCCTCATGTTTCCAGCTAAACTTAGAGTGCTGGACTTTGAAAAGGTTCTGTTTTTCAGGACTCCAGGAGAGGCATAAGTCTGTCTGGAGTCTACAAAAGGGGTGAGGTTGCCCACCAATCTTGATCAAAAGGGGGGCTGGGAGCTTCCAAGAAGAAAGAAGCACATACCTCATGGATCTGCGAGGGGCAGGCCCTCAAAGAAGCAGGCAGCCAAGGAGAGGGCTATGGTGGTGGCAGAGATTGAACTATACAGTAACTCAGTCTCTGCACCATCCACCACCCCTAAGGGTTCTCCAAGTCAGCTGCAAGATGATATAGATGCTGACCTGGAACTCGATTTGAGAGCTGGACCGTACATCAGCCCAATGCCATCTGACCAAATTATATGAATGGGACACTGTCATATCCTATATTTACTGTGCATGCTGTTGGTGCCTGGTTGCTGCCCGGGTGGGAGAGGAAGGAGATGTAAGCCCAGGGAGTGGGGACACTGGATAAAGGGGACGGGCCGAGCTACATAGGAGGGTCCACCACCATAAATGTTCAATCTCCGAACCACATCCCCAGAGATTGTAATGGAACAAATGGGCACATAGGTTCAATGGGTTAAACTATGGACAAATTACCATTGTAGTCTTCACTTGAGGATGGAAGTTATATAGTTTTTATGGTTTATGTTGAGAGGTCTCTATTATCGGCGCAAGTGGCAGCACCTTACAATGCCATCTCCCAGATACACCGATGTGCCATGGAATGTGTGAGGGATGGCTACACCCCAGAAGTGCAGTGGGATCCACTCATACCTGAAGTGCAGTGGGGTACAGATTGCATACTTAAAGGGGAAACCTCTAATATCCGCTGAGCTCCAGAAGTTGTTGTGGAGGTAGGGAGGGCAGATACTGGGCACAACTTACTCAGCATATGCTAGGAGGGTGCTGATTTTGGTCTTTCCTACAGTCCCACTGGTGGTACATCACAGGCTTATTGAAAGCGAAGGGCACTACGTGGTAACAGAGGGGGAGCCACTGACACTGGTGACACTCTACACCCCAAACACCGACCAAACCCAATTCTTAGACAGACTCCCCCCCACCTTGGTGCTCAACCTAGTGCCCCAAGCACATGAGGTGAAGACTTTAACTGTGTGCATGATGTTGCCCTTGGTAGATCGACCTTCCTACTACAAGGAGCAAGCAGCCGGAGGACCTCATGTCATTTTAGCTCCTGGTTCAGGGACAAATAATTTTATGACATGTGGTGAAGGCTTACACTGACAGTTTGGAATGCTGCTAGCACTCCCCTGTGCACCACCTACACACTTGCATTGAACTCCTATTGTGCAACAAGGCAATATTATGTAATGTCATTGATTCAGAATACCTAGGGCAGACAATCTAAGTCCATAGTCCACTCAAAATGGCAGTAGGCGCCTCACATGTATATCCACGTGGAAGCTCTACTAGACACACCATATGAAGAAATTGTTGGGGAGCAAATTAGCCAGTATTTTACGGAAAATGATGGTACTATTTCTAGAAGGGGCATAGAGTCTGTCAGGGTTTCCCCAACTAACACAATAAATTCACATCATGTTAATGCAGTGTTATATCGATCCGGCTCCAGATGCTAGCATATGGGCAGGAGTATTAAAAAGCCTGACAGGTTCCTCAAGATTCACAGAAGAATCCAGAAGTAGCCAAGACGTGCAACAGTGGTTGCAGGTCTAGTTTCTTGCAGACACAAGACACTGCAAGTACAGGTGAAACTGTGAAGTGCACACAAAGCGTTCTAAGCCGCACATTTCCCCTTGGGTTCCTCAGAGGTAGTTTCGTTGGCATCATGCTTGTGATTTTTGGTAGTGTAGTCCTTTCTGAATTTGTACTTAGAAAACTGGAGCAGAGTAGTGTCTTTCATGAGCGCGGGTTCAGTCAACGTTTCGGTCAGTCGTCTTCCAAAAAGGGTGCTGCTTCTGAAAGAATTAGTTTGTGACAAGAATAGAATATTTTAAGAAGAAAGCAGTCCTGAGTCCCCAAATACCAGTAGAAGTGAAGAAAAATCATATTCTGAACCAAGCACACGCAAGTACCCGACCTGAAAAAAAAAATAAAGTGTAATTGATGACAAAAGAAATTATAGTAACATCAGTATATCTAGTCTCAAAAGAAATAGTGAGAAATGAATAGTAAAATGTGAAATTAAATGTTCTTCAAAGAAAGAAATCTAAAGAAATACGACAAAATATTGTATGTTAAGAAAAGTAACAACTAATCCCTCAAATTTTCATTTTGCTAAAAATAAAAGAACGGATGCTAAAACCCTTAATCAAGAGGGTAAGAACATATATGTTAAATATAGAGCAGACATTAGATAGGAAGTGTGAAGTGAATTTTAACATCTTGCTATTGTGTTGCAGTTCTTCTTGAGATTCCCAAGAAAAGACACCATTCAAGCAAGAAAGATAGCTGTAAGAGGGAGTAGTGGTGAATCTAAGAAGATATAAACAAAGCAGTCTATTCTCTCTCCCCATCCCCTTTCCCCCTGAGAGTTCAAGAGTTCACTTAGACCTTCTTAACTCTGGAGGGACTGAGCTGGATTCTGAGTTGGGAGTTGGGATATTAATATCATTCTACTCCTGTGAAGTTTTGAGGTTAACTGTGAGTACTTACGCTCTTGACAGAGTGGGAAGCCTTTAAGGTGGTGATCCATGGACTGTGCATTAAAACCTCATATGGCATAATGTGCATGTTGGCTGTGGAGATAAAGGTAGCAGAATATCGAGTTATAGAGGCTGAGCTGAGAATGGGGGTGGGATCCAAGGACGGACAACCCCTTGTTGGCTTGCAACGGGTAATTAGAGCCTTGGAGGAGCACCCAGACAAAATAGACTATAAGGAACACACAGAGGTGGACAGAGCAGGTAGATTGCTGGCCTGCCTGCTTCACTTCGACACCCCTAGATCTCCCATAGGAGCCCTTACATAGGAGCCATTACATCACTAACGGGGGAGAAAGTTACCACCGTACCCTAAATTGACACAATGTTTTGGGAATAATATGCTACGCTGTATGTGCCTGCAGGTACGATGGATTGTACAATCCTGCACTCCTGTGTACACATTTGACCCATTCTGAGACTGAACCCCCTAGAGGAGTGAGTCCACACTAGATGAGCCACTAAAGGTAGAGGAGATACAGGCTGTAATAGATCAGCTGGGGCGCAACACAACTCCAGGCACCGATGGGTTCCCGGCAGAGCTCTATGCGACATACCGAGAGACACTGGCACCAAAACTTCTCCAGATGTATGAGGAGGCCAGGGGGGCTGGAACCCTGCCCCAGATTCTCAGAGGCTTGGATATTTATTCTCCCTAAGCCAAAATGTGACCCTACCAACATGTGCTTCTACAGGCCACTCTCATTATATTATTAAATACTGGCTGCAAAATACTCTGAAATGTGATAGCCAGTAGATTGCTCCTGATCATCGGCACGCGGATTCATCCTGATCAAAACTGGTTCATACCGCGGAGGGACATTTTTTGCAACTTTAGACAGCCACTCTCTACCATGGAACAAACCCTAGGGGATGTTGCAACCCCAGAAGCGATGTTGCTAGACATTGAGAAGGCATTCAAAACTGTATGGTGGTCCCACTTGATGGCAGTGCTAGAGTGAATGAAGTTGTGTCAGGAGAGCAGGAGTTGGATAGAACTTTTGAACTTGGAGCCCACCACTAGCGTGCACACAGGTGAGGACAAATGTGAGCCGTTGCCGATTGGCTGGGGTGCAAGGCAATGATGCCCCCACTCCGCCCTGATATTTGTGCTGGCCATGGAGTCACTCGCAGGCCTATTCAAGATAAAAGGCCCGAAATGGGGAATACTGAATAATGACATTTGGGATGTAGTCTCCATGCATGCAGATGATGAAATTCTTTACTTACGTGACCCGCAGCAGACTGTCCCATAGGTGGTAGTTCAACTGGAGGAGTCTGGAGACACATCAGGGTTGGGCATCAACTCATCCAAAACATGCTTGTTCCCACTCAGAAGACTGACTGATACAGAGCTAGCATGAATGGAAAATGATATATTCAAATACCCATGGATAAGCATATATCACACCAACACTGACTTGATCCAGAGAAATGAGATTAAGGTAGTAACCAGCACTAGGCAGTCGGTGGAGTTTTGGAAGATACCCCTTCTCTCCCCACTTGGCCAAATGGCTATCGCTAAAATGCTAGTGCTGCTGTGGCTGCTGTACCACCACTAAGCCCTCCCACTATGGCTTCCCAAGGAATTCGTTGGGGAACTGGACAGCGTGCTGACATACCTGATATGGGGGGCGACCAGGAAACAGGTAGCACTACACAAGCTGTACAATCCACTGGACAGAAGCAGGTTGGGGCCACGAACTATGAGTTATACTATGTGGTGACCCAGTTTCCGTTGCCCATGAAGTGGCTGCCTAACCCTCCTAGTCTTGAGAAAGCGATCTTAGAGGGAGCGCTGCACAGATGCCTGGTACTGGATTGGTTAATGGAGCCATGAGGCGGAGACGCTTCCATGAATAAGCTGGCGATTCATTGTTGGCACAGATATGTGCTTACAGGATCGACCTCCAAACTGTATACTCCACTTCTACCGCTGTGGATGCTCCCATCAGTTCACAAAATAACCCTCCATTACAACATGAAGTACTAAAAAGAATGTGGTCTGGCCACGCTGGGGGATATGTACACATGCAATACCTTGCTCACATTCCAGGAGGTGACCGAGAACTATGGCATAGACCAGGCTGAGCCACAACCCTTAGACACCCTGGGTTCCTACTGAAGCACAGGGGGTAAGAAAGGCAGTCTCTCTACTGTACAACATGTTGCTAGGAGGCCGGATCACCAGGTATCCAAAAGAAAGGGATAAGTGGAATATGATAATAGAGCAAGCACTGCCAGATAAACAGTGGAACGCCATGCTAGAACATGTAAAGATGGTGTCCAGGAACCAGAGGCTTAATTACACCCACTTTAACTATGTACAACAGTTATACCTCAACTCCCCGTCAATGGTGCGCAGGCTTTCAGAGATGGTGGTAAAATGCCCCGCAAGCGGACTTTCAACACATGGTTTGGCCTGTCCTGTAATTGCCCGTTAACAGCGGCAACTACCGAATAGGAGTGGTGAAGCGGGCGTAGGAGGAATAAATAATAATAAAAACACTTACCTGGGCAGCCAGGTTGCCGCCTCTCCTCCTTCCTCTTCTTCCTGTCTCCACCGGTAGCAGGAAGCAGCAGGAAGCACCCGGGCTCCCAGGCTCCCCATAGCCCATCACATCGCTGCAATGCAGCATTGCAATTGGTCTGAGGGGTGTGGTTCAGTGCTCACACGGGGACGGTGCTTCTTCCTCACCAGGCTGTGTAAAGCAAGCCTGATGGGGAAGATGAAAAGTGCGCAGGACTGTTTGGCCGGCCCGAGAGGGCCGACCAAGCAGTCATGTGCACTTAAAGAGTGCAAACCACTCCTCTCCCTGCTCTGACCAGCTCCGTCTTGAGAGCCACTAACTTCAATAGGAAAAATGAAATGATTTTAACGATACGTTATTATCATTTTATTTTTCCTTTTGAGCAGTGAGGTGACACTCCTCGGCCTTATCGGAGCAGCCACCACTGGCACTGTCTGTTATTGGGAGGTGATAGTTGCAACCATGACAGAGCTAACGAGCAAACACCAGCTTGTGGAGCACATATCGTAATGCCTTCTGGGACACCTCCTGCCCATGAAAAAGACCAAGGGCCAGATGTAGGTAACTTCAATTTAGCGAGTCCTTAATAGCGATTTTTACTGAATCGCTATTAAGGACTCGCTAAATTGAATGTAGGTAGGAATCGCTAAAATATTAGCGATTCCTTAACATTCCTTAATAACGAATCGGTAATTGAGATTCGTTATTAAGGAATACCTAGCCATTCATTCCTATGTGCTAGGAGGCCCATAGGAATGAATGGGAAGATATTCACTATTAGCGATTCGGTATTACCGTATCGCAAAAAGCGGGTAGCTATTTCAAGGGTGCCAGGGTGTCCAAAGGACACCCTGTTGCACCCCTGAAATGTGCATGTGTGCACATGTGGCACACATACATGCCGTAAGGCACATGGCACATTTAAAAAAGCAAAAATGTGCTCTTTTTAAAGGAAATCGCTACTTACCACCAACTTGAAGTTGGTGGTAATTAGCGATTCCTTAAGGCTGAAGTGTACTATTTTTAGTGCTACGTACATTGCATTTAAGGAATTGGTATTTCCGATTCCTTAAATGCAAGAGCAAAATAAGGAATCGCTATTTTGCGATTCCTTATTTTGCAAGTAGGTTTCAACTCACCTACATTGCATTCAGCCAAAATACCGGTCGGTAACGCAGAAATTCTGCAAATTTCTGCATTACCGCTCGGTATTTGGCCACCTACATCTGGCCCCAAATGTCTTATTCATTTACCTTAGCATACAGCCTGACTGAGAATCAAATTGCAATGGCGTAGAGGTCGCCGGCCACTCCTCAGATGTGTAGATGGCTGCAAGAGCTCCACAGGTGCGCAAAAGCGGAGAGCAACGCTTGGGACGCACAGGGTCTTGGAGAACCTCCTAGCAACATATGAGACACATATCAGACTGCACTAACATTCAAAACAGATGGTAGAGCTCCTTGAGAGATAGGTAAGTGCTGATTCAGTTCACCTAGAGACCGAGGGGCACATGGGTCTGGGACACTGAAGAACACACCCCCGGCAACTGAACCACACACAGTAGTGGGGGACATGACCACAGTTTGCGCTCAACACGTATTGTAGGAACGCAAGAGATGCGCACAATCACAATGTGGGATGCTTACAAAATACTACAAGACTGGCAGGAGTATGTAGGATTACACAATCCCACTGAGAGCTACTGACATCGGGAGGCGTCATTACAGAGCACAGACCATCCACCAGTTTCTTTATGTTTATGAATATTATATTACTTTAATGGTGAAGGAAGACGACGTTTCTGTAGTCTTATCCCCTCATGAGGCCTCACCAGCTTGAATCTTCCAATTAGTATCAGCTAATGGCCTTCATATTTTGTATTTCCAAGGCTGCACTGTTTATTTATTTTATTTAGTTATTTAAACGGTTTTATATAGCGCTGGCTAGACCCAAAGGTATCAGAGCACTTTACAGGGTTTGGAAGTAGAAACGGATTGCAATATTACATTCATACAAAAAGGAAAAGGGTGAAAATAAATGAACAAAATGCAAAGAACAATAAATACATGGACAAGGAGATCAGAAGTACATACAGTCAATACTATGATTTGGATAGTTGTGCAAGAGTGGGTAGCCAGAGATGATGGGGGGAAAGTATGGAGGTAGGGTGGAACCGAGGTGGGTGATAGGAGATGCGTCAGCACGTAGGAGTCGGTGGAGATTATATGAGGACTAGCCCCTCTTTGCTGTCCTTTCGTAAAGAGATAAAACATGGTTATTCGGTTCGGGCTAGCCGTGCTCTGGCTGAGCAGCTCGGTCAAGCACTCTGATTTAGCGCCAAGACGCCCATGGACATTCGCTGCGCTTTACAAATCCATAAATCAAATCAAATCATAGTAGAAGGAGGGTGGAAGTATATATGAGGGAGAAAAGCGGGGGTAGTAAGTCAGGTATAATGTGGAGAGAAACATAGCACTGTCATGGGCAGGTTGAGAGACCCTGTCAGGTAGCGGGATTAAGGACCCCAGTATTTGTAGAGAAGACGTTGCTTGAGATCTTTTTTGAAGCTGAGGTAGGAGGGGTTGCAACATAGATCTTTGGGGAGTGAATTCCATATAGTAGGCTCGCTTCCGGAGAAAGAGTGTGTCCCTTGTTTACCAAGGGAGGTACCAGTATGAGAGTATTTGTGCTCCTCCTTTCTCTGGCACAGCCCGATTTGTGAAGTTTTTGTGAGAGATACAGTGGGGTTTGAAGATGCAAGGCTTTATGTGTAATGCACGCATTCTTGTAGGTCTACCTTCGATAGGAAGCCGTTTGAGATCTTTGAGGATGGGAGAGATGTGATCAATCAGAAATAAGCCTGACCGCGAGGTTAAGGACTGACTTGATTGGGGCTAAGTGGACTTTGGGTGTTACGGCGAAAATGGCGTTACCTAGTCCAATCTGGAGAGTACTAATGATTGAACAACAGATTTCAAGTCATCAACAGGAATGAAGGGTTTGATTTTCTTGAGGTGATGTAGAGAAAAGAGAGCGCCTTTAGCTGCGTTTTTTATGTGGGGAGAAAGGCTGATGTTTTGATCAATACTTATCTAGAGAGATTTGACTGTGCTAAAGGTGGACAAGGAGCAGTTGAGGGCATTCAGATCAGAGATCCAATGTTGGATGGGGAGTCAGTTATTTTTAGGAGCAAAGAGAATAAGTTCTTTTTTTTCAGGATTGAGTTTAAGGTGATTGTGATGGAACCATTGTTGAATCTTAGTCAGGGCATCATTGAGGTGAATAATGTCTGCATGGGAATTGATTCTATAGTAAAACTGGCTATCATCCGCATAGAGGTGATAGTTGATTCCCTGCTTGCTTTAGAATGAGGGTGAGGGGTTCCATTAAGAGGTTAGATAGAGAAGGAGAGAGAATAGAGCCCTGGGGAACACCCAAGGAGACAGGCTTAGGTTTAGAAAGGCAATTTCTGATTTTAACTTGTTTGGTTCTGTACTGAAAGAAGGAGGTGGACCATTCGAGAACAGGACCATTCAAGCCAAACCTATCTTTGAGGGTGTTGATTAAGGCAGAGTGGTTTACAGTATCGAAAGCAGCCGAGAGGTCAAGAAGAATGAGAAGGGAGGCCTCCCCCTTGTCGAGGGAGTGGTGGATATCATCAACAATGTTGAACATTGCAATTTCAGTACTGCAGCCCTTTCGAAAGCCTGACTGTAATGTGTCCAAACGGCTAAATGAGTCAATGTGTTTGTCTAGTTGGAGCAAGGCGGTACAAAAGGGGGTGGTGATGGACGGAGCATCTGAACCAATCAAACACTCACACCCAGTCAAAAGATGTGATTTTGACCCATCACCGTTCTTTAGCCCACTCTGCCACCCCAGTTCAGACATGGCTATATGCAAATCAGTCTGACCCTGTGCCTCATGGGAACAGTCCAGCCCAAACTGCCACTAGTTGGAGCAAGGCGCATTTTTCAAGGGCCTCCTGGACCATTCTCACTAATCAAGCAGATAATAAAAGTTCATCTTCAGAGTAAAACCAACCAAATGCATTCTTCAATGATGAGCCATCTGGCCATTGGTATTCTACTGTCTTCTATCACTGTCTGTAGGGCAGTGCTTAGTTTGTAAAAGAATAAGTGCCAGGGCTCTCGTTAGGAGGCCACTGCAACTTGCACTAGACATTGCTCCTGCCGCGCTGCCAATGATAGTAACAACACAACTACTAACCATCATACTACTAAAAGTGTGGCAATTCAAACTATTCTTGGCTATAACAATGGCTTGGACAGCAGATAATAGCTATTTTTAATGTATATTTAATTATTAGTTAACAGTTTTGTGGTCATCTCTTTAAACCAGCCAGATAGCGCCACCCATTGTCAAACTTTAACAAGCACCGGTGTTGACAATTAAGTGCTGAATACCGGAAACTACTGGCTCAAATTAAGCACTGCTGTAGGCATAAATAGGACGCAATGTCAACCTGGCTTCATGTGATGCGCTATCCTACAACCATTCACCAACAAGTAAAAGCTTTAAGTGGCATTTTATGTTTTATCGAATATTTAGGATAGACCGTGAAATATGCCATTAGCAAGGATTTCACTTAATTTGAAATTGAAAGTCGGTGCAGTATTTGTGATGGCAGGTGTCTGAAAGTCTTAGCAACAACATTTTGCAATTTAATCTTCAATTTGGTCCACAAAGGGCACATTTTGTAAACTATGAAGGAATGTCTTGAACTTGCTTGAAGTAGAACCTTAAAGGGGGCATCTTGTGAATGATGTCAGAATGGCTCTCAAAACACCAAGCAAATGCCATCAAAAAAGGCAACATCATGGAATGGCAATTATTGGTGATTGTTAGAGATACAGCCCAGGATAAGGAGTCAGCAGATTATGTGTCAAAAATGACTGGGGAATGTGTGCCAGGAAACCAGGGGATGGGAAAAATATGATGTCATAAGATGATTCTAAGACGTTCTCATGAGGGATTCCAAGTTGACAAACTCCCATTACTGGAGTGAGCCTCTACTTTTAAAGGGACAGGAATGCCTAGGGCCACACCAAGGATTAGAAGAAACATCTAAAGGCTAGATCCATACCAGACCACCTGAAGAGATCATGGTGGACCACGGGATCCAGCGTAAGCACTCGTCTGGAGAATGCAAACTCTGCATATGTCATATGGCAGAAACACTGTGAGCTTTCTTTCTGTCTCACTGGGAATCTGTTTTAGAGATTCCAAATCTTATCCCTGCAACTAAATGACAACTGAATGCTCCGTCAGGGTTCACAAAATCAATCAGTGTAGACTTTTTGTTCAAGATTCAGCTGTCCTGTGTATTGTGTACATGTGCACTCTTTTAATTCAGTTGATCAAGTCATTTGGGATGAACTGTACTATGGATGTAGCTCACGAGGCTGTTTAAACCCCGGATTGCCAAAAAAGCATTTCATCATTCCATGGTTGATAAACCAAATACAATGTAATTAGTAGTCACACCTTTTATTATATTGCACTGGTTATGTGTGGAGTTCTCTGCCCTGACTGCAGAATCTCCGCAGTTGTAAACTTACTATTAAATCAGAGTTTGTGACTAGTAAAAAACTAGTGAACTTACACAAAAGTCTACGTTTTCCTTTGTGATTCTAGCCCTCGGTGTGCACACCCTGTTACAACACTGCGATTACTAAACATGCATTCAGTTGTGATGTTATACACACTGCATATACATCCATATGGTAAAACAAACGGGTTATTGGTTGGGGGAAGGGAGCCCCACTGAGGCAACAACTACAATCCTTGTCAGGGTGACCCATTGAAGTCACTAAAGAAACCTGTGGTTAACCCTCTGGTAACATGACGCAAAAGCAGTCAGATTTAACTTGGAGACAATGTGTAAAGTATTTAAGCAGCACACAAGTTAAGGAAAATCTCGAACAATTTAGAAAAAAGAGAACATTGTAATAAGTAAAATGATACCAGGACAAAGCGATTCCAATCAGTAGAATTAGAGATATTGATATTTAAATTTGTTAGTGGAAATCGCACCAAGAAGCTGAAAGTACCACTCATGGTTATCTGGATGAGCTAAACCAGGGGAAGTAACAATTTCAGTCCAACCGCAAAGGTGCGCATACAACAACAGGTTAGTTCCATTGAAGAGTTACCTTATCAGGTCCGGTGCAAGGAGTTCTATTCATGTTGTATAAGGCTGTGAGGAGGAGGTTTTCGGCATGTAAAGCAGGTCGAGTGTTGCAGATGGTAATTTGCTGTAGAGCAAAAAGTCAGTTGTTGCTAGTGATATGCGTTGGTTGATCATTGCAGGTGTTCGCTGTCAGTGCAAAGTGCAGGTTTCGTGTGGGCAGTCATCACAGACAGTCGCGAAGAGCAGATCACACTGGAACTCATATTGGTGGTCACCGTGGGTGGTCCATTCTCAGCACTAAGAGGTCACTTCACGGTTGGGAGGAGCCCAAACCTCAGGGTTTTATATTTTCTTCAGGGGGAGCTCCCACAAAGGCCAGCCAAGGGTCCAATCATGGGGGATATCTCTTGGAGATCAGGACTTACTCGAGCGGAGGCCAGCAGCAAGACTCAGTCGGGTTCAGTTGGTGCTGGTCAGCTAGGCAGTTGCATTTAGGCCCCAGGTAGCTTCTTATGCCCTTGTAGCTCACAGAGGAGGTCAGCCAACCGACCCTTGGAGTCACTCTGTTATCCAGGCAAGCAGGTCCATTCAGATAGCAAGCCAGTCCTTCTGACAGAAGGGCAGTCCTTCTGAATCTTCCACAGGTCTAGTAGTGTTCTGATGAGAGGTTCTGAAGGACTCACTTTTATACCTGGTGCCTGCCTGTGTGTGGGGTAATTCTTTGACTACCCCAAAACTGGTTCTGGTCCGTTTTTCCCCTTCCCCTAGTGCTGGCTCCAAATTTTCTAAGAAGAAAAAAACAAGGTTCATTGGTGTGCACTGCAGGAAGGGCCCTTTGATTTGTAATCAGGAATGGTTACATCTCCTCCTCAGCCACCTTATCAGGAAGGCCCTCTTCCTTCATGACTAGGCCTTCTTTGTTCCCATGTCTGTCAGCAATACACAAACCCCAACAGCAGAACCATTAGGGAATATGTGACCCAGGACAGTTTGGGCAAGAAAATGTCAACTTTCTTAAAGTGGCATTTTTAAATTGTAGCTTAAAATCCAACTTCACCAATAAAGAAGATTTTTAATTACATGTCATCTGAGTGTAAATAGCAGACCTCTATATGCTCCCAATCTGACATCAGCACTTATTAAAAGTAATAAGGCAACCCAGTCAGTGTTAGTGTATGGGAGAGATAAGCCGTGCAACAGTGAAAAATGACTATTTGAGTTTTTCATTGTCAGAACATGTAAAACTTGAACACATGCCATTCTTTTTAAATACCATTCCCCCTGCCCTGCAAGCTATTAGGGCCTACCTTAGGAATGAGTTATGAGTATTAAAAAGTAAGGTTTAGGTCTAGCAAAAGCTTTATTCTGTCTGGATAGAATCGCTGTTTAAAACTGCACTACAGGTAGCAGTAGCAGGCCGGAGGCAAAAAGCTGCTTCAGTGTGTGGCACATTGGGTGCTGCAGCCCTCTGTTTGCATTACATTTACAGACCCTGGGTACAGGTAGTACCATTTACTAGGGTTGTACAGTAAGACTTAAGTAAATTTAGACTTAGGACTTAAGTAGATTAAAGGTTACAATTAGGTGTAGTCCAATTTTAGCATGGTTTAAGGAGACAGCACAAGCACTTTAACACTAGTTAGCAGGAGTAGTGTGCACAGAGTCCTAATGCCTATAAATATGGGTTCAGCAAATTAAGGTAAGAAAAGCAAACATTTTGAGGGAATACAGCACCAAAGAGGTCAGGTCTAACACCACTCTTAACTAATAACCCATTCTCTTACATTTGTGCTTTAGCAGTACCACTCCGTGCCATAAGTTGAAATCGAAAATCTCTTTGTAATCTAACATCAAAATGACATTATTTTTTTTAACTGACCTCTGATTTTTAATTGGCTGGTTCTGATTTTCCCAAATCTTATTCCTACCCTCAACGTATTTTGCACCTGTGATTTGTGAAAGGATGGAAGTGGACCTGAGCAGCATTAAAAAGTTCAACATGCCAGATCTGTGAAAGCTGAGTAAGGAGAGAGGGATGAAGCTGGTAAAGTGGTCGAAGAAAGTAGAGTAACAAATAGTTCTTCCTCAAAGCACAGGAGGAGGACTGTGTGCTACTGGTCCAGATATGGGAGCAAGAAGAGATAGAGGAGAAGGGGAATATGAAATGAAGGAAGGGAAGGATGGTGTTGTTGAGGCTCTAGTGTCAAAAGACGATTTTCACCTGTAGGTCACCTGAATTGTTCAGAGTAGGAGCAGTGCATCTTCTTACAGTCTTACCTAGTCAGAGTGGAGACAGGACGGTTGAGATGGAGTTGAAACTGAAACTGGCTACCCTAACCTTTGAAGGGAAGAAAGCAGCCCTGACAACTGAGGAGAAAATTGAAGCAGAAGAGATAGCACTGGAAGAAAGAAGTTTAACCTTGGCCTCAGAGGAGAAAAAGACCCTACTGGCGCAAAAGAGGGACCAATGAAAACTGGACCTGGGAACAAAGGGGTTTCTGAGTCCAGTGAAGATGGTGGCAGCAGCAGTGAAGTTCCATGGAGAGGCAAATGTGCGCAGGGGAGCCGAAGACACGCCGAAGAGTAGCCCGTCTGCACCCGTCCGCGACAGGACGGGGCTAGGGGCTATGGACTCTGTCCCAGGTGGCTCAGATGCCATTAGGAAGCAATGCCTCAGGTATACAGCCAAAACTTTAAAAGATCTGCAGCCATTGCTTTTGGGGGGTTGTGCTCGTGATTCCTGGCCATGCCCAGAAGGTCCTTTTGCGTGCATCCATTGCCGATTCCAGGCCTCTTACATCACTAGTTCACTTGGGTGTAACAGAGGGAAACCACAGTACCAAATGGCCTAAAAAGTTTTCTCCTGAATATTCGCTCCCTACCTAAACATCACTGAATTCTGGGATCTTGTCACATCGGTAAAACCAGACATCTGTTTTTTAACGGAAACCTGTTAAAACCACATACGGTCCCTGCTATTACTTTAGGGGTCCCTACGGGATATAAGATCCTAAAGCTTGACCGTCCGCTTCAAGTTGGTGGCGGCATTGCCATAGTATATAAATAAGGACTGAAGATTTCCATCATTGATCAAAGAAGTTGTTCTCAGATGGAGATAATGATCTTTAAAATTAGTTTGACATCTAAAGCTCACTGGAAGGGAGCACTAGTCTATCGCCCACCCGGGCCTAGCACAGGCTTTACACTATCCCTGACCGAATTACTGGCTCCGCATTTTAAAGCCAGAGAAGACTTTATTCTTTTGGGGGATTTTAACATTCATATAGACACTCCCGATCATCCCGATACGCTGTCCCTGCTTTCTGATCTCTCTCTATTAGGGCTGGAAATACAGAATAGTGGCCCTACACACATAGGAGGCCACACTTTAGACTTAGTTATTTCTAATTGTCCTAAAGTACAGTGTCGACCTATGACTCAAGTAAGCTGGTCAGACCATTTTATGGTGGAATTTTCTATTCTTGGTTTGGACAAACCGAATCAAAGGTCCTTCCTCCCTTCTCTGTGGCGCAGACAATGGCACAAGGTGACATTGGACAAATTACAGAGGGTATGGAGAGAACCCACCATTCTGGCTGCAGATAATGTGGAGTCTGCTCTATCTAAGTTTAACACTGCCCTCTTAGAGGTGGTTGAACTGTTGGCCTCTATGAAACTACATAAACGGTACTCCACCTCCAAACAGGAGGTGTGGTATACTGAACAACTCAGATTGGAGAAACAGGGATGTAGAAAACTTGAAAACTTGAAAAAATTTGGAGGAAAACTCACAATGAGGAGAGAAGGATAAAGTACTCAGATGCCCTGTCCACCTATCACAAAAGCATCAGGTTGGCTAGGAGGAACTGTCTCATTTCACAGTTGGCAGAAGCGGGCAACTCATCCAAAGAACTCTATAGGATTCTTCAGACTTTTATGAAACCGGTAGCCTGTGAGAGCCCTGATGATTTCTCCCAATCTTTGTGTGATGAAAACAAAATAGAGATGATTTATGGAAAAATCACACAAGCTGTTAGACCTAAAAGTAACGTTACTAGTACCCCTTCATTGTCATCAATACATAATAATGGTACACTGACTGTGTTTCCGGAGGTCAGCCGATCTGACATTAGTTCCCTGATCAGCCATATTAAAACAGGGTCCCCTATGGATTTTCTACCTGCTAAAATGGTTCCTTCCTTAGGTAACTTGCTTTGGCCCATGATTCAGACAGTGATGAATCTCTCCCTCAAGGAAGGACAGGTACCCCAAGATTGGAAGAAAGCTGTAGTGAATCCCATTCGTAAGAACTCTGCCTTACCCTGGACAGACCTATCCAACCTCCGCCCCATTTCCCTTCTGTCTTATTTAAGCAAGATGACCGAGAAGCATGTGAATACCCATCTGTCTAATTTCATTGAGGCATCGGGGGTGTCTTGATTATACTCAATCTGGGTTTAGACCCAATTACAGCTCCGAATCAGCTCTCCTCTCTGTGACAGATACCATCAGGATGGCACAGGATAGAGGAGGCTCTATGATTCTGGTGCTGTTAGATCTGTCTGCTGCCTTTGACAAAGTATCACATGAAATTCTTCTCGGTCGTCTGCAGAAGGTGGGGATAGGAGGCTTGGCTCTGTCCTGGCTTGAGAGTTTTCTATCAGGCCGCTCACAAAGTGTCAGATTGTGCTCCCATCATTCCATCTTTAGGGAGCTCACCAAGGGGGTCCCACAAGGCTCATGTTTAAGCCCCACACTTTTCAATGTGTATGTGGCTTTAGCTGACTGTCAAACCTGTCCACGTCGTCCCTTACCTTGTCCGTGAATGAAGCCCTCTTGGATGACGCAGATGATTTCGCAGAGACGCAAGGGACCAACTTCCCAAACCGCT
This sequence comes from Lissotriton helveticus, assembly GCF_964261635.1. Lineage (NCBI taxonomy): Eukaryota > Metazoa > Chordata > Amphibia > Caudata > Salamandridae > Lissotriton > Lissotriton helveticus. The sequence goes on along the minus strand of NC_136064.1, from coordinate 44,064,353 downwards.
AACTAAATCTTACTGATTCTATTTATTTACAGCAAGGTTTAAACTAGGGATTAGGGAGGAGGGCCGGTACTGGACGTTGCGGTGTAGGGTTTTGTTCTTGCTGTCGACCTGCGAAGCAACAAGCACAAAGGACTTTAATAACCTAAGCAAACAGGGATTCTCCTAACTATCTTTAAAGTTTTTAACTATTCTATCTAGCTGTTCTTGAAACCAAAGTCATTCAGGGTTTTCGGATATTCTCCTACCTGCGATCAGCGTAGTGTTGGCTTTCGTCCAGTATTTCTTTGGGTAGTTGCGATAAGGAAGTCGTCAGACGTCCTCTTAGGATAGGCAGTCAGCTTGTAATGTCAGGTGGTTGTTGTTTAGCTAAGAAATAAAAGGAAGGATTACTTTTGATCTTTAAAAGTGTTTTCGCAACTTCTCACACTAGTACCTATCACTTACTTGTATATTACTTCTAGATTCTTTGTCCTGGGGGTTCTTGTCTTTTCTTGTGACTGATAAAAGATAACACAGACCTAACAATACAATAACCTAGACGTCTTTCTTCACATATCTTTCATTTAGGATCAAAAGCTATATTCACTCTTAGTCTAGAAATCAAGATTATTCACAGCACACAAACACTTTCACGGTAACCAAAAGATCTGAAATACAATATTCAACATTAATCAAGAGTGTCCAAAGTCTCTTCCTTGCATCCTTTCTGCAAGTCTTTTAGAGTTCCCAAAAATTATTGTCGACCTTTCTTGCGAAGGGCGCCTTTAAATATTCAAAAGTACTTAGCTTTCCAACTTTAGTCTTTCAGGATTCTTATTCCGGTGTGCAGGGAAGAACCACCTTGAAGATGAGCAGCAGTGAAGTCCTGACGAAGCCGGAATGCCATCAGGTGAGTTCTCAGCAGAGCTGCCACTAGACGCGACCTTCGCCGGAAGAAAACCGAAGGCAAAGCGCCTTCCAGAAGGCGGGGTGCGGTTTAAATACCGAACCGCACCCAGCCGCTCCCTGCTACGCACAGGAACGTGCGTGAAGACGGAGATTTCATTTCTCCTTGGATGCGCACCAAAAAGGTGCGTGTGAGGGATGCGGGGAGAGAAAGACAAGACCTTCAAGCACAAGGTCACAATTTAAAACTAGCGCAATTGTCCAAAACCCCTGAAATAAAAGGTACACTATGAAATCAGGCTACAAGACCAAAGTAATACTCATATTAAAAGAACCGTTGAAGGCATGGTTGGACATAATACAAGTAAAAAGGCTTGAAGCATAAAAAGTATCATACACCCTACCACACTGACTAAGAAGCGTGCGGGGTGCACGGGACAGGGGTGGGTTTTAATGAGGGGAATACTACATGTGTCTAGAGGGCATGTGTAGTAAAATGAGTCTGAATAGTCATGAGTAAAGTCATGAGCAGCGTGATTCATGACAGTACTCCCTCCTCAAGATCCCCCCAAGAACCGTGGTAATGGGCTTCGGTTTATCAGGATATCTCAAATGAAAAGACCGGACCATTCTGGGAGCATTTTTGAGATGTTCTAAGGGTTCCCACGATCTTTCCTCAGGGCCATAGCCTTTCCAATCTATGAGGTAAAACAGCCTTCCCCTAACTCTTTTTGAATCAAGGATTGACTTAACTTCAAACTCAGGATGACCCTCAATAATGATGGAAGCTGGAGATCTAGGAGTACGAGTTTGAGAATGGAATGGCTTAACCAGAGAGACATGGAAGACAGGGTGTATCAAATACTTGCGAGGAAGAATTAACCTTACACAAACTGGGTTAATCACTTTTTCAATAGGAAAGGGTCCAATAAACTTTGGATTAAATTTCCTGTTTCCTTTCAACTTCAGATTCTTTGTACTCAACCATACCTTATCTCCAGTTTCATATTGAGGTTGCTCAGTTCGATGTTTATCCTTGGCCTCTTTTTGAGATTCCTTAGCTTTCGCCAAGTTGAATTTAGCCTCTTCCTGAATGGAGAACACCTTAGAAACATAGTCAGAAACTGCAGGTACAGACTCATTGTTGCTAGAACCTTTAGGGATACTTTTTGGATGAAACCCGAAATTACAAAAGAATGGAGACATCTTTATGGAAGAATGTTCAGAGTTATTGTAGGCAAATTCTAAGGGACTTAAAAGATCAGACCATTCTTCGGAAACATTAGGTAACATACAACGAAGATATTGTTCAATAGTTTGATTGGTTCGTTCAGTTAAACCATCTGTTTGGGGATGGTAACTAGAAGATAAACGAACCTCCATATGTAACAAAGCACTCAGATTTCGCCAAACTTTAGAAATAAATTGGGAACCGCGGTCTGAGATCACCACCGAGGGAATTCCATGTAGTCTTATCACATGGGTCATGATTAACTGAGCGAGTTCCAAGGCTGTAGGAAGCTTTTTTAATGGAATAAAATGGGCCATTCGTGTGAACTGATCTACTACTGTCAAAATAGTATTGAATCCCTTCTTGGTTTCAGGTAGTTCGACAATAAAATCCAACGATATGGTATGCCAGGGTTGAGGTGGAATTGGTAGTGGCATTAACAATCCACTAGGGGCTTGATGAGAAGTCTTGTGCTGAATACAAATACTGCAAGTTTCTACAAATTGTTGAATGTCTTTAGACATTGAAGGCCACCAAAAGCTCCTTTTAATTAGGTCCATGGTTTTCAAAATGCTAGGGTGAGCCGACAACATTGTATCATGATGAAGATGAATTATGGACTTTCGAATCCTTTCATTAGGAACAAAAATTAAATCATGGACCATCATCAAACTGTCTTTCTCTTGAAGAAAAGGATGATCTTTCTTCCATTGTTCAGAATCCTTTTCTCTTAAAGCTTCCTTGATGTCATTAATAATGTCACACACAGATAAACTCCCCTGAAAACAAGAAGTAGGGATTACGGGATGAATTTTTTCAGGTTGATCTGGGCCCTTGTCACCAATTCTAGATAAAGCATCCGCTTTTAGGTTCTCTTTTCCAGGACGATAAGTAATTACGAAATTGTAATCATTGAAGAACATAGACCAACGTAATTGCCTAGCAGATAAAGCTTTTACCGATCTTAAAGCTTGAAGATTCCTGTGGTCTGTGTAAATAGTTACCGGATGACGAGCCCCTAACAGGTAGTGACGCCATTCTTCAAACACAGCTTTTATTGCCAATAACTCCTTATCGGCAATTGCATAGTTTTGTTCAGCTTCTGACAATTTTCTTGAATAGTAAGCAATAGGATGCATTTGGCCGGTATCAGAATTTCGTTGTGAAAGGATTCCGCCCAAGGCAAATTGAGATGCATCTGCTTCTACTATAAAGGGTTGACTGGGGTCTGGATGACATAAAATTGGGGCCATAGTAAACCTCTTTTTTAACTTCTGGAAAGCTTCATCAGCAGCCGGAGACCATAAAAATTTCGCCCCTTTTCTCAATAACTTGGTAATGGGTGTAATAATTTGAGAAAAGTCTTGAATAAATCTGCGATAGAAATTCGCAAATCCAAGGAAACTTTGAATTTGTTTCACAGAAGTGGGGCTAGGCCAGGTTGTTACAGCTTCTACCTTTTTTGGGTCCATTTCGATTCCATCTGGACTGATAATATAGCCCAGAAAGTCCACCTTAGAGACATGAAACAGACTTTTTTCCAATTTCACAAAGAGAGAGTTTAAAAGTAGTTTTTGAAGAATGGCGCGCACCTGTTGAACATGTTCTTCTTCAGAATTAGAATAGATGAGGATATCATCTATATAAACTACACAACAGATGTCAATGAACTCATGTAAAACTTCATTTATAAAAAACTGGAAGGCGGCAGGAGCATTACATAGACCAAATGGCATCACTTGGTATTCAAAGAGACCAAACTTTGTACGGAATGCTGTCTTCCATTCGTCTCCTTTTCTTACCCTGACTGAATGATAAGCTCCTCGCAAGTCCAGTTTAGTATAAATCTTAGCCTTCTTAATTTGGTCCAAAAGTGTTGGAATTAAAGGTAGGGGGTACCTATTCTTAATGGTAACATTGTTTAAAGCTCTATAATCGATGCACGTGCGCAGCTCCCCTCCCTTCTTTGGAATGAAAAAAAGAGCTGATGAAACTGGGGATTTAGAGTGTCTAATGAATCCGTTGGCAAGGTATTCATCTAAGTATTCTCTCAGATGAACATTTTCAGTCTCAGTAAGGGCATATATCCTGCTGCAGGGTAAGGTTGCTCCAGGCAATAAATCAATCCTGCAGTCAAAATCTCTATGTGGCGGGAGGGTGTTAGCTTTCTTTTTGTCAAACACGTCAGATAAATCATTATAGACAGAAGGAACCCCATCCAAAATTAGAATATTAGGTGACTCTATCCCAAAGTCAAAACCTTGAATCATTTCCTTGGATCTCTTAAGAAGGAAACAATGGTCTGTACAAGTAGAAGATCTGAAAGTTATCGTCTTGGTTACCCAATCTATGAGTGGGTTGTGTTTTACCAACCAAGGGATTCCTAGTATCATTTTAAATTGGGGAGCGTCAATAATGTCCAATTGAATCTTCTCTCTATGTATGGGAGAACAATCCATTTCCAATATCTCCGTCTGTCTATTTACTGGGCCGGAAGTCAGTTCCTTGCCATCTACAGCCCTAACGGTTTCAGGGTGGTCCTTAAATAAAGACTGAAAACCTAACTGGAGGAAGAAATGAGAATCAATAAAATTTCCGGTTGCTCCTGAATCAATTATGGCTTCTACTTTTCTAGTGGGAGAGTCAGGGAGCAACCCTCGAAGTTCTACCAGAATGGAGAAGTGTCTACAACCTATGGGAGGGAGAGTTGAGGCCAAACTAGAGAATAAACTCGATAAACTGACCTCTGCTTTTACCGAGTTCTCTAGTTTTCCGTCTTTTCTTGTGTGGTTGCTAAATCAGATGATTTGGTCTTGAACTTATTTGGTCGTGTGGGGCATTCCTTTACAAAGTGTCCTGTCTTCCCACAATACAGGCACTGATTTAAACGCCGTCTCTTTTCTTTTTCCTCCTTTGATAAAGGACCACGGATAGAACCTATTTGCATTGGTTCTACTGAATCAGATTTTGAGCTCATTTCACGGTTAGAAACTGATCTTTCTTTGAGGAAAACTAACTTATGCTCAGGCCTCCCTCTTTCTCCCTTTCTCTCAGAAATACGATGGTTCAACTTAACCACTAGATCAATGAAATCACTTATATCTTCGGGAGGTTCTAAAATCTGCGTTACCATATCCTTTAACTCGTCTTTCAATCCTCTGTAGAAGATTGAGACTCTCTTGTCGTAAGGCCATCCTGCTTCCAAAACCAAACGGTTAAAGGTTGAAATATAATGTAATAAATCCGATGATCCTTGTTTTAAACCTAAAAGCTCATTGTCAGCTGACTGAACAAAAAGATGTTTTGCAAACATCTTTTTCAAAGCTCTTTCGAAGTCTTTAAAGTTGTACAAAATCCGATCATCGTTTTCCACTAAAGGAACTGACCAAAGAGCAGCGTCTCCACCCATGTAGGATAACATAAACGCTACTCTGGAGGAGTCATCAGGAAAGGCTGAGGTTTTTGCAATAAAGTGTAAATGACATTGTTGTAGGAATACAGAGAATTTGTTACAATCCCCATAAAATCTCTCTGGTGGGGCTAAAGGGGTTGGAACCGGAGTTACAACTTGAATTTGTGTTTGAGGACCTGAACTGGAGGACGGACCCATGAAAGTGGCTGGTTTCAGAACTGACTTCTGTTGAACAGAGTCTTGAAGAGAGGACAAGTCTCTGCGTAAAGCAGCATTATCTTGTCTAATTACATCTAACACTGCGGCTAACTCCTGCAGGGTAACTTGATCCATTGCGTCTGGGCGAAATTATCAACGTAGGCTTTGCCTTCTGTCAAACCTGTCCACGTCGTCCCTTACCTTGTCCGTGAATGAAGCCCTCTTGGATGACGCAGATGATTTCGCAGAGACGCAAGGGACCAACTTCCCAAACCGCTAACTAAATCTTACTGATTCTATTTATTTACAGCAAGGTTTAAACTAGGGATTAGGGAGGAGGGCCGGTACTGGACGTTGCGGTGTAGGGTTTTGTTCTTGCTGTCGACCTGCGAAGCAACAAGCACAAAGGACTTTAATAACCTAAGCAAACAGGGATTCTCCTAACTATCTTTAAAGTTTTTAACTATTCTATCTAGCTGTTCTTGAAACCAAAGTCATTCAGGGTTTTCGGATATTCTCCTACCTGCGATCAGCGTAGTGTTGGCTTTCGTCCAGTATTTCTTTGGGTAGTTGCGATAAGGAAGTCGTCAGACGTCCTCTTAGGATAGGCAGTCAGCTTGTAATGTCAGGTGGTTGTTGTTTAGCTAAGAAATAAAAGGAAGGATTACTTTTGATCTTTAAAAGTGTTTTCGCAACTTCTCACACTAGTACCTATCACTTACTTGTATATTACTTCTAGATTCTTTGTCCTGGGGGTTCTTGTCTTTTCTTGTGACTGATAAAAGATAACACAGACCTAACAATACAATAACCTAGACGTCTTTCTTCACATATCTTTCATTTAGGATCAAAAGCTATATTCACTCTTAGTCTAGAAATCAAGATTATTCACAGCACACAAACACTTTCACGGTAACCAAAAGATCTGAAATACAATATTCAACATTAATCAAGAGTGTCCAAAGTCTCTTCCTTGCATCCTTTCTGCAAGTCTTTTAGAGTTCCCAAAAATTATTGTCGACCTTTCTTGCGAAGGGCGCCTTTAAATATTCAAAAGTACTTAGCTTTCCAACTTTAGTCTTTCAGGATTCTTATTCCGGTGTGCAGGGAAGAACCACCTTGAAGATGAGCAGCAGTGAAGTCCTGACGAAGCCGGAATGCCATCAGGTGAGTTCTCAGCAGAGCTGCCACTAGACGCGACCTTCGCCGGAAGAAAACCGAAGGCAAAGCGCCTTCCAGAAGGCGGGGTGCGGTTTAAATACCGAACCGCACCCAGCCGCTCCCTGCTACGCACAGGAACGTGCGTGAAGACGGAGATTTCATTTCTCCTTGGATGCGCACCAAAAAGGTGCGTGTGAGGGATGCGGGGAGAGAAAGACAAGACCTTCAAGCACAAGGTCACAATTTAAAACTAGCGCAATTGTCCAAAACCCCTGAAATAAAAGGTACACTATGAAATCAGGCTACAAGACCAAAGTAATACTCATATTAAAAGAACCGTTGAAGGCATGGTTGGACATAATACAAGTAAAAAGGCTTGAAGCATAAAAAGTATCATACACCCTACCACACTGACTAAGAAGCGTGCGGGGTGCACGGGACAGGGGTGGGTTTTAATGAGGGGAATACTACATGTGTCTAGAGGGCATGTGTAGTAAAATGAGTCTGAATAGTCATGAGTAAAGTCATGAGCAGCGTGATTCATGACACTGACATTGTGAGAGCATATGGGTTCACTCCAGTGTCGTATGCTGACGACACCCAGCTTTTGTTTCCATTCCAGACCCTCACTCCTGCAATTAAACATTCCTTTGCCGAAGGTATGAGAGCGGTGTCTGACTGGATGGCCTCCAATTGCCTACAATGTAATGTGGGCAAAACCGAGGTCATGCTTTTTGGGGAAGCCCCCCTCCTATGGTCACCGGAATGGTGGCCATTGGAGTTAGGACCTGTTCCATGTCCTAGGCAGACAGTGAAGAATTTAGGCATGCGGCTGGACCAGGCACTATTGTTAAAAGAACACGCGAATCAGGTGACTGGGTCCTGTTTTCGGGTCATCGGACTCCTGAGACGCGTGTTTCCTTTTCTGCCTGACAGTTACAGAAAGACTCTTGTCCAGGCCCCCAGGCCCTTGTAATCAGCCGGTTGGACTATTGTAATGGCCTTCTTATATCTGCCAATGAAGATCAGCTTGGCAGACTGCAAGTGGCTCAAAATACTGCGGCAAGACTGGTCCTCAATGCCCCGCCTAGATCACCCTCACGTCCCCTACTGAAGAAACTTCACTGGCTGCCCATTCGCCAGTGGGTTAAGTTTAAAATCTGTTGTGTTATACATAAAAACCTTTTTGGCTCGGGTCCTAAATATTTGGCTGAAAAATGTAATATCTATAAGCCTGGACGTCTCCTGCGGTCTAGTAATCAACTGCTGCTTCAGATTCCCCTAATCAGGAAGGCAAGACAAGGTGGTTGGGCACTCTCATACAAGGGCCCCGCCCTCTGGACCACACTCCCGTTTACTATGAGGCAAAATACCAACTACCTGGCCTTCAGAAAATTACTGAAAACTCATTTATTTATGACAGCTTAACTCCTTTGTGCACCTTCTGACTCAGTTTTTAGGCATCTATGGTGAACCAAGCGCGGAGATACCCCTTCGGGGGTCGAGTCCGGCACAATATAAGCATACAAATAAATAAATAAATAAATATCCATAAAAACCTAATGCCTAGCTATATGGTGGGTGATGACGTTGATAAGTGGTTTGCAGCATATGAGATGGTCCTGTGTATACATCGAGTCCCAGATGAGGACTGGAGGTTAGTTTTGGGAAGCATGTGCAAATTGTTTAGAGAGATACCTTATTGGCCCTAGTGTTCGTTCACCAGATGAGATATACATGAAAGTAGCTGTGTTTGATCTGACCCCTTAAAAGTATCACCTGAGGTTCAGAAGCAGCCACATCAGCCATGGGTTGATCATGTGAATTTATCAAGTAAGGCTCTAGATGATTGGGTGAAGGGCAGCAAAGTAAATTATTATGATGAGCGTTATAATCCGATGATGAAGGAGCTCATACTGAGTCATTGTTTTCCAGAGTTGTGCTAGCACCTAAGTGACTCCAAGTTCACTGTACCCAGAGAGCTTAGGAAAGAATCTGACCTCTGGATCAGCACCATATTGTCAAGTTCTTCACTTCATGCCACCCCCAAACCAATGGTTTTCATAGGGAAACATCCTTTACAATGAAACTTTTACAATGCAGTGCTTTTACAACGCAGGTTTTACAACAAAAACCAGTCTCAGATACATTGCTTCTGAAAAGAGTTCACTAATAACCAGGAGGCTAGCCAAGAAGTGATGAAGTAGTGGTATAACCAGAAGGCACTCTGACAGAAGACCAACCAGGCCACAAATTGTGGATCATGGAGCCCATGCAACCCTGAGCCTTAATTGACCAGTGAACATGGCTCGACTACATTAAGGAGAAAACGATTGAGGTCACCTACTTGGTTAACCCCAGGACATCCAGGAACCCCGTAAGGGTACTGCATGTGAACTGCCTCAACCAATAGTATGAGAGGGCTGAGTTAACCATACTCATGGTGACAAATGGTGGTGAGGAGGAGGAGAGTTAGCCCCTCCCAAACCTACTGTCTTCCAAGAAGCAAGGGTCTGACATCAGAGCAACAGAGAGACTGTCACCAATTACAAGAAAAGTTCCTATCTATTTTCTCGATTAACCCAGGATTCCATGGCTGATGTACCCATGACACTGACACAGCGGACAGCAAGCCTTTCAAAAACAAGATTTTCAGACACAGGGACAGCAAGCCTGTCAAAAACAAAATTCACAGGCTATCTGACAAGGTTAAAGCCAGCATCAAAGAAGAGGCTTCTAAGAACCTTCAGTTGAGCCCTCCTGTAGTCCCTGGTCCCCACTGGGTGTCGATTCTTGAAATAAGGAGCCCAGGCAAGAGCAAGTATTGTCACAACCTTCTTTATTTTTCTTTATCCCTTTCTAACTGCCCGCACCTCCTCGGCGCTCTACCCTTCCGCTTCCTCCTTCCACCTCCTCTTATCTCGCCTGGTCCTAGTGCCTTATGCCTGAGCCAGGCAATGACAATATCACATCTCCCCCTTCTTATGGTTCAATGCTCATTCAGTTAAAGTTCCTCGATGAGTCAGGTAGGTCTCGAATGATTCACTGTGGCCTGCGTGGAAGGGGTACTTCTTTTGACCCTCTTGAGCTTGGAAGTGTCTCAGGCCTTTCTCAGCTCTCGACTTCTTGACTCGAGTCATCTGTGTCTCGTTCTGACTCTGCTGTGCGGGTATAGACTGCTGCATTGCACTTCTTGAAGTGTGACACATTTCGTGCGATTCTCTTGTTTTCAGAGGCAGCTGTGACCATCGTTCCTTTCCGACTCGTCACTTGTAGGGGCTGGTCGCTGTATCGACTGTCTGTTTTTACCTTCTGTTCTTTTCTGACCAGCACCCAGTCCCCTTCTTGGATATCAGATGTTGTAGCGTTGCAGCGTCCATCCGCATATTCTTTCATCTTCGCCTTTTTTTCTTTATCAACTTCTGTCAACATCATGTGGTCATGGGAATGGAGCTTGGTGCACACAGCGGCATCAGCGACAGGTATTCTGGTACTGTTCTTTCCAGCATCAGTGTGGCTGGGCATTTATTGGTGGTGCTGTGTGGCGTGGTTAAATATGCTCTCAACACCTCGTTGAAAGCAAGTTGGGTGTCTCGCCGGTCCAGTTATGCTTGTTGTATGGTCTTCTTTATTGTAGCCATGAACCGCTCTACCATCCATTGGCTTGAGGCCACATGGGAGTGATCTTCCTGTGTTTGAAGTTAAGGTGTCTGGCAAATTCCATGAATTGTCCATTTTGACTACCGTGGGGATTCCCCACGCGGCAAATGCTTTGTCCAGAATCGGTATGATGGTGGTGGCTCTTGTTGATGACACTTGTTGAGCGATGGGGAATATGGAATACTCATCCATGATAACAATGATGTATTTCCCGGACTTCAGTGGCCCAAAGAAGTCAATGTCCACTTGTTGCCATATGCTGTTTGGGAGGTCAGACATCTGGAGCGGAGCCCGCGGTTCTTCATGCCTACCAGTTAGCATTGAGGGCAATCTTGAAGCGTGACTTCTACCGTGCGATCAAGGGACGGAAACCAGACATGTTCGTTGCCACTATACATCGGTGTCCCTCGTGTGCCAAGTTGACAACTCCTTGACATAACTGTTGTGGGATGACAATTCATCTGTCTCTTAGGAGTAGTCCATTATCACGATTGTAAGATTGTCTTTTATGTGTCGTAGTTCCTGTGCAGTGACGCTTTTGTTAGGTGGCGTTTCCTCCAGGTGTCTCCATGATTTTGTGTGGATGTGATGAATGATGTTTTGGAGCGTGGCATCTTGTGCTGTGGCTTCTGTGATTGCTTCCAGCGGGACAGCTGGTGGTCTCGCCTGGTCAATGACAAAGTTGATATATTCTTCCACCAGCGAGTGCCTCATTCGTGTTGAGGCCTTAGGATGTCTTGATATATAGTCTGCTGGGTTTCCCGTTTTTCCTGGCTTATGGATGATCGTGTAGGTGTATTCTTGAAGACAAATGCCCCAGCGTTCGATTCGTGGTGGCATCTTCGCTCTGGGATTTCCAAATATGGTTATCAGGGATTGGTGGTCAGTGATCAGTGTGAAGTGTTTCCCATATATGAAAATGTGCAAATGCTCGTATGCCCATACGACTGCCAGGCTTTCCTTCTCCGGCTGGGAGTATGTTTTCTCAGTGTCCGTGAGGCTGCGGCTGGCAAATGCTACAATGTGTTGCTGATCCCCTTCATCTATGTATTGAACCAGGATGGCTCCAAATCCTACTGGGTTCGCGTTGACCGTGATCTCTGTTTTCTTGCAAGGGTCAAAGTATGCCAGGTTAATGGCAGAACTTACTGCAGTCTGAATTTTATTGAATGCTCGTTCACATTGGGTTGACCATTGGAATAGTTGTCCTTGTTTCGTGAGTTCCCGCAGGGGATAGCTGCTGGTGGCGTAATCTTTTATGTATCGGGCCCAATAGCTGGCCATGCCTAGGAAAGATCTATGTCACTAATATGATGCCAATGGCATCACTTTTTTGGGGTCAGGTCGCATTCCATCGCTGGAGAAGATGTGTCCATAGAATTTTAGCGTTGATTTGTGGAATTCACACTTGTCTCGATTAAGTGTAAGATTGGCGTTTAGGAGAGCGTGACACACTCAATCTAACGCTTTGTCATGTTTCTTGAGAGTGTCGCCGAATATCAGGATATCATTGCTGTAGTTGAATGCGTTGGGAATGTGAAGAATAACTCTCCTCACTTCCTCTTGGAATATTTCCGCAGCTGAAGAAATTCCAAAATTGAGGCGTTTGTACCTGAAGAGTCCTTGGTGTGTCGAGAACGTGGTAATGTAACAGGATTTTTCATGAAGCTCAAGCTGGTGACATCCTTTGTTTAGATCCAATTTTGAGAAGACGTTTGCCCCATTTAGGCGAGTGATCATGTCACTGATGTGCTGTCCCGGGTGTCTTTCACGTTCTATGGCTGTATTCGGGGCCCTCATGTCCACACACAGGTGTACCTTGTTTTCTGCTCCTCGCTTAGGTACAACCACTACTGGGGATACCCACGGTGTGGGTCCTGTTGATCTTTCAATAGTGTCAGCCATCAGCAAGTCTTGTAGCTTCTCATCCACGGTTTGTTGGAGGTGGAAAAGTACCTTCCGGTGATTTTGATGCTACGGGTGGTATCTGTTCATTTATGTGTAGTCGGACCTTGAAGTGAGCTAGTTTGCTAAGACCGGTGAACAGCTTTGGGAATTTGCTGACGACATTGACTTTGTATAGGATCTCCACTAGTTTTAAATGTTCAGCCGTGGGCAGGCTAAGGTGACAGTCAGCTGTTTCATGTCCACCTATGAAGTGAATCTGTGCATGAACTGTTCTGTCTTTGTATGTTAACCTCTTCGTCGCGGCGGTGCTGAAAAAAATGACATGTGGGCGGTTTGGACGGCCCCCGGCCATCCTCCGCAGATGCCCGCACTGTGACGTTGGATGGCCGGGGGCCATCCTACGCATCGAAGAGGTTAAAGACGTGGAAAACTGTCCCAGACATGGTATGGGCTCTTAGGACATCCATGCAAGAACACGTACAGCTGCTTTCTGTAGTTCAGGTTTTGGATTCATTTTCTTGTATTTTGTCACACATATGTAGTTGAGCGATGCTCCTGTGTCTAGGACAAATTTTGCTGGGTGATTTCCCATTTTGATGTGTAGTCTCTGGTATTTCTTCAGCCTTTCAGGGTCCCGTACCATGGAAAACCTATTCGTCACTTTCTTGAGATATGGAGGTGAGGGCTGAGGATTCCCTCGATGATGAGCATCAGGACTGGTGTGTCCGATGCGACCGTATACTGGATCTTTATGAGCTGGTCACCCTCCTGGTGTACCTGTCTCGCCTTTCGCGCACTGCTCTTGCCTGATGGCAAGGTTCCATGGTGTGTCTTGCTGGTGCAGAATCTCTGTGGGGTGCCTGGCACACCAGTTCGAAGTGATTCTCTTTTCCACAGCGGTGACAATGTTGTCCCATGGCTGGACATGGGCCCGTGTTAGGGTAGTCTTGTCCACAATGGTAGCAGTGCAATTGTTTCCTGTAGCTGCTATTCTTATTCTCGCTGCAAGTTTGGCTTGCTGGCTTCGGGGGCTTTTTGTAGTTTGACGAGCGCCGCGTGTCTGCTTGAGAGTGAAGTCGGAAGGCTTTTTCTCGTTTTTCTGTCTTCCCAGCTTCCATCTTTTTCGCATGGTCTTCGGCTTGGTCATTTATTCGTGTCAGCTCTTCGATGTCGTCAAGTGAGTAGTGTTTCTTTAGCAGGCGACAACAAAGTGACTCTCCCTCCCTCTATAATTCGTAGGCAAAGTGCATCTTCTATATTGAAGTTGTCAAATTCGCAGAAGCGAGATAATCGTTTGAGCCATGTGATGAAGTCCCCCATTGGCCCATCTTTTTCTTGTAATGCCAGATTGAAGGTGTACTGTTAGTAGTCCAGATTTCATTTGTGAAGAAATGTTCTGTTCAGTGCCTCTCTCATGTCTTGATAGGAGGTTGCAGCAGTTCTTTTATGAATTGTCCGACATCTTTGCCTATCAGATTGCGCAGGGCAATGAGTTTCTATTTGGGGTCAGTGACATGCGCCTCCCTCATGAAGTCTTCGAAGTCTTCTAGCCAGCTTTGTCATCTTGGACCCATGCCACTGCCAGCCGTGAGGGGAAGAGGTTCCGGAGGGCGTAGCAAGGATATGCCTAGCATTACTGGACCTGGTTGTTAGTTTTTCAATATGTCCGGTGCCACTGACATGCTGCTGTGTAGATGTGGATTGTTGACACTGTCTTGGGGTCAGCGGTTGCTGTAGGGCGTGCGGCGGAGGTGCCAGGGTGTGTGGAGCTTTAAAGGCATCAGGATCCGTGAGTGGCCGAGTTACAAACTCTTTTTTTTTTTGCCTGGTTTTAAGATGATTGCATTGGTATTTGCAGGGTTTGTGGCTGTTTGGCCTAACTCTAAAATGGCCGCAGAGTGGGACACATGTGCACGAGCATGTGGGCAGAGCCGGTACTGGAACTGTAGGCCGCAGGCAGGCAGACAGGGGCTTGCTCTGGGCGTGATGCGGCAGTATGCACTGAGTAGTAGTATCAGATTTTCGGACTTAATGCGACCTCTTCGCAGGTGCAGTTCCACTTGCAACCAGAGTTATATGCGCTCGGAGGGCGCTCACAGGCATCAGCTGGCAGGCACTGACTCACCGCTGCAGCGTGTGTCTCCAGACCGGGATCTGGTCCCAGCTTTGTCTCCAGTTGTCGTGTCTTGAAATAAGGAGCCCAGACAAGAGCAAGTATGGTCACAACCCATTTTATTTTTCTATATCCCTTTCTAAATGCAGACGCCTCCTCGGCGCTCCGCCCTTCCGCTTCCTCCCTCCACCTCCTCTCAACTCACTTGGTCCTAGCACCGTGCACCGGAGCCACGCAATGACAATATCATACTGGGCACCACCCAGAACGGAGGTTCTGTGCGGACTATAGGGGTCTAAATCCAGTCATCAAGACAGATGCTCACCAAATCACCACAGCTTCAAAAAACCTGAGGCCAAGGAGAGATAAGCATTCTCCATCCCGAAAGGCACTTTCAGTTTAAAGGGATGGCATTTGGGTTAAAGAATGCCCCTACCACCCTCTAGAGGTTGGTCAACCAGGTCCAAAATGGGCGGGAAAACTGCAGTGCAGCCTATGTGGATGACATTGCTGTCTTCACTCCACCTAGGATAGCCACCTGCACCAACTCAATTAAGGGCTTCTGGCCCTGCAATCGGCAGGCCTGACTATGAATGGCAGCAAATGCTAGATAGGACAGGGCTCTGAGGTGTACTAAGGACAGCAAGTTCTTGGGGGCCGTGTACAGATTCCCAAGATACAGACCATTGTGGCTTGGGAGTTTCAGAAGACCGAGACAGAAGTGACCATCTCCTCAGACAACACTGCATACTACAGGAGGTTTGTCAAGGGGTATGGCACCATTTTTGACCCTTTGACTGAGCTAACTTCCAAGAAGTAGGCAAAGATGATCTGGACAAAGGCATATCAGAAAATGTATAAAAGGGACATCTCAAAAGAACTCCTAATGTAGACAGATGTGTCAGAGCATAGGATAAGGGCTATCTTCACAGCTAAATGGTGAGATCCAGGACCAACCTGTAGCATTCATCAGCAGGTGTTTTTTTTCCAGGGAACTAAGGTGGGGTGCAATTGAGATGGAGGCATTTACAGTGAGCACTAGAGAAACTGAGACCCTACCTAGTTGGGACTCATTTATGGGTTTATGGGTTATGGGTTAAGACAGACCATAAACCAATCAGATGTTGGGTGCAAATGTGGCGTGAAATCCTAAACTGTTGAGGTGGTCCATCTCCCTATAGGGTATGGACTTCATGGTAGAACATCGCCCTGGGACTGACTATGCCAAAGCTTATTGTCTTTCCAGGTTTTTCCACCTTTGCGATGAAAACTACAATGGTGGTGTGTAGTTTTACCCACCTTCTGCTGGAGGGGAACTATCTTGGTAATTACCATCTTTTGCGCAATGTACCCCAGATCTTTGCCTTGCTGGCTGGAAGTTTGACTACCACTAACAGATATATTTAACGTACCTATAACCCTGGAGCACTGCGTATACCCAGGGCCTGGAAGTTACATGTCACAAGTGGACTGCAACACCACTGCCACTACTGTGACAGTTTAAATATACCTGCAGGCCTGCCACCAGTAGCCTGTCTGTGCAGGGTTGAACTGCAAATTTGACAAATTGAAATAAACCTTTTTTAAATATTAGTAAGTCACACCTAAGGAATCTTTTTTTACCACAAGGGCATAGTGCATGGATTTTTAAAGTAGGACATGTAAACACTGTATAGAAAACATGTCCTTACACTAAAAAAGCCCTAAAAGGTATTTTCACTTGTTCCATAGGCAAGTACTGGGAGATAATATTAAAATTAAATTAAGTTATCTCCACCTAGGAAACAGCTACAAAGTTCGTTTTTAACTTTTAAAAATAGGTATTCCAAGCCCAAGTCAGATTTGTAATAAATATTGTAGTTCAGGTACTTTTAGAAAGTTACCGGCCTAAAGTTCTGGAAACCCATTTGCATGAGATGAAACCATCATGCAATGCTTGAATAGCACTTTTGATGAGGTATGAACTTCTTTCCATAGTTGCGACAAGTTTCTTGGCTGTGGCAAATATTCTGTCCTTTGGCAGGCTGAACATCTGAGCTGTGCCCAGGAACTCAATTAACTTCAAATATGTCTACCCTGTTACAGGTAAATGTAGCTAACTCCTTGGTCTCCACTTTTCATTTGTCACTCTAGCCAGTCAGACACCAGGCACAGTTGGAGACGAGATGCCTCCAGAATCAGATTAGAGTGACCATAAGGGAAGGGTTGCACATTTTCCTGGCCACACCTCTGGGGTAGGTCCAGGAGCTCCTCTTTAGAGAAGGAAGGTTCTGCTACACTGGTTTTGGACAGAGAGGGACACTGTGGGATTTTTGCATTAGCGCAAAAAGGTCTGCAAATGTGGGTAGGGTTGAGCCTTGGAACTTTTCCCACATAGATAAGGGGGAAGCCACGAGTTACCCCAACCCACACACTGGTGCCAGGCATAAATGTGGCACCCACAGTAACCTCCTCAGAAAGCTTCCAGGACCTGTGAAAGAGCTGAAGAGGACTTGACCTGTTGTGTGTGACCTGCGAAGAGCCAAGAACCTTGAACCTACTCTTCCTCTTGTACCCAGGACAAAGAGTTGGACTCTATGTGTCATAGGGCTAACCTCCTGTTTGAGCTTCAAGGGCACACCAAGCTTCAATAGGCCTTTTTCCTGCATTCCTAGCTGACCAGTTCCAACTGGTTTGGCCTTGGACCCTTCTGCTGGCCTTGACTGAAGTGAGGCTTGACCCCCAACTGCTGTCGCAAGGTCCGGGACCCTTGTCTGGTGTAAAAGTGTACTCTTTCCAACAAATCCTGAAACCTGAGACTTAGAAACATTTTGTCAACATTTTACTCTGGGAAAGGGCAGGGGACTGGGACTACCCTGCCAAACTGATCCAGTTCAAGTTCAAGTTCATGCATTTATAAAGCGCACTACTCACCCAGAGGGTCTGAAGGCGCTGGAGGGAGGGGTTTACTGTTTATCGAATAGCCATGTTTTCAATTCTTTTCTGAAGGAGATGTGATTCTGAGTAAGGCGGAGGTGGGTGGGGAGTGAGTTCCAGGTCTTGGCAGCCAGGAAGGAGAAGGATCTGCCACCCATGGTGGTTTTTCGGATGCGCGGGACTGCGGCGAGGGCTTGATTGGATGATCTTAGTTGGCGGATGGCATTGTAGAAGGACAGTCGGGTGTTGAGGCATTCGGGTCCTAGCTTATAGAGGGCCGTGTGTGCGTGGGTAAGAAGGCGAAAGGTAATTCTTTTGTTGACGGGAAGCCAGTGGAGGTTTTTTAAGTGACCGGAGATGTGCTCTCGGCGCGGGATGTCTAATATGAGTCTCGCTGATGCGTTTTGGATGCGCTGGAGCTTTTTCTGCAATTTTGTTGTAATTCCGGCGTAGAGTGTGTTGCCATAGTCCAGTCGACTCGTGACCAGTGCATGGGTAACAGTCTTTCTTGTTTCGAGGGGGATCCAGCGGAAGATCTTTTTGAGAATGCGGAGGACGTTGAAGCAGGAGGACGATACGGCGTTGACTTGTCTGGACATTGAGAGGGAGGAGTCTAGAATGAAGCCAAGGTTACGTGCATGGTCTGTGGGTGTGGGCGTAGATCCCAAAGCGGAAGGCCACCAGGAGTCGTCCCAAGCTGAGGGGGAGGATCCTAGGATGAGCACCTCCGTTTTGTCAGAGTTGAGTTTTAAGCGGCTCTGTTTCATCCATTCGGCTACTGCTTTCATACCTTCGTGAAGGTTGTTTTTGGCGGTGTTGGGGTCTTTGGTGAGGGAAAGGATTAGCTGGGTGTCGTCGGCGTAGGAGATGATGTTGAGATTGTGTTGACGTGCGATGGAGGCGAGGGGACTCATGTAGACGTTGAAGAGGGTGGGACTGAGTGAGGAGCCTTGAGGTACACCGCAGATGACTTCGGTGGGCTCTGAGTAGAAAGGGGGGAGTCGGACTCTCTGGGTTCTCCCGGCTAGGAACGAGATGATCCAGTCCAAGGCTTTTCCTTGTATGCCGATGTTGTTGAGGCGTTGTATGAGGGTGTTGTGACAGACCGTGTCGAAGGCGGCGGAGAGGTCGAGTAGAATGAGGGCCACTGTTTCACCGTTGTCCAGGAGTGTTCGGATGTCGTCGGTCGCCGCAATGAGGGCGGTTTCGGTGCTGTGTTTGGCTCGAAAGCCGTTCTGTGAGGGGTCTAGGGAGTTGTTGGATTCGAGGAAGGCTGCGAGTTGGCTATTGACGGCTTTCTCGATGACTTTGGCCGGGAAAGGGAGGAGGGAAATGGGTCGGTAGTTTTTCAGTTCTGAGGGGTCAGCTGTTGGTTTTTTCAGAAGGGCGCTGAGTTCGGCGTGTTTCCATATTTCTGGAAAGGTGGCGGAGTTGAAGGAGCAGTTGATGACATCGCGGAGTTGGGGAGCGATGATGGAGTCAGCTTTGTTGAAGATGTAGTGGGGACAGGGGTCGGAAGGTGAGCCAGAGTGGATTGAGTTCATGAGGCGAATGGTGTCTTCAATGGTGATAGGGTTCCAGGAGTTGAGGTAGTTAGTTGGAGGGGTGGGATCTGAAGGGGGTGGGGTGAGTTGGTCATTGGGAGTAATCTTGAAGCTGTTGTGGATGTCGGCAATTTTGTTGTAGAAGAAGGAGGATAGCGCATCGCAGAGGTCTTGGGAGTTAGTGATGTCGTTGGATGCTGCGGGGGGGTTGGTGAATTCTTTGACGATGTTGAAGAGTTCCTTGCTGTTATGAGAATTGTTGTCGAGACGGTCCTTTAATGCTGATTTCATGGCGGATCGAATCAGTTGGTGGTGTTTGCGGGTTGCTGTCTGATTGATTGTCTGGTTGATCTGATAAGGTGCATTTGCGCTGGGCCAAAGATCCCCATATCTGCCATTATGTCCTACTCTGCAGTAGCAAATCAGGTTCAGAGAGACCTCACAGAGGAGGTATCCAGTCTTGTAAGGAAACAGGCTTGTTTCAGGTTCACTCCGATATTTTGCCTCATTTTGACTGCTAGGCACTGGTGAAACAACTCTGTAATGCCATATGCCCTGCTAATCAGGACTCTGTGCATGTGCTTTGACCATTAAAAGTACATGCTTTATTGGCTTATCCCTTGTAGGAAATTGGGCTGTTAGTGCAGAATGTGAGCCCTGTGCAAGTAATAGGTAGACAATTTCCCCTTACTGGGAACCAAACACCCCATTGTACCGCTTGACTGTCAGGATAGCGAGCAGAGCAGTCCAAGTCCTACACAGGGATAGTGGTGTGGGCTAGTGATCACCGTTCACTAGCACACAATAATAACACTCAAATAATTATTGTCCCATCTGGGCTTTTTCTTTAGGAAGAGGAAAAGTGCATTTATTACACACACTACTAAATACTACACATTAATTTACAAATACAGACATTAGACTGATTGAAAATACCTTAGATGGCATTATGATATCCCATTTGACCCTTAAAGTGCCATCATCTCTTAAGTCATAGCATCCCCCATCTGTACTAGACGGTATGCACCTGTTACAACGCATTCGTTACTCCGCACTACCATTACAACGCGACTTTTATAACGCATACCATTACAACGCATTGCGCTGGGGGGCGCTATAGGATAGGGAATGGTATAATTTACTATCCAACACCTTCCCTAGGGTCCATGGGGACTGGAGTTAGAATAGTAAATTATACTTACCACTATCCAGCACCCCAAAGCGCTATGCGTTGTAATGGTATGCGTTGTTATGGTCGCGTTGTAATGGTAGGTAGTTGTAACGGTATGCGGAGTAACGTCATACATCCGTACTAGACAGCATATCACTATGTAAGTGGGTATCACTTTCAAGAAAATAAGTCCATTGGCTTTATGAAGGGTTCACCATATTAAAAGACCAACAAACCTCATGTTAACTAACACCATCATTTCATGTAATCAATCATAACCATTTGTAAATGAAATAATCATTGTTAATAAAGCACTTCAGTATTACTTAACAATCATTGTCAACAATAAATGGTTAATAAAGCATTGAAATCAAGCATAGCATGCGTCAGTGTCTTTTTTATAGATATTCAGGCCACAGAAAAAGCAGCCATAGAACCAGTCCTGGAGGGTGCTGCACTCCCAGAAGTAGAGCAAAAGTTCCAGCATGGAAAGTGCTTTGAAAATCATGGTGAAAATCATGAGGGTCCTTAATTTTAGGACCCTGCAAATGTAGGGTTAGTTTTGTAAATGTATTAGGGGGCTGCTGTGCCTCCTGCAGCCTCCCACAACTTTGTTGGTGGTGCTTTGCATTGCTTTCCTCTTTTTCCTTTCTCTTCTTTTTTTGAGGAGGCGGTGCCTGGTCCCACACGGGAAACTTCATGGTCTCATTTGATAGGTGCAGCTTGAGGAGCCCACCTCCGGCTACCCTGGCTGGCTCGCCACCCGGTCAGCACTCTCCTTCTGCCAGTGCGGGAGCCAGCAGTTCTCTTCTACCCTGCTCCTGCAGGCAGTTTCTA
Organism: Lissotriton helveticus; assembly: GCF_964261635.1. Lineage (NCBI taxonomy): Eukaryota > Metazoa > Chordata > Amphibia > Caudata > Salamandridae > Lissotriton > Lissotriton helveticus. The sequence goes on along the minus strand of NC_136064.1, from coordinate 44,043,317 downwards.
TCTTCTCTAAGGTGGCCGCCCCTCTCCCCCTAGAAATATGTACTGGGAGCGGGATTGATTCACAAAAATTGGGGGAGCGAGCGGCACTCCCCCTTAATTCTTGGTTGCGTTGGGAACGGAGATGGGGTCCAGTATCTCACTTCTTCTCAGGGGGGCATGACGGTGCTCCCCCTCAGCTGCTGACGTCAGGGGTCCGGAGTTGAGGTCCCGGGCTGCTTTTCTCTTTGTTGGGGTGAAACGACAGAGCTCCTCCTGTCCACTTGCATTGGCCACCGGGGATATGGTGGTCCGCGGGGCAGGAATGAGCCTGGGGACGAGTCCCATGTACAGCTCCTCTCAGGTTCAAAATAAAAGAATACACATTACAACAACCTCCGGGCCCTGGGCCACTCAGGGGGGTAATTTTCAGGTAGGGGGCAGGCCCCTCACACTTGTTCATTCACAAAGGAAGTCAGAAGTCCCCAACCTTGAAAACGCCATAATTCAGGCCCTGTGGGACTGACTTGGATACTCCTGAGCTCATTTTACTCGTGGTGGTGAAGCCTAGCCACCAGGGGCAGTTCCAGCTGGCCTACAGCCTCCAGGATGGTGAACTTTGCAGGGAGCTGGTTCAACTGGCTCCCTGTGCCATATATCCTCCTGACTCCTGATCTTTGTCGCTGGGCACAGAATTCAATATCTTTTCCAACTTTTCCTCATAAAGTGTAAGGGGGGCAGCCTCACTGGCCTTTGGAGAGACCCAATGGTCCTGGGGTCAGCTGGAGCAGAGTCCTTGATCCTTTTGGGCATCACAGTGTTTCTCCATACCCCACGGTCCTTACGCCAATGGCTGCTGCCGCCAAAACAGCTCCAGTGAAAAAGCACAAAACAGCCCTCTCTCTCCCTTGTGCAAATGTTTTTAAATGGTGGTGGAAGGTTCTGAAAGCCAGGCATCCCTGTCCAATCCTAGGCATCCACATCACCTCTCCACCCCTGTCACAACCCTCCTGCTCATCATGCTGGGACAGTCCACAATGGTGCTGTCCAGAAGTCACAGTCTATAGCTGCTTTGGAGCCTCAGCTCCATCCCTCACTCACATCACTGCAAGTGACTTTACAACTAAAACATCGAAAGGGAGGCCCCTCCTGTTTTAGCTCTAGTTGCCTGGGCTTCCTCCTTTGTTTAGTGGGCCTGGGTTGTCCCAAACCCTGGTACTGTGTGACAGCTACTTAACAGGTGCAGATTTGTCTTCACCACCCCTTCCTCCTTAGGAGATAAGGGAAGCACTCTTAATTACTCCTTTTCTTTGGGGAGGCTTTGTTCCCTATGCTGGAAAGAAATATGAAACTTCTGGATAACCCATAAAGTGATCTTGAGACCCACGTATATGAACTGTGCGCACACTTTCCACCTCAGTTTCATACCTCACAGGACTTTGCAGGCCTAAGGGAAGCAAAACTGCCCTCTAAGGCAGATGTCCCCCTCTATGTATAATAAAGTGTCACTTACGACAAAAAAATAAATCATACTGATTTCACCAATAAGTGCCTAATAGTATTATAAGGCCTAATCCAAATCAATCTGTAATCCTGCAAAGTCCCCTCCATACCAGGCTACCTGTGCGCAGTTACCAGGCTGCGCACAGCTGTAGTCTCACACACACATGCTCACGTGGAATCAGTCAAGTGCCCCTTACCCTAGCTGTATTGCAGCTCCCTCATCTTAAAAGGTGTACACTGGTGGTAAACACCCACAGTCCATTTGCCATATGATTACTATGGGTGAGGAATATGTAGTGAGACTCACCCACAGTAACAAGCCCAAAACCGGCTGATCAAAAAGGCAAAAGTCTGGGTATACTAAAGGGACAGAACCCATTATGCAAAATACCCAATTGACATATCTTAACTTTCTTGTAAGACCCTAGCATATGGTATCAGAGTAATTATTGTCATAATGCTGGAGTACTTTACTCCTCCCATGGCAAGGGTACTCTGCCTGATATATTTAGAGATGTCCGCGGCCCCTGTGGGCATAGCTTGAATTTCCAGGATTTGTCCTGGAAATGGATTGCATACAACTATTTTTTTATTCTCCCCAAAAAAATCGCAAGTGGAAATTCTGTTTTGAAAATAAAAAGAAAAATGATCCCCTCGCTATGGTAGAATTCTCCCACGAAGTGGTGGTCATTTAAAAGTTTTCACTGCCCCTCACCACCACGGTTTTCCTGGCAGTGACGGACAGTGAAAACTGGCCATTTTTTAAGCCCACTTTAAATCAGGCAGGGAGACACATGGCAACACTTCTGATGGCCTTTACTCCGTCAGCCTTGTGGAGGTGTATGTAAGTGGCGGTGAAGGAGAAGAGTCTGCTGTCTACACACTGAAGTTCTACCAGACTCTAAATGAAGTGGGTAGGCCTACAAGCTGCATGAAAGGGTACTCAGTCACCGTTGTGATGGAGTACCCTTTCTGCCAATATTTAAATCAGTCCCTGAGTTTGAAGCTGAATCTTTCAACTGGGTGGAACGTGGTTTCTGTATCCGACCCGTGCTCCATCACGGTCAGCCTACATTTGTGCCTAGGCAGTGAATAAGTGCAACCAGATGACCCTGGTTGGTGTTTAATGCTTTTTATTATATTTTTCACATTAAACATTCAAAAATCATAACTCCGGTTCTACTTATTAGTATTTAGTTGTTTTGGTGTCAATGTATGTATTGACATTAACTCTGTTTTTCTAAATTATTTGGAATTTGCTTGTGTTTTGCTTTGACTTTATTACTGTTTGAGTATTGCATAAATGCTTTATAATTTGCATCTAAGTTAAGCCTGCCTGCTCTGTGCCATAGCTACCAGGGGTTGAGCGCAGGTTAATTTAGTGACTTTAGCAGTTCACCCTTAGAAGGACTTTGATAATTATGTGACTGCAGGTCGCATACCTCTTAGCTAATATTCCAATTTCTTACATCAATCATGCTCTAGCAATTTACATACCTATATCAGCAATTATACACAGCATATGTTGTCCTCTGTTTTCCATTTCTAGGATCTAGGCCAACATCTAATAGATTTTAATTTTTAAAGCTTTAAGGCAAACAATGGCAAGAAAGTACAAAGTCCCATTTAACATCAATGTTTGCACTGCAGTTGATGGAAAGACTGCTTAGCTGGTCACACTGATAAAAATCTTACCATAACTTCTCCAGTAAGATATTGTAGCCATTGAAGGTCCTCCAAAGTCAAAATGTTGAGCTAAATTTACCATAATAGCTGTCAGTTTTGGCTTCAATTGACACAATGTTGGATTCTATATTGACTGTGATTGCTTCACCAGTGGAGTGGCTTTGGCGCCTTCTCCAAGTACCAAAGGTTACCTTGGACAACCCTTCAACATGGCACGAGAGTAGGACAGATACTTCTTTTAGTGGGTCTGCAGCAGTCTCAAGCTGCACCTGGAAAATCTCTCAGATGGATAAACTTGTATCTTAGCGGAGATTGCATCTTTTTGTGGAAATCTAGGCATCTTGTCCCCAAGGTATAGAGGTTGATAAATGCCCCACTTGAGGTTGGTATTGTAAAACTTTTTACTAGGCTTTCTCACAACTTTCAGGCTTCCCAGACATTCTTCTGGGGTCTAGATCTCTTGCCTGCCCATGTCCCTGTAGAGTCCAGTGACGTACATCCCAAACTGGATAGCTAACTCTCCCACAAAGGCAGGAGCACTTCTTCTGCCTTTCTCTCTCTTTGGTAACAGAAAGTCAGCCAACTGACCTTTGGTAACCACTTCTAGTCTCCTGGTATAAATCAACATCTTTTCGAACATTGTTTTGGAAATATATCAGAAGGGGGCTGGGCTTTTTTCCACAAAAAATAAAAATGATTACACACAGAAATAAGGAAACACATGTGTGACCATGCACACACACACAAACACACGGACTCACATACACATATTCATTGAAAACACATTTTAAAAAGTGAGCTATGTTTGAGACTCAAACACTAAATATCAATGAACTCTACCAATTATACTCAGGAAAATACATAACACATGATAGAACTCATGGTCAACCCCCAGGTGGTTATCAATGAAAATTTCTGGAAAATAACTTTCTTCACCACTCTCCGTCAGGGTTTAGGGCTCTCATAACACTGAAACTGCTCTATTACAACAACTGGGATCTGCCTCCTGTTGGATCAAGGCATACCTGCCTTTCATATCCTCCTTGATCTTTCCACTGCCATGGTACTCTACACACATTTGTTATACGTCTTGAAACGCTCAACTGAATTAGATCCTTTCTTTCTAAGAGTTCTCAATTCATCTACCTTTCCCCATTCTTCTCTATCCCCTTGCATGTGCCTTGCGTACTTCTACTTGGCTTATGCCTTTCAAACTCTTTTGAATGTGTACATACTCCATCTTGCTAATATCATCAGATCTTAGGGATTCAATACGATTTGCTACACTTGTGATACCCAACTGATTATTTCCATCTCAGATCAAATCATGGGCACTCAAATTAGCTAATATGCCTGCATGCTCCTGTTAGACTTGGCATCATTGACTTGAGTCTCCCTTCGTCTTTTTGCTGTTGCCTCATCTGTTTTTGTTGGTTCAGTGCCAAAGTGCAAGTGCTCCCTATTGTAAAGTGATGTAATGGATTAGTCATTCCATGATTGGTTATTTGATTTACTTGTCAGACCCTAGTAAGTGCACCATGTGTGCCTAGGGCCTGTAAATTAAATACTGCTGGTGGGCTTGCAGCACTGATTGTGCCACCCACAGAAGCAGCTTGTAAAATGTGGCTCAGGCCGGCCATTGCAGAGCCTTTGGGAAGTCTGGGACTGCCATGTCGAATTGGCAAGTCCACACACTTGCCAGTTCCCTTTTCTGCATGTTAGTCACCCCTAAGGTAGGCCCAAGGTACCCCTGTGGGCAGGGTGCATTGTTTGTGAAAGGTAGGACATGCTCTGATGTGTGTAGTATGTCCAGATAGTAAATTACTGCCAATTTCGTTTTTCACTATTGCATGGCTATCTGTTCCCATAGGCCAGAATGGACAGTTAGTTTGTAACATCTTATAAATATAACTGACCCAGGGAACAAGATATGAATATAAAGCTTAGTACGCCTGAACTCAGAATGTTAAAGTGCCTCTTTTAGAGTTGGTGATTTAAAAATTCTGTGTTTGAAAATAACACTTTTAGAAAGTAGGTAATTTCTTGCCTAACTATCCAGTGTGCCTCTGCTAGGTTTGTGTATTGCATGTCTGGCTTGTGAGTGACAGGAGCTGGGAGAGGGCTGTGGCTCCAGCAGTCTGATGAGTCAGGCCTGGACTGAATAGGACCTGCATTGAATAGAGAGCAGGGGGAGGAAATTTCCTTTCAGCTACCTGGGCCAGGTCTGCTTTCAACAATGCTGTCTCCACCTCCTGTCAGGAAGCTGCATCAGAGAGGGCAGAACTGGTTTTGGCTGGGTACAGACACTCTCTGCCTTCAGAGACAAAGGATTTGTGTGTATAAAAAGGGGGACCCAGACCCCAGAACTTTAGATCACTTCTGTGAAATCAACGGGAACCTTTTTTTTATTTTTTTTTTTTTTTTTTTTTTTTATTGAGCAGAGCAGAGGTCAGTGCAAGAAATACAAAAAAAGTACCTATATAACAAACATACTTCAGCAGGGATTATTATACACATCATCAGAATAAAATCAGAATAAAATCAAGCGCAAGAGAAGAACACAGCTAAAACCCAAGAACCAAGAACATTCAATTTCAGTTACACTTAAACAGTTTAGCAGCTTCAATAATTGACACACGGCTAGTGCAAAAAACTGAATACTCTCCTCCATTTGAACCATTTTTGCTAAAAAAAATTAAAGTGCAATCGTGCCGTATATTTTTTACTAAAGTGTTATTTTTTTTCCTGTAAATAGTATTCGTTTCTATACCTCAGACCCTGTATGTTCTTAGTATATTCTAGTGTGAAATGCTATGTGGTGGTGGTAGATGCACTAATAAGAAAATATTTCCAAATATTCATAAATTTTCTCGTTGACCCTACTCTTTTAGCATACGCCTCTTCAAATCTTTTCGTCCGTTGCATTTTATTTACCCATTTAAAATAAGATGGTACCTCCTCTGACCTCCAGTTTTGAAGGATTAGAGAACGGGCGACTAAAGTGCAGATTGCAGCGAAAGTTACTTCCGCACTAAGCAAATCCTTTCTCTTTGTTCAATCAAGAGGAACGTTTGGCAAGGAGAAGAAACCGGAGAAGCTGAAGGAGGATTACTGCCCCTGTGCTGTTTGCTGTCTGGGGTTTGGCCTGAATTGGTTACTTGTTGCCAAGAAAAGGAGAAAAGGACTTTGCTGTTTGCTTTGCCATCTTGAGGAAGATCTCCAAGGGCTTGACCTGAGCCTGCCTCCTGTCTGAAGGCTCAGGGACACAAAGACTTCACCACCGGCTCCCCCTGAATTTCCTTGCTGGGAATTCTAAACTACAGAGAGGTGCCTGCAGCTATTTAGGAACTCTAGAGACTGTTTGTCGCTGTGAACTGGAACCGCGATACAACAACGAAGAAACGTTTCACGTCCGCGCCGAGACCCGACGCATCACCAAGAACATCATCGCAGTGCCTGCTGTGCGGCTTCAAAAGTACACACATCGGACAGGATCATCGCATCGCAAGGAGCTGCCAATTTGTCGCATCACACCAGATCGTCGCATCACATCGAGGCGCCATCTTGTCGCATCGCAACCGGAACCCAGTAAGAAACCGTCGCATCGCCTCCTCTCCGGTAAGGAACCGACGCATCGCCTCCCCCAAAGCAAGGAACTGAAGCATCACCTTCCCTGCCACCCCTTTGTTTGTTTTGCGTGACGCATCTAGGTTACTTTGTTGGAAAAGTGTTGCATTTACAACTTGCATTGAACTGAACCATTTCTACCATTGAAGAATCTATTTTTAGTACTGTATTGTGGATTTTTGTCATTTGGTCTTGTTTAGATAAAGATTACTTATTTTTCTAAATTGGTGTGGTGTCCATTTGTAGTGTTTCACTGTGTTACTGTATGTGTTCACACATGATTTACACACTGCCTCTGAGATAAGCCTGTCTGCTTGCGCCAATATATCAAGGGGGTGAGCAGGGGTTATTTTACCCTGACTAGAAGCAAGGGCCCCTATTTGGACAAAGGTGCTTACTTCTGCCAACTAGAGACCCCCATTTCTAACAGCTCCAAATTACAATCTGGCTGTGAAGCAATTGTCCTAAGCCGCAATGCTATTTTTCAAAATCAATTCTCAGTGGACTGAAGGCTGAAGGGCCTCAGAGTCGGGGGTCGCCTCTTGTCCCACCACTCCACAAGAAACCTGGCTATTATAATAGACAGTGATCTGTTTATGGCTGATCAGATTAATTCAGTCTTCACATCTTGTCACGGAATACTCCACAAAATATTTAGATGGATCCCCATTGAATCACACAAAACTGTAAAGCAGGCCCTCGTCGCAAGCCAACTTCTAAATAGAATGCCCTATATGCCAGCAAATCTGCTTACCTGACCAAAAGATTCCAAATGATCCAAAACGCAGCTGCCATCTGGTGGGTGGTAAACTCCATCCGCCAGAGGAATTGGTGGTGTTTTGCCTCTCCATGCTCCACTTGGAGCACGGAGTTAAGCAAAAACTCTGGCAACCACCAACTGGCAGAGTTTACTGGTGCTCACTACTTGACGTCTTTCATCCGCTTGGTCCCCTCTCATGTCATCTTGCTGCAACAGCACTCTCATAGCTATATCACTAGCCATGTGAATTCTCACAACACTTTGCCACTTTAACAATCTTCATACCATTGCTAACTTCATTTCCCCAGCTCCCCACCCTGCAAAATTACTCCTCACTCTCACCTCCTTTCTTAGAGCTCTATTTTAGCAACTGCACAGGCAGTGACACATTTCCCTTAGAGGAAGGAGCATTAGCTGGGACATGATCGCCAAGGCACCTCCTGGAGAAGCAGTGTCTGTGTGGTGAGGCTGAGGTTAGGATTTCGGTACGGGCGTCCGTCCGAGCACCTTGTATTGCATATTACAAATCTATGGGCTACACCAACCAGAAAAAAATAAAATAATAATTAGATTCTCTGAGCTGCTCACGCTTGACATAAAGATTATTTCTTGGTGAGTGCAAACACATCTATGACATTTTTAAATACTAATCTGTGTGTTCAGTTGTAATGGCCAACAAACTCAAATTATCAGGCAGCTCCAGACCTTCACTCAAAGCCAAAAACCTACAACTCGAACTTCCTACTTTCAAAAGGGAAAGATTTATGGCTCAACCCTTCTCAGGTAATGCGATGAGATTTTGGAACTTACCACCAATCCTTCCGAACCACCGCCTCTTTCCGGTCTTTCAAAACCGACCATAAAACTCTTCTCTTCCAAAGACACTTCCAGGAATAATGTAACCCAGGTCATGACCCTCAAGGCAATCACATGAGCTCAATTTTGTAAATATGTATTCTATACTTGTTTCACACTAATTAGGCCACCTTCCATTTGCATAAGAGTGGTTGTATATGTAACTTGCTAATATATAAACTTCATCAAGAACACCTTATGTAACTAACAGCCTGATTCATCAATCTCCCGTTTTGCGAGCCCCTAATAGCGATTCATAAGGAATCGCTATTAAGGACTAGCAAAACGGGATTCATGTAGGAATTGCAAAAAATATTGCGATTCCTACATGTTCCTTATTTGCGATTCGGTAATTGCTAATCGCAAATAGGAATGGCTTTCCCATTCATTCCTATGGGCCTATAGGCCCATAGGAATGCATGGGAAGTTATTCCTTATTTGCGATTAGCAATTAGCTAATCGCAAATAAGGATGCGATTTCAAGGGTGCAGGGGTGTCCAAAGGACACCCTGTAGCACCCCTGGAATGTAATCTACATTGGTGTTGCGCACACACATGTCCAAAGGACATGTGTGTGTGTAACATGCAACTTAGAAAAATGCATTTAAATGCATTTTTCTAAGTTTTTGCTATTTACCACGAGGTCTGACCTCTCGGTAAATAGCGGCCCAAAATTGCAATTTCGCAATTTTAAAATGATTCATCAATTGCATTTAAGGAATCTCAAATAGAGATTCCTTAAATGCAATTCTTCGCAAATGTGCGAATTCTTTAATAGCGAATTTTGCATTTGGGATGATGAATCCCAAATGCAAAAATTGCACTCGCAAAAGGCAAGATTCTGAGAATCTTGCCCTTTGCAAGTGCAATTTAGCTTGATGAATCAGGCTGTTGCTTCGTTCTACTGTAAAGCACGCTGACACCTTCAAGTGATGTACGCTCCTAATAAAATTGCATAAAATAAATACAAATAATAAATAAAGGCATGATTCAAAGCTTGTGTTCCCGGGAAATTATTTAAAGTAAAGCAAACCAAGAAAATTGAAAATCACCTGACAGAGAGGCACCTTTACAGCCTGATTCATGAAGGTAAATGCGCTCGCAAAAGGGCCAGATTCTCAGAATCTGGCCCTTTGCGAGTGCAATTTTTGCTTTTGGGATTCATCATCCCAAATGCAAAAATCGCTAATAAAGAATTAGCAAACATGCGAGGATTAGCATTTAAGGAATCTCTATTAGAGATTCCTTAAATGCTATTCATGACACATTTAAAAATTGCGAATTAGCAATTTTGGGCCGCTATTTACCGAGAGGTCAGACCTCTTGGTAAATAGCAAAAACTTAGAAAAATGCTTTTAAAAGCATTTTTCTAAGTTGCATGTTGCACACACACATGTCCCTTGGACATGTGTGTGCGCAACACCTGTTTCAATTAGCATTTCAGGGGTGCTACAGGGTGTCCTTTGGACACCCTGGGCACCCTTAAAATCGCTATCTTATTTGCGAGTAGCAAATTGCTACTCGCAAATAAGGGATACTCCCCATTCATTCACATGGGCCTTTTGGCCCATAGGAATGAATGGGGAGTTATTCCTTATTTGCGAGTAGCAATTTGCTACTCGCAAATAGAGAATATGTAGGAATCGCTATTTATTTAGCAATTCCTACATGAATACCGTTTTGCGAGTCCTCAATAGCGATTCGCTATGAATCGCTATTAGAGACTCACAAAACGGTACCTTCATGAATCAGGCTGTTAGTGTGTGAAGTGAATATTGTGCGGGTAAACCCAGGAACATGTTTGGTAATTTAGAAACCGCTACTTCATGTGACATTAAACGATTACAAAAGAGCTCTTAAAGGAGCTTGCAGTGTAGTGTACCCCTCGCTGCTGATTATTTAAATAAAAGTGTCCTTATTAGAAGAGTCTAATTAAAATAGTATCAAATGGAGGAGCAGAGACAATCATGTTAAAGTCGCCACAAATGATTGAATGTTTCACTTAACAAAAGCAGAAGGCGTAGTTACAATCACTCTGTGCGTTGCACTGGGTTCATTATGTCGGTCACATTTCACGTGTCCTTTTTTCATGCTTGAAGAATTCAGCAGTCATTATCAGTCGCAAAAGGAGAAAAATAAAAAGGCAAGATTGGAAACAGGGCACGACATTCTGTGACCTGGTAAGTACTCCTTTACAGATGTAATAGCATAGGAATATTAATATGGAAAAAGCAAGTGCTTAGGGTCTGTGCAGGGTCGGATTGGCGAGGCAGGCACTCGGGCAAAAGGCCATGGGGCCGGTATCAAAGTTCCAGCTCTGGCCTGCTTTTTTTGCAGCCTGGGGGCCGATTTGGGATGTGTCTGGTGTGTTCAGATGTCGCCAGCGTCCCAGTGGGGCCCTGAGTGGCCTTTCTGGAGGCAGATGGGGGTCCATTACCTCACTTTTATCAACAGGCAGAGGTATCACTCCCTTTTTCTTGCCAGGCCAGCCAATTATTGTGTGCATACTGAGCGGTGGCAGGGGGCCTGAGGAGAAGTGGCCTCACTTGGTTTCAGGTGTTTATAAAAGTTCGCTGAAGCAGTGTTTTGCGGAAAGGCAATATGCATATGTGGACCACTTTTTTTTGCGTGCCCAGGCAGATTTCTAATCCCAATCCAACCCTGGGTCTGTGTGCTCACAAAGAAGCGAGGAGGGGATGATGCAGCTCATGTGATGTTTATGCCCTACTGTAGGGTGTGGGGTGGGATTTAGGTCTTGGCAAAAGAGCTGAAGGTGTTAGAATTGTCCGCAGGAGCTGCTTTGAGCAGCCCGTAGACCTCCGGTAGTCTACTTCTGGACTCCCTGTCCACGCTGCTGCTGGAGGAGCGAAGTGAACCAGGGCAGGGGAAGGGATTGCTGTGTGCCCCGCCTACCCGCAAGGTCCACCCATTACAGACGCGTGCTTACATCTATTTAAACCCATTCTCCACACAGGGTCAAGATTTGTTTCTTGTTACTGAGCAGCCCATTCTGGCCGCACCCCTCCCACTCACCACCTCTTTCTCGCCTATCTCACTTGTATCCAGGTGTGGGCAGAACTCTGCAGAATCTCGCAGAGTTGTTATGTAACTCAGTGGAATTTCGCAGAGTAAAACTCCGCAAGTTTTGCACTCCCCTGTGGTCTCAACCTATCTGTATGGATTATCTATATGCCTATAATTCGAGGGCCTTTACTGCTGGCTTCCCATCCCAAAATGGGCTTACTTCACTGCCATGCACACAAGGCTGTTTATAATACTGACCTACATTATCTGTCTAAAAGAATTTGCTTTCACCAGCCAACTCGTCGTCCACATTCCTGTGACTCGCAGTTAGACAGTGTATCTTGCTTTGACCTCTCCAGGTTTGGAGGACATTCCTTCTTTTATCTGGCGAGCAATAGCTGGAACAAACTTCCCTTTGACCCACATATAATTAGTTCCGTTTCTGCCTTAAGGATAGGCTGAAAACCTGGTTATTCTAGACCTGTTTACCTTGAGGCACAAGGTCAAGACTGATTTGCATGTAGCTGTGTCTGAACCGGGGTGGTGAAGTGAGCTAAAGAATGACTCTGGATTCAACCCAGATCTATGACTGGGATGACTGTCTGAAAAGTTACAGCGCTCAGTCCATCATCTCCTTGTGTTTGCTGTTTTCATTTCAGTCACAGTCTGTCACCTAGTTTCCTGCACTAGGATACCCTTTCTGGGTGAAAGAGTGTAACATAACATAACATCACCATTTGCTGAATATTTGTTTAGTTCATGGTGGGTGATTGTCAGTTAATGCAAGAGCTATGTTGTGTGGTGTATGTGGTCTTAAATATAACTGTTGAATTTAAATGGCATTGTCTATTTGAGCCTCAAACATAATTCACTTTCTAACTGAATTACTTTTAGTAAATTTAATTGACTTTTCTATTATTTTCTTATTTTTAAACCCCTGCTGCCCACGTGTAACCCTTTTGCCCTACATCCTGCCTTCACGAGCAAAGCTAGACACTCATTTTAGTGTTTGGATTTGCTTGTACTTTTTTAACAGTGCTTAAATTTGTGAGCCGGAAGTGACTTGTGAGTCAAGGGCAAAAAGGCTGGTACATCCAACACTTAAATTGGCCACTTGATAACATACAAGTTACCTCCGATTCACCAGTCACATGACTAAAACAGCACTTTTTCAGATGTGCTGAATCCAAAAGAGGGAGTAGTTCCAGTTTTGCAGTCTCTTCCCAGATCAAAGACAGCAGTTTAGTCCTTTTCTGTTATTCCACAGGACCAGAAATGTTTCTCAGGAGTCTACTGTGAACAATGCAAACATTCACCCCTAGTCACAAGTATCTAAGTTTAATCCATTGTTCTTTTGCTCACCACACCACCTCAGTTTGGACCCAGCCATGTGCAAATCAGTCTTGGCCCTGCTCCTCATGGGAACAGTCCAGTCCAAACTGCCAATCCAGGCCCTCCCTGGACCGGAAACAAGCATCCTAGGATCGGTTTCAGGGTATCACCCCTCATCAGCCAGGCTAGTTTGAATCCAGTGGGGCAGTGAGCATAGAACCGAAGTCTGGGCATACCCTTCCCACTTAGGGCAAAGAAAGCAAAAAGAACAAATGATAGACAGAATGCTGAACAATGTAAACATTCACCCCCAGTTACAAGGATCTGGGTTTAATCCATCATTGCTTTGCTCACCACGCCACCCCAGTTTGGAATCAGCCATATGCAAATCAGTCTTGACCCTGCTCCTTGTGGGAACATTCCAGCCCAAACTGCCAATCTAGCTCCTCCCTGGTCCGTAAAGGAGTATCCTAGGACCGGATTCAGGTTATCACCTCTCATCAGCCAGGCCAGCATGAATCCAGTGGGGCAGTGAGCACAGGACCCACGTCTGGTCATACCCTTCCAATTTAGGGCAAGAAAAGAAAAATGAACAAATGATGGAAAGAATGCTGATTATACACGGAAACTGGTCCCAGGATGCTTGTTTCTGGTCTTGGGAGGACCTGGCCTGGCAGTTTGAGCTGGACTGTTACCAAGGGGAGCAGGGTAAGGACTGATTAGCATATGTCTGGGTTCAAACTCGAATGGCATGGGGAGAAAACAAACAATGGATTTAGGACCAGATCTCTGTACTGGAGTAAATGTTTGACATTGTTCAGCAAGCAGGCAGTACAAGCTCTGGTTATACCCAGAGTGGAATACGGTTGCGTCACCCTTTGTGGATTGCCCAAAGCATCAACTGCATCCCTTAGAGCCGCAATCAACGCTGCAGCAAGACTCATAACAGGATCTAAATGTTTTTCCCACATATCCCCGGACCTTTAATCCCTGAACTGGTTACCCCTAGATGCGAGAATTCAACTGAAAATTGCATGCATGATGCACAGAGCCTTACATCAAAAGACCCCCAGTTACCTGGCACAGAAACTCACGATCTCTGGGGGCACCAGACCCACAAGAAATGCGGAAAAACTACTCCTGAAACCACAAAAGTTCCATAAGAAAAAAACCTATAATAGATCCTTCTCTGGGATGGCACCCAGAATTTGGAATGCCTTACCCCCTGAAATCACACTTAACCCGTCCACTATTGCTTTTAAAAAGCAGGTTGAATCCATCCTCATGGCCAAATACACATGAGTTTCATCTGTTGAATCATTAGGAGGAAAGGCAGTTAAGCTCTCAACCATAAGACACTTAATGATGCCAAATATAACTATATTGTTTCTCTTTTTATATTCTTTGTATTGCTGCGTTGATCTATTTCTTATGGCTTGTATATGTAACACTCACTGTTTGTATAGCGCTCTGATATCCGCCAGGATCTTGTTCGCGCTTTATAAAACTCTACAAATAAAAATAAAAAATAAAATAAAATCTGTCCATCTATTGCTCTTTTTACATTATTGTTGGGCACTAGCCTGCAGGTGGGTGTGGCTCCTGGCTGCTCCTTAACTCATAAGTTAAAGGTTCTCAGGGTAAACCATGCCTACTTGTGCAGCATGTTCTGTGTCACCTACTGCAAACAGTGCCACAGCACATCTCTCTGCCTTAATCTAAGATCGTGTAACCCTTTTGCAGAGCCTGTGCGCCCACCCCAGAGGAGTGGGCAGGGAAATGAGCAGTTCCTTCTCAGTGGTCACTCTACACCATTTCTCAGAACAGCTCCTCTCCCACTGGGATTTGCACCTGACTGAAGGGAACAAAGAACCCTGAACAGGTGTCAGCTAACATTTGCTTTCAACAGGGTAATCATTTTTGAAGTAAATCAAGCTCCTGTACACAGCTCAGATGGTCAAACTGCCAAAAACATCTGTAAAACCCAAGCCTTTGCCCTTCTATGAGAGTCCACATCCTCCGCAAGACCTTCAAATGGATGCCTCCGATTCCAGAAAGAAGGTCACCGGCGCACTCATAACAAGCAGAGCGGACCACCAAAATGCCCTCTACACCGGAATCAACAAAACTCTGCTCTGAAAACTCCAGACAATCCAGAACACCGCCTCCAGACTCGTCCTCGGCATCCCACGACAAGTCCACATCTCCCAGCACCTATGAGACCTCCACTGGCTCCTCGTCGAAAAAAGAGTAACTTTCAAGCTACTCACGCCTACCAATCCCTCCACAACACTGGACCCCATTATCTCCATGAAAGAGTCTCCTTCTACACACCAAAGAGAATGCTCCGCTCCGCCAACCTCGCCCTTGCTAAAACTCCTCACATCCGCAGAGCCAGAACATGTGGAAGAACCTACTCCTACATCAAGGCTAAGAACTGGAACAAATTCCCGCTCAGCATCAGACATTACCCCACTCTGCAGGCCTTCAGGAGGAGACTCAAGAACTGGCTCACACCTTTCTTCTGCACTCTTTGCACTTTCTTCTGCTTTTTGCTTTTGCAATTGTATATGCTTATCACAGGCATATTTCTCTGTTTTTCCACTCAGCTTCAGCCTCTTATGTTTCATTCTGTCTCTGTTTTTTCACCCAACTTCTGCTTCTTTTTTAGAATCTTTTTAGCAGGTTTCTCTGTTTTTTCATCCAATTTTTACCTATTTTTTGCATCTTTCTCCCCGTTTCAGGCCTTCAGCTCCTCTCTGTGGTGCTCCACTCAGACCCTCTTCCCCGTCCCACACTATCTCCTGCCTCCAGCCTCTCCCGCTCCTCACCTGCTTCTTCCTCCAGCTTCTTCCTGCGTCTTCTTCTCGTGTGGTCTTCTGGCACTTGGGTAGGCCCGCTGCCCCTGCATCCCCCCCTCCTAGAACCTACTTATTGGCGCTGCTGTGCAGGTGCGCTCAGTGGGCATGCCAAAAGCAATCCTGTCTGTGCCAGTTAGCATAAGGACTGCGCCCAGCACCACAAACCCTGGTCCAAACACTCCCAGTGATACACTGCAGTGCTCCTTTGATAGTTCAGCCCAGACCGCACCTCCCCATGCTGTCATGTAACACATCACAGTAGGAGCTTTCATCTGCACCCACTGCCACTTCTTTTGCAGCAGACCACCCACCTACCCCACGCCAGTGACAGCAACTTCACCATCACCCCACAAAAACACCACAAGCCACAGTAAGCCCATACCTCAACACCCACTCAATTGCATGCTACTCAACACCTGCTCGCTCAGCAAACATGCAAGTGAAATCTGAGATTTGCTGGGCTTTGACACAACAAACCACTTCTTTCTCATGGAAACCCGGATCAACTTTATACTGGCACCCAACATCACCATGGCAATTACAGTGGGCTACACGATCGTACATCACAACTATCTTCACAAGACGGGAGGAGCACTTGAAATCATCTACAACGACTTTATCAAGCGCTGGATGTCCATGGAAGATACCACTTCATTCATGGAACATCTGCATTTCAAGCTACAAATCTCTGAGTACTTCAATCTGACTGGAACCCCCACCTACCGACCACCAGGACCATGAGCCACCTTTCCCATACTCATCACTGACTGCATTGCACCCTTCACCCTGATGCCTTCTTGCTCATCGGTAACCTTAACTTCTACCTAGATGACTTGAGTGACCCATGCTTCACAACCCTCCTCAAACGCCTGAACAACATCGGACTAACCCAGCTTGTCACAGAGCCAACACAGCTCAACTTCACTCCTCACATGGACCAGCCACTCCATATCAACACACAACAAACCATCACCAGCATACCCAACTGCAGCTGGGGCAAAATCTCACACACTAACATGCTCAACGCCCTCAGACCCACTCAACCCAACTTTATGGACAAACTCAAAGAGGACATTGTCAACTTCACCCATCAAGCCTAACAAGCAATGAAGGACCAAGCTATACAGAGGACCATCAGCACTACCCACAAAGCTGCAAACAGCTAGAAGGAAATGGAGAGCCAGCCAAGAAACCATCAACAGAACCACTTACAAAGCAGTACTCAGACTTCATCACCAGTAACTGAGAGACACCAGGAAAGGAGCACTAGCCAAACGCATTGAAAAGTCATCGAACAGCAGCAAGGAAATCTTTTCAATCGTCAAAGATTTCACCTCTCCCACATCCTCCATCAAAAGCATCACACCCTACAAATAACTCTGCAATCACCAATCTTCTTGTTCCACAGCACAATAACAAACCTCTACAGAAACTTCACTCACCAACCAGACCTTAGCGAGCTCATCGCCTGCCTGCCCAACTATCATATGTAGCTTCCACTCAGGGGCCCCATCAGACACATGCTCCCACCACAACTGCAACCTTGGTGCATGACCTCTTAGCACTGCCATCACCCACATCATCAACACCTTCATCACCTCCATCACCATCCCGGAAGACTGTTAGCATGTAGCCGCTAACGCACTCCTTGAGAAACCTTTGGCAGACCCAATTCAACTGAACAACTTCTGCCCCATCTTCCTGCTACCCTACCCAACCAAAGTGATAGAGAAGGCCATCAACAAGCAACTCACTTGCCACTTCAGGCTACATCAACTATTGGACAGAACCCACTCAGGATTCAGAAAAAAACACAGCACAGAGACAGAACAATTCTGGACATCATCAGGACCATTCTGGACCAGCGAAAAACAGGTGCCCTCATCCTGCTTTGCCTCTCTGTGACATAGTCTCCCACCACACACTCATCAGATGACCTCACAAGATCAGCATCCAAGGTACCACACTCAACTGGATTTGCTCCTTCCTCATGGGTAGTACCCAAAGAGTCAGTCCGCCACCCCTCCCATTAGAACTAAGAACCTGATCTGCTGAGTCCTTCAGGGATCGTCACTCAGCCCGACCCTCTTCAAAACGGGGAACAGCCTTTACAACGAAACTTTTACAACGCACTACCATTACGACGCAACTTTTACAACGCAAACCATTACAACGCATAGCGCTGGGGGGCGCTCTAGGATAGGGAATAGGTTTAATGTACTATCCAACACCTTCCCTACTATCCACGGGGACTGGAGTTGGAAAAGTAAATTAAACTATTCACCAGCCAGCGCCCAAAAGCACTATGCGTTGTAATAGTATGCGTTGTAAAACTTGCGATGTAAAGGTAGGCGTTGTAAAAGTATGCGTTGTAACGTCATACATCCCTTCAAAACACCTCTCGCTGACATCATCCATTCGCAAGACATCACCATCATCTCCTACACCAACGTCACCCAACTCATTCCGTCCCTGTCAGAGAAAACAATTAACACCAGAACCAACTTCAACACCTGAAATACCATGGTAGCAGAGTTGATGAGAGCCAACTGCTTGAAGCATAACTCAAACAAGACAAGTTAACATAGTGAGCTCCACTTTCTTCCACATCCTACAGATGCTGCCAAAAATACTCAAGTGGCTGCCACAGCACACCAGATGAACCGTCAGGCAAGCCCTCATCACCATAAAACTCGACACTTTGTACCAACAGTCTCCGCTTACACAAACACAGCAAATTCAAACTCCACATTCATACCTGCAAAGCCCTACACAACACTGAACAACTACATACACTTCCACCAACCTACCAGTCACCTACGCTCAGCCTCACTCTCACTGGCACAAACCCCCCACATTCACAAATGCAGAGCAGGAGGGCGCCAGTTACATCTCACCCAAAACATGGAATGAACTCCCACAACAGATCAAAGCATTCTCCTCACTTCTCGAGTGCTACAAGAAGCTGAAAATCTGGCTCTTTGAATGACTCCAAGGGTAATACAAGTGACACACCTGCTAAAGTGACGGAATATCCTCATGGGTGCTTAGTGTGTTCTACAAGTCAACATAACATAACAGCATACTGTATTCCAATGCTTTCCTGTTGAATAGCCAACACTTCTACAGTGAAAATAGCTTTTGGGGCGTTTTCACTGTAAGGATATGTTTGACATTAAACGTTTACATATCTTACTTTTAAATACTGTGCAGGGTGCATGCATTACAGTGCATTCTCATTTTTCCACGTGACTGAGCAAGGATGTAAGGAGACCCTAGTTTTCACAACAGCAAAGGACTTACTGTCAGACCACAGTTCTTTCCTTGCATCCTATTATAATTTAATAAGCTTCGGTACCAGACTGGATGGCTGTTGGCTGCTTTAGTGTCTGTAGGCTGGAACCAGGACTGCCAGATGCCTGCTGTGAAGCACTGAGAGAGACATGCTCACAGAACCTAGATATGCACTCACACCCCCATTGACTGCCAAGCTAGAAGTCACTACTATTTCAAGAATCAAAACCAAGTTCACTTTCTTCCATACCAGAAGCACCAGGTATAAACTCCTTCACTCCTACAGTCACACTCTGATGACCCCTGAAACCCAGGTCCATCCTTGCGTCCATTGATTGGCTATATTCTTCCTTAAGATTCGGGTACTGGCTATTTATAATAATTTACAACTTCCTCCAAAAACTGTGGGCTTTTCTATTAGCCCACAACTTGAATTCAGACCCATGGAAGTAAACTTGGCAAATGTGAATTTTCTTCTGCATAGATTATCTTAGCTTTGACTTCTAGCACTTTATAATTTTATGATTTACCACAAGAATCAATAGGACTTGATGACAATACATTTTCTCCCTATCCTACGAACCCAACACCGCCAGACACAATTTTCGAGAAGGCATGGAAGCCGTCACCAAATGGTTGAAAAACAGCTGCCTTCAACTAAACACCAACAAAACAAAAGTACTCATCATGGGCCCACACCCCGACACCTGGAACGACACCTGGTGGCCCCCTGCCCTTGGAAGTCCGCCCACCCTCACGGACCACGCACGCAACCTGGGAATCACCCTGGACTCCGAACTCAAAATGGACCGCCAGATCAACGCCGTCTCATCCTCCTACTTCCACACCCTCCGCCTCCTATGCAAGACCTTCAAATGGATCCCCCTCGAACACAGAAAGACCGTCACTCACGCCCTGGTCACCAGCAGATGTGACTACAGCATCGCACTCTACGCCAGAATAAACAAAAACCTCACACGCAAGCTACAGAATATCCTGAACGCCACCGCAAGACTGGTCCTCAACCTGCCAAGACACTGCCACATCTCCTAGCATCTACGCACACTCCTCTGGCTCCTCATCGAAGCTAGAGTCACCTTCAAGATGCTCACAAGGCCTCCACGACAGCGGACCAGCAGACCTGAACAGCTGACTCAAATTCCACGCACCCCAAAGGACCCTACGATCAGCCCAGCTCTCCTACGCCATGGTCCCCTGCACCAGAAAGACCAGATCAGGCCCTAGACACGGTATTTCCATCCGCCGCGGACCCCCCAGCCATACTAATATGGCGGGGGGTCATTCCGGCACAGATGGTGGGCGGATCGCCCCCGCCAGGCCGGCGGTGGCTACGCCATCCTAATGGGCCCCTTATACAGTAATTGTAACTTGCCTTTGGACATGGTGTTTGTGGTGGTGGGCAAGATCCACCTGTTTGTGGTGGTGGGCAAGATCCACCTGTACAAGCAGACTGGACCGATGATACATCTTGGGTCTTGTAGATGTGTGTTTCTTTGTCCAACGTTGAGAAACTGGAGTGTCTACCTGATCCCAGAGAACAAGGCATGCTGAATGGTCCATTCGGTGGGAACTGATACGAAGAGGCTTTCAGAACTTTCTTTTATGTATTAACTGTGTGTTCCATGGAATTTTTTAGCAGCTGCTTCCCTGACTTCACTAAGAGAAGACCTTCTCTCGACTCTGCTGATTTCCCCTGCCCAGAGTGCTGAGCTCCATGCTTCAATTCACATGGTTTTCCCCTAAACCTAAAACTTGGATTAATTGATGCTGACATCCTTCCTCTTAGAACTTCCCTGTTCACTTTCAATGCTTTATTTAGAATAAGGAAGCTCCTTTATGGAACCCGCCTATTTGATATTTTGTTTGCTCTGTGTAGGTATATTTTAAATTTTTTCCTCATAATGTATAAAAGATTGCATGATCATTTAAATACATATGCTCTTATCATACACTTACTAAATCGTTGCTATTCGTTTGGATTGGAACTTGACTACATGGCTAACACGAAATCCTTATGGTTTGGACAGCACCCGCCCCGCCATCTATGTGGAGCCACATGGGATTCACTGTGATTGAAATGTACTGCTGATGTTAGCTCCTTCTTTTGTATCAAGTCGACAACCAAAGCTTCATACGACCATAAGCAGCCCATGTAGGTAAGAGCGGTGGAGCGGGGTGAGGGTGGAGTCGACAGATGATAATGAGGGAAAATTAAATTAAAAAAAGAAAAACACTTCCCTCGTGATGTGGAGAGCGCAAGGTAAGTGTTTTTTTTTTTTTATTTAATTCGCCCTCGTCGTCTGTCAACTCCCCTCCACACCGCTCCCCCCAACCCCACCACTCTTAGGTGCACGGGCCCCTCCTGCATATGCCCAGTGGAGAGTCACATTAAGTATTGTATTGTAATTGTAATTGCTTTTATATTGCTTAGTGCTTACTACCCCTGACGAGGCGTCAAAGCGCTTTTTAGGCAAGTAGCACACTACTCCGGGACCCATAATGGATTAGTGTTGAATTAGTATAGTGAAAAATGATAGTAATAAAAGTGGTGGATAGCTTTGTCAGTTATTTGGATTAGGAAGGATAGCGGAAGGATAGAGGAGGAAAAAAGATTTGTATTTATATAGCGCTGATGGGGTGTTGAAGCGCCTTTTTTTTTTTTGGGACAGTAGCACGCTACTCCGGAAACCCATTAAGGATTAGTGGGCACATGGGGTACATTTAAGTGTGTTGTAGATGTGTATGGACAGTAGACAGAGGGTACGCGTAAGTGTGTTATAGTTGTATGGTGTTATTCCATTGATCAATGGTATTTAACACTTGATTGACAGATATACATCTGGTGTTCCATTTGCATTCACTTCTATTGAGTAGAAGTTGAAGGTTGCACCCCCAGCCACCCGCCTTCCCCCCTCACCCTCCTTCGGTAGATTAGGTTGATCTATGACCTGCTATGTCATATCTAGTTCACTGTGTTGCTTCTCTGCAAATTGGGACAAAAGAGGGGTTGTCATATCCTTGCAGTTGTTGCAGCTTTTATTCTGCATTATACGCTGTTTAATCATTTGTGTTGTTGGCCAACGTACAGCAGGCTGCAAGGACAACGCATGGCATAAATCATGTTAGATGGTCGGCAGTTACTGATAGTCAAGTAGTTAAGATACAAGGATCTCTGCTCCATTACGGCCCACTAAAATTCTGTATTTTGTGTAACAACCTATTAATACATAAGTTCACGAAATGCAAAGTCGGTGCACAAATTGCAACCACTTTTACCAGATTCTTTGTTAATGCATGAGGCCAGAAATGGATCTTCTTAAATGTCTTTGAAAATGCGGTCATCACCTCACACTACGTTCAGGTTATATTTGTACAATATTCAACGAGTCATCCCGGAGACAGCGACCAGTATCCGCAGGTGACTGATTTCCTAAAGAAGTAGCATATGGAGTGGCAGATGAAACCCACGTCACCCACGACATGCAATACAGAAATCCTACATTCCAAAACAGAAAACATCGCAGAAGGCGACACGTATTTCAGATAGTGATCCTCTCTTGACACTTCAGAGCTGCAGCCGGCACAGCCAGGACTGTAATTTGCGCCTTCAGATATTAAAGTGCCCCGTGGACTGGTGAGCTGAAAATTGACTGGTCTTCACGCGCATGCTGGATCCTGCAGCTGCGGAAGGCAAGAAAGCTGTCTCAATCGAAAAATATTTAACACAAAATATACTCTCACCTGTGGAGAAACATGGCAGTACACTGTGAAGGGTCCTGGGTGTGATGACTAAACTAGAAATGTCATGGACATTTGATGGTAGAACACAATGGCAGTTCTCTCCTGGAGAACTTGTATGGTTCAAGCAATTGTACCTACACAGGGAGAAAATGTCAAGTTTGTTACTCATCATACAAGTGGAATTGGGTTGTAGGGTGTTTCAGAGGATAAAGTGTAAAGAATAGGCCTAATTAAACTCAGCGAAGATGAGAATTTTATTTCCAATCATTGTAAACTAAAGGAAAGAAATGAGCTCCTCAATTATGAGGAATTTATTTTATTTATTTTTTTAATTTGGATTTTTTTTTATTTGGAATTTAATCTTTATTGTTTAGTTAATTAAAACCATAACAATTTGATTTACATCACACAACCGTTATTAAAATATTTAAGATTCTCTTTAAAAAGGAGAAAGAACATTTAGTAAGAACAAGAGTTAAAACTAGATTATGAGGAATTGGTGTAGGTCAGTGCCGCAAGTTTTTCTTGTGTGCGCTGGCCTATGCCAATGTATTTATGAAATACAGTGCATTCCTGTCCTTTCCCCCTGCGCTGGTGCACAATGCCTCCATTCCAGGCAAGATTGTTTTTGTGCAGTAAAACCTTCCTGCACAAAAACAATCCTGACAGACGTTTTCCTCTTTCTAAGTATGCTGTAGAATGGAAAGATGGAAAACGAGGTGAAATAAAAGTATTTTTCCCAATTACGCCTGCTCTGGGGAGGTATAAGGTTTTGCCGCTACTCCAGGTTTTACATGAATAAATAAGTCTGGGGCAGTGTCAAAATCCATGGGTGTTGCGTGGGAAAACCTACTGCAACATCCATGGAACACCTCTTTGATGCAGAGTAAGGCAAGTCAGAGACTTGTTCTTCTTTTGTCTGACTCCATATTTATGAGGCCATGCAAAGTGGCTTTGCGTTGCCTCATAGATATGATTGAGAGGCGCCACCGGACTGTAAAAAATAGTGGAGCTCCGCCGACACAAGCCTCCCATAAATAAGCCCCTGAGATAAAATTCCATTCACCAAAATCACACAAGCGACTGTAGAATTCTTGGACATGAGAAAATGAATTGAGGATGAACTAATAAAACCCCACAGAGACCATTTTTCACTAGAATGAGGAAAGTATATAGGTAGAGATTGATGTGTTCAGAGATCTTGCTTTAAGGCTACATTGATTCACTTCTATTCTTTGAAGCCACTATAGTTCCTCACTCCCTACACAGATCCATGAACACCTTCCAAAATGCTTCGGTATTTTGCTACCACACTGACTAATGTGTCTGTCTCTTTGAACCAAACCCTTCCAGCTTCCAGCTGAAAGTAAGTCCATCTGCTATTCACAACATGCATAATATTGTTTGTAAAGTATGTGTGTTCTCAGTGTAACCTCAAGCCTCCTCTACACATCTAAAGAGTGCTACCTCTAAATCCACCAGTGTGACTTACACGTCTCTGCCTGCTGCCCCTACACCTACATCCTGCCCACCCCTACAACATTACTTCCCTTCCACCTTGTTACACTAGCCCACCTGCTGCATCCCCTCCTCCTTCCTATGCGTTACACCCCGGTCACCCTTTATGGAAAGTCTTTGTAGCTAGATTTGAGCTCCGTAGGCCGACATACATACAATATTGTCACTGGCTGATGCATTGAAGGTCAGCACTTTTTTCACATTAAGATGCAACATTCTTGAGTTATCTCACTAGTTAACAAGATGGTACTCTTTTATTTTACCTTGCCTGCAACACCATACATACTGCATCTTCTGCACTGAGACTCAAAGGCACAATGCAGATCCTTAGTTGGATAGGCTTCTATCTAGTGTACTATTTATCTGTATTTCCTAATTCGAGTTCCATTTATATTTCTCACAAACAAAGTCATCTGACCCCTCCCACTCTTCCTCACTCACTCGTCTCGGACAGTGTCACCAATTTTAACTGATGTGTGTCAATGTGCATATGTTGCAAAAGTATCATCTTGTCAAATGTCCCACACTGGTAATGCTGTATCAAAAAGGTAATTCTACAAGATATACTGAGGGACAATTGTTTTTATGTAACATTCTGCCCACGCACCCACACCCAAACACCCACGCACACAAGGCTCTCCACGACCTGGGCCCCAAGTACCTCAATGACCGCCTGACCTTCTATACGCCCACCCGACAGCTACGATCGACCAGCCTCGCCCTCGCCGCCGTACCACGCATCCGCAGAGCCACCGCCGGAGGAAGATCCTTCTCCTACCTGGCAGCCAAGACGTGGAACTCCCTCCCCATCCATCTTCAGCTGACCCAGGACCATCTTTCCTTCAGGAAGCAACTCAAGACCTGGCTGTTCATGCAGTAACGTATCCCCTCCCCCAGCGCCTTGAGACCCTTCCGGGTGAGTAGCGCGATATACAAATGTCATGATTGATTGATTGATTGATAGTATGTGTTAGACCTAACAGACTTCAGTGTGGTCTGCCCCATACTTTTTGCCTTTTCCCCACCTGTTTGCTGAAATTCGTTTTTGTTGGCTTTAGGACTCTCCTGTACATTTTATCACTGCTAACACAGGAGCAGAACTGGCAGTAGCATTTTCTCTCACACCGCCCTACAAAGCCTGGAACTACCTTCCACAGCACATCAGAGCCTCCTCTTCAATTCTCCAGTTCTTCAAGAAGTTGAAGACCTGGATCTTCTAATACCCACCCCCTGAGGCGGCACAGCTTACTTATCTACAAGCCCCTGGATACCCTGTTAGGTGATTATCATGCTAAACAAGCATAACTTGATCAGTGCTAATGTTCTTGTGCTTAATGCTTAAAAATGGTAGAATTGGCTTACACTCAAGTGGAACATTTAATTTACATCTAAGTACCTAGTAAAGTCTACCCAAGGCCCGTAAATTACCTACTACTAGCACTTTAAACTATGTTTCAGGCCTGCCATAGCAATCTGTTTGCACTTTTAAACTGCCAATACGACCTGGCAAAGTAAACCTTTAGCCAGGCCTAAAACTCCTTATTAATAAATATAAGTCACCTGTAAGTTAGGCCTTGGACAGACCATAGGGCAGGAGGCATTGTATTTAAAAGGTAGGGCATGTGTTTTAAAGTTTTACATATCCTGGTAGTGGAGAACTCCCACATTTTTTCCGATACTGTGAGGCCTACCTCTCCTATATGATAACATGGATTTATCTCATTACATTTAAAATAGGTGGTCATGTTTGATTGAGCAATGGTAGAAATGCCATGTCTGATCTCAAACGAATTGTAATTTAAAATGCTCTAAAATGTTGGATTTTAAGTCACAATTCTGAAAATACCACTTTTAGAAAGTTGGCCTTTTCGTGTCCTGACCATTTGTTACCTGCTGCCTGCCTCCTGGGTCACATGACTGTGAATAGTTGGATCTTGGCCTTTGTGTATCACTCTCAGACAGTGATACAAAAGGGGAATAGTTTTGGCAGAATGTTCTATTTACATTTCAAAGGCTGTTTCCAGCACACTCACAAAGGAACATGGCACCAATTTATTGTCACCCTAGACCACTTGGAACCTTGGCAGAGGAAGGAAGGACATTTCTAGAACCAGATGTGGGGGTAGTCTGGAAGATTCCACCACTACTAATGCTGGCACCTGGTATAAATATTGGACTCTCAGGGCAATTCTTCAGTACAATCCTGTTACTGCGAAGGGCCCCCAGAAGGACTTCCTTGATTTCCAGAGGACTGCCCTGTTGCTTCCAGAGGACTGCCCTGTTGCTACCAGAGGACTTCCTTGCTGACTGAAACCTGCCTTGCTGAATGATTCCAGGAATTTCAGCGTGACCCCAAGGTTTAGTTGACAAGCCTCCTGTGTGAGCTAAAGGTACATGACAAGCTACAGAGACCTTGAAGCCTGCACCTGGCCTTTACTGGAGTGAGTCCTGATGCCCTGAATAGTGCCTAAACATTCCTTGGCCCTTGGAAGTGGTGTCAAAAGTGCTTCTCCCACCACAACCTTTTCCTCCAAGAAGTGGCCTGAGAACTGACAGGAGACTGGGAAATACCTGCTTAACAATCCACCCGAGGGGCATCACCGGTTGGCCTGACTCCTCAGTAGTTCCCACTATGTTCTTCTCCGCATAAAGGAAAAACAATGGTCCCCATGGGGCAACCATACTATAGCCATTCGAGATTGGTTTGCACAAGAAACAAATCGAGATTTTAATCAGTTAATTTTAAACAATAAGATTAAAGATATCTTACAATGTTATTTTGAGACAAGGTCTCCAAAGAATACTACGGCGCAGTGAAAGTGAAAAGAGTAAATTTAAAGTGCGCAAGTGCTATACAGTAAGCATATATATAGGCTTTCCTCTTTTCAGTTTATATTTTGGTTAAATTCTGGTGGGGTTTATTCAGTGATTTCAGGTGATTTCAATACCTTACAAAAACAGTGGCTGTTAGTGGTTACACATTTTCGCGCCATTAAAAACAACAGTAACTGTGTTTTTCTGGTGTTTATGGAACGTTTTGCTATTATTATTGCTTGCTTTCTGCACTCATAGTGCATGGTATATAGACAGCATACATACAATGAATATGAGGTCCAAATACATTTTTATAAATCAAACTTATTGTAGTACACCATACAGTACTTCTTCAGTGAGTCAATGGTAATGCATACTAGCTTTTTCCTTCCCATGTAAACTATTATCTGTAAAATGGCCCTCCTAACATTGGCACTTGAGACGAGCAATGGCAAAACATCTGGTAAACAATTTGCTAACTCTTGCTTTCCATGCCAATACTGGTGCACCTGAAGATTGCAATTCTCTGTGACAAGTTCTGCAACAAATGCTTTGAACTGGACGCATATATCCTCAGTGTAATTGAAGCAGTCAAAATTGAAGGAGCACTTTTGAAAGTTCAGAGAAAATTCTCCTTTGCAAATGCAATGGTTGGTGAAGAGACATTTCTATGCATCATTATCTGCCATTTCTTATACATTGTAAAATAAAATCTTCTGAATTGCTCCTCAACATTTCTTTGCTTACCAAGTGGCAAACACTCTAACATGTAACATGTTGCAGAGCCAAAGTCACTTGAAGTGTCTCTCAGCCTACTCTAAAGGAGATGTTTCACATCTACACCAATTAAGCTGAATACTTGGTAGACAAAGGTATTTTCAGACTCTAGTTATTTTACTATATCCACTACAGCAGTCATGTTTTCCTGTAAAAATATAAGAATGCAGTAGAATGTACTTTTTTCACATTGCTGTCAGTATGTGATCGAAGATCCTCACATTTCTTGTCTTTGGCATCATCACTCAGCAAACATTCTGTAAACAGTTGCCACATGGATAATATAGCATTCACTGCCTCTAGGACTGAGAAAAATCAACTAACTGACACAGTTGGGATGACTCTTGCTTTGATGCCGCACAAAGCACAAAATGAGAAATATTAGCATTTTAGTTCCCACGGATAAGAAAACAGTGCACCAAAATGGACTAAAAAGTCAATAGCATTCTTCAATAACTCAGAAGATTGTACAGATGCTTTCAGCATATTATCTAGCAAGTGGCAAGGATCTCTTACAGGGAAGCACTTTAGCTCAGGTATCGTATTTGACAGGTCATCACACAACTTTTTTCATATATGTAGCTGAATCA
This sequence comes from Lissotriton helveticus, assembly GCF_964261635.1. Taxonomy (NCBI): domain Eukaryota; kingdom Metazoa; phylum Chordata; class Amphibia; order Caudata; family Salamandridae; genus Lissotriton; species Lissotriton helveticus. The sequence continues at coordinate 44,014,938 of NC_136064.1, read as the reverse complement.
CTGCAAATAGAAACAATATCGCTCTAATCTTTGTTAAATTTGGTAAGAACTTTTTGCAGCAGCAGTCCAAGTGAAACTGCATTCCATGTTTTCCAAAAGTCTGGTGTCCTGTTTTCACCACAATCCCAGATGCTTGATGGCAGCACTCTTTTCACATATACCTGTCACTACACCTTGTATTGAATGTTTAAAGCCTAGGGTGTTTGGAAATTCACCTATCAATTCTGACTCGCTAGAAAAGGGGACTAATGTATCATTTTCTGAGGGGAAATATGATAGTACATAGGTGGAATGATTCTTATGAAACCGGCCATTTTGCCTGTCAGTGAAAAAATCCAATGTAGCCAAAATATCAAATATGATTTTGTTATTTCCTGATTCTCTACAGTTTATAAAATAATTAAACAAGACATAAAACATGCTTCTAAACACTGCATCTTTAGACCAAAGCCCACAAAACTGAAAAAAGCAAAAAAGAAGAAGAAACAATATTTTTGTGACATCCCTAAACAACAAAACTCAAGCAGAATAATGTTAGCCAAGTCTTTGTTGTTGCCACCTTGTATAACAAAGTTACATTGTATAGGCCCCTTCAGGAAGAAATAGAAATGACTATTTCACTCTCCTGTTCCTTTCATTGAATGGTATTTAGTTTATGGTTGTACAGGTGTTTTTTCAGTGTTTATATGTTTACACTGGTGAGGGCTATTTCCCTTTTAGTGGGGTTGTATCAGGTATTACAGTTTTAAACCTAAAACAGGATAGCCTACATATATACAATTGGCTGATATGGATACATTAGTTGTTAAACTACACTCTGTCAGAGTGTCATAATCCAATTCAAATTGAAAGACAGTGCACTTATACAGTTGTCAGCGTTTCAACCCCTTAAAAGTTATTTATACAAGGGTCATCTTCAGGATGAAAAAGGATTAATGGATTGTAACGTGGGTACTGGGACAGAGAGAGACCAGAGCTGTTTTTTTGTCAAAGAAGGTTTTATTTTTAGTAAAGGGCTCCGGTTACGGAACGTGAGTCTTTCTCGAGCAAAGTCCGAGTTAGCCGTTGTGGGTCCTGTTATTTCCGTCTCGGCCGAAAGTCACGTTGTTCTTCCTTTGGGGGTGGGGAAGGAAGTCCTCGGGGCTCTTCTCCTCGTCTCTCGATATGGTAGGGGAGAAAACAGAAAGAAAGGGACCGTTTTAGTCTCACGGACTCCTTCGATATGCCCAGGGGGACAAGGGGGTGAGGGGTCACCGCTATGTACACTCGTGCCTTATGTACAGGAGGTGTCGGTAATGAGGTGCGGAAAGGGTGCTCGGGCTAGGTAGGTAGAGTAGGAGGACTATTTTACACTATGTACAAGGTGGCGGTGTCTATCTTTCACGGTGGTGCCACCCCACGCTTCCCAACCCAACAGGCAATCCGCTTTCGTACCTGTTGAAGCCACACTCCTCTCTCGGGAGTGTGGCACGGCGGATCACAGGAACGGTGGCCTCCTAGCTCATCTGGTCCACTGCTTCTTCCCATCTGCACTTCGTTCTCCTCACTCTTCGTCCGCTCCAAAACTCCTCAGCTACTCTCCTCGGTGTCATCACACGCCGTTTGTAGGACTTCCGGGGTTTTCACTACCACCGAGAAACCTACGTCATGCAGGGGTATGTTCTCCTCCTCGGTGTACGCCCAATTAAAAGCTCCGCTGTCACATTCTTCTCCTTCACTCTCGGTCCGGAGCTTCCAGAGTTCACCATCGTCCTGAGGGTTAGGAGTGGAGGGAACAGTGACCCACCATTGAACATTAGGGTCGTTTTCATCCACCCGATGACCCTCTTGGTTACATGGATGCAACAACGAATCGTGGTAATACCTAGCACAAATAAATCATGTAGCAATGAGGGGAATATCTCATAACCACCGTCAGTAGGGCGTGTCAATCTAGTGTTACGCTGATTCAATATGGGGTGTAATTGATTGGACAATTCTCTTTTGAGGTATTTGCCAATTAGGTGAGTACCTGTCAATACACATCCCTCTCTATTTGTAAGGTACGGATCTCTCTGGTCCTGAAGAAAGACCACGGATCCAGCTGGACCAATAGGCGTGAAACAAGTCGACCTTACATATTCAATAAAGCTATCTTGGTTGATTGAGTCCCCATGATCCCACATTCCATAGTTTTTTTTATCCCTGCCAAGGGAATCACCATATTAAAACTAATTAGGTAGCCCTTAGACAGTTTTAATCCACTTGGCACTACATTTGGACTAGCTGCACCCTACACATTCTATATCCTCACACACACCTTCATCATTATGGCGTAAAACTAAAAAGATCTCTGGCAAAGAGCACGGTCGTGGGGTCTGTAGGGCATTGCAGCGCCAGCCCTATGATGAAGCATGACATCTATTAGGATGTGTAAGGGCACTAAATAATAATCATAATGATTACTCTTGATTACTCACTTCCAACCTAGTTTTCTTTCCTTCTTTGCTATAGGAACAGTACCTTTTGTATTCTTTGACTATGCTTTAGAAGCGTGGGTACCGGACCTTTATGAGTTCCCTGTCCCCCTCTTGTCTATATAGCTATAGTACAGTGGTTCAGCCAAGGGACATGTGCTATCCCTTTTTCACTCTTTTTTGGTTCCTTCTGGCTTATTACCATTGTTTTATAAGCCTAGTGCACTCTGCAGCCAAGGCATATTTGTAATAGGAACGACAGCCAGTGTCTTAGTTATGGTGACAACATTGTCACAGAGATCCTTAAAACACTGTCTCTGTTAGGGGTAAATGGGGGCATTCCAACTAGCAGTAACCAGGATGACTGGAATACTATTGCAACCCTATAAAAGCAACACGTATAGATAGCTATGCAAGGGGCAATCATGAATATTTGAGAGCCTAAATTGCACCCAATGGGCTTCTGGTAACCACTGCACCCTGCCTCTTCCTAGAATATGTTATCATCAGGTGAGAATGGTTCCAAATCACTTGGAAGAGCACACATAATTGGCTTATCCTGATCATTAATACTGCTAAACGATTGTCTGTAGCACTCATTATCAGGATCAATATATCAGAAAACGCTCCTAAAGCATGAAGTAGTATTACAGCCTTTAAATCATGCTTGGCAGAGATCAACTTACAAATGAACAAACACAAAGACTACCTCATGCAACAGAAGATATCTAAACTACAAAAAAATATCAAGAAATTTGAAAAGGAAAAAGTATTTCCATATAGAAGGGATGGTTACCATTCTCCCTTTAGGAAAATTTCCTCAGATGAGAGTTCCACTACATCACGCAAGACGCATAATTCTTTCAGTAGATCAACTAGCACTGAAAGTTGGGGTAGTAATGACAGCCGACGGGGGGCACCCCCACCATTGATGTATGGATATTTTATGATCCCATACTCAGGATATCCACCGATGTGGCACCCTGGTTTCTAGATGCCCCCACAACCACTACACTCATTTTTCCAACAAACCTTTGCCCCACCTATTTTAGGTAGAGATTGGGAAAGACATAGAGGAAGAAGAAGAGGGGGAAACAAACAATCTCAATGGTAACAACCAGGATCCCAAATACAGACCTCTCTACCAGAATCCTGACTGAGGAGGAAGATGAGATCCTTCAAAAAGGCTTGGGGTTTGTACCCACTCCATATGAGAACCCCTTCAAATTGACGAGTGAACTCCATCACTTCTTTCGTAAAATTTGCTTACGGGCATTTTTCGAGGACAAGACTACTCTCAACCAAGATGACCCCAAATTACGCTATCCTTCCAAGTTCACACCGACCATGGTGATGACCCAGAGTGAAGTACTAACCTTTGAGAAAGCTGTGCTTAATAATGTGGCACAAATGTGACATCCTCAACCATATACCATGTCATCCAGACAATGCCAAGCTGTAAGGACCCTTACGGAAGACCCCATGGTAACCATCCAACCAGTTGACAAGGGAGGAGTAATAGTAATCATGAACACAGCAGACTGATTACGCTAAATTTAGTCCTTACTTTTCCTACTAAATTCAGCATAGATGGTCTTTTATTTGCCTGCTAAAAGTGGTTGAGGGGAGTAAACAATTCAAGATTATACTTACAATGTAGGCATGCTTAAAAGACCACAGACTCCAAATTTCTGTTTATGGTTTTTATTATAAGGCCAAAAATAATTGAATATAAACACACCTTAAAATCTGAGAATATAGGGACATGAAAATCAATACTGGGCCGAATCTACTAAGGTAATTTATTCGGCATAAAAGGCATAATGTGATGACCTCCAAAATCAAAATGCAACCCAGAATTGAAGCTGAGTCCAAATCCTTTTTCATGAGGAAGGAAACCAAAATTATCTTTCCCTACACTGCTCTTACTGAGGGTACTGCCTATTTGCTTTTATATCATACCCCAAAGGTGTCAGCACAAGTTGACTTCCTAAGAAGTACTCAAGTCAAATGGGTCAGATAGCGTAATGCTATGGAGCTCGCTCTAAAATGCTCCTTCTCCTCCGAAAAATGCAGAAGTCCCCTTACTCTGTCCCTGCGCATCATACAAAAAGACAAAGTGCAGCCCCCTCTCCCCCAAATGCATCACATGATGAACTGGTTCACTTGCAATATTTTTCAGTAGATTTCCATAGCAGCTTTAATTAAGTTCTCCTTGTCTTCCAGTGACCTTGGGTTTCAGATAGGCCAGGCACGGAAGGCTTCCTCCCTTCTCGCCTTTCAGTCTTCTTTAAAGGCATTCCAGGTATCTCCTTAAAGCTAAGAATAACGAGGTTGAATTCCTGCACCTGCAGTAGGATGAGAACATACTGTCTTCACATACAAAAAGGATTAATTTAATTAATTCTTGGGCAACCAAAGATATTCAAGAATTTGTGATATTTGTGATATTTGTGAGGTTATTTGTAGAGCGCGATGTTCGCTCCGGAGGGAGCATCTTGGCGCTAAAGATCCTGAGTGGCCAATCCTGGGGTTGAAGGAGGGATTAGATGGCCGCTTTAGAGTAGTCATCGGAGAGGTTGAAAATCCAGGTCTTTAAGAGCTTTCTGAATGGTTTTTCCAGCGTCTGTTGTCTGAGAGTTTTGGGCAGGTTGTTCCATGCTTTCGTGGCCAAAGAGCTTAAGGTTTTGCCACCCTTAGTCTTTAGGTTGTATTTGGCCGGGCGGATAAGATTATCAAGAGACGAGCGTAGGGAACGACTGGGGGTGTAGTGGGGAAAGCGACTGGAGAGGTATTTAGGGCCGGTTTTGCTGAAGGCACGGAAGGCAGTGATCAGAATTTTAAAAATAATTCTCTTATGGAGAGGCAGCCAGTGTAGTGAGCGGAGGGCGGCAGAGATAGAGGATCTGCGAGGTAGCCTGAGTACTAGTCGTGCGGGGGAGTGAAGCACACTTTGAAGTTTTGATAGTGTGTTCTTTTTTGCCCCTGCAAGAAGGCCGTTGCAATAGTCTAGGCGGGAAATTATAAGCGCTACTGTAACAGTTTTCCTGGCATCGATAGGAAGGAAGTTGAAGAATTTTCTGAGATATTTGATTATTCCAAAGCATTTTCCAGCTACCGTTCTAGCATGTAGGTCAAAGGAGAGGTCAGAGTCAAAGATAACGCCGAGATTTCTGGCGGATGTAACAGTCTGGGGGGGAACAGCTGAATCGTCTGGCCACCAGAGGGCTGGGTTGAAGGAGGCGTTTCTTCCAATTGGAAGGATCTCAGTTTTGTTGGAATTGCATTTTAAATGGTTGAGATCCATCCAGCGGAAGACTTCAGTTAGACAGAGTTTGAGGTTGAGCTCGGCGTCAGTGGAATTGTCATCTAGTGGCACGATGAGTTGTGTGTCATCGGCGTACGAGGTGACTGGAATGCCAAAGGAATCGATCAGGGACAAGAGGGGAATGAGATAAATATTAAAAAGAAGGGGACTCAGGATGGACCCCTGCGGTACACCTGATGAGACCATCTTCTCTTTCGAGTGAAAGGGACCTAGGGCGACAGTTTGTGAACGGTCGGTAAGGAAAGACTTAATCCAGGCTAAAACGGTGTCGGTGATGCCAATGTCCCTCAGTCTACTAATGAGGATGGAGTGGGATATGGTATCAAACGCCGCCGTTAAGTCAAGGAGGATGAGAATAGAGTTTTTCCTCTGATCTTGTAACAATTTGATGGTGTCTGATAGCTCTATCAGTGCAGTGCAAGAATCAACAACAACCTGCAGTTCTTGGCCTATAGTGCAGGCAACTTTAACAATACACGGTTACATTATATAGGTATAATTTTATCCTACACATTATGCATACAAAAATTATAATTATCTCTAGTATATGTAAAATCCTGCTTAATTGTGTACACTACATTTTAATACTTATATAGCGTAAATAAATGTATCTTAATAAGCATAAAACACTGCAAACGATAAAAATATATGTGAGCGCGTTTAAACCATGATATAATGCACCCATACCATTTAGAGTGCTGTAAGCGCTCTATCATGACTATGACCAGGAGTGCCTACAACAACTGGCTGATGGTAGATATTACATTCCAATTGAATTCGATCCCACTGAAAGACTCACATTCAGGATTCAATCAGTGGTGACGGCTGCAGAAGCCCATGGCTGGATCACCAAGCATGAAGCTGATTTCCTGGTCAACTTTTCTCTGAGAGCTTCTTATTTCTATATCTTACCTAAAATACACAAGGGGTACTTTCCCCCTTTAGGAAGACCAATCGTGTCAGGGATAGACTCTTTGCTTGAGCCCCTGAGCAAATTTTGTCACCATTTCCTACAGCCACTGGTTGAGAAGGCTCGATCCTTCTTGAAACATACCAGGTATGTTTTGTCCTGATCGCAGATACCAACCGACAACAGGGTATTGACTTACTGGTCACACTGGACGCCCTGTATACGAACATTCCTCAGGATACTGGAGGTCATCAAGACATCCCTATTCTGACTTACACCTTTAATGGCTCCCTTTCCTCTTTCCACACAATACGTGCATTATCGCACACACTAACCAGATCCCTTTTTAGGTCTCGGACTAGCGTCCCACCCAGTGGGCGGAGTCCGAGATTTTATGTTTTGCACTATGGGGGCTTGAACCCACCCCTCTTCTCCATTGGCTGGCCTCGTAAATGCTGACAAAAAACAAAGGTTTCCCTTTTCCTGGTTGTTGTGGACAGATAAGGCTGGACTTAACCAGTCTTATATGTCGAGTTGAATTACACTGATATGAGGCACCCACAGTAGGTAACAAATTTACACATAGACTATTAGATACACTTGTACTTATTGCATGCAACTGTCTTATATCAAGATGATAAGAGGAAATTGAGTGCCAGAGTCATAATAAAATTCATACATTTATTTAACTTGAGTAGTATTTAGCAAAAAACAAATTTATACAATTTAAACAATTTTCACAATTTCATTAAAAACAAACATTTAAATATGTGAGATACAATATAATTAAAAACATGAACGTGAAAGCATAGGAATTGTAATCGTAAATGCTGGCCAGCCATTGGAGGAGAGGGGCGTCACTCGGTTCAGGCCCCGTCTTGAGCAGATTCGGGGCGTGTTTTTTTGCAGTTTTTAATCAGTGACATCATCCGTCACTCAACTGCAAAAACACGCCCCCGAATCCGAAAATGGCCGTGTGTTTCTCCGAGGCATTTCTGCTTTGCCTCGGAGAAACGTGGTGGTGTTTCCGGAGCTGCTCGCCTCCCTTCCCTTCTGCTTTCAGGAGCTGCTCGGCTCCGCTCGCCTCCCCCCCCTTCCCTCTGCCCTCCTCCGTCGCGCTCTCGCCTCCCCCCCCCTCTGCCGCAGCTCTCCTCCGTCGCGCTCTGCGGTACCCCGGGCCCCCACCCCTCCCTCCCTCTCTAGCAGCCATGCTTCCTCGGCTTGTTTTACAATTCGATCGCTTTCACGATCGTTTGAAGTGCCGCTTGTAATGTGGGGGGTGGGCGGGGTCGAGTTCACTTAGCAGTGGAACAAAGTCGCGGTGGGATGGGGTCTACTTTTAGATGAAAGTGCAGTTGCAAGGGAGCGGGAGGAACAGGCGAGGGATGCTGGCATAGGTCTTGGTTGCTGTTTACGCGGATTAATAACGTCATGCGAGGAAGAGGGCGAATTCACCTCTGAACTATTATCACTGAGTAAGTGCCGAGTAAGATAAGGAAGGTGCAGGACATCCTGTGAAAGAAGACACTTCACGGGGTACTTTGTATCATACATAGTTGTGTAATGTCAAGGGATAAATACAGGTATCTTGCTCGGTTAATACTGCGGAGTGAGTATGGGATGCGCGAGAATGTCTCTTTAAGGCCACGGTAAAGAGACCGAAAAGCGCGCCAGGGGCGCCAATTAAGTAGCCAGGGAGGAGGCATCATCGGGTCTGATTAGGACCGTGTTGGGGGGAGGGGCCGTCCAGTAGAAGGAATGTTGAGAGATAAGGATAGGGGAGCCGGCGAGGGTTTGTATCTCCTCCTTGTGTGACTTTACATCCAGTTCACAGTCCTCCTAGCCCAGTGCGTAGCAGCACCACCCCGCCGGGCACCATCTGCATTTACAAACAGCCCAGCCGCAGTCATTGTGTGCAGCCATCTGGGGCAGGGCAGATTAACACAACAACTAGCACAGGGGAGGGGTTCTTCCCTCACTGTCAAATAAACGCATTGTTGTCTGGGGCGAGTCCACACGACACCCACCTTGAGGGAAGACCCAATTACAACTTTACATCACAAAATACCTTCTTATTCGCCGGTGCCCAGGCACCGCCGGCAAAGGACTGAATAACAGAGGCTTCGACTGCAGGAAAACACAGGAGGGGATGCACTCGACACCGCCCTACAAAGACATGCAAAGAGAAATACAGCAATATACGCCCAAAGGAGCCTACAAAGGGCCTGGCTGGACACCAACCGGAGTGCATCTTCTTGTTCTTCTTCTTGGTACTTCATTTTTTTGCAATTTTTACACAAAGTAATAGTGGGCAAATAATTCAAATCATTAGTTCCAGTTTAAGTACGAAATATAGAAATAAGCAACTGAAAGCTGACCATTTAACCTTTGTGAAGGTCCTTCCACTGTGAGCGAATACGTCATCACGTTTTTAGGAATTTAGTGAGTGTGACTGCAGAGTGAGTGCAGGGTCAGTGAGTGCAGAGTGAGAGTGAGTGCAGAGTGAGAGTTAGTGCAGAGTGAGAATGAGTGCAGAGTGAGTGCGCGGAGTGAGTGCGCAGAGTGAGTGCACAGAGTGTGTGCGCAGAGTGCGTGCGCAGAGTGAGTGCGCAGAATGAGTGCGCAGAGTGCAGAGTGTGAGTGCGGAGTGTGAGTGAGTGCAGAGTGTGAGTGAGTGCAGAGTGTGAGTGACTGTAGAGTGAGTGCGTGCAGAGTGAGAGTGAGTGCAGAGTGCCTGCAGAGTGAGTGCAGAGTGTGAGTGCAGAGTGTGAGTGCGTGCAGAGTGTGAGTGACTGTAGAGTGAGTGCAGAGTGAGAGTGACTGTAGAGTGAGTGCAGAGTGAGAGTGACTGTAGAGTGAGTGCAGACTGAGAGTGCCTGCAGAGTGAGAGTGCGTGCAGAGTACGTGCAGAGTGAGTGCAGAGAGTGACTGCAGAGTGAGAGTGAGTGCAAAGTGAGAGTGAGTGCAGAGTGTGAGTGAGTGCTGAGTGTGAGTGAGTGCAGAGTGAGAGTGCGTGCAGAGTGAGAGTGCGTGCAGAATGAGAGTGCATGCAGAGTGTGAGTGCAGAGTGTGAGTGCAGAGTGAGTGCAGAGTGAGAGTGAGTGCAGAGTGAGAGTGAGTGCAGAGTGAGAGTGAGTGCAGAGTGTAAGTGAGTGCAGAGTGAGAGTGAGAGTGCGTGCAGAGTGCATGCAGAGTGTGAGTGCACAGTGTGAATGAGTGAGTGCAGAGTTTGAGTGCAGAGTGTGAGTGCAGAGTGTGAGTGAGTGCGTGCAGAGTGAGAGTGTGAGTGAGTGCGTGCAGAGTGAGAGTGTGAGTGAGTGCATGCAGAGTGAGAGTGAGTGGAGAGTGAGTTGAAGGACTGGACTATTTAAGGCCCAGTGGTGCCAGGGGACAACACCTGAAACCTTCGTGGGTTACCTGTTCTGGCGCACAAATGACAGAGACACGGGACACTTCCTTCGGCGTCAAAGATCAGCGTTTATTACTGCAGGGAGGCAAAAGTCACAAGAAGTACAACAGAGTGTAGGTTCTGAGAGTCTGCTTCACATTGTAAATGTGGATCGCTCCTTTTATACACATTTTCGTCATTGTACAACATACGAACAAAAGGTTACAACTCAGTTCCCACAATAAACTTCAAAAGGGCTTCTTGAAACCCGGAACATAATTACAGTAACATTGCCGGTTCCCAACTGTAAAAGCACATCTTCTCACCGTTAGGCACATTCCACTCTAGTTGTAAACGAGCAAAGAAAAAGGAGACAAGAACAGCTACAAGGAAGACAGACAACAGTAGAGAAAAGAGTGTGAGGGTAATATCGGAAGCATGATCACAGGATCAAAGGATTCGATCCTAGCACATGCACGGCTGAAACAATAGACCGGCACGGCAAGATTACCCTCGAGCGGAGCCATCTGCCTTTGCAGTGTCATTCCCCTGGTCATAAAAGACGCATGAAAGGAATATGCGTCTTCCATAAGGCTTGGGAACTAAGGGTCATGACGCGGACAGTTGCCTGCTAGCTAACTACGTGAGGGCAAGAAACAAAATGGATGCCGTATCTAAAATGGAACCCGAGGGTTCAGATGAAGTAACGCGTAAATAAGGCGAACCCTGCCAAGTAGTGATACGAAAACGCGTACACTTACTAAACTCGTCATTTACGGTTCATAGATACCAAACTTGCCCATATTCGATCATGCCCAGAACATCATAACGATTCTCACGGAACCTCAGACGCTCCTTTTGCCCTCATGTAGGCAAGCACTAGTCGAAATCAGAATCGATCTCAATATTCATCAGATCATTCAGGTGTTGCTGGAACATTATCCTATCCATCAATGCCTCTTTGGTAACAGATGGCCTTCTTATACACGTAGTAGCACAAAGGCCACATAAGGCAGGACCACACTGCACACAAAGACAACACGTGAACAGAAACATCACAACAATCCCTATAATCATCAGAATCTTCCAACCCCAGGTCGACATCAGGCCCCAAAACCATCCTAGAAGCGTCCAATCTCCCTCGTCCACGTGTATGGACTCTGAGATTTTATGCAACTTTGAGATGGCTTGATAGACAGTTGGAGCATTATCAGGTATAAAAATGCAACAACTCGAATGGATGACCTTACACACACCACCTCTATCTGCTAGTACAACGTCTAGAACCATACGGTTCTGTAGCGTCATAAGTCTATCCGCTTGAAGCTCTGCTGTCAGGTTACCAAGGGCGCTTGCAGTGATATTAGCAGTCGATTCAACCACACGAGTCAGCTGTCTCAAGTTCCTACTATTAACCATAGGACCCCAAAACGGTAGGAAACCCTTAAAGAAGTCTCCTGCCTCTTGACCAGCAGTATCCTCTCTACTAATAACGCCTCTCACAACTCTAGTCTTGTGATAGTCTGAGGCGACAGTGAAAGTCGGTGGTAGAAGATTCGCGATATAACAGGTGCCTGAGAAATCACGAGGCAACCATGTATAAGCACGATCGTAACACACAAAATAAGTACCCTTGGCAGTCAGAAAGACAGGGGAAGAGAGCATCGGTAAGACATACGTCTCAGTACAAGCACTCTTCCCAAACTGAGCTCTCGGATTTTGACCAAGACCTTGCAGACAGAAGTGACCAAGGTGAGGTACGATCCAAATCGGAGACGAGCTCTTAAGCTGTCTATCACCCACTGAGATACTGTACTCAATCTCACTCAGATCCTTATATGCTCGCACCTCCTCCTCTGGGATAAGCGATGCATCAAAAATGTCTCTATCTAAATCAGCAATAGCTATCGCCAAAGACTTGTGGTACGGGCCAGGACCAAGGTTTACTGAGCGTGGTTCTCGATGGGGGTAGGAATCTAGTGCACTACGGAACATAGTTTGGAATGCCCGAGCCGAACCTTGGGAGCTATAAGGAAGAACCAAATACGGAATACCCTTATCCATGGTATGTGGCATTAACCCACACACCCAACAGTTGGTAGTATTCATCACCAACTGATGCTGATGCAGGAGTTGAACAAAGGAATTATTCATAAATTCCGCACGTCTGACTTGTTCATGTTGAGGCAGAAGATGAAAGGAATGTGGAGAAATAGTGGAGGCAAAATTCAAATCATGTGAAGGAGGAGTAGGCGAAATGGAAGGCAATAATAATTGAATCCCAAAATATACTCCACCCACCAGTAGCATAGAAACAGTTAGGAACAACATAAAAATCTGAAACAAAAAACATTTTGTGCGAAACACCTTATGCAATTTAGATCTTTGCGCCGACATTTCCTCTCTTTTCGACAGCATAGTAAATTCCATCCTCTAAAAACCGTCCGTGGCGTTCTTGACGCACTTCGTTCTGAGTAGCGATTATCAATTCCCAGGAGTTCCCAGAAATCGACAAAAGAAATCGACCTAGTGTCAATAACCTGCTAAACAGAAGGAAGTACCCGCACGGCCCTACGGCCAACCCAGATGATAGGTTTTAAATGAATTGAGCATTCAATTTAATATAAGTCTCTTAGCTGCACGAAAAGAAAAGGGTACACACAATATAAAATGTCCACAATATTCAAGGCAAATGTGAGGGGGTAATGTAAAATCAAAAATAATAAAAAGGAATTTATTTGTCCTTATTGCGTGGTCGAAGAAAATATCTACATCTCCCGGGTCGAGTCTGTTCTTCAAACAACGGTTCAGATGGCAAAGCAGTGTTCGATTGCTCAGGTAATAATCCAGGACTTGAACTCTCCACTAGTGATGACGTAGGTAAAGTTTCGGTCGATTCAACAGGGATGTCTGATTGCACTAAATTGGTCTCTACAAGCTGAGCATCACTGAATGGTATAAAACCCGGGACCGTACTGGTCTCTGTCGAGGCGACTCCTTTCTTGATCCATGCATCTGCTGGCAAAGGAAACGGAACTTTCTTGGTGTGGGTGGCATGCACCCAATGCTTTCTGCCTTCCAGTCGAACCGCCGTCCTTGTTGCCAGTAACACCTGGTGGGGACCCACGAACCTTGGCTCAAGATTTCGTTTTCGTCCAAAATTTCGGGTAAGCACCCAGTCACCTGGTTGGAGCCGATGACCAGGTCCCTCAGTTTGTGCCGGTAAAGCTTCAAAGACCTGTTGATGAATCAAACTCAATTTAGCAGTCAGATCATAAAGATAGTCAATCAACATTGGATATTCAATTCTGTTAAACTCCTTAGGCCTCGGAACTCCCCAAATATTCGCAGGACGGCCGAACACAATCTCATATGGGCTAAGCCCTACTCGAGAGTGCACGGTTGCCCTGGTCGATAAGAGAGCTAAAGGCAAAGCATCCGGCCACGATAAACCAGTCGTTGCCTGGATTTTGGCAAGTTTCAGTTTCAGGGTGCCATTATATCCTTCCACCAAACCTGCCGACTGAGGATGATTAGCGCTATGAAATTTTTGGACTATGCCTAGGCCACGACACACACTCTTCATCACACTTCCCACAAACTCACTTCCGTTATCTGACCATACAATCCGTGGCATTCCATACCTAGGGAAATATTCCTTGAGCAGGATTTTTGCTGTTGACAGGGCAGTATTATCCTTAAGAGGGTAGGCTTCAATCCATCTGGAGAACGCACAAACCACAACTAGAACATATTTCAGATTATTGCATCTCTCCATATGGATGAAATCCAATTGGATAACTTCAAAGGGACATGTAGGGGGAGCAAAGTGGCCAGGTGGAGTGGGGGTGCCCTTACCAGGATTATACATCAAACATACCATACAGTTCTTAACCACTCTCTCCGCACACTTAGTAATCCCATCATTCTTCCATACAGGAGACAACAACTTGCATATGCCTTTCGCGCTAATATGTGCTGTGCCGTGAGCCATTGTAACAACAGCAAGCACATATGCATCCGGTAACATCCATCTCTGTTTTTCTGACAAGTCAACCCAACATCCATTCCCGTCTAACTTCCCCGTGCTTTCTTTCCACTGAGTCTTTTCCATCTCAGTGGCCTCGTTCTGTATTTCCTTCACACTTTCAACTGTGTCTTCACACATGCTAGTCTCCGCTGGCCATCTCACTGAGCTCGTAACATACATTCGATTTGTCAGATCTCTGGCTGTTTCTTTAGCAGTCTCATCCGCAAACGCATTACCACGGTCCACATCATCTGTCACTTTCCGATGCGCACTACATTTAATTATGGCCACCTGCTTAGGCAATGTAAGTGCATCTAAAAGGTCATTCACAAGCTGTCCATGCTGAATCTTCATGCCATGCGACGTAAAGAATCCTCTTTCTCTCCACAATCGACCAAAACTATGCGCTACACCAAATGCATACTGACTATCGGTAAACACATTCACCCGCTTTCCTCTAGATAACACACACGCTCTTGTCAACGCAATCAATTCAGCCGCCTGGGCCGAATTCTGACTCAATCTCGCAGTTTCCACAACCGTACTCAATGTCACTACAGCATACGCAGTCGTTACATCACCATTCTGCAACTTAAAGCATGAACCATCAACATACAAAGTACCATCGGGATCTACCAATGGAGTGTTTTTCAGGTCAATACGACCTTTCGTCTCTTCTTCAGTTCTTAAGTAGCAATCATGTGGTGCTACATCACCTGATTCCATGCTGATCGGCAACAATGTTGCTGGGTTCAACACATTGCAACGTTTTATCCTAATATGACTTGTTAAAAGTGTCAACTCATAGCCAGACAACCTTGCACTCGTCAGGTGCTGAGTTTTTGTCCGGTTCAAAAGAGTGTCGACTGCATGTGGGACCATCACCGTAAGCATATTATCCATGACTAGACCTGCGGACTGTCGAATAGACACCGCAGCTGCCGCTGTTGCTCTTAAACAACTTGGCAATGCTCTAGCCACTGGGTCTAAGGTCGAAGAGAAATATGCACATGGACGTTGTTTGTCGCCAAATTGTTGCGTCAAGACACTCAACGCACAACCATCCCTCTCGTGAACGTATAGTGTAAACGGCTTACTGTAGTCAGGGGTACCTAACACAGGAGCCGAACACAACGCATCACGTAATTCAGAAAAACCTTTCTGACACTCTTCAGTCCAAGGCAAAGGAGTCGGAACATTCTTGCACGTAAGAGCTAACAATGGTTTCGCCAATAATGAAAAATTCGGAATCCATTGTCTGCAGTATGATGTAATACCTAGAAAGGCACGTACATCTCTCTGAGTTTTTGGCACAGTCATTCGAGCAATCGCTGCTATTCTTTCTGGGGTCAACCTTCTCCCTTCTTTTGACAATAAGTGACCTAAGTAGGTTACTTCTTGACAACAATATTGCAGCTTAGAAGGTGACACTTTGTGATGTAAGTCACATAAATGTTGCAACAACGATACTGTAGCAGTTCTGCAAATAATTTCTGTATCAGCAGCTACCAACAGGTGGTCAACATACTGAATCAAAGCCGCACCCGTCGGCAACACGAATGCGTCAAGTTGACTTTTAAGGGCTTGACTGTAGATCGATGGACTCTCACAATAGCCCTGTGGTGCTCGTTTAAATCTAAAACTGTGACCTCCTAATGAGAATCCGAATAGGTCTCTGCTTTCCTCAGCGATCGGAATACTAAAGAAAGCATTCTTTAGGTCGATCACCGTGAACCAGGAGGCAGAAGCTGGAATCAGGGTCAGCAAGGCCGTGATATCAGGCACCACAGGAAACTGTGGGATCACGATTTTATTCACTTCTCTCAAATCGATTATAAAACGGTACACAGGAGGCTTAGATGGATCAGTTTGTTTCAAAATGGGTAACACAGGACTATTACACACATTTCCCCGAGTTTCTTCAATGACATCCTTTTTAATTAGGTCATAAACGATCGCTAATAGCGCTCGCTCACCATCAAGAGAGATACGATACTGAGGTACACGCGGTAATCGAACATTCGTTTTCAACTGGACCACATAGGGTGGAATGTTTAACAGGCCCACATCATTGGGACCTGTTGCCTATAAAGACGCAGGAAGAGAACTCAATTCCGGTGGGAACTTATCCATTGATAGGTACATAGGAGAGATAACCCTCTGACCTAACGTAAGCTCCACTCCTTCAGGAGAGCAATACAAAGTCGCATATAACCGTTTTAACAAATCCAGACCCAAAAGATTCTCACCACACCCAGTGGATAGAATCAATGGAGCCTCCAGCTCTAGAGGACCAATCGCAAGGGACAAAGGGCTAGAGACAGGATTGCTAACAGGGGCGCCAGAGAATCCAATGGAAACATTTGTTAAGCCAGACAAAGGTGCGCCAGGGAGTTTGGAATGCATGATGGAACTTTTTGCTGCACCAGTGTCCAACAGAAAAGGCTCAACTACGCCAGATGTGGCAACCGCGACGTAAGGCCCTCTCTGATCAACCGTAACTGACACTACTCCCTCTCTTTGTCGATGGCTGTCCTAGTAACGGTCGTCTGCAACAATCTCATGCTCAACATAATAATCGTCCACATGGTACTGTGCAGATTTATCGGACCCCGCATTTTGCTGGTCGAAACAATTATTTGCGTCCGATGAAACAGTAGAGCGCTCATGATTTTGAACGAAACCTCGACCTCTAACTCGAGAGGCCTGTTGAGGACCACCACGACCTCCCCGAGCCGAAACATTATTATAACGATCACGTAAAGCCGGACAATCGAATTTTATATGGCCCTCTCTCCTACAATATGCACACTGATTATACCCAAGCGTAGATCTAAAGTCAGAGGAGTCAGAGCGCGACTGCATCCTAGTGGACTGGGCTCGTGGTCGATACTGCTGTTGTAAATCATTTTGATTTGAACGTGGAGGATATGCCTGCTGCAACAAAACCTTTGTTTTGAGCTCCTTCGTTTTCTTGTCTGAACGATCACTTTCTTCCTTTTCCCTATTCTCATAATATTGAGCCGTCGCTAATATCTGTGCAGTGGTTGAAACAGCCCATGCACTTTCCGAATTCTTCAATTTGTTGCATAGCTCAGGCAACAAATTTAACACAAACTTTTCAACAAATAACCGTTGGCCTCCTTCGGTGCTCATGTCCTGACCACTATGATCGACAAATGCCTCCTCGAATCTAGTAAAGAAATCAGAGACACTCTCGTCTTTCTTTTGCTTGCAAGCCGATAATTTATCCCAATTCACCTTCATCGCTGGCATGAGTGTTTTCATAAGTGTAATGATTTTCTGGGGTAGATCCAAAATTAACTGCTCGGGCTTAGCCCCACCAATTTGTCGTCCATCAGCCGCTACTAGTGTAGCCCAGTCACCACCTAACTCAACTAAATGATTCTCTTGGCGAATTTTTGCCCAAATCGGTTGTGGTACGACATTTCCAAACAGCATGTCGATGTCAGCAAGGTTCATAATAGAAGCATCCACCAGTTGGGATAACTCCTTATAATAACCTGCCGGATTCTTGCGTGGATCAGGCAAGGATTGTTTCACCTGCAAAACTTCTGAACGCTTCCATGGGAGGTGTATCCAAACTCTTTGGAAGTATGGAAGAATCACAGGATTACCATTAGCATCGCCTGGCATCCATACTGGCGGAACCTCTCTCATAGGGTACTGACCAGAGTTCGTTTTCGTATTATCGGTGTCATCATCAAATGACACACGAGAAGGCACTGTGGATCTAAAGGCTAACAATCGCTCTAGTGCACGTCGTACATCTCCACCTACAATCATACCGTTCGAAAATTGACTCTGAAGTTCAGTCATATCGGGCGGTACATTATCTAAATCATCATTATACCATTCTTCTCTCAAAAAGTTACACATTTCTTCAAACACGAATCTCTGAGTGGGCTCATTAAACTGAGAGAATGTATCAAAAACCATGCGCGGAGGGTAGTTAGCAGGGTGTCTTATCCATCTACGCGCCATAGTTACCAACGTGGCACTCTCCCTTCCACCAGGGATTTGACTTCGCCTCTGAGGAGTTTCAGAGACATCGGATCGAAATAACGATCCAGAAAGTGGGGAGTAAAGAGTAGCGACAGTATTAGGGATACGATTACGAACAGAAGGAGAAAGAAGAACAGGAGCAACAACATTAGAAGTGAACGTAGGGACAGCAGAGGTAGCCGGGACAGCTGAGGTAACAGGAACAATGGACTGAGGAGGTACAGGCAAAGGAGCAGTAGGAATAGGAGCAGGTGGTGGGACAAACGCAGGACCAACAACAGGCTGACCAGCAGCCGCTGGAACGACAGAAGGAACTACAGGAGGAACTACAGGGGCTGTAGCACCCTGTGCATAAGGAGGTGGCGATTTCCTCAAATACGCTAACAGAGGATCCTCCTTCGAGTCCTCTTCTTTCTTATCAAGACTGGTTGATAAAACCGGGTAACATTTGTCTATCCTCATGTGATGCAGTCTAGTAGAAACTTCTATTTCTTTTTCTGCTTTATCTCGCTGGTACTGTTCTGCACCTTGCATCATCGTAATGATACCTTCTTTTTTATTTTTCTTAAGCTGTTTGATTTCTTTCTGCTTGGCCTCTTTACGCCATAACCGAAAGGAATCAAACATAGCGGGCCTAGCTGTGTTTTTAAACAATTTAGCTTCAAGATTATCTAAAATCGTAATTTCAAAACTTCCATGTGGTGGCCAACTAAGGTCACCATCGTTTTTCGTATAACGAACCCAATATTCATTATATATAATAGGGCTTACACCATGTCGACTATAGAGCTCATAAATTGGAGTTCCAACTGGAGGTATCGGACACGAGTCCTCCAACCGGGAATCAGTGTTATAACATTTAAAGAAACCAAAGAAACCACTACGGCTAGGCATCTTGCTCACTAACCAAGTATCAAACTTCAAGGGTTATCGAAGCGCTAAATCTTCGTGAAAGACAAAACCCTCGGTTTTTGGCAATTGCAACTGTCAAATAACAACTAAGAACCAACAACTAAGAACCACAAATGCAATGGAACCATGCAAACAACTAAGCTTCAACAACAACCAAGGATAATGGGAGCGACCCACAAATACTTAACTGAGAGTACAATGGCGTCACCAGGAAGGCACGTCTATCGTCTCGCCGTACGAAAGGACTACGCCAGGCGCCGAAAACAGGTCGACAGTCAGGGCATCGGTCCGTCGCAGCCGTCAGGAGGCGGGAATCTTCGCGGGAAAAATCTTCGGACCACTTAGTTCGACAACAGGATCGATGAAGCGGGGTGCACCTTCCCTCGGAGATTTCACACGAAGTTCCTCACAATCGTCAGGCTTTGGACCGGTACCGCTGATGTCGCCCCACGTTGGGCGCCAACTGAAGGACTGGACTATTTAAGGCCCAGCGGTGCCAGGGGACAACACCTGAAACCTTCGTGGGTTACCTGTTCTGGCGCACAAATGACAGAGACACGGGACACTTCCTTCGGCGTAAAAGATCAGCGTTTATTACTGCAGGGAGGCAAAAGTCACAAGAAGTACAACAGAGTGTAGGTTCTGAGAGTCTGCTTCAAATTGTAAATGTGGATCGCTCCTTTTATACACATTTTCGTCATTGTACAACATACGAACAAAAGGTTACAACTCAGTTCCCACAATAAACTTCAAAAGGGCTTCTTGAAACCCGGAACATAATTACAGTAACATTGCCGGTTCCCAACTGTAAAAGCACATCTTCTCACCGTTAGGCACATTCCACTCTAGTTGTAAACGAGCAAAGAAAAAGGAGACAAGAACAGCTGCAAGGAAGACAGACAACAGTAGAGAAAAGAGTGTGAGGGTAATATCGGAAGCATGATCACAGGATCAAAGGATTCGATCCTAGCACATGCACGGCTGAAACAATAGACCGGCACGGCAAGATTACCCTTGAGCGGAGCCATCTGCCTTTGCAGTGTCATTCCCCTGGTCATAAAAGACGCATGAAAGGAATATGCGTCTTCCGTAAGGCTTGGGAACTAAGGGTCATGACGCGGACAGTTGCCTGCTAGCTAACTACGTGAGGGCAAGAAACAAAATGGATGCCGTATCTAAAATGGAACCCGAGGGATCAGATGAAGAAACGCGTAAATAAGGCGAACCCTGCCAAGTAGTGATACGAAAACGCGTACACTTACTAAACTCGTCATTTACGGTTCATAGATACCAAACTTGCCCATATTCGATCATGCCCAGAACATCATAACGATTCTCACGGAACCTCAGAGTGCAGAGTGAGAGTGAGTGTAGAGTGAGTGCAGAGTGCACGTGCAGAGTGGGTGCAGAGTGTGAGTATGCAGGGTGAGCAGTGCATGAGTATGCAGGGTGAATGCAGGGTAATCAGTATGTGAGTATGCAGGGTGAATGCAGGGTAATCAGTATGTGAGTATGCAGGGTAATCAGCTTTTCACCAAGCTCACACACATCACCAGCTGTCACTGCATGCTTTCACCAGGCACACACACACCACCAACAACCAGTGCTCACTTTCACCAGGCATACACAAACCACCAGCCGTCAGTGCACGCTTTTACCAGGCACACACCACCACCCGTCAGTGCACACCAACAGCCATCACTACACACATCAATTGTTAACGAATCCACAATTAACTATTGTAGTAAAAGCAGTATTGCAAACTTTACTTTTGAATATAATTATCTAAAGTTAACCATGCTACTATTGCTACAATTCCAAACCAACCCACAAAATTCCATTACACACTACATACATACACTCCATACCAGTAGTGGGTCTTAGCGCTGGCTTCCATTCCTCCTCCTTTGACCCTCCTCCACCTGAATAACCCTGTCCAGCAACTAAAAACATCCATAATGTGTGTGTGGACCTTGCTTAGCATGTACACAACCTAAATCAGGGCGATCCCATCATGGTGTTCTTTGCTAGCTTGTTATCTTGGTATGTGTGGTAGATTAGCTGGTATCTGAGTATTTGCAACCCAGTTTTACTTGCTGATGCACAAGCATGGCAGATCCATTGTCAGTAGCTGTCCTTTGGAAGGTTGTTAGTGTATCCATAGTCCAACCTCCGATGGAAGGTGAGTGGTCCTGTGCTTTATTTGGGTAGTGACTGGTGGAAATTTCACCTAGGGAGGGTGGCTCTGTGTAGGTGGCTCTATGTGAATGACTCTGTGTGGGTGGCTCTGTGTGGGTGGCTCTGTATGTGTGGGTGGGTGGCTTTGTGTGTGTGGCTCTGTGTGGGTGTAAATGCAATAGGTCATGCATTTGCGAGCGATTAAGCTATTGGCATTGTAAATGACAATGCCATTTATTTAACGATTAAGCTATTGGCAATGTAAATGACAATGCCATTTATTTATGATTTTAAAAAATTAAAAAACAATGTCATGAGCAATGCCAATAGCTCTACCTTTAATAATGCCGAGACCATTGCATTGTAAATGCTTGTTTTTATACTGTGTCTTCTGCTTTAGTGCGACACTTCCAATATGGTGGCTCTATTTGGACTTCTCATCCATTTATCATGCATGCATCATCGTGCATGCACAAAGCAGGCCTCACTAACCTTCAAAACCTCCGACGGGTATGCTATTGCCCCTTTCCATTGTAATGGTCCCCTTGCAATATGGTGGCTCAGGTCAGGCTCACGATTATGAACCCACAGTTAACAATCATTACAGAAGCTAGTTACACCTTAAATACCTCACTGCTTGCCCCGATCATTCCCGTTCCAACTGAGCAGAGGCGGGGTAAGTCTCTGGTGCTCTATGCGTAGGACCACATGAGTACTTTTTTGCTTTGCATTTTCTGCAGATGACACATCTCCATAGTACCGGAGGGTTTCTCCTGGCTGACACCCTTTGCTGTTTCTTCCAGTTTCTTTGCAGCAGCGCACAATCCTCAGCTTGTGACCTAAGTGGCTGTAGACATTGATTCAACAGTGAAAGATCCTCACTCCCCCTATTGGGAAATCACTTCCCTGATATTATCCATGTTTTATGTTCCCTGTCTTCATTGCATTATGTTTTTTAAGTTTTTACACATGTGGTCACTTGCCTGCTGTATGTATGAGCAATGACCACTTGATGGCGACTTTTTGAGCCTCCATAGCATGATGTGTCTACTATGAGGACACTTGAGTAAATGTTTAAAACAGTAAGAAGTTTCTACCTACATTCATTTTGACTTTGCTTTGATATTGTCTTTCTATTCCTTCTTTCTATTTAGGTTGGAAAAATCTGTATTGAGGTATTTGCCTATTAAGGAAGTAACTGTCACTACACATCCCTCTCTAGGTGAAGGGTGATGGTCCTGAAGGAATGCAGGTATCTGGCTGGACAACTAAGCATGAAACATGCCAATCTCACATATACATTAAGGCTATCTTGGTTCATTAAGCCCTCATGATAGCCCATATTCCATTGTTTTTATCCCTGCTAAAGGACCCACCATATTAAGATGGGGGGCCCGCAGGGCATTGCAGCGAGGAAGGGGTGTTATGATGAAGCACAAAATCCATTTGGATGTGTGAGAGCACTCAATAATAATCATAAGGATTTCCCTTGATTATTCACTTCCATCCTAGTTTTCTACCCTTCTCCTCAACAGGAACTGTACCTTCTGGCTTTATTGTGTAATTGATTAGACTGTAATTGATTAGACCAGCCCAAAAACTGTCAGGAGATCGGTATGTCAAAGAAGTAGTGGCAATATCTCTATATAAGCCATTTTACAGGTCAGAAACATCTTTCAGACTTGTTAGAGGAATGCAGTGATCATTTTCAAATTGCCAATACAAAGGGGCTTGAAAGGGGCACCCCCCTCTAATTTCTGATTATGAGAGGACTGTATCAATGGATTGTGATGGAAATGTCAGTGTTGTTATGAGGGAAAGATATATGAAAGATATAATCAGTGTTGTCATAGTTTGTCTATTGTGCCAAAAAATGTAGGGTTGGTCTTTCCACTATGTAGGAAATCAGACTATAAATTAAGGGACAAGGCTGCATTGTAGACCTGCCATCCTTAGCTTGGTTTCCTCTGACTTGTTTGCCTTCTCACCTCCTGTTTTGCTGACTTTGTTTTTGCTGGTGTTAAGACTCTGGGTACTTTGCCACTGCTAACCAATGCTAAAATGCATTTGCTCTCTATTTAAAACTTGGTAACATTGGCTTCTCCACAATTGGCATATTTAATGTACGTATAAGCCATAGTAAAGTTCACTACATTTGCCCACGGCCTGTAAATTACATGCTACTAGTGGGCCTGCAGCACTGATGGTGCCACCCACTTCAGTAGCCCTTTTAAACATGTCTCAGGTCTGCCATTGCAGAGCCTGTGTGTGCAGGTTTATACTGCCATGTCGACCTGGCAAGTTAACCCTCTATGCCAGCCTCCAACCTTCCTTTTTAATACATATAATCCACCTCTAAGTAGGCCCTGGACAGTCCCAAGGGCAGGGTGCTGTGTATTCAAAAATTTGGACATGTACTTTTGAGTTTTACATGTCCAGGTAGTGAAAACTCTTATTCATTTTTCACTACTGCAGGTTAACACTGGAATTACCTTATTGCATATTAAAAGTGTAATTTCAATTGAGAAGAGATGGGACCGGAGCAACTCAGAGACTCTGGAACCTAGGTTTTGGGCTGTGGACACTTTGAAACCTCAAGAGGAACTTCAGAAATGTGACCAACCCGAAGTCGAGAATAAAGCTGACTACTTCACACCCAAACCCGGATTTCAGGTTCGTCCCACTCAAAGCTCCAGAGCTCAGGACTTCCAGGAGTTGATCATGGGCTCCTACTGAACCAAGCAGACAAAGTTTCTGCAAATCCAGCCTCCTGGAGAGGCACTCGATGTCGAGGGAAAATCCTGGAGAAAATCCTGGAGAAAATCCTCGAGAAACATTTCTAAGTGTGAATGTAAAATTTCCCACTTAGTGTATTCTACCAGGGCTTCATCGCGGTCAACCTCAAACTTTTACTTTGTCCAGGTCAAGATCGACCAGATGTCTCAAGTTGCTGCTATGTTTTTAAGCAATAGAAAGTGTTTATTCTCAAGAAATTCATGTCTCTGGTTCCCTATATAGGTTTTGTGTCATCTTGGTTTCATTTTAATCATAAAAAAGTTTCCTATTTTTTTTAATTGGTTGAGAATTTTTATTGTGTTGTGTGTCTTACTTTAATGTATTGCCATTTTTAAATGCTTCACACACCTATCTCTTAAATGAAGCCTGTCTGCTCATTGCCAGCAACCAAGGGTTGAGAAAGGGAATCATTTATTAAGACCTTGTGTGGATCTTATATTGCATTTCTGGCCTTATTGCTAGTGGTAGGTGCATACTTAGCCCTACTACTAATCCAGCTTCCAAAACCGCTACACTAGCCTTCCCTAAAAAAAGGCTAAATCACCACGATCATATCATACAGTCTCTCTGGTGGATCCCACTGAAGGAGAATGCCAATCCTTTGTTCATAAACCTCTGAATGGTTTGTCAACTGGCTACATGATTAAAGTATTGCTTCATTACTTTCCATCCAGGAATCTCAGACCTGCCAACCCCAATATATTCTCCATCTGCCAAACTCTTATCAGAAAGTGTAGTGGTAAGACTCTGCACTCTTTGGATCATTCCTCTGAAATAACTCCCATTGCATTTAAGATTTGAACCAGATGTCATCAGATTCAGACGATGATAAAACAAATCTACGTACACAGTCCTATTGCGACACCCTTCATTCCTACTGCCTGCTCTTGTCCAAGACTAGTTAGACACTTAAACCTAACCCATGTTCCTAATTGGGCCACTAGTCATCTATCCATTCTAAGACTTCATCATCTGCAAACCATTGTTTCAGTGCTCTGAAGACATCTAGAGGACATCGAGAGGGCTTGCCATGCTCTGTAGATCTCCAATGAAACAAATAAAATTGCAGATTTGAGAGCTTTGGTGAAAGGAACCTGGGCAAAATGGCACCATCTCAAAAGCATACAATGTGTCCTTATCATTGCAAAAAAAATACTCAAAACTGAGCTGGCCTCATAAGGTGCTAATGCTGATTGAATCTGCATTTAGTGACTACTTTTCTTGTAGTATGCCTATAATTATTGAGCCTCATGAGGCAGAACAAATCTCTGGGCTCTAGTAAATCCTTCCCCCATCGTTCTTGCGTTGCAGAATGTCACCTAGCAATCTGAGGGATCAACTTGTCAAAGTCCAATTCACATCCTGAACTCGACTAATTCCAACTGGCTTCACCTGTGACACTTACTGCAGGAAAGCCCGCCAAGACTATGTAAGAAAACAAAAGGCACTTGTTCAAAACTGGAGGAAAACTTTGAACTTAAAAAAAATGATTAATCCATTAAAGTAACCTGTACTTCTCTGGTTATCCAATAAACTGTGTACACCACCATTGAGCTCATTTGGACAACTCTTAGGGCTTGATTTAGATCACAGAGAAACGGGTTACTCTGTCATAACTGTTTGGAATATTTGATGTATTTATAAATCCCTTGTAGAGTGGTATGCCATATACGCAGGCCCAGTGAATGTAATACTACTAGTGGGCCTGCAGCACTGATTGTGCCACCCTCAGAAGTAGCCTTTCAAACCTGTCTGAGGCCTTCCACTACAGGTGGAAGTTTACTGCCACCTCGAATTGGCATTTAAAAATACTTGTAAGGCCTAAAACTCCCCATTTATACATATAACTCATCTCAACGGTAGGTACTAGGTAGCCCGATATGTAGAGAGCTATGTAAGTAAAATGTAGGACATGTACTGTTATGTTTTGCATGTCTTGGTAGTGACAAACAGCCTATTTCATTTATCAGTACTGGGAGGACTAATCCTCTCATAGGTTAGCATTGGGAATTCCTTTATACATTTTAGCTGTAATTCCTGATCAGAGAGAAGTGGCTTTTTCATGTTTCATATGTTTGGAATGGCGATGACAAATCCTCCTAAAGTTGAATTTGGAACTACTATTTAGAAATGCCTTTTTTTTTTTTTTTTTTTTTATAAACTTTTTATTGACATAAAGGCATAGTATACAGTCATCATGTTACTAATAGGGTGGTACACATATATATATACAATACATTTCCGAACTCTTAATCTGTAGTTTGTATGCTGCATTCCAATCTCGTACCTCCTCACTAAGTCTAGTGTACTTTCCTCCGTACATCCTTATATAAGTAGCTAGCATTTAACAATTTCCTCCCGTTCTAAAATACCCAACATGGGAAACTCTCATATAACTCTAAAAGAAAGTCTCCCCCCCCCTCCCCCAAACTTGGGTCATCTCTCGGCGTATGTTGTATAGTCCTCCACCCTTCAGCAGTCCATCTTGTCCCAGTTTCTTTGTCCAGGTAGGTTATTCCAACACGTCGCTACTGTTAGTACTGGTAAACATACCCCTCCAGCCCCGGCTATCACTCCTCCTCCTCCTCGGAGTCTAGATCGTCTCCCTCTGGTAGGGGTTCGCATATCTCACCCCTATAAACATTCCATGCTGTCCACACCTTATTCCATTTACGGGGGGCTGTTCGAAGGGCATACACAGTTCTTTCCGTGACCATCAGGACATCCATGTTTTTAGCCCACCTGTGTGCCGTGGGTAAGTCCGGAGCCCCCCATTTTTGTGCAATATCACGTTTAGCCACTGTCATGGCTAGTGTGGCCCAGATTAATCCATATCTGTCTAGGTCATTGGGGTCCCAGACGTTCAAAAGGCACTTGCGTGGTTCTGGTGTAGTGGAAATCTTAAGTGTTTGGGAATCTGTGCGCATTATTTGTCTCCGGAATTCCTGTATTTGTGGGCAGTCCCACAGTGTATGGAGCAATGTACCCTCCTCCCCGCAACCCCTCAGGCAGAAGGGACTGGGCGCTCTATGTATTTTGTGGAGTAGTGTCCTGGTGTAATAAATGCGGTGCAGTATTTTTAGTTGCACCAGCCTAAATTTTGCCGAGATGCCCACCTCTCTCGGGGAGGCCAGGGCTTCATTCCACTCTGACTCATCCAACATACCAATGTCCCCCTCCCATCGTTCCTTAAGTTTCAGCGTGGGGTCTGGTAAGTTGTTGACCAGTTTTTTGTAAGTAAGGGAAGTGGCGCTCTGCTGCATGAAGTCTGTCAGTAGTCTGTCTTCAAGTGGCGAGGATTCCGGCAAATCAGTGCCCGGTGGGATTGCCTGGAGTAGTGCGTGCCTGATCTGTATATATCGAAATGTTTCAGTGGGTCTGAGGTCATACTGCTGCTGGAGTTGTGGGAAGGGTATTACTGTGTCTCTTTCCCAGAGGTCCCCCACTGTAGAGATTCCTATCAGGTCCCACTGCGCAAACCCCTTGCACGCCCTAAGGTTGCCCAGTGACTTCGTGTCCCATAAAGGTGTCATTTTGGTGAGTCTACCTTTCCAGCCCATTCGTGCCTGCGCTACATGCCAGAGGGTCGCTGTGTGACGTGTCGGACCGTGCAGAGTATTGAGTTGTGATTTATTATACAATACCGATAGCATGCATTCTGTCCCTAATTGTGCCCAATCTGCCCTGTATGCTGGGTCATCTCTCGGAGTGTGGATCCACTGGTTAATTACCTTAAGTTGAGCTGCCCAGTAATACAGCTGAATGTTGGGAAGTGCAATCCCCCCTTCATACCAACTTTTCACCAATTTGTCATATGCTATTCGTGCTGGACCATTGCTCCAGAGCAGGTTGGAGACCAGCGCCGCAATCTGTTTGAAGTATCGTGAAGGGACAGGATGTGGGGTGTTTTCTAGTATGTATAAAAATCTGGGGAGTGACATCATCTTAAATAAGGCTGCCCTCCCCAGGAGGGTGAGGGGCAGGGTCGCCCAATGTTTTACGTCTGCGCGTAAGCAATCTATTGGAGGCTTCAAGTTGTTAGCAAAAAATTCTGCTTCAGAATGTGCAATAACAATGCCCAAATATTTGAAGGAGGCCGTCGGTGCCACCAGTGGGCAGCTTTCCTGCAGTCTCGGTGCCGGACCCTTCAACGTGTAGACCACCGATTTCGACCAGTTCAAGGTATATCCTGAGGATTTCCCATGGGTATTACAAATGTCTAGTAGGGCTGGGATTCCGTTGTCGGGGTCTACCATGTAGATGAGCATGTCGTCAGCATATAGGGATACCTTGTCTTCCCATCCCTCCTCCCACTCAATGCCCCTAAATAGGGGTGTGTTTCTTATCAGGATTGCTAAAGGTTCGAGCACCAACGCGAAGAGCAAGGGCGACAAGGGACACCCCTGTCTGGTCCCTCTACCCAACGGGAACACCGGTGAGATGTGGCCATTCGCCACTACCTGCGCCACCGGCTTGGTGTAGAGCAGTCGTATCCATGCTATGTATTTCGACCCAAAGCCCATACGCGCAAGCACCTCAAAGAGGTATTCCCATTCCACTAAATCAAAAGCCATTTTTGCATCAAGGGAGAGGATCACCGCCTGTTCTGCGAGGAGGTGCGATCGAGCCAGTACCCCATGGACCCTCCGGAGGTTCAGTGCCGTGCTTCTATGGGGCATGAAGCCCGATTGGTCGGGGTGGATCAAGGAGCTTAGGTGCGGCATCAGACGGGTGGCCAGAAGTTTTGCCAGCACCTTGGCCTCCACATTTAGCAATGATATTGGACGATACGAGGTGCATTCGTCTGGGGGTTTACCCGGCTTAGGTATAGCCACTATTGTGGCCGTGCGTTGATCTAGTGGTAATTCTGTCCGCTCCCTACTCTCCATATACATGTCCAGTAATGGCCCACTGAGTTCCGAGGCCACTGATTTATACCATTCTACAGGCAGCCCATTTGGTCCCAGCGCTTTGCCTGACTGTAGCGATTGTATTGCTAACTGGATCTCTTCTTCCGAAAGGTCTTCCTCTAAATCCCGTGCAGCCTCTGGTGTTATGCGGGGGATGACAATATCTGCCAGCGAGACTGCCGCCATGTGTGCTGTTACTATATGCTCTGGGGTGTATATTTTTTGAAAATGACGTGCTAAGGTGTGTACAATGTCTTCCGGGTGAGTTAGTATTTGGCCGTCAGCGGCAGTCAGCCTCTGAATACCTCTCGTACCACCTTCCCTCTTATCCAGCCATGCCAGCAGTTTCCCTGCCTTGTCGCCCACGTCATAAATTCTATGCGTAGTGTTCGTGATGTGTCCCTGCACCGTCGCTCTGAGGTGGGCCTGGTATTGATGTTGCCGTAACTGCAGCGTGTGTGTCGTAGTCGGGGAGGGGTCTGCCATATGTGCTGTGTTTGCATCGTGGAGCGCCAATTCCAGTTCAGTAAGTTCTTTCTGGGAATCTCGTTTATGCCCCGTGATGGCTGCTATTGCAGTCCCTCGTAGGACGGTCTTGTAGGCCTCCCACAGAATCGACGGCGAGGCCACCGTCCCCTCGTTTTCGGCAAAGTAGTGTTTCGTGGGTAGTTTTAGTTTCTTTCTTATTTTTGGGACTTTCAGGTAATTAGGATAGAGTGGGTAGACCCTAGCGCTTTTCTGTTCTCTGGTAGTAAGGGTGAGTATGATCGGTGAATGGTCAGATATGCCTCTGGGTAGGATGTCGATCCTGTCTACCGAACCTAGTCCCTCCCCCAGGAACAAGAAGTAGTCTATGCGTGATAGGCTCTTGTGTACGGCCGAGTAGTAGGTGTATTGGGTCGCTGTAGGGTGCAGGTGACGCCATACATCTACAATGCCCAATGCATCTAAAAAGTCAGGGAGTGGTGTAATCCCTCTTGGGCGGTCTCGAGCGGGAAAGGCGTCCAGTGTAGAGTCTATTAATGCATTTAGGTCACCCCCAATGATCGTGTCTCCTGCAGGGAGGTCCAGGAGGAATTTACCCAGTGTAGGTAGTGCTACTGAGTGCAATGCCGGGGGGATGTACACTGATACTACATTAAGCGGCTTGCCCTCCCACTGGCCATGTATCGCCGCGAAGCGCCCCTGGTCGTCCGTCACATGCTGTGTAATAAGAAAGGGTGATGATTTTTTCATGAGTATCCCCGTTCCCCTAGATCCAGAGGTGAAGTCTGCATGCGTCGCCATTTTGTATCCGCGCCTATCAAGCGCTCTGCATGTTGTCCCCGTAAGGTGTGTTTCTTGGAGTAGAACCACATCCGGGCTCTGACGTTTAATAGCCTGCAGCACCAGGCCTCTTTTTATCTTGTCCCCCAGGCCCCTGACGTTCCAAGTTAATATGCGCAGTTGGGGCACTCCTACCGCCA
Source organism: Lissotriton helveticus (assembly GCF_964261635.1). Classification (NCBI taxonomy): domain Eukaryota; kingdom Metazoa; phylum Chordata; class Amphibia; order Caudata; family Salamandridae; genus Lissotriton; species Lissotriton helveticus. The sequence goes on along the minus strand of NC_136064.1, from coordinate 43,984,538 downwards.
CCGTGGTATCCCTAGTGGGTGCAGTCTGAAGTGGGATGGTCATGGTGTTGTTGTAATAGTGTCGTGAGCAACGTGTCGGTGTCTTTCGTGACGTGGCCTAGGAGTATGCCGCTATCTAGGGCGGTAGTATGACATGTGAAGTGAGTGATGACCAGAACCAAAATCGTGAACAATGAGAACAATAACAAGAGTACCTTAGGCTCCCTTCCCCCCCCCCCCCCTCCCTGCTCCCCTGCACCACGGACAGTTCCCCGCCCGCATCCCCAACTTGGCAGAGTGCTCAATCCCGTCCCCAACTATCTTACTTGCTCGTGGGGCTGGTGAGTCCCCTACAGGCACCGGCCAATGCCCACCCTACTCAGCTCCGCCAACTCCAGGTTTCTACATGTTTCAAGTACGTTGACATGTCGGTAATGCACTACTCATATTTTGACCGGCTGTCCCGAATCAAATGGGTCTCTTTCCAAATCCGATTCCAGTCCTGCAGCGTCATCTCCGCGTGAAGGATTAACGGACATCTGCTCCGCCGGTCCGCCACTGTGGTGTTCCTGTCGATCTCTGCGTGGGCGCTGGGGTTGCCCCACCTGTCTCCATCGTCAAGCCAGTCCCGTGCCACCTCCGGGTTGTCAAAGAACCACATTTTTCCATCGGCCACGATCCGCAATTTGGCGGGGAACAGCATCGAGTATGGCAGGCCTTTATCTTGCAGCGCCTTTTTGATCTCTGTGAAGGACTTCCGGCGCCTGGCCACCTCCGCCGTATAATCCGGAAAGAAAGCCAGAGTCGAGTTTTGGATTTTCACAGGTGGTGAGCTCCTTGCCGCCTGTAGCATTGCGTCTCTGTCCCTAAAATTAAAGAGTCTGGCCAGTACAGGTCTCGGCGTGGCTCCTGGCTTGGGTGTCCCGCCAGGTACTCGGTGTGCCCTTTCGACTGAAAAAAAGTTTGATAGGCCTTTCGGCCGCAGTTTATTCTGGATGAGGTCCTCGACGTACAAATCCATTGCACCCTTCCCCTCTGTTTCTGGCAGGCCAAGGATGCGTACGTTATTCCTCCTGGAGCGCCCCTCCTGGTCGTCGAGCTTCTCCTGTAGTTGTTTAGTGACCTTTTCCATGCGTTCCATTGCTACTTGCAGGTCCGAAGTGTCCTCTACCAGCGCTTTTGTTACCACCTCAACCTGGGACACCCTTTCCGACATTTTCTGGAAGTCAGCCCGCAACAGGGTAACTTCTGAAGAGATGGAACCCACTGTTGTTTGTACCTCTGAGAGGGTTTTCATTATATCCTCCAAAGTCACTTTTTTTGTCCCCTCCGCGTCCGGAGCAGAGCCCGCGGAGTGTCGCCCACCAGCCTGGGGGTGTCCGTGCTGCGAGTAGGCAAATTTGTCCAGTTTAGCCTGTGTCGAGGCGCTCCTAGTCCCCTCGCCCGCCATGGCGTGGTGTGCTTGGATCGCGGGGTCTGTGTACAGTGGCACCCCTGGCACCACAATTCAGGTGAATACCTCTCCCCTGCCAAGTCTTTGCAGTGTGGGGTGCCACAGGGGTCGGCATTGAGTCCGACCCTGTTCAACATCTATGTGGCCCCCCTTGCAAGACTTGTAAGATCTCAGGGGATGGAGGTAGTGTCGTATGCTGACGACACGCAGATTATGGTATCCCTGACCCACTCTGTCAGTGAAACTGCTTCTAACTTCAGGGCCTGCATGCAACTTGTTGCAGAGTGGATGGTCTCCAACTCCCTGAAGTTGAACGGGGACAAGACAGAGGTCCTGGTCTTTGGCAAGGACCAGGACATATGGTCAGATGACTGGTGGCCTCCTTCTCTAGGTAGCTGCCCTATACCTACCAAATCTGCTAGAAACCTAGGGGTCATCTTTGACACCCAGCTCTCCATGGAGCTACAGGTGAATAGAACGGTGGCGACCTGTTGGGGTGTTATCAAGACCCTGAAAAGGATTGTACACTATCTGTCCCCACAGGCGCGGAAACAGGTGGTGATTGCCCTTGTTGGCTCAAGGCTCGACTACTGTAACGCAGTGTACGCCGGGGCCAACAAGGGCTTGCTCCAGCGTCTACAGGTCATACAGAATGCGGCAGCGCGGTTTGCTCTCGCTTTGCCCTGGTTATCTTCTATGACCCTAGCGAGGAAGAACCTCCACTGGCTCCCCATCCCGTCAAGGATCATTTTCAAACTCCTTTGCCTTACCTATAAGGCTCTAACTGCAGGCTCGGCTGATGCCCTTGGTTCATTACTTATTAGATATGTTCCGAGTAGATGTTTACGTTCCAGCGAGCAACACCAACTGGTAATCCCCAGAGCCAAGAAGGCCAGATGGGGGTCCAAAGCTTTTTCCATATTGGCACCTCTCACCTGGAACTCACTCCCCCTCGAAATCAAACGACTTCCTTCCCTTGACCTCTTTAGGAAGTCATTGAAAACCTGGCTCTTTATTGAGGCATACCAGTAGGTTCTGTTTCTGTCTGCTATCAGCTTTATATTTTTTTTGGTTTAGGCGCCTTGACGCCCACTGGGCATAGCTGCGCGTTACAAATAATATTTCATTCATTCATTCAACGAGCTGCGGGGCCGCTTCCGTAGGCCGGGGGGGGGGGAGGGGTTATCCAGTCAGGCCGGTCCGAGCCGGTTTCAGAATCCCAGACCGCTCCATACAGGGTCCTCAGCTAGTGGTCGGACTGCAGTTATCGTGCCCAGTACAATGTCCCGCACAGTATTCCCGGTTTAGCCAATCCGCACGGCTCCGGTTGGAGAGCACCCCTCCAGTTTGTTTCAAAGCTCGGCCCCTCTGCGTGGTCAGAATAACGCGCCTGTACTGAGTGTCTATATGCTGTAGGGTCAAGCAGATTTTAAGTTCAACTGTTCCGATGGCGTTGATCTCCAGGGAAGGCGCCCCCCGTCGACTGGTGTCCAGCCCCCCACCTTAGAGCAGGCTGATGCCCCACAGCAGTAGCTCCAGGGTGTCTCTAACATGTATAGCGTCTTCAATACGCTTCCAGGTGCCAACCCCTCCTGGTAGCGTCCACTGCGGGCACTTGTGTCAGGATCCAGGGGCTCAGTCTTTTGTTCCTCCCCCACTAATCACCTGTGGGGTCTTGATTTTAGTTGCCCCCATACGAGGATGTCAGGGCCCCCAGTGCGATCAGCCCGGGCTCAGGATGTGTGCGCCGGCCCCGCTCCCAAGATGGCGTCCGATTGTGTTGCAGGGGGGAGGGGGGCACCCTCCAGGTCGCGGACCTCTGCACTCCGCAGTTCTCACCTTCAGGCCGCTCGCTCCGGCAGTTCAGGGTGTCTCATCTTCCCGGGGGCTAGCAGTTGCAATGCGCAGGGCCGGAGTGACCCTCGCCGAAGTTCCGCGGGGAGGGGGGGAAAGGTGGGGGGTTTTCACCTCGCCGAGGCTGGAGAGGGCGCACTTCCGCCGGGACCCCTCCGGTACGCAAGGCCGGTGTCTCCAGGCAGGTGCAGGCCACAAGTCGGTAGTGCCGGACGGAGCAGTTCCCGGACTCCAATTTTCACCGGGATTGGATCGGGCAGTGCCGCACAGGTTCCTGAGTTGGCGCCGCTACTTCGGGCAGGCGATTCTACGGATGAGTGATCGGATTTTACTAAGGGGCCGCTATGCCGTGGGGAGCTCCCGAATCAAGCTGCCGCCATGCTCGGCAGTTGGCCACGCCCCCAGAAATGCCACTTTTAGAAAGTGAACATTTCTCTGTGCTTATAACACTGTGTTCTCAGCCTGTCTCCATTACATGTATAGGCTGGGGGACAGCTACACTTTGTGCATTTCCTCTAGACAGCCACAACACAGGAAGGATAGGTGTGTCTAAATACCCATCTAAATCTGTATTCTGATGGCCTTGCCTTGGCAGGATGGAATGGAAGAGCTGACACTTCACTTGAATAGGCTGTGTCCTGTCCCACACAAAGGACTGATCACCCCTCAGCAGACAGGACTGAGTTGAAAGGAATCTTTCTACACTTCAGAGAGCTGCTTTGAAGGTGACTGAAGCTCCACCAGAAGAACTGCTAAGCTGCTAATAAAAATCAACTCAACTGAACTGTTGATCTAGACGACCTGATTTTCTGTTTGTTGTCCTTCTGCCTGCTGCTCTCTTATTTTCTTGAAGAAGAGCTGGACTCTAACTTCACTCCAACTGATCTTCAAAGGCATTTTGGCTTGCCTCCTGTTGCCTGATACTCAGAGATATCAAAGTCTACAACCCCTGCTCCTGTGCCTGGCTGACTGGAAGTGGCCCACATACTTGCAGCACAGATTTTTATGCATCTCACATCTACATGTAGCACAGCGGATGCTTCGACCCAGTTGTGTGAGTAAAATTTGAACATCACCTCAGAACCATCACGTATCCTCTAGAGATCAAAGCGTCGGACAGCGTATCGCCCCCGCTGTAGCTTGGCGAGATCAACGCAGATCCTCAACTGCATAGCATAATCCTTCCTTGTTCAATGCCACTTGACCCAGGCACCCGTCTTCAGAACTGAGCATCGCCTTCACTGCGTGGAAAAGATCAATCCATCCTACTCCTGTGGGACTCGACATCCACGCATCTCCTGTTTGCGGCCAGGAAAGGTACTTGGTCCTTGGGGGCATGTATGGGTCCTTAGCCGGCCGGCGCTCTATATTGGCCAGCCCAAACTTTGACTATTCCCCAGTCCAGTATGACCTAACGTCACCTGTTTAGCGCTACTTCCTACTTAGCACTCAACAGCATTTATTCCTTTAAAATTCAATATCTCAACTTCTATACATTGGATTATTTTATTTTGGTCTTGTTTTGTTCAGAATATAATATTCCATTTGTATAAACCAGTGTGGAGTCTTTAGTGGTGCATTCATTGTGTTAATGTATCTGCCACAAGAGCCTAACCAGTTCTGGTTTCTGGCAATACCACTTCACAGAGGAGATTGGACAAGCCCAGATGGATAGGTAAGAGGTGGAAATAGTCCACAGTGGGTTGACCAGGGGAACATGGGTTGCCAGCTCTGAGATCAGAGCACACCAGGACTGACACTGGTGAGGTCACTTCTGCCCTGAGTTGGCTCCATGCACTGTCACAGGGACAAAGGACTGGAGAACTACACCTGGCAGAATCTTGCACAACACATGCAGTGTGTTTCCCTGGAAATCCTGGCTTGCCAGACACAAGTTCAGCCTAGGGATATCAACCCTGAACTGGTGGGAGGAGCAGCTGCCACAAGCACTCAACAGTTTTGTTTTTGGGGTTACCACTCCCAGAAGGAGGGTACAGAACCCCAGATGGATAGGCATGGGGAAGAAAGACACGCCCCTGACTCTTGTTCAGCCTAAGGGTACAGACTCAGTTATAGGATACCACCCCTCAATTGATGGGAGGGAGAGAGGAGAAAGGATGCAAGGCACCCGGGGCTACTGAACCCACTCTGAAAAACCCCAGAGGACAGAGACCCCTGAATGGCCTGGGGCCATGCCCATGACACTAACAGCTGTTAGTGGCCTCTGTTGATAGCTGTTTTTGTAGACATATTTTTTCTTGGGTTGGGAGCAGATGTCAGACCCAAGGGGTGGAATGGGCACATTACTTTGCTGTCCAGGGTGGTACTATCTGCCTATTCGGATGCATCTGAGAGCAAGTTTGAGTTAGGTACTGCACTGACAGGACAGGGTCCACAGTTAAGGAGAAGGATTCCCTATGGGTTATCTCAGTAGGCCCTGAGAGCATAGACAGAGGAATCCAACTGGGTTCAGAGAGGCGTGGACCATTGTACACCTTCTTTCACCCTAAGCAGGGAAATCCATCAAAGTATTGATTAGTCTACCCTGGCTTTACGTTGAGGCGGGGGGTCATGTTAGAAAATGGCCCTCTTTGAAGGGTCACCCCAAACTTTTTGCCTTCCTCTTTTTCTGACCTTCTTTTTGTTGGCTTAAGAACTCTGGTCACTTTACTACTGCTGACCAGTGCTAAAGTGCATGTGCTCTCTCCTCTAACGATGGTATAATTGGGTTGCACATGTTTGGCATATTTGATTTATTTTTAATTCCCTTGTAGAGTGATGTACCATTAACCAGGCCCAGTAAATTAAATGCTTCTAGTGGGCCTGCAGCACTGATTGTGCCACATACAGAAATACCCTTTCAAACCTGTCTCAGGCCTGCCACTGCAGGGCCTGAGTGTGCAGTTTACAGCCACCTCGACTTGGTATTTAAAACTACTTGCAAGTCTTTAAACTACCATTTTATTACATATAAGTCACCACTGAGGTAGGCCCTAGAATAGGCTGTGTTCAGTCCCCACACAAAGGACTGATTACCCACCAGAGATAGCCTAGAAGACAGGGCATGGTGGAAAGGGATCTTTGTGCACGTCATAGATCAGCGGCTTTGTAGTCACCCCCACATCAAAGGCACTTTCTTCACTGGAACCTGCGTGAATCCTGAAGCCAGCCGGAGAGTGCAACAGTAGGGAAAGTGTTGGATAGTGTAGGGGTAAAAATTACTATTCCAACTCCAGAGAGTGCAACAGTAAGGAAAGTGTTGGATAGCGTAGGGGTAACAATTACTATTCCAACTCCAGAGAGTGCAACAGTAGGGAAAGTGTTGGATAGCGTGGGGTAAAAATTACTATTCCCACTCCAGAGAGTGCAACAGTAGGGAAAGTGTTGGATAGCGTAGGGGTAACAATTACTATTCCAACTCCAGAGAGTGCAACAATAGGGAAACTGTTGGATAGCGTAGGGGTAAAAATTACTATTCCCACTCCAGAGAGTGCAACAGTAGGGAAAGTGTTGGATAGTGTAGGGGTAAAAATAACTAACTTATAAATAAATGTTTTTTTTTAAATAATAAAAATATTAACTAATAAATAAATATAAACAATTTACAAATACCAATACATAATTATTAAAAACATGATTAGCAAAATATTTTTAACCAAATAATTAATACAATAAATACCATATAATATTTAATTACCAATTAATAATTATTTAACAATTATATAATTAACAAAACAATTAATTAAAGAACATTATTACTTAATTACATTTAAATTACTTCCCACCCTATTTCCCTATAAACCCACAACCCGCTACAGAACATAATTATCAATTAATCAATTAATTAAAATTAATTACCATTTAATTAAAAATAATTACCAAATAATTAAAATTAATTTATAATTCCTACTAATTAATAATTAATTTAACATCATTAAATTAACTAACAAGACACATTGATCAATTTGACCTCCTCAACTCTCATCAATCAGACGCCCTCCAAATTCTTGATTGCAATGAGTCCTGCCTCCTCATCCTTCTTGACCTCTCGTCAGCATTTGACACGGTCAAACATGAGAACTTGCTGGAGCTGCTAAGCACTAGAATGGGTCTTTCGGGAACGGTTCTCAAATGGTTTTCGTCCTTCCTTCACAACCGGTCTCAGAAGTTCAAGATCGACAATGTGCTATCTGCACCTGTGCCTGCAGATCTAGGTGTTCCACAAGGATCCTCCCTCTCCCCCACATTGTTCAACCTCGTCATGGAACCGCTCGCCACCTTGCTCCAAGCTTCTAATGTCCAATTCCATATGTACGCCGATGACACACAACTGTACCTAAAGCTTCAATCCCCGGAAGATATCAAACATCTGAATTCCACGCTTATTAACACTCAATCTTGGCTAGCCGATAATCACCTCAAACTAAATGCTCTGAAAACTGAGTTCCTTCTCATCTCACCCCCGGCGAAAATTTCCACCACCCAAACATGGCTCAACAACCTAACAGCACTCAATGTCCAACCCACCATCGTGGACTCAGCGAAATCCCTGGGCATCACACTGGACGCCAAGCTCAACATGCAGCAGCACGTCAGCAAAGCCACAAAAGCAGCTAATTTCCAAATCAACACACTGAGGAAAATCAAACCCTTCCTCCCTGCTGAAGACTTCCAAACTGCTGTACAAGCGTTAGTCATCCCTCGAATAGACTACGGAATTGTGGCCCTCAGCGGACTCCCGCTATCCACAACAGCACCCTTAAGAGCCTCCCTGAACGCTGCCGCAAGACTCATTACTGGCTCAAGAAAACATTCGCATATTTCCCCAGACTTAAAGTCCCTAAAATGGCTGCCTTTTTAAGCCAGAATACAACTAAAAATTGCAGTTATGACACACGCGGCCGTGCACCACAATGCACCCAACTACCTCGCTCAAAAGTTGTCTATATCAGGAGGTTCGAGATCCAATAGAAGCTCAAAAAATCTACTCCTGAAACCCCGTAGATTCCGGAAAGAGAAAACCTACAAGCGCTCCTTCTTAGGAATGGCACCCAGGATCTGGAATGCGCTCCCTCCTGAAACAAGGCGTATCTCCTCCACTGCACTCTTCAAGAAAGAGGTGAAAACCATCCTTCTGGCCAAGATCTCCTGAACCTTATAGGTGCTGGATCAGAGACTCTGCATTGCCTTGTGTCAATGCTCACCTTGTCCTTTGGCACTATACCTCTACTTGATGACTATACTAAAACACTGGTATAAGCCTTCCACACACCCAAGTTGTACCTGAACACCTCTGTAGTGGGATCAATGACTTGTGCCGTCTCATATTACTTGTTTACCTGACTGTATATTGATATGTTTTATGTATGTTATTATTATCCTTTCATGTTAGTGACTACTACATTGCTCCCACTACCTCAGTTCATTCCTACTACCCCTACCTTGTCATTGTGAAGCGCTCTGATATCTGTAAAGATCTTGTTAGCGCTATATAAAACTTTGAATAAATGAAATTAAATAAATAAATTACTTCCCACCCTATTCCCCTATAAACCCACAACCCGCTACAGAACATATTTATCAATTAATCAATTAATTAGAATTAATTACCAATTAATTAAAACTAATTACCAATTAATTAAAATTAATTTATCATTCCTACTAATTAATAATTAATTTAACATAATTAAATTACTTCCCACCCTATTCCCCTATAAACCCACAACCCGCTACAGAACATATTTATCAATTAATCAATTAATTAAAATTAATGACCAATTAATTAAAATTAATTCCCAATTAATAAAAATTAATTTATAATTCCTACTAATTAATAATTAATTTAACATGATTAAATTACTTCCCACCCTATTCCCCTATAAACCCACAACCCGCTACAGTACTAAAATACAAAATGTAATTAAATTACATAAAAATAAATTAAAAACATAATAAATACATAATAATATACACAAAAATTATTTAAAAATCGATATTAGTAACATCGAAATTAAAAACATCGATATTACTGACAACGATATTTAATACTTCGATATTACTAATATCGATATTAAATCTATTGATATCACTTACCTTCTATATTGTGTCCCTTCGATATTTAAACTTCGATATAATTGTATATCGATATTTAAATATCGATATTTTGTCTGCATACCCAAACTGAGACCCATTGGCTTCTGGAGCCCCTGAATTCACCAGGAACTGGATATGGAGACTTTGGACAGCCTTAAATTTACCATTTACTCGGGTAGGATCCTTACTTTTTGGATCAAAGGTTTCAAGGTGAGAGGAGCTTTGACCAGTTTACTTAGAAGCAGGAGGTTCGGCCACTAAGGTTTTCACAAACAGACCCTGGTAAGCAACATAGTTCATGCCACTTTCTCTTCTTCAACAGATAGCACCCCATTAAGTCACTTCAGGCCTCATATTTAAATAGAGCTGTCATCATAATTCTCATTTAAGTCTATGGACAAGGTGAATTTCATCCAAGTAACAGCCATTTAATTGTGTCACTGTTGCACACCTAATCTGCTCATCATACTGGTGACATTGTGCATACACCATCTCTCCAATGTGCATGCATTAATTTATCACTGTTGAATGGATGAATGGTAAAAAAATCTAGAGTTATCTGGTCTACTCTTCCACGTGTGTGAACCATATGGATAAACTTCTTTCTCATCCATTTAGATGTGCACTCGTTAAAAAGTAATGGGTATATGTTACTATGCTGCTATCTTTTACAGAATATAAACTACTGTAATTCTGTTTCGTAGCTCATATTATTATTGCACAGTAGGCCCTGAAGATAATTACATGTGGTTATCTGTTTATCTTTTGGTTTTAAGCCAGGGGGCATTCATCAATTAGCATTTGCTAGTACTCTTACTTTACATTCACCAAGCAATTTTACTACCACCAAAGAAATAATAAAAATAAAAGTGAGAGCCCCCACTACCTTCTCAAAGACAGAAGAATGAATTTCTCACTTACTTGATTGCTATTGATGCAAACAGAATACCTGAGGGATGCAGAAAGGGATATTATCATTGGTTATGTTCTTTCAGCCAGTAAATATTTAGGACACCACCTAAACACACATTAGTCATGGAAGGAGCTTTTAACAATAATAGGTATCATTTTAACACCAAACATCAGACAGATAAGGGAGTATTTTGAAGATGTTTTGATCGCCCTGAGAGACTTTTCAACAATCTGTAACTTGGGTGTAGCCATACAAGAGATACTCTGGAACCAACCGAAGTAAAAGATGCAGGACATCTAGGAGTAATGGAATGTCCTACAGTAGCTAAAATCCTCACAACTGGTAAAGCTATTGAGCAGTCAGAGAGCTGGTTTAAGGACATGAATGAAGAAAATAGTGACAGGAAATCTTAAGAAAGTAGTCTAGTCAAACATGAAAACTTAAAAGAGAATAAGACAGATTCTAAGTTAGTATCCTATCATTGTAAATGCTTCCTCCATCTTGCTTCAGTCAAAGGCTTTCCAGCCCAGTGTAGGTAGTATAAACTACGTGGTAGAAGAGGTAATTTTGCTAAAGCTTTTAGAGATGGGAAAAGGTTTAGTAACATGAGGGTAGCCCAACTTAGTTAAGAAACGGAGTTTGAAGGTGGGAAGGTCATACCTGACCTGAAGCATGTCGTTCTTTTGGTGAAAAGTGTTAATTGTTTAAATGAAGACGATGACTACGCAGGTTCTCCTGTGTGTTCTCTACAGGCTCTGTGGATCGAGTTAGAAGTAATGGTAGACTCTGGTTCTCCCTACAACATTGTAACCAAGGAAACTTTTCATGGTGTAATAGAGAAAACGTTTGAAATTTACAAGAAGCTGATGTTAGAGCCACAGGGTCAGAGCTGATTTGCATATAGCCAGTGTCTAACCCAGGGTGGTGTGGAGTGCAAACAAACGATGGATTTAGACCCAGATCCTTGTACTGGGGTGAATGTATGGCATTGTTCTACATTCTGTCCATCAACTGTGTTTTTTGCAATTTCACCCCGAGTGGGCTGGGGATGCTCAGACGTGAGTCCCAGGCTCTCCACACCACTGGAGTCAAGCTATCCAGGCTGATGAAGGCTGATAGCCAGAAACAGGTCCTTGGATGCTTGATTCCGGTCTGGGAAAGACATGGTTTGGTAGTTCGGACTGGACTGTTCCCATGAGGCACAGGGTCAGAGCTGATTTGCATATAGCCAGTATCTAACCCAGGGTGGTGTGGAGTGCAAAAAAATGATGGATTTAGGCCCAGATCCTTGTACTGGGGTGAATGTATGACATTGTTCTATATTCTGTCCATCAACTGTGTTTTTTGCAATTTTCACCCCGAGTGGGCTGGGTATGCTCAGACGTGAGTCCCAGGCTCTCCACACCACTGTAGTCAAGCTATCCAGGCTGATGAAGGCTGATAGCCAGAAACCGGTCCTTGGATGCTTGATTCCGGTCTGGGAAAGACATGGATTGGTAGTTCGGACTGGACTGTTCCCATGAGGCACAGGGTCAGAGCTGATTTGCATATAGCCAGTGTCTAACCCAGGGTGGTGTGGAGTGCAAAATAACGATGAATTTAGGCCCAGATCCTTGTACTGGGGTGAATGTATGACATTGTTCTACATTCTGTCCATCAACTGTGTTTTTTGCAATTTTCACCCCGAGTGGGCTGGGTATGCTCAGACGTGAGTCCCAGGCTCTCCACACCACTGGAGTCAAGCTATCCAGGCTGATGAAGGCTGATAGCCAGAAACCGGTCCTTGGATGCTTGATTCCGGTCTGGGAAAGACATGGCTTGGTAGTTCTGACTGGACTGTTCCCATGAGGCACAGGGTCAGAGCTGATTTGCATATAGCCAGTGTCTAACCCAGGGTGGTGTGGAGTGCAAAAAAACGATGAATTTAGGCCCAGATCCTTGTACTGGGTTGAATGTATGGCATTGTTCTACATTCTGTCCATCAACTGTGTTTTTTGCAATTTTCACCCCGAGTGGGCTGGGTATGCTCAGACGTGAGTCCCAGGCTCTCCACACCACTGGAGTAAAGCTATCCAGGCTGATGAAGGCTGATAGCCAGAAACCGGTCCTTGGATGCTTGGTCTGGGAAAGACATGGCTTGGTAGTTCGGACTGGACTGTTCCCATGAGGCGCAGGGTCAGAGCTGATTTGCATATAGCCATTGTCTAACCCAGGGTGGTGTGGAGTGCAAAAAAAGGATGGATCTAGGCCCAGATCCTTGTACTGGGGGTGAATGTATGACATTGTTCTACATTCTGTCCATCAACTGTGTTTTTTTGCTGCTTTATAGAAAGCTAGTTATGCAACAATTCATTGACTGAAGCTACTGCAAGCCATGGAATGACCACCACTTTACTTCTAGAATTCCGAAGGGCCAGCAATACCTGGCTGTTCGAATGAGCCTTCAGGACCTGCAAGCACCTGGATACCCTGTCAAATGATTATCCGCGATTTAAAAATCCTGATTGATTGATTGATTGGGTCCCCTTTTTGTTCTTTTTTTCACTCTATTTTTCCTATATAACTTCTATTTTTCTCTAACTTGCCCTCCTTTTTTTCTTTGAGCTGCACCTTTACTCACCACAAGGTGCCTCCTTTCCCATGAAACACATTATTCAACAGTGGCAAGTGCCTTTGTTACATGTATAGGGTAATTATAACATGGACTTAAGTTTTTGCCAGATTGTGTACTCAGTACCTCGCAAAGTCTCAGGGCCCACCCCCGTAATTCCTATTGAATTCACTGTTGAGGATGCCGCTAACTGTATTTTTGTTCTGAATGAAATGGCTTTGAATCAAATCTTACAACAGAGACCGAGAAACCCATACAGACACCCCTGGGTCCATTAGCCCACCAGCTTGGAGCATTCTGTGCTTCTGTTCGCAATCCAATAGGGCCCAGATATCCTACACCTACAGGGTGCTGATTTGCCTCACTCCAAAGGGAAAAAAGCCTCAATCTAAGTTGGATGCAGTAGAGAACCCAAAAAGGTCTAGTTGAGCACAAGATCTGACAATTCAACCTCCAATCAGGAGGCTTTTGGTCATTACCGAGACTCTGAGGCTTCTAATGAGGATTCGGTCAGGCCCTGGCACCCACTTCCTACACAAATAAGAATGTTTGACCCTGAAGCAGGACAGTGCACCTTTCATGTAAAATCTTTCTAGACAGAGATTTAGATCAAAGCCCATGGGTGGTTGCATGGAATCGCCCATGTTGCACCAATGGAATACCCCCTAGACACAAAGTAATACAAGGCAGAGTATTGTGCATCTTTGCATTACTTTGAGTTACAGTCCAACGCAAATTATTCTAAATCCCACCACAACACTTTGCATCAGATTTGCATTAAAAAATGTAATGTAAACCTCGATGAGGCTGAAGTTAGATTCTTATAAAACCAGCTTCGTATTCGCTGGTTGAAGTTAGCATCTTATTTGGCCAGCATTTTACTTTCAGGAAACATTTCTTATAAAATACAACCATAAATAATTCAGACAACTCCATTTTATGGGACTCTGCATTGCTATACAGTGAATATGTTGTTTTTCAAATACAGCACATACCACTATTATGTCTAATAGGATTTAGTCCGACACAAGCAACCTTGCCACCAAAATATGGGACAACTTTGCCACCATCAAAATGCATAGTTATTTTAAGCAATAGAGCACTCCTATACAATCCCTGTATTTAGGTTTTCTAAGCGGATTTCTAATTTGTGGCACCATATTGGTCGCCTTGACCTCAAGGCATCCATAAGCAGGTATATTCTAAAAAGTAATCATACTTTCCCTATAGGAAATTCACATTGGATCACAAATATTTTAAACAGTATACATTCCCCTACAAGCTCCATAAGGACTTACACTGAGCCATGCAATGTTACCACCTGTGCCCACTGTGCCACACTCAAGCCAATGTATTCCTTTGGAATTGTAGCCGAATAATTAACCATCCTTTCTCCCATCAAGATCAACTTGGGCTATCAATTTTCATATTGATATTAACAAAGGAAGCTCCCCTCTACACTTCTGATATGTAAATTGCCTGAGCCCTGCAAAGTGTGGCACCAAACTGGTGCCTTCACCTCAATGCTTGCTATATAGTTACATGTGAATAAGCAATTGTGGTTCTTTTATAGGAAAAACACATTGGCTCACCAATATGTATTTTGTTTTTCAAAAATACCCCCCCTATAAGCTCCATAAGGATATAGCCTGAGCCAGGCAACGTTTACACCTGTGTCCACTGTGCCACTTTCAAGCCAATACGTTCCTTTGAAGTTATAGACAACAATAAACCATCCTTTCTCCCATGAAGATCAACTTGGCACACCAATTTTCATACTGATCCTAATACAGAGAGCACCCCAGTGCACTACCTATATGTAAATTCCCTGAGCCGAGCAAACTTTCTCACAGCAGGTGGCACCTTAAAGGGGGTGGGGGGCTCACCTCACTGTATTCCATGCAGTTATGTCTGAATAGGCAATTGCAGTTCCCTTATAGGAAAAACACATTGGCTCACCAATATGTATTTTGTTTTTAAAGCACACTATTTCTTCCTATAGGATCCAAAAGTATTCAGCCTGAGCCAAGCAACATTTCCACCAAAACATAGAACCAATGTGCCACCCACCAGCCAAAACACTCCTATAGAGCTATAGGCAAATTAGAAACCATCCTTTCTCCAATGAAGAACAACTTTGCTCATCAATGTTCATCTTCATCCTTGCAAAGGGAGCACCCGTCTTTACTACCAATATGTGATTTGCCTAAGCCGATCAAAATTTGTCACAACAGGTGGCACCAAACGGAGTGCCTTCCCCTCAATGCATTCCTATATAGTTTCATGTGAATAAGTAATTGTGGTTCTCTTATTGGAAAAATACATTGGTTCACAAATAATGTACTTTGTTTTTCAAACACACCACATCCCCCTACAAACTGCATAAGGATTTAGCCTGAGCCAAGCAAGGTTTCCACCATTGCCCACTGTGCCACTTTCACGTCAATGCATTCCTATGGATTTATAGACGAATAAGTAACAATCCTTTCTCCCATGAAGATCAACGTGGCTCACCAATTTTCATACTGATTCTAATAAAGAGAGCACCACCCTACACTACCTATATGTAAAATTCCCTGAGCCAAGCAGAATTTCCACCAAAACATGTGCCCACTGTGCTACCCAGCTCCCAATACATTTCTATAGAACTATATGTAAATAAGAAACCATTCTTCCTCCCATGAAGATCAACTTGGCTCTGCAAATTTCAAATTCCTCCTAATAAAGGAAGCTCCCCTCTACACTTCTGATATGTAAATTGCCTGAGCCCATCAACATTTGTCACAACAGGTGGCACCAAACTGGTTGCCCTCACCTTAATTCATTCCTATATAGTCACATGCAAATCTGTAATTGTGCTTCTCTTAAAGGAAAAACACATTGGCTCACAAATAGGTGTTTGGTATTTCAAACATATCACATCCCTCTACAAGCTCCATAAGGATTTAGCCTGAGCCATGCAACATTTCCACATGTGCCCACAGTGCCACTTTCAAGTCACCAAACGGGGCACCCTCACCTCAATATGTTTCTATATGGTTATGTCTGAATAGGCCATTGCAGTTCCCTTATAAGAAAATCACATTGGCTTACAAATATGTATTTTATTTTTCAAGCACACCACTTCCCTCTATAAGATCCACAAGGATTTAGCCTGTGACAATCACAGTTTCCAATTGTGCCCACTGTGCCACCATGAAGCTCATACATTCCTACGGAGCTCTTGGCAAATAAGAAACCATCCTTTCTCCCATGAAGATCCACTTGGCTCATCAATTTTCATACTGAGTCTAAGAAAGAGAGCACTCATCTACACTTCTGATATGTAGATTGCCTGAGTCAAGCAAAGTGTCGCACAAAAGTTGTTCCCAAAAGGGGTGCCCTCACCTCAATGTTTTAATACGCTGTTATGTCTGAATATGCAATTGCAGTTCCCTTATAGGAAAATCACATTAGCTCACAAATATGTATTTTGTTTTTCAAGCACACCACATCTCCCTCTAACATCCATAAGGATTTAGCCTGAGCCAAGCAACATTTCCACCAAAACATGGGACCAATGTGCCACCCACCAGCCATAGGCAAATAAGAAACCATCCTTTCTCCTATGACGATCAACTTGTCTCAACAATTTTCATACTGATCCTAATAAAGAGAGCACCACTTTACACTACCTGCATATAACGTGCCTAAGCCGAACAAAAATTCTCACAAAAGGTGGCACCATATGCGGTGCCCTCACCTCAATTTATTATGTCTGATTAGCTAATTGCAATTCCCTTATAGAAAAATCACATTGCTCACAAATATGTATGTTGTTTTCAAAGATACCTCACCCCCTTACAAGCTTACAAATTTCATAAGGATTTAGCCTGAGCCAAACAATGTTTCGGCCTGTGCACACTGTGCGATTCTCATGCTGATGCATTTCTATGGAGTTATAGACAAATGATCCTTTCTCCCATCAAGATCAACTTGGCTCGCCTATTTTCATCTTCATCCTAGCAAAGGGAGCAACTCTCTATTCTACCTTTATGTAAATTGCCTGAGGCAATCAAAATTTGTCACAACAGGTGGCACCAAACTGGTTGCCCTCACCTCAATACATTAGTATACAGATACATGCATATAAGTAATTGTGTTTCTCTTATAGGAAAAACACACTGGCTCACAAATATGGGTTTTGTTTTTGAAACACACCACACCCCCTACAAGTTCCATAAGGATTCAGCCCGTGCCAAGCAACGTTTCTGGCTGTGCTCACTGTGCCACTTTTAAGCCTATGCATTCCTATGGAGTTATAGGCGAATAAGTAACCATCCTTTCTCCCATGAAGATCAGCTTGGCTTACCAATTTTCATACTGAGCCTAATAAAAGGAGCACCACTATGAAGCAAGGGTTTGATACAGGGACCAGCTTTGGCCCGCTGAAAAGTACCTTTGTTGCATTGTCGACAGAGACGACATGGGGAAAGCAACAGGTGATGCTTCAGCACCTAAACAACAGGTGATGCTTCAGCACCAAAGCACAGGATTGTAGGGATGCGGTGTCATTGAGAGGTGCAAATCGATGATGCACTATGGTCAAAACCTAATATGTAGGCGATGCATTGGGAATTGTAAGCAATGCGTTGCGTAGACGGCATGCAACAGCTTCAGTCCTTGTGGCATCGGCATGGTGTGAGATGCACAGGTTCCGATTGGTGCATCAGCATTGATGTGTGGATTCTAGCAGTAGCATTACTTTATACCTACTAGGCCCAGGACTGGATTGGCACCACTTGCAGCAAGCAAAGTCCAGATGCGGTTGAAGGTAGCTGAAAAGTCTTTGATATCCCTGAGTTTTAGAGCACGGTATAAGCCAGCACGGCCTTGGAGTCACTCTGGGTTCATCTGAAATTGGTCCAGTCCTTCCTCTGCAAGGGAGAGGGTAGGAGACAGCCGGGCAGCACAGAATAAAAGTGGTTCTTCCAGATCAGCAGTCCAGCAGAGTGGCAGTCCTTGTTGCAGGACAACAGTTGTTCCTCCTAGCGAAGTACTTCACAGGTTCAGTAGTGTACTCAAGTGGTAGGGACCCAGTACTAATAACCACTTGTGCTTTTGAAGTGAGGGTGACTTCAAATATTGGTCTCTGAAGTGCACAGCGTACCTTTCTTCATACCCTGGCTCTGGAGTCACCACAGGGTGGTATGCAGCTCACTGTGTGGAAGCAGGACACAGCCTATTCAGGCGTGTCAGCTTCTCCCTCTCATCCTGCCCAGGATGACCCATCAGGATGTGGATGGCCCATCAGTCACATCTAAGCTTCCTTTGTGTGTGCCTGTCTAGAGGGAATGCACAAAGTCCATCTTTCACCCACCCCAGATGTGCAATGGGGACACGCCGCAGGCACAAAGGGCTAACAGGCACATGCATCAATATTGCATTTTGCAATTCCTTAATTGCGAAGAATAAGGAATCGCAATTAAGGAGTTGCAAAATGCAATGCATCAAGAAATTGCTAAAAAAAATAGTGATTTCTTAATATTCCTTAATTGAGAGTCTCAATTAAGGAATACCTAGAGGCCCATAGGAATGAATGGGAAGACATTACGATTAGCAATTAGCGAATCGCAAATTGAGAATGCGATTTCAAGGGTGCAGGGTTGTCCAAAGGACACCCTGTTACACCCCTGAAATCAATCTGTGCACATATGTTGTACACACACATATGCCCTTAGGGCATGTGTGCACAACATGAAACTTTGTAAAATGCACAAAAGTGCATTTTTAAAAGTTTTCGCAAATTACCATGAGGTTCAACCTCATGGTAATTTGCTCTCCCTAATTGCGGAATCGTAATTTTTTTAAGTTTCATGCATTGCATTTAAGGAATCGCAAGATGCGATTCCTTAAATGCAATCGCAATTTGAGAATTCGCAAATATTTGCGAATTCTCAAATTGCGAGGGCATTCACCCTTCATGCATTCCAAAAGCAGATTTTGCGATCGCAAACGGCTGATTTTTGCGATTCGCACCGTTTGCGATCGCAAAATCCTTTGATGCATGTGCCTGTAAGACCAGAAAAATGGCATCTTTCTAAAAGTGGCATTTTTGAAAAGGGTAATGATAAATTAAACTTTATGAGTAAAGAGGACTTATCATTACCATTCTTATGATATGAAAAATGTCAGACCCACTCCTTCTCAATCAGAAATTACAACTTAAAAGTGTAATAAGAAATTCTCTAGGTTGATCTAGAAGAGGAGTAGGCCTCACAGCAGTGAAAAACGAAGTTGGGAGTTTTTCACTACCAGTGCATTATGTTTATAGAAGTACCACACCATGAAAGTTGTCTAATAATGTTATTTTCACATCAGGAGTGCTGTCCTACTTTACCCCTAAAGACTTGTTTTTGTTATTCTACTGTTCTATGTCTTGAAGGTTTGCTTTCTGATACAAAATGACCTTTTGAGGCTCCTAGACAAATGTATTGTTCTGTAAGCCTGCAGAGGGCGCCAGAGTATTTGAGATTTGGTTGCAACACAGTTCTTTGTCTGCAATTTCTGAGTCTGTTGTTTACTAAAGATCTCAGGATTTCACTTAAACACCAGAAGGAGATGTGCTATAAAGATAAGTCTTGCAATTTATAGAAACATATCAAAAGCATTACCTTTTCAGTTTCACACATCAAAATTTACTGTATGGAAATACTGTTGTTCATTTTGTAACATTACTACTGGTCTCCAAAGGCTTCAGGTCTTCATTTTGCCATTAGTGGGCTGTTTCCTACTATAAGCCAAAGAAAAACTAAAGGATATTTCCACAGCAAACATTCCATTCTTGAAATCATTGTTATTGTGTTTGCAAAGTTGCTTTCTTGTTGTCAGTTTTCCTGACTCTTCTTGCTCTTGTTGCCAAGAAAGCGCCTCACGTCTTAATCTTAACTTTAAACAGTGCTGTGATATGGTACTTCAACCTAATTGAAATTTATGGTGGCAACTTTCATATCAAATACTATTTTCAAACAGAACTTTTTGAAGGAATTGTAAATAGTTGTAAATGTGCTGGAAACTTGTTTCTGATAAAAGCTTGAAAAGTAATCGTATAAAGTTATTCAATGAACACATCACATCTCTAAACAATATGGGTTACCGTACGTCTAACTCTGTTGGGAAAAAATTTGATTGGCATTTGGACAGAACACGCTCTGTGCAAAATTATGGCTTAATCATGTTTGGAGAGAGGACAGAAGGGCAATTAAGAAAAAAACACTTACGTATCATAATAGTTTAAAAAAACAGACTTACTTGTAAGGATCAACCCTCATTTTCTCAAGAAGAAGATTAAATCATCATTAAATCATATGCCTAGTATGATTTATGTAAAGAATGGTTTCATCCAACTTGTACTGGCACTGGCTATAAGAGCATTATGGATATGGTATTTATTTTAACATGATTATGCCCTAAATGTAAAGCACAAAAGAACAGTGCCAAGAAAAAAAGATTAACAGACTTTGCTGTTTCATTTGCCTCTCCTAAAAGATTATCCACATCAAAACTTACGTCTTGTACGAATTCAAAATACTAAGTCAAATCTTACATATTTAAAGTGGGAATGATAATGATGTCTCTCAGCTATTGCTTCTAAATACCAAAATGAATATGCAACAATAAATAAAAAAAACAGTGGGCTCTTCTGAAAAAGCAAAGATGCTTTAAAAAGCAAAGATTTTAACCATACAACGTTACAAACAATTATGCTAACAGAAACATCTATGGCTAGTACAAAACAGGAAGACAATCTTCTATCAAGATTTAAAATAAAACTGACCCAAGAAGAATGGAAATAGATAAAACCAGAGAGCAGGAAGGGGTATTGTCTGTTATTGAATGGCTGATCTGACTTAATTTGCAGAAAGGTTAATGAAATTAATTAATTTTGTGTTATTTATTTCAAACACAATAGAGTTTGATGCAAAGGATCGCAAAAAAAATTATCTGTTTAGTGGAGTGGGAAAGGATATTGTAAATTTAGTGCCTGCACCAAATATGATTTACAGAAAAGGAGACCTAGGCAATCAACTGGTGATATATAGACCCATACTAAGCACTTTTATATGGACATTGACTCAGTGTACTTAACATTTATATTAAAAATGTAATTCTAATATGTAAATTAATGAGAAAAGAGTTATTGTGAAACAAGTGGGACACATGTGTATTATACAGACAAATATAAAACAATTCAATCCAGGTATTTCAAATGTAAATACAAAAACCAAAGATGAATATAAGAATTTGTTTCATGTTAAAACATAGTGGCTTAATGATGGAAAAATGCTTTGTTTCTTAAATATGATTGCACAATTGCCAAAAAAAACACAAAGAATAACAAGGTCATTATTCAAGTGGAGATGACTGGTGCAATACCATACCATTCAACATTTTCACAAGAGGCATACTCGTGACTATAAAGAGAGAAATAAAATTCCTGTTTTGGAGAGAGACAACCCTCTCATCTGTATATAAAATCCATAGCAAATGCAGATCCAGAACAACATTTAGCTGGTAACCTGAATACGGTCAAAACAACCAAAGTCTTACAGAAAATTTCCAAAGAAAAGAATCTTAGTAACCGAATGAATAAAAATGTCCCTTTAGACTGCCTTGAAGTGCAACAAAGACAAGATCAGAAAGAACAGAATCCAATTGTGAGTGCTCATGTTTTCATACAAAATATTTGCATGAGCCCTCTTGTTATTCATGTGTACAACAGTATTCAGCTACACATGCTGAAGGACCTTCAGGTGTTTGGTAATTGTTATATGTATGTTAATGCAACAGGGTCAGTCATTGCAAACCCCAAAGAGACCCATCACAAAGTCTTGTATTATGCTGTGTGTCTTCAAAAAAATACACCTAGTAATCATACAGTTCCAGTTGCAGAAATGTTATCTTCTGACCAAAGCACACCAATCATTTTGCACTGGTTAAGCTGTGTCACAATTTCCTCAAGCTGACCAACTGTAGTCTCATCCCTCAGTTGGGCAATGAGTCATGCAGCCATGCAGGCTTTCAATCGGATTGTTCAGTACTTAAAGCACTGTTTGAACATGTGCATTGGAGGAGAAAACAATATGTTGACTGTGGTCCATATCTGTACAGCTCACATGATTAGACTTGTGGCCAATAAAGTGAGCAAAGCGGAAGCCTGAAAAGAAGCCAAAGAGTTGTTTATGTATTCCATTGCCCAAAATGCAAGTAAATTAAATGAAATTTAATGTACAACTTAGGAGAGTCCTCTATGTTTTAACAGTGAAAACTAAGACAAATACATATTTTGAATACGTGACAGAAATGAGAGCATCAATCAACAAACATAAAATTAAGTTCTGTAGTGATGAGTTAGAAGAAACAAGGTATGCAGACACTACAGACGACCTTTTGGAAAAATCCACCTTAAAAGAGTCTTCTCCACTTTCAAAAATATTTCAAAATATTTTATCTGAAAGTGAGAAAAAAGCACTGAAAATGAAAATGAAAAAAAAACTTCTGAGACAAAAAACATGAATTACTGTCCCCACTTTGTTAATTTGCTAGGCAAATATGTCACAACCATACCACTTTAGAGTGGAATAATGTTAGGTGAAGGACAACATGTAGACACTAATGCAACAGTGGAAAACTGGTACAGGACTGTAAAAAAGATGTTTTAAATGATAGGTTACATTGAAGAATAAGTGACTTTTTGCAACTAATGAAAGAGTTTGTGTTGAGTGGCAAATGCATGAGATTGCATTAGTAAACACAAAATGTGCCACAAGTGAGGAGTCTGAAAGGAAAACAACAACACAACATACCCACATGCGTGCGAATGTACTACAAAGGACATTTCACTGGGAGATGAGATAGGTGTAAGGCTAATCTATGGTTCAGAAGATGAAGGCCATATGTTAACTCTTGAAAAACAATGGAAAAAGAGACCCAAAAGGAAAACAAAGCAGGCTCAGTTCTATAGGTCACAAACACCTAAATCAGTGTTAACCCCTTCGCTGCGGGGGTTATTCCCCCGCTGTGCTGGGAGGGAAGGGGGCATGCACAGCGCCCCCATGCTCATGACGAGCTCAGCTCGTCATGAGCTCCGGTGCTCATGACGAGCTGAGCTCGTCACAGGTGTATTGGCTCCCGTGGAACGCTCAGCACAGCAGGGGAATTCTACCCGCACCTGAGCGTTCCACGGGCCATGACGAGCTCAGCTCGTCATGAGCACCGGAGCACCGTGGCTCATGACGAGCTCAGCTCGTCATGAGCGTCCAAGGTGTTGAAGAAAGTTGTAAGCCACTGCTTACTGTGGTCAGGCACCGGAAAGTTGGGAAGAAGAAGCATTAAATTCAATAACACTTGTATCATTGACAACTTGCTTTTCGTTATTCACTTGGTAATACAGAAATATCCACAGGTTTCTCATGAGTTGATGGCTATAGCACAAAAGGAGTCACAGATTCAAGCACTTGTGACAGTGCATGCACATTTTACTAAAGGTCAGTGGGTGAAAGGAATAATTCAGTGGTTAAAACAAGTTGCATGCTTTAAAGGCAAAAGTGTTTGGGATAAATTTGGCACTGAAAATGTCCTAGTTGTGTGCCGTCTTTACTATCTTCTGATCACTACTGTTAAAGCAAGATGCAATGCCCCCTTTTGCCTGGAACCATTGATCATGAGACAAACAAACTTGATTGAAGGCTGCTAAGAAATGATTAATTAATCATAGTCTAATATTATGTTGATTACATCAGTGGGACATATATGCCTACTTGGCTGGTTCCCACCACAGACTACGGTGGTGCATTAGCGGGAGCTAGGCCATCTCCAATTTCTATTTCACATAGTTGTGGATATATAAGAACAATCAAAGCAGTAGATACCGTTTTTCTGAATAATATTGTCTGGACAAAGATGTGTGCTTATTTGTTCTTCTGAAAGCCTCCCTGACCACATGTATCTTTGTCTTTTTCAGTAACACTTTCAAGGAAAGAACTTTTCAGACCAAGTATTGGGCATACATTTAAGCAATGCTAAAATGGCCTGAATAACCTACAGATCGGACAATAAATCGAAGTGATAAAGAAGTCTGCATGTCAACTAATGTTCTACTGTCAATTGCAGCAAGTGTGTAAACAAGTCTAATCACTAACCAGTTCCACGAAATAAAACTTTGAAAAGTGTATCACCAAGTATCCAATGTCTGCCCTAAGAAAACATCCTGGTCAAGCAATAAAGTGGATTGTTATGTGTGGCTTCCTCTGTGCACCTTTTCGTGGATACCAGATTCAAAATCTGGTTCTGCACTGCTATCACGTAGAGACAGTGGGAAATAAAACGTGTTTCTCACCGTTGCCGCATCATTAAAGAATTCCAGGGTGTTGTGACAGCACTCACTGAGAGCCTGTCAATGCAGACAAGCTCTTTGCCTCAATGGATAGCAGAGGGCACATCTTTTAGAGGGGAGACATGGGAAGAAAGTAGACAATTCTCACGGCAATGGTGGTGGGTCACAGGAGACTATGTATTTTTTTTACATTTGAGTAAGGTAGGAGAGGCCAAGTATGTATGTCTCTCCCATAACTGTGAGGCATTTGAACTAAGAGATAGATTAAATGGGGGCATACATAGCATAAAATTATAGATGCCTAAAATGTAAATAATGGGGATGTTTTTCACTTCGGAGTTCTGACTGACATCATAGGACTGTTGAGCGTCACTTTTGTCAATTTGACATAACTCAGAACCCCTTAATAAAAGAATTCCTGTTATTCACTGTTTGCTGCCTATGACTATATATGTTCCCAGGTTCCACATGGAAAGAGGCACTTTCAAGTTATAGGAGAGAATCTGGAACATTATGGCAGTACATATGATACCTTTCAATGGAGTCATGGCAGCCACTTATCTAACTGTTCCCTCAATCCAGGTAGGAGAAAGTTTTGAAAGCAGCTTCTGAAAACAAGATTTTTCTTTATTCAGAGAAGATTTCTCATACCGACCTATCTTGGCTTTCCTAGCAATGTGTTCTTTGAATGTTCTTTGAGCATGAAGGTTTGCTGAGGGTGAATCAAAATGATTTCACATTTTCTATTAGCTATAGAGTGAAGTCTTTGTGGTTCATGTCAGTGAGACAAGATTGAATTTTTGGCTGTCTGAAGCTTTCTTAAGTTGAGCTTTCGACATGTACTCGACGTCCTGATATGGATTCATTTAGGACAGATTTGAGTCAAATATGATCATTTGGTAAAGAGATTTTTAGATACATTTGAGTGTTGGCATATTGTTGTATCTTGAGGGTGTTGGGTCTATCATTCAGAGGTGTTACATACAAGTATTTAAATTGATGGTGGAGAGGATGAAACCATGAAGTACTCTGCAGAATAGACCGAGGTTTTGAGGTTTTTCATTTGTCTTTTAATTTGACAGCTGCAGTGTATGAGGTTGAGGGACCCCAAGATTGATTTTAGACCACTGACAACTAGGCCCTCAAGGAATGTATGGTGTTTACCAAATCAGACATCTTCAATGGAGCAGAGAGAAGGGATAATGTTATGGTGAGAAAAGCAGGATAATAAATATTTTTGTGTCAAAATCAACTGTGCAGTGCTTATTCACTGACATAGTAAGGTTTATGGCTTGTCTAACTAAAAGAGCCTTCTAGTTCTGAACAGCATGTACAATGGTTGTAATCTTGGCCATGGGTAAAAGAAGTTGCATAACTTAGTACATTGTGACCCGAGTGATCAGCCTCTGTGTTTTGCCTATTTAATTGGGGTGCTTGAGGCAACCTTAGATGTTTGGTGGGGACGTAACATAAGCAGTTTCTCTATACAGCTAAGTCACTTGCCTTCAATGCTTTGTAGTTTGGTAAATGGCATTTTCTGTGTTATCCTTTGTCTCACTAGGGCCTAGTGTAGTGATTAAACCATGGCTCTTATGTGCTAGATCTTTACAAAGGCATATTATCTAGCCTTGTTTTATATTCTACACACTTCTTTCGCTTCTTTCCCCAGTACCACAATGACCTTTTTTTAGAGACCTCTATGACGTCTGATATTTGTTTTGGGATCACTGACAGAACATCAGAAACAAAAGAATAGTGTGGCCAGCCCTTGCGCGATCCTACCCAGGGAGAGACCAGCTCGCGCATGGCTCTCCCTGGGTCCCCCCTACTGCTGTACACATGTCTAAAAAAAACATTGATAATGCATGTACCTCGAGTAGGGGAGCCCTTTTGGCTTTGGTAATGTTTGTCTGATTGCTGAGCAGCTTTTAACTTGCATATTCTGAGTCTGCAGCCCTGTTATAGTATCAAAATTGTTAGGCAAATATGTACACAAATTTTCAATTCCATTAAGAGCACAGAGGCGTGGACAATGCCATCTAGCTCATTCACAAATGTTGTTATTTCAAGAATTGCTGCTGTTATTAAATACGTTGCCTGATTTCATATGATTTCCCACCCGAATGATGTATTACGAAGGAATAGGATGTATCGCTGGTGCAGTCTTTTATTAAAGCCTACTTGGGCACTCGCTGCGTCCTTCTGGTCCTTGCAACCCCTGCTTTAGAACGGCAACTGGAAAGGGATGTGGGCCAAGTGTAGGGTCAGCCATGCATCCCGAATTTGCCGGGACAGTCCCGGCTTTCCACCTGCAGTCCTGGAAAATTTGTCTTATGTCCTCGTTTTTTCGAGAGGGTCAACTGAAAACAATGGGGGGTACATTTTTATGTTTTCCAAAGCAGGGTGGTTAGCAGCTGTTAAACAAAAAAATTAATTAACAGGTATTATACTGGGTTTAAATATTCCATTTTATGTTAGTGCCTCCCTCTTCTGTGTAGATGAGAGCTATCATTCTGCGCCACTGGGTTGATGTACAATTGTAGTCCTTCCTCTATGTCTGCGAAATGTTTAGTTTTGAAAAGCTGGTCATCCTAGTCCAGTGAATGTTGGAATCCGGAATGTTTTTCATTATAAATCTGCAGAGATGATGCCGATGGTGTCTTCTAAAGCATGGTCCCCGCTCCCGGGAGGAATTCTAAAGGATGAGCCGGAGGCGTGGGCGCAGCCGCGCAGGTGGGCGCAGAACAGACATGGCTGCATCTTTTTCTGAGCACACAGTTCAGAATGATTCATTCTCGGCCTTCATTCCTCATACAGAGTATAGATATTTATTCAAAACGTATTTACTGGTGAAATCAAGCCTTGCAGGTAGCTTGTCTTGCTTTTAAAGGTCTTCCCTGCCCTATGGCAGGGACCTGAGGGTGCTAATGGAGATTCCAGGACGTCCAATGCTGCTTCGTTTCACACAGGCGCCAGTTTCCATTTGGATTCTTAGCGGGCATCAACTGTTTTTCCAGCTACACTAACGAAAAACATAATGATGATGTCCTTGTAGCAACCTGACAGTTATAACTTGCAGGGACCTGCGTGGTGTGTAGTTACGCAAAGCGTTCCTCTTTAAATTCTGCAAAACATGAGTTATTGAAAACATTATTGTGGAAAAAAAGTCCTTGCAGCTGCCTACACCGCTGTATTTCTTGATAAAAGGGAATAGAAGAGAAATTATACGCTAGCCACGTCTGCCCTCTAAAGGGTGATTGTGGAATTGCAAGCTGAAGAAGGGGATTGAGTACATGAAATCTGTCAGGCAAAAACCACACTAACTTCAACCTTTACCTCTGCGCCCTTCCAAGTTTCCTGCCTTATTTATCACAAATGTCAATTGGGATGGCACATAAACCCGTTATGTCATTATGTACCATCCGGTTCCACATTGGTGATATTAATAAATTGCAGTACACATCGAGTGACAAAGTTAACAGTTTTTCCTGTGCCTTGCTGTCATGCTCGACCATTACTTTATGATCCTGTGATTCCAGGCAAATGAGTTCATTTCCCCGTGCTTAAAAAACACAAACATGTGTGTGGCCTTGTGCAATGTAACTGGTGGCACTCCAATTCCTTCAGGTTGAGTTAGCGCTTCATAAACATTATCGGACTCAAAACTCAGCACCTGTTATGTGAACACGTTTTCAGTGCAAAATCAGCGTCAGCATCCAGGCGGAAAAGGACACGATACAATATTCTACAGCTATTTTGTTACCCTTTCACTTCTAGGTAAAACTTTTAAAACAAATGCCTAAAATGAAAAGTACATGCAATTAAAAAAAATAACATCTGTAATTGCTGCTTAGTCAGTTATTGTGACCAGTGCACATGACTGGATAATCAGACAGTCTCAGAATTGAATCCTGTGTTGCCCAGATTGGGAATAAATAGTGACAGGCATATATATGGTTCCATGAAGTCCCAGTCTTTGACTAAACATGCTGTAAGTATGCGAGTCATTATTTAAAATTGGTAGTATCCAAAGTATAATTTAATGATGACCTTGGGGTCTTTAGCTGAAAAGGAAGGGATTAGGGGGTCTTCTGTACTGTCAAGCCACTTGCATTTCCTTCTTGCATTTCCCTAATGCTAAGGCTCGCAATGCATTATAGGCGTGGCGCGGCCATTTTCTTAACTTATGGGGATGGAAGGAGCAAGAGAGAATGGAAGTTGGGGGAGCGGTGATGTGACAGAAGAAGGGAAGGAAAGAGAAATGTGGCGTGGTGGTGAATAGGGGGGAGAAAGGGAGAGAAGGAAAAGGGTTGTGAGGAAAGCAAAGACGAGTAGATGGGGAAAGGATACTCAAAAAGAGACAGGGTGGAGATTGGCATCTTGTGAACCACTGACTGGTCGCAGGATGTGGTCTGAACAGAAAGTACCGATTATAAGGAAAGACTCTAGATGACCGATAGCAAAGAAGCAGTTCATAAGAAAAAGAATTACAGAGCCCAGTGGTTAATATTACAGGTTAGATATCGAAAGGAAATGCAGACACGGAAGGGAGGAAGAAGTTATTATCAGGGCCGGACTGGCCATAGCGGGCACCATGCAATCCCCCGGTGCGCCGCATGGGTGGGGGCCGGTTTTGGGCCCCTGGGGGCCGTTTTTGTTACAGGGCCGTTTTTGCAGCAAAGCTGCAAAATCGGCCCTGTACCAAAATCGTCCGAAAACCGGCCCCGGCAAAGAGCTCGGCGGCACCCACAACCCCCCCCGAGTGGGGAGGAGGGGCCGGCCGAGCACTTTGCCAGGGCCGGTTGTGGTTCCCAGTCCGGCCCTGGTTATTATGCGTCTTTTAGGGCCTTGCCCAACCTTATCACATGGATGCCAGAGAGAAGGAAAAATACTCTATCCAGAGAAGACAAGGACAGTAATCAATTCTTCTGCTCTGCCACTGGCAGCTGGAACCCCTCTCTTCTTCCTTAATAAATTCCCTCTTTCTGTCTAGCTCATCCTCAGTTACTGAAAACCGTGACTTCGAAGCAGTTGGTTCTCCCCCTCTCTTTCCTCCTTTCGTTTATTTGTTCACCAGTGAAATGTATCCAAAAAAGACAAACACCTTTGCTGGAAATGTCGTTTTTTTCTGACATTTTTCTATTTCTAAGTGTAGCCTCGGGAATAAATGGTTCAAAATATTTAAATAAAAAACAACTAAATAAAGCAAGCCAGAGTGGTCAGAATAGGGCACTCACAGATTTCTGAATAGTGAGTGTAAATGTGTTCAGTTAACCATGTTGTTTCTGCTTACATTTCACATGCTTTACTTAATGTTGCATTGCTATGAGTGTTTGCTTTTTCCAGGATGGTGCTACTTTTTTAAAGACAGCATATTGCTCTTGTCTAGTGTGTAATTTGAATTGAGTTGCAGTGTGCAGTCAAATGTATCAGTGTGTTCAAAAGTTATTATGGGCAAATTATAACATTAGCATATGCAAAGATTGTCCTCTATAGGTCATAAAAATTGTCAATTTCTTAAATGATAAATAATTCAATCGTATTGCTTTATTAACCTTCCTGCTTCCTCAAATTTGCTTGAAAATGCACCATTTAGCCACTCTTTTTTCAAAATTTTCTCGGGGTGAACACCCCCCCCCGCCCCCCCCTCCGGACACCCTGTAGGTTCTTCAGGCTCGCTCGCCGCAGTGTAGTACGCCAATAATTTTACGACTCACCACTTTCAAATGTCATCAGCCACCACTGCTTGTTGATCTTCTCTGTTACGGTCCTTACCTGCAATATTACATCTCCGTCCTGCAGAACCAGTTTCCTAGTGACGTCAAAAAATCCTCCCAATATAACTGCCATTATTATCCATCAGGCAGTAGAAAATGGAGGCGGTACTACCTCACATCCTGTAATTTTCTTTGTGCAGCCCCCCACCCTAGCTGAGTGTTATATATGTTGTTTAGATTAATATTCACCTGTGCGTCTCTTGCGTGCACATGTTTACATTCAAATGTGTCTTGGTGTTCTGACTTCGGCCCGCTTGAGTGACTGTTGTAGTGCGGCAGTTAAGAATGCATTCATTCAAATGTGTCATGGTGTTCTGACTTCGGGCGGTTTGAGTGATTGTTGGAGTGCAGTATTAGGACAGTGACTAAGACGGAGCAAGCAGCCAGTCGTGGGCACCTCCATTCGTGAGACCAAATAAAGTCTCCAGCATTAACTACAATTGTGCCATTGCTTTTATTGCATGCAACATATGCTGGCTTCGAGGATGGGATGCTGAAGCTATGCCTATTTATTTATGTATTTATTTTTTCAGCTTATAGAGCGCGACAGCTACCCAAAAGGGTTTCCCGGCGCTGGCGGAGACAAGAGCCACTTGTCACTGCACGTCCAAGGGTTACTGATTAAATAGCCAGGTTTTAACGGCTTTGCGGAACCGACCGTAACAACTTTCCGAGCGTATGTTCAGGGGAAGGGAGTTCCAGAGTCAAGGACCCATGAAGGAGAAGGACCTACCGCCTATCCTTGAGAACCTAACTTTTGGCACGCAAAAAAAAACTTGAGAGGATGAACGAAGTGTGCGTGCTGGGGAATACATGGTTACCAGAGATTGCAGGTATCTGGGAGCCGTACCTGACTTGATTTTGTGCATATAACTCAGAGCTTTAAACTTCACACGGCTCTCCACTCTGAGCCAGTGGAGCTCCCTGATGCGTCCAGAGATATGATCATTTCTCTTGCAGCCACAGAGTAAACGCGCCGCAGCGTTCTGGACCATTTGGAGGCGCCTAATGACTGCCTTTGTAGCCCCCAGGTAGAGCACATTGCCGTAATCCAACCGGGAGGTCACCAAGGCATTGACCACCGACCTCTGAGTGTCCTCCGGCAACATCCACAGAATTTTCCTCAACTAACGCAGGATGGTAAAGCATGTGGCCGCCACTGTCTTCACTTGAGCTTGCATTGTTAGCCCATTATCTATAGTCACTCCCAAGTTGCGAACGTGCTCAGATGCAGATGGAATGGGGCCCATTTTGGCTGGCCAATGCTTCGAACTCCACAGATCTTGTTTTCTCCCAAGGATCAAGACCTCCGTCTTCCCCCCATTTAGCTTGAGCAAATTCTGGTTCATCCAGATAGCTATTTCTCTAAGGCCTGACTGAAGGAGGGAGGTGGAGGCCTGATCAGATTGAGATAGGGAGAAAATGATCTGCGAGTCATCAGCATAGGTGAACAACGTGATCCCTGCACGGTCGGCGATGTGAGCCAAGGGAGTGACATACAGATTGAAGAGAAGCGGGCTGAGAATCGAGCCCTGGGGCACACCATAAGGTGAGGAGTGAACCTTGGATGTCGAGGACTGAGAAAAGATTTGAAAAGTCCGATCGGTTAGGAAAGATGCCAGCCATTTTAATGCGTTGCTGCCAATACCCAAGGCGGCCAATGATCGGAGGAGAATGTCGTGGGAGATAGTGTCGAAAGCCGCACTAAGATCAAGAAGGCATGAGGCACAGGCAGGAGCTTGTGGGAGGAGGGCCTGCGACACCGGACTTCCGGGTCATCAACAGCAGATGGGGACAGCAGCTACCAGACAGTGCTGCGCTGTGGAAGGAGCAAGCCCACTAAAGGATAGTGGACCACACTTTCACCATACACCATTAAGTAGTGCTGTGGGGGGGGGGGGCCTAGACAGCTGGGAGACAGGAAAACGGGGGTGCTGGAAGGGACACCAGAGGGGGCGGGGGCTGCGGCGTATCGCAGCAGCAGGGGCAGTGAGGGAGGAAAAACAGGAGGAAAAGGAAAGAAAACAAGCTGCGGTCAAGCTCCCTAGCTGGTACTATTCGACCCTGCAGGGGTCAGAAGACATCAACTCACCCGGGTTACAGGTGAGCTGGATTGCCACTGTGGATGCAGCCACTGCCCCTCCTAGTAAGTGTGGCAGGGTGCAAAGGGGGCATTAGCGCCTGGGGTCTGAGATCAGATAGACGCGTGCCTGTGGGAGCATTAGATCTTGGTGATAGGATGGGGCAAGACCTCGACAGAGGCCCGCCGAGTCCTGAAGGAGAAAGGAACCTCCACCTTACTGTATTCCCTGTGAAAGCAGTGCAGGGGAAGCCGTTGTATATTTAGAGTGAAAAGTGGTGATTGAGGTTCTATTAGATCTGGTGATAGGCAGGAGAGTATCACAACTGCGTTTTCGGCTCCCAGCCGTCATCAGCACATGCCCACCGTAACTGATGATGACCAGGAGCCGTCATCAGCACCGAAGGGGTTCATATCAATTTACATAAATATAGAAAGTCAAAATATCGAAGTATATAATATAGGTATTAAATATATCGATTTTTTAATAATATTGAATTTTAAATAATATTGAATTTTTTAAAGTGTTTTTTATGTTAGTATATGTGTGAAAAGTGTATATTTATGTTATAATTTATTTTAAGTAATTAATTTTATGGTATTTAATGTTTGCGTAATTTAATTCTGTAGCGGGTTGTGGGTTTATAGGGGAATAGGGTGGGAAGTAATGTAATTATAATTAATTAAATATTGTAATTTATTTATTGGTATTTATATTGAATTATTTGTTAATTAATTTTTAATTGGTAAATAATTAAATTATAAATGGTCATTAATTTTACTTAATTTATTAATTGATAATTATGTTAATTTTATTAGTTTATTTTTCGTAGTGGGTTGTGGGTTTATAGAGGAATTGGGTGGGAAGTAATTCAATTATAATTGATTAAATGTTTTAATTTATTTATTGGTATTTATCTTGAATTAATTGTTAATTATTTTGTAATTGGTAATTAATTAAATTATAATTGGTAATTAATTGTTATTAATTGATTAATTGATAATTATGTTAATTGTATTAATTTATTTTCTGTAGCGGGTTGTGGGTTTATAGGGGAATAGGGTGGGAAGTAATTTAATTGTAATTAATTAAATTTTAAAATGTATTTATTGGTATTTATTTTGAACTAATTGTTCATTATTTTTCAATTGGTAATTAATTTGTATTAATAGGTAATGATTTTTATTAAATAATTTGTATTTGTATTTTTAATTGATTAATTATTATATTATATTAAATCGGTAATTATGTTTAATTAATTTGTAATTGGTATTAATATTTAAATTATTTTAATTAATATATGACGTATTTGCTTTCCCTACTGTTGCACTCACTGGAGTGGGAATAGTAATTTTTAGTCCTACGCTATCCAACGCTTTCCCTACTGTTGCACTCACTGGAGTGGAAATAGTAATTTTTAGTCCTACGCTATCCAACGCTTTCCCTACTGTTGCACTCACTGGAGTGGGAATAGTAATTTTTACCCCTACGCTATCCAACGCTTTCCCTACTGTTGCACTCTCTGAAGTGGGAAGAGTAATTTCTACCCCTACGCTATCTAACGCTTTCCCTACTGTTGCAATTTCTGGAGTGGGAATAGTAATTTTTAGTCCTACGCTATCCAACGTTTTCCCTACTGTTGCACTCTCTGGAGTGGGAATAGTAATTGTTACCCCTACCCTAACCAACGCTTTCTCTACTGTTGCATTCACTGGAGTGGGAATAGTAATTTTTACCCCTACGCTACCCAAAGCTTTCCCTACTGTTGCACTCTCAGGCGTGGGAATAGTAATTTTTACCCTCCTGCTATCCAACGCTTTCCCTACTGTTGCACTCACTGGAGTGGGAATAGTAATTTGTATCCCTACGTTATCTAATGCTTTCTCTTCTGTTGCACTCACTGGAGTGGTAATAGAAAATGTTAACCTCCCGCTATCCTACGGTAAAAATATTGTATATTTTGTATTAATATTTAGTTCATATATATATGTATTAAACAATCAAATTGTATGTTGTTTTTTTAACTTACATTAATTATTTATTAATTTTAAGGTTATTTAAGTATTTTAAGTATGTTTAAGTTAATTATATTTATTATTTCATTAATCTGTAATTACTTTTAAGACATTTTAAAAAAAATCGATATTTTGACTAACTATATTTTTTACAACGATATTTTTGATTCGATATTTTTGTACTTACCTGTTTGGAGATAGGAATTCGATATTTTTGCATTCTATATTTTTTCCACAATATTTTGGTATTTGTGTCATCGATATGTCAGTGATCCCCCTGTAAGTCCAGGATCTCGGAAGACTCCATAAGAACCAAAGGAAACATGCTCCAATGAGCACTGAGGATGAGCTGGACATCTCCACGATAGAGCCACTCCCCTTAAGCAAACAATCAGCCAGAATCAAACACTGACTTTCAATACCAGGAACGTAACAGGGCAATTAGAGGTATATCTGGTTGTTAGATGAAAGAATAAGCCAGTAGGTCTAGACATAGCTTCCATGAAGTCAACAGGTTACCACAGCTGGGAGGTGGAAAAAGAACATAAGCAAGTACATGTCCTGAATAACATCAGGATTGATTGATCCATGAATAACTCCACTCAGCAAAGCATTAATCACAATCTTGGCCCCACATGGTCCATGAGAAGGCAGATATGTAAGAGCACTCATAAAAGGCATGGATGAGAAGGCCTGTAGCACACTATGGAGCCTACTTCAATCCTACCCTCTGAATTCACAGACCTGGCCTGGAGCCTGGCCAGTTATGATCTGAGGGTGCTGCCGGACATGAGCTCAACTGGAAAAGAACTAGAAGCAACTTGGCTCCAGGACATCCACAAAAGAACAATGATGGTCTTTATTTTCAAAGGACTATCACAGAACCCCTCAAGGTGGGCTTAATTCGATGCAACCCATGAAGGGGAAAAGGAGGGTGCAGGCACGGTAGCTGGAGCATCAAGCACTGCTCAGTACCATAACCAAGCCAGACAAACCCAACTACAAGTTCTGCCACCCAGTCCAGAGGTACAAAAGTACAGGCAGAGACTCTCTTAGCAGAACACAAAGGCTGGCTTCAAGAGCACAGATGAAAAACCCTCAGGTCCACTGGCACCCACTGGACAAATGAGCCTTTGTCGCAGCTTGGTGTCCCCCAGCCAGTCTATGATGCAGAGAACACTGCAGGGGGCTGTGTTCGACCTCCTGGTCACAGGTTCAAATCCCGGCAGGTCCACTCAGCCTTTCATCCATCTGAGGTCGATAAAATGAGTACCATTGAGTTGGGTAACAATAACCAATCTGTTATTCAACGGCAAGAGACCTCGTTGGGGTGAATGTGCGCTTTACAAATACACATGTTATGTTATGTTATGTTATGTTATGTTATGTAATACACAGCACCCAATCCGCAGACAATCCAGCAACTGCATTTAAACTGGACTCCTAAAGAAATAACACTGATCCACAACAGCTGATGCGATGCGAATACAGCAGTGTGAACAACATCTACCAGTTGTACAGAGGCGCACAAACCAGCCATTGTATGAGGGGTGGAGGAAACAGGCCAAGCAAGACACAAGATAACACACACTGCCAAGACCCAGGCACCGATCCTCAGTGTGAGGAGCCCAACCATATCAACACCAAGCCCATGAAAAAGATAACAAATATATCCAGGAAGGGGCTTTGGGGAAGGGAATCAAGATGCATTTGCAAAGACTGACTATCATGCTCCTCGTGTTGCACTTTTTCTGGGAAAGCAAAGGCTCACAGCATCCTTACTAGGCTATTGAGATACTTTATTGCTGCAACCAGGATCTTTTTACCAGTCATTGTGACAACCTTAAGATTATTCATTTCCTTTAGATTGAAATGAATAAAGATGACTGCTCTAAGAAATTAAGTGATATTTTATTATTATTATTATTAATATTAAAGGCTTTTGTAGCGCGCTCTATTACTAAAAAAATAGTATCCTGGCGCGATGAAGGCTGAGCAGTATGAGAGAGGATGAATAACTGGAAGAAACATGAATAGAAAGATTAAATTGTGGCATTAAAAAGGTGAGTCTTTAGTCCCTTCTTAAAAGCACTGAGAGTGGATGCAGTTTTTATATAGAGGGGAAGAGCATTCCAAGATTTTGCTGCTCTCACTGAAATTGATTGGCCGCCCAGTCTACAATATTTGTATTTAGGAACGGACATTTGGCACAGGTTGGCCGATCGCAAGGGGCGGTTAGGGACATACAGACAGAACCTTTTTCTCAAGTAGGCTGGGCCTGTTTGATGGGTAGCACGGTAGGCAAGCACTAAAATTTTAAACAAAATCCTGTGGGCAACTGGGAGCCAGTGAAGAGCACGGAGAAGGGGACGAGCACTGGAACGCCTAGGAGTATTAAACAAGAGTCTGGCAGCGGCATTTTGTATAACCTGAAGGCGGTGGATCAGGTATGCCGGCAATCCGCAGAACAATCCATTCGCGTAGTCTAGCCTAGAGAGTACCAAGGCACGAATGACAGTCTCTTTAGCCTCTTTCGGTAGGAAATTAATTGAAATTAATGGAAATTAATTTGAATAGTTTTGGGTACTTGAAGGAGTATGACCCTCAAATGTTTGTTTACTTTAGGAGTATAAGTCAGAAACAGAAAGAATACATAGTGAGTGCAGAGGGGGATGCAAAGGCGTGTGCGACTCTTTGTGTGATGCCGCTCGCCCATGTGCAATCTTTGCACATTCTTTTTTACGCATATCGTTGTGTCCCTATTCATATAAAGAAATGTTTTTGCCTGTTTGATCGCGTTGTTGTTACTGATGTGAGCACAGAGACAAGGAGGCTCTTGGGAGGCGCCTCACGTTGAGAGTGGATTCTGATGGGAGGGGGCGCTCGGGTCCCAAGGAACTCCTCACTGTCCTATGAGCCTAATTCACTTAGGAGGACCCCGAGGTACAGGGGGCTATAATGACAAAAGACTCGAAAAAGAGCATTTTTTTCTGATACCAAATCCAAGCCTTTTCTGTGATACAGTTGTGACCCATTTGTAGCCCATCGTGATCTAAAAGCAATGATGAATGTACAAAACTGACTTCAAGTGCTCACAGCAGCTCCTGGTTTCAGCTTCCACTGTAAAAGCTTTTGTCTACTCTAGAGTGAAGTGGAAGCTTCAAAGCTTCCATATTCATTAAACTGATTATTTTGTTTACCCAGCACACTGTCCTCAGGACTCCATCCCTGCTCTGACACTTACTGAGTAAAGTAGGCAGTATGTCATGGGCCCTGGGCAAGGAAGGAAACAGACCCCCCCACCCCTCGAGCTGCTGTTTGAATTATAAAACACAGCAACAGCATTTATCAGGGTTCAGTGGGCCCTCTTGGGCCTCTGGGCTCCGGTGCCACTGCACCTGCTGCACCACTGGAACCAGGCCCCTGCCAATAAGAGACTTCTCGTGCATGACACCGCTCATAAAGGCAGCTACATACTGATTGATTCCTATTACTTTGGGAGTGCAAACAAAACTTGGATGGATTCTCAAGACCACCCAGAATGTAGGCTCTGGTATAATATGCAGTGAATGCACACAACCATAAAGGCTGAATCCCGAGTAGGGGAGGGTGTAGGGGGAAGCATTTGCCAAACCCAGTAAATACCAACACGTAAGGCGTAAATACTCCCTTTCTGAATTTTCCAGGCAGGTATGAGGTAGCCAGTTGATTCTGTATTTACAACGCAGAATTCCACATGGTTTTGGCATTTTTTCTGCCTTTTTCTTAAACCCAATAAATTTGTCACACATTATCTGAAGAAACCTGTTAGAGGAAAAGTACAATATTGTAATATTTAATGCACTTTGGCCCAGATTTACAAACATTTTGTGCTGAGGTTGTGTTGCAAAACTGACGCCAACCAGCACAAAATATTTTTTGTCAATTTACTTTACAGTGCAAAACTTGTTTTGTGCTGGAAAGCTGCCTCAAAGTAACGCAGAGCATCAAGGTGGCGTCACTTGGGTGGTACAAAATCCTACCCATGCAACCACCCATGTATTTTTAACACAAAACTCTATATACTAAGGGGCATATTAATTAACCACCTGGCCGCGGCGGTAATTCTGCCGCGCCGCTAGGGGGCAGGAGGGCCGCGCAGCACCGCCATGCTCATGACGGAACCACTCCCTCACGAGCCTCAGTGGCGCTGTGCTTGTGACGGAATGGTTCCGTCACGGCCCCGCCCGCTCAATAGAACGTGCCACGCAGGTGCGAAATCAGCGTCGCGCAGGCGTGGCGGCCGGGCCGTGACTGAACCATTCCGTCACCAGCACAGCCCCACCGTGGCTTGTGACGGAATGGTTCCGTCACGAGCACGCAAGGGGTTAAAGACGTGAGTCGTCCCATGTGCCACGCAATGGGTGCAGGAGTGACCCAACTCTTAAGGTAGATTTATCAAGCCACGCAAGGCCACCTTGTGTAAATCTAGAGTAACAAGGGTGCCTGCATTGGTAATAGGCAGCACACTGTACGCCAGAAGAGGGAAAAGACAGGAGTGTACCATAGAATGTTAAGTACGGTGCATTCCAGCTCTTTTCCGATCATGCGCTGCGCCGCATGGTTTTCTTGATAAATATGCCCTAATAATAGTAGACAGGCTTTTGCGTAAAAAACATAACGCCATTTCAAAGTAGGCGTTTAAAAGCAGAAATGCTTTCATTTCTCCTAACGTTTCCCACTTTGCATGTGTGCTGTGTGTGCGTGGTGCTAGGCTGCCTCAATGTGTGCAGGCGCTAGGGAGAGAGCAGGATAGTGCCATATCTATGTAGATATGGTGTTTTCCTGCTGCTTCCCTGTCATGCAATGCAGGGCAGCAACTTTGGGTTTTGCATTGCTTTCCACAACATCTTTGGAAATCTAAGCACAGAATTCCAGTCTCAGAGAAGACTCCCAATTTTTTTCTTTTGTACCAGGGAAGCCAAAACGGGGGCCTGCTACACACTATCCAGAGTAACTGTTTGCTCCTGAGAAGTGCTGGGACTCTCCCACTAAATGTATGTCATCAGTATACTGCTACCCTTATGTTGATTCTTCAGTATACTGCTATACCTGTGCTGCTTCTTCAGTATATTGCTACCTTCGTGCAGCCTGCTCAGTATACTGCTACCCCCATGCTGCTTCTTCAGTAGACTGCTACTCCTGTGCTGCTTCTTCAGTAAACTTCTACCCTGTGCTGCTTCTTCAGTATACTGCTACCTCTGTGCTGCCTCTTCGGTATACTGCTACTCCCCTGCTGCTTCTTCAGTATACTTCTACCCTGTACTGATTCTTCAGTGTACTTCTACCCCTATGCTGTCTCTTCAGTATATTGCAATCCCTGTTCTGCCTCTTCAGCATACTTCTACTCCTGTGCTGCCTATTCAATGTAGCGCTACCCCGTGCTACCTCTTCAGTATACCGTTACAGCTGTGCTGCTTCTTCAATATACTGCTACTCCTGTGCTGCTTCTTCAGTATACTGCTACTCCTGTGCTGCCTCTTCAGTATACTGCTATCCCGTGCTGCCTCTTCAGTATACTGCTACCCTGTGCTGCCTCTTCAGTATACTGCTATCCCGTGCTGCCTCTTCAGTATACTGCTACCCTGTGCTGCCTATTCAGTAGCGGGGTGAGCGGAGGCCACAACTGATCGCACGAACGATTCCGACCGAAGGGCGGACGCAGGAACCTACACACGGACAAAAGGGGTTCTCTCAATATTAATTTCTTCCACGGGAGCCTGGTACGCGTTGCTACATAAGGCGACCTGGTACAATAAAGGGAGAAAAGTAAAAGAATAAAGTGCAAAAATCAAGCTGACCCAGAATAACCCTGACGAATTCGACGGTAAAGTACATTGCGGCGATGAAACATGTTGGTTGCTTTTAACTAGAACAGGCACACGGCAAAGAATAAAGTGGGAAATGCTAGTGAAGCTGAGTTCTTTTTAAATTGGGTGGGGCCTATAACTCATATTTCAGAGGATAGGTCCTATTGTCACAGGGTCACTCACATAACTACACAGAGTTTTCTTTTTGTGCACATTTTATCCCCTTTATTTTTACGGGTTGGCAATTGCTGATGATGAGAAAGTGGGGAGTCAAGCGAGTACCAGTTTGACACTCCCTCCTTGGTTGTTGCTCCCGTGAGGCATTGCCAACCCCCCCTCCCCTTTTTCATTAGAGAAGGGTAGAGAGGGTCACTAGACCAGCATATGGAGTAAGGTTACACACACACTCTTGGTTTTAAGTATGAATATCTACACAAAGAGTGACTAGAGATAGCACAAGCAGACAGTAGGCGTTAGATATACACACCGCTGATGATAATAGACATACCGACGGGGTGCGGGTATTTACCCATTGAACTTATAAGGACAGGCATAGCGGATTGTGGATCTGCCTATTCAGTATACTGCTACTCCTGTGCTGCTTCTTCAGTATATTGCTACCCTGTGCTGCCTCTTAAGAATAATGCTACTCCTGTGCTGCTTCATCAGCATACTGCTAATCCTGTGCTGCCTATTCAGTATACTGCTACTCCTGTGCTACCTCTTCAATATGCTGCTACCCCTTGCTACCTCTTCAGTGTACTTGTACTGCTACCTCAGTGTTGCCTCCTCAGTATACTGCTACCCCTCCTGCTTCTTCTGTATACTTCTACCCTGTGCTGATTCTTCAGTATCCTGCTACACCCATGCTGTCTCTTCAGTATATTGCTACCCCTGTTCTGCCTCTTCATCATACTTCTACTCCTGTGCTGCCTATTCAATGTAGCGCTACCCCGAGCTACCTCTTCAGTATACCGTTACAGCTGTGCTGCTTCTTCAATATACTGCTACTCCTGTGCTGCTTCTTCAGCATACTGCTATCTCGTG
This sequence comes from Lissotriton helveticus, assembly GCF_964261635.1. Classification (NCBI taxonomy): domain Eukaryota; kingdom Metazoa; phylum Chordata; class Amphibia; order Caudata; family Salamandridae; genus Lissotriton; species Lissotriton helveticus. Next base: position 43,943,492 of record NC_136064.1, on the reverse strand, counting down.
CAGCCTCTTCAGTATACTGCTACCCTGTGCTGCCTCTTCAGTATACTGCTACCCCGGTGCTGCCTCTTGAGCATACTGCTAGTCCTGAGCTGCTTCTCCGGTATACTGCTTCTCCGGCGCGCTTCCCATTATGTTTCTTCAGTATACTGCTACTACTCTGCTTCTTCAGTATACAGTTACCCCCTGCTGTCTCTTCAGTATCCTGCTACCCCGTGCTGCCTCTTCAGTATACTGCTACCCTGTGCTGCCCTTCAAAATACTGCTACCCCGTGCTGCCTCTTCAGTATACTGTTACCCCTGTGCTGCCTCTTCAGTATACTGCTACTCCTGTACTGCTTCTTCGGTATACTGTTACCCCTGTGCTGCCTCTTCAGCGTACTGCTACCCCTGTGCTGCCTCATTAGCATACTGCTACTCCTGTGCTGCTTCTTCAGCATACTGGTACCCTGTGCTGCCTTTTCAGTATACTGCTACCCCCTGCTGCTTCTTCAGTATACTGCTACTCCTGTGCTGCCTCTTCAGTATACTGCTACCCAGTGCTGCCTCGCCAGAATACGGTTATCTCCTGCTGCTTCTTCTGGATATTTCTACCCTGTGCTGCTTCTTCAGTATATGGCTACTCCTGTGCTGCTTCTTCAGTATACTGCTACTCCTGTGCTGCCTCTTCAGTATACTGCTACTCCCCTGCTGCTTCTTCAGTATACTGCTACTCCTGTGCTGCCTCTTCAGTATACTGCTACTCCCCTGCCTCTTCTTCAGTGTACTGTTACCTCAGTGCTGCTTCTTCAATATACTGCCACTCCTGTGCTGTCTCTTCAGTATACTGCTTCTCCCCTGCTGCTTCTTAATTGTACTTAGTTTGCTTTAGTTTATTTAGATTTATAGAGCTCCTGGTTACACCAGCTGGTGTGTCCCCGCGCTGTTGATTACCACTGATAATTCTCAGAAAAATTATTGCTATTCAGTTCATAGGTAGTTATGTATCTATTGTTAAAATAGCCATGTTTTCAGCTTCTTACGGAAGATCTTCTCTAAAGGTTCCTTCCGGAGGGACATGGTAATTCATGCCAGCTCTTAGCTGCCACATAGCTAAATGACCTTGCGCCCATACGAGCTCTTTTTATCCTAGGGACTTTTACCAGATGTGTTCTGGTAGATCTTAACTGACGTTCTGGTTCGTATACAGAGAGTAGGTTATGCAAATAGGTAGGGCGTTTCCCTTGCAAGATACGATGGCTTTAACATTGTGCCTTAAATATGATAAGTTTTTGAACAGGTAACCAGTGTAGTGTCTTCAGTGCGTTTTCCAAGGGTGCCCTTCTTAGCAGGTTCAGGGTAAGACGTGCGGCTGCATTCTGCATTTTGTTGCTCCCACTAACAGCACATTCCCATAATCCAGTCTTGCTGTTACCTGAGCATGGATCAGGGTTTTTCTTCATGATATAGGAAGAATGTCTAGGATTTTACTGAGGATTTTCAAGATTCCGAAACACTTCCCTCTTGTTCTATAGATCTGAGCATTAAAAGATAGTTTTGAATCCATCCATATTCTCAGGTTTTTTACCTCCGACTTTGGGGTTTGGACTGGGCCAAGCATAGTTGGCCACCATCCCGGCGACCGTATTGATGGAGCATTTCCTACTATCATCACCTGAGTCTTATTGCCATTTAGACTTAAGCAATTGTCTGACATCCACCCAGCCAGATCTTTCAGGCAGGCAGCAAAGCTGTTGGCTGCTTGCGTTGAGTTGGATGTCAGCGTAACCACTAGCAGGGTATCGTCGGCATACGACACAATTGATACTCCATAGTACTTTTCTACAATATCAGCTAAGGGGGCTCCGTACAAGTTAAAAAGAGTTGGGCTCAAAACTGAACCCTGCGGCACCCCCTGTGCTAGAGTGATGGTTTTTTAGGTGAATGCAGATTGTACCACTTGAAAGCCACGTCCCTGAAGGTAAGACACCATCCAGTCCAACGCAGCTCCCCCCTCACCTCCTCTCCTAAGTCAATGTATAAGCATCTTATGTGACACTGTATCAAAAGCTGCGCTAAGGTCTAATAGGACCAGCGCAGTCATTAGTCCTTCATCTACTCTCTTCCGTATCGTCTACATAGCACAGAGCAGGGCTGTCTCTGTTGAATAAGTTGGCCTGAAACCTGATTGTGTGGGATGTAAAAGTTTATTTTCCTTTATGATGCCCTCTAATTGTGTATTGACCACTTTTACGCAATTTTGGAGAAATATGGTAGCAGTGACACCGGCCGCAAGTTTGTTAAAATGTTCCCATCCACTGTGGGTTTTTTTTCTTAGTGGGCGAACCATTGCCTGTTTCCATGTGTCAGGTAGCTGACCCTCCTGGAAAGAAATGTCCAGCAGTTGTTGAATATAGGGGAGTATTGCTTTTTACTATCTTTTCCAATCTTCTGTCGGGGGAGAGCAACATTTTTGAATATTGTTGTCTCCCCGTACCTGTAGTTGTTCATTGTCTTGAATGTGACCATTTCGAGCCTTCTCATCATATGTATCAAATATTTTGGATACCTTTTCCGCAAAGAAGTCTGCAATCTTATTGTATGACTCTTCTGAACCGGAGGGTAGTGAGGATGTCCTTTCTAGTGAGGATATCTCTTTAAGAATACCAAATATTCCCTTTGATGAGTTCTCAGCTAACTCAATGCTCTCTGCGTAATAGGAAGCCCTGGTTTTCTTTAGAAGTGCATGGTATTCTCTGAGCTATTTTTTCTGAGTCCAAGAAACCCCTCCTCCATATCCTGTCCTGCTTTTTACACCTTTTCTTGGCCTGTCTTAGTTCCTCATTAAAGCAAGGTGCACTCTTGGATTGCCTATATAGTGAGCTAATGGTCCATGGCGCCACCTTATTGCAATTGTAATCCACTTATCTACTCCTTGGCTTGCTTCATTGATGTTATTACTTAAAACAGGAAGCTTTGTGTAGGGCCCATGTAAAATTGTTCTCATTGAATTTAGCCCATTTACTACGTTTACCAGTAGGGAGTTGATCCGCTTTTATGGGTGGCCTTATTATTAGGAAATAAAAAGTCACAAGATAATGCTCTGACCACGGGACTGACATTGGATGTCTTACAGAGAGACCCTGGCAATTAGAAAAAAATGGGGTCTAGTAGATGCCCCCGTTGGTGAGTTGCCCATGTGGATTTCAGTTCAAGTTGTAGTCCTTTCAGCTCCTGACATAAAGTTCTTTGCACATTACATTGTCAACATGTAGATTTAGGTCTCCCAAGATTATCACATTTTTGTGGTACAGTGAAGTCAGATGTTCCAGGACACTCTGACTATATTCATTACTTGTTCTCGGTGGTCTATAGATTAAATAGCCATTAATTGTTTGTTTATCATTTGGTTTTAGTGAGAAAGAGGCCGCCTCACAGTCATCTATGTTGACCTCCACAATTGTGCAATCTTGTGTCAGCTTATGAATTATGGTATCCGCCCACCCTTCTTCCTAGTGCGATCCACCCTGAGGATCCCTTAGTCCAATAGAAGTGCCTGTAAAATATCTGGCACTGAGGATTCTTGTAGCCATGTTTCTGTAAGAAACAGGACATCTGGGTTTTCTTCCAGGATACAATCATATATTTATATTTTTTGCTTACTCAAGGATCTACAATTGATCAGAAGGCATTTCAATTCCTGTGCTAGCTGTTTAGTGTCCTGTTTAATGATTTGGTTAAACATAAATGGGCAGTGTAAGCATTTCTCCATTTCTAGAGCTACCTCTAACCTATGATTGCAACATGTGGGTAGCTTTGAGCCTAGCTCCCTAAGTTTGTTACTAGAATAACTTACTCGCCTGCCACTAGAAATTTTGGCAGCATTTTTGGCCCCTGACCCCGGTCGGTCGAGAACGTGTACAGACGGGCTTTGCCTTTGGCGCACCTGTGGCGCGCCCGCTGCGCGTCCTTACTGTCATTTGCCTTTTATGCTCTAGACCACTCCCTTCTGCGGAAGGGCATCTAATTGCCCCAAGCCCCGCCCTCTGCTCAATCGGCACTATCAGCCACGGCGGACCAGGACGGAGCAGGAAAGGAGCAAGCTTGATTTTGCAGCGATCAAGTAAGACTCTCCTAAGTTTAAACTAAGCTTTACTAAAATTAAAACTAAACAAACGTTGGCACTTATATCTAAAAAGTAATTCAATGCAGCGATTTAAAAGAGTTAGAAAAGCAAGTTCGTTTCTGAAAATTACAGTTTGTATTTCTCATGCATGCAGCCTTGTGACCTGCTGCTATCACTAGCGCTGCACACTGTCATCTTCCTTTTATGCTCTAGACCACTGGACCACTACCTTCTGCGGAAGAGCATCTAATTGCCCCAAGCCCCGCCCTCTGCTCAATCAGCACTATCAACCATGGCGGACCAGGATGGAGCGGGAATGGAGCAAGCTTGATTTTGCAGCGATCAAGTAAGACTCTCCTAAATTTGTCCAAAACCACCTTAGACAGACAGTGGGAGCTCAGTCAAAAAATGGAGAAGTTTAGGGCTGCGGGGGCGACGGTACAGATGAGGTTTCCCGCCTTTCAGAGGGTGATGTACAATAATAAAATGTATAACATCCGCTCCCCTCTGGAAGCCGATGAACTAATAGTATCTATCACGGAGCACTCACACTCACAGGGGGGGTTGTAAGGTTCCAAAGTGACCAGAGTATTATGCCGACTCTCTTTTTTGTTCTTGAGGTTCACCGGGACCCAAGGAGGTAGATCTCCCCACACATTGAGTATAGATTATTCCCCTTACAGGGAGGCATCTGAAGGTTACCCGCATATACACTCTTGAAAAAAGAATAAACAACGGGAAGGATTAAATTTAAATAAGGATAACCTAAGGATAAACTAAGTGGTTTAAATAAGGGAAAACAAAAAACATAGATAAATAGAGTTAAATATAGCTGTAATTCAAAGGCAAGAGGAGGGGAGAAGGAAATGGAATGAAGGGGAAGGAGAAGGAAAGGGAAAGGAAAAAAAAAATAAGGGTTTCCTTCAACAAAAAAAAAGCAGAAAAGGGAAAAAAAATACAATAGGAAAAATAAAAAGGGGGTGAGACACGAAATATACGAAATATTTTTCCCTCTTGCCTTTCTCATGCCCTTTCCTCCTTTTAGGAGACAGTAACTCTTAATATGCTTGTATTTCAACTGGTTTTTGTACACAGTTGTGGTGGGGTGGGAGGGGGGGGGGGTCAGTCCAACGACGCAAACCTGGCTACCCATCTGGCCAGTGTAAATGAGGTTGAGTTTTCTAGGAGAGGAGGGAGGGGGGAGCGGCACGGAGGGGAGGGGGGAAAAGTTAAAATGTCCTTATAAACCTGTCCTCGTTAATTTAGCCTTTAGCAATGATTTTTTTAAATTTCACTTGAGCAATCTCCATTTCCATCAGGTCAAGGGTTTGTTCTTCTTATACTCAAGAGGTCTAAATTTCATTGGGGGGCGGATGGGTGGGAGTAGGAAAGGGGTATGATTGTGGTTAAATTTTTATCCTGGAATGTCAATGGCCTGCGTGTGAGGGGAAGGAGGCATAGAATCTTACAGTACCTGAGAGATTCCCCCGCGCAGATCATCGTCATACAGGAGACACATTTGCTTAAGCATGAGGTGATTGAAATGTTGAAAAAGCAGAGGTGGGTGGACAAATTCATCTGTACGAACAACAATGCCAATATTCGAGGGATCCTCGTCATCTTTAAGAGGCAAGCTAAGGCACAGATCATGGAATATGACGAGGATGTCAGTGGGAGATGGCTTTCGACTAGAATAGTCTTAGACGGCCACCCATATACCTTAGTGGGCTATTACGGCCCGAACCACGACGACCCATCCTATTTAAACAAAATTCAAAGTTCCTTAATCACCTCTCATGACCCGATAATCTGGGCTGGAGATTTTAATATAGTTCTGAACCCCAGGCTTGACAAATCCCCGAACTCAAGAGCTTTGACGCCTTCCAAATCAAGGCTAATTCTTTTATCAATAATGTCAACCTGGGTTTAGTGGATGTATGGAGGGAGAGGGCGGGCAGCACACTGGGGGTCTCTTTTCAGAATTTCAAGTGCAAACATAAGTCGAGGATTGACTATGCTCTCTTCAGCTATAATCTAAGAGAGACATTGAAGGAGTTGGTTTACCTCTCCTCCCACTTATCCGATCACTCAGCTATCCTCTTCACTCTGACACATTCCCAACAGATCAGACATACCTCTTGGTCTTTTGACCGGACGATCCTGCTTGAGGAGGAAGAGAAGAGCTTTCTACTAGCTGAGTCTACTTCATTCCTGGAAATCAATCTAAACTCGGCTAGCATAGCAACGGTGTGGGATGCTCTTAAAGCTTATTTGAGAGGTTGCATAACCAACAGAGCCTCCCATAGAGGGAAGGTATATAGGTAGGAAATCAAAAATCTAGAGCAGGAACTGCGTACTATAGATCAGAGGTGCGGTACGGCTGGAGGATCCACAGAAGACCAAGAGAACAGGACCAAACTGAAAAAAAATCTGGAAAGTGTTTTACAGGGAAGGGTCGCAAAGAGGTGGGAGGCGAGTAAACTCTCAAATTTTGAATATGGAGAGGCGGCAGGTAAGGTTCTAGCCTGGAAGATAAAAACAGACCAAGCTAAAAAACACATCAGGGAAATAAAACGGGAAGGAGAATCAATAGCACGGACCTCTAACTCGGAAATTGGAAGCGCTTTCCAGGAGTTCTTCCAGACCATCTATAGGGAAGAGATCACGGACGACCCCGCGGCTAGGGACACCTGGTTAGGAAAGGTTCAACTGCCTATGTTAACAAGTGATCAGAGAGACCGCCCTGATAAGGAAATTTCGGAAGCCGAAGTTAGTAAGGCTATTGGGCAACTGAAGCGAGGTAAAGCGGCAGGCCCAGACGGCTTACCAGGGGAGTTGTACCGGGTAATAGGTCCTGCCATAGTTTCACCGCTGACTACCCTTTTCAACTGCATCTTCTTAAATGGCTCAATACCACCTGGGTCATGGAGTGAGGCGACCATAGTGCTAATCCCTAAACCTGGCAAGGACCCAACGGACTGTGGGTCCTACCGGCCGATCTCGCTCCTAAATAATGACTATAAGATCTTTGCAGCCATTTTGTCGGCACGACTGGGGAGCGAGATCAGCTCAATAATCCACCAGGACCAGAAGGGATTTATAAGGGGTCGTCAGCTGGCAGACCTAACTCATGACCTGGTTGGGGCTATAGACATCGCCTCCACGTTTTCCCTCCCCTTGCCCACTTTTACCCTGGACGCTACTAAAGCGTTCGATAGGGTCAATTGGCCCTATCTGGCTGCCCTAATGAGAAAGTTTCAGCTGGGGGCCAATTTTTGTCGAACCATTGATCTTCTGTACAGGGACCCCAGGGCCAAACTGTTGGTCAATGGTACTCTCACAGAGCCCTTTAAAATAATGAGGGGAACCAGGCAGGGCTGCCCGCTTTCCCCCCTCCTTTTCAATTTATATATTGAACCGTTAGCGCAAACTTTGAGAGAGGAGCAAAACATCCCTTCTTTCGAGTTTGGAGGATGGGTTAAGCGGGTAGGACTGTACGCAGACGACATTCTTATCTATACCTCCAACCCGGTGCAAGCTTTTCCCACAGTTGTTAAAAGTGCGGAAGAATTCGGGTGGATCTCTGGCTATGAGATCAATGCTGAGAAAACCGAGATAATGATGTGGAACATTTGTAACACACAGCTGGTAACAACCCCTTCAATGCGCTATCTGGGAATAAAGATCACCCACGAAATCGGTAACACTGCACAGATCAACTTGGGTCAGGTCCTCAGGGAATGCCAGGCGCTTTTAAAATCTTGGACTTTTCTCCCATTGACCATACTTGGGAGAATAAGCTTAATAAAAATGTCCATTCTCCCTAAGTTCACGTTTATTTTTAACACCATTCCACTAGCCTTTGACTCCAAACAACTCCAAAAATGCCAACAGGTAATTAATTCATTTGTCTGGAATTATAAGGCAACCAGTCTGGCCTGGAAGAAACTGAGAAGGAGGAGGGAAAAGGGAGGGCTTACCCTACCAGATTTACAATACTACGCGTGGGCGTTTCAGCTGTCGCATTCTAGGATGCTGCTGAAATCCCCATCCAACTCATTCATTGGGAATATGTTCAAGGCTATGCTGAATGGGGCGGACCTGCCACTTGATGTTTTTTTATTCAAATTTGGGGATCAGAAGTTCTTCAAAAAGGTGAGGTTAAAGACCCTACACTCATTAGCAAAAGCCTGGGTGCTGATTAAAGCAAGAATAGGGTTGGCCTACTTTTCAAACCTCGCTCCAATTTGGGATTCCCCGGGGCTTCCTCCCTGCTTTGAGAACATTCTTGCAGTCCCCTTGAAAGAGGCAGGGATCCTAATATGGGGCGAACTGCTAGCAGGAAGGGCATTGGTAGAATGGGATGAGCTATATGAGAAAGTAGGTCCAGCTTTATCTAGGTTTAAATATATACAGCTTGTCAGCTGGTCCAGAGAGTTGTTTAGAAAAAAGGCCCATTTGGGGTGGAGTAGTAATTTGGAACATCAGCTAGTAGAAAGGCATTCGGGGGGCAAAGAAGTAGCCTTTTGGTATTGGACCATATTGGAGGAGGTAGATGGGGAGTTTACCCTCCCCGATGAGCAGTGGGCAGGTGACATGGGCCTTCAGTGTGAGGATTTGTGGATAAGATCTTTCACTCTCCTGTACAAAACCGTTAAGCCCGCCTGGTTAAGGCGGAATCACCTGTTCACGGTACATCGTGCATACCTATCCCCGCTAAGGTTATCCAAATTTCAATCTGGAAAATGCTGTAACAAATGCAACCTTCCCGGTGCCTCTGACGTCCATATGTTTTTGGAGTGTCCCCCAATCAACCTATTTTGGGTCGAGGTAAAGGTCACTCTGGACTCGATCCTTAAAACATCATTATCTCTTACACTACCATTGATAATTTTTGGTTTGGATGACAATGTTATTGGACCGGCTAAAACCTTCCTGTTCTATGCAATCCTTCTTGCGAGACGGCAGATTTGTAAATTTTGGGTTGACTCTAAGGTACCATCACACGCAGGCTGGCTAACGTCCCTATACGATACATCAAAGGTGGACTTGGCCAGATCCTGCAGTAAACGTAACCTCACCTTTTGGTATATGTTGGTTCAGTGGAGGTAGAATTGTAGATCTTCAGTCATCATTCCCGGGTTTTTTTTGGGGGGGGACGGGGGGGGGTTCCCCCGGGTCCGATGATTATGCCTAATTTCTCCAGGGTCCAAGGTGGTGGTTTCCGTTCGAAAACAATTGGTCCCACAGGCCGAAATATGCCTTGATGGAGTTGGATGAGGGGATCGGCAGGCCGCCAACATCTTTCCCTCCTCGGCTATCCCAGAAAGCGTCTCCCGCCAGCCTCAATTCCATGTCCGGGGGCAGCTGAGGAATATTATCTTACCTTTGGCCTTGTGACATGTACGGTGGTTGGCGTTCTTTTCTTGGTAACGAGGGTCAGGCAAATGGAGACACAAAAAAAAAAAAAGACTCTCCTAAATTTAAACTAAGCTTTACTAAAATGAAAGCTAAACAAACGTTGGTACTTATATCTAAAAAGTACTTCAATGCGCGATTATTTAAAAGCGTTAAAAAAGTAAGTTTGTTTCTGAAAATTACAGTTTGTTTTTCTCGCGCATGCAGCCTTGTTACCTGATGCTAGCTCAGTGCTGCTTCTTCAATATACTGTTACCCTGTGCTGTCTCTTCAGTATACTGTTACCCTGTGCTGTCTCTTCAGTATACTGTTACCCTGTGCTGTCTCTTCAGTATACTGTTACCCTGTGCTGTCTCAAAAGCCATCCTTGTGCCCTGGGGACCCCCCATGTTTTTTGCTGACTGGTACTGGTGGTAACTGACTCTGACTGACCCTGGGCTCTGCCTGGCCGGGTCCAGGGCCAGTGCTATGCTGAGAACCCACTTAGAATACAGTGAAAACACAGGGTACACTAAGGCTTAGGATACTCCTAAGATTGGCATGACCTCTCCTATAAGGCCCGAGTGCATAATAGGGCAGGGGGGCTGGCACTATCTTTAGGTCCCTAGTATATATTAGGGCAGGGCATTTTATGGGCCAGCAGCCCTTTCTTCACTTACAAGTGTGCACTGCTGAGGCCTGAGTTCAGTTTAAAAGCTGCCCTGTGTTGCAGGACTGCTTTTAAAATGCAAATTGTGTCCAAACCCAACTTTGGTGTTTGTGGCACTTAAAAAATAATAAACTACAATGTTTGGGTATATTAGGTACCCCCATGGTCTCCCCTACACATCCACTTCAATCCAGGATCCCACAGGGATCTGCACTGAGTCCTACACTCTGTAACATCTCCCTAGTGTCATATGCAGATGATACCCAGCTGGTTTTTTCCTTTTCCAATGATCCTAGCCAAGATTCTGTGAAATTTCAGGAAGATCTGATTGTTATCTCTGAATGGACGGTGGCCAACTGTCTTCAACTGAATTCCTCCAATACAGAAATCCTTCTCCTAGGAAGGGATACTCAGCTATGGGGCAACCACTGGTGCCCACCTGGGCTTGGCTCTCCCCCTCAGCCAAAACCAGTTGTAAAGAACCTGGGTGTGTGGATGGACTTCTACCTCTCTGTGGCAATCAGGCTAACTCTGTGGCTGGCTGCCCCCCTCCGCCCCAGCGCCTTAAGACCCTTACGGGTGAGTAGTGCGCTATATAAACCCCTGTTTCATTGATTGATTGTTTTGTTCTTCTTTGGGCCTAAAACCCATCTTGGGACTCTTTAATTCCCACACTCGCCTGATGATAGTACAATATACCGTCCTAGCTAGGATGGACTACTGCAATGTGCTGCTCCTCGGTTCTAACAAATCTGTGATTAAAAGGCTCCAGCGAGCCCAGAATGCCGCAGCCCGGACTCTCTTCGCACTCTCCAAACACTCCCATGTGTCTGGCCTTTTGCACCGGCTGCATTGGCTGGCAATTGAGCAAATAATCCTTTTCAAGGCTCTCTGTATCACTCATAAAATTCACACGGGCCACTGCCCCGCAATTTTGAGTGACCTGTGTCTTCCCTATGTCCTGACCCGTGCCCTGCGCTCGGTTGATATCCACCTTGCCCCCGTGCCCTGGGTGCAGAGGGTCAGAGCTGGCGGATGCTCTTTCAGGGTGATAGCCTCCCCTCTCTGAAGTTCTCTGCCTCTTCCCATCCGGTGCACTCAGGATCGCTGGGCTTTTAGAAGGGCTAGGAAGACCTGGCTATTTGACGATCTTTAGCGGTCTCCTCCTTTTTCAACTCTACTCTACAGATTTTTGCGCTGGGACACCACGTTGCTGGGGCAGCCAGCCGCTCTATTAGTCTTTTAACATAACATTTTAATATAGGTGTCCCAGGGGTGGGAGGTCAGTTATTTATAAGGAGGGTTTTTATAAAATGGTTAGTGAAATTGCACATTTCACTCCCCACATTGTAGTAAAGTGCTTCCCACAATCAACCTTTGTGCTAGGAGCACTGTGAAGTGAGGATCTGCAATAGTTAGACATATTCAGAACCCATAAAGTCTCCCATAGGTGTTCCAGGGGTGGCAGGTCCTGTAGATATGGGCAGGGTCCTTATAAAAGATGTTTTATAAGCTCTGGTGTTGCAGATCCCCAGCCACATTGCTTAACATGGCAAGAAGTTATTAATTAATAACTAACGTCTGGAAACATTGAAAAATATCATTCAAGGACTTCCTAGAATGGTATTGATAAATCTAACAATATGCTATTGTTGAATTTATCCTAAAATGCACAGACAAGAAGTTATAAGACTTTCTTGTCTGTAAGCTAAAATTCTGCCTTCTAGTGGTCTGTCCTGATTGGTCAGAGTTAAGTGGACTAGCCAGGCTGCTTTGATGAGATGATTAGTAGCCCCTGGGGTTTGAGAGCCATTCTCGAGGGCAGGGTTCTGATGCATAGGAATGCCAGAGCAAGGGGAGGGGTTGTAAGTGATAATCCTCAATTGAAGGCGGAGACAGGCAGGGGAAGCCAGTTCCATTTACACCCCTACTCTTTGAACCCAACCAGATGGCAGGATTAAGAAAGGAAGGAGCAAATGTAAGGAGGAAGAAGACGATGAAAATGAACCATCCTGGAGGTGGGTTTAGCCAGCTCTTGCCTCTCTGCTGAAAAATAAGCCACGTTGAATTTTGGAGAAACTGTGCTCTCTAGGAGGCTATGTTGCCACACTTTGGAGGATATAGTCATACCCTGGGGTCATTGCCCTGCACCTCATTGGACAGGAGTGCCCTATTGCTTGACCTAGAGAACTTGGAATAAGTATCTGAAAGGGCCAGAGCCTCTCAGATCTGCTGCTTGAAAGAAAAGGAAGAAGAAGGGTCCTTGCTGAGAAGTTTGATTTGCACCAACCAGGCCTTGCATTCTGAAGACTGAGCCTGCTGCACAATCTGGGACTACAGCCTTGTAGACTTAACTTGCTTCAAAAGGACTAAAGAGTTGACTCCCTGCCAGCTACAGGTTAGCATAGCTCACCTGGACCATCACCACCAAGAATCCCCAGCCTGGAGTACTACCAGTGGATTTGTAGGGGTTTTGTCCAAGTGGATTGTGGGAACTGAAGTCCCAAACTTTCAGGGACCACCTTGGAGCTTTCAGATGCTTGGAGTACGTTTTGGACCCTTTGGAACCCTCTGAGGAACTTCAGGAAGAAGTTCCAGAAGTTTGGAGAACTTTGGAGCAACTTTGAAAAAAGGTTCCGTAGCGGACCAACTCGGCCTGGTCAGCCAAGCCGGTGACACTCAACCACGAGTCGGCCAGCCGGCCAGCCGGCCAGGTTCTTCCCGCTGAAAAGCTTGGTAGGTCCAAATAACTAAGTTTGACCTGGAGTTGGCAGAGACCTAACCTGGTGAACTCTAAACTAGGCCGGCCTGGTGAAGAGCAGCGAAGGACCCCGGAGGAAAATGCTCTGTAAAAGTTTTTACATCCAAAAGTAGGAGAGGTAACCAGGACCAACCGCGAGGGTCAAGGTGCCCACCTTCAACCACGCGCCAACCTGGATCTCTGGTTCATCCTGCTAGAAAGCTCTGCAGGTCTGACTTACACACGGTCGACCAGGAGCTCTTTGCAAGGCAAGCCAGCAAACCCTCCCCTAATCCAGACTGGCTGAGAGCTTCGAGGGACCTCTGGAAGAAAAGCTCTAGAAAAGTTTCTAAGTCAGAGGGTTCAAACTTTGACTGAGGCCTACCGCAAGGGGTAGCCACAAAGTCTCCATCGTGGTCAGCCTGAATCTTTGACTTTGTCATGATCTAGCGCCACCAGATGTCCCAATAGGCACTATCGGTTTCTTTGTGCTATTTAGTGCTAAATCTTTAAAAATTCATGTCTCCAGTTCCCTACATTGAAGTCTTTTCGTTTTGGTGTCATTTTAAAGATAAAGATATTTCCTATTTTTCAAAAGTGGTGTTAGATTTGTATGTTGTGTTGTGTCTTAATTGTTCATTGAATTGATGTTTTTAAGTGCTTTACATACCTGTCTTTGAAGTTAAGCCTGCCTGTTCGCAGGCAAGCTATCGAAGGGCTGAGCATGGGAATAATTTTCCGAGACATATTCTGAGCCCTAGACTGTGTTAGTGGACTTATTGCCAGTGGCAGATGCATACTTGCCACTAATAATAATCCACTTTCCAAAAACTGCTACTCCTGTGCTGCCTCTTCAGTACATTACTCCAGCTCATAACACCTTTCTGTATCTCCCTCGGCACACTGTTTCAGCGTTAACAAAATCACTTCCTGAGGCTTATTTTTTTTATTTAAAGTATAACTTTTCAATGTCCATATACAATTATTTACATATCTACATGCGTGCTTACTTTCTATTCACTTTCTATGCACTCCTGTTCATTTTTCTACATGTTGCATTACAGATAAGAACTACAGCATTTGCAAAGTGCACTACTGTTATACCAGCTTGCGTCACTCCATGTATGCTACCTCCTTCTCCATTAACACCTTCATGTAGAAGCCTCCATATACATATTAAAATCCAGACCATGGCAGTGCCAATGCTTGCGTGGGTGTGGGTATTAGATACATTATAAGACATATTTCCTAAAGAGTGAGAGAAAGATGCAGGTATGGGCCTGTTTATGTAGAAGATCCACTGGCATCCGGCTGAGTGTGAATCCTCAGACATGCTGCTTCGCGAGGACTCATAATCACCTTGAAGGTCAGTGGCATGTGCATCATCGAGTTAAAACCGGTACCTTGTCAGTAATGCCATTTTCAGAGTTTTTCGCAGGTTTCTTGGTCATTTCCGAGTATGTGAGTGCCTCCATTGGCATCTCAGTAGGGCTGTAATTTACAGAGAGGAAATGTGTTTTATATTTCATCTACAGTGTAGATATATATTATATACATATGAATATAGATAGATAAATAGATAGATAGATAGACAGACAGACAGACGGACGGACGGACTGGCTAACGGACGGACGGAGGATGGATGAAGAAAATTAGACAACGATCTGCCCTGGTTTCTGCAAAGTTGGCACAGGTCTGTGTGTCCCTGACTGCCCATCATACAGCATGGACTGCAAACCTGAATGAAGCCATCTGTTGGCTGTCTGTCAAGAGGAATACTGATGAGGGATGAAAAAAGGGTTCGGATCGAGCTTGATATGGAAGAAAGCAGTGAAAAAAATATAATAATTGTAATATTTTGTTAGTATAAAAAAAATACATAACACAAGTGAATTAATATATACATTTTGTCATCTTGTAACATACATTTAAGGAACAGAAAACCTGATTAAAAAACATTATCATTGTTGAAATATATTTTCAATTTCTCAGCCATTTCTTTAAACAAATTCAAGTTCTCTTAACTATTTCAGTCTTTGATCTCGGACTCAGTCGACATATTGTTATCGGACACACCCCAAAAGAAGATAACACAGCACACGAGAACGGCAGGTACTTGGTACTTTCAATTACAAGCAGACAAATGAATACTTAATACTACATCAGTTTCTGCACCTGTATGTGCCAGGCGTTGCCATAAATGGCAACTAACCTGTACATGAGGTGTGTGAACAACAAGGGTGCGGAGAGGGTGCTCCACCACTCCTCAGGGGGTTCCCGCTCCTCCAAATTGTAAATCAGGCCCTGTGTGATGACTCCTCTGATGTGTCCTATACATCCTGCAGTACCATATGTAAAGAGATACAGGCACCTCATTTGCTGAAAGGAGGGACAATTGAGCCGTTAGGCTGGGATAGACTTCCACAGAATAAATATTTCTTTCTAGCCTTTTACAAGAACTATGGGACAATAGAAAGAGCTGTCAAGATTGATGCAAGTCTCATCATAGGCTGCAAGGCTGTCCTGGGAAACCTTTGGAGAGGCCTCTTTGCACTGAAATCGCTAGTAGGTCTCCTCATTGTCTCTGGCGCCTCCTGGCCTAATCTGATTTTCAGTGATTGAGAGTGCTCTGTTGTTGTTGCCTGACTTACATAAACAAGTTGGTGGAAAACAGATGTGTACAACAAATAGAAAGCAAATTGTCTTCTTATCATTGAAAACAATATGAATGGCTAATATTTTAAGGCTTTAAGTACTGTATTCATTGGCCGTGAAGTCTTCTAAGAGCTCTCATTAACCCAACCTTGGGGAGTCCTCTTACTACTTGTACACAAAGAGGGATCTGTCCCGCATCCTGTCTTTTCGGTTGTCTGATACAATATTGATGCTAAAAAATATGGCGTGGACAGAATATCGTGTCATAAATATCGAGGAGCAAAATATCAAAAAAAGGTAAGTGTGAATAGGTAAATATATATCTACTATTTTTAACCCCATGTCTACGTAATATGATAATATATATTGTCAAGTATTACAGTTAAGTTTTGTAAAACTTTGCTTACCTATAGAAAATTACTTTCATGATATTTTTGTCCTCAATATTCTTGACACAATATTTTGTCCACACAGTATTTTGTACTCAATATTTTGTCAAAACATTGTCAATTCCAAGGTGGCGGTCACTCAGGTCTCCTGGATAGTGACAATGTTGAATCCCGCCATTAGCTGCTTGAAATGCCAACAATAAAACTGCCTTTTTTAGGCTTCTGGAGTTTCATGGCAGGATAAGTGTCATTATCACTGCCACTATCACTAGGAATATCTATGTGGCTTTGGAGAAATCAGAGCGGATGACCAAGACCAATCGTTATCTCCTTGCCCATGGCTAATTAAGGAATAACGCTATTAATCTTGTCATCGCCATTTTATTCTAGCCTTCGATTGTTAATACCACTCATATCAACTAATGTAGGCGCAGAAAGGCCAGGGAAGCTGTTTGATGATTGCAGCCTCTGAAAATCTGGTGTATGTTACCATTAGGATTATTCGAGGCTTTTTTGGTATCGTCATTATTCCAGATTTCAACCCAAGTAAGCCCCTATGATGCTACTGTTCAACAACAACTTTCGAAAGAGGCAATTTGGACCAACAAACATCTATATCCACGTTTATGAGGTTTTTCATCATGCTCTGAAATCAGCATACAAATTGCAAGATATTGTGTGACCTACTCCTGTGATCAGAAGGTCTCTGCAGCTCACATGCACAAGTTCAGGGCTCTTTAAAACAAGGGGAGTGTGCACCCTTGAGTTATCCTAAGAGTATCAGCTGCAGATGGAAAAATAGGGTCCACTAGATAGTAAGAGATACCTCAGATTATGCTTCAGAGAGCCATTTGGAAATGTTTTAGATGCCGGGTTCAAAATCCACTACACGTATTATTTAAAATAAACATAGAATGCGAAATTGTTTTGCAGCTTGGATATTAGGGTTGGATACACTGATATTGCAAGACAACGGGGCAGTCATAATGCTCAGATGTAGTGAGATGGAAAGCCAACTCGAATTGGCGCACAGTCATAGAAAAGCATGCTTATGAAAGCAGAGAATTGCAAAGAAATTTGAGGAGCATTAGGATTAGTAGTGGCGAAAAGGTACATAATGAGACGGTGGGGAGATACTACTATGACAACGATACGAGAATGGAGAACGGGAATGGACATGTGCATGGCCACAGAGAGGGTTACACACAAGGCGACAGGGTGCCCGAAAAAAATCCATAAGGTATGGGGGAAATTGAGGGAATACAATGGGCTAGATTCCATAGCGGACATAGACCAGATATGTTCTGAGTAAAATACTAAGCACACATGTGTACAAAAGATGGACAGGGGAATTCCTATAGTGAATGCTGGGGCAGGCAACACGGTATAGTATGAGAAGAGATGGAGGAAATTGCATAATAATGTTCTTAAAATGTTTCTGGCTAAAAGTGAAAGACATTTAGAAGGCATCATGGAAACGATGCTCTTCTCTGTTATTGCATTGTGTGGTACCGTGCAACTTCAGTTGAATTGTGTTCATGTTTAAATGCAACAAAACAATAAAAATATATGTTTTTTAAAAACTAATTTGAGAAGGTCTAGGGTCATCTACTAAGGCTACCTGGCGCCACCCATTACGCAGGTGTCCATTCCCCTGTTGACTAGTTGTTTGCCTCCAATATGTTAAAGACAACTGACCCTGATATTTTAGAGTAGATTTAACCAGGTTCTTGAGGCTATTGGTTGCATTCTCCAATGCAGAGGCTGTAGTTAATTATGTATGCCTATGTTGATAAGGTTTCTTCTTCTGAATGAAAACCATAAACATCTCAATGAACAAGATATAAAATAAACAGATCATGAGGTTACAAGAGAGAGATCATGCTGGCAAGAGGTTAGGAAGATTAGATGTGTTAACTCCTTTCAGAGTATTCGTTGGGAGCCTTATCCCTCTCTCCCCCTAAAGTGAGAGCAACCTTGCTCCTCATCTACAAAGCAAAGCAGAATCAGTTTATAAAGCAGGGAGCAATTTCTTTGTATTCTTTTTGTTTTTGATTATATGTCTTAGATATTTTTTCATTGACCAGGTTAACATAGCTCTTCTAAGGATTTATAGGGCTGTACTTGGAACGCCCAAAATTGTCTCTTCAGGGGCAACCCGCGGGTTGTCAGAGGACACACATGGTCAATAAAGATGTCCCACGATGGCTTCTTCCTCAAATAAGATCAGATCTTTGGTTTGCTATCAATCAAACAAGAACCTCTTTATTTCATTTAGAGACATTTGAACCAAAGCTGGATATTGTAATGTATTGTATTCACTATTGTGTGCAAACTGAGTTTTATGCAAGTTTACTAGAGAAGTACCACATGTGTTGCTCAAAAAGAGGACACTGGTGCATTTAAATTATCTTGAGCATTACATTTTTCAACATTATAGTTGGATATAAAAACTGTTCTATGCTACTACATTGAAGCCTCTGCCACGGGATGTGCAGAAAATATACTCTCCAATTCTGAGAAGGGAACGGAAACCCCGTGCTGCTAAATAGGCAAACATGCCCTTATCAATTGTAGGTGAGCTGGGATTAATTGGTTCATTTTTTAGACAATTCATAACTAGAACAGAGGAAGCTTCTTACTCATCATTAGGATTCGCAAGAAGATTTTTCTACATTAAATTACGTTTGTGTCATTTGTGTTATAATAGGAAATTCTACATTGCATCTCTTTTTAAGTTTAAAGAAGGTTTTATTAAGCAATAAAGGAGCAAAACAGAAAAAACAAATATAGTAACAATGTAAAATTCTGTCGGTCAATATATACTATTGATATGGAGAGGAGAAGAAGGAAAAGAAAGAAGGAAGAAAAGAAAAGAAGCAGGAAGGACGAGGAAGAAAAAATGATGAATCAAGCAATCAGATGTAATAAACAGTTACATGTGCAATCTCTATTAAAACATTTGTAAAAGTGTACATAACATTAAATATATATAATACATCAAAATAGCGAAAAGTGCATATTCACGGTGGTTTGGGAACTTCTTCAGTGCGTGGCGAATGCAAAGGGAGGGATTGGGCGGAGAAATCTAAAATATTTGTAACATAATAAATCTCTTTTAATGGCGAGAGTAATAGGGTAAACATAGGCTCTATCTAATCTGTGATTGTAGCAAATTCCATACCACCACGCTTGAAAGGAAATATTGGAGGTGTCCTTCCAAGATTTGGTAATTTGTTGAAATGCAACAGCTATGAGTAAATCAACAATGTTGGTATTAGTAGTGGATTGAGACCATATGTCAGCAAGGCTTCCCAGAAAAATTTGTGACAAAGTGAAGGGAAAATGAGTGGAAAAGATCTTGTTAATTTGATGCCAAAATTTGGACCAAAAAGAATGGACTAAAGGACATGTGAATAACATATGTTTGAGGTCTGCAACAGCAGCAGAGCATGACCAACAAGTAAATGGAGGAATCAATTTTATGTAATTTCATAGGTGTAATCAAAAGTCTATTATAAATAAAAAGTAAAGTCTGAGTTGTGTTTGCTGCTCTAGAGGATTTCCTTATTTTAGACGAAATTTTATGCCAAGTTAAGACGGAAAAAGATTCATTCAGGTCTAACTCCCAAGCTAATGGTAGATTTATTACGAGTGATAGAAACCTCACGTAAGGTTTTGTAAATTTGAGATGCAGAAGAAGAGGAGTGTAGAAAAGAGACAGTAATAGGGGAGGGCTCGGTGCGAGAGGTAGAGGATGAGAGAGCATCATAACTATTTTGTGCATCTGAACATAATAAGGTATACTTATGGCGGAAAGAGGATGGGAAGGAAAATTGAGATTGGAGTAAAGAGAAGGGAATACAAACGCCATCCCGAAAAAGTTGATGGGTCCAAGAAAATCCAAGAGTATGCCAGTCTTTCCAAAAAAGAGTCTTAGAGAGAAGAGAAGCAGAATGCACAAGAAAAAATGAAGTATGATATGAGGAGAAGTCCGGGAAGTTGACACCACCCATATGTTTAGGACATTTGAGTTTAATGAATGACATCCTAGCTTTCTTGCCTTGCCACAAAAAACGGGAGAGAATGGAATAGATAATTTTATAAGAGGATTTGGGAATATAAACTGGAAGATTGGAAAGGAAAAATAAAATGATTGGGACTAACATCATTTTTATAGAATCTAATCTACCCCACCAAGATAAAAACAGAGGGTTCCATCTCGATGTGGAATCTTTCAAAGTAGTATGAAGAGTTTTAATATTCAACGCTACAGTATCCTTAATCACTGGAGTAAACCATAAACCTAGATATTTAATTTTAACAGGACTCCAATGAAAAGAGGAAGACAAGAAATCAGAGTGAAAACAGAAAGCGTTCAGGTGTAGAATCTCACATTTATCAACATTAAGTTTGTAGCCAGAAACCAACGCAAAATGAGAGACTTCAGATTAAATAGCTGGAATAGATGTTTGAGGATTAGAAATGAAAAGGAGAATGTCCTCCGCATAGGCAGAAAGTTTCAGCTGAGTATCCTCATAGGAAAACCCCGAAATCTCATTGTTCAATCTAATTTTTGTCATAAAAGGTTTGACTGCTAAAATAAAAAAGGAGAGAAAGTGGGCAACCTTGGCGGACTCCTCGAAGTAGAGGGAAAGAAGAGGAAACAAGACCATTGGCTAATATAAAGGATCTAAGAAAAGAATATAGTAAAGAGACATAAGAAAGGAATTTCGGGCCAAAACCAAACCACGTAAGGATTGAGAACATAAAATTCCAATCGATTCTATAAAACACTTTCTCAGCATCAAGGGCTACAGCCGCCAGCGAATGTTTATAGGACCGAGATTTGCTGAGAACATTGAAGAAGAGGCGCGTGTGGTCCGAAAGATGACGTCCCTTAATAAACCCGGATTGTTCTTTACCAATGAGTAGTGGCAACATTTTATCAAGTCGAAGAGCAAGAATTTTTGCAAATATTTTTAATCTAGATTAATTAATGAGATAGGTCTATAGTTTTTGCATAAAGTATGATTCTTATTGTCCTTGGGAATGAGACAAATCAGAGCCTCTTGAAAGGAGCCTTCAGATCTTTTACAATCAATAAAAAAGGAGAACAATTAATGAAGTTTAGGTATTAGAAGAGCAGAAAAATGTAAATAAAATTCAATGGTAAAACCATCAGGGCCTGGGGCTTTACCCTTCTTGATTACGTTAATGGATTCTAAAATATCCTTAGGGAGGATATCAGCCTCCAAGGAAGCAAAGTCTACCTCTGGTCGTAAAGGAGAAGCTATCGTAGACAAATACTGATCGATATCTGCAGGCAAAGGGGGGGATTCCGGAGTGTAAAGTTGCTGATAAAATTTTGTAAATTTATTTAAAATGTCTTCATCTTTATGCAAGATGGCATTGGAGGAGCTCACAATAGATTCTATTTTTGTCCTTTCCTTTTTAACTTTGAGATATTTGGCTAATACATTTCCAGCTTTATTTTGTGCACTATAGTATTTAGCGCTAGATTTGAGAAGACATAAATTAGCAGACTCCGTGGAAGTTTTATTAAAGGAGAGCTTAGCTTGAACAAGTTTGTTTAGATCAGTTTGATTATTAGATGAATAGTAAGAATGTTCTAGATGTTTAATTTGGGTAGAAAGGGATCGAATAGATTTAATAGCTAAGCGTCTTTTATTAGCAACGAATGAAATAATGAAATCTCTAGCGGCAGCCTTAAAAGTGTCCCACAACAATTGAGGAGATACTTGGGGTGATTCCTTATTAGCAAAGAACGTGGAAGCAAAGGCAAGGCAATCTGATGTAAATTTAGTGTCTAGAAGAAGAGCATTATTAAACCTCCATCTCTTAGTACCTTTTGTGGGAGAGAGTAATTCTAATGCTAACGAGACAGGGGCATGGTCAGAAATTAAGATCGAACCAATGTCCGAATGTACAATGTGTTGAGTGAAGGCCTTGGAAACAAAAATATAATCTATACGGGATTGGGAAGAATGGGCAGGAGAGAAGAAAGTGTATTCTTGCAAGGAGGGATGGCAAAGTCTCCATGAATCGACAAGAGACCTTTGGGATATGGCAGAGGTAAACTGAGTATGAACGGATGAGGGAGAGAAACGTGATTTGGATTTCCTATCTAGGAAAGGGTCCATAACCATAACCATATTGCAATCGCCACCTAAAATAAAGTAATCATCAGTGTATTGCATTAATGCAGAGAGAATCTGGGGCCAAAACAATTGATCCTGCACAGTGGGAGCATACAGATTAAAAATAATTAGAGGAATTGTATTAATCAACAAGGAAACTACAACCCATCTACCGTCAGAGTAATTATCCTGACTTAGGAGTTGAACATTCAAACGTTTATGACAAAGGATAGCAACCCCATTACGTTTCCCTGTACCAGGGGAAGCAAAAACATGACCAACCCAATTACGACGGAGTTTAGCAACTTCAACATCCTTCATATGTATTTCTCGTAATAACGCAATATCACTTTTTAAATTAGCTAAATGAGACAGAACACGTTGTCGCTTAATAGGAGAACCCAAACCTTTAACATTCCAAGAAATTAACTGTAGAGACATTTAAACTTCAAATTTGCAGGTAGAATAACAATAAGAGGAGAAGAATAGGAGAATAGGAAAGAGGTAAATGAAGTGTAACTGTAGAAGAGAATGCAATGAGGAAGAAAGCAAATACTGAGGAAGAAAAAATGTAATGAGGATAGAAATAGGAAAAATGGAGATATAAAACAGCGAAGAAGGCGAGACCAAAATGCAACAGAGAAAAAAGACGAAGATGAGAACATAGTGACAACCAGAATAGAGATAGGAGAAAAGAAGAAAGGAAAAGGAAAGAGAGAGAGAGAGAAAGAAACAATAACAGGAAGATAGGGATAGGACAAAACATGAAGATACTAAATAGAAAAAATAAGGAATGATAAGATGTTGCAACAAAAGACATACCACAGGAAGATGATAAGAACAGGGGTGGTGGAGCAACATAAGGGAAATGGGACGCTGAACAGTGAACTCCAAAACGAGGCCGCGAGGACGGAAAACAATCCCAGGATAGACAAAAGTATGGAAAGACGATGAGGGACCACGAACCAGATACCTAAGAAATAAGGAAGAAAGAAAAGTTATAGAACAGAAATACAAAAATTATGGAACAAAATACAAATTGTGGAACAAAACGCACTAACGAACAGTAAAAGAGCAAAAGGTACATGACACAAAAAACATAATGCTACCATTAAGGAAACACACGGCGCAGATGAAAAAAGACCACTAATTAATGATGCAAAACAGAAGGAGGACAATAGGGTAATGAGACAATACAAAAACCAGCATAGTCAAACAATATAGCAGCAGTCTATCATGGACGAGGAATATCCATGGCCTCCACTTTGTAGTTGTTCAAAAACTGTTTAAGTAACTCAGGATCTTCGTAGGTCGTTGTCTTGTTATTGTAGGTTGACTTTGAAGGGGCATGGATGAAACAAACAATACCTAGCATTCAAGTACGTAGCACTGGTCTGAAATCCAAAAATGTCCTTCGACGGTCAGCTGTTACTTTAACATAGTCTTGAGCAAAAAATAGAGTCGCACCATGCCAAATGATCTTCCCAAGCTGTTTGGCAGCCTGGAGAACTTTAAGCAAATCGGTGTATTCTAAAAAATACAAAATAACACCTCTAGGCTTAGAAGAAGATTATGCAATCCGAGGAGGAGGACCAAGGCGATGCGCGCGCTGGATATTCAATACTGGATTGTCAGGGAGCCCCAAACGTGTTGGTAAAAAGGTCTGAAAAAATGATATCGGAGTTGGACCTTCAAGGCCTTCTGCCAAGCCATAAATACGCAGATTATTGCGTCTATTGCGATTTTCTAACTGCTCGATTTGCTGTTTAAGGTGAATAATCTCGCTGGATATATTAGGGATTTGGTTAGTGAGCTCATGCACCATATCAACATGAGTCTCCAGTTCCCCAACTCTCTGGTTCTGTGCTCGACCAAGAAGATTCTAAATTTCGCAAACGCGTATTAGTCTCTTCCATATGTGACTTAAGAGCACGAATTTCCTCAAGGAGAAGTTCCATAGAGTTTGATGAGGAGGAATTAGTGGGAGATGGTGGGTTTACTTTAACTCGCTTGCCAGAAGTAGATGTTGATGCAGGAAGAATTTTAGCATTTTGTTTCGCCCCTGGGTGGGAAACAGCCCCTTTTGAAACATTAGGTTCTTTACCATGGTCCTCTACAGGGTCTTGTAGAACATTGAAAGGGTTAAAATCCGCCATCCCTGCCTCAGTCCCACTGCGATTATTCCGAGGCATAGCCATAAAGTCCATTCACAGAAAAATATTTTGGAGCAGTCAGAGAAGAAAATTCCTGAATTTGCATCATAAATAGTATATATAAGCAGGTAGTTTCCTGATAGTACATGCAAAATAAAAGGGGAGACCTTATATCGTAACTCAGAGTTATTAGCGATGAAGAAAAATAAAAGCGGCAAGCAATTCTGAGTAAAAGGGATGCATATTGCAAAAATAGAAACTCCTCAGAGATCTAAAACGGAGTTTAGCGGTACCAACAGTAAAACAAAATGGCGGCTGCATCATTTTCCTGAAACGCGAGAGGAAAAGAGGCAAATACTCTGCGCTGGGCTCACCTAACAAATGTCTCGTTATCACACTGGAGGCAGATTGCATTCCGATGCAGAAAAGTGAGAAAAAGCAGGTCCGATATGCGGAGTTGAATCCTGGAGACGCCGTCAATCCTCACGTCTCGGCGGAGCTCGAGGTAACAGCGGCCATCTCGGAAGGCTCCGAAGCCACGCCCCTACATTGCATCTCTTAATAGCAAAAACTCTAATATCACCTACGTTTTAGGTAACCTGGAAACCTTTTAAGTAATACGTGTGGTACCTGTGTGTTTCTTTGTGGGTCTTCCACCTCAGACCCTTCGGTGCTCCTGCGGCGTCAATAAAAAGATCTCCAATAAAGCGCCGTCTCACAGGGCCTGCCAGGCATTGCAGTGTCGGCCTGGCAGGAGCAGCGCCCAATGATGGTTTTAATGCAGGTTTTAATGATGAAGCATGACACCTTCGGGTTAGTGAGGGCAACTTTGCTTACAAGCTCATGCTTCTTTGGGCACTCACATTCAGCCAGGGATAATCTCTCCGTAGCTGGCACATTTCGGAACAGAAAACTTATATAGCATTGTGATGGAAACATCCTTTACAACGAAACTTTTACAACGCACTACCATTACGACACAACTTTTACAACGCAAACTATTACAACGCATAGCGCTTGGGGGCGCTCTAGGATAGGGAATAGGTTAATTTACTATCCAATAACCTTCCCTAGTGTCCACGGGGACTGGAGTTGGAATAGTAAATTAAACTATTCACTATCCAGCGCCCAAAAGCATTATGCGTTGTAATGGTATACGTTGTAAAACTTGCGATGTACAGGTAGGCGTTGTAAAAGTATGCGTTGTAACGTCATACATCCCATTGTGATACTTGGGTAAAGTGTAGGTGGGCAACTGGAGCCAAATTTCGGTGGGGGGGGCTGAAAAAGATTTCGGGGGGGGTTAATTCTTCCAGCCATAGGCAGAGTGGCTCAAAGAAGGGGTGAAAACACAATAAAAGCCTCATTAACCCCTTCGATGCTCATGACGAGCTCAGCTCGTCATGAGGCACACTGGAGCTGTGCTTATGACGAGCTGAGCTCGTCATGAACAATGGAATTTCTCCATCAACAGCACAGGAGGGGAAAAGTCATAGCAGCCAAGGTGTTAACAAGTATATGGTCTTTTTAAGACATGTGAAGTACTCGGCTACGGCTGCAATTAGACGGTCGCCAGCCCGCGAAGCTGTCTCAGCCTGGGCTGACACACACGACGGGGGGTGGGGGGAACTGAAGCCCGGTGAGCCCAAAGAGTGTTGCACTCCTGGTATAGAGTGTATACTGGACCGTCAGTGTCCGTGTCCTCTTTCTATGTGCATCTGTTTGGTTACCATGACGTGGCAGCCCAGCCCTCATTGTTACAAAGAGTATGTCTTGTTCCTCGGGGAGCACAGGCGTAGCTCTAAAGATAGGGTGACCAGATCTTGAGAACCAAAAACCGGGACATTTGTCAAAAATAGAAGGTCTGTATTTTTCATCCGCAGAATGGCACAGAATGACATCTGTCATCAACAAAGGATCACAAAATATGCATTAAGAATGTAATTTCTACAATCAAAATCATACCTATTAATTAAAGTGCTTACTTATAACAGTTGCTAACTAGCAAAGCTTTAGAACACTCAAAAAAGTGCCTCTCACTGTTTTCAGTCAACCCGTTCTAAAAACCGGGACATGAGACAAAATTGCCGAAAGCTGTCGGGACAGCTGGTGAAAAAATGGGACTGTCCGGGCAAATCAGGGACGTCTGGTCACCCTAGCTAAGGATCTCTTGTGTGACAGTGTAGTGATTTCTGGTTGAGACATGTGATCTCTGTTCATATATGGTCAACAGGAAGGTCACATGTTTGTTACTCTTTCAGGAGGTTCTCAGCTTGATGCTGTGCTTGTATTGTGTCATTGGGAGAGGGGAGAGGGGTTGGCCTAACGGCTAAGGCGCTCAACCTCGGACCTGGGGAACTCGGTTCGAGTCTCGGTAACGACGCCAAAAACCCCCTGTGATTCTGGGCAAATCACTTAATCTCCCTGTGCCTAAAAAAAAAAAAAAAAATGAAAGTGTGTCCTCATGTAACGTAACTGGTCCTATGTAAAGCGCTCTGATAACTGATTCGGTTCGGTTCTAGTTTGTGCTATATAAAACTCTAAAAAAAAAAAAATTAAAAAAAATTGGTGTTCTGGCGGGTCTTAAGGCATCTGCATTCTGTCAGTCATGATAATACCTGGCGACCAGCCTGTTTCTTTTTACCGCTCAAGTTTTGACCCACCTACCAAGATGCTATTGTTTAATAAACTCACAAAGTTATTAACTTTAAAGTCCTGCCATGTGCAGGTTTTAATAACAACCTTGGACTAAGTCTATGAGAGACTCAGATAGTGCCCAATGCTGCCTAATTACCCTGGGGTTTTCTACCGCGGTTTCCTGCCCCCCTCCCTGAACTTTACTATGCTGCCAGGTCTGGGGTGGGGCTATGTCGCCCAGACATCTGTGAGACAAGGTGGGTCCTGGGAAGGGTGGTGGCCAGCAACCATCCTGGATACAATGAATGTTTCTCAATATACAATAAACGGGGGCTCAATAGAAATACATATGTGTTCAGTTAGATAAAAGCGGTGTCATCTGGTGACAGAAAATATAACAAGCATTGGCATAGCCAATAGGTCTCGCTTTCGGGATCTTATAAGTATTGAGTTATGCAACACAATATCCTTGGTGCAACAACATCAACTGTTGCATGGCTAAACACTTATAAGGTCCCAAAGGTGAGACCCATTTGCTATGCCAATGCTTCTTTCCATTACTTTAAGCAATGTTGCACAGCAGCCAGCGCTACTGGTCAACATCTCAAAAAAATGGACAAAGCCAATACA
The DNA here is from genome assembly GCF_964261635.1 of Lissotriton helveticus. Lineage (NCBI taxonomy): Eukaryota > Metazoa > Chordata > Amphibia > Caudata > Salamandridae > Lissotriton > Lissotriton helveticus. Next base: position 43,915,958 of record NC_136064.1, on the reverse strand, counting down.
TATTGCATAGGTTAAACCATTTGGCTTTGCCAATGCTTCCCTCTGTTTGCTAAATGTCCCTGAAGCTCTTGTTTTCCATCCCAGTTATCTAATCTCCTCTTATTAATGGCATCCTCTTTCGTTCTCCCTGTTACTGCTGGTTTTGCAGTGATAGTATCTTTTCTGCGACTCTCTGCGCATGTTTGTGATCACAGCAGTGGTGAATTGTTTGGAAACAGACAGAGACTGTGGTAATACACTCTAGAAGTCATACAACATAAAGAGTGACGTGCACTCCAGTTATAAAAGATGATATAATACACTGGAATAACCCTGCTGTCGGGGTTAATCATCGTCAGCTGGAAGGTTTTCACATCACATTGTTTGTCGTCCTAAGAAAACCTTAAGGAGGTGGGTTTAAAATGACAGAACTGTCCACACACATTTCCAGATGAGCTTAAAATGCAACTTCCAGCCACTACCTCTTATTAATAACGCCAAAATGCAGCTCTGCTTCTGCTCTGCAGTTTCTGTAGATTGAAATATTGTCTCACACATAAATGCACTGCGCAAAAACGAATAAATTTAGAAACGTGTAGTATTAATGATATACTGTTTTATTAACTAAGAAGTTGCCTGAGACTGAATTTCCAATTTCTTGACCAAACCCAAGCTTTAATATTAAAAAAAGGATTGTAGCCTAGTAAAAGGCTGAGTGACAGCAGCTGATGGGTTTTTTAGATCTGGCTTCACAGTCTAGATGGTTACAAATAAAAACAAGTGCGCGCAGGCCTCATGCTCAAAAGGGGGAGGGGTAGGGGAAGTGAGGGAGCACACAAAGCATTTCCCTTGCGGGAGCGAGCCAGGGGAACCAAGGGGCAGATTTATGAGGCCCTTGCGCCACGTTTACGCCGCTGTTGCGTCACGCAAGGCGGCGTAAACGTGGCGCATCCCTACGAGCGATTTACAACGTGACGCATCTAGGCAGATGCGTCACGTTGTAAAGCCCTGCGCCGCTTGTGGGCGTTCCGGCGCAGGGTGGGCGTTCCGGGGCAGGTGCGCCTCGCAAAAGTGGCTGAGTGAAATCTATAAGATTTCACTCAGTCACTTTCAGGCCAATGCTGCGTCAAAAGACTGCGCCTGCTTGAAGCAGGCGTAGGTCTTGACGCAGCATTGTTAAGATGGGGCACCCCCGAGCCTTGCTGGAGCTGCGTCGCGCTTGCGACGCAACTCCAGCAATGCGCCACCTTAACAGCACAGATGCGTCACGCATCTGTGCCGTTTTTGTCCCATGGTGCCCCGCATTGTAAATGCGGCGCACCATGGGTGGCGGAGCTGTGGCGCACTATGGCGCACATTAACTGGGCATTCCCTGGGGATGCGCCAGTTAACATAAATCTGCCCCCATGTGTTTGTAAGTTAATTACAAACATATGGTGTCAGGCTCGCTAAATTTGGTTCTTGGCAAATGTACCGTTGCCAAACAAACACTGCTGCAATTGGCATTCATGAATCTGATCCAAGCTAAGGCAAATGCTCATTTTTCGAGGATTTGACTAACTACTTGTGCACTTAGTTGGCATATTTGCACAAAGACATGAAAGCCAGAATTAGAATTAGCACTCAGGGAGAGGTTTCTGGCAATATAGATATTCATAGTGGCGTGACGCAGTGATATGTGTTAGCCCCTCTTTTATTTATTTTATATATTAACAAGCTCCCCCATTTTTTAAGTACTCCTGATGTGCCTAAAATTAAAAGTCATGCTGCTACCGACATTTTTATATGCTGATGACCTGTGGCAGTTGGTGCACGCCATTGTGGATTTTATGGCCGCTTTAGACCTACAAACAAATTTCACCAAATCCTATATTATGGTGTGCTATCTGAAGTACAAACAGCTCTCATCCCTTTATGTTGTCATTAACTTTCTAAGTAGCACTAGCACTATTTCTTATTTGGGGGTTACTTTTTCTGCCACAGGGTCTTGGACTCCCAATATTGTGCAGCGCAGAACAAAGCTGTAAAGGGCAATCGGCTCTTTATATAGTCTTCCACTGCCAATGGGTGAAGGTTCACTCATCCCACTAATTCAGATCTATAAAACCCAATGCATTCCTATTGCAACATATGGGGCCAAGCTGTGGGGTTTGTCAAAATGTTAGGCCATTCAGGCCAAAGAAAATCGGTTTTGCAAAAAATTCCTCTCAGCTTCCATATCATCTTCTCACCTAATATGCCACAAACAGCAGGACTTGCCTTATTTAGAAGACTGTATCAGAGCACAAACAGCCCAGCTCTCCTGTGCTGCTGCATCATGATCTCATGGTTCTGCCTCGTTTTGCTGCTTTTTTCTTCCTTTCCCCCATGCTCTTTGCACCATTTTTACTGCTTTCTCCTTCCTTTCCCCCATTTTTCTGAGTGCTTTTTTCTGCTTTTGCCTCGTTTTTACTTCTTTCTCCGTCCTTTCCCCTGTTTTTCTGAGTGCTATCTTCTGCTTTTTTCCTCATTTTTGCTGCTTTCTCCTTCCTTCCCCCCAGTATTCTGAGTGCTTTCTTCTGCTTTTTGCCTTGTTTTTACTGCTTTCTCCTTCCTTTCCACCTGTTTCTCTGAGTTCTCTCCCCTGCTTCTGCCTCATTTTATGGCTTTCTCTTCCTTTATTCCCTTATTTCTGAGTGCTTCCTTCAGATGTTTGCCTCATTTTTACTGCTTTTTCCTACCTTTTCCACCGTTGTTCTGAATTGTTTCTTCTGCGTTTTGCCTTGTTTTTACTGATTACTTCTTCCTTTCCATCCTTTTTAGGTTTTGCTTGGCAATGCGTACGAAGTACGCATGCGCTAGCAAAATCCTTATGTTATTCTCTGTGGGGTCGGGTATCCGCCCCCTCCTCGCCCCCTCCTCCCATTGGCTAGCGCCATAAATGGAGGCTAGCCATTGGGAGCCGGATCTGTCCGTCAAGGCCGGACCAGATTCGGGGGCGTTCCCGAGAATTTTTCTCTTTTGGCCACGTCATGCAGCGGTGGGTGGGGCTTTTTTTTGGGCTCGTCGAGGTTTGTTTGGGCCATTTTGCGGCCGACCGCCGGCCGAGGAAGTCCAGGTGATTGGTTTCTTTCCTTTCCTGTCCCCCCTCCCGCTGTCGGTTCCTTTCCCGCCCCCCCTCCCTCCCGCTGGCCGTTCCTTTCCCGCTCCCCCCCCCCCCTCCCGCCGGCCAATCCTTTCCCGCCCCCCCACCCCCCCTCCCCCGGCCGTTCCTTTCCTGCCCCCCCACCCCCCCTCCCCCCGGCCGTTCCTTTCCTGCCCCACCCCCCGGCCGTTCCTTTCCTGCCCCCCCCCCCCCCACCCCTGGCCGGGAGCGCCTCGCAAGCAGAGGAGGCGCCTCCAGGCGCTCGAGCCGGGGTTCACCCTGAGCCCCAAAAAGAAGCTTGAGCTGCACGAGGCGCTATCTACCCTGATCTTCCTAGAGGAGGCGCTACACACCCTGGTGTGCGCCTAGAAGTCTTGAGGCAGACAAGGCACCGCCAAGCTTACGGTGGGTAATGAGGAGGCGCATCTCCTGAGGACGTCGAGGCGCTATCTGCTCTGTCTGCACCATGTCATGAAGCCTTGAGGATGACAAGGGACTATCTGCCATGTGCTGCAAAGCCTTGAGGGGTTAACAAGGCGCTACCTGTCCTGCTCTCTGTCGTAAACCCTTGAGGAACACGAGGCACCATCTTTCCTGCTCTCTGTGCAAACCTGGCGGAAGTCGAGGCGCTATCTGCCGTGCTGCCTGCCGCCAAGCCCCGGGGTTGTCGAGCCGCTGGCCTTGCTGTCAGGCTGTGAGCGCCTCTCACGTGGAGAAGGCGCTATCCGTCCTGGAGGTGTCCAGGGGTCACTGGGTGCACGTGGCACTTACAGCGCTGCCCCTCCCTGAGCACTCTTGAGGCGGATGAGGCGCTATACCTCCAGCTCCCACTGAGAGGCCGCGGGTGGACTCCTCGGGGACCAGCAGACTTCTGAGGCGGTGCAGCTCGGGGGAGACCCCCCCCCCCTGAAGAAGGCTTGAAGGGAGTCAGCTGGGAAGATGTCAGGTGAGAAACCCCACACTGTCCCATCATGCCCCCACCGCGTCCCTGCAGTGATACCTGCTGTCCGGCCATGACCTCTGCCCCCTGCAACCAGCCTGCTTTATCACTGCCCCCAGACCGCCATGGAGCCCCCCTGACTGGGTATTATGACCTCTCAGTTGCATTTTCAGTGCCCCCCCCCGGATTCCTTTAGGAGATCCTATAGCTTTCTGTAGGAGCCCTCTGACCTTCTGTAAGCCCCCATGCCTTCCTACAGGGACTCCTAGGCCTTCATATAACCACCAATACCTCCTGTACGCGTCCTTACCTTCCGGTCATGAGCCCTTTCCTTCCGGTCATGACCCCTTACCTTCCTATAGTGTCTCCCAATACCTCCTGTAGGCGATTTTACCTTCCTATAGTGACTCCCAATACCTCCTGTAAGGCGCCCTTACCTTCCTATAGTGACTCCCAATACCTCCTGTAAGGCGCCCTTACCTTCCTATAGTGACTCCCAATACCTCCTGTAAGGCACCCTTACCTTCCTCTAGTGACTCCCAATACCTCTTGTAAGGTGCCCTTACCTTCCGTTGATGACCCCTTACCTTCCTATAGTGACTCCCAATACCTCCTGTAAGGCACCCTTACCTTCCTATAGTGACTCCCAATACCTCCTGTAGGCTCCCTTACCTTCCGTTGATGACCCCTTACCTTCCTATAGTGACTCCCAATACCTCCTGTAAGGCGCCCTTACCTTCCTATAGTGACTCCTAATACCGCCTGTAAGGCGCCCTTACCGTCCGGTCATGACTCCTAATACCTCCTGTAATGCGCCCTTACCTTCCTATAGCGACTTCAATACCTCCCTGTAAGGTGCCCTTCCCTTCCGTTGATGACCCCTTACCTTCCTACAGTGACTCCCAATAACCCAGGTGAGTGGTTTCTTTCCTTTCCTGTCCCCCCTCCCGCTTCCTTTCCCGCCCCCCCCCTCCCTCCCGCTGGCCGTTCCATTCCCGCCCCCCCCCACACCCCTCCCCCGGCCGTTCCTTTCCCGCCCCCCCCACCCCCCCTCCCCCCGGCCGTTCCTTTCCTGCCCCCCCCCCCCACCCGGGAGCGCCTCGCTAGCAGAGGAGGCGCCTCCAGGCGCTCGAGCCGGGGTTCACCCTGAGCCCCAAAAAGAAGCTTGAGCTGCACGAGGCGCTATCTTCCCTGATCTTCCTAGAGGAGGCGCTACACACCCTGGTGTGCGCCTAGAAGTCTTGAGGCAGACAAGACACCGCCAAGCTTACGGTGGGTAATGAGGAGGCGCATCTCCTGAGGACGTCGAGGCGCTATCTGCTCTGTCTGCACCATGTCATGAAGCCTTGAGGATGACAAGGGACTATCTGCCATGTGCTGCAAAGCCTTGAGGGGTTAACAAGGCGCTACCTGTCCTGCTCTTTGTCGTAAACACTTGAGGAACACGAGGCACCATCTTTCCTGCTCTCTGTGCAAACCTGGCGGAAGTCGAGGCGCTATCTGCCGTGCTGCCTGCCGCCAAGCCCCGGGGTTGTCGAGCCGCTGGCCTTGCTGTCAGGCTGTGAGCGCCTCTCACGTGGAGAAGGCGCTATCCGTCCTGGAGGTGTCCAGGGGTCACTGGGTGCACGTGGCACTTACAGCGCTGCCCCTCCCTGAGCACTCTTGAGGCGGACGAGGCGCTATACCTCCAGCTCCCACTGAGAGGCCGCGGGTGGACTCCTCGGGGACCAGCAGACTTCTGAGGCGGTGCAGCTCGGGGGAGACCCCCCCCCCCCGAAGAAGGCTTGAAGGGAGTCAGCTGGGAAGATGTCAGGTGAGAAACCCCACACTGTCCCATCATGCCCCCACCGCGTCCCTGCAATGATACCTGCTGTCCGGCCATGACCCCTGCCCCCTGCAACCAGCCTGCTTTATCACTGCCCCCAGACCGCCATGGAGCCCCCCTGACTGGGTATTATGACCTCTCAGTTGCATTTTCAGTGCCCCCCCCCCCCCCCGGATTCCTTTAGGAGATCCTATAGCTTTCTGTAGGAGCCCTCTGACCTTCTGTAAGCCCCCATGCCTTCCTACAGGGACTCCTAGGCCTTCATATAACCACCAATACCTCCTGTACGCGTCCTTACCTTCCGGTCATGAGCCCTTTCCTTCCGGTCATGACCCCTTTCCTTCCGGTCATGACCCCTTACCTTCCTATAGTGTCTCCCAATACCTCCTGTAGGCGATTTTACCTTCCTATAGTGACTCCCAATACCTCCTGCAAGGCGCACTTACCTTCCTATAGTGACTCCCAATACCTCCTGTAAGGCGCCCTTACCTTCCTATAGTGACTCCCAATACCTCCTGCAAGGCTCCCTTACCTTCATATAGTGACTCCCAATACCTCCTGTAGGCGATCTTACCTTCCGTTGATGACTCCTTACCTTCCTATAGTGACTCCCAATACCTCCTGCAAGGCTCCCTTACCTTCATATAGTGACTCCCAATACCTCCTGTAGGCGATCTTACCTTCCGTTGATGACTCCTTACCTTCCTATAGTGACACCCAATACCTCCTGCAAGGCTCCCCTACCTTCCTATAGTGACTCCCAATACCTCCTGCAAGGCTCCCTTACCTTCCTATAATGACTCCCAATACCTCCTGTAGGCTCCCTTATCTTCCTATAATGACTCCCAATACCTCCTGTAGGCTCCCTTACCTTCCGGTGATGACCCCTTACCTTCCTATAATGACTCCCAATACCTCCTGTAGGCTCCCTTACCTTCCGTTGATGACCCCTTACCTTCCTATAATGACTCCCAATACCTCCTGTAGGCGCCCTTACCTTCCGGTGATGACCCCTTACCTTCCTATAATGACTCCCAATGCCTCCTGTAAGGCTCCTTACCTTCCAGTGATGACCCCTTCCCTTCCCATAGTGACTCCCAATAGCTCCTGCAAGGCTCCCTTACCTTCTTATAGTGACTCCCAATACCTCCTGCAAGGCTCCCTTACCTTCCTATAATGACTCCCAATACCTCCTGTAGGCTCCCTTACCTTCCAATGATGACCCCTTACCTTCCTATAGTGACTCCCAATACCTCCTGTAAGTCGCCCTTACTTTCCTATAGTGTCTCCCTCCCAGTTTCTTTGCAAAATTTGCCACTGCACCTAGGGCCCTAGAAAAGGCAAATTTTCTTGCGGTCGCAGCAGCCTGCCATGTCCCATTTTTATCAAAGTTGATGCCTAGGTCAGAAAATCTGTTGGAATGCTCAATCTTGTTTTTACCCAAGAAAATAGCATGTATAGTCTTTATCCTGCTTCCACATATCATAGTATATGCTTTAGGCACATTTATTTTTAACCCTCTTACATTCATGTATGTTGCGAATTTTGTTACCGCCCTCTGAAGACCAATCTTAGTCCGTGACATTATTACGGCATCATCCGCATACAAGAGGATAGGGATCGGGGTGTCTCCGACTCTTGGATAGGGGAAACATCCTTTACAACGCAACTTTTACCACGCAGTGCCTTTACAACGCAACTTTTACAACGCAAACCATTACAACGCATTGCGCTGGGGGGCGCTCTAGGATAGGGAATACGTTTAATTTACTATCCAACACCTTGCCTAGTGTCCACGGGGACTGGAGTTGGAATAGTAAATTAAACTATTCACAATCCAGCACCCCAAAGCGCTATGCATTGTAAAGGTTTGCGTTGTAAAAACCGCGTTGTAAAGGCATGCGATGTAAAAGCATGCGTTGTAATGTCATACATCCCTTGGATAGTCGTGTTGGAATTCGCTGAGATACGGTCCTATACTGTTAATATTGAGGGTGAAGAGAAAGGCTGCTAAAATGCACCCTTGTCTCACACCTCTCTTTATTTCGAATTTAGTTGAACACTTCCACCCCCTGCCAAACAGTACCCTAGCTTCCGGACCCGATACAATTCCTTAATGAATAGGAGGATCTGGGGGTCTACACCCACATCACTGAGTTGCTCCATAATTTTTTCGTGATCCACACAATCGAAAGCTGAGCTTAGATCAACGAACGTCAGGAAAAGATCCCCCTTCTTAGCCTCGGTGTATTTTGCAATTATCAAGGCAAGGTTGAGACCCTGTTCTGTGGTACCTCTCCCTGTCCGAAACCCGTACTCTAAATTGGAAATCACTTCCTTCTCCTCTGCCCATTCTTGTAAACTATTTAAAATTATCCTACCGGCCGCTTTCATGAAGGCATCCAGTAAGGATATGGGACGATAACAAGTTGGAACATTTCTGTCCCCTTTTTAGGTTTTGCCTAGCAAAATGCGTACTTCGCATGCACTAGCAAAATCCTTATGTTTCTCTGTGGGGTCGGGTATCCGCCCCCTCCTCGCCCCCTCCTCCCATTGGCTAGCTCTGCGGACGGACAGAGACGAGTATCTCAGCCACGCAGCTGATGGTCAGGGGCGGGTGTCTGAGACTCTGACCGCTTTATTAGCCTAGTGGGTTTAAACAGACCAGTCTCCAAGCAGGCAGCGCTGAAGACAGCCCTGTCCCACCCGCAGGACCCCGCCTCCCTGCTGCCTGTGCCTGGCTCTGGCTGTCAGTGACAGGCTGCGGCTGCAGAGTGGAGGGCAGGGCGAGCGGGGAGGACCGAGCCAGGCGCCGTGCAGCCTCTCTCCCGGCAGTCAGAAGCCGTCACCCCTCCCGCAGGACCGTCTCCCAGCCCGTGGCGAGGCACCCTCGGATCACCCCACTCCTTGCAGTATGTGCACGGGCCGGTCACTACATTCCCACCTCCAGTGAAAAGCTCTGTATGTCAGTCACCAGAGGTAGCCTCCCCTTGAAGCCCCCACCCTCCTCCATCCTTGGGGGCCTACAGATTCTACCCCTATCCCTTCTAAAGGCAGAAAACTCTCCATTTGCCAGACAAAGATTCACCGTCTGCTACAGCCATCTCTTCAACAAAAGTAACCCTGAAGCACTATCTCTGCATCTTTAGAAAACACCCTCTCCCAACCTCTGTTAGTATCCTTCCAGGCAGTTGATCATTTTCATCTCTCAGGAGCCCTGCCCATTCATTTTAATGATAGACCCCTTTTTATCTTCGGTGGGTGAGCTTTGACCATTCCTTTCTAGAGTACCCCTCTCCTGGACACTGCTCCTTTTAATCGCCCCTCCAGGGTCTCACTCTCCTCTGGTAAAGCTCCGGCACTCAGAATAAGGAAGCCTCCAAAAGGGGGTGCCCCCTCCCAAAACCAGCCAGGCTGTTGTGCCTGGGCAGACTGCCCCCGTCCCTGCCCCAGGGGTGCGGTGAGGCTTTGGGGGCCAACATGGAGCGCAGGGAGCAGCGACAAGGCCTGGACTTCACAGTGGAGAATATGGAACAGGTGAGCAGTTGTGCGCCTTATTTATTTGTGTTTGGTGTACCTTGAGTCAGTAATATGGCCCCCGTCCCTGCCCCAGGGGTGCGGTGAGGCTTTGGGGGCCAACATGGAGCGCAGGGAGCAGCGACAAGGCCTGGACTTCACAGTGGAGAATGTAGAACAGGTGAGCAGTTGTGCGCCTTATTTATTTGTGTTTGGTGTACCTTGAGTCAGTAATATGGTATGCTGCTTGGAAAGAATGGAGGAAGTATCAAAGAAAGACAGGTGGAGCATAAGAACCGAGCTAGGGGATGCTCATCCATGAAAAAGGAGGCTGCTGTTCTTTCCATGCCCTCAGAAAGTTCTCTTTAGGCCACAGGCCCCTAGATTTGAAATGGCTTGCTACCTACCATTTTCAGAACAAAGAAAGGGGTGTGGCAGTTATTTTGATGAGGAGAAGAGATAATGGGCCAGAAGGTGTGTGGGGGGGCTCTGTGTGGGTGTGTGTGGAGGGCTCTGTGTGGGTGTGTGTAGGGGGCTTTGTGTGGCTGTGTGTGTGGGGGGCTCTGTGTGGCTGTGTGTGTGGGGGGCTCTGTGTGGTTGTGTGTGTGGGGGGCTCTGTGTGGGTGGCTCTGTGTGTTTGGGGGGGCTCTCTGTGGGTGTTTGTGTGTGTCATTTGCGAGAGATAAAGCTAGTGGCATTGTAAATGACAATGCCATTTATTTATGTTAAAAAAACATAAATAAAAATAATGTCAAGAGCAATGCCAATAGCTCTAACTTTAACAAAGGCAAAACCATTGCATTGTAAATGCTTGTTTCTGAGTGCTTTTTCCCTACTCCTGCCAAGCCCTGCCCCCCGTGCCTCTCCCTCCTCCCATGACCTACTTAATTGAGGCCCCCATTGAGCATCCTCTGCCGCTGCATCGCTCTCTCCTGCTTCTGCATCATTTTACCGCTTTCTTCTTCCTTTCCCCCTGTTTTTCTGAGTATTCTCTACTGCTTCCGCCTCGTTTCACTGCTTTTTCCTTCCTTTTCCCATGTTTTTCTGAGTGCTTTCTTCTGCTTTTTGCCTCATTTTTACTGCTTTTTCCTTCCTTACCCCCATTTTTGAGTGCTTTTATTCTGCTTTTGCCACGTTTATACTGCTTTCTCCTTTCTCCCCTCCCCCGTTTTTCTGAGTTCTACCTCTTGTTTTGCCTCATTTGTCACTATTTCCCTTGCTTTTCACATTGCCGCTCCTGCCTACTGCCCGTTTTTTAACCTATTACCTAGCCCTGCCCCCCCCAGTGCCCCTCCCTCCTCCCATGACCTTCTTAATGGAGGCCCCCATTGAGCAGGCCTCAGGCCCAGCTCTCCTGTGCTGCTGCATCGATCTCCCCTGCTTCTGCCTCATTTTACCGCTTCTTCTTCCTTTCCCCTGTTTTTCTGAGTGCTTTCTTCTGCTTTTTGCCTAATTTTACTGCTTTTTCGTTCCTTACCCCCATTTTTTGAGTGCTTTTATTCTGCTTTTTGCCACGTTTATACTGCTTTCTCCTTCCTCCCCTCCCCTGTTTTTCTGAGTTCTTTCTCTTGTTTTTGCCTTTTATCACTGTTTTCCCTTATTTTTACCATTGCTGCTCCTGCCTGCCGCCCGTATTCCCACCTCTCGTCTAGCCCCGTCCATGGCCTCCAGGGCCCCTCCCTCCTGTCAGTCCGGTGATCCCACAACTATCCCACACAGAAATGTGAGAAAAACTTGATTTTTTCAGCTAAATTTGAGGTTTGCAAGAGATTCTGGGTAGGAAAATATGGTTGATCAACGCACAACACGTCCTTGGACTCCCGCGGGTGTCTAGCTTTCAGGAATGTCTGGATTTTTTAGCTTTCCCTGCATGCCTCTAAACCCGGGACCAAAACCTACCTGGCTTTTCAAGGGAGCATGGACCCCTCCCAAACTTTTCCTAACCATAATCCCCTGCAAACATCAAATTTAGCTGAAAAAATTACAAATGTACACATATTTCTGTGGGAACATTCTGGGTAGGAAAGCGTTGGGGGATCTTTTCAAGCCGTACCTCCCTGTCTCTAGTTTTCAGAAATGTGTGGGTTCGGAAGGTTTCCCTATATTTCCGCCGAGCCTGGGGCCAAAAACCCAGGTGACCACCCTTGCAAAAACAGGTTGTTTTGTGATAGGTCATTTTGATGTCTCCACAATACGTTTTGGGCCTATCACAAAACAACCTGATTTTGCAAGGGTTTTTGGACCCGAGCTCGGCGTCTATCTAGGGAAACCTACTGTTGCAGGAATTCTGCACAAATAAAGAACTATGTGCAACATTATAGGACCTTGGTTTATAGGGATTGAGTCTTCCTACCACCTTATTACCCAAGAGCCCAGGACTGACTAGCTATAGTGTCCCACTTGCTCTCCTACTCACTCACAGAGAAACAAATAATTAGACACCCCAGAACACAACATTACCAGATCTCTCAGGAATCACGGCAACAAGACACACCCTCTCGCTCACACTTTGTGTATTTGCCCACAATAAGATCTGCCAGAGACATGAAACAGTTTAAAATATTTATTTAAACTAACCTGCCCAAACATGCAGTATACGTGGTTTAAAAAGCAGGAAAATGCATAGTACAAATACAGTCAGCAAAGCAGCTAGCAGCTAGTCCATATATCATGAAGGGACGTGTCATCATAAAAAAAAATGGAGAAAAGACAACAGTGCCTAACCTCCCTTCCTTTGTGAAGAGACCGTAGTGGTCAAGATAAATACAACCAAAGGGTTGATTTGAAATGTAAAGTTGAGTGTGAGCTGGACGAGCAACAGTAGAAGGCTTCATTTCTTGACAAATGTCATAAGAAAGTACATATTTACGTGTTTGCTGATATAAACCACGCCACCAGAAACGTGTAAAAGAGACACTGTCGCCGTCACTCCGGCATGCGCAGAACCTACGCTTTCATGAGCGGCGACGATCAAAGACAGTCTGCCATCCTTGTTTGGAAGCAGCTGATCCCCAACTGACGAAATAGTTACAAATGGAAGTTGATCAGAAGACAAGTGGTATATATATCATGAAGGGAAACCTTAGGGAAGTTCTGTTCTCTCCTTCGTCACAGCTATAGCCGCTAAAATATCATCATCAGTTTTAGTCATAGACCTAGTGACTGCTGCTACTGAACAAGTGGCTCCTGCAGATTTGGCTGCCTCATCAGCCAGTGAATTACGAACAGCGTGTGCTCCCATGCGCTGATGGCCCAAAGTATGGATAACATGTGTGAGCGGCAAACTTTCCATAAGAGCGGCCACTCGAACCAAAAGCGTTTTATGCCTAATTGCGCTACTTTTGGAATCATGAAAATCATTTTGTGTCCAGAAGAACAAGTTGCCAGTAAAATGAATTGCACAGTACAAGTGTTGGAACATCCGGATCAGCGAATTCAAGAGCCAAAACCAAAGCAAGTAGCTCTGCCAGATGAGCCATGCAATCACCAACAGACTGTGTGTGCACCCAGGATGATTTAAATTCACCATCAACAATCTGCCCTGCGACTATCGCGCAGGCAGTAGAATAAGCATGTTTAGAACCAATGGCAGGCTGTGCAGATCCATCAGTGTAAATAATGCAGTTGTACTGATCACATTGTAAAAACTCCTGCATCCGTAAAGAAGGATCAAAGATAAAGTTGACATCAGCCAACGTCAAAGAACTAGCCCATTGTATCCAACGTGGATGTAAGGCTTTAGAATTCGGGTCACTAGCTTTCGTAACTTCTTCTAAAGCAAGTACCGGTGAAACCATGAAAATGCTTTTACCTTGAGCCAACGAGTGTTCCTAAAGAATCGCCATCTGGACAGCTGTCAACATTTTTTCTGTATAAGTCAAGTAACTGAAACCCAACGCACCTGATACAATCCTTATGACCAAATTTGTAGAATTGTCATGTGTTAACAAGAAGTTGGTCGGAAGCAGATCAGACTTCAGAGACCGAAGAATTTCAGTATGTTCCGGAAGCCAACAGGAAGCTGAATAAAAAAGGTTGTATCATTGAATATAGATGTTTGATACACTGGGCATACTCAGGAATGTAGGTCCTCCCGGAATTCAAAAAGCCCAGCAAAGATTGTAATTTTTTCAGTGTAGATGGAGGTTGCAATTGTGCACATTTCTCTAGAAAGTGGGGGGCCAACCCCCGACCTTCATTGTTTAGTTCATAACCAAGAAAAAGGCCACCAAGAAGGCAATGTGAGACTTAGCAAACTGTAATTTTATACCAAAGTTTGCAACATGTGTGATAATGCCGTCCACATGCATGAGATGCGGGTGTAATTCATCATCCGTCAAGTATATGTCATTAACGAACGAGAGAGCATCAGGGCCAATCTCATGCAAAAGGGATACTATGCGTGCTGCAAGCACACCAGGGCTATTTTTATATCCCATAGTCAATCTTGCATATCGGCGCTGATTGCCCAACGCACTGAATGCAGTCAAATCACGGTTCTCAGGAGCCAAAGAGTAACTGAAAAATACATTGGAAATAACCAATGTGGTTTTGTATTTTTTACGAAAAATTGTATTCACTAATGCTGAGCTATGTATGTTCTGAACGGCAAAGGTAGGAATGTGACTGTTTAAATCTCTGTAATCTAAAACTATGCGATATGAACCGTCTGGTTTCAATATCAGAAAAGAGGATTATTCATCGATGAAACACAGGGTTCAATTATACCCTGATGTTCTAATTGAGTCAAGATTTCACCTAGGGATACTTTTGTGTCGTGGTTAATTGGATACTGTGGTTGGGGCTGAGGTGTGGAACGCAAAGGAATCACATGTACTGGGGAACCCTCGTCCCAACCTGCCTGACTGCAATAAAACGCCAGGGGCAAGGCTAAAGCCCTCTTGGAGGCATAAGCCATTTTGTCAACATCAGGAACATATTTAAAAAAACTAGGAAGAATAACATATTCCCATCTAGAGGAAGCTAGGACAAAAGGGAGAGGCAAATCAACCTCCGTAAGCAAAATGTCATAAGAAAAAGTGAGATTTTCCCAAAAAACAGCTTTAATTTGGCATTGAATATCACCTTCAATTTGGAGGGTTACTTCATAAAGTCTAACTGGAGGGGCAACTCGAGTATCAGTTGCCTCTACCGTAATAAAAGTGTCAGTTGCTTTTGCCTCCAGATGCCGGTGGAGTGTCTGTCGCACTATGGTAACCTCTGCCACACTGTCGAGGAGGGTCACCGCCCAACTCCTGTCGAGGAGCAGGGTTCTCACTGTCTGAGGCATATTTTGCAGTCAAAGCAGCAACTTTCTTGTTCTGAAATTGGGCTCGATATGGAGGTTGTCTAGCCGGTTTGGCTTTTACGTCAAACTGGTGCTGCGGGTCACGTCGTGGCCGCGTGGACTTGCCTTGTCTACGATCCTAACGTTCACCCCCACCAAACTGTTTATCTGATTATTCCTGTAAGGAACGAGGAGAACGAGGATCAGGGACCTTAAACCTCACAAGAGTCTTCATTTTAGAGCGGCCGCGCAAATCAAATCTATTTTCAGAAGCGTCAGGTGGTGGCGAACCAGCACAAGAGCCAGGCTTCTGCTGTTGCTGCCGCTGATTTTTAGGAAAGATTGAACAACTATACTTTTCAAGAGGAGATTAATTATTTACCTAAGTAAAAGGTCGTACTCTCAAACTATTGGGACCCAATGATGTATACATATTCGCAATAATAATTGGCAACTGCCGCCTGCCGCTGCCTGTCAACGTCCGTCACAGTCGATAAGCATTGACGCAATTGCAAGCTAACTGCCTTACCTTTGACATTAGCCAGAATCATATCGGAGACAATAGGGAACATGCCCACTAACCTCATCCCCAATGCCAGGGCTGGACCAGTCCTGTGTTCATCTTGAACCTTCTTGAGAACGCTCAGCAGAACGCACATGGGGGGGTGCTGAATCACAGTGTGTACATCACAGCAAACACCGTCCCCCAGGTGGTGCAATCAGCTAAAGCAGGAATAACATCACTTGGTAAACTCATCGTCAGGATCCTGTGTTTCTCAATAGGAGTAGTATGTGGAAAAACAGCCTCCAGTTGCTCAAAGTTTTCTGCCAGCCAATATGGCAAATCATCTCTATTCTGAGGACGTTTACCCATCACTGAATTAATCATAATGGGCCTAATGACAAGACAACCACCATGTTTAGGTGGTTGAGGAGCAGCTCCAGCTGGAGCCACTTGAATATTATGAGACATAAATTGTATCACACTTCTTTGTATATGAATAATGATGTATGTAGCTGACGTAGCTCTGCGAGTGTAACATGAAGATAATTTGGATGTGGAGTGAAACCAGCCAAAACCGGTCAAGTGGCCCGCCGACCGATAAGGGGCCTAAATGGACCACTGAAACAGGGTGAGGAAGGGTGCTATTAAACCAGATGGTATGCTAGCAGGGCGTTAACTACACTTCAATTAATGCATAAGGGTGATTATTCTGGTGAACCGTGGCTGCCCTATGCTCATGAAACAAATTATCATTTCCATCTACTGCGGGAAATGTAACCCAATAGTAAAAAACTTCGAAGCGGTAAGCAAGGTCAGCTTCGACAACAAAGATAAAATCAGCCCCCACGTTAGGGACTCCACGTTGAGTCAAAAACTATGTAATTGGCGCGTGGTTAGGTGCCGCACTAGCAACCGGTTGTGCCATATGAGTAATGGGACAAAGACACAGAGAGAACGGTAGCGCAAAAGAGGCCAAACTTTTTAAACTTCAAGCTTGAAAAACAAATAACTATACCAATATAGGAGGCTAAACCCCCCCACCAGGACGTCTCGGGAAACCGGTGACAGAATATCGTGGACAAACAAAAGCGCTACTCAGGGGTCAGCATGTTGCAGGGATTCTGCACAAATACAGAACTATGCACAGGATTAGAGCACCTTGGTGTATAGGGTCTGAGTCTTCCTACCACCTTAGTGCCCACAAGCAAAGGACCGACTAGCTATAGTGTCTCACTTGCTCTCCTACTCATTCACAGTGAAACAAATGTTTCGACACCCCAAAACACAACCCTCCCAGATCTCTCAGTAATCGCAGTAACAAGACACACCCTTTCGCTCACACTCTTGTACTTGTCCACAATTACATCTGACAGAGACACGAAACTGTTTAAAATTATTATTAAATCAACTCGAGCTTTATACAACAGTTATTCTCATAAAAGCATATCACAATAAAGCCTTTTTTTTTTACAGAGTTTTATATAGCGCAAACTTGACCCGCATCGGGTATCAGAGCGGTTTACATAGCACCAGTTGCATTACATGAGGACACGTTCATTTTATTTGTTAGGCACGGGGAGATTAAGTGATTTGCCCCGAATCACAGGATGTTCAGCGTCATTGCCGAGACTCAAATCCAGTTCCCCACATTCGAGGTTGACCGCCCTAGCCGTTAGGCCAAATCATCTCCCCTAAATCACAAGATATAAAAATTGATTATTACAATAAAAGTATGTGTTATAAAAACGGATAAAAACATTTTAAAAAGCGTGCATATATTGTTAGTAAGATTTGATGCAGAAAGATAAACAATTTACAAATTCCAGGTAGAGCATCAAGAGCCTACATGGTCCGTTTTGCTGCTAGTAGTTTAGTTCTTATTGTCCACATCCATCCTAAAAACTTTGCCACTGGAACCGCATACAATACAGAGGAGTCCGTACACAGTATACGCATTGCTACTCTTGACTGGTGTGTGCCCATTTTCCTACAGATCTGTACCTGAAAAGCTTTGCGTGGTGCAGCATATGCAGGGCAGACAGATAATACATGTGCATATGTTTCTTCCACATTAGTACAAACTGGACACTTATCATTAGCTGCAGTAGACCATGTGGCTGTAAAGGTCATCAAGGGTAGACAACATACTCTAAGCTGGAAATACAATTTACAGTCCAATGGCTTATAACAAAACCTTGAAGGATCTACACAAATGACTCCTTGCTGAATTCAGAAGTTTGTCTACTTTTCAGAAATATATAGCTTTCCTGGATCCATTATTGTTTTCATACCCATTTCTACCACTAAACGGAAAGAGGTCAAAAGCAGAAAAAAGTAGCAAAAATAGGTCATGTCCCAGTAAAATGCCAAAACATTTCTGAATTTTCTGATAAAGGTCTGCCTGTGCCTGAAAGCTGGGAAGGTGGTGCGTTCAGCAGCACAAACCCTTTGTTGATACCATTTGCAGGTGGAAAAAACAGACGCTTTCTTCTGCAGCACTGTTTCCCCATTTTTAAAACAAAAACAAAATGTAGCTGCATTTTGCTAATTTCTGGGTCCCCCCCAGGGGATTCCACAAACCCTGTGTACCTTTAAAATCCCCATGATGTTGGAGGAAAAGGACACAAATTTGGCATGGATACCTTATGTGGACAAAAAGTTATAGGGGTTTGAGTTCAAACTACCCCAAATAGCCAAAAAAAAGGCTTAGCAGGAAAGGGATTAAAGGAGCTAAAATGGAATGTTACTTTTCTTTCTTTCTTCTGATCTCTTTTTAAGCTTATAATGATAAGAGAGAACATGTTTATATTTTACACTCCTTAGATAGAGAAAAGCTAGAATATAAGCTAGAATATTTCTACATGTTTCTGCACATTCCAATGTGTTTTTTTCTCAAAAACGAACTTCTATTGAACTGTTTCTAATAGCTGTTTGCAACAAATAACAGGTTTTTGATGTGTTTAATTTTGAACTAGATGTTTGATTTTTATTCTTCATGTTAGCAAACGTGCTTGCTCTTTCACATGAAGGAGCTAAGCATCCAATGTTGTAAGCGGTTTGTGGGAAAGGGGATGGTGTGACCATGTGTAATGTGGGCTTAAGTACCCCTTTGGCGTACATGATAAGATATTGCAAGTCACCTTGGAGTTCCACAACCTTATAAAGCAACTTGGCCTTCGGTCTCCTTCCTCTATATGGTTATGGAACGCCTCAGTGGCTCTCAATATCCTTATAATGTACAGCAGGGGGTACTTTATTCCTTATATACAGCAGTTCATACCAGTGACGAGGCGCCAAAGGAATGTAGTCATTGTTTTATATTGATTGACGTTGCCAGTTGATGCATTGAAGACAGCCAAAGTGGGTGCGGGGTTGAAAATTGTTCACAAAGCTGCATGACAGGCCGGTAGCATCACCGGTGGAGTGTGGGGAGAATAGAGTGGTGGGGGAGAGGGTAACTACCTAGAGACTGAAGGGACCACACCCATATATAAAAACATATAATAATATCTGAATTATAATCATTGTTTATGGACTACTTCTAATCTAGTCCACATTTGCAAAATGCCATGGGGTGATACTGACGCGGATGAACCACCCTTAAAGCCAATGCTTCTGCCTGCTGAACCACAATAGCCAATGGCTGAACAGGGCTGTCCAAAAGCCTCTCTCTGTATTTGCATGCATGCGTGTATTTTGTGGGTTGTGTGTTTTGTGATGACTTCTCTCGCCGGACAACTCGCGCTGTTAGTATGAAACCTATAATTGAATGGTTGGGAATACAGAATGGCTAGGAGCAGAGATTAATGCTGCTGGAAGGAAGAAACTGGGAGGGGAGAGGTATCGAGAAAAGCTGAAGCAAAAGTAAAGATTGGCTGCCTAATGTTGAATAAGAAGAGAAATCAAGTCGGATGTTCACATCCAGCTAAGAAGGAATTATTTCCCAGACGATTTATTTGTTTTCAGTAAGAGGCTAAAAAGTAAAGCGTCACTCCCCGATTCAAAGTATTGAAAAGTGTCAACAAATGCTGTTGATTGAGTTAACAACCTGAATAATGGGAATTTCCACACGAGGGCAGCAGAGGACAAGCCTACAATAGCCGTTCTAAAACGACCTGAGATAAAAGTAATCACGAATTATGAAAATCCGCACTTCTGTAGATTGCAATGACTGAAAAGCTAACAAGCATCTGTTGTGAAACATTGCAATATTTATTTATGTGGGAGTTGATTAGATTACTACCAACATATACTTGCTAACATTCTGTGGACAAAAATAGGTAGGGTCTTTCCAGGATTTAAAATGCCCGCTGAGCATGAATGAAGATGACATCATCAAAAATGACATCACATGATCTCGGCATAATGATGACATCACTAGAATACCAACACAGGTCAAGAGGACGTCTGACCCTATCAACGATCCACAGACCTCCATTTTAGCAAGCTGGTGATCCTTGCACAATGAATGTTTGGAGCGCAGTGAACACATGTGGCACAAGTCTGTTGATGTCTCCAAGCCCCAACTAACCTGCTCGGTGCCTGGCATAATGTGTGGTACATGCTGTGGGTCAGTTTGACACATTGCTGATGCACACTCAGCGGCAGTTACTTGGCTACTAATCTGATGTTTTGCAGTGGCGGCTCCTCCGCTATGGCAGAAGAGCCTCGCCCCATTGCTTTTGAGCAGTGTAAAGTAAAGGAAATACTGGGATGGTGTGATGACCTCTCCTCACCTTTTGACCAATCAAACCAAGGGAATACAAACATTTGCAACACTGGGGGGGGGGGGGGTACATTGCCCTGGAAAATGGTATAACTAAGGTAGGCTTAGCTAGTTAGATTGTCCGACCTGTCGGAACAGCTGACCTGTCACTGACCCAACGCACGCTATAGGAGAGCAGAGGTGCTGGTGGAGCACTCTGTCAAAAGAATCGGGAGCAGAGGTGCTGGCGGAGCACTCTGTCAGAAGAATCGATACATTGCTGTGGGAGAAGAATCGATAACCCAATCGGGGTCCAACTGTTAGCCACAGAGAGAGGTGTGACGCTGGCGTTGCACTTAGCTGAGGGTACCTGTCCTGAACTTCATCTGTCCTGTCCTGGTCCTCACCTGTCCGAATCTGCACCTGTCCTGTCCTGTTGGCACCTGAACTATCAGTATCCTGTTTCTTTGCCTCAGCCCGTGCCAGGGTTGGTTTTCACACCATTCTAGGTAAATATAAATCGGTGTGGGTATGTCATTGTATTGTTTCCCTTTTCTCACCAGTCCTATGTATCAATGCCTAAAGAAAGTCTTTTAACATTTCTACATATCATTGCATTAGGTATTATCTTCCTAATTGAAAAGGCTTTAATTGCTTCTGTATGGACTTTGACATTTATGATTTTACATATTTAAAGTGGTTAAACTTTTCCTGAGTCTGTGGTTATTTTATGATTGTAATGTTATTTTCTACCTATTATGCTAACACTCTTGATCTCTTAGGACTTTAATACAGGTGACAAGGATTGGTAAATCAAAGTGTTTAGGTACAAGTCCTAAAGTAAAATAAAATCCTGACTGGCAAATGGTAAAAGCCGGATTACCTGTTCAAAGTGTGTATGTTTATGGGCCCAGGTGAGTATGGTAAATTGAGCAGGTAACTCCGCGTGCCATCAATACTTTACCTAGAGAGCAAGCACAGCAAGTGAGCCTGACCATAGCAAAGTGAGTTTTGGGAGGGTTCTTGAATGAAAAATGGTCTGTTTTGCAGCACATAATTCAGTATAGAACCTTGTCCAATCATTAAATGGATGATTTGAAGGTGCCTGGAGATATGGCTAAATGGTTCAAAGAATGAATGAATAGTTTGATGGGTGATGAGTGGGTGGATGAAATAATTCAAGAACGGATTAAAATGAATAAAGACGTCTGGCTTTATGTGGCAAATGGTCTCAATGTACTATCCCAGGAGTGGTGCTTTGATTTTCAATTTAGCTTTTACATTTAGAACCTAAAAGAATTAAACACAAAGCTTTAAGCCTTGATCTAATCAAAGACACAGAGAGAGATAACCATGCATTGGTTAAATTGCACAGCGTGAACCCAGGAAACCTTGCATCAATCCTGGCTTCCTCATGACCACATTGCGTAAACCTAAGCTATGACTTTTTTACGGTGCCTGCTTTTCCTTCGTCATCACTTGACAGCACCTTCAAATATAGCAGTTCAGAGTGTAGTAATTACCTAGTAACTACCTAGGCCATGTGTAGGGGCAAACGACAACTGACTTTACTCTTGGTCCCCTAATATCACTGTCATCAGGACTGTTGTGGTAAGACAGGAATTTTTTTTTAAGTTCATGATTAGAATAAGTGTTGACAATTGTCACTCATTGCAATTGAATCATTTTATAATAAACTTAAATGTGTTGCAACACTCACATAATACAGATATGCACTGTTTTGAATTCTGAAGAGTCTTTATCATATATGTACTAGGCTTTCTGAGCTAAGCGGCAGCAGACCCCTCACTCTTCCTCCTCCTAAAGGTGAGCGCTGCTCGAGGAACCCCTGCAGGAGACAAGGATCAACCAAAAGCAAAAACAAATGGTTTTGAAGAAGCTTGTTCAGACCAGCACTCTTTAAAACCACTTGTTTTTCATTGTTTCTAAAGCACTGTTGATGTCCTGCAGGCAACCAACGTGGCTGACCCAGCCCCCTGCACCAACAGTAAAACTGGCCTCACCCTGGCTGTCCACCAGGAATAGGGGCTTGCCGTTATGGCCAGTGGGGGCCAGGACAGCACAGTGAATATGCCTTTGATTGCAGCCAAACTACAACTGTCCATTGGAAAACCACCCTCTCCATGCTGTCACACCACAGCCGTTGCAGGAGTCACCCTAACAATATAACACTAAGGTAGGGGAACCCTGCCGCTGTTATGAACTTGAACCACATATAGAGGGAAGCACAACTTATGATGTAAAACAGACATGTTTGTTCCAGATACAACATTAAGAATTATAGTTTCCATTATCTGATCAGTCTGGTGGCACTGATTTGATGAAATTTGTCTGATTTTGTAATTTGGTGGATCCTAGGCTCAAATTTCAGAATGACAGCTGGTTTATTTATTCAAAGTGATCTTCAGGTGTGTGCGAATGCACTAAATTTGCTTTGCTAATTTCAGGTCAGGGTGAGAGTGGAGCCCACTTCAGTAGTTTGTAGAATTTTATGGTAAAGGATTTTAGAGGCAGTCTAGTTTGATGAGGCCAGGTGTAGAGAAGCTGTTAAAGGAGCTACCTCATAGTTGGCCATGTTTCCTCCAACGGGAGTCACATAGAGTTCTTTTAGGGTAGGGGTGATGCCATCTGACATTTTAGTACAGGAGACCAGACGTGCTGCTTCTTGCACTATGCATTTTAGAGTTGTGGGTGTGCATGTGCGGAGGGCAGCCAGCAGTGCTATTCTACAATTAAGATGTGTGAGTATTAAGCCTTGCGTTGCTCCCCTAAAGTCTTTGAATATGTTGCGGTAATGGCTTCAGGTTAATCCCAGTGACTCACAACATTGAAATCGTTGATAAATGGGACGTGCAGATGGCTGATAACTGGTTTATAATTGCAGGGCACTGTGAAGATTCCATAGCCTTGGAGAGAGATCTAACTTCTTGAGTCAGTATATGTTAATGTATTGGTACTGATACAGTGCTTTCCTTCCACTTACAAGGCACAGAGGTCTCTCTGCCTCATCCAACTGTAGTATTTATATAGCACTTCTGTAGGAGAGTAGGGTCTGCAATCCTATGATCACCCAGATTTTTGCTTTTTGCTGCACTGGTTTACGACTTTCCCTGGCTGTGGGCCTGCTAATCAGACCCACAGCCTAGCTGTTCTCTCTATCCAAATTGTACTCAGGTACTGAATTGGCACTGGGCCCTCTCCAAGTCCCTGTACCCAGGGCTGAGGTGTACCCAGAAGTCTCCCAGGGGCTGAAGCATGTATTATGCCACCCCTGGGCTGACTAACTAAACTGACACAACTGGCTGCACGACAGCTGGGGCAAGGTGGTGTACTCACCCTTTGCTATAGATATAGTATACCTATATCTAACCCTAAAATGGACACACAGATCTCCTATCAGTCACTCCTATGGCAGGCCTTAACAATCCTGAAGGCAGAGTGCTTGGAATCGTGTGAGATGGTGCTCTGGCATGAGCTGAGCCTGTCTGCGGCTTTCGGGATCCATCCCTTAGCCGTTTCCATGATATCGCATACCATATACTCTTAAGTGCATTATAATCCTCGCGGTTATATGCCAACTCTGGTATCGCTTTATCAAAACATGTCGAGTAAGGTGTCATACGAATTGGAATACTAACCCCTCGCCAATTCTGGCGACGGGGTTAGCATTCCACCCTTCTAGAAGGACACGACATGTATGTAACCCCTAACCCCGGTTAAAGTCAAACAGAGCCTCAGCTCCACAAAATGGATGCTGCCACCGAGACACAAGTCTGCCCTCCTGCTGCTGGGAGTCCTCCCAGAGCAGGAGATAAGGACAAAGGGTTTCCTGCCAGGGGCGGTGCCAGCACCGTCCCAGACAGGATTTTGTGTATTGTAGGTAGGCAGGGCTTCAGAGGAAGGTGACTGCACGTGGCACCCTGGTGCTCACTGTGCATAGGCTGGCTTGAACCAGTTCCAGGGACACTCCAGACCCTGTGCTGGGGAAAAGCCCGCCAAGGAAGTGGGTGTAACCACCCCCCTCCTGGTCCCACCCATAGGGCAGGACTTAGTCGCGTGCCAGCCCCCTTTTCCCAGATAAAGGTAGGGACTGGCCCCCTTCCAAAACAGATCATCTTTGAATCCTGAAACTACTTTCTACGAAAGGAACTCAAGACTTCTTCCTAAGATTTCTCCCTTGTGGCTAAGGAGTAGTCACCCTGCATCCGCAGGCACCATCGCAAGAACACTGCGGTCTGCTGCAAGTCCTTCCTCCGGAATCCGACTGCCCAGCTCGACGAGAACTGGCTTCCCTGGCACCTCTGACCTCTACCCACCTCTACAGCCCAGCTGAGAACCGTGGGTGCGACGAGACCTCGAGGGACCGGCCATCTGCAAGACTGCACGACTTCTGCACAGCAAGCCCGCCGAGTAATTTCCTGGTGAGTGCTTTGGGGTCCGAGAAGCCCCAACCCTGAGCAGCTCCAGCACCGAAGAGCAGCCCCCCAGCATCTCCACGATCGGCGTGGGGCACTTCTGCTTTTTGCTGCTCACCGCGTTGTTTGGCTACTAGCCCGCTGGCTTGTGGCCTCCTGAACGACGCCCGACGACATCACTGCTGCTGGTCTGGTTGCTCCAGACTGGCCCTTGCTCCCTCCCCGAAGAGGAGCACCCTGGACCCTCCTGGTCCACTCAAGACGCCATTTTGAGTCCACCGCGTGGGCTTGAATTAGCCAAGGCTTGTTGCCCAATCCTGGGTAACTTCGACAGCTTCATCCATCGTGGGACAGCTCGCCTCTCCATCCTGGTCGCCGACAACGCCTCCTGGTCCGTGAGATCTGCAGAGCCAGCGTTGCCCACTCACCTAGTCGAGGTGACTACCATCCGGTGCCCTCCTGGTGCCCACTGACTACTGGCTAGTAGTCACGAACTTGGTCCCCTCTGCTTTCAGGTGTCATCCATCTTCCAGATCCAGGCTTGGATCAACTCGAACTATCTTCACTGGTCGCCTGCCAGCATCTTTCTTCCAGGCTCCTGGTCCGGCAACGAGGATTCCCGACGTCTTTTGAGACCTATGCAGCTGCAGCCCCTGGGCTAGGTAACTTCGGCATTTCGGTGCCCCAGCATAGCCTCACTATCCAAGGGTCAGGATCCACTGTCGTTTTCTCCCTACCAGGTCGGGTTCGCCCGTGAACACTAACTTTGCCTTTACTAGCTTCCATAGACTTTGTCCCGCATCCCGCGTGAGAGTGCACACTCTGCACCCGAGTCCCCTAGGTCTCCTAGAAGTAATCTAACGATTCTATAGTCAAGTCCTAGCGATTCCAAAGCCTATTAGTACTGTACTTACCTGCTAGTAATTTCGCATTCCACTTTTAGAGTATATGGTTTTTCGTGCCCCTCAGGCATTTGTATATACTGTGCTAACTTAAGTATTTTCGTAAGAGTTTTGTTGTGTGCCTAGCACCCTGTCCTCATAAAGAGTACAGGGTTGTTTTGATTCTAATAAACACACTGTTTATTTTCATAACACTTGTGTGGTGTCCTTTCACTGGGTGTTCAAGGGGTAATGTGATGGTAAAACAGCTGGCTTAACACGCCCTCTAGAGTCTTAGCCTTAGACTGCTCGTATCCATGCTACTAGGATAGCTGGTCTATAAGGTTGACTTACAACCAATCATAAATAAGGGTTGTTTGGACTGATATATAGTGATCACTAGAATAGTGAGCACTGCACATCAGGCCAACTTCTCACATTGGTGAGCAGCGGTTGGGATTTGAGCTTGCTGTTGTTTTACCACACATATCCTAAGAATATCTTGTGAAAGATCACATAAGTACTAAAGGTACATATAACTTAGCTTAGAATACTCTGAGTTCTACTGAACCAGCTGTTGTAGCTCCTAGGGCCTAGCACACCCTAAACTACAACTCTAGCAAGGGATCAGTAGGCAAACATATAGTGTAGGTAAGTGCACCACTTACACCTCACTAGAAAAGCATGTCTACCCAGGGAGAATCTACTGAGACTCCCCTGGTCAGTGTTGACCCTCCACAGGTCACTTCAAGATATGCAGCTCTCAGCTTCCAGGAGATGAGACAGATCTGTGTCTCCAGGAAACTGAAGCAGGGGTCTAACCCCACCATTCCCTTTCTGATAGGTCTCTTAGAGACATATGATGCCAGAAAGATTTCTCAGTTACATGAGAATATGCCAGCCTTAGAGGGAACCTCTGGGGATCCAGACCTCCCCAACACTGCCACAGCAGTTGAGGGAGAGGAGGATCAGGAGGAACTCTCTGGGGATGAGGTAGACAAAGGTCTTGAGGTAGTCAGAAGGCTAACCAGGGCCAACTTAGACTTACTTGGGCTAGGATCTGGGGGACCCCCAGTACTAACCCTAAGTGGGCCTAACCTTGGAGTTAGGAGAGATAGATCTCTTTCTAGGGACTCCAATAGATCTCTGCACTCTAATGCCTCTTCTCAGGGGAGAAGGAATCCTCCACAGAGGAGATTTACTTCCCCTCAGAGAAGGGAGCATGAGGCTAGGATGAGACAAGCTGAACTGAGGATTGAAAGGGAAGAACTTGCCCTGGCCAAAGAGAAGCTTGCCTTTGCTAGAGAGCAGCAGATGAGTGGGTTAGCACCCACTGGTGGCAGCAATCTCCCAAGAGATAGAGAGAAGGGTTTAGATACTAAACACCTGACTAAAATAGTGCCCCCCTTTAAGCAAGGGGATGATATCCAGAAATGGATGGCTGCTTTGGAGAGGGCCTGCACTGTGCAGTGCATTCCCCGAAGTCAGTGGGCAGCTATACTGTGGCTCTCCTTTGATGGTAAAGGTAGAGATAAGCTCCTCACTACAAGAGTGGAGGATGCTAATGATTACCAGGTCCTGAAAAATGCACTGATTGATGGGTTTGGTTTAACCACTGAGCAGTACAGGTTGCTGTTCAGAGACACCCAGAAAACTCAGTCTCAGGACTGGTCTGACTTTGTGGATTGTGCCACTAAGGCTTTGGAGGGCTGGGTGCTGGGTAGCAAGGTTACAGATTACACAGGATTGTATAATCTAATGATGAGAGAACAAATTTTAAACAATTGTCAGAACCAGTTGCTGCACCAGCACCTTGTTGATTCAGATCTGACCTCTCCCCAAGAATTGGGAAAGAAGGCAGACAAATGGGTCAGGACAAGGATCAAGCAGAACCAGAACCAGAACCAGGCTGGTCAGAAGAAAGCAGACCAGAAGGGTAATGTTAAGAGTGAACAAAATGACCAGAAGTCTTCACCAGGTCCCCAACAAACCAAAGAGGGTGGGGGTCAGGCTTCCCAGAAGAAGAAGACTCAAGAAGGCCAGTCAAAAAGGTGGTGCCAGTACTGCAAAAGTAAATCTCACTGGTTTAGTGAGTGCACCAAAAGAGGAGGACAAACTCCTGCCACTACAGCCCCTAAGGCAACTGCACCCCCTAGTACAGTCAGTAGTGGTAGTGTACCTCCCAAGGCATTAGTTGGGTTAACCTTGGGTACTGAGGGGTCTGACAACTTAGTTGGCACACTCACTCAGGCTGTCCTTGTCTGTACAGGGGATATAGATATGTCCCCTGAGATAAGTCCCAATACTTTGGGCAAATACAGGCAGACACCTTTGATTAATGGCAAAATGGCTCAGGCCTATAGGGACACTTGTGCCAGTGTCACCATGGTGACACCTAACTTTGTGGACCCTGGACAGATCATGCCAGGTACTGATGTCCTGGTGACCAATGCCAGCAATGTCACTACTAGTCATAGTATGGCAATTGTGGCTTTCTCCTGGGGTGGAGTGAAGGGACAAAAGAAAGTTGTAGTCAGTTCAGACCTCCCAGTGGATTGTTTGTTGGGCAATGATTTGGAGTCATCACAATGGTCAGAAGTGGAGCAGAGGACTCACATGGAAATGTTAGGCTTGCCAGCACATGTGCTTGCTGTGACCAGGTCACAGGCCAGAAGATGCCCCACTGAACAGGTGCTGGATCCTGAAATTATGGACCAGACACCTTCCAAGAAGAAGAGCAGTAAGGGTAAGGCTTTGCCTTCCCCCTTACCCCAGGTTGAGGATCAAGTCTCTGAGGAGGCTGATCTGAGAGAGCTGAGGGAAACTGAGCCTAAAGAGCTTGAACTTGATCAAGTTGAGTTTCTGGGCTCAGGGGGACCCTCCAGAGCAGACCTGGGGAAGGAACAGTTAAACTGCCCTTCCCTTGAACCCCTCAGACAGCAGGCTGCTGCTGAGGCTGCAGGGAATGCCACAGGTGCCCACAGGGTATACTGGGAAGATGGACTCCTGTACTCTGAGTCAAGAGACCCCAAGCCTGGTGCAACCAGGAGGCTGGTCATCCCCTTGTCTCTGAGAGGTTTCCTTCTCACCTTGGCCCATGAGATTCCCCTTGCAGGTCATTTAGGTCAGACAAAGACTTGGGACAGGCTTGTCTCACACTTTCACTGGCCCCATATGAATGAGAATACCAAGGAGTTTTGTCGCTCCTGTGTCACTTGCCAAGCCAGTGGTAAGTCAGGTGGCACAACAAAGGCCCCCCTCATACCACTACCTGTGGTGGGGGTTCCCTTTGAAAGAGTGGGGATTGACATTGTTGGTCCAATGGAACCCCAGACAGCATCAGGGCACAAGTTTATACTGGTGGTGGTGGACCATGCCACCAGGTATCCTGAGGCTATTCCACTTAGGACCACTACAGCACCTGTAGTGGCAAGAGCCCTAGTTGGAGTGTTCTCCAGAGTGGGTTTCCCTAAGGAGGTCGTTTCTGACAGAGGTACAAACTTCATGTCAGGATATCTGACTGCCATGTGGAAAGAGTGTGGTGTGAACTACAAGTTCACCACACCCTATCATCCACAATGCAATGGGCTTGTTGAGAGATTCAACAGGACCCTCAAAGGGATGATTCATGGACTACCTGAACCTCTTAGGAGAAGATGGGATGTCCTGATCCCCTGCCTCTTGTTTGCTTACAGAGAGGTCCCACAGAAGGGGGTTGGCTACAGCCCTTTTGAGCTTCTGTATGGGCATCCAGTAAGAGGACCCCTGTGTTTGGTGAAGGAAGGATGGGAGAGACCTCTCAAAAAGCCTGCAACCAACATAGTGGACTATGTACTTGGTCTCCGCTCCAGGATGGCTGAGTATATGGAGAAGGCATCTAAAAACCTGGAGGCCAGCCAAGAACTTCAAAAAGCTTGGCATGACCAAAAGGCTGTTCTGACTGTGTACCAGCCAGGACAGAAGGTGTGGGTGCTGGAGCCAGTAGCTCCAGCAGCTCTGAAAGACAAATGGTCTGGGCCCCACACCATCATTGAGCAAAAGGGAGAGGTTACCTACTTGGTAGACCTTGGAACTCCCAGGAGCCCTCTCAGAGTGCTCCATGTTAACAGGCTCAAGGCATATGTTGACAGGAAGGACATGAGCTTGCTCATGGCCACAGATGAGGGACAGGAGGAAGAGAGTGACCCTCTCCCAGACCTGCTCACTCAGAATCCTGATGATGGATCAGTTGATGGTGTTGTCTTTTGTGGCAGCCTCACTGAACATCAGCAACAGGATTGCAGGCAAGTTCTGCAATCCTTCAGACATATGTTCTCTCTGACACCCAGCCAAACTGATTGGTGTACCCATGATGTTGACACTGGAGACAGTCTGCCTGTCAAGAGTAAAATCTACAGACAGCCTGATCATGTTAGAGACTGCATCAAAACTGAAGTGCAGAAAATGTTGGAGCTGGGAGTCATTGAGCCCTCAGATAGCCCTTGGGCTAGCCCAGTAGTTCTAGTATCAAAGCCTCACACCCAGGGTGGTAAGAAAGAGATGAGGTTTTGCGTAGACTACAGAGGCCTCAATGCTGTCACTAAGACTGATGCCCACCCAATACCAAGAGCAGATGAACTTATAGATAAATTGGCTTCTGCCAACTTCTTAAGTACATTTGATTTGACAGCTGGGTATTGGCAAATCAGGTTAGCTGAGGAAGCCAAACCCAAGACAGCATTTTCTACACCTGGTGGGCATTATCAATTTGTGGTGATGCCCTTTGGGTTGAAAAATGCACCTGCCACCTTCCAAAGGTTGGTGAATCAAGTCCTCACTGGGCTGGATGACTTCTGTGCAGCATATCTTGACGATATTGCTGTCTTTAGCTCCACCTGGGAGGATCACCTGGTCCACCTGAGGAAAGTGTTAGAGGCTCTGCAAAAGGCAGGCCTCACTATCAAGGCCACAAAGTGCCAGATAGGGCAGACACAGGTTGTATACCTGGGCCACCTTGTAGGTGGAGGCCAGGTTCAACCCTTGGAGAGTAAAATACAGGCCATCAAGGACTGGGCTCCTCCAATCACCCAGACTCAGGTTCGAGCTTTCTTGGGCCTGACTGGTTACTACAGAAAGTTTGTCAGAAATTATGGGTCCATAGTGACCCCCCTTAATGACCTGACAAGCAAAAAGATGCCAAAGAAAGTTCAGTGGACAGCAAGCTGTCAGAAAGCATTCAATGACCTAAAGCAGGCCATGTGCACAGCACCTATCCTTAAGAGTCCAGATTACTCCAAGCCATTCATTGTCCAAACAGATGCTTCTGAGTTGGGTGTGGGAGCTGTTCTGTCTCAACTGAATTTTGATGGTAATGATCAGCCTATTGCTTTCATTAGTAGAAGGTTGACACCCAGAGAGAAAAATTGGTCAGCTATTGAGAGGGAGGCCTTTGCTGTGGTTTGGGCCCTGAAGAAGCTGAGGGCCTACTTGTTTGGCACTCACTTCACCATTCAGACCGACCATAAGCCCCTCTTGTGGCTAAATCAGATGAAGGGTGAAAACCCCAAACTGCTTAGGTGGTCCATTTCCCTACAGGGGATGGATTTTACAGTGGAGCATAGACCTGGGACTGATCACAGCAATGCTGATGGGCTCTCCAGGTATTTCCACTTAGAGCAAGAAGACTCACCTGGTCAAGGTTAGTTTATTGTCCCAAAGTTTGGGGGGGGGGTCATGTAGGAGAGTAGGGTCTGCAATCCTATGATCACCCAGATTTTTGCTTTTTGCTGCACTGGTTTACGACTTTCCCTGGCTGTGGGCCTGCTAATCAGACCCACAGCCTAGCTGTTCTCTCTATCCAAATTGTACTCAGGTACTGAATTGGCACTGGGCCCTCTCCAAGTCCCTGTACCCAGGGCTGAGGTGTACCCAGAAGTCTCCCAGGGGCTGAAGCATGTATTATGCCACCCCTGGGCTGACTAACTAAACTGACACAACTGGCTGCACGACAGCTGGGGCAAGGTGGTGTACTCACCCTTTGCTATAGATATAGTATACCTATATCTAACCCTAAAATGGACACACAGATCTCCTATCAGTCACTCCTATGGCAGGCCTTAACAATCCTGAAGGCAGAGTGCTTGGAATCGTGTGATATGGTGCTCTGGCATGAGCTGAGCCTGTCTGCGGCTTTCGGGATCCATCCCTTAGCCGTTTCCATGATATCGCATACCATATACTCTTAAGTGCATTATAATCCTCGCGGTTATATGCCAACTCTGGTATCGCTTTATCAAAACATGTCGAGTAAGGTGTCATACGAATTGGAATACTAACCCCTCGCCAATTCTGGCGACGGGGTTAGCATTCCACCCTTCTAGAAGGACACGACATGTATGTAACCCCTAACCCTGGGTAAAGTCAAACAGAGCCTCAGCTCCACAAAATGGATGCTGCCACCGAGACACAAGTCTGCCCTCCTGCTGCTGGGAGTCCTCCCAGAGCAGGAGATAAGGACAAAGGGTTTCCTGCCAGGGGCGGTGCCAGCACAGTCCCAGACAGGATTTTGTGTATTGTAGGTAGGCAGGGCTTCAGAGGAAGGTGACTGCACGTGGCACCCTGGTGCTCACTGTGCATAGGCTGGCTTGAACCAGTTCCAGGGACACTCCAGACCCTGTGCTGGGGAAAAGCCCGCCAAGGAAGTGGGTGTAACCACCCCCCTCCTGGTCCCACCCATAGGGCAGGACTTAGTCGCGTGCCAGCCCCCTTTTCCCAGATAAAGGTAGGGACTGGCCCCCTTCCAAAACAGATCATCTTTGAATCCTGAAACTACTTTCTACTAAAGGAACTCAAGACTTCTTCCTAAGATTTCTCCCTTGTGGCTAAGGAGTAGTCACCCTGCATCCGCAGGCACCATCGCAAGAACACTGCGGTCTGCTGCAAGTCCTTCCTCCGGAATCCGACTGCCCAGCTCGACGAGAACCGGCTTCCCTGGCACCTCTGACCTCTACCCACCTCTACAGCCCAGCTGAGAACCGTGGGTGCGACGAGACCTCGAGGGACCGGCCATCTGCAAGACTGCACGACTTCTGCACAGCAAGCCCGCCGAGTAATTTCCTGGTGAGTGCTTTGGGGTCCGAGAAGCCCCAACCCTGAGCAGCTCCAGCACCGAAGAGCAGCCCCCCAGCATCTCCACGATCGGCGTGGGGCCCTTCTGCTTTTTGCTGCTCACCGCGTTGTTTGGCTACTAGCCCGCTGGCTTGTGGCCTCCTGAACGACGCCAGACGACATCACTGCTGCTGGTCTGGTTGCTCCAGACTGGCCCTTGCTCCCTCCCCGAAGAGGAGCACCCTGGACCCTCCTGGTCCACTCAAGACGCCATTTTGAGTCCACCGCGTGGGCTTGAATTAGCCAAGGCTTGTTGCCCAATCCTGGGTAACTTCGACGCCGACAGCTTCATCCATCATGGGACAGCTCGCCTCTCCATCCTGGTCGCCGACAACGCCTCCTGGTCCGTGAGATCTGCAGAGCCAGCGTCGCCCACTCACCTAGTCGAGGTGACTACCATCCGGTGCCCTCCTGGTGCCCACTGACTACTGGCTAGTAGTCACGAACTTGGTCCCCTCTGCTTTCAGGTGTCATCCATCTACCAGATCCAGGCTTGGATCAACTCGAACTATGGGGAGAGGCACTTGGTCTACAGAGGCGCTGGACAACGCGCACAACGCTCCACGCTACCTGACACCGGCTCCTGGGTCCCTACCGCTGCAGTCTCGCCGCGCCGCATTGCTCCACCAGGCGGACAGCGGCTAGAGACTACAGCTCCCAGGGAGCCTAGCGGGGGACTTCCGGATTTGCCGCTACTTGAGCGGGAGGCTTACTCGGCGGAGCGGGGGAGAGGCACTTGGTCTACAGAGGCGCTGGACAACGCGCACAACGCTCCACGCTACCTGACACCGGCTCCTGGGTCCCTACCGCTGCAGTCTCGCCGCGCCGCATTGCTCCACCAGGCGGACAGCGGCTAGAGACTACAGCTCCCAGGGAGCCTAGCGGGGGACTTCCGGATTTGCCGCTACTTGAGCGGGAGGCTTACTCCGCGTCGCGGGACGCGCGCGGGTGGCGCCGGGCGGAGCCCGGGCAGAGGGCGGGCCGTCTGTGGACGCCAGAGGACAGGACAGGCCGGTTCCCTAACATCCTTATACAAAATGGGTAAGAGAAAATTGCAGACCTCGATCACTGGGGGCACTAGCAAAGTTAAAATAGCACGTAAAACTAATGCACCTGGAAGTATCCTGAACTATTTAACATCTGCTATGGGGAAGCTTAATCAAGAAATCGCAGAGAAAGAACGCGAACTTGGTCTGGAGGGGGTATCTACCGAGCATAACGAGCCAAGGATACCCCTAGAACCTATCATTGTTATTACCAGTCCCCCTGTCATCTTACCCGATGTACATAACTCCGTACACTACGAGTCTCCCACAGTGGTATCCGACACCTCGGTGTGTGACCAAACATCGTTGGGGGATCCGAAAATATCGAAACACAGACAAAGAGCTAGATCACATAAAATACAATCCTTTCGTTATAGAGCCAGTATCAAATCGCGACAATCATCAATGAAACCCAAAGGCTCAACTAAAGATATGATTGACATGATGGAAAGGGTCCTAACTGATACCATCGAGTCAACACTGATAAAGATCTCAAGTGATATAGTAGAAACTCTTAAAGAATGTGTATCAGACATTATGAGTCGATGTGAAAGGATGAACTCCTTGGTACTTCAAAAGGTTACAGAGCGCCTTGCTCTACTCCCACCACAGACCATGGAACAACATAGTCAACCTATGGAGCTGACCAATAGCGCCGACACCATGGCCAACCCTGTACTTTTGCCATTAATTCCAAAAGTGAGTTCCCCAAAACTATCTAAAAACATCGATAAAACATTGCAGTCTATTCGACTAAACAACCCGGATCCTAAATCTAACCACATTAACGAGGCAAACAATGAGGGCATTGTTAAAACTCCTAATAACAGAACGGGTAATGGACAATATCCTAAACCTATGGTACATTTACCCCCTGAGGCAACCCCGTTCGTGGCAGTACTGGTTAATGTCCCAAGGTTAACACCGGGAATATTTGAAACGCAGCAATCCCTCATGGAAAATGTTATGAGCTGGTGCGATACAAATTGCTCAGGCCCTAGTGATGTTTCTGCACATATTTCCCTGGCGAGAAGAGTTACCTGGCTGGGGCCGACAGCCAAATGCTTCTCGGATGATTGTGTCATTATCAATTTTAGAAACCCACATATCTGCACTAGACTTTTCTGGGATGCAACCAAAATTACCCAAGGGCAAACACGTGCGGTCCCATTGGTTTTTTTTTACCCCTGTTTAACACAACAAACTACCCACCTTACAACAGACAGGAAAAATACCCCAAGACACAAAGTACAACTAGCCAAATGGGCAACCCAACCACTTATCCCCCAATTGACCCAAGATAGTAATCACCCAGTGGCTTCGACTCCTGGCGTAGAGCTAAGAAACCGTTATGATGTCCTAACAAATCTTGACACTAACATCTGACTGACCACCCAGGAGGGGGTGGAGGAACTGCCAGGAAAAAATGTGGCCAATAGAACTGTGAACTTAATGACATGGAATATCTCCGGTCTGCAAGCCAAAAGGAGTGATGCTCAATGGTTGGAAATCATTAAAAAACAGGACGTGGTTGCATTACAAGAAACTTGGGACTCTGATTGTAACTTTTGGGTAGAAGGGTATGTATCCTTCTTTGTGGCAGCACAAAGATCAAATAGGGCCAGAAGCAAGGGAGGCTTAGCCCTTTTAATCTCGGTAAACCACATGGGGGCCATGAAAGTCATAAATGTCAACTCTCCCAACTGTCTAATCCTAGAGGTTTTGATGAACACGGGGGAAATAATCCTCTATGTAAATTTTTATAATTCAACAGAAGGGTCACAGGGAAGTGAAAATATCCTAATGTTGGCAGAATTTTTAAATAATTACAAAAAGAGTCAATCTACTTTTGTCCATTGTATACTTTTTGGTGATTTTAATACACATCTTTGTGATCTAAATTGTTATAATGGTGGTTCACAGGAAGACGAATATTTGACTCACCCGCACTTTGAACACTCTGCAAAAGGGGGTGCCCTAGAAGAATTGCTGATAAATTTGGATATGTCAGAACCCGCTTTTGCAAACCCAAAAGAGAGAGTGGTAACTTACAGTGCTAGAGGTAGTAACACCATCATTGATTTTATCTTTGGGTCACCGAGTATTCTTAATAATGTTATTTCTTATAATGCCATTTGGTCAGCCTTTAGTGACCATAATCCAGTTATTATGGAATTGACTAACAACAATCCTACCATATTAAATACTGGTCAGCAGTCAATCTACCCTACCGAAATCCGGGCACACGATCAAGGTAGACGAGTCAAATGGTCCAGGATTAACGTTGAGGATTTTTTTAATGACTTGTGTGACAAACTTAGTGCTGAACTAAATATCTGTAGAAATCCGTTGTTTACTGGAGGGAATGTTATTAAAGCTTTCGAAACCATATGTAAGAATGTGGCAGCGTACCTTACATACAAACCCTCAAATAAGTCGCCCAAAGCCCACGGATGGTTTAATGCAGAATGTACCAAGGCACATAAAAAACTTCTGGAAGCCTTAAAATGTAAGCCACGTAACCCATTTGAAGTGTCCCAGTTAAGGAAAGAATATAAAAGTACGACCGAGGCTCGTAAAAAAGATATAAAAGATAAAGCCTGGGAAGCACTATATGATAATCTAACACTAAAGGATAGTGCCAACTTTTGGTCTATAGTGAACTCTCCTTTGTTTAATGGTAAAGAGAATGAACCACTAGAGGTGAATATCACCGAGAAACAATGGCTAGACCATTTTGAAGCAATTTACGGAAGTAAGCTCACTCCTATTCCTTTTACTCCTATTAAACCCTTAACCATAGACACCCCACTAAGGGTAACGGTCAAAGAAGTACTTAACGCCATTGAAAATACTGCTGGCGGGAAAGCCCCTGGCCCGGATGGGGTCCCAGCCGACATGTATAAAGCACATCCCTATATCTGGTCTATAGTATTAGCAAATGTTTTTAATTTAGCATGTATGAACATGTCTGATACACCGATTTCTTGGTCACAATCGGTCATCGTTCCGATTTTTAAGAAGGGGCAAAGGGGTGACCCTAGGTGTTATAGACCGATATCGTTACTTGATTCGTCATTTAAGATCCTTGGTAAGGTCATTTTAAATAAAATAAACATATGGGAAAAGGAAAATGAAATCTTATGTAATACCCAATACGGATTTAGAACTGGGAGGGGCACCGAGGAACAGTGTCTTAATTTACACATGACCATTTGCAAATATACTGTCGCTGCTAGGGGGTCGGTCCACCTGGCTTTTATGGACCTGTCCACAGCATTCGACCTAGTAAATAGATCGAAGCTGTGGACGATACTCCTGGAACTGGGTCTGGATCCTGCATTGGTAAATTTTTTAGCCTACCTGCATAGTGACCTGACTGCATCAGTACGTATGACAATGGATGGTAAATGCACCGCTGGTTTTAGATCAGCAAGAGGGGTGAGACAGGGGTGCATTTTGGCTCCCATGTTATTTTCTTTATATATCAACTCCCTGTACTCAGTTTTAGTAACAGCTACCCCAGATATACCTAACATGGGTGGGTCTCCTCTGCCCGTTCTGATGTATGCCGATGATACTGTCCTCATTGCCAGAACCCCTAATGGCTTACAGTTGCTTCTTGATTCTTTTGGGGTTTTTATGTCAAAATTAGATTTGGTTGTTAATATGGAAAAGTCGCACGTTATGTCTATAGGGAAAGGCAAGAAAACTACAAAAACCCTGCGATGTAACGGAGTGATATTGACCAGAGTTAAAACATTCGAATACCTTGGTGTCATTTTTGACGATCTGGGCACCTGGACCCCACAGATTGTAAATAAGGCGTTGGCTATACGAAGGTCATTTGCAGCCATATTGGCCTTTGCAAAGAGATTGGGGGGGAAACCTACTGAAGCCATACTCACCCTGTATAGAGCCAAAACCCTGGCCCTAGCTAGATACGGGGCGGGGATTTGGGGATATAAGGATTTAGTGCCGATACAGAAAGAAGAGAATAGGTCCATGCGCTCTTTATTGGGCCTTCCACAGTCTACCCCCACTTTCTCCGTTTTGACGGAACTAGGGCAAGGATACATCGAGGACACCCTAAATCTGGCACCATTACTTCTTTGGGTGAAACTATGGCTGAACCCCAGCCTGACTTTAAACCGCCAAATTATAAGGGACTGCATGGGGAGAGACAGAGTTAAAGATATAAAATGGCTGAATTACATTAAATCTGTTGCCACTCAACTAGGCCGCAATGAACTGTATAGTAACCCGGAAAAGCTATGTAAAGAGGATGTTATATGGATTAAAGCTCAGTTTTTGAAATATAGAAACATGCAACGCGAAGCCCAGGAAATTGAGAAAAACACTGTTAAGGCTCACTACATATTACTTTCAACTATGTCTATTCAACCCTACTTGATGGTAGTAAACAGGCCATATCACCGGTGGCTCCTCACGAAATTCCGCTTTAATCAGATCCATCTCCTTTTGGGCGAATACCCGAAATGGAACAAGCCAAGGGATCACGCCCCGTGTAAATGTGATGCTTTCACAGACCAAGACCTGATTCATTTTTTATTTTTCTGTCCTTTTTTTGCGGAGGGGAGAGAAAAATATATTCTACCACTTTTGAGGAACAGGGGATTCATGCAAGTGAAACCTGCCTTGTTGTTTTTACAACTTATGGAGAACCCTATTGTAATGTTTGGGGTAGCCAACTTCCTGGTAGCTGCATTGAGAGCCAAACGGCTTAGATTATTGAATATTTCAATTACTGAATGTACTCTGTAAATAGCTAGGTTTATATCAACCATCTCCCTTATGTGTTGTACATTTTTGGCTGAAAAATTATACTAACTGGGGAATGACAATGACAATGAAATTATCAATAGAATCTAAAAATGATGGATTAACTAAGGTATATGATTTATTGTTCATAAAACTAAAAACACAATGAAAAATGTAAAGTAATAATCGAATCTGCTTTTTCCTTGTAAAAATGTTCTTAATTGGTTTTTAATGTTTTTTTTAAAAAAAACATATATAGCTTGTTTTTTATTGATTAGCATTGTTTTATAACTTTATGTTTATTTTATTTTATTCTTTGTGTCTGTAGTATACTTTTATGATTTTTATTAATCGATTAAAGTACCTTTGACTCTGAAACTCGAACTATCTTCACTGGTCGCCTGCCAGCATCTTTCTTCCAGGCTCCTGGTCCGGCAACGAGGATTCCCGACGTCTTTTGAGACCTATGCAGCTGCAGCCCCTGGGCTAGGTAACTTCGGCATTTCGGTGCCCCAGCATAGCCTCACTATCCAAGGGTCAGGATCCACTGTCGTTTTCTCCCTACCAGGTCGGGTTCGCCCGTGAACACTAACTTTGCCTTTACTAGCTTCCATAGACTTTGTCCCGCATCCCGCGTGAGAGTGCACACTCTGCACCCGAGTCCCCTAGGTCTCCTAGAAGTAATCTAACGATTCTATAGTCAAGTCCTAGCGATTCCAAAGCCTATTAGTACTGTACTTACCTGCTAGTAATTTCGCATTCCACTTTTAGAGTATATGGTTTTTCGTGCCCCTCGGGCATTTGTATATACTGTGCTAACTTAAGTATTTTCGTAAGAGTTTTGTTGTGTGCCTAGCACCCTGTCCTCATAAAGAGTACAGGGTTGTTGTGATTCTAATAAATACACTGTTTATTTTCATAACACTTGTGTGGTGTCCTTTCACTGGGTGTTCAAGGGGTAATGTGATGGTAAAACAGCTGGCTTAACACGCCCTCTAGAGTCTTAGCCTTAGACTGCTCGTATCCATGCTACTAGGATAGCTGGTCTATAAGGTTGACTTACAACCAATCATCAATAAGGGTTGTTTGGACTGATATATAGTGATCACTAGAATAGTGAGCACTGCACATCAGGCCAACTTCTCACAACTTCTTACCCCTTGTGAAGTTGTATACACTCCAATTTCTATCAGGTTCCTATGCATTGATGGAGTGCGATGGTGCGCTTTCATTTGTAGGGGTGCATCATAATCACAAATAGTCTGCACCTACACTTATTCTTTTGTTGTGTTAACATTTAGTCATTAGGATGTGAATGCAATAACATGTGAAAGTGAAAAGATAGAATACATTTGTGCCATGGAAAGAAACAAACATGGCAGTTGCGTTTTGAAGAATGTAACCCTTAGTACTTGTTTGCAATTCGTTAACCAAGTTTGCTCATTTATAATGTAATGCATCGATTTAAACGCGCACCATATTAGAGTGGCACATGGATGTGGTTAATTGAGCTTTATAGCGTCGGATTTCATTAGCTGCTCACAATGATTTGTGCATTGATGTGTTTATATAACATGATGGTTTAGAAATGCTTAAATAAATGTTCACTTGTATGCATTTTGTAGGGCCTATGCGCTTCACTCCTATTTCTGCGGATGTCTGTAGGCCTGAAATGTATTCTCCCTGATTGCTCTCATAGAAGGAGGAGGCTGAATTTCATGTGCCTGTTGCAGGTGGAGAAAGTCACCTTTGTTAGTTAGAATAACGCCTTTTGAGAGGATACTTTTATTCAAAGAATGCTGATAATTGGGAGATGGTGTTTATTCTCACTGGAGGAGGCCTGGGAATCAAGGTCATCGAGCCAGGAGCTGGGAGTATAGAAACTAAATAGAAAATAACCTATGAGAAGTGCCCAGCAAGATGAGGTGATCCAAATGCAGGCTGTGGGCGTGTTCTGTGTTTTTGTGTTTTGAATTAGAGACAGTGCCCCGGGGGTTGAGTCAGCAGAAGAGGTGAGGAGATCGATGGAGAGGGAAGGAGCATCTTAGAACAAGCTCTGTTGCTTTGGCTACTTGACCCATACAACATGAGTGCACTTCTTGGGAAGTCTTCACAAGCTGACACCTTTTCCTGATCTTGCCTGGGGAAACGTTAAGTCGGGATGTCGCGGTGGTAGTAGTGTAGGGATAGATAAATGCTTTCAGCTTATCAACCCCAAATGAAGACTGATCTTGACGTGAGGGCAATCACTGCCTGCGTTCTGGAATTTATCATTCTTTTCATGCTCCAGCGTTTTAATCTTGCTCCTAGGTTTGGATTTGGATTAGTTCCAATGTATTTCTACAACCTCGTCTTGGGGTGTCTGTATGTCCAGTAAGTTTGGGCTTTGTAATAGGCCCACTAACTTGGAATTCAGAGTCTGTGATTCTTCAGGGTCAAGTTCATTTAAAGCTGGTAGTTTGCCTTAATGAGTTATTTCTCCCTTCTACACTTCCCAGCAGGTAATAAAGGAACCCGACCCTTACAGTTGGTAGCAGGGGGACGGTTACCTCTGGAGTGAGGGGAGAATTTAGAAAACTTAGGGAAAGTTAGCCATTGAGCCCCAAAGAGCCCAAAGGATTAAAGCCCAGAGGGTTGAGAGCGGAGAATGATGGCTTTGGGGAAGACCGAGGGAGAGTGGCGGTGCGGCGGGAACAGCGGTTCACAGTGGAATGAGTATGAATAGGACGGAGAGTGGCGGTGCGGCGAGAACAGCAGTTCACAGTGGAATGAGTATGAATAGAGATGTGTGTGTTAAGATTGTGGTGAGGATTTGATTGTGTCATGTCCTGCGGAGTTGGGATGAGCGTCGAGTGATTGTGGTTTCGGGCCGAACGTATGCGGTCCATGTGATATGATTTGCTTTGATTTTGATGTCAGGCTCGATGAGTAGCCTAAGATCCCAGGATGGATTTGTGGTGTAGAAGACACCTGTGCTGTAACTCTGACCAGTGATTGTGAGAGTTGTGAAGCGCTTTCGACAACCTACTGGTGATAGGGAAAGGTGTGTGTGAGAGCTTGATAGAGTCGTGTGGGAAGCTAGTGCACATGGGCGGACCAGCGATTTGAGTGGCCAACGCAGGTCTTGGATCACTGTGTGTGAATGGGTTTGAGCCAGTGGATCCTATCGATTTGTTTACATGACTGTCAGGCTATTTGTGGGCAGATGGTCTGAGGTGCAACTGTCTTGTCATTTCACAGACAGTTGCCAGAGGAGAGGCAGACAATTACTTGTGATTGTCCGGTTGTTCCGTGGACAGACAGTCCGATATGTGACTGTCCGGTCATTTCATGGACAGACAGTTACTTGATTCTATGAGTGAGGTGCGTGAATTGGTAAGGACGAGATTGGGAAGGAGGGTGAACTGCTGTGTGAGGAGGAAGAAGTGATGCCGGAGTGTGCCGCGCTGCTATCTGGTTGGTTGGTGTAAAGCCGACTGGGATTGGCGGATTGTCATCAGGAAGTGGGAACGAAAACATCTTGTGCGTAAAAGAGTTTGATTCAATCATGCGATGTTTTAGGGTGTTACAAGATCTTTGTAAGGGAGATGGAGGAGTAGTAACTCGAGTGGGTGAGGTAGCACCACCCGAGGATAACCCAGCTCATTAAAGGGCCACAAAAGTAGGACTTCCTACCATAGTTTGGCTTCAAAATTGGCCTAAAATTACCGAAAAGGAGGGAGACTTGGCTTTTCCATGTTATGGTTCATTTAGATTAGAGGTGTTGTATCACCTAAGGGCAGTGATTACCTCATTGCGATCTCCACCTAGACCCACACAGTCTGAGGCATTAGATGCATGGATGAGAGAAGCATAGGCAAAGAGGAGCAAGCCAAGTCAAGGAAGGATGAAAAAGGCGATTAAGGCGTATCAAGATGCACATTGGGACGCACAGCTGAAGAAGGGGAGGGTAGACACCATTGAGGGAGAGAGACTATTCCCACTGCTAGTGAAAACAGGAGACGCTCAGAAGTGAAAGAAAGAGGATGATATAGATACTGATGACATTTTGTTAGATGGGTTGCTAGCAGAGGCCCGCCCCAAAGTTCAGAGGAGGGAAGGCGAGTGCTTATGGAGGGAGTAGGAGAACTGCAGACAAGCCCAAGTGCAAGAGTAGTGGGAAAGATTTCAACAGGAATGGAAGGAATAGGGATGTAAGCATCGAGGAGTACAGAGATGAATGGAGTTTTTGTCTAGGTGCAGTACCTTAAGCTGCTCCTAGAGGTACCTAGTGAACATCATAAACTTTGAAGATTTGGTAAAATCACCCTACGCCGTATTTTGGAGTACCCTCCTCATTTCTATTGTGAGTTTCTAAGGGGATCCGAATTGAATCTCCGGACTCTGAATTTATTTAGACAGCCAATCGCAGTTAACTAGGGCTCTGGGGGCTCTGAGAAAAGCCATACTGTTCGGGCCCTGGACGTTTTTGGATGATACATTTCTACTGACCGTATTGTCACTTTTTCTATATCTTGCCATTAAGATTTTGCCCTGAAGAAGTCTGTGGCTGATTCCATACTAAGACTAAACACGTGCTGGCTAGGACCTGTGTTGAAGTGTGCTTTAAAGACATAAAGAAGACAAGGAAGAACTATTGAGACTACTTTTGTTGTGGACTGTGCCTATTACTGCCAATTTTTTTTTGCTCAGGATGTTACATCCTTATTTGTGGTTATATGTGTGGGCTTTGTCTGCATATTTAGTGATGGTGGATGGCCATTATTTATGCTTTGAGCATTCGGATATAGCCAGTATCACTTTACACAACACAGCGCAATTGCTACCCAGCCATCATTTGCTTTGCTGTGTTTGCCAAAGTGGAGGTGCCTCAGATGGGCAGAGTGGGTAAGCACTGTCCCGTAAATCTGGGAGACCCCGTGGTTCTACAAAGAAGTGGAGCATTTTGTGAAGGAGTTCGGGTTGGAGGCTGCTGCCCATCGCCACATGGACCCTCAAGCTTGTCCAAAGCCAGATACGAGCAAAGGACATCAGCGAACCAATCGGTGCCCTCCCCTCTGCCACAGCGGACCATTTGTGGGGAAAGATCGCATCCAAGCGCCTGACAAACCAGCACAAAGATATTACCTGGATTGCCATCCAAGGAGGATTTCCTGTGAGAGCCTTCACGCATGCAGAGGACTCAACCGATACAGGTCCTGCCCGAGAGGGTGCACTGTGGCCGAGAAGTCATACCATCTCTTCTGGGAGTGCACTTACGCACATGACCTGCTGAAGTCTCTAGGCATGGAGCTTAGGGCTTGGATACTTTCTTTATACATCACCGTGGACTTTGTGATGTAAGGTTTGTTACCAGGGACACATGCACTAGGTGACCTCCAGGAATGCTGGAGGCTTCTGGGCTGTTTTAAAGATATTCTTCTGTTTTACAGAAACCGCCTGGTAGTAGGGAAGAAGGAGACATCGACCCTGGTGTGCCGAAAAATGATCGACAACCTGCTGCGTGACTACGCTGTGTCTGGACGGATCAGATGAAGAAGACGACGATGACTGAGGACACAAAGGGGTCCCCTTGCATGGAGGGGACCCTGGAGGGGCCACTAACCTGATTTTGTCCTTTTTTCTTTAACCCAGGAACCGATTGGCGACAGGGGAGAGGAGAAGATGGATGAAGACAGGTGGAGTAAATCTAGTTATTTACTGTATGTATTTGACTAACGTGACCTTTTTCAATCACAGGTAAAAGGTTAATGGGATAGCTTGCGCACTTGTTGCCAAGTTCGTTACCAATGTCTGTTGTGGAAGGTGACGATTGATGTATCTGAACCAGAAACAACGCCTTGACAAGAAAAATCCACCCTACCCATAATTTATTGCATGCAAGACAGTACCCTGAGTACATTCAAATAGCTATGTCGAAATATACACTTAGTAGCTTTGAAATTTGACAAAGCATTTTATTATATTAATTCCGGATTAGGGTGCACTTTATGTGGAGCTGATGAAGGGAAATTTATAGAAGGTTTAATATAAATGTGAGATGTGCTAGCGAGTAAAGTAACCACTGCCAAACAAGTTTAGGACCAAGTGAGTAGCCTGTCTGAAGGCCTTTAAGAAAATAGTGCCTTGAGGCTGCAAATATACCATAAGTCTTT
Source organism: Lissotriton helveticus (assembly GCF_964261635.1). Classification (NCBI taxonomy): domain Eukaryota; kingdom Metazoa; phylum Chordata; class Amphibia; order Caudata; family Salamandridae; genus Lissotriton; species Lissotriton helveticus. Next base: position 43,871,631 of record NC_136064.1, on the reverse strand, counting down.
ACTAAACATGTCCTTATGGGAGGTTACAAGAAGAGACAAGGCAGTACTTAGGAGGGACTACAAAGCCTAATGACCAATGAAAAGCCACCATTTACCAAGGACAGGGACAGGAGCCAATTAAAAAGAAAGGCAAGAAGTAGGAGGAGCTTTATACATACATCTTGAATACAGCATGTCTCGAAGAGACCGTGCAAGCGCTGGCTAGGCGAAACCTAAAAAAGAACCTGGCACTCTGGAGTACATTTTTCAGTCAGAGCACATCTGACTGGTTCACTATCAGATCTCCAGCTTGCCTAAAGCATATCTTGAAGGCATGCACCAAAGATTTTCAAAGCATATGTTTTATTGTGTGGCACCACAATAGGGCATGGGACAGAAAACAAAGCATTATCTCATATTTTCATTGCAAGGAATTTAGTTGCCACCCTCTTCCTGAGAGAGGAAAATTGTCACAGGCACTCTTTTCTCGGATGGGAAAGTATGATATTGATAGAGCGCCATGTTGTTTGAAAATTGTAGGGGTACACCATATTCACCCGTAGTCAGCACCCGCATATTTAGAGGACTGTATTAACGTGTGATTTTAGAAATGTAGGACTAATCAAGAGTGTTGCAATATGTAGAATTATGGTCATATCATTTGAAGATTAATGTAGTGCTTTGACTGAGAGAACTATGCCTTAAGTAACTTAGAATTAATTGCTTCATGTGTAAAATGTGCATTAGGTTTGAACGTGCCATATTAAAGTTGCACGTGTAGGTTGCCTGTTAGGAAAACGTGATGCTTTAACATGGGTAGAATAATGATTGCTAATAATGAAATGTAATATTAGGATCGGTTAATGAAATGTTTATGTTGTTGTATTAGGAATGCATTTAAAAGTGTAAAGGCCTGAGACATGAAAACGCCAGCAGAGGCCTAACTGTGGTTTTATTAGCATAACTAGAAACGTAGAGTTGAATATTTACCTTGGGAAAGAGGCTCCTGCTCTCAGTTGAATTTCGAATTGTAACTTAGAGCGTGCAAAGGATTGTTTCTCATGCATTTCTTTTGCAGGTGCAAGGTCATGTAGCTCATTAGGTAGAATGAGCCATTGTTGAGAAGTTAGACTGGTAGGAGTAGGAATGAAGGGAGTGCGATGGAATGCAGAGATGTAACATTTGGCGGAGAAGGTGCAACGATTTTTGGAAGAAGATGAATCTGTGCTGGAAACGTACGAGGGGCTGCACCTGCCTGAAGGAGGTGTGCCACGGGTGTGTTGACTGTTTTGGGGATTTTGTATTAGGGAAAGTGCCCCAAGGGTGGAGTGTCAGTTGCTATTGAAGCTAGGGTTAGGGTCAGTTGGAGTTAGACTGGGTCCTGTCTAAGGCAGTCCAGTTGGATATGCAGTTAGACACGGGTCTCAGAAGGGACTAGGCAGGAGAAATTAAGGAGCATCTTAGAACGAGCTCGGTAGTTTATTAGTACCAGTTTATTTCTTGAACCCCTTGCTGAGGTGCTTGTATGTTCAGTTGTTTTTGGCTTTGTAATAAATCTTAAAACTTTTCTTCGGAGTCAGTGGTCCTTTAGATTAAGATGCATCGTTCATTGGCAAACTGTTAAAAGTATGAAATTAGAGAAATTCCTTTAAACTTCTATGCAGACTAAAGAGGTTCGTCGACCAGGTATTTTTGAGATTAGTAAGGTGAAAATCTAGACGAGAATCTCAGCGTCCTCAATATTTACCTAATTAAACCAAGAATATTAAAAAGAAGGTGAAGAATGGAAATTATAATTAGTAACTTGCGGTAATTTACCACTTAAAACATGGATCTTAAGACCACCACAATAAGTGACAGTGCTGCTATTTCAGTCAGTGGCAAACCTTTTATTGACCTTAGAATTATGAATGGCCGAGTTGGCCTTGTGTAATTCAAAACATGACCTTAGAATCAAGCACGGAGATCACAGCATTGCTAAATGACATTCTTAAAGAACGTGTTTTTTTGTGCACCTTTGGGTTGGAAATAATTAGCTGTGGAGTTCTGTAAGAGCACTGAAAACTAGCTGTCTGTTTTGCATTCATTGTGGATCGAAATGAAAAAGAAATGGGAGTTTGAAAAATGTCCAAAAGTGCAGTTATCTGAGGGAAATGTCACTGAGATGTGTGGGGGTGTGTCCATAGCAAGACAGCTGACTGAGCTGCTGTCGTTTGCAGCATAAAATCAAATCGAAGTCAGTGCTTAGGACACACCTAAATCTACACCACAGAGGACAACGGGAGGGCAAGCAACAAACAAAACTCAACCAGAGCAATTGGCGTTATCAGTCAGCGTTGCTGGCACTATTTTGCACTTGTCTATTTTTTTCTAGTACTTCTTTTTAACTGTGAAATGTTTTCTTACTCTGAATCACACTGCCAAAAAAAGCAATATGAAGGTGAATGCTGTAAAGGAGTGAATACGTATCAAAGAAGACTCCCTGTGAGACATAAATGGAGACTCCAAGCACGTCATTGAATCTCCTGTCCATGTATGCATGCTGACAAGTAACAGAAACCCAGCAACAATGTGGGAGGGACCGCGGGGGTTTCAGAGGTGTTACGGACATAGCAGCAGGAAGAGGGAAGTGGGAGGTGGAAGAAATAGTACCTCAATCATGTCGAGAGCAGCGGATGGGCACTGATGTTTTTGATTAATCTGTGCTTGGTCTCTGCTCCACAGAAAGGATCAGAAATTACATTTAGCCAGCACTACCCACTTATGGTGGCTACAAAGAAGATGGACGCTGCAGACAACAAATAGTAAGCAATGGGAGGGCTCTAAGCTGTTTTTTATAAACAAAAGTGCCTCGCAAGCATGACACAAGCGCCTGCTCTCACAGGCTTGCCCCTAAAAAGGGGGACCTTCAGTCAACCCACGAGTAAATGTAACTCTCCCTGTAGTATAGTCATTCATTAGATAATTTAATTATTTATTGAGCTTCAACTAAAGCACTTTACATCCCAATCACTGCAATGTGAGGCAAAGAGAGCATCAATAAATGTATCAGTTCAGAGACTGTGTGGTTTTGTGCTGTGCTGGTATTTAAGCTGCGCCTTCCATGCTCTTGGCGAGGTCCAAGGAATCAAATGGCACAATTTCTTTTCCAGGGATAAGGAACCAAAATGCGCCCATAGAGATGAAGAAGACAACTCTTCTTTCTCTTTATGGCTATATTCTGTTTGTGCCTAGTTTTCTTATCAATGATTTTTTAGTAAAATAGTCCTTCTGTATTTAGACCCTTAACTCTAGATTTGTGGAGTGTCTGAAAACATAATAATAACGATTTGAAGATCAAAGTGCAGTTCTTACCCAGAAACACTCTGAATAGCTTTTGAAGGCCAAGAGCATGGGTAGCTTATTGGTGACCCAGCCCGCCCTCTAACATGCTGACGATTTTCAGTTCGTAGTAACTTTCTGCATGTGGACAATCCCGGCTAAGGGCTCTACGGCACTCTTACTAAAGAGGTTCCCCTGTCATATTAGAGATTTTCATTTAGTGTTTGCATGCTAATATTTGCCACACAAGAGTTTTAGCTGTTATCACATTAACATCAATATATGGAGTCTCTACGGACATTAATCGAGTAGGTCTTCCTTTTTCTAGATAAAACTATGCCCATCTTGGATTTTAATCTGAGCACCACCATTTTCATTAGGATGGTGTGATCTATTAATATGCACATACTGATCACATAAAGTAGGTTTGGAGAAACTGGTGATGTCCATACCTTCTTTCTGTTTTTATTAGAGCGGTGCTCCATTCGCCTGAGCCGCAGTCAGGTGAGGTGAGGCCATACCCCCCTGTTTAATAGGTAAGCAGGATTGTGTACATAATGTGAGTGTGCTGGGTTGGGTGCTAATTTGTGAATTACACTGACTCAGTAGCGATTATGCTACGTTTTGGATGTTAATTTATAGTGACACCAACAATGTTTGTCTTTTGCTTTTTCTTTCTATGGCATATAAACATCATCTCACAAAAGTGATCCACTAACAAGAGGTGAAACCAGAAATACCTAGAAGTCCAAGTGAAATGGTTTATGATTAGTTTTTCTATATATCATTTTTCTTACCTAATGCAGTATCAATTATACAACAAGGTCCTGACGAAGGCAGAGGACACTTGTGTCCACAGTTCTGCTGAAACATGTTGACCGCATAATTTTCACTAGCAGATATTTGTTTAAACTGCTATTCTTTGCAGTGTTTTAATCTTGGACAACTAAGAGATAATAATACATTTGAATTTATCTCATTACTCCAATTTTAACCACACTTTTTTCACACATTTCTATGCACTGCAATTCAGTCGTTATATATCATTTGATACCTTGCTCCTACTCTACCTCAAACACCCTGAGCCATTGGACATATACATACAGTCCTTGTGGTTGACCCGTAAGTCTTATGGTATGAGGAGCAAAAGGAAGCCTAAATGATGACCAGGGCGGTATCGGACCGCGACTGATGGGTATCCTGACCTACCAAGGGGTATCCTCATTTTATTGGATACACCTTTAGTATCCTTACACTACACTTACTCTGTTGGTTCATGTCATACTAAGATTTCTTCACTATAGACACATGGGCACTCTGTGTTTTCTAAGTAAGAAAAGTGACCCCAGAAAGAATTAAAATAATCAAGCAAATGCATTTGCCACAGACGCAAAGGGAGATAAGAATGTTTCCCGGAATAGTCGGGTACTGTCGGCAGTGGATTGTTTAATTTTCAATGCTGGCAAAGCCCTTGATTCAGATGACATGGAAGAGAGTGAAGGATCCAATTGTCTGGAACGATTAATGTGTAGAAGCATTTGTGAGATTGTAAAATTCTCTGTGTGAGGACCCTGCTTTAGGCATGCCCGACTATACAAAAGAGATGGCACTGTTCTGTTGTGAGAGAGAGAGTTGTGCACTTTCAGTCTTGATACAAAGGCATGGATTCAGCTGATGTCCAGTGGCATATTTTTTTGCTACTTTGGATCCTGTGGCTTCAGCTTCACATGGCTGCTTAAAAGCAGTAGCTGCTACTTGAATGAGTCTGGAGCAGAGTGAGTAAATTGTGATGGGACATCCAGTAAAAGTTTATGTCCCACATTCAGTTGAGATTCTTTTAACAAGAACTCGAACACGGCACCTTACCCCTAGTCAGATGACTAAGTATGAAAGAGTGATTCTTGGTGCAGAAAATGTGACAGTGATTAGGTGTACAATGGTGAATCCTGCCACACTATTACCAGATACACGTTGTGAAGAAGTGAAAGATATAGTAGATCATGATTGCTTGGATGTGACCGAGATGTGTACTAAGCCCCATCCTGATATAAAAGAGGAGCCCCTGAAAGAGCCAGATCATTAACTATTTTTAGATGGCTCATGCCTGAGAATGGAGGAAGGAGGACTCAGTGCAGCGTATGCTGTATGCAAGGCATTTGGGGTTGTTGAAGCATCCTGTTTAGCGGGAGTCAAGTCTGCACAAGTAGCCAAATTGGTGGCCTTTACAAAGGCATGCAGAATTGGGAAAAATTGGAAAATAACCACATTTACGGACAGTCAATATGGTTTCGGGGTTGTGCATGACTTCGGACAGTTATGGATGCAGAGGGGATTTCTTACCTCTTCAGGATCCCCCATCAGAAATGGCAAAAATGTGAAAGAATTGTTGGAAGCAATACAATTGCCAAAAGAAATAGCAGTGGTCAAGTGTGCTGCTCACCAGTCAGGAAATGACTATGTGGGGGCAGGTAACAGATACACTGGCATTAAAAAGAAAAATTGAAACAAGTGAAATCAGCTGCCAACTTATGTTTTTCTCAGCCTTAGAAACATGGGATGAGGTGAGACAGTTGCAGGATGAAGATGAGGGAAGCAAAAAAGGAAAACTGGATAAAATCAGGTTGTGAAAGAAGAACAGAGGAGGATGTATAGGTGTACACTGATGGCAGACTAGTCATGCCAAACTGCTTACTCTCTCAAGTGGCAAGAATATATCATGGAGACACACATGTTGGGAGAGATGCTATGATCAGACTATTCAGACAGAATTGGTACAATCCAAAATTTAGGGTAGTTGCAGAGAGCCTTTGTCAAAGATGTTTAATTTGTTAGCAGCAAAATGCAGGCAAGAAAACAGTGGTCAGTTGGGGAAAAAGTTGGAAAAGCAGAAGGACCTTTCACGAGATTACAGCTTCACTTCACAGAGTTGCCTCCAAGCAACGGAATGAAGTATGTCCTTGTCATAGTGTGTTTGTTTTCACAATGGGTGGAAGCATACCCCACGAGAAGAAATGACAGCCCTACAGTTGCCAAACTACTGTTGAGGGAGTTGATACTTCGTTTTTTGTTTTCCAGTCACTGTGGAATCAGATAGAGGACCTCATTTTAATAAAGAAATAATTTGTCTAATCTGTGAAGCATTGAAAATTGAGCAAAAACTGCACTATGCATACTGCCCAGAGGCTTCTGGAGTAGTAGAGCAATTAAATGGCACAATCAAATCAAGGTTAAGTAAAGTGTGTGCATCCATATCACTAAAATGGCCAGATGCATTGCATCTTGTGTTGATGGGACTCCGAAGTATTCCTGACAGAAAAAGAGTCCACATGGGATCCCCATGGGAAGGGCCATGAGACAAGCACCCAGGTGGGATGAACCACGTCAAGTCATACTGGTCACTACTACAGCAGAAAAGTGTGCAGGTTTCCCCAATTGGATCCATGCCAGTCACACTAAAAGGGTTCCAGGCCCCACTGAAAGGACACAACAACTGAGCGGACCAGTTGAAATAGCTGAAGGTTGTGAAGTTGAAGAATCAAGAGTGATACATTCTGAACCAATAGACGAGGAACAACCGAGCACAAATCAGGAGGGCTGGATACCAGTGGTTGACATACCAGAAGTTGTTATTCAAACAAGAAGCAAAACAAGATTCGAGAGACAGGAAAATTTTGATCACCAGATGGGAATAGAAGAACACGCTCAGGAAGAAGTGAACAAAGTTACTCGAGACCCTGAGCAGGACCAGACAGGGAAAGAAGGACATACTCAGGCAAACAGGCATATCAAAGGCCCTAGCATGGACAAACAGGAATAGAAGAACACGTTTAGGCAGCAGAAAAGCCAATTGTAGTAAGACCTGAACAAAATCAGTTAGGAGAAGAACAGGTTCAGGAAGAAGAAGATCAATTTAAAATTAGACCTGAACAGGACAGATAGAGGAAGAAGAACAAGTTCAGGTGAAAGAAACAACAAATCTAGGATAGGAACAGGTAGAGAGTGATTCAGCAAAAGAACGGATTGTGCCTAGAATTAATGAAAATAAAAGAGCTCTAGAGAAAGACAAAGAGGGTGAAAGTACAGTATAAATTAAAAGGGTCAGAAAGGGAGATAACTGGCCAGGTGGAGTAAAAAGATTGAGATGCTATCTAAGAAAAACTAACGTGAGACCAGAACAAGTGAATGAGGTCACTAGTCTGACTCAGTCTAAACAGTCAATTGTGGAAAACACTCAAAGGAGTCCGAGACTGAGGATTTTGAATAATAAATTCAAGGGTCCTGAGTGGACATACATAATATTAGAAGAATTTGAAAATTTAGATTTGAGTGAAGAGACAGAAGAAGAAGTAAATGCTGCACGGATTGATGAAGGGAAAGGGAGGCCTCCTTAAAAACCAAAAGTTTGAATTTACAAGAAAAGAAAAGAAGAAAAATCTTCTAAAACTAAAATGGCTAAAGACAGGGTTACTGAACGACCAACATGAAATTGCATTCAAAATTGCTGTAGAGTTTGTATATGTAGCATTTTATTCGTGGTTTTTGGTATGGCTATTTCTAACAGTAGCTGTAACTTATTTGAGGATAACAGTCAAAAAGAATGATACAGATATTAAAGAAAAGTCAGCTACAATGAAGGGAGATAGAGTAGAATTAGAAGCAGCAGATGAGATAGATGTACATCACACAGTATCAGATAATGACACATCTTTAAATGTTTTCACCAAGTTGTTATTCCAATACGTAGACACAATGGAGATTAGTGATTGTTATGTTTGTATGAAATTACCAGCTTCAGTATCAGAAGAAGTTACATATCGCCACTTACCTTTAACATATGGTATTTCATGTAGTATACTAACAAGTTTGTTCTATAGGACAGGGAGACTTCAGTATTAGTTTTCAAACTTGGATGTAGTACTTTCAGAACTTCCTATTTGAAAGAATATGAATCCAGTACTTAGTAGTCAAGATGCACAGTTTATGGGTGAATTTTTCCTAACAATGAAGTCAACAGATTTAGTAAAGGCACACAAGAATAATCTAACATGTATATTATGTGAAGAAGAGAAAGTGTTTTTGAATTTATTTGAGGAAAGGAGACAGGATTTCCAAAAGAAGGCTGTTGAACAGAAAACCCATGTACCTCCATGGGCTGGGAAAGGAGGAATTTATACAACTGGCAAGGCTCGTGCTGCAATTGTAGTGAGGTCATAGAATTAACTGCAGACATTGCTAAGTTAGCATTAGTTAGCATATGCTTGGCAGCCATCTTGCCGCTTTTGCGCACGTTACTATTTGGCTTTATTCTCGTGAGTAGGCTGCTGGTGCATTCTCACATGAGAACCTTTTGCTTTTCACACATTTAGCTGAACACTGTGCTTCCCGTCTGCACAGCGTGTTCAAGGTCGAAAAACAATGTATGCTGTTGATTCACTTTGGTCAGCCCCACGCACATAGACATAACATCGAACACAGCTGCACTACTGAAAATCAAGTGCTTTTAAAAAGGCATTGAATGCATGAAAAGGCACTTGGAGAGATTCATTCCAACGGCGAACAGCTGTGCTTGTCCTGAAATGTAATTCCTTGCATCTACACTTGGAGGTATGGGGTCCCCTGACAAAGCTTAGAGGTCTTCTATACTTATAATAAACTAGCTTATAGCAAGGGGAGTATGGTAGGGCATAGTAGTCCTGTTTCCACTGGTATTATAATATGATTTCCCCTTTTGTGGTTTATGGAATTGTAACCATGCTAAGTATATTGTTCTTATGCATTTTGCTGCTTGTGTTGGCTAGTATACTGCATTTTAAAGCACGTTAGTTAAAACAAACATTTTAAACTATATTGTCTCTCTGTTTACTGACGTTGTGGACTAGTATGAGTGAATAAACGAAAGAGTGTTCTTCTTCCTGCGATTCCTAAGAGGAGTGACGTGTTCTAGGATGTCTAATCTTTGGAAGCTTCGCTGTAGTATGGAGAATGAATGAGACACTATTGCTATATAAAGTAGGGTTCTGGGCACTGAGGTGGGTTTTCTGGTACACCACTACACACCGAGGTGCTGGTTTCCTGCGCATAGTTCTGTGTGTGTGCAGAATCCCTGCAACAAAATTTCTTTGGACTTTGGGAAGGAAGGGAAACCTGCCCCCATAGGTTAAAGACAGATTATAATAACGTATTTATTGGTTCCAGAGAATGTGAACAAACATCCTAATTTTGGGAGGACTAAAAGGGGGAACTGATCCAGTATTTCCTGTGTTTACTACGTGTGTGGGAATAAGGCGTATTATAAGTTGCCTGCACAATGGTATGGAAGTTGCTATTTTAGGATAGTATTTCCGAAAATATATCACATAAAAGGAATCACTGGAAGCAATGAAAACACTAATGTACTAACACAAAGAAAAGGAGCTCGTTTTTCAGAAATAATAGGTGATATATTCGGTGCATTGATACCTTCAGTGGGAGTTCTTCTAAATTCACACAGAATTTGTTAATTGTCAACAGTAGTTGATTGTCTCTCGACTGATGCTGCTGGGGGTTTCTTGATGATTAATACAGAAATGGTTGCGATTAGGTCTATGGTTTTACAATTTATATATTATTGGCAAAGAAAGGCTGAGACTGTAAAATGCTGAAAGGTGCACTTACATACCTGATAAAAATAAGGAAATCAGGGGGTATATTAAGAATATTACAAAACTTCATGAAGATTTGAAAACACTGGAGGTTGACAGTGTATGGGAAAGACTAACAAAGAGTATTTCTTCACTTGGTTTACTGATTTAGGACAAAGTAGTTTAGGTCAAATAGTTCTTCCGTTAGTTGGTATAACAATAATAGTTTTAACAATAATGATATGGTGTAAACGTTAGAGAAACAAAGGAAAGGGAAGGAATGAAGTGCATAGAAAGAAAAGGAAGTATTAATAGATTCAGCTGGAGGGAATGCTGGGAAAACTGTATAAAAAGACGAAACATGAAATTGAGAACGAAAAGGGAGGAAAAGAAACTGAGATATGCTAAAGTTGGCATCTGATTGGGATGGGCAAAGTCTTAAAGTTAGGATTTTTCTCGGTTTAGGAGTCCTAAAGTTAACTTTACTACTCCTAAACTGTGAAAAATCCTAACTTTAAGACTTTCGATATTCACAGAAGGCGTTTAGGAGTCCTAAAGTTAGGACTCCTAACTTTTGTGAATACCGAAATGAGTAGGTGCCTTATGTAAATACCAAAATGAGTAAGTGCCTTCTGTGAATATCAAAATGGTAGTAAGTTTAGGATTTTATCTTAAGTTAGTTCTGTGAATCGGGCCCTGACTGACTGACTTAAGGTATGTGTAGAGCACACTCCTGCAGAGGAGTCTTGGCGCTGTGATATGCAAAAACAGTAGCCGACATGTTCAAGGTTGGGAAAAGAGCCATGTTTTAATTTCCTTCCGGAAGACCGATCTGTTTGGCAGAAGTCTCAGGTGTGTGGGCAATGAGTCCCAAAGTTTGAATGCTAAAAAGGAAAAGTGTTTCCCTCCACACCTTGCTCGCTTTATCTTTGGGAGTTGTACCAGATCAAAGGAGGCTGATCTTAAAGATCGTGATGGTACATATCGGGAAAACAAGGATTGCACATCCTTGGCCCCACCACCAAACAGGGCTTTGTGCACCAGACAGAGAGTCTTAAAATCAACACGTCGCCGCGCTGGGAGCCAGTGAAGTTGTTTTATACTGGTCGATGTAGGGTGATGTTTGGGTAGTTTGAGCAGTACTCTAGCTGCGGTGTTCTGAATTGACTGAAGTGTGCAGAATTGAGCAGCACCTGCTCCTAGATAGAGAGCATTACAATAGTCAATTCTAGATAGAATCGTGGCTACTACCACTGTTACCTTCAAGGAAAGCGGGATAAATGGGAGAATCTTCCTCAGGCCTTTTAGCATAAAGAAGCAAGCTGATGAGACTTGGTTAATCTGTGGAGCCTACGTAAGGTCTTTGTCAACCATAAGACCGAGGTTCCTGGCTTTATTGACTGGCGCCGGACAGATACCGGCTGCAGTTGGCCACCATAATTGGTCCAGACCGAGATTTTCTGCTCAAACTCTATCACCTCGGTTTTATCTACGTTCAGCTTTAAGAAATTGGCGTTCATCCAGGTCATCAGGGCGGAAATACATTAGGACAATTGGGCTGCCATAGCATCCACTGACTGGGTTACCGACACTATAAGCTGCGTGTCATCAGCGTATGACACCAGCTTAAAGCCGTAACTTTTTATTATTCTAGGCAGAGGGGCTACATATATATTGAAGAGCGTAGGCGATAAGGCCGAGACTTGTGGGACTCCGCCGGGGAGTGTGAATTCCTCAGACTGATATTCATCCCAAAGAATCACTTGTTCCCTAGACGATAGAAAGGAAGAGAGGAGGGCAAGAGCTGTACCACTGATACCTACATCCTGTAGCCTTCGTATTAATACCGCGTGGTTCACGGTATCGAAGGCTGCTGTTAGATCAAGCAAGACCAATGCAGCCCTTCCTCCACCATCCATCACCTTACGTATTTCCTCTACTGCCATAATCAAGGCTGTCTCGGTAGAGTGTAATGATCTGAAGCTATGTTGAGTAGTGTCAAGGATGTTATTGGTCTCTAGATATGATGTTAGTTCTGGGTTCATAGCCTTCTTGAGGTAGACAGGTAGAGGTAGACAGGAGATAGGACAGTAGTTTTTCTTGTCTAGGGGATCCACCTTGAGTTTTTTTAGGAGAGGGTGAATACAGGGTTTTTTCCATATCATTGGGAATACTCCAGAGGCTATACTTTGGTTTAATATGAGGGATATTGGGATACTTATCTCACCTGGAGCCAGATGTAGTATATGCGGAGGACAAGGGTCTAGAGGAGAACCAGATTTGATTTTTACCCACTGGTCAGCCACTTTCTCCTCTCCCAGAAATGGGAAAAGCGATAGGATGCAATGAGAGACCTTGTCCTCAGGCTGGGCTGAGTCATTACTCGCTGTGTCCTTAGCCGGTTTTAGGAGGTGATTATATACAGATTGGACCTTGCTTTGAAAAAAGCCTGCCATCTTGTTTACAAACTTTTGATCTGGTGTGAACGAAGTGTCCCGCGGACACTTTAATAATGCAGAAACCGTTTGAAACAGTTCATTTGGTGAATTTGTGGCCTCATGGAATTTGGTGGTATAATAGGCTGTTTTAGCCTGTATAATTGCCGTTTTGTATTTTTTTCTAGGGCAGCACAATAAGCTTTCCTTTGTGTGATGCTGTTTTGAGATCCCCAGATCCGTTCTTTTTGCCTGCACTTAATTTGAGCTAGTTTGAGATCTGCAGAGTACCAGGGGGACAAGGCATTTTTTCGCCGAGAGCGCATCGTCACTTCTGGTGCAACAATATTAGCTGCTCTATTAAGCCAGTTATGAAAGACTGTCGCAGCTTGGTTAGGATCAGTAGAAGGGCATTCACTTAGTGCTTACATTAAATCATTTTCTGACTGACTTCTAGGCACAATATTCAACGGTCGAAGGCCTATTCATACGACCACAGTTTAAAGTTGCTGGCGTGATGGTAAAATGTACCGCAGAGTGGTCGGACCAGGGTAAAGGACAGACAGTCTTAACTTTTATAAGAGAGTTATTGTGAAGATACCATCTAGTGTATGTCCTGCTAGATGTGTGGGCTCACAGACAATTTGGTGTAATCCAAAACTAGCTAGTTTATCTAGTAAACTGAAGGTGTCCGGATTATTGTTACCTTCCAAATGGGAAAAAAGTCACCTAATATGGTAAATGATTCGGTGTCATGGCATGACTTGAGATATGTCTAGAGGGAGGTTAGGAAAGATGATCTGGGGCCAGGCCAGGAAACACTTCTAGATTGTTAAGTTGTATACTGAAAGACATTGCTTCGGCGTTTAAGGTTGATTCTGGGTTAAATCTAACTGTGTACTGAGATCTATGGATTATCACAATTCCACCACCCTTCACCCCATTCTGTCAGAATTAGCGACGACATAGCCAGCTGGAATTGCCAGGTGCCAGTCTGGATCACTATATTCAATTGTCCCGGTTTCTGTGAGAAAATCAAGGTCCGGATCCTCTATGTGGATCAAACACTCCAAGTAGAGTTTGTGTTTCACCATTGACCTGGTGTTAAGTAACATACACCTAATAGGTCAAGGGTTCTTGTTTGTGGAGGCAGAGGTCTGACCCATTGCGACAGCGCCATTATTGTCACGCAGTGGGTTAATGGTGCTTATATTAGTCAACCCGTATTCATCAGTATTTATAGTCATAGGATTGAAGGTTGTGTTTGGGCCCACCCAGCCACAAATGTTGCAACGTAGGGGTGTTGGTGGAGTTAAGTCTAACCGCAGTTTGTGGGAAACACATTTTCCGAGGTAGAGACATAAAAGTTGGCTGTGCGAATAGATGTACCTTGTGAAACGGACAGGGGTTCTAGCGCTGGTCGCGTTCCGGGCGCTGACGGGCGCAGACGGGCTTGCCTTTAGCGCGCCTTTGGCGCGCCCACTGCGTGGTCGTTGCATCCCGGTTTATGTAAGAAGTAGGAGTGCTAAGGGGAGCCAACAACTAGCGCGCTAACCTTCATACGGGTCCACTCTTACAGACAGGCACCACTTTAGCGTTGAGTTGTAGTGTCAGGCAGTTGCAGGTATAAAGTCCAAGAAATAGTTACCACAAATAAAACGAGTTTAAAATTAGTTAAAAGAAGCAGTGCAAATTAAATTTTAAAATAGCAGGAGAGCGCAAACCCACCACACCCTGTCAGCGCTTTGTGAGAACATTATCACCGCTGCGCGGTCGTTGCATCCGGGTTTATGTAATGAAACATTAAAGGGTGGTACATGAGGAACAAAAAGGTATAATTGAGGTCGTTATTAGGTCTCGGCTTGCGAAAGACTGCGCACATGCGCAGTCGAGCTGGCGAGACTTAATTAGATAGAGTGGGTTTCTCTAGCGAGGTTAAGCCCTGACCCTCTTTTCCATTGGCTGGCGTCCTAAACGGTGGCCAGCCATTGGAGAAGAGGTCCTAGTGACGTTCTTCTTTCTCTGTAAGCCCCGTCCTTTTCAGACTGGCTTACTTGACTTACTGCTGGTGTAAAATGTTTCTTATCTTCTGTATGGGTCCAGATGGCCCCATAAAGAAGATAAGGAACCTTTTATGCCATCAGGAAGTCAGGCGCTTGCTTTTACATTTCTGCCTTTCGGCCCTTGTGCACCTCCCCTCCTCCCCCCTGCTGCCGCGCGCGCCTCCCCCCTTCTGCCACACGCTTGTTCCAATTTACTGTAGCAACGTTACACGGGGCATCAGAGAGAAAATCGTGCGCTTTGCAAAAACTTTGTTGAAATCAAAACCTTTGCTCATTCCTAAAGATAACATCGTTTCGGGAACACAGTTCACACATGAAACAAATGAAAAATTCGCTGTTCTAGTACTGACAGTGACGTGAACTGGTTTAAATAGCTCAGGAGGTTAAGCGCCGGCTATTAAGTTCTGCTCGGATTTGTGTTCAAAGTATGGATAGTATGTTGACATTCAAAGTCTTAAACTCAGCCTTTCATCCGTCTGAGGTTGATAAAAGGAGGACCAGTGCACTGCAATTTAATTAACGCTTGATAGTCGGAGAGGTGTGAAGGTGTGCGCCCCTGGCAGCGCTTGAATTTATATGCGAGTCATTTACTAAACCTGTACCTCAAAGCTCTTGAAAGCAATACTCAGTTATGTAGTCATTCACAACTTTATTTCCATATAAAGATCACACGAAATGACTAAAACATACAGAGAAATTGGGTACCGGGAAATTGTGGAGAGGGCGTAAAAGTAGGCAAAACACCTCTCCTAAGCCTCTTAAAACAAATGAACATCAAACGTTCTTAGCAACAAAACTCGCATCTCGTCGATGTATTTTTATTTTAAGCGGTACTGGCAAAAGCAACTCGTCTCGTTTTTTTATCGTTCACAAAAGGCTATTTTTTTTAGTTTCCTCCTTTGACCTTTTCGTCTCGTTTCCCCACAGTTCCGGACTGTCTATCTATTTTTTTAAACAATCGCTTTTATCCTCCTCTCACAATTAAAGAGTCGAACAATCAATGTGCAGTTAATGTCAGGCAGCCTTTTATTTTTCGTTTATTTGTGTGGGTATGAGTTTCATGGGGTGCTCTCACGCTGCAGGTGGGGGGCAATTAGCGCCCATCACCTTCTGCAGTAAGGCGCTCGAAAATAGATATTCCCCTCCTCCCCCTCCACCCCACAGACCGCCAGCAATTAAGACGCAGCCATTTACAAGAAAATCAAACGGTGCCGGAGAAGGTTTGTGTTATTTATGGAACCCCGCGATTGTTTTATAAAAGCGGGTGTGATTCGCTGTCTTTACTCGCTGTCACTGACATCACTTAGTTATATAGCGCCCACGTCGGACCAATCCACCTCTTCGCTCGGAGAATTTACTGACTTTTGAAAAATATTCAAACAGCAGCTGAATGCTAGAAATGGTGTATTAAATATGTTACACCTGTATATTTGTGTCGTGTTCATTATAAACTTTTAAATACAATGTATATATCCATTTCTTTATATTATAAACAGTGTAAAAGTGCTGTGAACTGATTAAATTCCCTTCTTTTTACAGATACTAGCTCTGTGGTGCATTCACCTGCTGTAGCTTCTGAGTGTGGTTAATAAATCACAAATGTTCACTCAACTGTTCATCCTCCCGGTGTCGATGAATAGAGTACATCCCATTTTGGAGAAGATATATTGATATTTGCTGCACCAACGAGCACCAAACACGATAGTATGACCCGCATTGAGCCTGTGTGATACTGTTAGTCAATAATTGATTTTAAAATGTATGTGGGGTGCGCTACGTTTTTCTGTTGTGGTAAATACGATTTTAAAAAAATGAGAAGCACAAATTTAGTTTTTCGCTTTTCATTTTTATAAGAAACCCTTGATGTCACTAAAATATGTACATTGAAATGCACACAACATGTTTTATCGTTTTTTCTCCCTTTTTTTTAAAGGGAGCAATCAAACCTTGTTTGCAATTTAAGTTGTAAGCAATGGTAAAATGCAAACAACACTATCTGAAGGACAGCAAATATTTCTGGCCAAAATCCTGCACTAGTTGTTCCAAGGGGACATTTTTTCAAGCATGCCCCGAATTCTGATGGTGAGAAAATTCTTGCTATTGTGGGACATGCCGCCAATACCCCCACAAGCATCCCCACCCCCCAACCCCCACCTGCCACAAGAAACATCTGGGAGGTTATTGTCTGTCTGGGGAATGCCAATGAATGAATTACTTGAATGAAGTCCGGGAGAAAAAGTTACTAGCCCAGATGAAATGAAGATGGTCTCCGATGTATATCGAAAGCGTTAAATGGCGCAGGGCAGTGAGTGTGTTAACACGAGCACGGTTTCACACTCGCCTCACAGTGCCTGTGGCCAGAAGTGCCAGTCACTAAGGTTGCGGCCAGTGTCATTCGGCTTACCGAGTTTTCTAATTCACAATGAATGTGGCTACTGGTTTTGGCAATGAGGATTTATTGACGAAATCAGATTAAGACTGGACAGAAATACTTCTTTAAATGCACTTTCTTTAGTCTTTAATCCCGATTCTTCAAGAAACCCTTGACTTGTGGGCGATATGCCCCCAACCCTCAACCCCCAGTTGCTAAAATATTCACAGTGTAACTAGGCCCCTACTTAAACTTTTGGACTGTAGCAAAACAAGTCAAAAATACATTTTGCTCCATGTTTTCTTTGAAGTAGGGAAGGCGCCTTCAGAGATCAGATCAAAGCTGTAGTTTTGCACCAGGGAGAAAAATAGAGCAACCTATTTACTCTTTCATTCTTGCACGCACTCACATTCGCACCCATACACTTTCTCTCTCACCTCACTTGCTGTCTGACTGTTTCCTATCAGGGTCTGGGAGGGAGTCGGTTGAGGACGGGAGAGGGAGGGGCTAGCTAAAGGTGACCGATGGCTGAGAATAGTTGTGTAAAATTGTTAATCATTTTAAGAAAAGAGGAGTAAAACGTCATGGTGAGGAAGGTGGGTTTATTAAACCTCATCCTGAAACAGCCAACAGCAACTGACACAATAAAGAACATTCATCAGATTACATTCTGGGTTCTAAGAACACCAGTAAAGACTCACGAGTCTTAAAGGGATAAGGGAGAGAACATCACACATCTCCCTTCCATACATTTGAATAAAAGAACACAATAAGGAAATAAATTGGTAAGCATATGAAAATTGAAACTAAGCAATAAAAGGAAAACATATGCAGGGAAGATCATGGAAACAATAAAAACATGTTCAAACATAATCTTTTAAATAACTAGGAGCTCTACGAGTTCTTTGACTCCTTCTGAATGAAGACAAGGACCTGTCAAAGGAAGAGTTAGGAAGAAAATGAAAATTATCACACGAATCACTGTTATGAGCAGAGTCACCTTGAAGAGACAAATACGGATCAACAACAACTACACGACTCTTATTCCAAATTCTCCCATCATCAGTTTTAACAGCATTTTTGAAAATCTTGACAACAGCTCTAATGTCAGAGTATTTAGACCATGGTTTGCGTCCCACCAGAGTCTTTACTTTTACAAAATCCCCCACTTTGACCTCCTGAAAACAGACATTTTTCTTTTTGTCAAAGCAAGACTTGCGAGCATCCTGTTTAAGTAATTCTTTAGCTCTCCAAGGACCAATATCATTGTCAACAAGACCTTTATTCAAACACATCCACCCAGGACACAACAACGTGTTAGGAACCCTCCCTTTGAACAGCTCAAAAGGAGACCTGCCAGTAGAGGAATGAGGGGCAAAACGATAGGTGTTAATCCTGTCCTGAAGAGTGGACTTCCAATTCAGACCAGAAGAGCGAGCAAGTTGTATTGACTCTTTCAGTGTCTTATTAACTCTTTCAATGGCACCATTAGTTTCTGGATGGTACAGTGAACATCTTTTGTGAACTATCCCACATTTTTTCAGAAAATCAACAAACGAGGAACAGAATTGAGGGCCATTGTCGGATAATAAACTGTTAGGAAAACTTTCCTTATTAAACAAGGGCTCCAAAAACTTAATGATAGCATCAGAAGTGATATCCCTGACGGCAGAAACTTCAATCCACCTGGAGTAGAGATCAATCAACACAATGAGATAAGGAGTGTCAGAGACACCAGATAGAGGACCTAAAATGTCAATGGCAACCTCATCCCAAGGATGACTCGGTAAAACCCTTTTGACCATTGGCATTTGTCTTGTTTTCAAAATCTTATCACTAGAACAACACTCAGGGCATTCTCTGACCATTCTCTCAATTTCTAGGTCCATTCCAGGCCACCAAAATTGCATGCGAAGAAACTCTTTAGTTTTTACAATGCCCAAATGTCCACAATGGGCATGTAACAACAATTTTTCCCTTAAAATACTAGGAGGAACAAGCTTAGTCCCTCGAGTCAAAAGACCATTGTTAACAGAAAGTTCATCAGAAACTAATAACCAAGGCTTATTCAATCGAGTATTATTCTTCAAGGACAGAATGACCTTAGAAATCTCTTCATCCTTTTCCAACTCTGTTCTCCATTCAGATTCATCAATGGCACCATCAGTCACCTCACACACATTTGTAAATTCTTCCCACTCACATGAATCATCCAACTCAGAATTGTCACAGTCAACCAATCTTGATAAGCAATCAGCTGATTTATTAGCTATCCCAGGAATATACTCAACCTCAAACTCAAATTCTTGCAAAGAAACAATCCATTTTCTGATCCTGGAAGATATGGCATCCAGCCCTTTTTTTGAAAACACTTCTCTCAAAGGTTTATGATCAGACAAAACACAAACTTTCGTGCCCCAGATCAAATTTTTAAACTTTCTCAAAGCCCAGAAAATTGCTAAAGATTCCTTCTCTATTACAGAATAATTACACTCTGATCCTCTGAGACAACGAGAAGAACAGCAAATTAAACAATCTTTACAATTTTTTTTCTGAACTAAAACCGCACCTAGTCCCTTATCACTCGCGTCAGTAAACATAACAGTAGGAAGACCAGGAACAAAAGCATGGAGAGAGGGTGCTTTTTTTAACTCATTCTTAATACTTAAGAATTCCACCTTACATTCACTTGTCCAGTCAAAGACAGCATTTTTTACTGTTAACTTCCTTAAATTACATGTCTTGTCAGCAAAATTAAAGATAAATTTACCATAGAACTCCACCATGCCTAAAAATGAGAGAAGTTCATCTCTGCAAGTAGGTTCTTTCACTTTGTCAATGGCCTCAACTAGCTCCTTCTTAGGAAAGACACCATTACCGGTGATACGATGACCTAAATAATTAACTTCCTGTACCCTGAATTTACACTTAGACCTTTTTAAAGTCATGCCTGCACCATCCAAGCGTTCCAATACCAAGGACACCCTTGTATCATGCTCACAAATACTACTGCCATAAATTAACAAATCATCCTGATAGCACTTAACACCAATCAACCCCCTTAACATTTTTGACATGATACGTTGAAAAACAGAGGCTGCGGACACAAGACCAAAAGGCATCCTCTTAAATTTAAACGTACCCATAGGTGTTATGAAGGCAGTCAAATCTTGAGAAGAATCATCTAGCTCCACCTGATGGTAAGCGGAAGCTAGGTCAAGAGTAGTAAAATATTTAGCCCCTTCCAAAGTACAAATCATCTCATCTATGTTGGGAAGAGGAAACCTATCAACCACGACCTCTTTATTTAATGATCTTAAATCAATGCAAAGACGAATCTCGCCAGTGGGTTTCTTTGCTATAACCACTGGAGCAAGCCATTCAGTAGCTTCAACCGGTACAATTATGTTATTCTTAACAAGTTTATTTAGCTCTTCTTGAACCTTTACCTGCTCCATGAGAGGGATCCTCCTAACTTTTGCTACAATAGGGAGAGCATTATCTTTCAATTTAATGTGATGTTTGTAACCACGCAAACATCCTAAACCCTCTTTAAAAACATTTGGAAATTGCTTAGCTAAACTCAAAGATAATTTTTCATCACTCATGTTACATACAGTATTAGATATCTCATGAATCTGAACCTGAGGAGAGGCATTGGGATCGAGTGTAACACCCAACTGGCGTTGATGTAACCAACCCAAAAGCGCATCTCCTTTTTTTGACACATAAACCTTTCCCACAATGATGTGAGAACCAAGTTCTATCACAACCATGAAATATCCTAACATGGAAATAGGCTTCTCACAATAACCCAAAGGCAAAATATCACATTTAAACATTTTCACTTTTTTTTTTAAACAACTCATTAAATAATTTTTCATCAATTATAGTTATCTTGGAGCAAGAATCAAACTTAAAATTTACCATTGAATTTTCTACCTCAACCATGAATGATGGATGATCTGATTTATCATCTTTCACCTCAAAACAAATAGATCTTACTTGAGGTTGAGACCATCTTCTCCTAGAGTTATCACCACTTTGTGTTTTTGTCCTGCAAAATTTAGCATAGTGACCTTTCTTGTTACATAAATTACAGGTTACCTTTAAAGCGGGACAAATAGAAGAATTAGCCAAATGATTGATTTGACCACATCTAAAACATGAAAATCTATTATTTGGTGGATTTGATGGCCTAATTTGTTTTTCTTCTAAATTCACACCATCTGTTCTTTTAACTTGAAAAACAGTCTCATCCACTTTTATCTCATCTTTCGATTCAGTAGTAGAAGGTTTATCTTTCTCCTTTCTAAGCTCTCCAACGCATTTTGTCATATGTTCAACTTGTTTAGCAATTTCTAAGACTTCTTCAAGAGGAGGTTCGTCCTTCAACCAAAGTTCCTTTCTAATTTCATCATGTGCACATCTTAACACAAATTGATCTCGAATCCTTTCATCAAGGGTTTGTCCAAAATTACAGGACGATGCGAGTTTCCTTAAAGAAGATACGTAATCTTCTACTGACTCATCTTTCTTTTGTTCTCTCAGGCCAAAATGGTATCTTTCCATTATAGTGCTGAGTCTAGGTAAGTAGTGCCTATCAAGTTGTAGAATCGCTATCTCATACTCATTTAGATTTCTTTGTTCAGCAGCCGACAGATCTGGTAAATGTTCAAGAACATCTTGTCCTTCACCTCCTAGACAATGTAATAGAAGGGGATGCTTTCTTTCCACACTCAAGTTTGTTCCACAAACTCTTGCATAATTTGCAAAAAAAAAATTCCACTTTTTCCATTTTACCTTTGGCTCACCTGGACTTGTAAGGAAAAATGCTGGTTGAGTTACATTTTGCATTTTTCCTTTTTTTTTTTAAATAAATAAAGAAGAAGAAAAAAATTATTTATCAAACACTTATTAAAGGTGTTTATATTATTCTTCACTTTTTTTTTAAAATACTCCTCCTTTTATGTAGATAGGCTCTTGTTGCAATCTCTTTCCTTTTTTTTTTTTTTTACTCTTGAGTTGTTATTTATTTTGCAAAGTCCTTTGTTAGATAAACTGAGACACCATTGAACTGGGACACAATTGAACAATGTATATTCTTTTTTTTTTTTTTTAGAAGGTGGAAGACTTTAATAATGAGAAGTTCCAACTGTGAACACGATGTTGAAATACCCTTCAAAACGTTCTCTTTAGAACGTAGAACACAATGAGAATGCTCTATCACAGGAATATGGAAGGGTGTGATGCTGGAACGCAGCGCAAGTATCCTTGAAGCGCAACGTTCTGACTCCTTGAAACGCAGCGTAGGAAAGCCTGCACGTAATGCATCCGCACAGTGACGTAATCGTTAGCGCGAGCAGCCAAGCCAGGGAGACAGCGCGAGAACAGTGACGTAGTCGCTAGAGCAAGCAGCCCAGCCAGGAAAACAGCACGAGCCTGAGACAACGTACGCTTCCACACGGAGATTAAAATCTCTCCATAAACTTCACCATAAATTATTTTTTAGTCCCAATTACGTTTCTTTAAATATGCCTCCCGCTCTCCTCACCAGACAATTACAGCCGCTGTGAAGACCACGCTTCGCTTCACAAGTTGACGAGCAGCCGCTGGAGGAGAGATAAGGTCAGGTTTCCTTGCTGAGTTGTTCAGTTCAGGTGACTCCCGATCGTCGCCAATGTAAAATTGTTAATCATTTCAAGAAAAGAGGAGTAAAACGTCATGGTGAGGAAGGTGGGTTTATTAAACCTCATCCTGAAACAGCCAACAGCAACTGACACAATAAAGAACATTCATCAGATTACATTCTGGGTTCTAAGAACACCAGTAAAGACTCACGAGTCTTAAAGGGATAAGGGAGAGAACATCACAAGTTGTTTGGGAGGTGGGGGGGGATAAGGTGAGTGAAATGAATGCGCAGATGTTGGTAGCGGCAGAGGTATGGTGGAGTGGGAGAGGAGGGCAGGAGGGGGCTGAGCGACATCACTTTTACTGCATTTTGGAGGTCAATCTCTCACAGGCATTGCCTCTCTCATTCTCTCTCACACACACACACCCCCACCCCCCAACCCCCGTCTTTCCCACTCAGTCTCGCACACTGTGGTCTCTCACATGGACACCTATGCATAGACGAGTGCGCTTATTCATTCAGTCTCTCTATCGCACATTCATTCTTGCACGCACTCACATTCACACCCATACACTTTCTCTCTCACCTCACTGTCTGTTTCCTATCAGGGTCTGGGAGGGAGTCGTTTGAGGACGGGAGAGGTGGAGAAACAAATTTTTGTATATCACTCGTGAAGCCATTTCCTCATAACTGTAACCTTTATTAATTGTGGGGTTTGAAAAACTAATCAACGTAGTATAGAACGCAGACACAAATACACATGGGAATATTAATCTGCTTGCATGGAAAACTATAACTGACTAATTTAGTAATGTCATCATGTTGTTTATTAATGTGAAGCTTTAAATTAATCAAAAGCGGCATAAATGTGCTTTTTCTGTTTATGTAGTTTGTGGCAAAAACATGGAGTTAGGTGAGTATATCACGCATATGTGTTGCTTATTTGCTAGGTAACAACTAACAGGGAAAAACCTTAGCATGGGGGGAGGTAAACAGAAGAGCTATATTTCAATCGTTAACATTTATTTGTGTTTGTTTCTATGATAGTTCCCGTTCTGGCCTGTGAGGCCTAATAAAAAGATGGCTGCTTTATTAACTGTGAATGGAAGATAAACTGAGCATGCGCAGCCCAAGACCAAGATTGAATGTGAGCTGCTTGTGCTTGAACGAAAGCAGTTCAAGGACGACTTGCCCTGGAAGTCCAGATCACTGCCAACAGAATGAACATTTGAGTTACTGATCATGGGAAAGGAACCTGTAATAACTAGTCGAGGATGTGAGTAGGCCAAAGACTTTCTCAAACAATGAACTCTTTAAATTCCGCTGATGCTACAGAAATTGAATATTAGAATGATGAGGTGATGCTCATCCACCCTCAAATTGTGCAATCAGGACTTGAGTTTGTACTGATAGTTACTTTTGTAGATAGATAAAGTTAGTGAAATAGGGTATAAAAAGACGTGACTTTTCTTAAGAAAAAAACTCTCTTTCGATTTCCTCCTGAGATGCTGTTGGAATGCTGAATTTTCCTGATGTGTAAGAACTTTGAGTATTTTATTTTTTCTTTTGAATGAGAACTGAGTTTTAGTTGAGGTTATCAGTTAGGGAAGTTAGGAGAAAATGAACTTTGGGAACTATCTGTCTTTTGCTAATACTTGTGTTCTAAAATCTAAATAATAATGTCTATTTCTGAATTTCTGTAATAAAATGAATATAACTGTTTGAGATAAAATGTTCTTTAAAAATTAATTTTGAATAAAGAAATAAAATAAGGTGAATTTACTGTTAGACATGCTGAACTTTGCTTTGAATAAAAAATACATGAATGAAGAATTAAGCTGGTCTTGTATTTTCCTTAGCCTAATTTTTTACTAGCAGATCCATTGACCATAATGGCGGTGTGTCTGAATAAAATGTTGTGTTAATAAAAAGCCTGGTAAAATTATTTTAAACTGCAGGTGTATATAGTATAAATATTTAGTTTTGATTTAGACACTCCGCTATGATCCAGCAGCTCTCCTTTGAATCACATCGATCCATGAAGTAGGGTGAAAGTGGTTGTGAGTAACTCACAGTGTTATGGGCCCCACTGATGAGTAAATGTATGATTTGATACTTCAGGGAAAGGTGATATGGTTTTAGAAAACATTTCCGGAGTAGCCCTGCATCACTACTCACTCTTCACTACTCACTCTTCACTACTCACTCTTTACTACTCACTCTTTACTACTCACTCTCTAATACTGTCACTACTCACTCTACTACTCACTCTACTACTCACTCTACTACTTACTCTACAACTCTCTAATACACCCTACTCACTCTACTACTCATTCTATACCACTCTTACTACTCACTCTACTACTCTCTACTCACTCTCTACTACTCACAATACTCACTACTACTCACTCTAGTACTCTCTACAACTCTCTACTACTCACTACTACTCACGATACTCAGATATATCTGGAAACCTCCTCCCTCAGTGACATTCAAAGACTCAATGACGTACTGAATGATGTCCAACACAGGCTGTCCTCGAATCATCTTAAACTAAACCAGACAAAACCGAGATTCTTCTCATCTCGAACAAAGAGGAGATCCCTCAAATTGCAGAATGGCTCAAAGCCGTTGGTGCTCTGAACGGGAATCTCACCCTTGCTGACTCTGTCAAATCACTCGGTATCACTCTAGACCGGAAACTAAACATGTCCAGACACATCAAGAATTCGGCTAAGAGAGCCTTCCTTAACCTCAGACTTTTGAACAAAATAAAACCCTTCATCCCGCCTGGTGATCTCAAACAGGCCACCCAAACCCCGGTACTGTCAAGGCTGGACTACGGGAACGCAGTCCTCTCAGGAATTGCAAAGTCACACCTAGCTCCCAACAAAACAACTCTGAATGCGGCAGCCAGAATGGTCACCGGAATCAAGAAATTTGACCACATCTCTCCGGCTCTCAGTGAACTTAAGTGGCTCCCAGTTGAAATGAGGATCAGCTTCAGAATAGCGTGCCTCACTCATAAAGCCCTACATACCGGCAAACCGAATACCTGGCGGCCAAACTCAAACAAGCCGGTCAGGCCAGGAACCTTAGAAGCTCTAACTCCCTCCTTCTCATCCCGCCAAAAACTCGAAAAACAAAAACTGTGAATCGTTCCTTCGCCGGAAGCGTGCCTAAAATCTGGAACTCCATTCCCCCCCACATCAGAACCATCCCCTCCTTTGTAAAATTCAAAAGCCAACTCAAAATCCTGTTCCTCAACCGTGCCCCAGGGAGCCGATAGGAGCTCTCAGAGTGGAGGTACAGACTCTTATTTTTCCTGCTCCTGCGCCATCTCGGAGAGAATACGAAACAGATGTTCCCTCGAATACGAAGCCGATACCTCAACATCGACATGCATTTTGTCACTTTCTTGTATTTTTTTGTTATCTTCTCAATGTATCCTCTGTAAAGCGCTCCAATACCCTCGGGTCAGGCTAGTGCTATATAAAACTACTAAAATAAAATAAAAATAAAATAAAAAATACTCTCTATTAATCACTCTATTACTCTCTAGTACTCACTCTACTACTCTACTACACACTCTCTACTCTTCTACTACGCACTCTCTACTACTCACTCTCTACTACTCACTATTACTCACTCAACTACTCACTCTCTACTACTTACTCTCTACTATTCACTTTCTACTACTCTCTACTCTAATCACACTCTACTAATCACTCTCTACTATCTACTACTCACTCTCTACAACTCTACTAACTCTATACTACTCGCTCTACTACTCTACTCACTACTACTCTCTACTACTCTACTACTCATTCTCTACTACTCATTCTCTATTACTCACTCTTTACTACTCTCTACTCGCAAATCACTGTACTACTCACTCTCTACTTCTAACTCTACTACAACTCTTTACTACTCACTCTATACTACTCTCTACTACTCACTCATTACTACTAACTCTAATACTCTTGATTACTCACTCTCTACTACTCTCTAGTACACTTTACTAACTCTTTACTACTCACTCACTACTACTACTCTCTGTTACTGTGTGAGAGAGACAGCAGTGTGAGAGAGACAGCAGTGAGAGAGACATTTTAATTATGTTTTATTTTTTGAAACATAAATAAAACGCATTGTTATTTGCAATGTCAATAGCTCAAACTCGCATAAATACGCGACCTATTGCATTGCAAATGCAATAGGTCTCGTATTTGCAAGAGATTAAGCTATTGGCATTGTAAATGACAATGCCATTTATTTATCTGTTTTCAAAAACCAACACATAAATAACAATTTTGTCATTTACAATGCCAATAGCTCTAACTTTTGCAAAGGCGAAACCGTTGCATTGTAAATGCTTGTTAGTTAGTTGGTAGAGGAGATTTTGCTCAATGCTACAGAGCTCGGGATGCTGTCGGAGTAGCGAGAGATGCTGAAGACGAATCGAATGCAGAGCTTAATATCCTAAACTATTAGGCTTAGAAAGAAGATTGCGGAAGATTATGGGGAGGAAGAGAGTGTAAGAGAGGGCTGTGATGTGTTCGTCGGTGTTAGAGAGGTCATCTATCCTGTCCTGAATCCTATCCTGAAGTCTTTGTCTCCTGAACTATCCCGGGGGACCCCTACCACCCCTTTGGCCAAGGGGTTGGTCTTCACACCATCCTAGGTAACTATAAATTTTGTGAATTTGCAAATGTGCTTTTCTCTCTATCCTCTCCTTTCTGAGCATAAGTCATTGCAAGTTTGAAGTATGTGTTGATGATAATTGCATCTTCTCTCCTATGAGTGACAGTGTCTGTACTGTACTTTGAACTGGTTCACATGAAATTAATTTTAGATAAGAACTTAAAACTTTCCAGAGTCTGTGATTATTTACTTTAAGATATAGAAGTCTAAATTAAGACCATTTTCATCATCAACTAGTTCAACAAATGGTCCATCGACCAGAGGAAAGAACTTTTTGATCAGTGAAAGGTTGGTTAATAGTAAGAAACAATCATAAACTTTGACTCCAGCGGTTTAATCAATTTTAAGTGTGTTTATGGGCCCAGGTGAGTATATGGTATTGGAGTATCTGTTGTTGGTACGCCGCTGGATCAGGAGGACCGCATCTCCCTCTATGTGGATGACATACTGGTGTATCTGGCATCACAGAAATCATCAATACAAACAATTCTTAATATATTTGTGAACTTTGGAAAATACTCGGATTATACAATCAACTGGACAAAATTAGTGATCTTTGTCCTGAGGGGAGAGTTTACACCTCTACCCAGGGGGTATGAGATAGTGGGAGCACCGGAGGGGTTCAGATACCTTGGAATATATATATATATATATCTAGCGACTTGAATTTTTTATACAATTATAACCTCCTACCCCCGTTGTAGTGCCTAAAAAATGACGTGCGACAATGGAAAACACATCTACTGTCATTATTGGGCAGAGCTACATTATTTAAAATCAGGTCCCTGCCACGTTTTTTGTGTGTGTTACACAATTCACCAAACCCAGTTCCAACCGCCTATTTCAAAGCAATTGAAAACGAGCAGAGAGAACTCCTGTGAATGGGGAAACTGCCCCGCATAGCAACCCAAACGCTGGTGAGGGGGTGGTACGATGGGGGCATAGGACTCCCTGACATAAGAAGGTAATATTGGGCAGCACAGTTAGTAGCCATTAACCACTGCACCTATAGGCCATACAAGGACCCGGCATATAGAACGGATAAATGGGTCCTACCGGAGGGGAGTTATACTAGGGCTCTCTACACCACACCAGCGAGACTACAGGTAACAGGCCCAACCAAAAACTCAGTCCACCTGTGGTATACAGTCAGTAAGAGCCTGGGTTGGGCAGGGAAGATCACGCAGCACCCCCACCTCCCCCATGGGATTCGGAACAATTGGGAACCCGGATTCAAATGCTAGGATATGATTGGAATCTCTTGGGTGGGAGATCTGTTGAGACAAGGGGGAGTACCTCCCTTTGCACAACTGCAAAAAGAGCATGAACTAACAGACACAGAAATGTTCCGATATCTACAGGTACGTCACGCCCTGCAGGCTTTCACCCCTAGGGGGAAGGTTACCCCGGAATCCTCCCCACTCAAGGATAGAATTCTCTATGGTTTTATGCCCAAAAAAGCCATTTTCTTGACCTATCAGAAACTAGTTAACAATATGCCTGACCCCCTCTTGCAACTCCATACGAATTGGGGGAACGGTGTTCCAGATTTATAGGAGAAAGACAGGCAGGAGGCCCTGGCCTCCCCGAAAAAGGTAGCAATCTCTTCCAGGCTAAGGCTGATACAACATACATACTACACAGAAACCATCTCTCAAGCCCTACTCTGGTCAAAATGGGATACAGGGAAGAGTCCATGTGTAGGATGCATGTGTAATCAGGAGGGTACGTTTATCCAAATACTCTGGGATTGTATATATGTTAAAACATATTGGCGGGGTGCTCCGTTGCATGGAAGAAGTACTTGGAACAAAGATCGTACCAAATATCAAAAGGTGCCTCCTAAACATCTGGCAGCCTATGGACCTAAGTGGTAAAGATAAAATCTAGATGACACTGGGAATGGTAGTCGCTATGCGAAACATAGCAAAAGCATGGGGAGCGAAGGAGGCACCAACAGTGAATGCCTGGAAGACGGATTGATAACAAAAATGATAGTGTATGAATCTCTGGGCTGCCCCAAGAAATTGGGGTAGTGAGTAGCAGGATATGTAGGAGACACGAAATAAGTGAAGCAAGACACTATGTGATGTGATGAAGCAATGTTCATTGAATATGTGTCAATCTCTGTATGCATCTAAATGAATGACTGTACTACAATACACTTTGTCGTCAATAAATAGAATTATTTTAAAAAAATGATCAAACCATCCCACTCACTGTCTTCTCATGCTAGCTCTCTTTTTCATGAATCCATAAATCCATTCCCCCTTTCTCTCATCACTTTCTCTGATCACTTTCTCTCTTGTTTGCCTCCCTTACTCTCTTTCGCTGTCTCTTTTGAAGCCTTAAGTTTTGTATTGCAACTAACCTTGGGGAGCTGGGGAAAGCAAGAGAGGGACCAGGAACAGCCCTGGGCTTTCAAAATCGTTCTCCAAGAGATCCAGCCCACCAGGTAAATTCCTGGCAGAATAAAAGGCTGGTCTGGCTCTGCGACTGGTGCTTTCAATAGCTGAACATTATGACATGTCAGAACACAAACACTTGTAAACATTAGTGCAAACATTGACTTCAAGAAATGCCACATGATTTTCTTCTATGGCGAATAACTATATGTCTTACTGTACTATTGTTTGTATGGTTTATTTAAATAAAATGGATATTTTATTATAAAAATAACAAGGTACATGGTAGACATGCTAACAATCACTGCCCTTTTGTGAAAAACTTCTAGATACAGAAGGTCTACAGAATGAGACACAGAGGTTGGCTAGTCACTGAAAGCTCAAGCCTGGCTCTGGCTCATCTCGAGGTCCTGTAGGAACCGCGAACCAATAACAAGCAAAGCTTTCATGTGACTTCTGCCTGCCTCCCTTCCTCCATCCAGCATGTGGTGAAACTGGGGAGCCAGGTTTGAGTCTCAGCGTCGGCTCAGCATTTTGTGATTCTGGGAAAATCACTTATTTATTTTATTTATTTTTGAGATTTATAGAGCGCTCAAATACCCAGAGGTGTCTTGGCGCTGTGGACAACGGTATAAAGCAGGAATATCGACGGGATAATATCGACTAGCATAAATATCGAGGTAAGAATATCGACTGTAAAAAATATCGTTGTAGTAAATATCGTTGTTGTAAATATCGTTTTTGTAGAATGACAAAAATATCGTCAAAATAAAATATCGTTTAGAGAAATATCGTTGAATATAATATCGACAAAATAATTGAATGTGTAATATAAGTGTAGAAAAATTTGTTTTATGTTTAAATATTATTAATTAAATGTTTATTTTTATTATTATAGGGATAAAAATGTAATTTTTTTTTAATATTAGTAAATATTTTAGGAAAGGGTTATTGGTATTATAGGGGATAAGGGTGGGTAGTAATTTAAAAAAGTAGTGTAAATAATATGTATATAATGGTAAAAAATTAGAAAAATGTAAATTAAAATTTTTTTCAATGGCGAAATTTTAAATTTAATTTAAATTACTGAATTATTGATTGAATTGTTATTTTTTAAAGATTTAGTAGCGGGTTGTTGGTGATATAGGGGATAAGGGTGGGTAGTATATTAAAATATGTTTAATAAAATTTAAATTAAATTAAAATAAATTATAAATTGAAATACGAAAATGTATTTAATTTATTTGAAATTGAATGTATTATATAATAATTTGGTAATTAAGTGTTATATTTTTTATATAGTGTTTAATAAAAAAAAATCTATAAATAATACGAAATTAGAAATTTCAATATTTAAATTTCTAAATTGAAATTTGAAATTTAAAATTTTTTATTTCAAATTTGAAATTTGAAATTTTACATTTATTTTTTACATTATATTATTATAAGTCAAGTGTGTAATATTTTATGTTTGTGTATTTGTTATAATATATGCTAAGAATGAGTCAAAATACAAATATACAAAGTTTGGGTTACATTTTTAAAAATTTTAAAACTTTTTTAAAATTGTTAAAAAATTTAGATTTTTGAAATTTTAAATTTTGGTTAAAAAATTGGGTATTATTATGTTCAAAATAAAATATTGTGTGATTGTAATTTAATAGTCTATTTTGTAGTATAATAGATAAGAGTGGTTATTAATATATATAGTGATGTTTATGTGTTATAATATCACAAATATTATTGTTTCCTGTCCAGCACTTTACCTGACTTATGTAGGATTGGAGTTAGAATAATTCTTTATTATGGTTTCTTGTCCAGCACTTTACCTGACTTATGTAGGATTGGAGTTAAAATTGTGATTTATTTTTGCTTACTGTTAAGTATTTTCTATGTGTTATGTTTTATATTTTATATTTTATAAAAAAATAAATTACATTTTTAAATTTTTTTTATTTTACAATTATTATGATATATAATTTTGCTATATTTTTTTTATAATAAACAAATATGATTCTTTTGTACATTTTTACATATATATCACAAGTGTCAACATTTATTAAGTACAATGGTAATATAGTTTTGGACACTTTTTTTATTCATACTTTTCAGTTGTTGATGCAAACATTTTCATATTTTTTAATACACTTTTTTCAAATATTTGTTTACATTCTACATTGCAATTTTTATCATATATACATTGTTATATTACATTAATTACTATATTACATTTTAAATTTTTAAATTAAAATGTAATATGTTAATTAATTTACATGTAATTGTATTTTTCTAAAGTATGTACATAAAATTGTGTTCAGTGTTATACATATAAAAAAAAATTAACAATCACAAACATATTTTTAATATACTATAATTATTTAATATATAATTATATTAAATATATTATTGTATATTTTACATTAATCAAAAGGTTCTTTACAAACAATAATACATTTATTACAATACATGGAAAAAATAATGCTATTCATCTCTATTTTTGTTTAAATTATGGGGATTTAGTCCTATTTTAGTTTTTATTGTGCTGCCATTTTAATTTTTGAACTTCACTTTTTTGTCTATCTACATCGTTGTTTGGCTCAATTCAGAAAACGTAACCTC
Source organism: Lissotriton helveticus (assembly GCF_964261635.1). Taxonomy (NCBI): domain Eukaryota; kingdom Metazoa; phylum Chordata; class Amphibia; order Caudata; family Salamandridae; genus Lissotriton; species Lissotriton helveticus. The sequence goes on along the minus strand of NC_136064.1, from coordinate 43,839,482 downwards.
GCGGTTGGGAGCTGCTTCGTGTTGGTGAATGTAAGTTTATTTTACATTATTTTCAACTACATTTTAAGACATTATAGAGCTAGTTGTATTGTGTAAGTGTTGGTATGTGTTGTACTTTACAGTTTATGTGAAAAAAACGTGTTATTTAAGGTCTTTATTGATAACGTACTTTGTAAGATATTTATTATGAAATTAAGGTTTATGTATTGTGTAAATGAATTAATTTAGGGGTTTTCCTATGTTTTATATGTTATGTTTAGGCTTAGTGGCTTTCGTATTTATTGTGGGTGAGTTTTGTTTGTATTTATTTACAGGTGTTCGTTTTGGTGAGCTGAGGGATTTTATCGCGTAATTTTGGTTAAATACAGCTAAATGTTTAACTACATTTCTTGATTTTTCGGGGTTTTGGAGCGTTTTTATCGTCATTATTTTTCTCGTTTTTTATGGTTCCGTTCTCGAGAGGATTGCTACGTGGGACCCTTATAAAACAGTTGTTTTTTTCCATTTTGTGGGGATTTTTTTAAACCATGTGGATTTATTTATGTTCTATTCGTCTTGAAACCATCTTTTTGGAACACATTCTACAGCTGCACAACACTTAAGTTATTATTATATTTTAGATTGGGGTGGATTGAGCTATATTGTGCAATTTTGTTTAATGTCGTTTTATTATGTCTTGTAATAATAGATTACATTTATTTTTACATGACATAATGTAACTACATTAAATAAAAAGGTTTGTTTTATTTATTGTTTGAAATGTTTTTATGTGTTGCTTGTTAAAGGATAGATTTTGCTATTAGTTCTAAGTATTCAATACCTTCAATACTTGGGTACATTCTGACTTTTTGCTGTAGGTATTCGTACATATTTAATGTTTGTTTACTTAGTTTAGGGCCGATTTTAGATAGAGATTGCTCTATTCTTAGTTCTTGGTAGCTTTGCTCTTTTTTGATGCTTTGGATTAGTTTATGAAGTGTGGGTTGTGTTCTTCCTATTGTGGCTTGGAAGGCATTATGCCATCCTTCGACCGCGTTGTTGGTTTTGGCTTTCTGTGCCATAGTACTAGCATACACATTCCACCATAGAATTTGGAATTTAGGTTGTCTGCGGTGGCTCGAACGATGTAATCTTCCCACCCAGGTATCTTCAAAATAGTCTAAGAAGGGAGTTAATTTTGTCTCATTGAAGCGGTAGAAAGGGCTGTCAAGTAGTAAATTGTAATAGTTAGCAACTTCTGTTGTTGGTACAAATGCCAATGCTATTAACTTTTTTATCTGATAAGCAAAGTTACTGTTTGTTGAATATTCAATGCTTAAAGTAGATTTTTGTAAGTGCCTCCATATACTTTGGTTGTAGTGATAATAACACCCTTGTATTGATGTGTGAGGATATATTTTAAGTATAGCTTGAATCATGGCTATTTCAAAGTCTATTATTATTCTTTGTGGATAGTAATTATCAGTAAATTCTTTGATAGTTGTTAAAATTTCTACGTAGGTAGCATTTGTTTTATTTGGCAGCAGTGTATAAATTAAAGGGATATTTGTTTCTTGGTACTCACCATGGATGGTGTAAAGTTGATAGAAAGGTTTGGGACATACTTTAAAAGTTCCGTCCATCATCCAGGTTTCACACGATTTTAGTTTTTGCAAATTGCTATTTGTTGCAAAAAGTAAAATTCTTTTATCATGACTGTGGTTATCATACATTAAGAATTTATCTTCATTGTGTGTAATAGTATATTCAGGATAAATTATAATGTCTTGAAAAGTTTTAGGTGCTGGTGGAGTTGGATCAGAAGCTCGTTTTGTTTTTGCAATTAATCTTTTCAAGTTGGGAATTGAAGGTAACTGTCCTGTGACATGTTCTGGCACCTTGCTTAAAACATTTTTCAAAATAGTGGTGCTTGTTTCTTGTGAGCCTGTACTAGCTTCTCTCAATGTCTCTAGTGCTTCTCTTACTTCGACTTCTGTTACATTGGGTGGGTGGTTATGCTCATGTACATTTACAACATTGTATTCAACAGTCTGTGCTCTACCATAGCATGCAGTTGAGTAATATTTACTACATTTCCAATAAGTTTTATTCCCTTTGATTCTTTCTTGGGTGTAGGTGTAACCCATGTAGCTCAGCATAATTTTCCCTTTTTGAGAAGTAATAAAAGTAGCTCCTGTTGCCATGTCTAAGGTAGATCTGTGAAGACATATATATTTTTTTTAGTAAAAGTGATAAACATTTCTTGACATGTGTACGTTAAAAGGAAAAACTGCAAAAACGTACTTCCAAAGTTGTTTTCCTGCTAATTATATGTTTTCTGTTCTTATATGTAGATTTTCACTCCTTAATGTTCTGTAGTTGTGGTAAAGAATAATACAAAAAAATGATTTAGTTTTATAGTTGTTTGTTTTTACTTTCTGATTATTAATAGACACAGTGGGTATACTTACATAGGGGTCGATTAGGATGGCGGACGGAAACGTGTACCGTCCGCCGCGGAAGGTGGCTAGATACTCCGGACCTGTCCGCGGAAAATCCGCAACAGCAATTAGGATAAAACATGCAAAAAACGCCGACCGCGGCGTACGGAGCACACCAATCCCCGTCCGCGGCGGTCGGAGTACACCTGAGTCCGCGGCAGGCGGACGGAACAGTAAAAACACCGACCGCCGCGTACGCACATGACCGCGAATACATCCACCACCCCCGCGATACCTGCGCAATGTCCGTGTCCGCTATTAGGATAACTCCGCAAGTACCCCGGTAGTCACCGCCATCCACGTCCGCAGCGGTACAAATGCACCGAGAATCCGTGCACCACAGCGGAACGACAACACAAACAACATCCCTACTGTCAAACCAATGCCATACATTGGCACGGAAGTTAATCACCAAACACACGAAAAAAAACGCCCACCCACCGCAAACATCCAAACCAATCACAACACACAATGATCCACCGCCAAGCACCACACAATCCACACCTGGCAACACTCCCACCTAGCACCTGACTGCCAATACCCATTCAGACACGGTCTAGACACACACCATAAAAGAACTCCCACCCACTCCACAACTCCTCTGCATCACAGCATAGCTGCTAGCAGGACACACCACTGAACTGAGACCAAAGAGAAATAGCATTCACACAACCCACACCCAAACACACCCACCACACAAACTTCCACCACACCATTCTTACACACCACACACCTGCACCTCCCCATCCACGCAAACCCACACCCCGAGCACCACACACCATGGCACCAAAAAAAAACCCCAAATTCACTGACACCGAGTTGAAGGTTATGGTAGATGAGATCATCCGTGTGGAACCCCACTTATTCGGGGCCCTAGTGCAGCAGACCAGCATAGCCAGGAGAAACAGCATGTGGGACCGGATAGTCACCAGGGTGAATGCCTCCGGGAGCGTCCCGAGGACGAAGCAGGACATCCAGAGGCGGTGGCACGATCTAAAGACCCGAGTCAAAGCCATACGAGCCAAGAACCATCTCCGGGCTAATCACACCGGCGGTGGAACCCCTCCGGAGCCCTTACCCTACACCGAGTGGGAGGACAAGGTGATGACCATCATCCACCCTGAGAGCCTTGATGGACTTCCTGAGGGAGAAGAGGCTGGTAAGTACAAACCAAGCACCACGAGCACTACTACATGGTGTGCCTCACACAACTGTGAAGACACATCTCCCAGACCCCAACCCATGCATGCAGTCCACATACTCACCAACGTCGAAATCACTCCAACAGGCCCCCATGTCCATAGGGATGGCGGTGGCGGTGGTGGTGGGTGGTGGTGGGTGTGAGGGGATGGAACTACAACTCCCAACAGGCCCCCATGTCCATAGGGATGGCGGTGGTGGTGGGTGTGAGGGGATGGAACTACAACTCCCAACAGGCCCCCATGTCCATAGGGATGGCGGTGGTGGTGGGTGTGAGGGGACGGAACTACAACTCCCAACAGGCCCCCATGTCCATAGGGATGGCGGTGGTGGTGGTGGTGGTGGGTGTGAGGGGATGGAACTACAACTCCCAACAGGCCCCCATGTCCATAGGGATGGCGGTGGTGGTGGGTGTGAGGGGATGGAACTACAACTCCCAACAGGCCCCCATGTCCATAGGGATGGCGGTGGTGGTGGGTGTGAGGGGACGGAACTACAACTCCCAACAGGCCCCCATGTCCATAGGGATGGCGGTGGTGGTGGTGGTGGTGGGTGTGAGGGGATGGAACTACAACTCCCAACAGGCCCCCATGTCCATAGGGATGGCGGTGGTGGTGGGTGTGAGGGGATGGAACTACAACTCCCAACAGGCCCCCATGTCCATAGGGATGGCGGTGGTGGTGGTGGGTGGGGTGAGTACCAGTGCAGACAGAATCGGCAAAAAAAGTGAAAACAACCTGTCAAGTCCACATTACTCATCCTCACATTTTTGTTTTGCAGGTCATCCTAATCTGACAGCTGGAAGCAACACCCGCCCTCCAGACTCGCCAATCACAGACGTCTCAGGGGACGATTGGCCAGCCACCTCCGGGGCAGAGGATGATCCCGGCACAAGCAGCCAGCCAGGGCCATCTGGCTCCCAGGTCACCCCTGCACCAACAACTACGGCCTCTGCCATTGTGACAACACCGGCCACTGTGACCTGCACAGCCACCACCAGCACCACCTCCACCACCACCACTACTACTACCACCACTCCTGCCCCTGCCACCCTGCCCAACCCAACGGCCAACGCCGTGCCAGCGCCATGCCAGCCACGCAGGGAGAGTGTGAGGCAAGGCAGAGATGCAAGTCCAGATCCGGCAGGCAGGAGCATACGCCAAAGAAGACGGGAGGATACCAACACACCCAATCCAGTGCAACAGTCATTGGAGGCACTGGGCAGGGTGGAGGTGAGCTACCAACGTGGTCAGGCACAGGCAGACCGGGCCCACCAGGACTTTGTAGATAACACTGCAATGTTGGGGGCCATTGAGAGGCGGCTTGGCCAACTAGTGGACATCTTCACCAGGACAATCAGGCCACAAACAACGCCACCGCCACCGCCACCTGCGGCGGATGTGGTACCCGATGCCCCAGCGCAACCAGCTGACTCCGTACCGGCACAAAGACGGAGGGGCCGTCCGAGGCAGGAAGTGGGCGACAGCAGTGTGGAAGCAGCTGCCACACGCTCCAAGAGGAACAGAAAATGACTGTACCAGTACCTGCGCATGCCATTCACCCTGGCAACTATCCGGTCCCACCTGCCACAGGCCTGCTGTACTAGGCAGACACCACCCTATGTGGTGTCCGCACGGAATTTTCATCTGCCATAACCTTCTACTCTCACTCCCCCACCCCTTCACTCATTTGTAAATATGCACCTACACCCATGCACAATTTGTAAATAAAAGCCACTTACTCACTCAATCATGTGTTGCCTCCATGTTTATTCACATGAATGCATCAGAAACAGATGTTACTAGGTACAGGTATCCAACTGGTACAGAATCATGGCGCTGCGGGAGTGACCTAGGGAAAATAGAAACCGCAAAGACACGTCAGGAAACATGATCACACTCATCAGAACACACTGCAGTGCAACATATAACAACCCACACGCATCACAACAGTAATGGATGAGACGACACACATCATGGAGACGTGCATTGGCCACAATTTAGCACACACACACACATGCATGCATCACATAGCAGAACACAGAGATGAAGCACACCACTATGCCACAACACCAGCACACATTCACAGGGCATACCCAAGCAGCACAAGAGGAGCACACTCACAATCAAGGGAAGTAGCGATCAATGATCTGGCGCCTCTGGTCCACACCTTCCTCCTCACCACTATCCTCATCAGTTGACATGGCTGGGTCGGGAGGGCGAGGAACTTGCAGTTCATCAGGGTCCAAGAGCAGTTCAATGTTATAGCGCACAGCCAGGTTGTGAAGCATGCAGCACGCTATCACGATCTTGCATACTTTGCCTGGTGAGTAAGGCAGGGCCCCTCCAGTCTTATCCAGGCACCGAAACCTAGACTTCAGCAGGCCAAATGTCCGTTCTACCACTCGACGTGTCCTACCATGGGCATCATTGTATCTCATTTCTCCAGCTGTAGTGGGATTGCGTAAGGGACTGAGCAGCCAAGGCCTGTTTGGGTACGCCGAGTCGCCTGTGTTGGTGGAAGAGAGAGAGAGAGAAACATCACAACCTGCATTGTGGGGCACACCATGCCACACAGATATCACTCCTGTCACCACAGCATACTCACCAACAAGCCACGCTTGTGCCGGACGCAGATTAGCCATCAGTTGGGGGACCATGCTGCTCCGCATGATGTGGGCGTCATGTGCAGAGCCAGGGAATCTTGCACACACATGTGAGATGATGTTGTCGGCCTGGCACACCACCTGCACGTTCAGGGAATGGAAGTGTTTCCGATTCCTATACACCTGCTCACGTGCCCGTGGTGCAATGAGAGCGATATGCGTGCCATCAATGGAACCCACAACGTGTGGTATACGACCCAGGGCATAGAAGTCAGCTTTGACCGCTGCCAAGTCCGCCGCCTGAGGGAAATGTATATAGTCATGCTTGTACAGCATCATGGCTGTCAGTACATCCCGGAGTACCGTGCTGAACATGGCCTGTGACATTCCCCCGGCATCTCCAACTGTGTACTGGAATGTGCCTGTTGCAAAGAAATGGAGTGCCGCCATCACCTTTTGCGTGGGTGTCATGGAACCTGGATAGTTTCTTCGCGGCTGCAGGTGAGGAGACAATAGGGTCACAAGTTCCAACAATCGACGGCGATCCAGCCTGAATTTCCGGATCACCTCCTCGTCCACCATATCCTCCAGCACAGTGTATGGGCGATGGACATTTGGAGCCCTCCTGTGTGGGAGTAGATGGAATGGAAGTCAAATCACATACAACGCATGTGTGTGCACCTCAATCACATGTCAACGCCCTCTACCAACATGTAGTATCCAGTGTATGCTTGTCATATGTGTGACTCCTCTGATTGTCAGGACAACATGGATCGACGTGGCAACAATGTGCATCCACTAGCAACATGATGTTTAGCAACATGTGCAATGCACACTGTCTCACCTCAACATCACTGCCAACCAGACATGTGACATGACCCACATGTGTAGGCCCAACATCACATGCACACATGTAAGTACATGCACACATACTAAATTAAACACCCCCCCACCCCCCCATATCATGATGCACCAATGGCAACACCAGGAATGGTGGGCATACAGACATCACATGCATGGGGACACAATAGGCAACACACATGTACAGTACACAACAGAACCCCCACCATAGTCATCATCTGACACATACCACTCACTGACAACTGATTCACAGGTGCCCATACATACGGGATCTACTGTGTACATGTGAGGTACGACAAAATTGTGTAGGGTACTACCCGATGTGGACATGCACACGTGATGGACACTTGTGGCTCACCGATGCCCATGGTATGGACACACATGGGATGGAGCATGACATGTGTAGCCACGCAATCACGCACACAACCGTGAGCAGGCAGCTGCAGACAATGGTACAAGGTGCATCATCGGCTAAGATGCTAACATTGACCACGCCATGGCGGTGCACTGCATCCGCTGTTTACGTCTGGGCATACGCGGGCCGCCTTCGACATTCACATTTTCTGCACGTGCACAGACCGTCACGCCCACACACCGGCAAGTGCATGTGCAAGGATCCGGGACGGATGGTCGATTTGCAACAATGTTGTATCACTGGCGCCTCCATGGCGGTGCACGTACACAGCGGGGGAGGTGCAGGCCTATACACCCTGTAGATGTACTCAATGGACATGCCAGTTCATGACCCCCCTTACAGTCACCTTGCATCATCCACCGTACACCGGCCGGAGCGGCCGGCCCTTCCACTACCGCCGTGCCAGGCCCTGCCCAGGACCGCCGTGCCGGCCATGGCAACAACCGCCATTGCACGGCCCTTCCACTACCGCCGTGCCAGGCCCTGCCCAGGACCGCCGTGCCGGCCATGGCAACAACCGCCATTGCACGGACCGCCAGGGAACGCCGGTAGTGGAAGGGCCGTGCTATGGCGGTTGTTGCCATGGCCGGCACGGCGGTCCTGGGCAGGGCCTGGCACGGCGGTAGTGGAAGGGCCGTGCAATGGCGGTGGTTGCCATGGCCGGCACGGCGGTCCTGGGCAGGGCCTGGCACGGCGGTAGTGGAAGGGCCGTGCAATGGCGGTGGTTGCCATGGCCGGCACGGCGGTCCTGGGCAGGGCCTGGCACGGCGGTAGTGGAAGGGCCGTGCAATGGCGGTGGTTGGCATGGCCGGCACGGCGGTCCTGGGCAGGGCCTGGCACGGCGGTAGTGGAAGGGCCGGCCGCTCCGGCCGGTGTACGGTGGATGATGCAAGGTGACTGTAAGGGGGGTCATGAACTGGCATGTCCATTGAGTACATCTACAGGGTGTATAGGCCTGCACCTCCCCCGCTGTGTACGTGCACCGCCATGGAGGCGCCAGTGATAGTACATTGTTGCAACTGAAGCATCCGTGCCTGAGGCTTGCACGTGCGGTTGCCGATGTGGGCCCGTGACGGTCCCTGCACATGCAGCCAATGGGAAGAGGGACGCTGGCCGCATACGGCCAATCGCAAGTAGCGGAAGCTGTGCACCGCAACAACAGGGCCAGTCATTGGCCCATTTCACGATCACGCTTCCAGGGCTGACCAATTGCTGGCGACGTATGCCACTGACACGTGCTGAGGGCCCTATATATGTGTCTTGGCCAAAATGAAACTTCCTACCCTGGGGACCATTGCTGCCTGTGACCATCACCTCGACCTGCTGCTGCTGCTGAGCTGACCACCGACTGCTGCTCTAGTGCCATCACCTCGACCTGCTGCTGCTGCTGAGCTGACCACCGACTGCTGCTCTAGTGCCATCACCTCGACCTGCTGCTGCTGCTGAGCTGACCACCGACTGCTGCTCTAGTGCCATACTCCGTGATCTTGCCATGTCGAGAGGCAAAGAGATCCGGTCTCGACCCTTCACCGCCGCGGAGCTTGATGTCCTCGTGGACGGTGTACTCCGCAACTATGGACGCCTCTACGGCGCACCGGGACGGGTGGTAAGTGCAGTGTGGGACATGTTGGTGTGCATGAGGGGGCCAAATGATCAGGCCTATTTCTATCTTAGCTGTGTAGTGTGGGCTAGACATATGTTCCTGATTGTGCATGGCTGCTGACAGTAACGTCTTGCCCCTATGTGTGTGACAGGCCACCTGTCCACTGACTTACACCCTTTTGTCTCCCATCATGGTAGGTCAAGCTGCACCTTCGCAAGGACCTGTGGAGGAGCATAGCACGGGAAGTACGGGCATTGGGGGTGTGCAACAGACGACATACACACTGCCACAAACGCTGGGACGACATTTCCAGGCTGAGCAAGAATGTAGCGGAAGTAACACTGGGCCTGATTCCAAGGACGCCCCGTCTGTCCCGACGCTCCATGACCCCTCTCATGCACCGTATCATTGCAGTGACGCATCCTGAACTGGCCGAACGTCTGAGTGCCGATCAACAGCAAACTAGCGGTGAGCATACTGTCTGTGTAGGAAACTTGTGAGTGCTATGCATGTATTGGTGCACAGACACACTATTGAGTTCCGTGTTGCGTATGTATGCCTGTGAAGCCATTTTGGTCCCATTGGGTGGTACTCATTTGACATCCAGGTCCGCCATGTTGACACGCCACTTGCTTAGTAGTTGAGTGTAAAAGCACATCCCCTAGTGGTCCATGGCCCCATGGCAGAAAATGTGAGGATGACTGGTAGGGGTGGGCCATGTGCAGGATGAGGGCTCCTAAACCTTTGTCTGCTATGTGATTTGGCTATCCTGTTCCTTCTGTACGTGAGTGTGCCCATGACTCACACATCTTTTCTGTGCATTTCAGCTTTGACAGAGGACACTCAGCCACAGACGGTGGAGAGTAGCCGAGGAAATGAGTCCGGCTCAGACTTCGCACACACGCAGACTGACACGGAGGAGGCCAGCGCCGGAGAGGGGGACAGGACCGTCCCTGAGGACTCGCATGTGGAGACACCATCGTCCTCCTCGTCGGACACTCGTGGTGAGCCTGCACTGTTGACACAGACTGGGAGTGGGCACTCATCACCTTCTGTCGTAAGACAGCACACAGGGCCCACACTTCCGCCAACTGCACCATGTACTGTTCGTGGCCGGAGGAGTAGGGGGAGCAGAGTGGCGTTCGGTGCAGGCACCGCTGCCCCTGCCACGGTGAGCCAAAATGCACTGTGTGCTGAGGCCGTTGATCTGCTGCGACAGCTGTGTGTGGGGCAGACCAATATGACAAATGCTTTCCAGGACCATGATAGGAAGTTGGGGCAGGTGGTGGCATTCATGGAAGGGATGCATGGCGATCTTGCAGGTCTACACAGGACAGTGCAGTCATTGGCAAGCAGTGTGTCGTCTGCAATAGTACAGTCGAACGAACAGGGTGCTACTTCTGTTTCACCATCTACACCGCTGGATGTCTCAGGGGGTAGTGATTATTCTGAGCAGGACTCAAATACAGGTTATTGCACTAGAAGCAGCGTCAGACAGCACGTCAGGGCACGCAGGGCACAGACCCCATCCCCTAGATCAGCTAACTCTGTTCACGTAGACGACGTCAGATGCACTGGAGTACACACACAGGATCCACAAGTGTTGTTGGGGGACATGCCTTCCGGAGCTACACAGGCATTCAACACGAAAGGTACTCCCAAGGCAAGGGATACTCACATGTCCATGGACTGTTCCTTGGACAAGGCCAGTCAGAAGACTAAAGCACCTACTAAGAGCAGGGAGACTCCCAAGAGCAGGCCCACAGCAGAGGTAAGGGACACTCCCAAGGACAGTGAGAAGACTAAGGCACCTACTAAGAGCAGGGAGACTCCCAAGAGCAGGCCCACAGCAGAGGTAAGGGACACTCCCAAGGACAGTGAGAAGACTAAGGCACCTACTAAGAGCAGGGAGACTCCCAAGAGCAGGCCCACAGCAGAGGTAAGGGACACTCCCAAGGACAGTGAGAAGACTAAGGCACCTACTAAGAGCAGGGAGACTCCCAAGAGCAGGCCCACAGCAGAGGTAAGGGACACTCCCAAGGACAGTGAGAAGACTAAGGCACCTACTAAGAGCAGGGAGACTCCCAAGAGCAGGCCCACAGCAGTGGATAGGACCACTCCCAAGGGCAGGGACACACACAGAGAGCAGGTGTCTGCTGGAGACAGGTGCACCACAGACGACAAGTCTGCTGGCAGGAACAGGGCGGCGAGCAGGGCACAGGCTACATCCAGAGACAACACTCCACCTAAGGATAAGGCACATCCTACGGACAAGGCATCTCGCATGGACAATGGCGCTATCAAGGACAGGCATACATCACTGAGGCTGATGTTTTCTACTAAACGCCAAACTGATGTCTCCGCGGCGGAGTCCCCCCATACCTCCACTCCCATCCAGGCCAGTCAGAAGCAGAGGAGGGTGTCCCCTGTTGTTGCATCCCCCATTACACATCATTCCGAGTCCAGGCGGCAGGCACAGAGCAAACGGCAGGCAGGCTCCAGCACGTCCCCCGAAACAAGATCCCCGGCAGCAGTTGCTCCACCTATGCTGGGTGGTGATTCTTTGGAGTCCCCACCACTTGGCAGTCCTGTCCTGTCCAGGGTGCACTCACACCTCCCTAAGAAACGCAGACACACACCATTGACACCTGCCAACCCCGATTTGGCTCTAGGTGAGCTATCCCCAGCTCCCAGGCCCACCCTGCCTCCTGGCCCATACAGCCCTGTGGCTCATCATTTCAGTAGTCCCAGTGGCGCTGGTGCAGTTGACTCTCATGTATCAGATGGTGGCACAGTGTCAGTTGTGCCCTCTCCTGTTGCAGATCCTGGCAGGGTATGTGGGTCTATGGCTCACGTGTCAGTTAGGAGATCTGTGTCTGTGTTGCACACTCCTGTTTCTGGTGCTGGCAGTCTGTCTGGGTCAGTGGCTCACGTGTCAGTGACTACATCTGTGGCTGTGTCTCACACTCCTGTTGCTGGTGCTGCCAGTGTGTCTGGGTCCGTGGCCCATGTGTGTGTCACTCGGGCTGTGGCTGTGTCTCACACTCCTGTTGCTGGTGCTGCCAGTGTGTCTGGGTCCGTGGCCCATGTGTGTGTCACTCGGGCTGTGGCTGTGTCTCACACTCCTGTTGCTGGTGCTGCCAGTGTGTCTGGGTCCGTGGCCCATGTGTGTGTCACTCGGGCTGTGGCTGTGTCTCACACTCCTGTTGCTGGTGCTGCCAGTGTGTCTGGGTCCGTGGCCCATGTGTGTGTCACTCGGGCTGTGGCTGTGTCTCACACTCCTGTTGCTGGTGCTGCCAGTGTGTCCGAGGCAGGTAGTTCACGCAGTCCCCCTGATTCTGTGATGTGAGGTGCTGTACACTTCACTCAAATGTTAGTTCACATGGTGTGTCCATTGAGAACTGTGTGGCACTCTTGTGGTCCCTGTGACGGTTTGGTAGGGACACGTAGTTGTGCTGCCTCTGATGTACCTGCTCTGTACTGCACAATGCCCTGTTGATGCTCTGATACTGCATACTGCCCTCTCGTTACCTGCCTATGATGTACCTGCTCTGTACTCTACTATGCCCTGTTGATGCTCTGATACTGCATACTGCCCCTCTCACGTGCTGCCTCTGATGGGCCTGCTCTGTGCAATGGACTGTTGATGCACTTAGCCCCTCTCACGTGCTGCCTCTGATGGGCCTGTTCTGTGCAATGGACTGTTGATGCACTTAGCCCCTCTCACGTGCTGCCTCTGATGGGCCTGCTCTGTGCAATGGACTGTTGATGCACTTAGCCCCTCTCACGTGCTGCCTCTGATGGGCCTGTTCTGTGCAATGGACTGTTGATGCACTTAGCCCCTCTCACGTGCTGCCTCTGATGGGCCTGCTCTGTGCAATGGACTGTTGATGCACTTAGCCCCTCTCACGTGCTGCCTCTGATGGGCCTGCTCTGTGCAATGGACTGTTGATGCACTTAGCCCCTCTCACGTGCTGCCTCTGATGTACCTGCTCTGTACTCTACAATGCCCTGTTGATGCTCTGATACTGCATTCTGCCCTCTCATGTGCTGCCAATGATGTACCTGCTCTGTACTGCACAATGCCCTGTTGATGCTCTGATACTGCATACTGCCCTCTCGTTACCTGCCTATGATGTACCTGCTCTGTACTGCACAATGCCCTGTTGATGCTCTGATACTGCATACTGCCCTCTCGTTACCTGCCTATGATGTACCTGCTCTGTACTCTACTATGCCCTGTTGATGCTCTGATACTGCATACTGCCCCTCTCACGTGCTGCCTCTGATGGGCCTGCTCTGTGCAATGGACTGTTGATGCACTTAGCCCCTCTCACGTGCTGCCTCTGATGGGCCTGTTCTGTGCAATGGACTGTTGATGCACTTAGCCCCTCTCACGTGCTGCCTCTGATGGGCCTGCTCTGTGCAATGGACTGTTGATGCACTTAGCCCCTCTCACGTGCTGCCTCTGATGGGCCTGTTCTGTGCAATGGACTGTTGATGCACTTAGCCCCTCTCACGTGCTGCCTCTGATGGGCCTGCTCTGTGCAATGGACTGTTGATGCACTTAGCCCCTCTCACGTGCTGCCTCTGATGGGCCTGCTCTGTGCAATGGACTGTTGATGCACTTAGCCCCTCTCACGTGCTGCCTCTGATGTACCTGCTCTGTACTCTACAATGCCCTGTTGATGCTCTGATACTGCATTCTGCCCTCTCGTTACCTGCCTATGATGTACCTGCTCTGTACTGCACAATGCCCTGTTGATGCTCTGATACTGCATACTGCCCTCTCGTTACCTGCCTATGATGTACCTGCTCTGTACTGCACAATGCCCTGTTGATGCTCTGATACTGCATACTGCCCTCTCGTTACCTGCCTATGATGTACCTGCTCTGTACTGCACAATGCCCTGTTGATGCTCTGATACTGCATACTGCCCTCTCGTTACCTGCCTATGATGTACCTGCTCTGTACTGCACAATGCCCTGTTGATGCTCTGATACTGCATACTGCCCTCTCGTTGACTGCCAATGATGTAGCTGCTGTGGTGCCCACTTTGCCCATGCTCACGCATACACTGTGATTTAACCCCTATTTTGTACAATAAAGGTAGTCTATCAGGTCTCGTGGTCTGTCGTTGTCATTCCTGCTTGCGTACTACTAATGTGTATTTGTATTTGCTTCTCATCAGTGGTTTCGGTAACATGACACTCCCCCTCCCTACGTCACGTCCCTTACTGGTATTCCCCTGCAGACGGCCAATGGTTTGTGCCTTACCTGCGTCGTCGTCCATGGTGGGCCATGACTAGGACGTGGTGGATCGCGAAGAGCATCGGGAAAGCGTGTAGCGCTGGGTCCATGGTGTTGGTCAGCTTGCGGTGGGTATCTCTGCTATGTCACCTGTCTTCGCAGTGGGGATTCCGCCGTGTTCAGACAGGTTGTTTTTCCGCTGCGGTTTTATGTGTATTTTCCGCCATCTTGATTTGGGGGACGGTCTTCGACGTCAGTACGTACGGCGGGGCATCCGGATGTGTTCCGTCCGCCACGGTCTCGTGTGTAGTTCGGCGGCGGAGCGTGCTATTCCGTCGCGGACGGAAATTTGACACGTTTTCCTATCCTGATATGGCGGACGGAGTATCCGCGGCAGGCGGACACGGAAAAGGCTTTTTCCGCCTACTCCAGGGCCGCGGTGGCTCTTCCGTCCGCCATCCTAATGAGCCCCATAATGTAGTAGAAGATGTTGTTAGTTTAGTTGTAGATTGGTAGATGAATTTTCTATAATCTGTAAAACAAAGTTAAATTGTGTTATTTATTGTATTAGGATCTATTAGTAGGTAATAACATATCAAGTCTTTAGCAAGTTTACTTTGTGACTTTTTACATTTATTTTAAAGCTTTCTAAGTACACATGGATAAGGCAGTTCATAATTTCATTTAATTATTATCTTGTGGTAGTTGTTGATAGGATGTTGTAGTTATATTTAAACAAATAAAAAGACCATCTTTTTAGTTTAGGGAGTTTAGCTAGTTATCGACAGGTTTGTATGATAAATGAAATGGGACTTCACTTACTTGATTTTTAGTATGCTGTGTTGTAGTCGTTGTAGTAGGTGTGTATTCTCTTGTTTTCAGCAAAGTAACCGTTTTCATCCAAGTTTGGCCAAAAAATGGTAAATTACGTTAAGTCTGTAATTGTCTTTATAGTAGTGAGTTAATTAATTGTTATATTTGATTGGTTCAATTACATATATTTTAAATTCATTGGCTGAGAACATTAGTTTGAATTTGAAAGCCGTTAATTTGTAAAGAGTTTGTAGCATCAATAATTGTTTTCGATTTTAATTACAAAATGTATTATATGTGTTTTATTTTAAATGTAAATATTTATTACAATGTTAAAATTAGTGAAATGTTATTTAAAGTAATCCGATAAGAGTGTATGATAGTGTTTGGTAATGTTTATATTGGTTTACCACCTTTACAACTTAACTTTTACAACGCATACCATTACAACGTAAGTATTTGTAAGTATATAATTATATTTAAAATGTAAAATGTTTGGTTTTTTTTAAGGGGTATATTTAGGGTTCAGGGTCAGTTAAGCGTTTTTGGGTGAAGGGGTATTTTTAGGGTTCAGGGTTAGTTTTTATTTTTTGGGTAAAGGGGTATTTTTGGTGTTCAGGGTCAGTTTTTAGTTTTTGGGTAAAGGGGTATTTTTAGGGTTCAGGGTCAGTTTTCAGTTTTTGGGTAAAGGGGTATTTTTAGGCTTCAGGGTCAGTTTTCAGTTTTTGGGTAAAGGGGTATTTTTAGGGTTCAGGGTCAGTTTACAGTTTTTGGGTAAAGGGGTATTTTTAGGCTTCAGGGTCAGTTTTCTGTTTTTGGGTAAAGGGGTATTTTTAGGGTTCAGGGTCAGTTGTCAGTTTTTGGGTAAAGGGCTATTTTTAGGCTTCAGGGTCAGTTTTATGTTTTTGGGTAAAGGGGTATTTTTAGTGTTCAGGGTCAGTTTTCAGTTTTTGGGTAAAGGGGTATTTTTAGGGTTCAGGGTCAGTTTTCAGTTTTTGGGTAAAGGGCTATTTTTAGGGTTCAGGGTCAGTTTTTAGTTTTTGGGTAAAGGGGTATTTTTAGTGTTCATGGTCAGTTTTCAGTTTTTGGGTAAAGTGGTATTTTTAGGGTTCAGGGTCAGTTTTCAGTTTTTGGGTAAAGGGGTATTTTTAGGGTTCAGGGTCAGTTTTTAGTTTTTGGGTAAAGGGGTATTTTTAGTGTTCAGGGTCAGTTTTCAGTTTTTGGGTAAAGGGGTATTTTTAGGGTTCAGGGTCAGTTTTCAGTTTTTGGGTAAAGGGGTATTTTTAGGGTTCAGGGTCAGTTTTTACTTACCAATACTTACGTTGTAATGGTATGCGATGTAAAGGTACCTGCGTTGTAAAAACATGCGTTGTAAATTCATGCGTTGTATTAGTATTTGTGTTGTAAAAATTTCGTTGCAAAGGTATGTGTTGTAAAAGTATGCGTTGTAACGTCATACATCCTTTATATTACTAATGTATCTTTTTATTATTATATATAAATAAAACATACATAGCGTATATACATATATGTTAGAAAAGCTTATTTTGATTTTTAATTATTATGAAAAAGTGAATAATAGAAAGGTAATGTGTATATAAGGTTATAAAGAAAATGACGATATTTTTTGTATATTAATATAAGTAGAAAGGTAGTCGATATTTGTGTAGTCGATATTAGTGTAGAAGGTAATGTTATTTTAAAGATAGTCGATAATGTAGTAGTCGATATTTATGTAGTCGATATAATTGTTAACGATATTAGAGTAGTCGATAAAAAAATATCGATATTTGTGTAATTTCTTGTTTAAGTATATGGTGACGATATTTTTGTAGACGATGTATTTGTGGCGATATTTTTGTAGGTTGATGTTTTAGTAATCGATATTTCATCATGGAACCGTGGACAACGGCATCTGCTGGTCAGCAAGGTTATTGGTTGCATAGCCAAGTTTTGGTCATTTTTCTAAAATTTAGTAATGAGTCACAAGATCTTATATGCAGTGGGAGAGAGTTCCACAGTCTAGTGGCCGAAGCAACAAAGCGCTTGTCACCCCATGTGACAGCCTTGACGTGAGGGACCTTCATCAACAATGCTTTGGCCGAGCAAAGAGCTCTATTAGGAGTGTAAATAGCTAGCTCTTTTAAAAGAAATTGAGGCCCATAGTTGCACGTGGCCTTGAAGGCAATGCATAATGTCTTGAACTTGATTTGGTTCTTTACCAGCAGCTAGTGATACTGTTTAAGAACATGAGAAATTGGTTTGAACTTAGGAGTTTTAGATAGCATCCTAGCTGCGGCATTCTGGACCGTTTGTAATTTTTGAATAACCTTGTTTTATGCATTTACAAATAGCCCATTGCAATAGTCTATGGAAGAAAAAACTAGAGTGCTGACCAGAGTTTTACCAACATTCAAGGGGAGGAATGGTAAGATTTTCTTTATGATTCGTAATTTGTAAAAGGAGGCTGATACTACTGAGTTAGCGTGTTGTGCAAAAGTCAATTTATTGTCAAATATGACACCCAAATTTCTGACCTTAGACACTGGCGTCGGGGGGGGGGGTCCTAGAGTAGCAGGCCCCCAAACCTGAGACCAAGCTGGAGATAGATTGCCAAAGGTCATGACCTCTGTTTTTTCCGAGTTCAGCTTAAGGCAATTGCTGGCCATCCAATTCCTGATGGCCGGCATGCCCTTTTGGAATTTCGCTGCCATCTTGTCACCCTTGTTGTTTATTGCCAACACCAGTTGGGTGTCATCGGCATAGGATGTGAGGCCCATCCCGTGTGATTTGATGATTCTCGCCAAGTCCGACTCCTAGATATTAAACAGTGTCGCACTTAGTGACGATCCCTGTGGGGCACTACACAGGAGGACTAATTGGGCAGAATGGAAAGTTCCCAAATTTACTGACTGGGTAGGTGAGGTGAGGAAAGATGATAGCAGGTCCCGAGCCTTAAGCTGAATGCCCATTTTAGTGACACGGTCGATCAGGATGGAGTGATCGACTGTGTCAAATGCGGCAGAGAGATCCAGCAAGATGAGGACCGCTGTCCCCCCTTGGTCCAGGATAATTCTAATATCCTCTGCTGCTTTAATCAATGCTGTTTCGGTTCCGTGCCCTCTACGGAATCCGAATTGGGTATCAACCAGAAGATTATGATCTTCTATGAATTTGGAGAGCTGTACGTTCATTATCTTCTCCACAACTTTGGCTGGAAATGGTAAATTTGCTATAGGGCTGTAGTTGTTAGTATTATCTATCTCTAAATTAGGTTTTTTTAATAAAGGTTTCATGATTGTCTTTTTCCAGGCAGTCGGATAAATTCCTGATGAGAACTTTACATTGAAGATAGTGGCCTGGATGGGGGCTATTTGTGTGGAGAAGTGATTAAACACAGCAGGCAGACATGGATCATTAACTGAGCCTGATTTCACCGTGGACATTATTTTAATGATTTGGTCTGATGTTGTGTTGTCAAATTGCGTTAATGTATGGTCAAGGACAGTGTTACCAAATTGTGGCTCCATGGGGTCAGTCTGAGAAGCAAAATTAGTGTATATGTTGTTTACTTTTTCGACAAAATGGGTTGCAAGGGAGTAGCATAGTTGCTAGGTTGGTGTTGGAGCAGCCACGTGTCTGGAGCCCGATAAATCAGAAACTACTTGGAAGAGCTGCTTGTTCGAGTTTTTCACATCTTCAATCTGAGCAACGTAGTAGTTCCTTTTTTCCTGAGCTATTAGGCTTTTATATTTAGCCAAAGCTTCTTTATAGAGAAGTTTCTCTTGCTTAGTGTATGTCTTACGCTATTATCTTTCCCTGTTTCTGCACAGCTTCTTTTGTTCCCTGAGCAATTCAGAGAACCAGGGGGCAGATGGAGATTGCCTATTTTTTTAGAAAGTTTTGTTGGGTATCCACTTGTCAAATGCCTCATAGAGCCATTTTTCATAACTGGCTGTTGCCATATTGGGGTTTGTAGAGATCACTGGTAAAGTGGAAAGAAGCTGGTCCTTGAGCAGTTGATCGTCACCACTTTTCCAGGCTCTAAAAGTCCCAGGTGGTTGTTTATCCTTTTCCCTGAAGACCTTGGAATTAGTGAGGATATCAAATGTAATTAGGAAGTGGTCTGTCCAGACTATTGGCAGGATATCTTTTACATGAATTAGTTGATAGTTAGAAAAGATGCCATCTAGGATGTGGCCCGCTTTATGAGTAGGTCTACGAACTTGTTGTGATAGGTCTATTGCTTCTAGGTCCTGAAGTAAAGAGGTTTGTGTCTTTATCTGACTGGTTTTCCAGGTGGAAATGAAAATCTCCTAAGATCGTGTATGTTTGCTCTGTTGCTATAGGTTCTATCAAATGGCTTAGAGTGGCGAGAAATTCTGACCTAGAGCCCGGGGGTCGATATAAAAGAATGCCTTTGAAGGTCTGGATGGCATTAAGTTGAATAGTGAAGTGAATTGCTTCACAATTCGGTGAAGGAATTGGTTCAACCTTGGTTATAAATTTGATGCGATAAATTATCACAAGACCACCTCCTTTTTTGGTGATTCTGTCATCTGTTATGGTAGTATAGCCCTCAGGGGTGGCTACTAAAAGATCAGGACCAGAAGCTGCATCTGTCCATGTTTCTGTGATGAAAAGTAGATTAAGATTATAATCCGTTATCAGATCTGCTATTTCATAACTGTGTTTAACTAGAGATCGAGCGTTTATAAGTGCTGCTGTGATGTTTTTTATATTATTTCGCTTTTTATGGTCCTTTGAAGCCGATTTTACCGAACTAAGAGGCAGAAAATGGCAGTTAGCACAGGCTTTGATAGGTGCTCTTAAAGGGGTGTCCAATATCATACATATACAGTCATTATTAGCAGTTGGGCGTAATTTAAGTAGTTCCTTTTATGAGTAGTGAATTTTCTTTAGTTCTAATAACTGCGGGCCAGGGGGGGGATGCCCTAGGCCCGGGCCAGGTGCGGACGGGCGCAGACGGGCTTGCCTTTGGTCCACCACCGGCGCGTTCGCTGCGCGTGCGCATTAGCTCCAACAAAATGCCAGTGGTGGCGGGCAGCTAGACCGCTGACCGACCGACCCGGAAGTTGGCTGGTGATCCTCCTAAGGCCCTCCGAACAACCGGCACTTGCTGTGTCGGACCGAGGCCAGGAGATACAAGGCAATACAGGTAGGTTCAGTGCAAGATTAAAAGTACAATCTACTTTTAAAAATCAGTATTGCAGAATGAAAGATCTCAATTTGAGCAGCGCAATGGATTCGTGCAGCTAGCAGCTGTCTGCCGCGTCCGCCGCGCGGGAGCGTTAGCTCCAACTAAAATACTAGTGGTGGCGGGCAGCTAGACCGCTGACGACCGACCCGGAAGTTGGCTGGTGATCCTCCTAAGGCCCTCCGAACAACCGGCACTTGCTGTCTCGGACCGAGGCCAGGAGATACAATACAGGTAGGTTCAGTGCAAGATTAAAAGTATGATCTATTTTTAAAAATCAGTATTGAAGAATGAAAGATCTCAATTTGTGCAGCTAGCAGCTGTCTGTCGCGCGTGCGCGTTAGCTCCAACTAAAATACCAGTGGTGGCGGGCAGCTAGACCGCTGACCGACCGACCCGGAAGTTGGCTGGTGATCCTCCCAAGGCCCTCCGAACAACCGGCACTTGCCGTGTCGGACCGAGGCCAGGAGATACAAGGCAATACAGGTAGGTTCAGTGCAAGATTAAAAGTACGATCTATTTTTCTTAATCTCCCCTTGCCTATAAACAATGCATGTGACCTTCTGTAAAGTAACTAGTGCTCATGTAAAGCCCAAAATCCCCATTTTACTGGCTGATTTGCACACAATGAAACCAGAAAACCTGGTTAAATTGTGGCTTCCCCACTTAAATTGTGTGTTATTAGGAAAACATTTTATTTCATTATCGCATATGAAAGCACTTTCAAATACATGAGTTTGAATTACCAGTAGTACAAAACTATCACTTACAAGAAATATTTCTCAATGTCACACATTAAAGTAACAAACCTTTTTGGAATTTTGAAGAGACTCAACATATTTTAAGTGGTTTGTTGTGAGAATTAAGTACATAGCAAATATTTTCCCGACTCGCTTACAGGCTCTAAGATCAGAGCTGGACCATTGGCTCACCTCTCGATCGACTCTCCCTGTTAATCTATTGGCTCACCCACCTCTAGTGAGAAATATAATTGTTTGTGGTTCTTCGCCTTTGGGAAACTGTCACGAGCACTGTCTTTGTATACCACAGAGACCCAGCTCACTTTCTGTACATGAATACAGCTCTATTTAATCTTATATCGTCCAATGGTGCGGCTGCGCCTCCTGATGAGATATCGAGTTTATTCTTAAATAATTAAGCAATGATTTATTACGCACGTGGCTGTATCCCATGCATAAAGCTGCTCGTGCAGATAAAAAACCGAATCAATAAAAGTTATATAACTGAAGAGAGCATGAAAGATAAACTTCACATATTATATACCCAAAATATTATCTGTTTATGTAAGAAGTGTCACTCACGCAAGGATGTTCCAGATCCCGGATTTAGCCTGGTATGACGTAAGCTTTCAACGTGGCGTATTGAATTACTTGACGGCTGACGTGTGGAATGTTCTCAGCGTGACGAGGTACGTTCCCTCCCTTGGAACGGAGCCAGGCAGACAGGCAGAAGGAAATGACCTCGGGGACGAGTCTAGGAATCTTTTGGGACTCGTGACTCCTGATGGGTCAGAATGCGATACGATCTCGGCTCTTAGGAACCACATTAACTGCTGCACATTAAAAATACATCATTTAAACGTTTTAAAATGCTAGTATGTATCTTTCACTAAACAACAACATAACCTATTGTTGCCATAGTACTGCTCACATATGCTCTCTCGTTTAAACAATATCAGAGCTGATCTTAATGGGGCGTGGTGGTGCTGGCTCGACAAAAAGTCCTATTTTGGACGCAGTGTGGCACACTCAAGGGACTGACGAATATACATCTCAGTCAATCCATCCCCTTCTGCTCTATCCAACACACACACAAATATCCACCCCTCCTTTCCCTCATGCGTGGACAGGCCTGCATGTGCGCATACTTGCAAACGTAGAACCATACACCACCAAACAGCAAGGGGAATATTGCTCTGGCAGAAAATCACACAGGTCTACCTCTCAACTCTACCACCTCTCCCTCATGACCCTCGTCTGACAATGGCCACCTTTACAATTCTCTACTCCTCCCCCCACAGCGTCAAAGGAACCCTTGGCTTTGGTAGCAAATGAGGGTTCTGCACCTACCGTCCAGCAGACTCCACACCTTCCCAAACACTCTTGTCTGAGAAGGATCTCATCACTGGCCTCCGTTCTTTAACACACCTGTCGCTGCACCACAAGTCAGTCCCCCAATCTCACATCCAGCATGCGCAGTACCCTACACTCATCATAACCCCTGGTGCTCTTCACTTTCCTCCTCTAGGCTGCACCACTGCATCGCCCATGCACATAGAAGAACAAATAATGCAAGAACCAGGTCAACTCGGACATACAGGAACCAATGCACGCAGGCTTAGATGTGTAGCTACATGATCACAGGTCAAAAGTCAAAGTCAAATGCTTTTATATAGCGCACAAATCACCGTAAGGTCTCAGGGCGCTTTGCAATAAAGAACAGCAACCATGACAATGGGCTAGAGCTGCTAGGTAGCAGTTATTTCGGAAAGAGCCAGGTTTTAAGGTTTTTACGAAACAGCTGGTGGTTGGTAATTGACAAAAGATGAGGGGGGAGTTTATTCCAAAGAAATGGAGCCACATAGGAGAAGGACCGGCATCCATTTTGCGCCATCCGTGCCCGAGGTTGTACTAGAAGGGATTTTGAGCTTGATCCTAATGATCTGGAGGGACGATATCACACTAGTTTTTTTGCAAGATATGCTGGCCCAGTGCTGTAGAGGAGTTTGTGAATCAGACTAAGAACTCTAAAATGGCTTCTCTGGCGGATTGGCAGCCAGTGTAATTGCTTAAGGCTAGGCAGAGCGGCTGATCTGGGAGGCAGGCCAAGCACTAGTCTCGCCGCGACATTCTGCAGCATTTGTAATTTAGATAGAAAACACTCATTCATTGTTATGAATAGGGCGCTGCCGTAATCCAAGCGGTTTATGATTAGACCTTGCACAAGTGGTTTTCTGGTTTCCAGGGGTAGCCATTTGAAAATTTTGCGCAGCTTATGCAGAATCCCATAGCAGATGCCGGATACTTGGTTGATATGGGCTTTCATGAAGAGGGAACAATCCATCATAATTCCCAGGTTACGAACCACCTCCTTGGGTGCGTGGCAGGGTCCTAGTTCTTTGGGCCACCAGTCCTGTGACCATATTTCAAGAGCCTTACTGAACAAAATGATTTCAGTTTTGCTGTAGTTCAGTTGAAGCTTGTTATCACACACCCATTTGCTGATGTCAAGCATACACCTTTTGAATCTAGTACATGTTTCATGAAAATCAGCCTTACAGGAGATAAGCACCTGCGTATCGTCAGCGTACGATACTGTTGTGAAGCCGTGTGTTTTTATTATTTTGGCTAACGCAGTAAGGTAAATATTGAATAACATATGGGGCTTAAAATTGACCCCTGAGGGACTCCTACAGTAAGGGGCCATCTACTGGATGCGAGAGTGTCAACCTTTATGGAGGTGAAGCGGTCCGCCAAATAGTTTTCAAACCAGGATAGGGCTTTGACTCTGACACCTATCTCCCACAGCCGATGTTTCAAAATGCTGTGGGAGATGGTGTCGAAGGCAGCCGATAAGTCCAACAGGACTAAAATATTGTCCACCATCTCCATTACAGCTGTCTCAGTGCCATGGACAGCTCGGAACCCCGACTGAGAGGGGTCCAGGAGCTCATGGGTTTCAATATAAGTAGTGAGACGCTTATTCACCAGATGTTCTAATACCTTTCCAAAATAGGGCAATAATGAAATAGGTCAATAGTTAATAGGTAGAGTGCGGTCGCTAGATGGCTTTTTTAAGATAGGTTTGACCAGGGCATGTTTCCAACTGCTGGGTATGAGAGCTAGCTCAAAGGAGGTGTTAAAGATGCTGGCAAGAGAGGTCGCCAATAACGGCAGTATCTCCGAGCAATTACGGGAGACCAAAGTTCAGTGGGAGAGCCGGTTTTAATTTTCCTGAGGCCTTCCAGAACTTCTGAGTTGTGGGCACAAATTCAGTGAGATATGGCGTATCAAAGGCAACATTGCTTGTGGGTATTAGCAAGGGGACGTCATCAATAAGTGGAGATAAGTCTTGGTTGGTATCGGGAAAAGCAGCATAGATCAACTTGATTTTGTTGTCAAAATATGAAGAAAGAGAATTTACCCATTCCACCGTGGGAGCAAATACTGATTGTTCTACCATAGGAGTAGTGAATTCCTTCAGAATTTTATAAAGCTCTTTACTGGAATGGACTGCTTTATTTATTCTTTGAGTTAGGTAGAGTTTTTTTGCCGCTTTTATATTTTTTATGTAGCTAGAGTGAGCCAGTTTGTAACTCTCCTGGTCCCCCCTTGTTTTCGTTTTCCTCCATTGGCGCTCGGCAGACCTGCTTATCAGTTTTTCTTTTTTTAGGTCCGCTGTGAACCAGGGAGCCGCTATGGTTGTCACAATCACACTGGTTTCAGGTATTATTTTGTCCAGAGTTTCCCTGATGGGAGTTTCGAAAAGGGTTAACATTTGTTCGACATTGCTTGATAGTTCTGAGAGAGGTTCAAAATAAGTCCGGAAAGCTTCCGAAGTCATTTTGCGCCACTGTCGAACTAGAACAGTTTTATTTTTATGGTTTTTAGAGATCATCCCTTTAGGTTTAGGAAAACTAAATTTTAAAAGAAAATGGTCTGACCATATCATGGGAAGCGGAGCTTCATTAATTAAGTTGGATATATTGGTAAAGATCAAGTCAAGGGTGTGCCCGGCCTGGTGGGTTTGTCCTGTCACCCTTTGAGTTAAACCCAAGGTTTCCATCGTGTTTAACAGGTGGCTGGTATCAGGGTCTAGTGATAGTTCGGCGTGATGATTAAAATCACCTAGTAAGATAAAATTGTTGGTAGCTAATACGTGTGGGGCTATTATGTCTAGGAGATGATTAACAAATTTGGACTTAGCACCTGGGGGTCTGTATACCGGAGCTATTCTCCCAAAATCAAGCTTATTTAGCTTCATATTTATAATCAAAATTTCAGATATAGGGTTAGAGAAAGAATCTAGTAAGGTGATTTCTAAGGGAGCTTTTGCTGCTACTGCAATGCCGCCTCCGCGGTTTCCTTCTTTATCCAGCCTAATCAGGTGGTATTCCTGAGGAAATGCAATGAGTACATCTGGTGAGGCTTGGCTGTGGAGCCATGTTTCCGTAAAGAAACATATATCAGGTTTTTCGCTCTCTAAAAGGCTCCATAGCTCAAGTGCATGTTTAGGTATTGATCTCGTGTTGAGGTAGAGGGCGGAGAGGGAATTAGCCTGCGTGATGGTATTAAAGCTTGATGTTTCCTGTGGATAAGCTCGGGATACACTCACCGGACTAGCTTTGGACAGAGTAGTGAGCAAGGGTTGAGGTTGCTCACTTAAGTGATGGAACATTTCGGGTTTACCCTCCAAACTTGCTGAGGGGATAAGGGTGTTTAAGGAGATTAACTCCTGCCTGGTGTAACACAACATGTTACAAACAGCACGCTTATCCACAATACGTGAAGCTCGGACCAGGGGGCTGGGCGGCGGGCGGCGTCCAGGCACGGACGGGCGGAGACGGGCTTGCCTTTGGCGCAACTTTGGCGAGCCGCTGCACGCGTCCGCGCTGGGTAGGATATTAAGTAGGGAGAAGGTCGGGGTCAGCTCTGATGACGCAGCCCTGAGTGCCTCTGCTTCCTGTCCCTCCGTACAACCGGCACGAGCCGCGACGGACCGGGGACCCAGCAGGGAGACGATGAAACAGTGAGTAGGAGCGTTAATTTCAAGGTGCAAAGTACAATCACAGTTTTAGCAGCGTTTCAATGATTAAAAGAAATTAAAAGTCGTGCTCTGTTGGACAGATAAAAAACAATCCCCACAGCTAATGCAGTAACCTTAAAGTGATCAGGTCTAATCTAACCCCCCTGCGCTAGCAAAGCAGCCCAAGTACTGACAGCATAGAGTGCTGTTCTTGCTGCGCGCGTCCGCGCTGGGTAGGAGATTAAGTAGGGAGAAGGGCGGGGTAAGCTCTGATGACGCAGCCCTGAGAGCCTCTGCTTCCTGTCCCTCCCTACAACCGGCACGAGCCGTGATGGACCGGGGACCCAGCAGGGAGACGATGAAACAGTGAGCAGGAGCGTTAATTTCAAGGTGCACAGTACAATCACAGTTATAGCAGCGTTTCAATGATTAAAAGAAATTAAAAGTCGTGCGCCGTTGGACAGATAGAAAACAATCCCCACAGCTAATACAGTAACCTTAAAGTGATCAGGTCTAATCTAACCCCCCTGCGCTAGCAAAGCAGCCCAAATACTGATAGCATAGAGTGCTGTTCTTGCTGCGCGCGTCCGCGGTGGGTAGGAGATTAAGTAGGGAGAAGGGCGGGGTCAGCTCTGATGACGCAGCCCTGAGTGCCTCTGCTTCCTGTCCCTCCGTACAACCGGCACGAGCCGTGACGGACCGGGGATCCAGCAGGGAGACGATGAAACAGTGAGTAGGAGCGTTAATTTCAAGGTGCACAGTACAATCACAGTTATAGCAGCGTTTCAATGATTAAAAGAAATTAAAAGTCATGCTCTGTTGGACAGATAAAAAACAATCCCCACAGCTAATGCAGTAACCTTAAAGTGATCAGGTCTAATCTAACCCCCCTGCGCTAGCAAAGCAGCCCAAGTACTGACAGCATAGAGTGCTGTTCTTGCTGCGCGCGTCCGCGCTGGGTAGGAGATTAAGTAGGGAGAAGGGCGGGGTCAGCTCTGATGACGCAGCCCTGAGTGCCTCTGCTTCCTGTCCCTCCCTACAACCGGCACGAGCTGTGATGGACCGGGGACCCAGCAGGGAGACGATGAAACAGTGAGCAGGAGCGTTAATTTCAAGGTGCACAGTACAATCACATTTATAGCAGCGTTTCAATGATTAAAAGAAATTAAAAGTCGTGCGCCGTTGGACAGATAGAAAACAATCCCCACAGCTAATACAGTAACCTTAAAGTGATCAGGTCTAATCTAACCCCCCTGCGCTAGCAAAGCAGCCCAAATACTGATAGCATAGAGTGCTGTTCTTGCTGCGCGCGTCCGCGCTGGGTAGGAGATTAAGTAGGGAGAAGGGCGGGGTCAGCTCTGATGACGCAGTCCTGAGTGCCTCTGCTTCCTGTCCCTCCGTACAACCGGCACGAGCCGTGACGGACCGGGGATCCAGCAGGGAGACGATGAAACAGTGAGTAGGTGCGTTAATTTCAAGGTGCACAGTACAATCACAGTTTTAGCAGCGTTTCAATGATTAAAAGAAATTAAAAGTCGTGCGCCGTTGGACAGATAAAAACAATCCCAGGTAGGGGGTACACGCGGGTGGACGGCGTCCCCCCACTCTTTTCATAGGTTGGACACCGTCCGCCCTGGCAAGAAGCTGAGCCCCACAGAAATAAGCTGAACGTGTCCTGGTGTAATTGTCAGACACAGGGACACGTTGAGCACATGACGTCATGGGGTCATTTGCATATTGTCAGTCCCCACAATTCTTTTTATAGGACTTGTGCCCTGATCACAGGCAGTGCTTTAAATGGGCCGGTACTGAGTACCAGCACTTTTTAGGTCTAGCCTATGCAGCGTGTATGCGCTGCATAGGAGGAGACCTTTAGCCATCGGTCCCCTTTTTAAGCAACAACAATGCACACGTTCCATTGCCTTCAATGGCAAAGCGTGCACGTGTGGCTATTCCCTTGCGGGCTCGAGCGCTGACACCATATGCTTGTAATTAACTTGCAAACATATGGTGTCAGTGCTTGGTCCCGTAAGGGAAGCAGGCGCAGGCCCCCTCCTGTCTCCCTCCCCCTGCTGCCAGCGTGAGGCACAGCGCGCTTGTTTTTTTATGTCAGTCCGCCTCGGCACAGTCAGGCATCCATTTCTGTCTTTTTGCTGCGATCAGCTGTAATGACAGAAGTAGATGCCTGCTTCTGCCCCGGGGGAACTGAAGGACTTCAGACACTGCTGCACATGCACAAACAACATAAGTGTGTGCATGCTGCAGTCATCGGTGAAAAGGAAATTTCCGTTGTATAATCACCAGAGTGTGCACTGGACTGAATTAGGTAAGTGCATTAAAAATATTTTTTTTAATCTCTGAATGCACGGGATTGACGCTGCGACAAGGCTGGAAGGGAGGCATGGTTTCCTTTCAGACCTTCTTTTTTTTGAGAAGTTAATGCAACATACACTCCAAATACCACTCAGTGCCACATAATTACACATCACATAATTACACTCTACTGAATTCAACACACACTCCACACAATACCACTCAGTGCCACATAATTATATGCTACATAATTACACTGTACTCAATGCAACATACACTCCAAACAGTACCACTCAGTGCCACATAATTACACGCCACACAATTACACTCTACTGAATACAGCATACACTCCACACAATACCACTCAGTGCCACATAATTATATGCTATATAATTACACTGCACTCAACGCAACATACACTCCAAATACCACTCAGTGCCACATAATTACATGCCACATAATTACACTGTACTCAATGCAACATACACTCCAAATACCACTCATTGCCACATAATTACACAGCACTCAATGCAACATACACTCCAAATGCCACTCAGTGCCACATAGTTATATGCAACATAATTACACTGCACTCAATGCAACATACACTCCAAATACCACTCAGTGCCACATAATTACACAACACATAATTACACTCTACTGAGTGCAACACACACTCCACACAATACCACTCAGTGCCACATAATTATATGCTACATAATTACACTGCACTCAATGCAACATACACTCCAAATACCACTCAGTGCCACATAATTACACACCACATAATTACACTGCAATCAATGCAACATACTCTCCAAATTCCACTCAGTGCCACATAATTATACGCCACATAATTACACTGCACTCGATGCAATATACAGTCCAAATACTACTCAGTGCCACATAATTACACGCCACATAATTACACTGCACTCAATGCAACATACACTCCAAATACCACTCAGTGTCACATAATTACACGCCACATAATTACACTGCACTCAATGCAACATACACTCCATATACCACTCAGTGCCACACAATTACACGCGACATAATTACACTGCACTCATTGCAACATACACTCCAAACAATACCACTCAGTGCCACATAATTACATGCCACACAATTACACTCTACTGAATACAACATACACTTCACAGAATACCACTCAGTGCCACATAATTATATGCTACATAATTACACTGCGATCAAGGCAAGATACACTCCAACTACCACTCCTTGCCACTTAATTACACGCCACATAATTACACTGCACTCAATGAAACATACACTCCAAATACCACTCAGTGCCACATGATTACACGCCACATAATTACACTGCACTCAATGCAACATACAATCCAAATACCACTCAGTGCCACATAATTACGCACCACATAATTACACTGCACACAATGCAGCATACACTCCAATTCCCACTCAGTGCCACATAATTACACGCCACATAATTACACAGCACTCAATGAAACATACACTCCAAATACCACTCAGTGCCACATAGTTATATGCAACATAATTACACTGCACTCAATGCAACATACACTCCAAATACCACTCAGTGCCACATAATTACACACCACATAATTACAATCTACTGAGAGCAACACACACTCCACACAATACCACTCAGTGCCACATAATTATATGCTACATAATTACACTGCACTTAATGCAAAATACAGACCAAATACCACGCAGTGCCACATAATTACACGCCACATAATTACACTGCACTCAATCCAACATACTATCCAAATTCCACTCCGTGCCACATAATTATACACCACATAATTACACTGCACTCAATGCAACATACACTCCAAATACTACTCAGTGCCACATAATTACAAGCCACATAATTACACTGCACTCAATGCAACATACACTACAAATACCACTCAGTGTCACATAATTACGCGCCACATAATTACACTGCACTCAATGCAACATACACTCCAAATACCACTCAGTGCCACACAATTACACGCCTCATAATTACACTGCACTCATTGCAACATACACTCCAAACAATACCACTCAGTGCCACATAATTACACGCCACACAATTACACTCTACTGACTACAACATACACTTCACAGAATACCACTCAGTGCCAGATAATTATATGCTACATAATTACACTGCGCTCAACGCAAGATACACTCCAACTACCACTCATTGCCACTTAATTACACGCCACATAATTACACTGCACTCAACGCAACATACACTCCAAATACCACTCAGTGCCACATGATTACACGCCACATAATTACACTGCACTCAATGCAACATACAATCCAAATACCACTCAGTGCCACATAATTACGCGCCACATAATTACACTGCACATAATGCAACATACACTCCAAATACCACTCAGTGCCACATAATTACACGCCACATAGTTACACTGCAGTCAATGCAACATACACTCCAAATAACACTCAGTTACACACAATAATACAGGCCACATAATTACACTGCACTCAATGCAACATACACTCCAAATACCACTCAGTGCCACATAATTACACAGCACTCAATGGAACATACACTCCAAATACCACTCAGTGCCACATAGTTATATGCAACATAATTACACTGCACTCAATGCAACATACACTCCAAATACCACTCAGTGCCACATAATTACACACCACATAATTACACTCCACTGAATGCAACACACACTCCACACAATACCACTCAGTGCCACATAATTATATGCTACATAATTACACTGCGCTCAACGCAACATACACTCCAAATACCACTCAGTGCCACATAATTACACTGCACTCAATGCAACATGCACTCCAAATACCATTCAGTGCCACATAATTACATGCCACATAATTACACTACACTCAATGCAACATACACTCCAAATACCACTCAGTGCCACATAATTACACTACTGAATGCCACACACACTCCACACAATACCACTCAGTGCCACATAATTATATGCTACATAATTACACTGCGCTCAACGCAACATACACTCCAAATACCACTCAGTGCCACATAATTACACGCCACATAATTACACTACTGTCAGGATCCTAAAACCGGCACATGAGATATGCAGCGCAGAATTGGCCAGATCATGCCCAGAAACGCTTAATGCCAACACTTGGACAGAATTGGTGAAGTTGAGAAGAGCTAAAATGGCCGCCCGATTGCCCACATCCTCTAAGGGGTTGGCGGTCTAGGCTACTTGAGCACAGCTGAAGAGGAGATTGGGTGATGCGCGAGCTCCCGGGTAGCTGCGCACTTCACCACAGTTGAGAACCTGAGAAGACGTTGTTTGAAGACGCTTAAATAAAAAAACGAGTTTCCCCAAGTATTTTCCTGAAGTTACATGTTCGCATGGTTAAGGAAATTGTGCGGAGTATTTTTCGAATACTCGGCGCGATAATTCAAGTGCGAGTCAGAAGGTGTCAGTATTTACTCAGCTACAGCCATAGCAAAGAAAACTAACATTTGCTGTTAGCGGTAGCGGAAGAGAGAGAGAGAGAGAGCCTTAAGTTCGTCGTCCACACAGAGCCGACCTGAGAGAATTGTCGAGTGAAAAGGGCTGTTTCCTACTGAGCAAGCAACACTCGTGCTGAAGAACAGAAAATCTACAAACTGAGCTAAGTGATAATGTCCATATTATAATATTGACAAAAATATTAAGAACTTACCTGACATGGAATATTCTTGAGAAAACCTCTGAGCTGAAAAAACAAAGAAAACATATGAGGAAAGTGTAATAGGCTGTTGGAGCACAACACAGAAAACTAAGTCTAAACCCTGAACTTTATTTATATATATATATATATACATATATATATATTCACATAACACTCACCCAAAAGAACTACTTGTCGCTTCCTATTTCCAAAACCTGTAAGAAAATAAGAACTAATCAGGAGAAGAGGTCGCAGATATAAGACAGTTGAAAAAGGTGAAAAGAGAGCAAATAACAGAATCCATATTAAGGACTACTCTTCTAGTTAGTGAAGTAAGTGCACTTACTATATAAGTCATAGGGGAAGATTAGGTAACAAAATAAAGATAACTAATTGTTCTTATTATTATTTGAATAGTAACAACTAACTGAGGAGAAGGCTGAAAACAACTAGAACAGAAGAGGAGCTAACGTCCAGCATAGTCAGGGTGGGTGAGGTCCTAAGACATTTAGTAAAATAAGAAAATAAATAAAAATAGAGTTGGTAGTTATGATGATGTATTAATTTTCAGGTTCCTAAGAAGATAAAGAGAACGTTATAGCAAGAAGCTGACGGAAGGAGCCAATTCTGGACCAGTCTCTTCTTTGTTTATTATTTTATCCAATTCCCCCGTCCCTTAAGGTAATGACTGGAAAGTTCTATAGAAAGACCTCCTGGCATTGCTAAAAGGGATTAGGGACCTAGCATCTCTGTTCCTGTGCAAGATTCGGTAAGCAAATTTAAATCTAGTTTTGAGTTCTGACAACTGCCCTCAATGCAACATACACTCCAATTACCACTCAGTGCCACATAATTACACACCACATAATTACACTTCACTCAATGCAACATACACTCCAAATACCACTCAGTGCCACATAATTACACTGCAGTCAATGCAACAAAGACTTCAAATACCACTCAGTGCCTCATAATTACACGCCACATAATTACACTGCACTCAATGAAACATACACTCCAAATCCCACCCAGTGCCACATAATTACAATGCACTCAATGCAACATACACTCCAAATACCACTCAGTGCCACATAATTACACTCTACTGAATGCAACACACACTCCACACAATACCACTCAGTGCCACATAATTATATGCTGCATAAGTACACTGCACTCAATGCAACATACACTCCAAACAATACCACTCTGTGCTGCATAATTACATTCCACACAATTACTCTACTGAATACAACATACATTCCACACAATACCACTCAGTGCGACATAATTATATGCTACATAATTACACTGCGCTCAACGCAACATACACTCCAACTACCACTCAGTGCCACATAATTACACGCCACATAATTACACTGCACTCAATGCAACATACACTCCAAATACCATTCAGTGCCACATAATTACATGCCACATAATTACACTGCACTCAATGCAACATACACTCCGAATCCCACTCAGTGCCACATAATTACAATGCACTCAATGCAACATAGACTCCAAATACCACTTAGTGCCACATAGTTATATGCAACACAATTACACTGCACTCAATACAACATACACACCAAATACCACTCAGTGCCACATAATTACACACCACATTATTACACTACTGAATGCAACACACACTCCACACAATACCACTCAGTGCCACATAATTATATGCTACATAATTACACTGCACTCAATGAAACATACACTCCAAACAATACCACTATGTGCCACACAATTACACTCTATTGAATACAACATACACTCCACACAATACCACTCAGTGCCACATAATTATATGCTACATAATTACACTGCGCTCAACGCAATATACGCTCCAAATGCCACTCAGTGCCACATAATTACACTGCACTCAATGCAACATACACTCCAAATACCACTCAGTGCCACATAATTACACTGCACTCAATGCAACATACACTCCAAATACCACTCAGTGCCACATAATTACATGCCACATATTTACACTACACTCAATGCAACATACACTCCGAATACCACTCAGTGTCACATAATTACACTGCACTCAATGCAACATACACTCCAAATACCACTCAGTGCCACATAATTACACGCCATATAATTACAATGCACTCAATGCAACATACACTCCAATACCACTCAGTGCCACATAATTACACGCCACATAATTAGACTGCACTCAATGCAACATACACTCCAAATACTACTCAGTGCCACATAATTACATGCCACATAATTACACTGCACTCAATGCAACATGCACTCCAAATACCACTCAGTGCCACATAATTACACAACACATAATTACACTCTACTCAATGCAACATACACTCCAAACAATACCACTCAGTGCCACATAATTACACGCCACACAATTACACTCTACTGAATACAACATACACTCCACACAATACCACTAAGGGCCACATAATTATATGCTACATAATTACACTGCGCTCATCGCAACATGCACTCCAAATACCACTCAGTGCCACATAATTACATGACACATAATTACACTGCACTCAATGCAACATACACTCCAAATACCACTCAGTGCCACATAATTACACACCACATAATTACACTGCACTCAATGCAACATCACTCCAAATACCACTCAGTGCCACATAATTACACACCACATAATTACTCTACTGAATACAACATACACTCCCCATAATACCACTCAGTGCCACATAATTACATGCCACAAAAGTATACTCTACTCAATTCAACATAAATACACTCCACATAATACCACTCAGTGCCATATAATTACACGCCTCCTACTTACACTCTACTCAATGCAACATAAATACATTCCACATAATACCACACAGTACCACATACTTATATGCTACATAATTACACTGCACTCAATGTAAGATACACTCCAAATACCACTCAGAAGCACATAATTACACACCACATAATTACACTACACTGAATGCAACATATACTCCACACAATACCACTCAGTGCCACATATTTATATGTTACATAATTACACTGCACTCCATGCAACATATACTCCAAATAATACCACTCAGTGCCACATATTACACGCCACATAATTACACTCTACTGAATGCAACATACATTCCACACAATACCAGTCAGTGCCACATAATTATATGCTACATAATTACACTGCACTCAATGCAACATACACGCCAAATAAAACTCAGTGCCCCATAATTACACTCTACTGAATGCAACATACACTCCACACAATACCACGCAGTGCCACATAATTATATGCTACACAATTACACTGCACTTAATGCAAAATGCTCTCCACACCATGACACAAATTCACTGAGCATAATTTCACAGAACACCACAGTTCAAGGCCACACAATTCAACTCCACACATTTCCAATACACACCGCATAATTACACACCAAACAACATATTTCAACTCCAAAACTCCACAATCCACAACGTACCTCCAATACACACCATATAGTGTCACCATCTGAGCACCAAACATCATTCACCACCACCATTTTGCATCAGTGCACCACCTAAGCATCACGTCAGTCTGCCCTTGGAATCTGGCATCTGTTGATTCTCCCCTAGTGTCTGTCCGCTGCTCGTGTTCTAATTAAATTACTGTTTTCAAACATCCACTCCCCCGTTATTTAAGTCCCGCTCCCCATAACAAAAAAATTACAACAAACAAGCATGAGGACAGGCAGGAAGTATTTGCCAGCAATGCAAGCACAAAAAAAGTAGAAGACAATTTTTATGCTAAAATCTTTTTTTAATCAGGTTTTTCAGTTGCATTTAATGTTGACTTTCTATAAAGGTAACAAAAATGCTTAACACTTTTTATTATAAGTGCTCAGCATAATGCATAGCAGCCACATTGCTCTACAACACAGCCAAAAGTTCTGGCTAAACACATAAGGTCCCAAAGGCGAGACCTATTGGCTATGCCAATGCTTGTTTATTTTGAGAGGGAGAGTACCTGCACTTCTCACGAGCGAAATAATACTTTTAATTGGAGAGTACTGGCACTTCTCAGAAACAAGCAGATACTCCGGTACAGGGTACCTGCACGTCTATTTTGCCATTTAAAGCACTGATCACAGGTATATAGACATACCGACACTCAGAACTACAAACACACTGCAGTACAAGCCATTCACCTCAAACACACAGGCATTGCTGCACATGGATGAAACAGAGGTCAATGTGGATGGGAAATATGCGGAATGACATGCCTGTACTTTTTTAATCTAATGAAAACAGTTCCCATACTTAAAGGACAATCATCTCAGTTATTTCAGGCAGTTGAAAGGTCTAGGCTGAAAGGAAGATGGGTCTCCTGTGGCTTGTTTCCTCTTTAGCTCTCTATCCCTCCCTTGGTTCCAAAGTACAGAAGGCAGGGAGTTGAAGAAGAAAGAATACTTCTTGCCAGGATGCCGGACACCTGAAAGAAATGTAAATGTTTGCAATTGGTTAATTTTCAAATGTAAACACTGCTTTGAAGCTAATATTGGCTTTAATTCATGGAGCCACTCGAAGCTTTATGATGACAAAGATTTATTGTTTTGAGAGGCAATGTAAGGGTGTTACTAGCAGAGTTCTGAGTGCATGCTCTAATGGAAACTTATAAAAAATGTTTGCACTAGATCCAGTCTGATTGCATATTACTAAAATCTATATTTTGAAACCACTTATCTTGCAACAGTCTATCTTATACTATGTGTAAGGCAACTTTTAAAAAACATTACTTGGGGGCGTGGCCAAGATGGCGACCTGATCAGACGTCTTTCTATCGGCTCCCTGGCCCCGACCTTGTATTCCCCCTTTTATAGCAGTATACCCCCCCTGAACTAGCCGATTCCTGCTTTGCTGACCCTGGTATACTGGCGAGGTGCGCTGGTCCGACTCGCAGCGGAGAGGGTGACCGCTGGAACCACTTTCGGAGCCTCCGTGGTGCGCCTGGCGAGTGGCGGCTGTCATGGCGGCGGCGGCCTGAAGCGATCCGACGTATCGGGGCGTTGTCCTGCCCCCGACCAGAGACCGGAGGAGTGCCGCGGGGTGCTCCGAGGCGGAGATCGAGACCTGGCATCGGCGGCTGGACCTTGAGGCGTGAGAGCCCGTCGGACACAGTGACCTGTGGCGGCCCAGCCTTCCCGGGCGTTCTCGGCCCTGGAGTGCGGCCCTGGTCCCGGGATTGGCCCAGCCGCGTGATCCGCCCTACTGTCCGCCGCCTCCCTTGGGCGTGGGCCCCCGCAGAGTGCCTGTGTGGAATGACCGGTCTGCGGGGGCACAGGAACTAGACACTTGGCGGCGACCGGAGTGGAGGCGTCCAGCGTACGAGGGAGGTGAGGAGCGGGACGCCGAGAAAATTGAGCCCCCGGCTTTGGGCCTACCCCCACGCACATAGGAGTCGCACTTACTGCGCAGGCCCGGTGGTCGGACCCTGGGGGACAGCAGGGGTCACTGTTGCTTGAGGCGGATCCCCACTGGTGTGTGCGGCCCCGGGGAGCGGCTGTGTGTGGAGGGGCCTGTGCCTGCTGCCCAGGAGACACTTGAAATCCAAGCCCCGGCTTGGGGCCTAGAGCAACGTCGACGGAGGCGGGCCCTCGACCAACACAGCTAGGAACGAGACTTTCCTTGTGGGCCCTTGGACACCTGCGCGCCCTGCTCCCGGGGACCCGGTTGTTGTGGGGCAGGGGAGCTTGCTGAGACCCTTACCTCCCCCGAGAGCTCCTCGACCCAGCCCTGGAGAGAGTGACCTGAGCCACGCCGGTGCAGAGGGGGGACCTGAGACCCTCCACGACACCTGCACGATGTGCGGACCCCACTGTGGCCCCCCGACTCACCTGCTCAGCGCGCTGCGACGGCCCTGCACCCGGAGACACGGGCCTAGAGGAGGTGCCTGCCGGTTCTCCGGAGGGGTCGGCCACCCCGCTCTGGACTGAATAGGGCGCTGTGGGAGACGGAGCCGCACTGCGGGGAGGGCCGGGCGGTCCCCCTGGTGATGCGGGGTCCCGTAGCCCTCGGGGTCCCTGACCCGACAGCCGCATGCTAACGTGGGACGCAAGGGCAACCGCTCGATAACGGACATGCTCAGCAAGAACGTTCCAAAAGGGGGGAAAACCCAGACACCCCATCACCCTCGGCCGACACCACTGGGCAGCAGAGAGAGTAAGGAGAGGGGCCCATTACGAGGACCTTCCTGGAATCCCTTTTTAATACCCTAAGGGAAGATTTTCAAGCACTGAAACAAGACTTAGCTGGGGAACAGAGGGAGCTACGAAGATACATTGATGGTCTGGGGGAGCGAGTGGCTGCAGTGGAAGATGCTGACCATAAGAGTTGGCTCACCTGCAGCAGGAAGTTCTCCGCCTTCAGGAACAACAGGTGGACCTGCAGGCTCATGCGGAGGACCTCAAGAACCGTTCCCGGAGGAACAACATACGGGTCCGGGGTGTGCCATCAAAGGCGGAGGGGAACAGCGTCACCTGCTATCTGCAGGACCTCTTCATAGACGTACTTGGAGAACCACCTGAATTCGCCATCCGCATTGACCGTGCGCATAGTGTGGGCCAGGCAAGACGCACATCGGCTCCACCGCCGGACATTCTGGCATACCTCCCAGACTTCTCCCTAAAGGAGCGGATTCTACAAGTAGCCCGTCAGAAGCAACCTCTGCAGTTCCGGGGCGACTCCATCGCCCTGTATCAAGACTTATCAGCCATCACGCTACAGAAGAGGCGTACCTTCAGAGTGGTCACGACATTCCTACGCGACAAGGGGGTGCCGTACACAGTGACATTCTACGGACCTGAACTTCGTTCTGACAGGCCCGAGACTCTGGTTTGCCTTTGGGGTTTTCAAGTTGGGGTGAAGGTGGGGGGGAGGGGGGTTGGAGGGGGACAGCTTGGTGTTGGGGGAAGAGGCTGAGGATTCTACAGTTGGGGTTAGGGTGGGCACTGGGTGGGGTGGGATGGAGTTCGGGAGGGAGGCCAGGGGAGTTGGGGAAGGGATGGGGGGGGAGTCCAGAGCTCATGTCTTGTCTACACATATTGGTTGCACCTCAACACTGCCTGGTCCTAGCCGTCCGGGGGGGCCCATTTTCATTCATTGCTACGGATCACTGGCCGTGTACCATAGCCTCATCCCACCACCTCACACGCCACGATGCCTAGCACCTTTAAAGTATTGACACTCAATGTTCGGGGCCTCAACAATCCAGTTAAAAGATGAGCAGTCCTCTCCTCTTTGGAAAATACACACGCGGATATTTGCCTTCTCCAAGAGACGCACCTGCTGGCCTGGGATTGTCACAGGCTTCGCGCATGGGCATTCCCGGGGCAGTACTTCTCCTGTGGGACCACTAAGACTGCTGGGGTAGCACTTTTGGTGGCGAGGCATTTTAAGGGGGAAATCCTCCACAAAATAGCAGAGATAAGGGGCAGACTCTTGGTGTACCGCGTGGTCCTGGGAGGAGTGACTTTCACAATAGGCTCTTTGTACAGTCCCAACAAGGATCAGGAGAAATTCCTACACACTGCCCTTACAGAAATAGCGGCGACCCCGGATAAACACATTATAATAGGCGGGGACTTAATGTTGTATTTGACACAACCTTAAATCGGTCTGCCCCACGCACCTTTCACGCTAGAAGCCTCTCGGCCGCCTGCACTGACAGACTACGGGACCTTGATTTACATGATCTGTGGCGCCAACGGCATCCCGGGGAAAGAGAATATTCCCACTACTCTGCGGCACACAAGTCGTACGCTCGCATAGATCACTTGCTAGTGACGAGCCCGGTGTGTTCTCTCACATCCTCGGTTGATATGGGAGTCATATACTTGTCGGATCATGCCCCGGTCTCCATGACTGTTGCCACTCCGCCGTCTCTACCGTCTCCTAGAGTATGGCGACTCCGAGACACGCTCTTGCATAGACAAGATGTGTAAAACAGGTTCAGGAATCCGTACAGGACTTCCTACAGCACAATGCGAACCCAGACACCACGCTAGCAACCCAATGGGCCGCGTTGAAAGCTGTCCTTCGGGGAGTATTTATTGCAATTTCCTCGGCTGACAACCGAATGCGAGCAGAAAAGAGAGAGGAACTCACTTTAAAGGTGCAGGAACTCGAACGCATGCACCAGCGCACGGTGGCCCCAAGAGTCTGGAAACAGCTCAGGGTGGTGCGTGGGCACCTCGCAGCTCTCGATACTGACCGGGCGGAGTACGCGGCACTGAGGCTGAGACACGCCTATTACACCGGTGGGGATCGGTGTGGGCGGTTACTAGCCAGTCGGCTCAGAATAGCCTGTCAACATCAGAGGGTAAAAGAAATCACACGCACAGTCTATTGTATTAAGGATGCGCAAATAGCAGACACGTTCCGAGACTTTTACGCTGATCTTTACGAGGGCGCACCTCCGAATGTCGCTGCCGCAACCAGCTATCTGTACCCGATCACACTCCCATCCCTGGCACTGGAACAATCGGAATGGCTTGAGAGAGACATTCGCATCGAGGAAGTGGTCGCTGCAATCGCTCGCCTTAAGGTGGGGAAGGCGTCTGGGCCGGACGGCTACACCTCCTCTTTTTACAAGATGTTCTACACCACCCTAGCGCCGTTGCTCACTCGCCTATTTAATTTGTTTGTGGACCCAGGAGCCATCTCACCGGACCTCCTGCGTGCCTCTGTCTCGGTTATGAATAGATGTAGGTAATGCACTCAATTTCTTATATGTGCTTATTCGTTTGTGCGATAGGTGTGCCACGCTAGATCAGTGCCTGCAAACTGTGTATCAATATATGTAAGGCATGGAATCGCTAAATATCCAGGACTCCAGCGTGCACTACAGTAAAAAAGTTTATCAATCAGACGTTTTCAAAATAACATTTATCAGTGATATACCAAAGAATTATACTTTGCAATACATGAGCTTTTTATATGATCATTCAAAATAAACATCTCATTATATCATGTACATATGTTTCATAATACATTAATACAATACATTCTTAGAAAAACCCAATGCATTTCGGGGTCCCAGCCCCTTCGTCAGGGGTTGCTGTAATAAAGAAGAAAAAGGAAACTTAGTAACTAGGGATGCCGTGGGGGTTTTAAAGGGCTATAAGGGGTGACGATTAGGAAATCTTACCATGATCTAAGAGTCGTTTGGAGGAAATTGTTGAATATTCCTTAATTCTCTGATCAATCTAAAAAATCAGTAATAGCCAGAATTTTCTTAGACTCATATCTTTTAAAGCGAAGTTATATAACTTGATATGTTGAAATTTTTTTACCTGTACCGTGATTGCAGGATATCTGCAAAAGATATCTTCAAAAAATATATGCAAAAATATACACATGTAAGTATTTCATACATCACGTCTTGGCGTGATGCAAACAAAAAAGGAATTGTATATGGGCACCTTAGCAAATGTTTAAATGCTCACCAACGGGTCTTTATTTGTTGCCAGTATGGTTGGGAATCTAAAAAGGGGGAAAGCATACACTTTGTTTACTGCTTTGAAAGTTAATAAATTGCAGTCATGACGAACCTAAGTTCTAATGATGTTGGAATCTTTACCTGCGAGCCTTTACGCTGTTAACAATGGTCTCGCTTAACAACGCTTCATCGCAGTATCTGAAACATAATAAAAGCGGGAAAGACCGCGTTTATACAAGCGGTTCACACTCGGGTATATTAAATATTCCGAATGTAAAGTCAATAATTTCATTATTGCTCTTACCGGTTGCCGAAAACGCTCGCGCCGTGTATGTTTTCAAGCCTCGTTTGCGATACCAAGGTTTGAACGTTATTAACGTAGTCCCTTTTCTCGCGTGTGCATGAGAAGTGTAAGAATAGAAGAAGGACAATTAAATGTATAGTAAACGGCCGCCATTATTAAGTAGTGTATTTTCATGACTCGTATTAAGTGCTGACTTCTTCGAGCACAACAATATTGGTTTTTATGGCGCAAAAAGAAGGAAGCGTGAAACAAAGATTCCCTAGTTAACCACAATTGGTCTTAAAGTCAGGTATGACATATTAGGCGAAAATTAATGAGTCCAAAACATCGAAATTGAATGTGACCTTGTTGTCACACATTACATTACTCAGTTCAAAATGATACATTTTATTTGGTGAACAGTAAATGCCAATGTGAAAACATATACATAACCTGCCTATTTACATTCTAAAATACTATAAATTAATCTGCTAAGGTGAATTTAAATGTGTGCATATGTATAAACATATATGAATGTCACTGTGTATTAGAAGTCCTTAGGGGTCAGATAGCCCTAACTATTTTTGTGTATTCTCAGAGGTAACAGACCATTTCGATTTTATCATTAAGTCCATTAGGAGCCAGTGTCTGTAATTTACGTATCCAAAAGGTTTCTCGTTGAAAAAGAATTTTAGCATTGTTCAAACCCAATCGTTGAGGCACATGTTCGACTATCTGAAATCGAATTTGGGCTATTGTGTGGCTTTTCTCAATCCAATGCTTCGCCAACGGGGACGTGAGGTTCTTGTTTCTTATGCGACTCTTGTGTTCAGAAAGCCGTGTTTTTAATTTACGATCTGTTTTGCCAATGTACAATAGTCCACATGTTATGTTATGTTGTGTTATAAGTTTATTTATATAGCGCACGGCTACTCAACAAGAGTGTCCCGGCACTTTATGTCGGCAGCTCAGCAATTTAAAAAACATAACAAGGATAAAAGCAACAGGCAAAAAAGAGAAGAGAAAAAGCCTAGAGGTTAAAAAGCCAGGTCTTAAGGTTTTTTCTGAACAAGAGCAGACTGGGAATGCTGAGTAAAGCGAGAGGCAAGGAATTCCACAGCTGGGGTGCCCTGAGACTAAAGGAGCGACCCCCAGTGCGGGCCTTCCTCACTCGGGGAACCACGGCAATGAACAAAGTTTCCGACCGCAGTGAGCGAGCCGGGCGGTAAAAAGCCAACCTGCGCTGCAGATACTTTGCTCCCAGGCCAGAGAGAGCTTTATGCACCAGAGTCAGCGTTTTAAACAAAATCCGCTTTCGGATGGGCAGCCAATGAAGTGACTGCAGCAGCCCGGATGTTCTAGCCCGCCTATGAAGGCCGAAAATGGCGCGAGCCGCGGAGTTCTGCACCACTTGCAGCCGCTGGACCAGATAGTCCGGAAGCCCTAGATAAAGGGCATTACATGGACATTTGATTGAATACACGACATGTTCAGCATTGCAATTAGCAGAGTGCCTAAGAGGTATCTTTTCTCCTGTTCGTGGATGCAGTAACATCTCTCCTGTTATGACATTATTGCAGTTTTTGCAGTTATGACATTTCGTGGTCCCTTTATGTGTTATTGCATGTGGATCTGTTTCATCATTTACAGTGGGTTTACTGAGGAGTTCTTTGAGGTTACGTGCTCTCTTATATGCGAATAGTGGCTTCTGGGTAAACAGCGTTCCAAAATCTTTTTCAACTTGTAGAATCTCCCATCGCTTATGTACTATTCTTTTTATGTCTCTTGACGCTGTAGAGTACTTAGAAACGAAAACCATTCTTTTATTCTCCGATTTGTCTCTTTTCTCCAGTAGTTGACTTCTGGGTATTACCTTGACCTTGTCTATTTGTGCCTCCACAAGCTTTCTGGGGTAGCCTCTATCCAGATACCGTTGCTTTTGTAGTTCAAGAGTTTCTTTACATTGGACTTCATCAGATGATATTCTCTTTATTCTCATAAATTGAGAAATTGGAAGGTTATTAATCAAGTTTGTTGGATGGAAACTTCCATAAATTAAAGCCGTGTTTTTGTCAGTGGGTTTTTTGTACAATCTAGTATGTATTGCATTGCCAGATATTTTAACCAATACGTCTAAGAATGGTAGTGATGTTGAACTCATCTGACTTGTGAACTGTATCCTGGGGTCTACAAGATTCAAACTTCTGATGTTTTGGTCAAGTTCTGCAACTGGTTTCTTCCAAATAACAAAAATATCATCAATATATCGTTTAAAATATATGATGCCATCTTTCCAGGTACAATCTTCAAGAATGTAATCAAGTTCAAACTTAGCCATAAATATGTTGGCGTAGATACATGCCCCAGGAAAACCCATGGCTGTACCACTCAACTGAGTGTAGTATTCTTCTTGCCATATGAAATAACTGTTGTTTAGACAAAATTCTAGGAGTTGCAGTATCAAAATTTTGGTTTCTTCAGGTTTGTCTGTTGCGAGGAGGGC
This sequence comes from Lissotriton helveticus, assembly GCF_964261635.1. NCBI lineage: Eukaryota > Metazoa > Chordata > Amphibia > Caudata > Salamandridae > Lissotriton > Lissotriton helveticus. The sequence continues at coordinate 43,794,997 of NC_136064.1, read as the reverse complement.
CCATTCCATGGCCTCCAATCCTATCTTATGAGGGATAGACGTGTATAATGATACCACGTCTATCGTACATATTGTCAAACTTGTACCTTCTTCCAATTCGATAGCAGAAATACTCCTCAGAAAATCTGAGGTATCCTCTAGATATGTTGGCCATTTACGAATGAAGGCTTGCATGTGCGCGTCAATAAAAATACCGACGTTCTCAAAATTTGATGAGCAGCCAGACACAATAGGTCTGACTGGAGGATCGAGCAAATGTTTGTGCACTTTCGGCAGAAAGTAAATCTTCGGTCTTCTCTGGAATAATTGCCTCAAATACCTCTTGGTGTTGTTATTAATCCAATTCAATTCCTCTGCTTTATCCAGAATTGTATCCAAAATTCGTGCAATTTCTATTGTGGGATCTTGATCAAGTTTAGCATATGTTCTGCTATCCTGTACGTGTGCATTGCCTTTTTGAATGTAAAACTCTGAGTCCATAATAACAAGGCCTTCCCCTTTATCTGCCTTTTGGATGGTAATCTCTTTGTTGTTGGCCAAGGCGAAGATTGCGCTGTATTCAGCTCTTGTCAAATTTTTTTAATTGCTCCTGTAATGTATTTTACTCATGTCTGCCTTAACCAAGGTTTCAAATGTATCTAGAGTCTTGTGAGATACTGGAGCCATGAAGTTACTCTTGGGCTTGAATTGCTCTGTAGTATTATCCGATGTTTCTACTGGGTTCAAAATGGTGAAGAAATATTTCAGACGCAATATCCTCATGAATTTGAAAAATGCGATCTCAGTTTCAAGTTCGTTAGTACAATAAGTGCTAACGAAAGATGGTCCTTTGTTCAGCAATCTTTCCTCAAATTTAGATAATGGATATTTGGAAATGTTTATGACTAAGTTCTGTTCTGACTCCGTAGACCTGTCTTCTTGGCTTGTTCTTTTTCCTTTGCCTTTTCCTCTTCGCGTTTTCTTTCGCTGACTTGCATTGCTTCCTGATCTGGAGGTTTGTTGCTGGGCGTGCCCTTCTCTAAAAAAGGATCCGATGTTGATGAAGATGCCTGATCAGGTGCTGTGGATGTAGAAAAGTCAGCCCATAACGCCCCGGATGCCCAGGCTGCTGGCGCAGGGCGACTCTTCGTTTTCATCTTGAATAATTGCCAAAATAAAGAGACGGGCACTGGAAGTAGGAAAACAAGAACAGGGTTTATTACTCATGAGGAGAGCCTGTCCTTTGGGACACTCGCATAGTGTCTTCGGGAGGTGCTCTAACAAGTTTCTCTGAGGCTTCGTCTTTTATACACAGGTTGGTGGCATACAGGCATCTTTTATTACAATCAACACTTTGTATAGTATGGAGGTATTCCAACACGTGGCTACAGTAGGGCCCTTATCCTCCATGCAATAGGAGGGGGCTGTCATGCGGCTGAGTGTTCTGCTGATTCCATTGGAATGTGTGTGCCTGACCGAATCTCAGGGGGGTGGGGCGGTCATGATCAATAGTGGCTTCTTTCAAGAGAGATGAGTGCATACAGTGGTGGGCAATAAACTGTATCCTCGGGCTAAGGGATGACCAGCGGTCTGTGCAGACATTCAGGCTCAGAGGAAGAGGTCATCAAAGGAGGGGTATTCATGGAGGGACAGGAGGTGTTGGTCAGGCGCGGGGTGCGATTCTTAGGGACAGAGTCATGCGGGAGGGGAGGGCTCATGACTCGCGCATGAGAGAGCAGGGGCAGTCAGGGTGTATGGGGGAATGCTTGCAGGGTCAGGGAAGTGCGCTGATGAGCGATCGTGAACAGGGAGACCATGGTACCTAAAATGGTTGTCGTGTACGTGTGTGCATGGGTCTATGCTAGTGGGACAACACAGTCAGAGTTTTAGCGATATCCATTCTGTTTACACCAAGGGGTACTGTGAACACAAATGAACGCCGCTTATGTACATACACATTGCTATTTTTAACAGTCACCGCTTTTTACATAAGCACGTTCAATTTCTACACAGTCGATGTGATAGGCAGAATACAATACATGTTAATTTATATCTGTTGGGCTCTTTATACAAGCCTAGAAATCGGCATAATATTCAGTCGGTGTAGAATCAAAAAATGCTTCGACACATAAAAATCAAGTTCACATTTTTCTCTCCAGTGACATCATATACAGAAAGAACGCTCTGATACCTTCCGGCTTGTCAGTACTATAGGGGATTTTTGGAAAACTAACCACATGAGTGACCGATGAAACATTTCTTAAAAGGCAATACAAAATGGTTGAGGGAGGTATTCAATTCGATACAAGTAATTTAGTCAAGGGGCGAATAGAAAGTTCTGGAAAGGGGGAGGGTCTTTGTCGCAATGTCTTTTAACAGAGTCCGTCTTCTTTCGTTGGCGCTGCTGAGCACCGGCGGTGGAGCTATAGGTCCAGCTCGGATTCGTCCTTACACGTTGCAGGGTGCGATCAGTCCTCTGCTGTTAGATCACAGTCCTGTTTCCTAACTCATTTTCTTAGGGGTGCCTTATGCTGGGCACCTGCGTGTCTTTCTTTTTCCGTGACAAAATCCCAGTCCATAGTCAAATTTTATATGAAAGAGTTTGTTGAATAATCGAGGGAGGAGAGGGCGGAGTGGGGCCAGATCTTCGAACACACCAAGGGACCAAGGGAGCAAAGGACAATGAGCAGGCAGGCCCATCAGTCGGACTCAAAAAGGGACGGGGACTTCAGGCACGAGTGGGTCAGCAAGTCGAGGGCTTCAAGGCAGCCCCTTATTTCTTCATCAGCTGAACTTGAAAGTTGTGCCTCGTCCCGCGTCTCGTTGCTCTGCGGCTCCACCTTTGGTCGTCACACGTGCTCCATGATCTGTGGCCAGGCTGTGCGTCACGTCCAGCTCCTCTCCTTTGGTGATTGTATCTTTGAATGGGTGAAAAACAAGTTTTAGAAAAACTGGTCGAGAGAATAGATATACATCTCAATCCATCCCCATGCCTGAGTAGGTGGGGTATAGGTTCATCGGTCACAGTCAAAGGTCGTTATTTATGGAGTCTGTAGAAGGGCATTGCATATTGAATTCATAGATTTGTTTGGCGTTCATTCGCGACATATGATAAGAGAAATTGAACTTTTGTACACAATGTATTATGTTACATTAAACATCGAGTCCTTATGTAGAGACTCGTCCTTCCCTTTAACCCAAGTATCGACAATCTTACATCCCCCTTCAGGGGGCTAACTCTTGCAAGCAGGGGCGTTATCGTCATGAAGAAGGGGGAAGGGGCAGATGTAAAACATGGCTTTCCTGGGGAATGACCGTTAATCAAGGTCATCAATTACGTTTCGTGGGTAGCTTGACATGAGGCGAGGGTTAATCGGGGCGCGTGGGTGCTTTGGACAGGGAGCCGGGGTCGATCGGGAGAAGTGGGGTACTCTGGACATCCGCACTTAGGTGCAAGGGGGTGGGGCAATCGGGGCAGTTGGGGATCGCATTTCTAACGAACTGAGAAACAGAAGGCCATTGACGTTATAGTTCCCTTATAAAAGGCCAGATTAGGGGACATCCGTCGTCTTACCTGTCCTTTCCTTCATTACCAACTCGGGTTCTATCGTTTGCGGAAAGGAGGGGTAGTAATATGGCAAGTCACAATCGCTTTGGTTTTGGTCAATTTTGCTGAACATCTTTGCGTTCGAGAAAACCCAATAATATTTGTGCCGGAGGGGCACAACGTCTTTATACTTGAAAAGAGGAAACGGGTTTTTTGGAAAGAGGAAAGAGAGAGAGAGAGAGAGAGAGAAAGAAGAGAGAGAAGAGAGAGAGAGAGAGAGAGAGAGAGAGAGAGAGAGAGAGAGAGAGAGAGAGAGAGAGAGAGAGAGAGAGAGAGAGAGAGAGACCGCACCCTAAATGGTCCATTCGGTACACGTATGACATGGGGAGAGAAAGAGAGAGACGTGTACAATAATGGACCGTTCAGTGCGCGCGCAACACAGAACAACAGGGGTTAAGTAACACGGAAACACAGACAGAGGGATGACATAGATTCATGCATCACGTACACACAAACTCAGACGGGGAAGACAGTACATGTATTATACACAAAAAATCCAAGACAAAACATAAAACAGTTATTGGCCACAATTATCCTTTTCTGTATGCTGAGCATCTTTATCATCCTACGCTCTTTTTACCTTTTTCTTATCCTTTTATTCGTTGGCTACCTCTTACTGGTGGCTTTGATTGTACAAACTTACGTCTTTGGCAACTGGTCATGAACTAACCTGGTCGGGCTAATACTCACGGAGGTTTATTCGAGTCATTTTTAGCAAGTGCGTTTCCAGGCTGGGACAACAGTTGGTGACAATTGGAGAGCAATGGGGCAGCTTTTAGTTATGAGCCTATGAGGATGCGGAAAAGGAGGTAGTAGGTTTTCAAATATTGGCAATATCCCTAGTCCTCTCGGCGGAGGATACTTGTGTAACCCCTACCTCGAAATACCCTAAACTTTTCCCTACTTAGTTAAACGTAAAAATGCTTAATCATGTGTGTACATTATTCTTTTTGCTTTATTTGGGGTTTGTCGCGGTTAGGTACTATAATCAGACCCCTTTTTCCGTCTCTTCGTCTGTTGGATCGCCGTTTTCGTCGGCATTCCGAGGTGACCTGCAGAGAGAGGGAAAAGGAGGGAAGGGAGGGCAGGCTACATTGATACGCACTCGCGCGCATAAACCCAAAAAGGTTTTTACTTACTGCGTACTCGGCCTATTTCCACAGGATGCAGTCACTGCCAACTGGGGCGTTTAAGCCCAGGTGGACCGTTAGTGTGATTTTTCTTATACAGGTAGCATATAAAGTATGGGCTAAATACCTGGATCTTCAGCGGTTGCTTTTGGCTGTAAAAAAAAAGGAAAAATACACAACTAAAATTTGACCCTTCATATTTGCAATATTTCTATGTGCTATACCTTTTCAACCCTTTATCTAATCGAGCTTAGTCATTCCGCCCATATTTCAGTTATATCGAAAAATAGGCATTATTCATTCAAGACTTTATCAATTTACACGGACAAATATAGTTGCTTTCTCAAAAAATCTTTAATAAGAATGTCGGTGCATAAATACGGGCCTACAACCCCGTGGACCGGCCACGGAGCATGCTGGAGCTGCAGATGTGGGGATATTTTTATTAGTGAAAGCTTGATGGAGTCGGTGGTCGTTTATTTCATAAATAAAGTGCGAAAAAGTTCAATAAAATCATGTCGAGACTTCAGTGTGAGTGAGTGTCATAAGTGTTGGGCTTCCAACTTTCAATAATCACGATGTGCAAAACTTTAAACAACAATTCATTGTCCGAATGTTCAATTAATACCCATCTGATGTCAATTTACCGTCTGAACACATAATCAGTACCCATCCAATATAAATTTCTTTGTTCGAACATATAACCCGTACCCATCTTATATCAATTCATTTCCCGAACTGACAGTTTACATCCTATATCAATCCATTGTCCGAACTCATAACCAGTACACATTCTGTATCAATCTATATGTTTTAAAAAACTTCATACATATCCTATGACATCAAGGCTGAGCAATCGGGGTACAATAAAGAGTTGAGGGTTTCATTTGCATCGGCGCCATTTTGGGTGCAGTCAGGCAGAACCAGGCATAGTCTAAATGTTTACTAACTCGTGGTTGGCTCAGAGCTTCTCTTGGCAGTCAAAAAGTTCCGTTAAAGGGCAAAAGAAAAGAGCGGTGGTTTGAACCACCAGTCAAAAAAGGGGGGGGTAACAATGTTCCTACCGGGTCATACTGTGCTTTCACCGGAACTGATCCGACTGTGGTCTGCAGGATTCTAGTCATTCAAACTGAGGCTGGCGCCAGTATGGAAGTGCCGACGTCCTGCGGCTACATTTCCATCGTTCCGTGGGCAATCATGGCAGTCACTCCCCATCGGGGGTATTTGCGGGAGTCGGGGACTCCCGCGGCTCCTCTAGAATCTTCAAGGTTGTGGAGAACTATGGTGGTGGAGTCAACAACAGACCGGACCATTCCTTCATGCTGGGCCCCTTCCCGCCAGGTCGATCGCCATTTTGAAAGCTCGACAACTACCGGCGATCGCGGGGTCAAATGAGCGGACGGGCTCCCACCTGCCGGGCGAGGCGTTGCAGCATCGCCACAGTGGAAGAACCCTTTTCCGGGCGCCTGGAGCGCTGAGGGTGCAGCTGGGAAGCCTCCACCTGGGGAGGCGGGAGAGGCCTGTTCGCATCGTCTCTCCCTCCCAGTGCACCCCACGGCGTCTCGCTTGACATTTGTTATGACCGGACCAGGCGATGAGGACGAGGGGGGTCGGAGGCATGTGCAAGACATCCCCCCAGTGTTGTCGCAGCCATTATAAAAGAAAGAAGTGGTGCCTGGCGTGTTGCTGCTGCCATTACGGAGGAGAAAAGAAAGAAGTGGCGCCTGGCGTGTTGTCGCTGCCATTACGAAGGAGAAAAGGAAAAAATGTCCCGTCCGTCTTTGGGCCGGGCTTCCGGTGGATGTCGGCCGGACGCCCCTTGCTCTGGCCCCATGAACGGGTTCCTTGGCTCATCGGCTGCAGCCGGATCCCGTCGGCCCCAGCCCCCGGCCATTGGTGGCCGGACCGGGAGAATGTGGCGGGACTACCTGCAACTCTCAAGTGCCAGCGCGGCCGGACTGGGAGAGAGAGGGGAGGGTCGAGGACATAGACATTCCCCCCCTTGCAACTCTCCAGCGTTGTCAAGGCAATCCCCTGGCCGGGTCCCGCTGGCCTCGGCCTCTCCTCCGGCTACACCCTACGTTACGATCTCCTGGCCGACTGTTGGCAGCAGGACCCGCCTTATATGGGTTGCTTCTGGCTGGGCGTAGCCACAACCCTGCTCCACTTTGGAAGTTTCCAGAGTGGGGGCGGATGTTCTGCTGACTTGCATTTTCTATAGTTTACCGTTCTTGTTTCTAACGTTTTCCTGTTTCTAGGGCATTAATAGGTTTTATTATTACGTATTGTTATTCGTTTCTTTGTTTGTTATTTTAAATAAAAGTTCATGTTCATCAGTGGCCTACTGATTTCGTTTTCCTATTCCTCTCTTTCCAGGTCGTTTCATGCTAAAGTTTCTGTTAACAGGATACAGTGATCACTTCGCTATTATTGTATATGTCCTTTTTACTAGGGGTGCTTTCTGGTCGGGCCAGATGATCTTCCTCTAGTAAATGGTCCGGGCGAAACTGGCGTATCAACCAGTGGGGAGTAGATAGGTATGACAGATTACAACGGGGGACAAAGGTCCGCATTACCTACCCTTCACTACTTGCAAAGACTAGAGTATGGCGACTTCTGTGCTCGTTTGCAAAATAGAGAATACCTCCAAAAAGAACCAATTCCCAAACAGTCAATGTTCGGGCAAACAATCAATCAATGAGGAACGAAATAGGTACGACGTGTTAAAGGTTTGCGTTACCTACCCTTCACTCTCTGCAAAGGGAGAGAGAATATTCCTATTCTTCCCCGTTTGCAGGCAGAGAAGATTCCTAAGAGAACCAACTTCGAACAATTCAATGTTCGATTCAATCAATCAATCAATGGGGAGAAAAAAAATAGGCACGACGTGTTAAAGTTTTGCGTTGCCTACCCTTCACTATCTGCAAAGACTAAACAGAGTATGGTGATTCTGTGTTTGTTTGCAAATAGAGAATCTCCCAGAAGCAATCAATAGGAAATACTAGTATTTTCAAACAATCAATCAATCAATCAATTTCGCAATTTGTCGTGTGTCACGACCTTACCCGGACCGGACCATGTGGGCAGTCCTTCGCCTTCCTTTTTCCAGCGCCCGATCGTTCTCTTTCTCCATGTTTTTACCGCAGCATTCCTGTGGGATTCCAGTCAGGACAATAGGTCACTTGAGAGAGGTCCGTTCGGAATCGGTGAAGTTCATTCAATCGGCAGCCAGACGAGGGCCCTCTCAAGGCAGGTATACTCCAATCATTTAGATGTTCACCCCATCGTCTGGACCTCTCTTACCGGACCCTATGTCGCTGATGGGCCCCACGATGGGCGCCAATTGTAGAAAAGTCAGCCCATATCGCACCCGATGCCCAGGCTGGTGGTGCAGGGCGACTCTTCATTCTCATCTTGAATAATTACCAAATAAAGAGACGGGCACTGGAAGTAGGAAAACAAGAACAGGGTTTATTACTCATGAGGAGAGCCTGTCCTTTGGGACACTCGCATAGTGTCTTCGGGAGGTGCTCTAACAAGTTTCTCTGAGGCTTCGTCTTTTATACACAGGTTGGTGGCATACAGGCATCTTTTATTACAATCAACACTTTGTATAGTATGGAGGTATTCCAACACGTGGCTACAGTAGGGCCCTTATCCTCCATGCAATAGGAGGGGGCTGTCATGCGGCTGAGTGTTCTGCTGATTCCATTGGAATGTGTGTGCCTGACCGAATCTCAGGGGGGTGGGGCGGTCATGATCAATAGTGGCTTCTTTCAAGAGAGATGAGTGCATACAGTGGTGGGCAATAAACTGTATCCTCGGGCTAAGGGATGACCAGCGGTCTGTGCAGACATTCAGGCTCAGAGGAAGAGGTCATCAAAGGAGGGGTATTCATGGAGGGACAGGAGGTGTTGGTCAGGCGCGGGGTGCGATTCTTAGGGACAGAGTCATGCGGGAGGGGAGGGCTCATGACTCGCGCATGAGAGAGCGGGGGCAGTCAGGGTGCATGGGGGAATGCTTGCAGGGTCAGGGAAGTGCGCTGATGAGCGATCGTGAACAGGGAGACCATGGTACCTAAAATGGTTGTCGTGTACGTGTGTGCATGGGTCTATGCTAGTGGGACAACACAGTCAGAGTTTTAGCGATATCCATTCTGTTTACACCAAGGGGTACTGTGAACACAAATGAACGCCGCTTATGTACATACACATTGCTATTTTTAACAGTGGATTTTTGAAGTTCCTTCGTGCGAGATTGTTGTTGGGCTAAAGGTTGTCTGGAAGTGTTTGCTTCACTGTCCGATACCACACTTTCCTGTGATGATGTTGTTTGTTGTTTTTTACCGGTGAAACGTCTAGTGACGTACACTTCGGCCCAAGTATAGGCCTCATTCAACTTATAATCAATCGTATCGCGTTTAAACTTACGCAGTTTTGTTTCCTGTAATTCCTTTCCGTATTTCTCCAGTTTTATTTCTATGTCCTCCAAATATTTATTCCATGGCTCTTGTTCCATCTTGGCAGATAATTCCTTTTTGACATTAAATATCTCTTCTTCCAAATCTCTTATTGTTTTAGCTAATTCTTCCACCAATAATAGGATCAAATCCAGGGAACACTTGTTTAATATTTCAAACAATTTCTCCATGAACTGTGGATTGTTATTCAGTCTGTAGAGCATAGGTCGTATGGCCAATCTGAGACCTCTCGGAATTCTTTTTACACGGTGGTACTGGATAAGTGTAGACGCATGTAAGCGTTGGTTTAGTTCTCTTTTTGAAAGATATTCCAATTGTTTTAGCTGCTGTACTACAGAGCCTCCTCCGGCATCGAAAGTCTTAGTTTCCTTAATTAACTTATAGATTTGAGTTGCTTCATCCTGTGTGTAAACCTTAGTGTTTGCTCTATTGTCCGTGATTGCTGCTATAGAATAAAACGACATCTTAAGGGTGGTGCAAATACCTATTTTTTGCAGTAATGTAACTAATATGAATAGATGTAGGTAATGCACTCAATTTCTTATATGTGCTTATTCGTTTGTGTGATAGGTGTGCCACGCTAGATCAGTGCCTGCAAACTGTGTATCAATATATGTAAGGCCTGGAATCGCTAAATATCCAGGACTCCAGCGTGCACTACAGTAAAAAAGTTTATCAATCAGACGTTTTCAAAATAACATTTATCAGTGTTTTTACTGTAGTGCACGCTGGAGTCCTGGATATTTAGCGATTCCAGGCCTTGCATATATCTGTCTCGGTTATCCCAAAGCCAGGGAAGGACATGACAAAGTGCGGAGCGTATCGACCAATCTCCCTTCTTAATGTTGACCTCAAATTATACACCAGCATTCTCGCCACGCGTCTGGCCGCCCATCTGCCAGGCCTAGTAGACCCCGATCAAGCAGGCTTTGTCCCTGACCGCCAGACAGTTGATAACACTAAGAGAGTAACCCACCTGATTGAAAAAGCTTCCCGAATACCTGGGGAATATATGACATTAGCGGTCGACGCTGAGAAGGCGTTCGACCATGTTCATTGGCCCTACCTGGAAATGGTGCTAGCCAAATTTGGGATTGGGGAGAAATTTCGGACCCTAATCTTCAACTGCTACAGGGCGCCCTCCGCAGTAGTGAGAGTCAATGGCTACACATCGTCCGCGTTCCCCATTGAGCGAGGGACGAGACAGGGATGCCCACTGTCACCACTCCTTTTCGCCCTCTACATGGAGCCCCTCGCTTATCGAATCCGGCAACGTCAGGATGCTCTTGGCATCAAATTCGGCAGCGATCTTCATGCCATCAGCCTCTACGCGGATGATATCCTACTTACCCTGGACCATCCGCGGACGGCGCTGCCGGAGTGTGTGGCTGAGCTTGAGGCGTTTGCTACAGCGTCCGGATTCAAGATGAATACGGACAAATCTATCGCCTTAGACCTGTCTCTTGCAGCCTCAACGCGAACCTATCTGCAATCTCTTCTGCCCGTTCAGTGGGCTACAGAGACTGTTCCATACCTGGGAATTCAGCTCGCTCCGACCCTGACCGGAATGGTCACGGCCAACTACACCTCTCTGCGTGCTCGCATCCGAGGAGAGTTAGATCGGTGGAGACATTTTCCCCTATCCTGGCTAGGCCGCCTTGCAGCAGTTAAGATGACCGTCCTACCGCAAATCTTATCTCTTCCGTGCTCTACCACTCCGGCCCCCAGCAGGCTGGATAAGACAGACCCAATCGGACTTAGCTAAATTTATTTGGCAGGGTCAGAAGCCCCAACTGAAGAGAACACTCGCCATGTTGGCTCCCGAGGAAGGAGGATTGGGCGTTCCTGACCTGAATAAATACTACCAGGCGGCGCAATTGCGCTATTTGGTGGAGTGGAGCAGATGGGAGTCCGACAAGCACTGGCTCTTTCAGGACCAGGCGGTGGCGGGGCGTCCGTTACAGGAGATACCTTTTTTACCTCGAGCTTATAGACCAGCCAACCTCTATGCGTCCGCTATAACCCGGGTTCCCTTAGAAGTCTGGGATGCGACTAACACGCTTTACGGCTTGACTACATTCCCCTCTCCACTCACACCCTTGGTGGACAACCCTGACTTTACCCCCGGAATGGCTAAAGGTGTCTTTGCACACTGGAGGCCGGCAGGCTGTCGCTTCCTGTATCATATATACAGCTCAGATGGGGTGCTTCCTTTCTAGCTCTTTAAGCAAGAATATAACCTCCCCGAAACAGAGAGTATGTGATATTTGCAGGTGCGTCACTGGGCATTGCAACCACAAGTACGAGAATTGGCTGATAGGAAATTCACTCCGTATGAGAAATGGCTTTTCTCACGCACTTCCAACTCCAAGCTCATCTCAGACCTTTATAAATTGATCCAGACGCAAACTACCCCCATCTACAATCCGGGCAGGGTACGATGGGAAAGAGAACTGGGTAGATCCTTGAGTCATAAGGAATGGGGCAACATTGCATATAGAGCTCTGCACTCAGCATACCACATGGGACTCACCGAGACGCTCACAAAAATATCTCTATACTGGTACTACACCCCTGAGAGGCTATCCGAAATGGATCCTTCAAAAGATAGGCTATGCTGGAGGGGTGTGGGCACACCGGCAGTTTAGTACACATTCTGTGGGATTGTACGCTCATCCACTCTTACTGGACGCACATTTTAGATGAAGTAGACACACACTTCTAAACAGAAATACCCAGCTTTCCCGCGTATATACTGCTGGGCCTCCCCAATGCACTCACTTACCCACTGCGCTCTTGTAGGGGCCGTCAAATGGCAATCGCCCTTGGATCTGCTCTGCAGAACATCCTGGCATACTGGCGCACCACCACAGTCCCTAACACCACAGGCTGGCTTCACCGGATGTGGCATGTGTTGGGTATGGAGAAGCTGTCACTTACCGCAGCAGGGAAGGGGGACAAATTTGAGGAACTCTGGCAGCCCTTTAGAGCCCTAATTCTAACTGAATTCACAGAGATAACTTGTCCTAAATATCTCCGATTGTTGCGCTTGATGGCACCAATGGCTACAGATCCTTAGACGCTCGAGGCACGAAACACTCAGAAGTTGAGCGAATGAGCCGTAGGGAGACTGTTGGGAGCTCTGGACTGGGTGGGGAGTCGGAGGGGGGTTGGGAAGGGGGCGCGGGCGGCTAAGGGTGGGGGGAAGGTTTTCATGGGTTTTTCTAGTTCTAATACTTTCAGGGTTCAGTGCATTTTCATCCCCGACAAGTTGGAATTTGCAGTTATTGCCAGTACTGTTTTGAACATCGTGCCTTCGCTGAATTACTATTCGTACCTGGTGTAACCTCACTGCTTATTGTACTATATTGCACTGCCTTCCATTAATAAAAAGATTTAAACCTAAAAAACATTACTTACATAATTGTTATGTCATTAGATTCTTGACTCATGCTCGAGTCAAGATTCTAAGGTAGAATGTGAGGATTTGAAGGTGCTGACAGTTGTTGTTTGGCAGCTGTTAAGTGCAGACGCCCTGGTGACACTCGCTCAGGGCCGAAGGAAGGAGTCCGTTTTTACTTACCTAGTTGAGAGTCCTTTACAACAATAATCACAATGCCAGTCAGTCAGTCAGAATAACTTTATTTCGCCGACATGATGAAGGCATAAAAGTATACTACATGTATAAAAGGATAAAAGATAAAAACATTCCACATCCTTACAGTATGATAATTGTTAAGATACAATAGCTATACAATTTCAAAACATATGATAAAAATTCATACTTGATTAAGTTCATATTACAATTAATTGGATAAACAGATTGAAAGTCTCTTTTTTAGAGCAGTTAAAAGAAAGGATGCCACAGAGGAACAGATAAAGGGGTCAGACAATAGCTGTAAATAGTAAAAGGCCACACGACATTGTCTAAAATTCATTTTTCGCAAAATGGGGATGATAAACCTTTTCCTCTCATTATGGTAATGTTTACAACAAAGCAAAAAATGCATATCATTCTGTATTGACTGATTATCACAAGAACAGAGTGGGAGATTGGCAGCAACATAAACATTACCAGGGATACCCAACATTAGAGGAATATAGTTTAGACGGAAATCTCACCAGGATGTACCTATGCTGTAGATCAGTTACAAAAGTTAGGTACGTTGATTTTTTTTCCATTTGTGAGATACTCGGTACAGTTAGATATATTTTATCTGTTGACAACTTGGCGTTTAAGATCTCCCTTCCAATCTGCATGTTAGATAATAGCTGGGCTTTCAGATCGTTCTTAGAAATAGAACAGCAGCTTATAGGATCTAAAAAAGGTGGCTGATAAGTGCAGACGCCCTGGTGACACTTGCTCAGGGCCGAATGAAGGAGTCAGTTTTTACTTACCTAGTTGAGAGTCCTTTACAACAATAATCACAATGCTTTTTTTCATATGACAGGGACTTCTTAGTACTAAAAATACACAAGACACTATCCATCACTACACAAACCAAAATTCAGTTCTGAGGCTTTCTGGGTACACAAACCAATATCTGCAGTGATCGCCTTTAACCAACAGAGGTTTCTTATCAAAATAGAGCATTTCCCACTAATTTGTTTAACTTGCATTAATTTTTTCATTTAAGGTGTGTGCATTATTTTATACGCAGTCACTGGAAAACGAAAGACCAACAAAATAGTTACCGATTTTGTTCTTTTTAGCCACGTCGATAACCCCACCCCACACTCAGTGACCCCACCCCACTGCACACAGGATCACAGTTCCCATACTTTTTTGAATGCACTTCGGTTGCAGGGATGAAAAGATCTACTGGTACCATGTTCACAGACAAATACAGGGACACAGATAACACATGCACTGGTGGTACCCATATAAATACATTGTATGTAAAAACAGAAAGCACACAGTCACAAACAAAAAGGAAGAAGAATGAACACCTATAGCGAACAATGCCCACACAAACTAAAATACCTACAGATATCCTCACAGACAGCAAACTGCTATAAAGGCACACGTTCACAATGAACAACAAACAGAAACACTCCTGTACAGACACAGGCATAGAGAGACAACGGAGCTTCACACAGGTTAGAGTAATAGCAAATTTCTGACATCACAAAAATATTCCTGGCATGTCAAGCACCTCAATCAGTAGAGCTGTCCTTCAGGAGGTCTCCAGATCAGACAGCAGTGATGTCCTTCTCCCCCAGACAACTGTGGAAAAGTAAATTTTGCCATGTTATATGTGCCTACGTGTTCCCCATGTTATGTCATATGTGCATGATCGATATGCATGTATTCCCTTCTGATCGATTAAAGACGCAATTACAGTTGTGTCCATCTCTAGTATGCCAGTTTTCAGTTTTCGTGAATACAACGAATATCAGGCCTATGTAAAGCTACGTTGCCACGCTTCACAGTGTGCACGTTAATTCATTGAATTATCCCCGTTTCTAGGCCTCTAAAGGGCCCGGACTCAGATTCAGCTCCTGTTTCCTGAACCCTCTCTGAGGAGCGATACAGCCCCCACCTGTATCCCTGACCCTTAGCTTACTTTCATGCCTCACAGTGCCCGGCTCGGCCTGGCTCTGCCTCCAGTCTGCCAAGAGTATGTTATGTTTCTAGTTATCAGTCCAGCCCTCCCTCTCTGCATTCCTAAGCTACTGAATCGCATCAATAGTTTCCGTCATGGTCTAGCCTTTATGTCTCCATGTAAGAGAAATACTGTATTAATATTCATAGAATATTCCCCGCACACGCACTACATGTAGGATTATGTATGCACCAGTCTTAATGTCTGTTAGCCTTTGCTCTGCTAACTTTTGGATTCTATCAACATGTTCTCTAAACACTAGATACTAGATATGCTTAGGTACGTGTCGCTCTGACACTCCAGACTTTAGTCTCCTCTTCTAGCGCAGAAGTCATAGCCCCCCAGTTCTCCCTAGTAACACGTCATTGTCAGTTTGCGCGCACCATTAGGTTAGAGGTCCCAGCTGCTCAGGTAGCCCCCTCCATGTTTCCGCCCTGTTTATGACATATTCTGTTACGTTTACATCACATGTCTATGTATACGCCCTGTACACGCCTTCTTGTTGCATCAGTCATGCCTTATCTTTCGCGACTGTTAAAAGACTCCGCCTACTGCTACGCCTACTGTATTGAATTCAATGTATTTTGTTTAACTATATATACTTATGCACTGTTATTAAAAGTTACCCTTATCCCTGTATCCTGTTCCTGCCCCCGATGCGCATCTTTCCCTTTCCCGTACAGGCTGTCCTATTCATGTCCTTTATGCTTAATTAAAGCCTGTATACTCTAGCTACCTCGTATCTTGACTCTTATTTATTGAGCTATCTATTTGTATGAGTATCCTGAAAAATAGCACAGGTAATTAATTATTTATTTACCACATAATGGCGCCCGAATAGGGACTTGCCCTTTCCCCACGCGCCGGAGAAGCCACGCAGGCCCCCTGATCCTCTGCAGCCGTGACGGAACCATACCGTGCACGTGCAGATATTTCTGCTTCAAGTATCCCTCAGGCCCACGGAGGAGACGGAGGTTGCGGTCCAGCGTCCAGACGAGGCGGTGGAGGAACGCGGCGAGTCCCGACCAGAGCCCAAGCCGAGAGTCCAAGGTCCGAGGTATCTGGAGGCCCACCTGTAACTGAAGTCCGAAGTTCGTCCGTCCGTCGTCGTAGCAGTCCAGTCCAGTCCGAGGCCTTCCGTTCTTGCTGCCCGTTGAGTACCGTTGCTGGGGTAGTATCTAGACAGGGTCAATTGATTTGTCTCTGGTCCGTGGGTTTGGGTACGCAGATCCAACACGAAGTGTCCACTTAGGTGGATGCGGGTCCTGACGTGTCTCTTTACGAGACCGGTAAGTTTCGTACTGTTTTAGCAGTGCATCCAGTCATTCTAGTTTCTGCTCTAGTAAGTTCAGTTCTCGAGAAAGTCATGTGTTCTGTTCTCAGTGTTTCAGGTAGTATTTTGTCCGAACTGTTACTTTCCAATGTTATTCCATGTGTTTTCAATGTCGTGGTATGAATGATTCGTATTGCAGTTATTATTGTGTTTATTGTGTATTGTATTGTGTCCAGACTCCAGTTCAGTCATGCCTCTGTTCTCCAAGTTACGTCAGTTAAAAACTAGAAAAGGTCTGCTCAAAGAAGCAGTTCCTGTCCCGCCTAGGGACAGTCCAGGTCATTTTATGTATCAAAAACATGGCATAAGTGCCATATTATATCTAGATTTATGGGTGGAATACACCAAACAATTAGAGGAAAAGTATAGATGGCCCGTATCAGGTACGTGGGATGCCGAGTGCATCATGCGAGTAGAAGAAGCATTATGGAAAAAGAAAGCCAGACAGTCCCAGAAAGATGCCATCGAGTTATGGCGCAAAGAATCTCATAAAAGAACAGAGAAAGAAATCAGAAAGTCAGAATTAAGTAGAGAATCCTTAGAAAGAGCCCAAGAAAGGGAATTAATCGAAGTAGGTGAACGAGTTAAAACCGAACAGTCAGACAGACAGAGAAATGCCCTCATTAAGGGTATGTATCCTCTTCTTGCCGAGGGTTTGCCAAAAGCAACCCCGGAAGCACCATGTAACTTTCCGCCGCCATTAGTTCCGATTAAGCTACGTCACAAACCGACCGCAGCTGATATTTTTCTCTCGTCCTATTTGGACGACACAGTCCCAGAATATGCAAATCCTGCTCCGCCAGCTCCTGTAAATAATGTAATTCCTGCTCTTCCAGCCACCGGGGCACCTGTTGCAGTACCTGTTACGGTACCCCCAGTCCAGCCCATAGTACAAGTTCCCGCTACATCAGTCACTCTGCCAGCACGAAGAGTATCAGTCGACGATTCCAGTTTAGGGGCCGCGGGAGGAGGTCCTCCAGGTACCCCGCCGCCAAATAAACGTATAGGGTTAGTCGAGTTACATGAACGTGCGTTACAGCGTACGCCCAAACATCAGTCCGTCGCAGACATCAGGCGAGCTCTTACCGAATGCTGTTATGATCCAGTCCCAGGCGAAGACAATATGGTTTTATATTCATTGCGTGTAAGACGGGTGACCGAGTATCTGGCCACCCTACCGAATATGAAAGAAGATTTAGACAGAATGTATCGTTTCATCCGTACAGGAGAAGATCCAGAAAGTGTTGGTGAAATCATGTCTTTAAGGAAAGCCGAGACCCAGCTCATGCTATTAAAGTTTCTAATTAATTGTTTAATAAGGGAACAAGATTATCCGACTAAAGACCCGACCGAAATGAAAGTTCTGACAAGGTGGAGTGATAATATAGCCGAGGGTAAACACAGGACCATCAGTAGTATAGAGAGTATGTACAAGAAAATACGTAAAGAAATAATAAGGTTACACGAACAACGTAAAGAAGCACTAGTAAGCGAGAAAGAAAGTAACTCTGATACTGAAGAAGTAGAAGACGAGAACACCGCCAGAATAGCGTATGTAGGTAAATCTAGATTTCCAGACCGACATTCACGCCTAGAACACAAGAAAGTCGTTCATCATCCAGCACCAGAACAAGGTTCTCTAGAACAAGTATTTCAAGCTACCGATCACATTCTGAAATCACGAATCGGTTATAGTGAACTTAGTACCATGCATGAACAAGAACTAGCCCGATCGGCAGTCCGATGGATTACTGATTCTACCACTTTTCCAGACGAAATAGTGGCACAAATGTTTCTGAAACTGCCCCCAGCCGAGCAGCGACTGGTGGGTATGTATATGATCCAGCACCTCATTACACTGTATGAGGGTCAACATTCTGATCCAGGCCCATTACATGATATCCTGAACGAGTTACTCCAGTATAAATGGAAAGGCTTAGGTACTGATTTAATTAGTGTCATTCTAGAACAGCGCCACAAATATAGAACGTTTCTGAACCCGCATTTTGTTCACGTCTCACCTCCAGAAAGTAAACCCTTTTACATAGATAGACAGCATCCGTTACGAGAAGTGCATCCAGTTAGGACACAGGATGGTGAGATGCAACGAGTATTTGTTTACACCCCCGTCACAAAGATGGAACTCTTAGAGATGAAGAAATTAATTCCCTGTCACGACAAAGATCCAGCAGGGTTCCATCGAGAATTAAAAGACATGCTCCGTATGGGAGAATACACGTATCCAGATATTATTAAAATGTTAAAGGTCCTGTTGCCCGCAGGGGTATATGAGAAACTCAAGGAAAAAGAATGGGAGGTGGGAGAGAAAAAGATTGATTGGGCAGTTCTAGAAGCTGAAGATAAGATACGAGTACCAGGTACCGGTCTCGGGGACAAATGTAAAGAATTGCCAGAGTTATTGATTCAGGTTTTGCCAAGGTTATTAGCCACGAAAAAGGAAGATTGGGATGCAATTTCAGCATGCAAACAGAAACAGGATGAAGACACTAGTGATTTTTATTCTAGATTCGAGAAATGTTTTATTATCAACAGTGGTTTAAAGACAGGTAGCGAGTCATACCCTCATCTTTTTGTTACTAAACTAGTCGAGAATTCAAGTCCGCAAGTTAAAAATCGAGTTTTGAAAGTCGAAAGTACTTGGCAAGCTAGTACCCCGTCACAGATGCTCCAGATGCTTCAGTATCACCAGAATAGAATCAGGGAAGAACAAGAACACGAAAGAAGACGTATGAAAGACACGAAAATGAAAGTACTAGTTGCACAATCTGTTCCACAAGACAGTCAGAAGAGGGGTCCGAATCAAGTCAGTCATCCTGCAGCTCCCGTTAAAGGGACATGCAATTATTGTAAACAGCCAGGTCATTTTATAAACGAGTGTGCAGTTCTGAAACACAACATAGCTACTGGTAAGACTAAAGAAAGACCACGTCCGCCTAGACAAGAGCAAGTTTCACAGACATCTCAGTCACCACAGAATGCACAACAGACAGTTCCAGCACCGCAGCCTATTGCTGCAACACAGCATGTTACACAGCAGATGTACCAGTATGCCCAGACAGAGTATCCAGAGTATCAACCGTATTCATGAAACAGCCTAGAGAGGGAGGTAGGCTTGCCTCTCATCGAGATACCTGTAGATCAAGAGGGTCCCTATGTGCACAGTCAAGTATTAGGGAAAGACAGAAAGTTTCTGATTGATACAGGGGCAAGTAGGACTACTATCAGTCATGACGAGGTTCCAGGGGCTCCGCTCTCAGGCTCTAGAAATGTTTCCCTTGGATTTTCAGGAAAGCCTATTGTAAACGAGATATCGAAGCCAGTTACTCTAGAAGTTGGTCCATTGTCCCGAACTACTGATTTATTACTTACGAAATCATGTCCGGAAAATTTGTTAGGTATTAAAACATTGAAAGAATTAGGTGCAGTTATTTGCTGTTCCCCAGAGGGAATACGCTTGTTTTTAAGGGATTTTAA
Source organism: Lissotriton helveticus (assembly GCF_964261635.1). Taxonomy (NCBI): domain Eukaryota; kingdom Metazoa; phylum Chordata; class Amphibia; order Caudata; family Salamandridae; genus Lissotriton; species Lissotriton helveticus. The sequence continues at coordinate 43,775,367 of NC_136064.1, read as the reverse complement.
AGGTCACTATGTATTACGAGATTTTGATCCAAGATTGTCAAATGTTCCGCAGCATTTATGGGCGCAAGGTCCAACTGATGTAGGTTTTATGCAGATCACACCCCATCGTGTGACTCTCAAGCAAGGTATAGTCCTGCCACGAATCAGACAGTACAGATTGCCACCTGAGGCTGTAGCAGCCTTATCCAAAATTATTGACGAGCTCATTGCTCAAGGAGTGGTTGTAGAAACTGACTCCAATGTATGTAATTCTCCTATCATTCCAGTCATGAAACGTACTGATCCAAATGCACCTCCAGTATATCGATTAGTGATTGACCTTCGAGAACTTAATAAATGTATCATACCCCAGTATCCAGTAGTCCCAGATATTTCATCTCTATTGACAGCTATTGATTCTGAAGCTGTATTTTTTACCGTAATAGACCTCAAGAATGCATTTTTTACAGTGTTCCGATTCATCCAGATAGCCAGTACCTTTTCGGTTTTTGTTTAAATGGAAGGAGCTATAAATTTACACGAGCTCCTCAAGGTTTCACAGAAAGTCCTAGCATTTACAGTCAAGCACTTAAAAGACAACTAGACAATATTCACATGCCACCAGACACTGCCCTGCTCCAGTATGTCGATGATCTACTGATCACAGCCCGTTCTGAACGTGATTGCGAGCGAGCGTCACTTACAGTTTTGTATTTCCTAGCCGAGATGGGGCACAAGGTGTCCCCTTCAAAGCTCCAGTTCTGTGTCCAGCAAGTGATCTACTTAGGCCACTTACTGTCCAAGTGGGGTAGGCAGTTGACACCAGATCGTATCCAGTTAATAGCGAGTCTTCCACAGCCCAAGACACAGAAGGAGGTACGTGCTTTTATCGGCCTTACTTCTTACTGCAGACAATGGATTCCTCAGTATGCATTTCTAGAAAAGCCACTGATACAGTTAACGACACAGGAGGCAGCCGTATCGACTGTTCTCCCTTGGACATCTGAACATACACTTAGTTTTAATGAGTTAAAGAAAGCTTTATGCCAAGCACCTGTTCTAGCTACACCGAACTATAGTAAGCCTTTTACACTTTTTGTCACACAACGTGATGGTACAGCATTATCTGTTCTCACACAAGATCAAGCCGGACAATACAAGCCTTGTGCTTATTTTTCGAGCACATTAGATCCAGTAGCCCAGGCTCTGCCTGCGTGCCTCAAGTCAGTTGCAGCCACAGCCCTAGCTATCAGACAAAGTGATTCCATAGTGTTAGGACACTCCCTGACAGTACAAGTTCCACACTCCGTGGAAGTTCTTTTAAACCGAACACAGACTCAGCACTTGACAATTGCATGTTTAACAGGTTATGAACTGACACTGTTCCAGCCACACATAGAAATCAGACGCTGCAACGTTCTAAATCCTGCTACACTGTTACCGTCAGTTACTTAAAATCCTGCCACACATGACTGTGTGGAAGTCATTAACACTATGACTAAGCCAAGACAAGATCTGACAGACATTGCCTTACCTGATCCCGACCTGACACTTTATGTGGATGGTTCATGTATGAGAACAAGTACAGGAGAACTAGTAGCCGCGTATGCAGTGACTACTGACACTGAAGTTATCGAAACACACCGTATTGACGCCCTGTCTGCTCAAGCAGCAGAGCTAGTTGCTCTGACCCAAGCCTGCATACGTGCCAAGAACCTGAAAGTAAACATATATACAGATTCACGTTACGCATTCGGAGTTGTACACGACTTCGGAGTGCTCTGGCAGGAGAGAGGTTTCATGACTTCTCATGGAACCAAGATTCAGCATGGTCTCCTCATTCAAGCTCTGTTAGATGCAATACATTTACCGACAGCTATCGCTATCATGAAGTGCAAAGCACACACGAAAGTCACAGACATTATTTCTCAAGGTAATGATCTAGCAGATCGAACAGCCAAGCTTACAGCACAGACACCAGACATTCCAGTTAACAAGACACAGACATCCACTCCAGAACAGACTACTTGTATGACAGTTAAAGACCCTACACAAGATGTCATAGACATACAGTTACATGCTACTCCTGAAGAAATCAAGAAATGGTCCGAACAAGGAGGGGTCCAGACAGATCAGGGATGGTTGACGAAGGGAAAAACCACATGGTTTCTCCCCGACTCTATGGTTCAAGTCATTATCAATACCGCACATAGTCCAGCACACTTAGGAGAAAAAGCTATGTTAGACAGTATTCAGAACCTTTGGTTTAACAAGCACTTACGAGCTGCAGCCAAGCAGAAAGTCCGTACTTGTATGATATGTTGCCAGTTCAATCCAGGTAAAAGTGTCCCGGTGGAACAAGGTGGATTCCAACCTCCTGACCACCCTTTTGAAGTCCTCCAGATGGATTATATTCAGATGGAGCGATGTCTGAATAGAACATGTTTTCCAGACAAGCAAGGTCCCTCCCATAGAACAGGGTTAGATCTAGAAAATGAAGTTTATAATTTAGGTAATTATTCTTCGAATTTTATGGTCCTGAATGTTCAGTCTGATACTACTTCAGACTTACCTGCTATTTCAGTACTACCAGTCAAAGGCGAATTATGTGTCAGAAATAATGGTTCCATACATGTAGGACATAGTGATTGTACTACTACTGTCGAGTATAGTGACAGTGGGAAATCTATTTTCAAAGCTTCACGTCATTCTTATTTTGTTTGTGGTCAGACCGCATATGTTCGTCTGCCCCTCGATTGGGAGGGAACATGTTACATTGCCTTCCTACTGCCACCAGTTTTTCTAGCCCCATCTGATTATCACAGAAACACACATCTAGTACACGTCAGACATAGATGGGAGATCGAGACCCCAATTGTCGATCAAACTGAAACTGCTCTAGAACAGTATACAGATTTCAATAGAGGTTTCTTTTTCTTTATAGGCCCTGTCCAGAATAGTAAGTTAATCCGTAGGTTAACCAGAACCCTTGAAGCAGTAGTGAATGAGACTACTTCTGCTCTAGGTAATTTAACCGAAGAGCAATCTGCTATGAGATTTGTCGTGCTCCAGAATCGTCTCGTTCTTGACGTCATACTGGCCGATAGAGGAGGAGCATGTAGAGTCATCGGATCTAGTTGCTGCATTTTCATTCCTAATAACGCGCCGTCTGTTTATTCAGCTATAACCAGACTTCATAAAATTGCCCATCAGTTACACCAGAATCCAGGCACCTGGACATGGTCCGGCTGGCTCTGGAGTATAATTTCTGCCTGGGGATGGAAAGTATTGTCATTTCTAGGTATTGCAGTAGCGATCATATTCAGTTGCTGCCTCTGTATACAATGTGGCCCTGCGATTTGCGGCATTTGTGCTACCTCTTGTATTCCTAGTCCTAAGTCCCGCTCTAAATCCCGTTCCAAGACAATTTGAGACGAGCAAATGATGCTGTATGAAATGATAGATGGTATCATGAGTATAGATGTTTCCTGATGGAAACGTAGGGCACAAGGAGGGAATGTGGAAAAGTAAATTTTGCCATGTTATATGTGCCTACGTGTTCCCCATGTTATGTCATATGTGCATGATCGATATGCATGTATTCCCTTCTGATCGATTAAAGGCGCAATTACAGTTGTGTCCATCTCTAGTATGCCAGTTTTCAGTTTTCGTGAATACAACGAATATCAGGCCTATGTAAAGCTACGTTGCCACGCTTCACAGTGTGCACGTTAATTCATTGAATTATCCCCGTTTCTAGGCCTCTAAAGGGCCCGGACTCAGATTCAGCTCCTGTTTCCTGAACCCTCTCTGAGGAGCGATACAGCCCCCACCTGTATCCCTGACCCTTAGCTTACTTTCATGCCTCACAGTGCCCGGCTCGGCCTGGCTCTGCCTCCAGTCTGCCAAGAGTATGTTATGTTTCTAGTTATCAGTCCAGCCCTCCTTCTCTGCATTCCTAAGCTACTGAATCGCATCAATAGTTTCCGTCATGGTCTAGCCTTTATGTCTCCATGTAAGAGAAATACTGTATTAATATTCATAGAATATTCCCCGCACACGCACTACATGTAGGATTATGTATGCACCAGTCTTAATGTCTGTTAGCCTTTGCTCTGCTAACTTTTGGATTCTATCAACATGTTCTCTAAACACTAGATACTAGATATGCTTAGGTACGTGTCGCTCTGACACTCCAGACTTTAGTCTCCTCTTCTAGCGCAGAAGTCATAGCCCCCCAGTTCTCCCTAGTAACACGTCATTGTCAGTTTGCGCGCACCATTAGGTTAGAGGTCCCAGCTGCTCAGGTAGCCCCCTCCATGTTTCCGCCCCGTTTATGACATATTCTGTTACGTTTACATCACATGTCTATGTATACGCCCTGTACACGCCTTCTTGTTGCATCAGTCATGCCTTATCTTTCGCGACTGTTAAAAGACTCCGCCTACTGCTACGCCTACTGTATTGAATTCAATGTATTTTGTTTAACTATATATACTTATGCACTGTTATTAAAAGTTACCCTTATCCCTGTATCCTGTTCCTGCCCCCGATGTGCATCTTTCCCTTTCCCGTACAGGCTGTCCTATTCATGTCCTTTATGCTTAATTAAAGCCTGTATACTCTAGCTACCTCGTATCTTGACTCTTATTTATTGAGCTATCTATTTGTATGAGTATCCTGAAAAATAGCACAGGTAATTAATTATTTATTTACCACACAACAATGCATTCCCCCAAGGTTAAACAGTTGCAGCAATCTATTTATGGATGCTGTTTGCTAGCTGACACATCAGTTCAACGTTACACTTAATCTTGTGAACAGCTACATCTTAAATTGCTTTCGTGAAAGCAAATTATTATTTTGCCAAGCAGTTCCTTGATAGTGAGTTATACAGCTTAGATGCAAGTACTCCAAACACGTGACTGTCCACGTGGTTCTTCTAAAAAGTGTGCATCATAGGTCGAAAATGGAATTCAAAAACATGTTCACCAAGAAAGGTGATCCGCTTGGCAGAAAGGCCTTTTGCATTGATACATGGCGAACAGATAATCAGTGGAGATGGCTACAGGTGGTAAAAAATGTGTTACTGTCTCTATATCGAGGTCATAGTCTGCACCACTTCAAACAGAACACCAATCGATCAGATCCACCAATTATTCAAACAGCCACTTCACCAGGCACAACAGAGTTACAGAATCATCTGATTACAATTTAAAAACCCATGCAGATGAGCTAAATACTGTATGTTTGTGGTCCATATGGACTATTTACTGCATGCATGATATGTACCACATGCGAATAATAACACACGTTGTAAATAATACCCAATTCCAAGAATGAGAGGTCATCAGAAACCAATGGAAAATTACATCTTAAAGTACCTCCAGTCAAAAGCAGGTGGTAAAAATTCTTGAAAGTGCAAGAAGTGAGAATAGCTGTAAAAAAATTGTAAAAACACTGAGACCACCATAAAAATGCAAAAAACACACAGAACACGTACTGTTTAAGCTGAAATATACGATACTTGCAGTCATATCCTCTCAGAGTGAGCAGAGAGAAAAGATGTACGATAAAGTACAAAAACACAAGCTTTCATGTGGCTACTGCCTGCCTCCCTCTACACAGCATGGGGTGTTACAGTCAGAGCTGGGACTGTGAAACTGGGGGGGGGGGGGGGCAGATGTGAGTCTCAGAGTCGGCTCAGCAGTTTGTGATTCTGAGCAAGTCACTTAATCTCCCCATGCCTATAAACAATGCATGTGACCTTCTATAATATAACTGGTGCTTATCAAAAAGCCCTGCATACCCATTTTGCTGGCTGACTTGTACATTGTGAAACCAGAAAACCTGGGTGAATTGCGGCTTCCCCACTTAAATTGTGTGATCTTAGGAAACCATTTTAGTTCACCAAAATAGTTTTTTCTTCATTATCGTATATGAAAGCACTTTCAAATATATGAGTTAAGACTACCAGTAGTACAAAACTATCTCTGATAATAAGTATTTCTCAATGCCACACATTAAAGGAACAAACTTTTTTTTAACTTAGAAGAGACTTTATCATATCTTAAGTGGTGTCTTGTGTGATTTACATAGCAAATATTTCCGTGGCTCGGCTCGTGTACAGGCTATAAGATCAGAGCTGGACCATTGGCTCACCTCTCGATGTATGTATTTATTTATTTATGAAATTTATTAAGCGCAAACAAATGCCCAAGGGCGTCTCGGCGCCAAGGGCGTCTCGATCCACTCTCCCTGTTAATCTATTGGCTCACCCACCTCTAGTGAGAAATATAATTGTTTGTGGTTCTTCACCTTTGGGAAACGGTCATGACCACTGTCTTTGTATGCCCCAGAGAACTAGCTCACTTTCTCTACATGTAATCCAGCTCTGTTTAATCTTATATCGTCCAATGGTGCGGCTGCGCCTCCTGATGAGATAGCAAGGGTATTCTTAAATAATTAAGCAATGATTTATTACGCACATGGCTGTATCCCATGCATAAAGCTGCTCGTGCAGATGAAAGACCGAATCAATAAAAGTTATATAACTGGAGAGAGCATGAAAGATAAACATCACATATTATATTATACCCAAAATATTATCTGTCTATGTAAGAAGCGCCCTTCACCCTAAAATGTTCCAGATCCCGGATTTAGCCTGGTGTGACGTCAGCTTTCAACGTTGCGTATTGAATTACTTGACGCCTGACGTGTGGAATGTTCTCAGCGTGACGAGGTACGTTCCCTCCGCTGGAACAGAGCCAGGCAGACAGGCAGAAGGAAATGACCTCGGGGACGAGTCTAGGAGTCTTTTGGGACTCGTGAAACTTGATGGGTCAGAATTCGATACAATCTTCGCTCTTATGAAGCACATTAACTGTTGCCCATTAAAAATACATACTTTAAACGTTTTAAAATGCTAGTATTTATCTTTCACTTAACAGTAATACAACCTATTGCTATAGTACTGCCCACAAATGCTCTCTAGTTTAAGCAATATGAGAGCTGATCGTTTAAAATGGGGTGCGGTGGTGCTTGTGCAGTTGATTTTACAAAAAGCTATATTTATGGATGCAGTGTGGCACACTCCAGGGACTGAGGAAAATATTTCAATCAATCCATCCTCTATCCAAAACACACACAAATATCCTCCCCCTCCTTTCCCTCATGCGTGGACAGGCCTGTGCGTGCGCATACATGCAAACGTGGAGCTATACACCACTGAACAGCAAAGGGAATCATGCTTAGGCAGAAAATCACACAGGTCTACCTCTTAACTCTATCAACTTTCCCTCATGGCCATTCTCTTACAATGGCCACCTTTGGCGCACTCTACTCTGTAACACGTCAGCGATCCTGTCGTTTGCCCAGCAGAAGCCGGAAATGATGCACCTGCACCCTCGGGCCAGGCGTGGCCCAGGCTATAAATAAAAGAGGGGAATGATAGCTTGTGGTCATTCAGCCCACTAACCCAACTAGTGTGTCCCTGTATCATTTAGTGCACAAGGCCAGCCTCACGCCACACTCAGCCCGACCCCGCGACACTGGAGACGAGGGCGGAAGCGCACCCACTCACCGGTCCGCCTCCAGCACTGTTCTCCAGCCTGGGCTCAGAGGAAATGACACCTGCGGAGCAGTCGAGTCGCGGAGGCCTTGAGGTGAGGACGCGCCAGGCCATGATCACCTGGAAGGAACGCGGCGGTAGGAGCTCCCTCCTGCTCTGCTCAACAGAAGTCGTCCCCTGGCGGCGCGGAAAGCGTGTGAGCTACCGCCCAGGCGCGTCACACTGGCTCAGGAGCATGCTGCACTGCTCACAAGACTAGGCCCAGACACGTGGCAGAAGGGCCTCAGCCAAAGGAGCTCTACACCCAGCCCCTCTGGGAGAAGAAGATGAGGGACAAGCTCACACCGGCAGATATAGTGCCTGCAAAACAAAAAAGAAGAGGATTTTTATTTCTGGCTAGAAAAAAAAGGAAAGAAAAAAAACTGAAATTAATAAAAAGAAAGGAGAGAATATACACTGACCATAGAGCTCTGCACACACAGGAAAGATGGGTGAAGATGCAAATGCGGCTCAGCAACAGTTGCACACCACCGTGCAACATGCTCCAACAGGTTTTTCGCCCCCATTCAGTGAGCTAGCGGACCCTGCCACCTCATCCCCAAGATGGAAGACGTGGCTGGGACGCCTTGAAAACTATTTTGTGGCGACAAGGGAAATGGATGGTGCAGTCAGAAGGTTGCTACTCCTCCACTATGGGGACGTGGAGGTCTATCTGCTGTTCAGGCACCTACCCAATACAGGAGCAGCCATTGACTACGATGCCGCCGTGGCAACGCTTAATGCACACTTCGACCCGCAGCTAAACCCAGACTTTGAGAGGTTTAAGCTTTGACAAGCCCAACAGAGAGAAGTTGAGTCCATCGATGCGTTTTATGCAAGGTTGTGAGAGCTCGCAAGCACCTGCACGGCCGATGACCAGGCCAAGGAAATTCGCGCACAAATCATACAAGGCAGCTGTAACAAGACTCTACGTGGGCTAATCCTGAGGCAACCAAACATAGCCCTAGGGGACATAATAATCATAGCCAGAACACACGACCTCTCCGCGGCAAGGGCAGATAAAATTGACTTAGCGTTGACACAGCCGCCAGAGAGAAGCATGGTCGTCAAGACCGAACAAGCCAGCATAGTGAGAACGCAGGAGAAAGGAAGAGGAGGCCGTCCACCCCAACACCCAAAGGGCAAGTGCGGATACTGTGGGTGGGAAGAGCACCCGATCCGGCCATGCCCAGCACAGGGCCAGTCGTGTTCACACTGAGGGATACCAAACCACTTCGCAATAGTATGGCACAGGGAAACACAAAGAAGAGACAACAGGGGCGACAAGCCACCGAAAAGAATGGTACGCCAACTGTCGAATGTCTCCATCACACCATCAAGGGGCACAAAAGGCATCACACAGTCAACCTACCAGGTCGAAGACTCCTCAACAGAAGATGATGACAGAGTAGAGACATTCCTTGTCTCCTTCACATGGGAGTTGAAGAAGCGAAGGAGGCCACAACCTACGTGCACCATGAAGATAACCTAATCAGAGGTGAAGGCGGACATCGACATGGGGGCCTCGGTGAACCTCATGGAGATCCAGCACTACAACCGATTGTGGCTCAGGCCCATACTAGTGGCGGACCCAGTTTTCACCAAGATCCGCAGCGCCATTTAAGGAGGGGAATGGCAGCAGTTCCTGTAGGACGCCAACAGCCGGTCGGGGCCAGATCACGAATACCTCACCAAAATGTGGAGGATAAGGGATGAGTTGAGCATGACCCAAGAGGGCGTCCTACTACGAGGATCCTGGATTGTAATCCTGGCAGCTTTACACCACCACGTCACCCAGCTGGCCCACGGAGGACATCAAGGGTCTATGAAGATTAAAGCGAGGATGCAGGAAATAGTCTAGTTCTCTGGTTTGGAGGAATGAGTAGAGTAGACCATAAGAAGATGGCCCGCCTGCCAATTGATCACTGTGCCAGAGCAGCCCGCCCCCATCCAAACAGAAGAGCCCGGGAAAAGCCCCTCAGACAAGGTCAGCATGGATTTTGGGAGTTTCCCAGATGGGCGATCAACCCTTGTCATGATGGACAACTACACAACATACCCGGTGGTCGAAGTGATCTGCTCCAACACATTCCTATGGGTAGCCCGGTACTTGAAAAGGTATTTTGCCATGTTCATCTGCCCCACAGAAATTAAGAGCTACAATGGGCCGCCGTTTCAAGGAGCAGAAACCACAAGTTCATGAGACTCCACGGAGTAGGACACCGCTCGATCACCCCACAGTGGCCCTAGGCAAACGGCGAGATTCAGAGATTCATGCGGACGCTGAATAAAATCTTAAGGATCGCTATAGCGGAGGGCTCAGGTCCAGAACGCCAGCTGCAGTTATTCCTCCGAGAGTATCAGATCATGCCCCACAACACCACACATCAAGCGCTGTGGGCGCTAATGTTCAAAGGACCACTCCAAGACACCATTCCGGTATGTCCTGGATGGACCCCACCCCCATACCAAGAAGGAGAAGCCCAAACCAGGTGGGAACAACACAACACTACCGCCAGCCGTACAAAAAGAGCCCAGCACCGTAACCTACAACTGGGAGACCATGTGATAAAGGATCGGCGACCTGGCGGCAAGTTCTGGACGCCATATGAGCCGGGTCACTGGAGGGTGACACGAGTGAAGGGCATAATGGTGACCGCAGAGAAGGATGGGGAGACTCTGACCAGGAACTTCTCCTGGGTCGAGGCAGTGGAGGAAGGTTTGCCCCGATACTCCGGAGAAGAGAGAACAGAGGGCGAAGAAGGTGAGACAGGGGGCAGAGGAGACGCCTGGCCGGGCGCTCAGAAGGGAGGTCCACCCACAACACTGGTTGAGACCACCCTGATGCCAACCACTACACCCCAGAGGGATGATGAGGGCCCTGAGGGATGGAGCCATCACCCCAGGTATCACCTGCGGGAACTCACCCCCCTGAATTCTCGACTCAGAGACTTTGCTTGCCACCTAGCAAGCAACACACCAGATAAAAAAGGACTAAGTTAAGATGAGATGTTACAGGTCAGTAAGTAATCTTTATTGTTTGATTATTTAAAATCTTACAATATTACAAATTCATAAAAAATTGCTGGAGTGATTAAAGCCAATTGATAAAAACAGTTACACCATAAAATTCACTTAATTTCATAAAAAATTACATATTAAAAGTTTACTCTCCTAGTTTTCTTTTCGCTATTAGTAAATCTTACAAAGGTAGCGTTCAAGCTTATATCGTTCGAATGGAGACAGCGTGTCAAGGCCTGCCTACATGTCCTTATTCCACGTGCATTAAGCGGTAATTTGAGTAAGGATCGTCTTTCATTTTGAAGTTCAGGGCAAAAACATAAAAGGTGGACAATATTCTCCTTATTACAGAGTCTGCATAGTGTACATCTTTCAATGTTTTTCCACGGGGGAAGATGACAAAGTCCCGGCATAATTCCAAATCTCGCTTTAAGAAGCACTTGTTTATTTTTTTTAGACCAGGGTGTTTCCAAGTATTGTTGTATTTCCTTTTTTTTGTAACCATTTATTATTGTCCAAGCATGTTTTCTTTTTGTCAGGTTATCTTTGTCCTTTACAAGGGACAATTGGTTTGTAGTTCTATTGATTATTTTTTTGAACGATGCATTGGTTATAGTATTTTCCCAGATTGTAGTAACCGCAAACTCATCTATAGCTTCCTTAAGATAGTTCCATGCAGTTGACTTTACGTTACTATTTATTTCTTTCCATAATAGCTGTGAAATCTGATTAACATGGTCATTTTTTATCCGATTCCAGGTTTTAAAAAAGTGTCCCTGTCTCACATAGTATTGGTTGGTAAATCCAAACTCCAGTCTAATTTGTGCAGACGAGGCATTCGGTGGGAGATGAAATAGTGCCTTATATGTTTTAGATAGGGCCTTATTTATTATTTCGGTATCCTTTCCCATTGATGCTTCACTGCCATACGAGATGGTTGGTAGCAGTCTTGCCCCTATAATCTTCAGAAGCGGCCCATATGTGAGGTTGCTAAGTGACTTCTGTATGATTCTAAACGCTGCAGTCAATGCGTTTGTCTTCCGCTGTATATCCCTTTTTTGTAGCTGGTAGTTACCCTTCTCATCAAAAAGCACACCCAAATACTTGTATACTTCAACTTGTTCCAGTTGGGTCTTCTCCATGTACCATTTGCTTTTATGCCTTATGTTTTTATTCTTGGTGACTACCATGATCTTGGTTTTTGTTTCATTTATCACCATCCCATTTTCCTTGGCGTACATTAATGTTCGATTAATTAGACGTTGTAATCCAACTTTAGTGTGGCTTAAAAGGATGGCATTATCTGCATACAACAGATTAGTGATGTGCTTATCATCTAGTTTCGGAGGGTGAGCATTTAATTCATCCAGGTTCCCAGTTAGATCCGCCAGGAACAAATTAAAGAGGAGTGGGGCCAATACACAACCTTGTTTTAGGCCTGCGGTTGCTAGGATTTCCTTTGATAACATTTGTCCATCCCCCCTCCTCACCCTAACCCAGGTTTTACTGTACAAGAGACAAATCAGTTTCAATAGGACCACTGGAATATTTTTTTCTTGGAGTTTTTTCCATCATAAGTTTTTTTGGACACAGTCAAGTTTGGAGAAGTTTGGACTAACCTTGACAAAAAGCTCCATAGAGGGACTGACTCAACCTGGCCAGCCAGGCCGCCTGCCTTCAACCGTGAGCCGGCCAAGCCAACCAGGTTTGTCCTGATAAAAGCTCCCTAGCATAGACTTCCAGAGATTGACCAGGACTAGAGAAAATCTGAAGCCGGCGAACCCTCACCGGATCCGGCTACATGAGGAGCATCGAGAGACCCCGCAAGAAAAAGCTCCAGAAAAGTTTATAAGTCCGCTCGTAGAAAAGCTGACCGGGAACAACCGCGAGAGCCAAGCCGCCTGCCTTCCATCGCGTGTGGTCCTGGATTCCTAGTTTGGCCCGCTGAAGCAAACTTTAAATATTTTCTAAGTCCACTCCAGGGAAGTTCACCGGGACCTCGTCACAAGTCAAGCCGGTGAACCCTCACCAAATCCGGATTGCCTGGGAGCTTCAAGGGGCCTCGAGAGAAAAAGCTCCAGAAAAGTTTCTAGGTGTGAAGGTAGAAACTTGGACCGGGACCTGCCAGGGGCTGTAGCCGCTCAGAGCTCCATCACGCCCGGCCTGAAACTTTGACTTTGCCCTGGTCTATCGCGAGCAGGTATCACAAGATGGTGCTATAATCTAAGCGCCAGATGTAGGTAAATATCATTTACCGATTCTAAGATACTTAATTTTTCCGATTCGGTATTTTAGAATGGGTAAATGGTATGTAGGTATTCATTCCGTAACTTTTACAGAATCAGTAAAATTCGGTAAATACCGATTCATAGGGAGGATCTGCAATATTTCTGCAGATTCAGAACCCCTAAAGTCTCCCCTAGTTGCACAGCGGGTGGGGATCCTGTAGAAATTAGGGAAATACTTATAAAATATGTTTTTATAAGCCCTGGTGCTAGAAAACGGGCCTAAGTCATTTTCCCCATTGCAAATCCCATGGCCATAGGTTAACCTGGCAGGGAGTTATTAAAGAATAACTCCGGATATGAAGGAGATAGAGCTACCTTTCAAACTCTTCCTAGAATGGTAGGTAAAAATCCAACAATATTATATTGTTGAATTTCTTCTAAAGTGTACATACATGAAGTTATAAGACTTTCTTGTTTGTAAGTCCAAATTCAGCCTTCCAGTGGTCTGCCCTGATTGGTCAGAGTTAAGTGGGTTAGCCAGGCTGCTTTGAAGAAGTGATAAAGAGCCCCTGGGGTTAACAACTCTGCTGGGAGGGCAGTGTGCTGGTCTATAGGAATGCAAGGCTTAAGGAAGGTATGTGCATTTGGTAGGGGGAGAGTCCATGGAGATAAGCCAGCCCAGGGGGGGGGGGGGTGTTTAGCCAGCTCTTACCTCCTTGCTGGAAAATCAGCCATTATGGATTTAGAAGATGTGATGCACTCTGGGACAAAATAATGCCACACATATGTGTGCAATACTCCTAACACTGCCTATATATTTTCTCCTTGCTATACAGTTTATTAGTTCATAAACACACTTCAGCAGTGCAACGTGTTCCCTTGATTTTTCAATATATAAAAGGGCTACCTGAAAACATACAAATTTGCATGCCTTAATTATGTTAAGCGTCAGCCACTACCAGTTCAATCCAGGTCACCATATACAAGATTACCAGCAGTGAGGACTTTAAGTCATCAGGCAGGGTTGCCATCATTTTTTTTTGTATATGTTTTTATTAATTATAACACAAGAGAAGAAATGTACATATCGGGTGTCATTGGAGGAACATATTGTAATGGCGAATGGGCAAATGATTTGAGGAAATACACAACAATTATAGGCATCTAAAAGTCAACAATACCAGCTTAGAGCTGGGGCAAAGCAATACGGTACAGAGAACCTTAAGCAAACATCATCGGAACCCGCCAACCCAGAAGACAGGATATGAAAATCTAACATTCGACACCCAGATATGAGGAATTAAGCGGCTCAGGATAGCATGCCACATCTCTTGTGAAGAAGGGAAAAGGGAAAAAGAAAGGCCATAGAACATAATAAAGGAAAAATAACCCCCCCCTCAGCCCCCCACCCTGCACCCCTGCAGATGGCTACGACCTAACCCCACTAGCAGCGTGCCTGTCACCCACTAAACTAAACCCCAAGGAAGGGAAAAGATGGAGGAGGAAATGTCATAAAATACAATACGAGCTCCCGGACTCCCCTCCCCCCCGCCAAAAGCAGACAGCCCCTACCGTAGTACAAAGCGAATTAAAGTAGACTAATAAGCAAACAGATAGGGGAGTCACAAAAAAGGAGAAGACCTTCCCGCCCAACCCCCGGCACAACAGAGGCAGCAAATCCCTTATCAAACATAGCCATTGTACCAAACCCAGACAAACAGACTTCCATCTGGCCCCTACGCTCAGAGACACCACCCAGTAGAGCCAAAAGATAGTCACTGTACCGAACTCAGACAGTCAAAGTCAGCCCTGGCCCTTACGATCCATCGCACAAACTCCATCCGGTAGGACCGACATAGTAGCAAAAGAGTCAAAACGTTGTAAAAAGGGAAGACCGATACTGCCTGAAAGGGTCAACAATGTGAAGTCTGTGAAGTCTCGAAGCCTCCCAGACACACGAAAGTCAGTCAAGAAAGTATGAAAGGAAGCCTCCAGAAGCGAAGGAAAAAATAAGTCCTGGTTGGGCGATGACTCTGCCGATCGTGCTGGTTGTTCAAGGGCTCCGGCAACATACCGCTGCACTCGTGCATTGACAAATGGCACCAGGTCTTGATTATGTTCGGGGTTCTCCTCTCGAGGTAGATCAAGCTTCGCGGGGGTCACCGTATGATGCAGGTCTGACACAGGGCAGGAGTCCGGTCTCAAACACACAGTCTCGATGCTTACGGCCAATTTGTAGACGATAGCCTCCATTTGCAAGTGAAGAGCCCCGATGGCGGCCATGACGGTCCCCAGTGATGGTCCACACATCGTCCGATCCATCGCTGCTTGCACGATAACAGAGCAGGTCCTTAACCCCGGAGGCCGGCTACTCCGGGGAAACAAACAGGAGCAGGATGGACGGAAGCGACGGGCGACTTGTAGGCTTGGCGCTCTTTACACTGTTGCCCCGAGCGGGGGCCCCACCCCGGACCCCGAGGGACGCAACAGGGCCCCCGGGACCTGGCCCCCCATCCACCGCAGCAAACACGTCTCGTCGCCGTCTGTCCAGTATTCGCCGGGACCAGAAACCACCAGCAGGATTGAAGAATAAATTTCACTCCGATGAGACCGGACTCCGCCAGGTACCCGCGGCCGATGTTGTTCAACTGAAACCCGGCTGGGTCAGTACTCGAGGCCCCGGCTTACACAATGGAGTAGGCCCAAAAATTAAAGACGGTGTAACTTCGTCAATCAGAGCGAGAAAAACTCCGGGATTGCCCCCCTGGGCTCAGCAACGATTCAGACACCCGGGAGTCGGGCGGGAGGTCAGGATTAATTGCAGGATAGGTGCGCCATCGGCGGAGGCTGATGGAGCCGGGAGCTTATGCAGCCATCTTGGTTGCTAGCGTAGCTCCTCCCCCAGGGTTGCCATCATTAATGAAACAAGTATTGGCAAAGCCAAGAGGTCTCGGCAATCTGAGAGCTGTAAGCATTGTCAATGTTAATGTATTTATGTTTATCAATAAAAACAGCCCCAGGGCCTTACTTACACAAATGCATTTACATTGCCAATGCCTATAGCTCTTGGATTTTTAGATTTATTGGGATTGCCAATGCTTTTTTGAAAAATGTTAACATTTCAGCACCATGCCATTTAACTATTTATCATCTAGTATCATGCAGTTCAATTGCATTTCAGCATAATCATTCAAAAAGTTCACACTCATCACACAAAATTCCAAATATGCCTTGGAAAAGCCAGTAAGTTCGCCTTTAACTAAAAGTGCAATTTCTCTACTTGTTGACTTTGTGTGTATAAGATCTTGTAGATGGGCAAATCGGTAAATGCAAGAATAAGTCAATGGTCTGATAAATGCAGAGTTGATTACAAGGATGAATGAACGAGTGCATGGATAGTAAGCCGCTGAATGCATGGAAGTGGTGTAATCTTACAAAATGAGAAATCAATAGATTTCTGCATAAAATTGCTGCATTTATTACTATCTGATATACTGTGTTCACTGTGCCAGTTATTAGCAAGTCAGAAAGAAAAGAACATCAGAATTGGTGCAATTAGACTACAATAGTAATTCTGGTGCAATTTTGGCAAAAGAAAATAAATGTCACTGTCCTCTGGCATTCCAATATAAACTATCACCTCAAACATCAGTGCAGCCCCCCCCCCCCCCTCCGCCCCCCTGCATAGAAGCAGCACAGCACGGACAGCTGTGTAAGTATTCCGAAGCATCTGGCCTGACCAGTAGCTATACAAGAGTTCTTCACATAGGTGGACCTAGCAATGGCAGCAGTATAACAAGGTACCACTAAATAAAACAAAGACTTCCGAGGTGCAAGCCTTCCTCATACTATTCAGGGGTAACACTGGCAGCGCTCGTGCATGCTTCCGCTTGCACATAAAATAGGCACATCACGGCCAAAAGCAAGTATTGTGTCTCTGACTCAGAACACACACATCACTGCCAGCCGCACAGCAGGCCTCCCTCACAGATTGCATACAGCATAAGAAGCCGCTGTGCAAACCTCCCTTGCCCAAAAGAGCTACAGCTTGGGCAGCAGTTTGTCAAGCCCGCCCCCCACAGCTACAAATCCCTGAATGCAATGTGCTTCCAGCTGTAGTGCCAGGCTACAATATGGAGGCCTCATCACTCTGCAGCTTTGGTGTGCCTCACACAACACAAGATAGGTATTGTGTGGGGAACAGTCGTCAAAACATATCATGCTGTAGCTGTGCAAGCTTCCATCACACAAAGCAGGCACCACACAGGGGGGTTGGGCAGTGGTAAAGCAACCCACCAAGGGGCTAGCAGCACAGCTGCTCTTCAGAGATGTATACCAATCTCTGATAAACAAGGGCTACAGTGTAAACATTAGTTTTACAAGAAATACTTGTATTTCACATCAAAGGGGAAATGTTTCTTCATTGTTTGAGAAGAATTACTTTAGCAGGCTAGTTGACAGTTCATTTCAAGCACAATTAAACTTATTAACTGAAAGAAAGAATAAATAGTGAAATATTTTTGAATGAAAAAATGACGATGGCTTCCACCTTTGAATGCTGGCGACAAAGAAAGAAACACTGAAAGATTTTCAAGCATTCGCGTCATAAATTTTCAATTCTATTAAGGACAAGGAGGTGGAGGCGAGGATTATGCTTCTCTAACTTTACTGCAAAATTTCAGCAGTCATTCAAAATACAGTAGGCACAAAAACTACATTACCCATCAGTCCTCCAGCTAATCAGGTCCAATCAACCCCTCTATTATAGCCAACCCACGAGGACTCCTCCTCTTTGTTTGCAAACCAGTCTAAACAACAAAATGGAAAGTCTAAATAGTCCAATAAATCCAACAGTAGTGTCTGCAATCACCCACTGAGCCCAGCATCACCGATAAACAAAGCGACCATCATAGAGGAACTTCAACCATTAATCAGAAAATCTTTAATAAGATGTAGACAGTAGGTCCCCAGCTCTGCAAAAGTTCAGCTCTGCTTCCGATTGAATCCTGCCAAGAAAAAAGAAAGCAGTAAACTCTGCATATACCACCCAACAAGCAACATGGGAGGGAACAAAAGCAATACTTATATACATATCTGTGCAACACAGTAATTGGTGGGATATTCCTCTCCTCCGTGTCCTTAAAGAGATGAAAATTCTTGATGCAAATGCTTGAAAATTGTTCATTCTACGTCAGGACCGGAGGCTCCGATTATGCTTGTGTAAAGGTGAAACACCACCACGGAAGCAACATTTACAATAGGCTTATAGTCAAAACATTTGAAAGGAGAATTAAAGGACGAATCTGTAGTTTTTGTAATATCCTCTAAACAAGAGAGCAATCTAAAAGATTTTGAGGCCATAGCACCTTGAACTAAGTGGATCCCAAAGAAGGACACGTCCACACCAGCTTCCTTCAGCAACCATCTGACCCACCTAACCAGAATGGCTGAAGCCAAAGGCTTTCTCTAAAGCAATCAGAATCACAAGCCTTCAGAAATTGAACAACTGATAAATGAGGAACATCAGGAAAACTGGGATAAGAAATACATTTAGAAAACGTTTGACGTACACCTGGAAATCTGGAAAGAAATGCATTCTGCAGTAAATACTCTACTTGCAAACGTTGAGTGCTCTGATGTCCGACACCCTGCGACAGGAGATAAGGCATAAAAGAATAGTCAATTGCTTACGAGACGATAAAGAATTTTCTGGTCATCCTTAAGAAATCGCAGCACCACAATCATATCCCAAAGGCAAGAATAGCGAGGGTGTGGATGCTTTGAAAACCGAATGCCTTTCATAACCCTACGGACTAAAAAATGTTCCCCCATATGTTCACCATGCATAGGAGCATGGCCTGTGGAAATGGCTGAATGAAAATGATTCATTGAGCAATATGCCATGCCATCCACCACCAAGGAAAACAAGAAATTCACTACATGGGGAAGGTCGGCCTCCACGGGATCAAGACCAGGTGGATCACACCAACCGATCAATCAATGCCATGCAGAAGTGTATCCTTTATGGTTACTGGAGGCCATGCCATGAGGCGCAGGGACCACTGAGGAATCAGAGGATGCGGACTGCTTGAGGGGTCTGTCAGAAGGTCCTGCAGCAACAAGAGTTGCATCAGAAGATTTAATAATAGATCCAAAGGGAAAGGAAACCAGAAATTCACTCTCCAGAGAGGGGTCACCAGATTCGTCACCTGACGCTGCACCTGAGCAGTCACTCGAGAAATGATGAGAAATGGGAAAAAGGCATACATTAGCCTCTGACCCTTACCTGCAGGAGGGAATTGGTCGCCTAGGGCAGAGGGTACGGCCTCCAACTGACAAACTGAGGAATTTGAGTGTGCAGACAGGAAGCAAATAAGTCTATCCAACACAGTTCTCAAAGATAGGGAAGCTGCTGAAAGATGGTAGGAAATAATGTACAATTGCAGGAGTGCCTCAGAACTTGGACGTTCAGTCTGCAATTGTGTTGTACTCACCTGGCAGATGTTTGACAATCACCGAAATCTTGGGCTGCAGGCAAAAATGCCAAAACTACATGGTAATCTCTGCCAGCATGCGATATCTGGTGCCCCCCAATGTGTTGGTTGCATAGACAGAACTTCGAGTTTTAAATATTGACATACACAAATATCAGGTTGGAAATATCAAGGATACAGAAATATCGAAAGCAAGAATATCGTGGTCAAGAAATAACGCCTTTAAGGTAAGAAATATCATTTTTGAAAATATTGAAGTCAGTTATATCATTTTCAAAAATATAGTTGTTTAAAATATCGAGTTTTAAATTAGTGTTATGTATTTTAGTATGTATTTTAAAAGTTTGTGGTTAATTTAAGTATTGCTTTTTTAAATATGTGTTACATTTTTAGTAGTTATTAATTTTATGTTAATAACATTTTGCATTTTTTATTTCTGTAGCGGGTTGTGGGTTTATAGGGGAATAGGGTGAGAAGTAATTTAATTATAATAAACTAATTAATATTTTGTATTTGTTACTATTTATTTAATTTAGATTTTATAGTGTTAATTGTGGAAATAGATTATTAGTTAATTAATAATTGGTTGTTAATTTTGATTGATTAATTACTTGGTAATTATGTTAATTGTGTTATTTTTTTAGGAGTGGTTTGAGGGTTTGTAGGGGAGTAGGGTAGGAAGTAATTTAAATATAATACAATTATTAATATTTATAATGTATTAATATTTATTTAATTTACATTGTATAATGTTAATTGTGGGAAGTAATTTATGTTTTAAATATTCATTAATTGGTTGTTAATTATTAACTAATTGGTAATTATGTTAATTGTGTCATTTTTGTAAGCGTAGGTTGTGGGTTTATAGGGGAATAGGGTGGGAAGAAATGTATTTATAATTAATTCATAATTAATTGGTAATTAATGGTCATTAATTAATTAATTGGGGTTTATAGTGGTAAAGGTTGGGAAGTATTTTTTTATTATTAATTAATAAGTTGTAATTGATAACTTAATTATTTAAAATTAGTTATGGAAATTGTGTAATGATTTTTAGGTATGTTTTGTGGTGTTTATTGGGGTGGATGGTGTAAAGTATTTTAGGTTTCATTAATTGATAATTAGTTGCTCATTAATATTCATTCATTAATTGATAAATATTTATGAATATTGTTTATTTACATTTTGACTGTGGATTTTGGTTTTATTGGGGTAATGTTTGGTGAGTAAATTAATTGTTATTGGTTTTAATTTGTTTTTTAATTTATAATATTTGTTTATTTGATAATTATAGAGGTACATTTTTTAAGAAATTTAGATGTGTGTTGTGAATTGTGTGGTGTTATAGGGTAGGAAATGAAAAATATTAAATGTATCTAACAATTCATGTTTTTGATTATAATTAATTTCGATTAAATAGTGTTATTTATTTGTAAATTAATTTTTCATTTTTTATAAAATAATCTTTGTAGCTAATTTTTATATTTTTTAACATTATAACATGCTTTTATCTTTTGTAATTTTAAGATTTTGATATATGTTTTCTTTTTTGTTTTTTAACTTCTTTTATATTGTAGTTTATATTTTGTTTGTTTTTAATTTTGAATTGACTTCAGTGGGAATAGTAATTTTTACCTCTGCGCTATCCAAAACATTCCCTACTGTTGCACTCACTGGAGTGGGAATAGTAATTTTTACCCCTCCGCTATCCAAAACTTTCCCTACTGTTGCACTCACTGGAGTGGGAATAGTAATTTTTACCCCCCCCGCTATCCAAAACTTTCCCTACTTTTGCACTCACTGGAGTGGGAATAGTAATTTTTACCCCTCCGCTATCCAACACTTTCCCTACTGTTGTAGTAATTGGAGTAGGAATAGTAATTTTTACCCCTACGCTATCCAACATTTTCTCTACTGTTGCACTCATTGGAGTGGGAATAGTAATTTTTACCTATTCGCTATTCAGCACTTTCTCTACTGTTACATTCACTGGAGTGGGACTAGTAATTTTTCCCCTCCGCTATCCAACACTTTCCCTACTGTTACATTCACTGGAGTGGGAATAGTAATTTTTACCCCTCCGCTATCCAACACTTTCTCTACTGTTGCACTCATTGGAGTGGGAATAGTAATTTTTACGTATCCGCTATCCAACACTTTCCCTACTGTTGCATTCACTGGAGTGGGAATAGTAATTTTTACTCGTACGCTATCCCACAGTTTCCCTACTGTTGCACGTAATGGAGTGCAAAATGTAAATATAAAAAGTATGAAATATGTTAATGTTTTAAATTACAATTACATTTTTTTTATTAGATTTTATGTTATGTTATCCCGACATCCTTTGCAGCGAAACCGGAAACGCTGCCACGCCGCCAGCAACCCACCAAGCGCGCCAGGAGGCGCTTAAATTCTTCGCAGGGCTCCCGCAGTGCGGGAGTCCTTCCTTCTTGGCTGCAGGTCCACCGTGCTGTTGCTGGCCCTTTCCGTCCACCGCCAGAAGAGTCAGTTTGGGCTGTTGGTCGTGTCGGTCCCGGCACTCCTGGTCGGGCGGGACTACAACTCCCGACATCCTTTGTGGCGGAACCCGAAACGCTGCCACGCCGCCAGCAACCCACCAAGCGCGCCAGGAGGCGCTTAAATTCTTCGCAGGGCTCCCACAGCGTGGGAGTCCTTCCTTCTTGGCTACTGGTCCACCGTGCTGTTGCTGACCCTTGCAGTCCACCACCAGAAGAGTCAGTTTGGGCTGTTGGTCGTGTCGGTCCCAGCACTCCTGGTCGTGCGGGACTGCAACTCCCGACATCCTTTGCGGCAGAACCGGAAACGCTGCCAATTCGCCAGCATCCCACTAAGCGCGCCAGGAGGCGCTTCAATTCTTCACAGGACTCCCACAGCGCGGGACGCGCACGGGCATGCCCAGACAAAGCCCGGGCCAAGGGTGGGCCCGTCCGCGCCCGTCTGAGCCTGGAAGAGACTGGACTGGGCAACCCCTCTAACAAGTTGCCTCAAGTGAGTTTGGCAGGCTGCTTGAATAAACTCAAAGCATTGTATGTATCATAATTTGTAGAGGAGCTCATTTGGGTATCTCTTGGCGGTTTGTAAATATAACGGAGAGTTTACTCATTGCACATTCCTCTTTCTACTCCGTCTGAGTAATTAGTCTTGCTTAAGTATGGGAGAGAGTACACCCCTAATTTCCAGGCCTAACACGCGCCAGAAAGCTTCTACGTGCACACCTAACATAAAACCAACTGTTATTGACAAAATCTTACTACGGCAGGTGATAGGTGCAGTCTCATATTTGTGTATGGGGATATTTTTGTAATCAATATTATGTCAGTGATCCAATTTGTTGACGTAATGGACTGCTGACATGTTGTTCATCCTGAGAAGGATGCACCTCAAAAACGTCTGAGGAGAAAGAGACCTGATGGCAAAAGAACTTCCAAGCAATTGATATAGAGGCACCCCATCTCCTCCGAACATCAACCTCCACATGCTGACTGAACCACAACAGGCCTCCCGGTCCCACCTGCTTGCATCGGACTCTATGACCATATCCCAGAGCCGTGACATTCCAGGCCTCCATGTGGCTCAACCACCATTCCATCTCCCTTCTGGTACCTTGAGAAAGGGGAACCAAATCTGAGCAGGACAGACCCTTCCGAAGGTGGTGAATCTTGAGCATCTGAAGCGCCCAGTAATGAAGTGGACCTGGAAAAAGGGCTTGACTAGATGAGGCAAGAAACCCCACAATCAAGCCACTCGTCCCATGAAAACTGACTCTCTGGACAAAAGGAACTTCAACTCCTTCTTGACCTCCCGGATCTTGTGAGAGGGCCGTTGCTGAATATATCCATAATCCCAGAAACTCTATAGACTGAGAGGGAGTCAACCAAGACTTTTCCGCATTCAGCAACCCAAACTGCTGTAGGAGTGAAAAGGTCATGCTCAAATGGGACATTAGAACATCCCGCTCCTGAGCCACGAGGAGACGGTCATCCCAGCAGATAAGTTGCAAGAATCTGTGGGCATGCAAGAATTCCACCACAGGCTTCATCAATTTGGTGAAAACACCACGGGACAGAAGAAAGACTGGAGGAAGAGCTGAATATTCATACAAGCTTTTCACCATTGAAACTGGAGGTACTTCTGATGGGAACGGAGAGATAAGCATCTTTCAGATCAAGCCGCCTTCTCTGAGAAGATCCTAAGAAGATGGGATACCCTCATCTTGAAGTGACGGTAACACACCCATTCCTTTGAAATCCTTGAGATTGATGACCAATCTGTGAGCCCCTCTCCGCTTGGGGATCAAAAAGATCGTGCTGCAAAATTCCCTTGGCTTATGATAGATTGGGGAGATGGCACCTTTGGCCAACAGACTGTGGATCGCTTCATCGATGACCACCTGGTCTGGAAGGGAAAAAGATAGAGGGTGCAGGGGGACTCTCTGAAACAGAGTCCCATAAAACTCTATATGATAACCCAGGACTGTGTGAAGAACCCAGGCGTCCTGAGTTATCTGAGCCCAATTGTGAGAGAACTGGCAAAGCCAACCCCCCAAAGCAAACTGAGAGGGAGAAATCAGGCTCACCTGTAAAGGAAAGTTGAGAACTTCCATGGGCTCCACTATGGAAACCGCTTCTGCCACGTCTGCCTCTATGGAAGCAAGACTGGGAAGGGTAGAAGGTACTGCCGCTGGAACCCTGCCAGGAGGAAATGTCACGATCATCAAAGCCACATTGGAAGCCTCTATTGAAGCACTGGCAGGGCAGATGGACCCTGAAACGCCCAGCCCTTGCAAAAGGACTGGGCCTTGTCCAAAGCTACAACTGTGTTAACAAATTTGCTTGAAGTCTTTGATGAAGGGATCAGCAATAAGAAGACCATTTTCCACAGGACCTTTCTACGCAGAGACCAACACGTAGAGCCTTGGATCAATACACATAAGGATTGAGTTCATGCGTTCAGATGAAATGGCGCAATTAGCATTTCCCACTTGGTATATGGCCCATTGGGCCAACCCCACCCCACCAACACCTCAGGGTCCACAGAATTCCCTGACTGCATGGCTTTCTTCGCAATCTCATGGATCTTTGTCAGCAGCCCAGTATCATCAAGGAGGCGATCCTAACACCACCGCCAGGCCCAATCAATCCCCTTTTTAGTATCTCTAGAACATTTATTGAGAAAGGTATTCATATTGCTATCAATCCCCAAGGTATATGTGACTTCATCCTTGTTGGACAGGCCGCATGTTCGGGCTGTCCCCCCTCCCAGCAATGGGACCGGGACCCTGGCTCTCCCTGCATCCCCAGCCAGAGTCCCCAACGACCACCCGAAGTACCCTGCAATCCCTCCACTACAAGACACCAGCTCCGGACCCAGCTGGCCCGGGTCACCATCCACACCACGACATCGGCCCGGCCGCCATCTTGGGGCACTGCAGCACGAGGCCGCGTGGCCTCAACTCGACCCTAACCCTGGGCCCGGCCGGCCCCGCCATCGAGGCACCAACCTCCCCCCAGGAGGCAGAGTGACCACTTGGCGAGTCAATGGGAGAAGGAATCGTCAACGGCTCTCCTCCGCCAGGTGTCGATCAACCCCGGCCGCCCTGGGCGCTGGCTCCACCCCCCTGCTGGGTGTCTGGACTCCCTCATCCCGGACCTCCCGGCCCCCAGGCGCGAGGGTCCGGACATCAAAGGGGACCAGACCTATAACTGGGGCAGTGCCAGACCAGGAAGGCAGTTGTATCCTGGAGTCGAGAGACCCGAGAAGAACTCATCCGTGACTGGCCTGCTGGCGCTGCCGCGGCCCTCTGCCTCGTGAAACCATCGTCTTGGCCTGCTGGCGCTGCCGCGGCCCTCTGCCTCGTGAAACCATCGTCTTGGCCTGCTGGCGCTGCCGCGGCCCTCTGCCTCGTGAAACCATCGTCTTGGCCTGCTGGCGCTGCCGCGGCCCTCTGCCTCGTGAAACCATCGTCTTGGCTTGTTGGCGCTGCCGCGGCCCGACCCACAGACTCTCCAGCTCGAGGATTGTGAGCTCGCCTCTTGCCACTACCTGTACCAATCCGGTACCAAGACTGTCCCGCTACCCCCTTTCCCTACAGAGACTAGAAGTGAGAGGACCCCCGGGTCCGAGATATCCTGTATCGCTGATATCCTTGCCTTACGAACCTTATATAAAGTATTGAACTCGACCTGGTGTGGTGCCTGTTTGTGGGGAGGGAGGTAACTTGTCTGTACGATCGCCGGAGACGGTCCCCCTCGGGGATCTCTCCCGCAGTATCCGGCCGACCCTCAGGGTCCCCGTCTAACATTGGTGGCAGCGGCGGGATCCGAACCTACGCATAATCGTACAGAAAGTCACCCGACCCACGGCACACGACCACCATGACAACAGAGAGCGGAACAACGGAGAAATTCCAGATGGAAAAATTGGGAGACTACAACCACCGAGAACTGAAGCAATATTGCATAGAACTTGGTCTCCCAACCACGGGTCTGAGTACGAAGGAAGACTTCAAACGAGCCCTAGAAGCCTGGGCGGAAACGGGTACGGCCGTACCCCGAACACAAACAACCGAGACGAGCCCCGCACCAACTGAAGAAAGAAGAGCGGGTCTCTCCCTGGAAGAGATCCGAGAAAGAGAAAAAACCAGACTCCACGAATTAGAACTAGCCCGACTTCGCTTGGATGGGGAACTCAAGCTGGCAGAACAAAAAATAACCCTGGAACACTTACGGCTCCGGGAAGAGCGAGAAGAAAAGCAAAGACAGAGAGAGCTAGAGGAAAAGAAACTAGCGTACGAACATGAGCGCAATCTCAAAGAACTGGAGATCCAGAAACAGAATAGAGACCTCGGGCTCCCCGAACGACCGACCCCGTCTGCCTCGACCGAGCCCAAGGTTCACATCCCCAAAGATGTCATCCGGGAATACCACAAGAACGATGATATACAGCAGTGGTTTAAAGCCTATGAGGTGGCAATGACCTCCCACCGGATTCCCCGAAGCGATTGGGGAGCCGGATTATGGGGGAGATTTGTCAACGAAGGGCGGGACGCCCTGCTGCAACTCCCGGACCATCTGATGACCTCCTACGACCACATGAAGGCCGCCCTCCTCACTCGATACGGGCTCACACCTGAGATGTACCGCCAACGGTTCCGCGACTGCAAACGGATTCCGGGTACAACTTGGGTGGAGTACGTGAACTTTTTTAGCCGAGCCTTTGAGGGGTGGATCAAGGGCAACAAAGTGACCACCTACGAACAACTCTTTGACCTTATCGTATGGGAGCACCTATCGAACAACTGCTTCGTGGAGCTCCGGCAACACCTCTTGGACAGTAAGCTAACCGAACCTCGACAACTCGCCGTCGAAGCCGACCGGTGGGAAAGCACCCGAGTTGGCCGGAACGCACCCAGCGAATCATCCAGACCGTACCTAGGGCCCCATCGCCCCCGAGGAGGAGGAGGAGGCCAGGGTCGGGGGAGAGACCCCGGCCCCTCGTCACCCCCCAGCAACCCCTCGACCCCGGTTGGCCGAGGAAGCCCTGCCGTCCGGGCCGGTTTCCGGGCCAACGTTACGTGCCACAGATGCCAGCGACCCGGCCACTACGCCAGTGATCCCAACTGCCCAAAGAATCCGAACACTACCCCCCGCCAGGTTGCAGCGGCCGCCCTAGGGGAAGAACTAAGCCCGGAAGACCAAGAAGAGTACGAGACCGATCCATCGGAATGGGCACCCGCCGCCATGGCACTGGTCTGCTTAGGGGAGAGAGACATGATTCCGCGGGCCCCCCTTCCCGCCAACACGCAGAAGTACAGTCAATGGGTCAACATTAATGGCCGCCGGGCGGAAGCCCTCCGCGACACCGGGGCCAGTGTAACGGCGGTCCGACGCCACCTCGTCACTCCAGACCAAATCCTGCCGAACATTCTTTGCCCTGTCCGCTCAGCAGACAATTCCGAAAGCCTATGCCACATGGCCTGCGTCCCCTTCGAGTGGGGAGGAGTAACGGGGATGTTAAAGGTAACTGTCCGCGATGATGCCCCCGTGGACTGCCTCCTAGGAAACGACCTTGAAAGCTCTCCCTGGGCAGCTGTCGAACGGAGGGAGCACCTGGGGATGCTCGGCCTCCCCGAATGGGTCTGCGTCACGACCCGGTCCATGACCGCCCGCGCGGTCCCCAGTCCAGAAGAGCCCGAGTGGCCAGAACCTCCTCCCGCACTCATCCCAGAGGAGGCCGCCCCAGACGCCAGTCCCTCGACCCAAACAGAAGAAGGAGCCGACCAGCTTCGGGACATCCCTGACCTGGCACAATGGCGGCAGGAGGGAGGCCCCACTCGGGAACAATTCCGGGCCGAACAGAAGACATGTCCCTCTCTCGAAGGACTCCGGCAGCAAGCCCTGGCCCAGAGCACCGGGGATACCTCGGGGGCCCACTGGATCTACTGGGACCAAGACCTGCTCTACAGCGAGCAGAAAGTAGCAGAACTAGGGGCCAGTCGGGTGCTGGTGGTGCCCCTTCGCTTCCGAGACTTCCTCCTGAACTTAGCCCACGATGTCCCCCTGGCCGGACACCTGGGGCAGGATAAAACATACGACCGCCTGGTGACCCATTTTTTCTGGCCCCACATGCGAAAGGATGTCACCAACCACTGCAAGGCCTGCCCCACCTGCCAGGCCAGCGGAAAAAGTGGCCGAAAAATCAAAGCACCGTTACAACCCTTTCCTGTCGTCACCACCCCGTTTGAACGAGTGGGAATAGACATTGTGGGGCCCCTCGACCCTCGAACAGCCCAAGGACACCGGTTCATCCTGGTCCTCGTAGACCACGCCACTCGCTATCCCGAGGCCATCCCTCTTCGGACGGTGACGGCCCCCGTGGTGGGCCGGGCTCTGATGGGGATCTTCTCCCGGGTGGGGTTCCCCCGGGAGGTCGTCAGTGACAGGGGCACGAACTTTATCTCCAGATATATGAAGTCTCTCTGGCAACAATGCGGGGTCACCTACAAATTCACGACCCCCTATCACCCGCAAGGAAACGGACTGGTCGAGAGATTCAACCGCACCCTCAAGGGGATGATTATGGGCCTAGAAGAACCCCTTCGACGCCAGTGGGACGTGCTACTTCCATGCCTCCTGTTTGCCTATCGGGAGGTCCCGCAGAAGTCCCTCGGCTTCAGCCCATTTGAACTCCTGTACGGGCACCCCGTCCGGGGCCCCCTCAGCCTAGTCAAGGAAGGTTGGGAGCAGCCCCCCCAGAAAACTCCCCCGGACATCTACAGGTACCTCCTGGCTCTCCGCAACCAGACCCGGCGGTTCCGAGACGCCGCCAAAGCCAACCTCGAGGCCAGTCAGGAGGACATGAAGAGGTGGTACGATCAGCACGCGTCCTCCATTGAGTTCGAACCGGGACAACAGGTCTGGGTGATGTCCCCGGTTGAACCCTGTGCACTCCAAGACCGATGGTCCGGGCCCTTCAAGGTAATCGAACGCAAAGGGCCCGTCACCTATTTAATCGACATGGAGACGGCCCGGAACCCCCTACGGGTCCTCCATGCCAACAGGCTAAAACCCCATTTTGTGCGATCCGAACTCAGCCTCCTGATGGCTACCGATAATGGGACAGAAGAAGACTCCGAACCCCTTCCGGACTTACTGAGGGCCTTCGAGCAGGATGGCTCAGTGGAAGGGGTCCAGCTCTCCGAGGCCCTGTCCCCGGAGCAACGCCAAGACTGCCAAACGCTCCTGAGGCAGTTCGCCGCCCTGTTCTCCCTCACCCCCGGAGTCACCCCCTGGTGCCTCCACGATGTGGACACCGGGGACAGCCCTCCTATTCGACACCGGGCGTACCGCGTACCAGACCGGGTACGAGCCTGCATCCAGACCGAGGTGTCCAAAATGCTGACCCTAGGAGTGATCGAACCCTCAGACAGCCCCTGGGCGAGCCCAGTCGTCCTGGTTCCCAAGGCAGCTGCCCCGGGCGTTGCCCCTGAGCTCCGGTTCTGCGTGGACTATCGTGGGCTGAATGCAGTTACCCGGACCGACGCTCATCCCATCCCCCGGGCCGACGAGCTAATTGACCGGATGGGGGCCGCCCGCTACCTGAGCATCTTCGACCTAACAGCGGGCTACTGGCAGATCGGCCTCACCCCTCGGGCCCAAGAACGATCCGCCTTCTCTACCCCAGACGGGCACTACCACTTTAAAGTCATGCCCTTCGGCATGAAAAACGCCCCGGCAACGTTCCAACGGCTGGTAAACCAGGTACTGGCGGGCCTGGAAGACTTCAGCGCCGCCTACCTGGACGACATTGCTGTGTACAGCCACCAGTGGACCGACCACCTCCGCCACCTGCGGGAGGTTCTACACGCCCTCCAGCAAGCCGGGCTCACCATCAAGGCCAGCAAGTGCCAGGTTGGCCAAGGGTCCGTGACCTACCTGGGACACCAAGTGGGAAGCGGGCTGGTGGCCCCTCTCCAACTCAAGATTGCTGCCATCCAGGCCTGGCAACCTCCTACGACCCAAACGGAGGTCCGGGCCTTCCTGGGGCTCACCGGATACTACCGGCGGTTCGTGAAGGACTATGGCAGCATCGTGGGGCCCCTCACAGAGCTCACCTCCAAGAAGGGCCCCAAAACCGTCAACTGGACCCCGGACTGCCAATCGGCCTTCGAGAAACTAAAGACCGCCATGTGCACGGCCCCCGTGCTCCAGGCTCCCGACTACAGCCGGGAATTCATTGTGCAGACGGACGCCTCCGATCATGGTGTGGGGGCCGTCCTCTCCCAACTCAACGCCGAAGGGGTCGACCATCCGGTGGTCTTCATCAGCAGACGCCTCTTGCCCCGAAAACAGCGCTGGAGCACCATTGAGAGAGAGGCCTTCGCCGTAGTCTGGGCACTCAAGAAGCTCCGGCCATACCTCTTCGGCACCCACTTCCGGGTGCAAACAGACCACCGACCCCTGCAATGGCTGATGCAAATGCGGGGGGAGAACCCGAAGCTGTTGCGCTGGTCCATCTCCCTGCAGGGGATGGACTTCACGGTGGAACATCGTCCAGGCCAGGACCACGCCAACGCCGACGGCCTGTCACGCTTTTTCCGCCTCAGCGAGGAGAGTCCCCAGGAAGATGGCTGACTCTCCCCGCCTTCAGCTGGGGGGGACGCATGTTGGACAGGCCGCATGTTCGGGCTGTCCCCCCTCCCAGCAATGGGACCGGGACCCTGGCTCTCCCTGCATCCCCAGCCAGAGTCCCCAACGACCACCCGAAGTACCCTGCAATCCCTCCACTACAAGACACCAGCTCCGGACCCAGCTGGCCCGGGTCACCATCCACACCACGACATCGGCCCGGCCGCCATCTTGGGGCACTGCAGCACGAGGCCGCGTGGCCTCAACTCGACCCTAACCCTGGGCCCGGCCGGCCCCGCCATCGAGGCACCAACCTCCCCCCAGGAGGCAGAGTGACCACTTGGCGAGTCAATGGGAGAAGGAATCGTCAACGGCTCTCCTCCGCCAGGTGTCGATCACCCCCGGCCGCCCTGGGCGCTGGCTCCACCCCCCTGCTGGGTGTCTGGACTCCCTCATCCCGGACCTCCCGGCCCCCAGGCGCGAGGGTCCGGACATCAAAGGGGACCAGACCTATAACTGGGGCGGTGCCAGACCAGGAAGGCAGTTGTATCCTGGAGTCGAGAGACCCGAGAAGAACTCATCCGTGACTGGCCTGCTGGCGCTGCCGCGGCCCTCTGCCTCGTGAAACCATCGTCTTGGCCTGCTGGCGCTGCCGCGGCCCTCTGCCTCGTGAAACCATCGTCTTGGCCTGCTGGCGCTGCCGCGGCCCTCTGCCTCGTGAAACCATCGTCTTGGCCTGCTGGCGCTGCCGCGGCCCTCTGCCTCGTGAAACCATCGTCTTGGCCTGTTGGCGCTGCCGCGGCCCGACCCACAGACTCTCCAGCTCGAGGATTGTGAGCTCGCCTCTTGCCACTACCTGTACCAATCCGGTACCAAGACTGTCCCGCTACCCCCTTTCCCTACAGAGACTAGAAGTGAGAGGACCCCCGGGTCCGAGATATCCTGTATCGCTGATATCCTTGCCTTACGAACCTTATATAAAGTATTGAACTCGACCTGGTGTGGTGCCTGTTTGTGGGGAGGGAGGTAACTTGTCTGTACGATCGCCGGAGACGGTCCCCCTCGGGGATCTCTCCCGCAGTATCCGGCCAACCCTCAGGGTCCCCGTCTAACAATCCTCTAGCATTGTAAATTCTGTCTGCAACCTAGCAAGGGGTCCGTTCTCTACATTTGGGGGGCGGGGGCAATGCCCTCTGGTTCAAAGTTTAGGAAGTCAGACTGGGGCATGTCCTGAGAGGGACAGGACTATCATCTTATGAAGTGGAGAGATTAGTCTGGACATCATCTTGCTGGAAAGAAATAGAAGGGGGTGTAGGTGGAGATCTTGAGCAGTGGGAGAACTATAAATGTGGTCAATCAAGAAGGACTGGTAAAGAACGACCAAAGCGTCAGTTTGAGGAAGCTTTGCCCCATGGCCTGGGGCAGGAGTCCCGAGAAGTACCTGGTGTGGGCTCAAGGGTGTGCAGTTGGCGAACGAGGGATTGCAGGGCAACAGCCAACGTTTTTTTCATGTACAATTAGACTGAAGAGTCCAGGGGTTCAGCCAACTCCTCCCCCACTATGAACTCCTCTGCCACATAAGGCTTAATTGGGTCCTAAGCACCTGAAGTAGCCATTGCAAAATCCAATATGCGCCCCAGCAATATAAGGGGAAGAATAAGGAGGGGGTGTACTGTAGTGTACTTCCTAAATTCCCAATAGGCTCTTAGCATTGGAATAATATATCCTATAGATTAGACGTAGGACTGAGGTCGACTAGGTCTCTATCGAATATACTAAACTTAATAGTGAGTGCCAGCTAGCTCAGAGGTCACTAGAAACTTTCTCGAATTCACAAGAAGGGATGTGTTTCTGACAACCGCATAAACATGACAACTTTCTTTCCCAAGAATAAGAAATATATCTCTAGAGTCGTGGAAACAATAGATAAGTATTTCACTCAGTCAATCGTGCATGCTTCATTTCTACAGAGTTGCAGAGAAATAGAGAGATGGGCGTTTTCAATAAAAAGGGTTTATTGAACAGTCTTCTTTCTCATGCAAGAGAAGTGAACTGCTACAAACGTTAGGCAGACTGCAAAGTATAATGCATACAGCGTAAACAGTAATATGAAATAATACTGTAAGAGCATTGTATGGTTTCTAAGCCATATAAAAATACATACATAAATAACATATATATTTTTTTTTTGCAGAGTTTTATATAGCGCGAACTAGACCCGAACCGAATCAGGTATCAGAGCGCTTTACATTTTTTCCAGTTACGTTACATGAGGACACACTTTCATTTTAGGCACGGGGAGATTAAGTGATTTGCCCAGAATCACAGGAGGTTTTGGCGTCGTTACCGAGACTCGAACCCAGATCCCCAGGTCCGAGGTCGAGCGCCCTAGCCGTTAGGCCAACTCCTCTCCCCACATAGACTAAAATACTCAACTGGTGTTTCTAAAATACGCCTACCCCAATGTACCTAACCTAAGTATAGTACGCGGGAAGAAGTAAGTATTGTGTAGCATAGGTTTAGTTGTTTTTGCTAAGAATCTACCAAAGGTTTCTCTAGGTTCTAATCAGCTCCATACCTTGGTTTAGAATGAATGAGGTCTGGTATCTCTGTCTCAGGACTCGATTTCCCAACAACCCGCAAGGGGAGCTTGGAAACACTGGAGCTGGATTCTTGGCAGGAGAAGGGCAGCTTCGTGATCAATGCGTCAACGGGAGAGTCGGCTTCCTTCATCACTTGCTGTAGCGAGCTGCGTAGGGCAAGTAGATAGTCAAACTGCTCCGAACCACCGTGTCTTGCTAGAGCAAGTGAAGGTATATTTATACCTTGAAGGTATCTAGGAATGCCATAGTTTGACATAAAGTTGGGCATAATATTGTCAGGAAGAAACCCCTAGGGAATAGTTGTTCTTTGCAAAGTACATGAGTTCTTGGACAAATCAATATTCAAGCAAGGGGAAGTTCCCTAACTGCTTAAGCCGATTTTCCAAGAAATCGTTGTGACGTTTGGTACGGGTGGAAGTAGCCATGCCTGTATTTGGTCTGCATGGGCTATGTCTAAATAAGGGCTTGATTTCTATGCCTATATAAGGGAAATGTGAATTGTACCTATATAAGGGCATGAATCGGGAAAATTCACTTGGAGCCTAAAATGCCACACAACAGTACCCAGTACAATAAGGGGGGAACCAAGGTCCCAATATTATGGATTGTCCAGAGATCAGCACCTCGCCGCACCAACTGAGCTCCGAAAAATAGGGTACTGCCCTAAAGTTGACATCTGGTCAGAAAAGAATAGATAACATGGGGAACGATCACAACCAACCGTCTGGAGAAGGAAAGGAAGTAATAAGGGAATATGGGCCTGTACCAGAAATATCATTGGGCTCACTGAAACAACACATGCTGAAGGTAAAAGTACGACAAAAACAGTTACCAATAAATAAAATCATATACAATAATCAAGTGAATATAAGAGAGATAAGGTAAACGTAACTCTACACTGCAACAGCAAAGAAAAAGGAGGAGTCCTCATTGGTTGGCCACAGAGTCGCAACGGGAGACACATTTCATGGGGGCTACTAAAAATTTCAGGGGGGGCTAATTCTTCCAGTGATAGTCAGAGTGGAGATGCAGGGGCTCTAAGAAAAGAATTTGAATTGGTAACGGATCATAAACTGCTTATTTATATGATGGATGGATGTGGCAGAGGTAGTGGAAAAGCATCTTCCAGATTAGTCAGATTATTTGCTAAACTGCAGGAATTATATTCAAGATCAAACATATTCCTGGTGATTTAAATAGGTAAATGAGTGTTTGAAAGATAAGGAATGTGTTGTGGCTCCCATAGATCCCATTACGCTAAGCTCTGAGGCTATTTCGGAAAAGGAGTGATTGGAGGCATTGAAAGAGGACAACATGTTGCAGAAAGTGTAATCCTTTTTTTAAAAACTTTATTTAAGGCTTTATATAATAACACAAAACAGGTGTGCAAACAATGCCCGTAAAAAGAAGACTTATGATCATAAAGCATGGTGGTACAGTTCAAAAGATCGGTCCAACAGCTGTTCACCCCAACGCCAAGCCTTTGTCAAGTGCAACAGACATTTAATCCCCCTCATCATCTTCAGTTCCTGCCTGGCTGCCTACTGGAGATGCGCTTGGAACCCTGACTGTAGGCCATTAGACAGTAGATCATGACACAGTACCTCGAAAGTCTTAAGTCATCCTTTAAAAATCAAATTGAAAGAAGCTTCAATTGAAATTCATACATGAATCATAAAGGCTACAATATTACATCCGTACAAAATTAGTTAAAAACCATTATACAACATAAAATAGATTAAAAAGCATAGGTACAAATGCAATCGTCATTTGCGCAACCAATTTCAAATTCAATTACAAACTGTAAACAGTAACCTGTAGCTGCTTTCTGCAATTGATAATGGCCCACAACAATCGAGACGTTACAGCACATATGTAGATGTTTGGTAGCATTTGCAGGTACAAAAAAGCTGGTCGGCATTGTGTGAGGCCCAGCTGCAATAGCATGTGTTTGACATATTTCTTCCTCATCTCAGAAAAATGTTTACAGAATAGGACAGTGTGCATAGTGCTCTGCAAGGAGATATCGTCACAGGTGCATTTCCCCAGGTCAGGTGACCAGTTATTAATAGTGGGGAAGATGATTAAATGATGGAAGATGTCCAATCAGAACCGGGTAAGCACAAACATGTGGCAAGCATTGAGCACATTAGCTAAATAAAATTGTAAATTGAAGCTAGTCAGTATCATCTGATTCCTCAGGACAGAAGGTTTCAGAATTGCAGATGCTAGTCTTGTTTCCTCTAATAGTGATAAGCATTTCATTTTGAGTACTTTTCTTTGGATGAAAACCAAGCTCTCTGGATGGTCAAAGTACTTAGAATGACCAATGTCTGCCAAAAAGCTATGCATAAATTTGAACCAGGGGATTTTAAAGGTGGACGGGGATCTAAGACAGTCAGTTATAAGAGATCTGTTAAGTGTGGTATAATCCAATGACCACATTTTGTCCCATAATAGCACTGGATGTATCCTAATAAGGTCTGCGATATAAGGGACTCCTAACTCTGTATGACAGAAATAAATGGCACTACTTTTCGGGACAGCAAGAAGATTTCTTAAGAAAGCATTTTCTTCTAATTGAAGACTATCAATCTGCCCATGTCCCCATACTTCAGACCCATACATGGCAGTGGGTCTGCATTTTGCATTGTAAATAGTCAACATTTCCCTCGGATGTTTAATACCATGAGTACTATCAAAACTGGAGCAAGGCCCTTGTAGTTTTGATAAAATGGCGATGCCTGGATTTTATTGCCCGTTACCACTTCCCAGCATGACTGAATACTATCCCCAGGTAAGAGAAAGTTGTAGTGTGCTGAATATTTAAGCCCTCAATAAAAATGTCACAACATCGAGAGGCAGTGTGCCCAATTTTCATGGGGAAGGTTTTTATCAATGTTAATTTTCAGGCCATGGTCCTGCATAAAATTGTGAATTCATCAACTAGATGTTGGAGTCCGAGGGGAGTACGGGCCATTAAAACTGTATCATTGGCATTAAAAAAATGCCGGGATTGGACCGTGAAGTACTTGGGATACAACAGAGCACTTGCTTGTCAAGGTATCACCTATCCCATGGGTACTCACAAACTTTCTCTTGGGGGCCAAATTAACTGTGTGGTTTGTGTCCGAGGGCCGCACCGGTGGGGATGGGGTCAGTGGGGAAAGGGGCGGGGCTAGAGCAACAAAAAAAACTGTGACCATGAGGTTGAACACAGGTCCCTGCAGCGGACGCCTTCGCCCACTGAGCCACCAGACCCAGGATACACACATCTCTCTCTCTCTCCCTCTCTCTCCCTCTCACTCCCTCTCTCCCTCCCTCTCTCCCTACTTTGCCTCTGTCTCACTCACTCTGACTGTCTCACTCCCTCTCTCTCTCTCTCTCGCTGTCTCTCCCTCTCTCTCTCTCTCTCTCTCTCTGTCTCCCTCCCTCTCTCTCTCTGTCTCCCACTCTCCCTGTCTCCCTCTCTATCTCTCTGTCTCCCTCTCTATCTCTCTGTCTCCCTCTCTCTCTCTGTCTCTCTCTCTGTCTCTGTATCTCTCTCTGTCTCCCTCTCTCGCCTTCCCTCACGCTGTCGCCCTCCTCACTCTGTCGCCCTCCTCACTCTGTCGCCCTCCCCCTCCCTCTGTCTGTCACCCTCCCTCTGTCTGTCACCCTCCTCCTTCCCTCCCTCTGTCTGTCACCCTCCTCCCTCCCTCCCTCTGTCTGTAACCCTCCTCCCTCCCTCCTCCCTCTGTCTGTCACCCTCCTCCCTCCCTACCTCTGTCTGTCACCCTCCGTCTCTCTCCCTCTCCGTTCTCTATCTCCCACCCTCTCCCTTTCTCTGTCTCCCTCCCTCTCCCTCTCTTTGTCTCCCTCCCTCTCCCTTTCTCTGTCTCCCTCTCTCCCTCTATCTGTCTCCCTCTGTTTCCCTCCCTCTCCCTCTCTTTGTTTCCCTCTGTCTGTCTCCCTCCCTCTCCCTCTCTTTGTCTCCCTCTCTTTGTCTCCCTCTGTCTCCCTCTCTTTGTCTCCCTTCCTCTATCTCCCTCCTCCCTCTGTCGCCCTCCTTCCTCTGTCTCCCTCCTCCCTCTGTCTCCCTCCTACCTCTGTCTCCCTCCTCCCTATGCCTCCCTCCTCCCTCTGTCTGTCACCCTCTCTGTCTCCATCTGTCTGTCTCCCTCCCTCTGTTTGTCTCCCTCCCTCTGTCTGTCTCCGTCTATCTCCCTCCCTTTGTCTGTCTCCGTCTCCCTCCCTCCCTCTGTCTGTCTCCGTCTATCTCCCTCCCTCTGCATGTCTCCGTCTGTCTCCCTCCCTCTCCCTTTCTCTGTCTCCCTCTCTCTGTCTCCCTTTCCCTCCCTCCCTCTGCCTCCCTTCCCTTTCCTGCCTCGCTCTCCCTGTCTGCCTCCCTTTCCCTCCCTCCTTTTCTTCCCTCCTCGATCTCCCTCTGTCTGCCTTCCTTTCCTTCCCTCCTTTCCCTCCCTCGCTCTCCCTCTGTCTGCCTCCCTTTCCCTCCCTCCCTCGCTCTCCCTCTCTCACTCCCTTTGCCTCCCTCCCTCGCTCTCCTTCTGTGTCTGCCTCCCTTTCCCTCCCTCCCTCGCTCTCCCTCTGTCTGCCTCCTTTTCCCTCCCTCCCTCTCTCTCCCTCGCTCTTCCTTGCTCTCCCTCCTTTTCCCTCCATCCCTCCCTCTCCCTTCCGTGCTCTCCCTCTGTCTCCCTCCCTTTCCCTCCCTCCCCCCCTCTGTCTCCCTCCCTCTGTCACCCTCTTCATCTCACACTGGGCTGAGACAGCTTCCGGGCACACACACGCACACACACAGCTGCACCCGGGCACTTCACAGCTCTTTAAAAGACCATTTGTATGTTAATGAGGCTTTTGTATTTCACCTCTTAGCGCCCCTGCAGCTCCACTCTGACTATCACTGGAATGCCCAGGCCCCCACAGAGCAGCAGAGTCTCTCAGAGTCGCGGCGCACAGTGTTTGCAGACACTTTAATTTTTTTTTTGTTAAACACGGGTAAATTGTCTGCAAGGTCCGCGGGCCGCCAAGGAAGGCTTGCCGGGCAGCTGGCGGCCCGCGGGACGTACTATGAGTACCCATGACCTATACTGTTGAGATAAAGATTGAACAAGAAGGGAGCGAGTACAATATAAGCGAGTGCTTATATTGAACGGCTGGGTGCAATCGCCGTTAAGGCTGTAGCTCACCCTGCCTCGACCTAGAGCATACAAGCCTCTAAGGAAATTTACAATAGTGCACTCAACTCCCATGCTAGTCATAATAAACCATAATTTTTCGTGAACCACAAAATCAAAAGCAGAAGATAAGTCCACAAAAATTAAAAACAGATTCCCTTTCTTAATGTGCATGTATTTACCAATGAGGGAATCCAGGTTAATGGCCTGTTCTGTGGTCCCCAACCCAGACCTAAAGCTGTACTGCAGGTCAGAGAAAATATTAGACTCTGCCCAGTCCTGCAGTCGATCCAGAAGAATGTGCTCCGCCACCTTCTCTAAAGAGTCTAAAAGGGAAATTGGCCTTTATTGTACTGGACAGTTAAGGTCACCTTTCTTATATATGAGGACAATGAGAGACTCAGGCCAGGTTTGCAGAAAACCCTTTTTCCGACAGGCTCTGAAGAGAAGGTTAATGATAGGACCCCAGAGATCAATGTTGGATTCAAACAAATCAATGGGGATCCCATCTGGGCCCGGGGCTTTGCCACCCTTGCTTGTCTTTAATGCTACGACTACTTCATCCAAAGGGAAGACCGGTTAGTTCCTTTGGTTAACCACTTGGATGCTAAGCCTATTTGTTGATTCCCATGTAATTTCCATTGAAATCAATGGAAACTCCATGACGAGTTACCCTTGTCATTAGCACTGAAGGGGTTAATGGTTGAGATAGTGTCTGACTCACTAGTGAAAGGGACAGTGGACAGGGAAATCGAAATATCATTCTTGGAGTAATATAAATCTGTGAAGTGGGATAGCCAAACAGCTTCAGTAATGGCTGACTCACTAGTGAAAGGGACAGTGGACAGGGAAATCGAAATATCATTCTTGGAGTAATATAAATCTGTGAAGTGGGATAGCCAAACAGCTTCAGTAATGGCTATCTCAGCTCGGGAAAAACATTTCAATTGAACATAGTATTTAATACATCAATGTACTTATATATCCCATGAAGGATACATACGAAATAAACAAATAAATGAACACTGACCCCAATGAAGAGAAAGTAAATCTTTAGTGTTCAACTTTCTCATAGATCTTAATTCAACAAAGCATTCGGTATGCTGTCCAATGTACCGAATGTTTTTCCCGACAGAACCATTATTGTTTGTTTAATTACCCTCCCAGGTTCTGAGGGTTACAGGGTTACCCCATTACACTTAATGGTATCTCAGCTCTGGGGCAGTCTGCAGGGTCGTATGAAGGAGTATTAACAATAAGGCCAAAACGTAATGTTGTTGTTGGACAAACTGGCTTCAAGTAAGCAATTCCACGTATCCTCATTTAGGCTTTTTTGCCGTCTCTTAATGGTCAATTTATATGCGGCTCTACATTCCCATACCACCAAGACCTGTCTAGGTTTTCATGCTAGGGCAAGTTTTAGATTTCTATGTGTTTTTGAACATGCTGAGTCAAAGCAACCAGGATGGGATGTCCTAGATTTACTCTGGTTGACATAGAGCCCTTCGCTGATGCCCTCTTTTATATGATCAAACGATTTTATAAAATTGTGTGCCTCCGTATTCTCATCAAGGCACAGTTTGAAAGCCTCCCTCTCTTCCCCAAGTAATGTTGTTAAAAAATTGGATGGGTCCACCAGGGACCATCTTAATGCATACCCATTACGATGGGAAATTTCAATGTTCTCCAAAATGCTGGCTCTATGGGCATCCCCCCTTTGGGTCAAAAAATTGGTGTTCAAGGCTACACTTTGGGTGAAATGATTGCTAGTAGAGATACCATGTACAGAAAATCCCAAAACCAACTCAGAATGGCACTGGGAGAAGAGTATAAAATCTATCACCCTGTTCTGACCTCTGCCTTTGTAAGTACAACTCACTGTAACTGGAGTACTAATACGCTTATTACAAAACGACAAGTTATATTTAAAAAAGCTAATGGTTTAGGAAGTCCTCATAGGCTGAATGGGAGAAGGGAGTAATATCA
Source organism: Lissotriton helveticus (assembly GCF_964261635.1). NCBI lineage: Eukaryota > Metazoa > Chordata > Amphibia > Caudata > Salamandridae > Lissotriton > Lissotriton helveticus. The sequence goes on along the minus strand of NC_136064.1, from coordinate 43,735,126 downwards.
TTATTGTCAGGAGACGTCATGCCACAGACCCTATTAGATGGATGCAGGCAGGCGAGCATATTGAAATCACCACCCCAAAGGATAATTGGGTTCTTGCAGTCAGCCGTGAAGGCTGTCTCCAAGTCATGCTCTAAACGATTAAGAGCTAAAGTAATTTTCTGAGTACAGCCGTTATTATAAACGTTTACAGTAGCAATAGAGGAGCGAGCAGACATTTGAAGAATAACAATCTGATAAAATAAACTGGTGACAATCACAATTGTATTCAAAGGAGACAACAAGTTTGATACATAGATACACAAACCACCTTTGGGACGTCCACTGTTGGATTGAACCGCTGGACAGTGACATGTTTTGAAGCCAGCTAAATGTATTAGGTCCACTGATCAATTTTCCCGTAGGCAGAAGATATGAAATTTGGAGGTAAAAATCGAACCACTCGCTCATAGTACTTTTATTGCGTAAGCCAGCAACATTCCAATACAAAACCGTGTTGGCTTCCGCAGGAGACTTAGTGGAAGTAGAGTCAGCTCTCGATAATGTAGAATCAACAGCAATGCAATGCTTCAGAGGCACAGCAGTGCGGGGCTCGTGAGGCACGCAGGCCTTATCGATGGCCAAACAGGAAGCCCAAGCGCGCTCTAAAGGTGTGACAGGTGAGCGCAGTTTGCCATCATTAGAATAAGTGGGAGCCCTTAGTCAATCCACGTCATAAAGATTGTAAAGGCAGTCAAACCTGTTGGAAGTTTCGATCGGGGATGTTGGTGAACAGTGAAATATCATCAGACAGTATAATTCATTAGACCCCAATTGGAAGGGATGATTAGTTTGGCCCACACACACAAACAGATGTCAAACAAGATTCAGGGGTACCTCCGAAGGGTTTAGTATCCATAGGCCAGACCAATGCAATGTACAAAGAGACCATCCAGGGGTGGTGACATCATACAGTGTTGGGAAGTTATGCCTAGATTGGCTAAAAACTTCGACACTGTCCCAGGTGAAACAGTACTTATCCTTACTCTCAGATGAGGTGGATCTAGGGGATTTTTTAATTAGAGCTTCGAAAGCCACGTCAGAAACGTTTCTTATACGTTGTCTATAATGAAATCTGAAAAATCTCTCGACAAAAATCCGCGGAAAGACTCCGTGAAATAGATAGAATTAACCTACAAAATGCGTTAGCTGTAGTTGACAACGGTATGACTACATTAACATCCAGGATCTATTCACTGGGCAAAATTGTATCTTCTGCTATAGATATACTAGAATAGGATCTATCCACACTACAGCATGGACAATCTCAACTACATTCTATTATGTTGTTGAGCTGGACGCTGCAATCATTGCATGCTGGTTATGTGCCTTAGCGATTTATCAACAGTACGTCCTTGTTCTCTGCATAGATTCTAACTGAAAAACAGATAACAATGGCACAAAGGAGAGCAAAATATACAATGCTGCGTATTGAAAAACAGGACAAGTTACCTTTCACTGTGGCAGAGTCACCATCCACAGAATGGTTAAGCCATAGTCATATACCATTACCGGTCACAACTTTCCAGTTTCAGTATTGCCTAGAACAGCAGGCAGATACGAAGCTATAGGTAGGGAACTCATCAAGGAATCTTGTGAATTGCCATACAGATTTCGATGCAGGAGTGGGGACATAGAAGTGTTTCTAAGAGGTACAAACTACGAGAACTCTTTAAGCGGATCTCTCATATGCCAGGATATCATGCTTCACGAGGCCTGTAATGGTTCAGTTGTAAACATATCCTGTCACTTGAAAGGGTCCCCGGCTGTCGTGATTAATCCGGTGTTCAAGTTGCTCTCAAATGGGAGTTAGTTGATGCTGAATGATCAAGGTTGTTGTGGGATGCTTTCCGGCATCGCATAGCTTGTCACTGTAGACAACGGGTATAGTACACCTATTTAAGGCCATAGATTCTGGACTGTTAAGCACCTTTCAGTCAGTCTTCGGAGTTATTCCCAACTTCATACACTCTGTATTCAGAAGCATTTTTGGAGGACTTCTGCTGATCCTGTTCCTAATAGCAGGAATCCTGATTGTAATAATTTTTCTACAACGCAATCGATGTCCCAGTCACAAAGGAGATAGAAAAAATGCTCCTGGAGCTCAGATACCGTGATTGCATGGTATTCCATCGGGGCACACCTCGCCTTCGCGAACTTAGCGAGTCTTGGTTCCGCCTTCGCGAACTTAGCGAGTCTTGGTTCCTATCATTTAGACCAGTCTGGATCGACTGTGTTCTGCCTGTCTTCCAATGCCTGTTCTGCAGACAAGAATGCACGTTGGATCTCTGTCTAACACTTCCATTGGTTGCGCCACCGCACGTTGATGCTCTACTGGACCCGATAATGGCCCATGTTCTCCTGTGTCCTCAGCTTATTTCCATGTTGATGTCTGCATTCTTAGAGCCACCAGAGGATGCTTCAGCTCCTGTTGGAACAGATACCGGCTCCTCAACAAATACGCAGGGCTTGGATGTCACACAGGCTTCCCCAGCATTGGCTGTGGATAATGCAGAAGATCATCTGTGCTTGATTTACATTTTTAAACCCTACAAATACGTTAAAACGCCTACAAATATGTTAGGATTTTAATATGTCGTCCAGTCGGATGAGGAGTGGGTGTTATGTTTCACATAGGTACTCCAATATAGGCTGAGGTAGTCACCTAACCTTTTACCTATATTCTCCCCATATATTACACTACATAACGGTTCTTGGGACTGACCTTTTACCTAGTTACGGTACTGCTTACAGGAAGTGGGGTTCTCCCAGAACACTAGCCTCATCCATTATGCATGAGGATTCTTGGAAACTCAGCAGGACTACCATCTCCTGCAAAATAACTATGTATAAGGGTCATTCCTTCCGTCATCCTAAGTCCGACATGACACAGCGAGGTAGAGCCCCTGAACCACTTTGGGTATTTAAACACCATATCTTGCTGAGGTAGGCAGTGGAGAAGAAGGACTTCCATGCTGACACACTGACTGACACAAGACGCTGAGGTTCCTGCACGCAGACACTCCAGCTCGCAGTGGTCTGACATCCCGCGCGGGTGTCCATCTCGAGACCAAGACAGGGTTCCACAGTCTCTCACTTCAGGTAATGGGGTTGACTATATCCTAGAGGAATTCTTGGCTTTACACCTATATACATGCTAGGGACATATACTTAGGGTTGCATTGTAGGAGTACACATCTTTACTGTCATGGATTTTAATACCTGCCTGTATTCATTGTTTTAGCACTATGGTAGAAATCTACCATCATTTTACTATGTTGGTGCCTACGATCATTTATATCTGTTTCTGTCTAATGGTTGTTTCAGCACACCTATTTTACACTAGAATGGCGCTGGCTCAATAATTGCTTATTGGAAAACGTCCGCACCATTATTCTGTGTATCTCTTTGAGACAAAGTGAGCACGAGTGACTGAGTGAAAAGTATCTCACTGTTTCCTCGATCCCTAATGGGACAGAGTTATCATCATGTTCGATAGTTGCCAAGAATGATTCTCTCCTTAGTAAGAGGAGTTTCTAGTGGCACTGTGAGCTAGCTGGTACACAGATGAACATACCCGGTGGGGGTGTCTGGAATCAGTCTGGACACCAATCCCACAGTCTATGTTGTCTAAACGTGCATATCCTATACACAACAGTATGCTATCCTGTTTTGCTTTTTAGGTTTCCGAATTAACCCCAGTAGGCAATGAGAGGGTATCAAATGCACTCGCCTATTCGCACTCCCTCTGACCCGCTCTACCCCCTCTGTCCAAAAGCTACTGACTTCAGGGTATTCCCAATCTAGGAGCAGGAAATTGGCACCTTCCTTGTGACACCTAGGCAGGAGTAGGGCCTATTAGTGGTCAGGCGATGTTGTCTCCCCGGGGTCATATAAGTGCGGTGCATGTAGTTATAATGAATTCATCGAAAATGGGCGTTGCAGGAGACCGTGCTTGTGAGTTGGCCCACCGTCCTCCAGTGGTACCTCCAAAGTGATGGAGTACTTAACTAGTAACTGCCCACCATTAAGGAATTTAAATAGGAATTTGAAAAATTACCAACAAGTAGCTGAAGAATTAACTATGGAGAATGGTATGTTGTTAAGGCATGATTTATTTGTACAGCCTTATCAACTTAGGAAGAAATTGATTAGTTTAGCACACAAAGGGCACCCGGGCACTACTGCTATTAAAAAAAACTTTAGCAAAACTTTTACTGGTCTGGTGGCCTGGCATAGATGCAGATGTGAATGTATATGTTGACGTGTGTACAGTGTTTAAGGCTGACAAACATTTGAAAATTAGTAAAAATGAAATGCAGTTGGTTGCCATTCCTGGTGGACCTTTGTCCAAAATTGACATTGATTTTTCAGGTCTATTCAATATTTTGGAGGCCAATTGTAGATGTCTTGTGGTCCTATCAGATTACAAAACATAATGGATTCATTACAAATGTATTCTGAATATTACTACAGAGGGGGTTAGAGAATTGTTTTTAAAAGTTTTGCAATAGGTCAGCCAAATAATTGGTATCTGATAATGAGACACAACTCGTATCTACTAAAATTACCAATTTTTTTAAATATCTTGGAAGAAAACAGGACAAAACCCCTTTATATAGTCCATCTTCCAAGGGCTAAGTAGAACATGTTAATAGATTTTTTTTTTAAAGGTGCACAATTGGTTTTTGCGTCACATCTTTGTGTAAGTGAATATATGTGTGACAAAATAAACAGTTACAATAATACAGTTAATGAAACAACTGGCTTTTCACCATTTTACTTGATGAGAAGACGGAGAGGTAATACTGTACTCAGACCAACATTTGGTAACTTGTTAATTCTAAAAAGCATTGTGTAGAAATCGATGATAGTAAAGGAAATGTTCAGCAAAAAAAATTTGATAAACAAAAGGTAACCAAGAATTATCATGATGCAGTTAATAGAACAAAAAACAAAGTAATTGAAAAAGGAGACTCGGTCATTATCAAAAAACCTGTGAAAATTCCAAAAAGTGAATCAGTACTTACTTCACCATTTTATGATGTTGAAGTTTCTAACAGGGCTGTACTATTTAAGGATAAGGGATGGTGGAGCAAAAGTTATGTTGTGAAGTTGGAACCAGGCAAAGAGGAACGTTTAATGGATAAAGAATCTGGCAATTGTGGAAGTGATCACTTCTTGTGGGGCCGGGTGGAACATGATTGTTCTATAGGAAAAAATTTAATTTGTGGAATAGCTAAAGGGAGCAGCACCAATAGTGCTAAAAGCGAAGAGGGGAATGGTGATGCAATTAGAAGTCACTCTGTTGTTTCTGACATATACAATCTCAACAAGAGTATTGACTCATTCATAGAACCAATTCTTGTTTCACAAGAAAATATTGGAATTTGTGAGGTCACAACTTAGACAGGAGTGAAGTCATACCTACTGAATTTGTTGTTTCACAAAATGTAAATGAAGATAGACTTTTGTCTTCTGGCAGGATGTTGAAACTACCAAAACAGATTTGATGATTTTATTTTACAGTAAGCTTTTAGTTTTATTTAAAGAAGGGATATGTACATAGTAAACTAAGTACAATAGAATACAATAGTCCAGCACTCCATTCAGACAATGATTAATAATGAGCAAAATATCACAAAAATTATAGTCCATTCAGCAGATCTTTATGTAAATGTTCTTTATTCAAATTCTTCTTTAGGAATCACACGACCATAGCCAATGCGTTTCGTCCATAAGGACTTCTTCAGGACAAAAGGTGAATATTAGATATTATTGACTGTTCTTCTAACTTCTTCTTTTAACGTGCGCTTTTCTTTGTTACGTAGCCACCTAAATACTTGTCGATTACAAAGTTATCCTTCCTGATAATTGACAGTCTACACTTAGCAGACGCTCACAATGATAGTATTTTAAAGGATCCCCCAGATCTTTTTCCAAAAAGTGGCCACTTATAACCTCAATTTTATTGGGAGCTTAAGGGTATTGAGCTTCAAGTCCATAGCACCCTAATTCTGTCATTACTTAAAACCATATTAATGATAGGTGCAGTCGCTATTGCCTTATACCCAGTGCTCCTCTTTCTTTGTATAGTAAACTAAGTACTTTAAGGTTATATCATCATTCACACACCAACACACAGAACACTTATCTGGGTTGTGTGCGCAGGCATTAGTAACCTATAAGAACTTGGAGTACTTTGATGTAAAGACTTAACATCAACTTATTGTGACTGCTGTCATAACAACAATATTGACTTCTACTTCGATCTCTAGCGTTTCACAAAACGCTTACCAAAAGGTATCACGCCAAAAAGAAACGGTCTGTTCGCCCATATGCAGTTGCGTACCAAAGGGGGCGGGGGGAGCTAGGGCAGCCCAACGTTTAGATACGCTACTGCTCATATGGAGTGAAAACGAAAGCAAAAAACAAACCCTCTGACTCGGGGTAGAAAGAATGTGTCCATTAAAAACAGTGGTGTGTTGGCCTTTTAAATTGTGCAACAATATAAAATACAAATGAGCTTCTTTCACCACTGGGTTGCCAAACGAGGATTTCCTGAGAATAAGGCGGTCCGGCTGCTTACCACGTTAGAAGACCGAAGATGGACTATGCAGGGTGTCCTCGTGGCGCCCATTTTAGAATGCTGTCAGTTTGTCTTTATGACTGCAATAAAATAATAATTGCTTTAAATTTTAGGTCCTTTTTGTAGAGATACTCCTTTTATTTCTAATTAGTACATTTCCTTATCGTGACAGGTACGTTTATAACGTGACCCTTACATTGTCAATGTATATCTCTATGGAAATATATTTACACCAATATAGTGTCTATTAATAAAGATCACCATAACAGTGTAAAAGTTTAAATTGTATTTAACTTATGCATTTTTAAATTGTATTATTACTCGGCGGCAATACAGGAGATGCAAGACTATTCGAAGATGGCCGCGTCGCATGCACACATCGGACCCCGTCTACTGTGACTGCGCGCAGCCGCAGTGTGGAGCGCAGAGCCTTGCGCGTCTCCGGCAACTAGTGTTATTATTGTCGTCACCGGCCTGTCCAGCTGGAGCGAGCGAGCGTGTGACGCAGTAGAGTCCAGGGGAGGAATCCCGAGTCCAGTCCCCCCTCACACAGAGACCATGGAGGGCTACCCCGAGGTCGGAGGCTCCCCGCAGACAGCTGCCGTGCCTGCCTTCATTGTGAAGCTCTGGACTCTGCTGGAGGAGCCGAGCAACGACCAGCTGATCTGCTGGAGCTGGGTAAACGGGGGAGCTTGCGCCTGGTAATGGGGGTTGGGGGGTCTGTAGTTCCGCGAAGAATCCCGATAGGAAGCGACAAGACGCGTGTTGTGATCTGTCAGGAAGTTTCTAAGACTTCCTGAGATACCAGCTAAAACTTTTAGAATTTCGTTCAACTCTGGTGCTTGGACCTCTTTTGACTTGCGCAAGGACAGACGCATGCTCTGTGTCCCTAGTCTTGAAATTGTGTATCAGCTGCACCTTAAGGCGTGATATGGTTGTCATTCAGACTGAACGTACAAACCTCGCCCTCTTATTTCACTCAGATACTTTCGTTTTCATTCATTCGGTGTCACTCTGCAGAAGGGAATGGAGAGGATGTGGCTTAATGTCCAGAGAATCCGACTTTGGAACCGGGGAAGGAGGTTCGAGCCCACGTCGTCTCAACATTCCATGAACCTGTGTAAATCATTTAATGTGCTATTGTGTAATAGTGCCCCTGTAAAGCGGTCCGAGACCTTTGTGTCTAGTTTGAGCTATGTAAAACAAGCATTTGCAATGCAATCGGTCTTGCCTTTGGGGCCAAATATTTAGCCATTCAGCACAATGTCTTCAGCCGGGGGAAGGGGGCAGTTCCACCAAGATGTGGGCAAGAGAAACAGTGCTGTAAAATGGCCCTGCTGTTTTTTTAAGAGACAAACAAATAAAGGATGTGAGGCAGGGTGATTAAGTTGTTTTGACATAGAAGATAGACTTTATAAAGCAAGTGATTTTGAGCTATGTAAGTTCCACCATGCGTAATAGAAATGTACATATTAGTGAATAAAGATTTCAAGGCTTGGCTTGTGCACAGGATCTAAGATCCGAGCCAGACCCTTGCCTCGGTTCTTCCTGTTTATTCATTGGCTTGCCCACCTATAAAAGCACTGCGTTTCTTATGACTTCCAGCCTCTAGGACAGAGGTCTTCAAACTGTTTTTACACTGAGATATTGTCCTAAACAATCTGCTCCCCATAGTTGGGGTGTTGTGAGCCTTTACATTCTTTGACCACAATTCAACTACACCTGCTGCACTAATGATAACTGCAGTCCTGAGTAGCAGGCTATCTCCTCTGCATCTTTTACCTCGTCCCCACCATGATGGATCATCACCTCAGTCCTAATGCTTGAAAGGAAAATAAGCTCTGATGCCCATTTTTTTAAGGAAGACCACCATAATTGTGATGCAGGGGGCCTCTCAAATCCCTGGGCCCGAGTCCTGCTGTATCTGCTTCCTTAATGATAACCAGCAGTGGCCACTTACACACTTAGCAGCAGTACCAGCTTCACTAATGAATGTCCCTTTAAAAAAAATAGAAACCAGCATTTGCAGTGCAACCTGTCTCGCCTTTGGGACCTTGTATGTATTTACCTATGCAGCACATTAGCCTGGGTGCTGAAACATCTACTGTTCTTTAACATGGAGAGAAAGTAAGTACCAAACTGCGTGACACGCCAGGTATGGGAACACATGGAGATAAATATTGCTTTTAAGTGGGAAATGGTATAGTCTAAAGCTCTGTTTTTAATATAAAATCAGGGCCTACGGAGGCCATATCACTGAAAATACAAGATTTGAAAAAAATATTATTGTCTACGGGTGCTCATGGAAGACCATTTCTATGGACTGGAATCTAGAGAATGCTAAAGTGATTCTGGTATTTTACTGACCTCCGCTGGTCGTTTTCTATCAAGAAAGTTAAATAGAGGCAGATGTCAGAAGAATGAAAAAAGTCCCTAAGCAGAAAGCAATTCTGGTATTTTACTGACCTCTGCTGGTCGTTTTCTATCAAGACAGTTAAATAGAGGCAGTTGAACAGAACAAATAGTCCCTAAGCGGAAGCAGACACGTCATTGGGTGATCTCCAGAGCCCACAAAGTACATACACATATAGGTATATACTAAAGTATATACAAGAGGTCTCAAATGCTCGACTTAAAAACTTATATGTCCCCTTCTTTGGGGTATCTCTCTGAAGAAGCTGTCTCTGGCCATTTGTAAACATAAAAAGAAGTCCCCATACAGTGCTCCCTATTCTGGGCCTTCTCTTTGACAATATCTATGAATCTCACTCATTTCCTCTGTCTCCTAGACCATTACTATGAGGCCACAGGGATCAAGAGGAATAGGGCTCTGCATCTGAATGCAATCATGCTGGCCTTCTACCTGCCACACCAAGGACTACGCTTTCACTAAAAACTGCCCCTGAATGGTTAGTACTGACTTTGAGCTGCCTCTGCCTGAAAGCAACAGGTGTTTTGGCATCCAGAAAGTTAAAAAAGAAACCAGCCTTCTTACCAGCCATTAATTGATTGAGCCACTTAAAGCCAGGGCCACTGGAATTATGAGTTTCTGAAGCAGCAGCGTTTTCCACATAATTACCAGATTACTGCATTTGCTACATAATCTGCAGATTTCAACAACAAAAACTTGACTGTAGCTCAAACGGAACAAAAGTTACTTAAAGAGTGACAACGTGTTCCAGAGCAGTGGAAGGCCCTTTGCAAAGATTGACTAGCAATCTTGTAGTTGCTTACTGCTGTACTTGGGTGTTAAACTGGTACTAATGAGGTGAAATATTTACCCTGACGCGTTACCTTGAGTTAAAATGACAAAATAATGAAGTCATGCTAACCATAAAATGTGGCGCATTGTGCTGCATAATTTGGCCTTCTCCTGCCGCATAATTCTAGTGGCCCTGTTTCTAGTGCTATGAGGTCCCAGCCTGTGGCAGAAAGCACTGTGAATATGCAAGTCATTATTTTAAAAGAGTATTTACATACTCTAAGCTAGGCTGCTGCAAAATGATGCAGTAATTGAGATAAAACAAGTTCTTACAAAATATACTGTTTAGTAATAAGGAATCAAACTGTATCTAATGCAGACATTTTTGGAAGTCTCCTCTATTCCAGATCTCAGCTGATAACACCCTTACATTACATCTCAAAAAGAGTAAATCTTTGCCATCATGAAGCTTTAAGCAGAGCCACTGGAATTATTCAGCAGAAGAGGACCACATTATGTGGCAGGTCTGACTAAATTATGCAGCAAGAAAAGGTAAATTATGCAGCAGGAATGACTAAATTCTGCAGCAAGCAAAGGTGAATTGTGCTGCATAATTTTGCACATTTTGTGATAGCATTACTGCATAATTTTGCAATTGTTATACTTGTTAACACTGTCCTGGCTTTTATTGCCCCTCATAAGTACCACATTAACACCCACATATAGCAATAAGCAACAGAAAGGTGACCAGTCAACCTTTAGAATGGGCCTTCCACTGCGAGGTAATGTGTTGCTGCATTTTTAGTAATGTTTGAACCATTTAAGCTAGAAACAAGTTTTTTTAAATCAGTAAATTATGCAGCAGATGATGGATTATGTGGCAAATGCAGGAAATTCATAGCTATGCGCTGCGAGTGCAGCGTGAGCATGAAAGTGAGGGGTGAGAATGAGGGGTGAGTTGTCTGAATGCAGGGTGCATTCCCAGACACTTGAAGTAAATCAGCATGTTATTGACAGCGGCATAGGGTTTCAGATAAAAGTTTAACTATTGCTGTAATGGCATTAATCCGGGATCAAGGGTGGAGGAAATAATGTGCTGATCCTGCAACAAGCTTCAAGCGTTATGATTAGGGTTGGCAGCTCATTATTTTGATGTCACAGATGGTACAAAAATAAACAGTCACCTAAAGCTGTATTTTCAGCACCTATCCATGCGTACTTCGAACCGCAAATATAATTTGAAAGCACTTTTAGTTGTGTTCTAGGGCGGCCTGAATGATTCATGACTGATAATTAAAGGGAACAAAGACAGAAAAGTCACATTACAAATGAATACATACTTTTTTATTTATAACCCTATTTAGTGTTAAGACAATGTCTTTGCAGGCTCTTTAAAAAACACATGGCTGGCATTTTTCTTTTGGCAACCCTACTTTATATTCCTTTTTATGAAATGCATTCTCACACTAGTAAATGTAAAATATAAATGTAAGGAATAGGCAGAGTGGAGGCCCAGGGGGTACTGAAACCAGAAAAACAAGCATTGGCATAGCCAATAGGTCTCGCCTTTGGGACCTTATAAGTGTTTAGCCACACAACAGTTGATGTTGTTGCACCAAGGATATTGTGCTGCATAACTAAATACTTAGAAGGTCCCAAAAGCGGGACCTATTGGCTATGCCAATGCTTGTTCTAATGTACTCACAAACCGCACCCACTGCGGCTCTGACTAAATTGGTTCTGTATAGCTGTGTTCTCCCTGCTTCTCTGAACTGGACTATGGGTAACCCAAAGCATCCAGGTAAATTCCTTCCTCTTTTCTCTGCTTCTTAACATAATAAAACCATGAAACATGACCTGGGACATGCAAAATAAATTATAACTGCAGGCTAATTGCAATTGTTTTTCACTCCTAGCTCGCACTTCACCACCTGTACTATACTTTATCTAGGCACTGAGCTCCAAGACCAGATGAGAGCATCTTTCTGATCAATCATGCACAGCACCAAACTGTTTCCCTCATGGGTTCACAGCAAATACAGCACTATGCCAGCCAAGCACTGCGTGATGGTGTAGTGTGCCCCCTGTACAAAAATGCGCTATGTGCCCCACATTGGGTTATGAAGCGGTGTGTAAATGCTACAACATAACACAGCCATCGAATCATTCAGATTGATATACTCACTCCATCCTCACAATCGAACCACATATGCTTGCCAACCATTAGAGAAGCACTTTGATGTGTAAAATTGCCAGAACTTTTTACTGGCAATGCTGTTTTAGAAATTAAGAATCAAATGACTTTTTTTTATAAAGAATAATTCAATAATGTTAGTCATTTTAGTGCTCTTTGCATGACTGTGCCTTACGACTATGAGGGCCTCCTACCATCCCCAGCTTTATTGAAAATCAAGCCCTCCAAAGTCTTCCTCCCTTTCATCCGATCATCAAATAGCGGCATCCAAGCTGGGTTTTTATGTTGTCTGCATTTCTATGCTCTTGTCGCCCCCTCCCTCCTCGGTGATTATTTCAGTCCCTTGACTGAGTGACAGTCGTTACAGATAAGTATTGGTAAAGTCAAATGATCTCACCTATTACTCCTTATTTCAGTCCTATTGGCGTTGCCAGTGTTTTTTGTCCCAGGTGCACGTTGTGTGTGCCTGAGCTCTTTTGCTTTCAGAAAAAAATATTCTAAGATGGCCAGAGTAAACATGCACAGTGGTCATCTTGGAATGCGTTTTCTTCTAAAACCACAGTGGGAAGGCTATATGTGCACACATGGTGACCATCTTGGAATACTTCTTCTTTTGCCTTAAGAAAGACCATTTCTAGATTGCCATGGTAAGAACACAAAGAAAAAAGCGTTCCCTTTAACTTGGGAGCGACCCTCTGGGCGCTGCTGTGTTGGATCGACACTGCGATCTATCTCATGATGCAAATCATGTTAAACCAATAATTGTCAAAGTCTTTCAAGAATAAGGTTCATCAAATTCGAATTATCATTTGATTTATTTCATCAATTCTCAATGTTGAAATTGCTGGGGGTCGCGTAAGTACTTAGCATGGAGGAGTCTCGTTGCTAACTAGTTGCTACAACACCTCAGGGATCCAGTCCTGAATCCTTGGCCCTACGGTACGGCAGCACTGATGCTAGAGCACACCCTAATCACTTCAGATTCTATTTTTTAAATGATCTATAATAGAAAATCTCGGTCTGTCTTTGTTGCAATAGTGAAACAAAAGAGCTCTGGAAGAGGATGAAATGGAACCGGGATCTCACCCTGGCCCCTGTCTTGGCTCTGCAGTGCATAGCCCCGGGGCCCAGGGGGCAGTTGCCTGCTGACCCTGGCTGTTGCCTTCTGCTGCTCGCATTCTGCGCCATTTTGTCCTCGTGTCCTGCTGCTAGCCGTGCACCGTGCGCTCTGGTTGTGTGGTTAACGATAGACATTGGGCCACTAGCAGTACTGAGAAACAAACCTAAATTTGGACTCGACTTTGCTTTCATAATCTTCTTGATTCGCGGGTCCGCACGAAGACTGCGTCTTTGAGCGCCAGTGGCTGGAAACACTGGGGACTGGGTTTAGAATTGGCAGCCTTTTAAAAGCACATTGCAGTTTACTGCAATCCATACAGTGACACACGCCTCGGGTCTTTAACCCCTTCGCTGCTAGGCCTTTTCCCCCTCCTGTGCTAAGGCTTTTTTTGGTGTTTTGGGGTAGTGCGCGCTTAGGCCCTTGTAACTTTTTGACCACATAAGGGATCCGCGCCAAATTTGCGTCCTTTTCTTCCAACATCATGGGGATTCTAAAGGCGCCCAGGGTTTGTGGATTCCCTTGGAGGGGTCCCAGAAATTAACCAAAATATAGTGTTTTTTTTGTTTTTTTCAGAAAAATAGGAAAAACGGGCTGCAAATGAAAGCCTCTGGCTTTTTCCCTGAATATGGTATCAAAAAAGGGTTTGTGGGGCTGAATTCTCCATTTTCTCAGCTTTTAGGGAATGACAGTGTTTTGTCAGAGAACCGAAATTTTTCACTCAGTTTTGGCATTTTTCTGGGACATAGCCTATTTTTGCTATTTTTAGAGCTTTCCACCTCCTTCCAGTTAATGGTAGAAATGAGTTTGAAAGCAATAATGGATCCTGGAAAGCTTTACATTTCCGAAAAATAGACAAAATTCTGAATTCAGAAAGGGGTCATTTGTCTAAATCCATGAAGGTTTTGTTATAGAAACTGACAGTTAGATATTGGAATATTTGAAAATTTGTTGAAAACAACGGCCTTTTGTCTCAACGTTTTCACCTATAACTTTCTCTAATTTTGACAGCTCTTGGAAAGCAATATACCGTTACATCCGTTAGACCTTCCTGGTTGTGGGGATATATGGGACTTGTAGTTTCACCAAGAACCCGACGAACCCAGATCCAAAAACTGAGCAGCAACTTGCAATGGTATTTTTTTCATTTACTGGGTATAGTGCACTTTGTCTTGGAAAATGTACACATGGAATAATCTGTATGAAAGACACCTATGTATGTATGAATTGGGTACAAATTATAGAGTTCAGAAACAGTATATAATTGCACATTTTCAAAGTTGGGAATACTCATACTAGCATGAGAATTATTGGTCATTTTTCATAAAGTTTCTACACAATATCATTCATTCAAAGGGAGAAATGCAAGAAAGCTCAATTGGTAATAACAGTTGATTTACAAATCTGAATTACCCCAAGTGTCCCGATAAAAACGGTACCTCACTTGTGTGGGTCGGCCTTGTGCCTGCGACAGGAAACGGCGCAAAATGCAACGTGGTCACACCTAAATTTTGCAGTTACAAATTGACCCTTTTTTGGCAAAGTGCCTACCTGTAGTTTTTGCACCCTAGTTCTTCCGGCACCTAGGGAAACCTAGCAAACCTATACATTTTTGAAAAGTAGACACCCAGGGGAATTCAGGATGGGATGACTCTACTGCCTACCACCAGGTTTTGTTACCCAGAATCCCTTGCAAAGCTCAGATTTTGACAAAAAAAACACATTTTCCTCACATTTCTGTGGTGGAAAGTTCTGGAATCTGCGTGGATCAACAAATTTCCACCCACCCAGCGTGCCCCCAGGTCTCCCGAAAAAAATGGTACCTCACTTGTGTGGGTCGGCCTTGTGCCTACGACGGGAAACGGCACAAAATGCAACGTGGTCGCTCCTCAATTTCCCAGTGAAATCTTAAGCTCTTTGGACAAAGAGACTACCTTTTGTTTTTGAGCCGTAGCTCAACCAGCACCTAGGGAAACCTAGCAAACCTATACATTTTTGAAAACTAGACACCCAGGGCAATTCAGGATGGGGTGACTCGTCTGCCTACCACCAGGTTTTGTTACCCAGAATCCCTTGCAAAGCTCAGATTTTGACCAAAAAAACACATTTTCCTCACATTTCTGTGGTGGAAAGTTCTGGAATCTGCGTGGATCAACAAATTTCCACCCACCCAGCGTGCCCCTAGGTCTCCCGAAAAAAATGGTACCTCACTTGCGTGGGTAGGCATAGTGGCTGCGACATGAAACCGCGCAAAACGCAGCATGGTCGCATCTCAATTTCCCAGTGAAATTTAGCACGATTCGGACAAAAAGACTACCTTTTGTTTTTGCGCCGTAGCTCTGCCAGCACTTAGGGAAACCTAGCAACCCTATACATTTTTGAAAACTAGACAACCAGGGCAATTCAGGATGGGGTGACTCGTCTGCCTACCCCCAGGTTTTGTTACCCAGAATCCCTTTCAAACAAAAAAATTTGACCCAAAAAACACTTTTTCCTCACATTTCTGTGGTGGAAAGTTCTGGAATCTGCGTGGATCAACAAATTTCCATCCACCCAGTGTGCCCCCAGGTCTCCCGAAAAAAATGGTACCCCACTTGCGTGGGTAGGCATAGTGGCTGCGACATGAAACAGCGCAAAACGCAGCATGGTCGCACCTCAATTTCCCAGTGAAATTTTGCACGATTCGGACAAAAAAATTACCTTTTGTTTTTGCGCCGTAGCTCTGCCAGCACCTAGGGAAACCTAGCAAACCTATACATTTCTGAAAACTAGACACCCAGGGCAATTCAGGATGGGGTGACTCGTCTGCCTACCCCCAGGTTTTGTTACCCAGAATCCCTTTCAAACAAAAAAATTTGACCAAAAAAACACATTTTCCTCACATTTCTGTGGTGGAAAGTTCTGGAATCTGCGTGGAATAACAAATTTCCATCCACCCAGCGTGCCCCCAGGTCTCCCGAAAAAAATGGTACCTCACTTGCGTGGGTAGGCATAGTGGCTGCGACATGAAACAGCGCAAAACGCAGCATGGTCGCACCTCAATTTCCCAGTGAAATTTTGCACGATTCGGACAAAAAGACTACCTTTTGTTTTTGCGCCGTAGCTCTGCCAGCACCTAGGGAAACCTAGCAAACCTATACATTTCTGAAAACTAGACACCCAGGGCAATTCAGGATGGGGTGACTCGTCTGCCTACCCCCAGGTTTTGTTACCCAGAATCCCTTACAAACATAAAAATTTGACCCAAAAAACACATTTTCCTCACATTTCTGTGGTGGAAAGTTCTGGAATCTGCGTGGATCAACAAATTTCCACCCACCCAGCGTGCCCCCAGGTCTCCCGAAAAAAATGGTACCTCACTTGCGTGGGTAGGCATAGTAGGTGCGACATGAAACCGCGCAAAACGCAGCATGGTTGCACCTCAATTTCCCAGTGAAATTTTGCACGATGCGGACAAAAAGACTACCTTTTGTTTTTACGCCGTAGCTCTGCCAGCACCTAGGGAAAACTAGCAAACCTATACATTTCTGAAAACTAGACACCCAGGGCAATTCAGGATGGGGTGACTCGTCTGCCTACCCCCAGGTTTTGTTACCCAGAATCCCTTTCAAACAAAAACATTTGACCAAAAAAACACATTTTCCTCACATTTCTGTGGTGGAAAGTTCTGGAATCTGCGTGGATCAACAAATTTCCATGCACCCAGTGTGCCCCCAGGTCTCCCGAAAAAAATGGTACCTCACTTGCGTGGGTAGGCATAGTGGCTGCGACATGAAACAGCGCAAAACGCAGCATGGTCGCTCCTCAATTTCCCAGTGAAATTTAGCACGATTCGGACAAAAAGACTACCTTTTGTTTTTACGCCGTAGCTCTGCCAGCACCTAGGGAAACCTAGCAAACCTATACATTTTTGAAAACTAGACACCCAGGGGAATTCAGGATGGGGTGACTCGTCTGCCTACTCCCAGGTTTTGTTACCCAGAATCCCTTGAAAACATAAATATTTGACCAAAAAAACACATTTTCCTCACATTTCTGTGGTGGAAAGTTCTGGAATCTGCGTGGATCAACAAATTTCCATCCACCCAGCGTGCCCCCAGGTCTCCCGAAAAAAATGGTACCTCACTTGCGTGGGTAGGCATAGTGGCTGCGACATGAAACAGCGCAAAACGCAGCATGGTCGCACCTCAATTTCCCAGTGAAATTTTGCACGATTCGGACAAAAAGACTACCTTTTGTTTTTGCGCCGTAGCTCTGCCAGCACCTAGGGAAACCTAGCAAACCTATACATTTCTGAAAACTAGACACCCAGGGCAATTCAGGATGGGGTGACTCGTCTGCCTACCCCCAGGTTTTGTTACCCAGAATCCCTTGAAAACATAAATATTTGACCAAAAAAACACAGTTTCCTCACATTTCTGTGGTGGAAAGTTCTGGAATCTGCGTGGATCAACAAATTTCCACTCACCCAGTGTGCCCCCAGGTCTCCCGAAAAAAATGGTACCTCACTTGCGTGGGTAGGCATAGTGGCTGCGACATGAAACAGCGCAAAACGCAGCATGGTCGCACCTCGATTTCCCAGTGAAATTTAGCACGATTCGGACAAAAAGACTACCTTTTGTTTTTACGCCGTAGCTCTGCCAGCACCTAGGGAAACCTAGCAAACCTATACATTTTTGAAAACTAGACACCCAGGGGAATTCAGGATGGGGTGACTCGTCTGCCTACTCCCAGGTTTTGTTACCCAGAATCCCTTGAAAACATAAATATTTGACCAAAAAAACACATTTTCCTCACATTTCTGTGGTGGAAAGTTCTGGAATCTGCGTGGATCAACAAATTTCCACTCACCCAGCGTGCCCCCAGGTCTCCCGAAAAAAATGGTACCTCACTTGCGTGGGTAGGCATAGTGGCTGCGACATGAAACAGCGCAAAACGCAGCATGGTCGCACCTCAATTTCCCAGTGAAATTTTGCACGATTCGGACAAAAAGACTACCTTTTGTTTTTGCGCCGTAGCTCTGCCAGCACCTAAGGAAACCTAGCAAACCTATACATTTTTGAAAACTAGACACCCAGGGGAATTCAGGATGGGGTGACTCGTCTGCCTACCCCCAGGTTTTGTTACCCAGAATCCCTTGAAAACATAAATATTTGACCAAAAAAACACATTTTCCTCACATTTCTGTGGTGGAAAGTTCTGGAATCTGCGTGGATCAACAAATTTCCACTCACCCAGCGTGCCCCCAGGTCTCCCGAAAAAAATGGTACCTCACTTGCGTGGGTAGGCATAGTGGCTGCGACATGAAACAGCGCAAAACGCAGCATGGTCGCACCTCAATTTCCCAGTGAAATTTTGCACGATTCGGACAAAAAGACTACCTTTTGTTTTTGCGCCGTAGCTCTGCCAGCACCTAGGGAAACCTAGCAAACCTATACATTTCTGAAAACTAGACACCCAGGGGAATTCAGGATGGGGTGACTCGTCTGCCTACCCCCAGGTTTTGTTACCCAGAATCCCTTACAAACATAAAAATTTGACCAAAAAAACACATTTTCCTCACATTTCTGTGGTGGAAAGTTCTGGAATCTGCGTGGATCAACAAATTTCCACCCACCCAGCGTGCCCCCCAGGTCTCCCGAAAAAAATGGTACCTCACTTGCGTGGGTAGGCATAGTGGCTGCGACATGAAACAGCGCAAAACGCAGCCTGGTCGCACCTCAATTTCCCAGTGAAATTTTGCACGATTCGGACAAAAAGACTACCTTTAGTTTTTGCGCCGTAGCTCTGCCAGCACCTAGGGAAACCTAGCAAACCTATACATTTCTGAAAACTAGACACCCAGGGCAATTCAGGATGGGGTGACTCGTCTGCCTACCCCCAGGTTTTGTTACCCAGAATCCCTTACAAACATAAAAATTTGACCAAAAAAACACATTTTCCTCACATTTCTGTGGTGGAAAGTTCTGGAATCTGCGTGGATCAACAAATTTCCACTCACCCAGCGTGTCCCCAGGTCTCCCGAAAAAAATGGTACCTCACTTGCGTGGGTAGGCATAGTGGCTGCGACATGAAACCGCGCAAAACGCAGCATGGTCGCACCTCAATTTCCCAGTGAAATTTAGCACGATTCGGACAAAAAGACTACCTTTTGTTTTTGCGCCGTAGCTCTGCCAGCACCTAGGGAAACCTAGCAAACCTATTCATTTTTGAAAACTAGACACCCAGGGGAATTCAGGATGGGGTGACTCGTCTGCCTACCCCCAGGTTTTGTTACCCAGAATCCCTTGAAAACATAAATATTTGACCAAAAAAACACATTTTCCTCACATTTCTGTGGTGGAAAGTTCTGGAATCTGCGTGGATCAACAAATTTCCACTCACCCAGCGTGCCCCCAGGTCTCCCGAAAAAAATGGTACCTCACTTGCGTGGGTAGGCATAGTGGCTGCGACATGAAACAGCACAAAACGCAGCATGGTCGCACCTCAATTTCCCAGTGAAATTTTGCACGATTCGGACAAAAAGACTACCTTTTGTTTTTGCGCCGTAGCTCTGCCAGCACCTAGGAAAACCTAGCAAACCTATACATTTCTGAAAACTAGACACCCAGGGGAATTCAGGATGGGGTG
The DNA here is from genome assembly GCF_964261635.1 of Lissotriton helveticus. Classification (NCBI taxonomy): domain Eukaryota; kingdom Metazoa; phylum Chordata; class Amphibia; order Caudata; family Salamandridae; genus Lissotriton; species Lissotriton helveticus. The sequence goes on along the minus strand of NC_136064.1, from coordinate 43,715,358 downwards.
ACTCGTCTGCCTACCCCCAGGTTTTGTTACCCAGAATCCCTTACAAACATAAAAATTTGACCAAAAAAACACATTTTCCTCACATTTCTGTGGTGGAAAGTTCTGGAATCTGCGTGGATCAACAAATTTCCATCCATCCAGTGTGCCCCCAGGTCTCCCGAAAAAAATGGTACCTCACTTGCGTGGGTAGGCATAGTGGCTGCGACATGAAACAGCGCAAAACGCAGCATGGTCGCACCTCAATTTCCCAGTGAAATTTAGCACGATTCGGACAAAAAGACTACCTTTTGTTTTTGCGCCGTAGCTCTGCCAGCACCTAGGGAAACCTAGCAAACCTATACATTTCTGAAAACTAGACACCCAGGGCAATTCAGGATGGGGTGACTCGTCTGCCTGCCCCCAGGTTTTGTTACCCAGAATCCCTTTCAAACAAAAAAATTTAACCAAAAAAACACATTTTCCTCACATTTCTGTGGTGGAAAGTTCTGGAATCTGCGTGGATCAACAAATTTCCATCCACCCAGCGTGCCCCCAGGTCTCCCGAAAAAAATGGTACCTCACTTGCGTGGGTAGGCATAGTGGCTGCGACATGAAACAGCGCAAAACGCAGCATGGTCGCACCTCAATTTCCCAGTGAAATTTTGCACGATTCGGACAAAAAGACTACCTTTTGTTTTTGCGCCGTAGCTCTGCCAGCACCTAGGGAAACCTAGCAAACCTATACATTTCTGAAAACTAGACACCCAGGGCAATTCAGGATGGGGTGACTCGTCTGCCTACCCCCAGGTTTTGTTACCCAGAATCCCTTACAAACATAAAAATTTGACCCAAAAAACACATTTTCCTCACATTTCTGTGGTGGAAAGTTCTGGAATCTGCGTGGATCAACAAATTTCCACCCACCCAGCGTGCCCCCAGGTCTCCCGAAAAAAATGGTACCTCACTTGCGTGGGTAGGCATAGTAGGTGCGACATGAAACCGCGCAAAACGCAGCATGGTTGCACCTCAATTTCCCAGTGAAATTTTGCACGATGCGGACAAAAAGACTACCTTTTGTTTTTACGCCGTAGCTCTGCCAGCACCTAGGGAAAACTAGCAAACCTATACATTTCTGAAAACTAGACACCCAGGGCAATTCAGGATGGGGTGACTCGTCTGCCTACCCCCAGGTTTTGTTACCCAGAATCCCTTTCAAACAAAAACATTTGACCAAAAAAACACATTTTCCTCACATTTCTGTGGTGGAAAGTTCTGGAATCTGCGTGGATCAACAAATTTCCATGCACCCAGTGTGCCCCCAGGTCTCCCGAAAAAAATGGTACCTCACTTGCGTGGGTAGGCATAGTGGCTGCGACATGAAACAGCGCAAAACGCAGCATGGTCGCACCTCAATTTCCCAGTGAAATTTAGCACGATTCAGACAAAAAGACTACCTTTTGTTTTTACGCCGTAGCTCTGCCAGCACCTAGGGAAACCTAGCAAACCTATACATTTCTGAAAACTAGACACCCAGGGCAATTCAGGATGGGGTGACTCGTCTGCCTACCCCCAGGTTTTGTTACCCAGAATCCCTTACAAACATAAAAATTTGACCAAAAAAACACATTTTCCTCACATTTCTGTGGTGGAAAGTTCTGGAATCTGCGTGGATCAACAAATTTCCACCCACCCAGCGTGCCCCCAGGTCTCCCGAAAAAAATGGTACCTCACTTGCATGGGTAGGCATAGTGGCTGCGACATGAAACAGCGCAAAACGCAGCATGGTCGCACCTCAATTTCCCAGTGAAATTTAGCACGATTCGGACAAAAAGACTACCTTTTGTTTTTGCGCCGTAGCTCTGCCAGCACCTAGGGAAACCTAGCAAACCTATACATATTTGAAAACTAGACACCCAGGGGAATTCAGGATGGGGTGACTCGTCTGCCTACTCCCAGGTTTTGTTACCCAGAATCCCTTGAAAACATAAATATTTGACCAAAAAAACACATTTTCCTCACATTTCTGTGGTGGAAAGTTCTGGAATCTGCGTGGATCAACAAATTTCCACTCACCCAGCGTGCCCCCAGGTCTCCCGAAAAAAATGGTACCTCACTTGCGTGGGTAGGCATAGTGGCTGCGACATGAAACAGCGCAAAACGCAGCATGGTCGCACCTCAATTTCCCAGTGAAATTTTGCACGATTCGGACAAAAAGACTACCTTTTGTTTTTGCGCCGTAGCTCTGCCAGCACCTAAGGAAACCTAGCAAACCTATACATTTTTGAAAACTAGACACCCAGGGCAATTCAGGATGGGGTGACTCGTCTGCCTACCCCCAGGTTTTGTTACCCAGAATCCCTTGAAAACATAAATATTTGACCAAAAAAACACATTTTCCTCACATTTCTGTGGTGGAAAGTTCTGGAATCTGCGTGGATCAACAAATTTTCACTCACCCAGCGTGCCCCCAGGTCTCCCGAAAAAAATGGTACCTCACTTGCGTGGGTAGGCATAGTGGCTGCGACATGAAACAGCGCAAAACGCAGCATGGTCGCACCTCAATTTCCCAGTGAAATTTTGCACGATTCGGACAAAAAGACTACCTTTTGTTTTTGCGCCGTAGCTCTGCCAGCACCTAGGGAAACCTAGCAAACCTATACATTTCTGAAAACTAGACACCCAGGGCAATTCAGGATGGGGTGACTCGTCTGCCTACCCCCAGGTTTTGTTACCCAGAATCCCTTGAAAACATAAATATTTGACCAAAAAAACACATTTTCCTCACATTTCTGTGGTGGAAAGTTCTGGAATCTGCGTGGATCAACAAATTTCCACTCACCCAGCGTGCCCCCAGGTCTCCCGAAAAAAATGGTACCTCACTTGCGTGGGTAGGCATAGTGGCTGCGACATGAAACAGCGCAAAACGCAGCATGGTCGCACCTCAATTTCCCAGTGAAATTTTGCACGATTCGGACAAAAAGACTACCTTTTGTTTTTGCGCCGTAGCTCTGCCAGCACCTAGGGAAACCTAGCAAACCTATACATTTCTGAAAACTACACACCCAGGGCAATTCAGGATGGGGTGACTCGTCTGCCTACCCCCAGGTTTTGTTACCCAGAATCCCTTGAAAACATAAATATTTGACCAAAAAAACACAGTTTCCTCACATTTCTGTGGTGGAAAGTTCTGGAATCTGCGTGGATCAACAAATTTCCACTCACCCAGTGTGCCCCCAGGTCTCCCGAAAAAAATGGTACCTCACTTGCGTGGGTAGGCATAGTGGCTGCGACATGAAACAGCGCAAAACGCAGCATGGTCGCACCTCAATTTCCCAGTGAAATTTAGCACGATTCGGACAAAAAGACTACCTTTTGTTTTTACGCCGTAGCTCTGCCAGCACCTAGGGAAACCTAGCAAACCTATACATTTTTGAAAACTAGACACCCAGGGGAATTCAGGATGGGGTGACTCGTCTGCCTACTCCCAGGTTTTGTTACCCAGAATCCCTTGAAAACATAAAAATTTGACCAAAAAAACACATTTTCCTCACATTTCTGTGGTGGAAAGTTCTGGAATCTGCGTGGATCAACAAATTTCCACTCACCCAGCGTGCCCCCAGGTCTCCCGAAAAAAATGGTACCTCACTTGCGTGGGTAGGCATAGTGGCTGCGACATGAAACAGCGCAAAACGCAGCATGGTCGCACCTCAATTTCCCAGTGAAATTTTGCACGATTCGGACAAAAAGACTACCTTTTGTTTTTGCGCCGTAGCTCTGCCAGCACCTAGGGAAACCTAGCAAACCTATACATTTCTGAAAACTAGACACCCAGGGGAATTCAGGATGGGGTGACTCGTCTGCCTACCCCCAGGTTTTGTTACCCAGAATCCCTTACAAACATAAAAATTTGACCAAAAAAACACATTTTCCTCACATTTCTGTGGTGGAAAGTTCTGGAATCTGCGTGGATCAACAAATTTCCACCCACCCAGCGTGCCCCCAGGTCTCCCGAAAAAAATGGTACCTCACTTGCGTGGGTAGGCATAGTGGCTGCGACATGAAACAGCGCAAAACGCAGCATGGTCGCACCTCAATTTCCCAGTGAAATTTTGCACGATTCGGACAAAAAGACTACCTTTTGTTTTTGCGCCGTAGCTCTGCCAGCACCTAGGGAAACCTAGCAAACCTATACATTTCTGAAAACTAGACACCCAGGGCAATTCAGGATGGGGTGACTCGTCTGCCTACCCCCAGGTTTTGTTACCCAGAATCCCTTACAAACATAAAAATTTGACCAAAAAAACACATTTTCCTCACATTTCTGTGGTGGAAAGTTCTGGAATCTGCGTGGATCAACAAATTTCCACTCACCCAGCGTGTCCCCAGGTCTCCCGAAAAAAATGGTACCTCACTTGCGTGGGTAGGCATAGTGGCTGCGACATGAAACCGCGCAAAACGCAGCATGGTCGCACCTCAATTTCCCAGTGAAATTTAGCACGATTCGGACAAAAAGACTACCTTTTGTTTTTGCGCCGTAGCTCTGCCAGCACCTAGGGAAACCTAGCAAACCTATTCATTTTTGAAAACTAGACACCCAGGGGAATTCAGGATGGGGTGACTCGTCTGCCTACCCCCAGGTTTTGTTACCCAGAATCCCTTGAAAACATAAATATTTGACCAAAAAAACACATTTTCCTCACATTTCTGTGGTGGAAAGTTCTGGAATCTGCGTGGATCAACAAATTTCCACTCACCCAGCGTGCCCCCAGGTCTCCCGAAAAAAATGGTACCTCACTTGCGTGGGTAGGCATAGTGGCTGCGACATGAAACAGCACAAAACGCAGCATGGTCGCACCTCAATTTCCCAGTGAAATTTTGCACGATTCGGACAAAAAGACTACCTTTTGTTTTTGCGCCGTAGCTCTGCCAGCACCTAGGGAAACCTAGCAAACCTATACATTTCTGAAAACTAGACACCCAGGGGAATTCAGGATGGGGTGACTCGTCTGCCTACCCCCAGGTTTTGTTACCCAGAATCCCTTACAAACATAAAAATTTGACCAAAAAAACACATTTTCCTCACATTTCTGTGGTGGAAAGTTCTGGAATCTGCGTGGATCAACAAATTTCCATCCATCCAGTGTGCCCCCAGGTCTCCCGAAAAAAATGGTACCTCACTTGCGTGGGTAGGCATAGTGGCTGCGACATGAAACAGCGCAAAACGCAGCATGGTCGCACCTCAATTTCCCAGTGAAATTTAGCACGATTCGGACAAAAAGACTACCTTTTGTTTTTGCGCCGTAGCTCTGCCAGCACCTAGGGAAACCTAGCAAACCTATACATTTCTGAAAACTAGACACCCAGGGCAATTCAGGATGGGGTGACTCGTCTGCCTACCCCCAGGTTTTGTTACCCAGAATCCCTTTCAAACAAAAAAATTTAACCAAAAAAACACATTTTCCTCACATTTCTGTGGTGGAAAGTTCTGGAATCTGCGTGGATCAACAAATTTCCATCCACCCAGCGTGCCCCCAGGTCTCCCGAAAAAAATGGTACCTCACTTGCGTGGGTAGGCATAGTGGCTGCGACATGAAACAGCGCAAAACGCAGCATGGTCGCACCTCAATTTCCCAGTGAAATTTTGCACGATTCGGACAAAAAGACTACCTTTTGTTTTTGCGCCGTAGCTCTGCCAGCACCTAGGGAAACCTAGCAAACCTATACATTTCTGAAAACTAGACACCCAGGGCAATTCAGGATGGGGTGACTCGTCTGCCTACCCCCAGGTTTTGTTACCCAGAATCCCTTACAAACATAAAAATTTGACCCAAAAAACACATTTTCCTCACATTTCTGTGGTGGAAAGTTCTGGAATCTGCGTGGATCAACAAATTTCCACCCACCCAGCGTGCCCCCAGGTCTCCCGAAAAAAATGGTACCTCACTTGCGTGGGTAGGCATAGTAGGTGCGACATGAAACCGCGCAAAACGCAGCATGGTTGCACCTCAATTTCCCAGTGAAATTTTGCACGATGCGGACAAAAAGACTACCTTTTGTTTTTACGCCGTAGCTCTGCCAGCACCTAGGGAAACCTAGCAAACCTATACATTTCTGAAAACTAGACACCCAGGGCAATTCAGGATGGGGTGACTCGTCTGCCTACCCCCAGGTTTTGTTACCCAGAATCCCTTACAAACATAAAAATTTGACCAAAAAAACACATTTTCCTCACATTTCTGTGGTGGAAAGTTCTGGAATCTGCGTGGATCAACAAATTTCCACCCACCCAGCGTGCCCCCAGGTCTCCCGAAAAAAATGGTACCTCACTTGCATGGGTAGGCATAGTGGCTGCGACATGAAACAGCGCAAAACGCAGCATGGTCGCACCTCAATTTCCCAGTGAAATTTAGCACGATTCGGACAAAAAGACTACCTTTTGTTTTTGCGCCGTAGCTCTGCCAGCACCTAGGGAAACCTAGCAAACCTATACATATTTGAAAACTAGACACCCAGGGGAATTCAGGATGGGGTGACTCGTCTGCCTACTCCCAGGTTTTGTTACCCAGAATCCCTTGAAAACATAAATATTTGACCAAAAAAACAAATTTTCCTCACATTTCTGTGGTGGAAAGTTCTGGAATCTGCGTGGATCAACAAATTTCCACTCACCCAGCGTGCCCCCAGGTCTCCCGAAAAAAATGGTACCTCACTTACGTGGGTAGGCATAGTGGCTGCGACATGAAACAGCGCAAAACGCAGCATGGTCGCACCTCAATTTCCCAGTGAAATTTTGCACGATTCGGACAAAAAGACTACCTTTTGTTTTTGCGCCGTAGCTCTGCCAGCACCTAAGGAAACCTAGCAAACCTATACATTTTTGAAAACTAGACACCCAGGGGAATTCAGGATGGGGTGACTCGTCTGCCTACCCCCAGGTTTTGTTACCCAGAATCCCTTGAAAACATAAATATTTGACCAAAAAAACACATTTTCCTCACATTTCTGTGGTGGAAAGTTCTGGAATCTGCGTGGATCAACAAATTTCCACTCACCCAGCGTGCCCCCAGGTCTCCCGAAAAAAATGGTACCTCACTTGCGTGGGTAGGCATAGTGGCTGCGACATGAAACAGCGCAAAACGCAGCATGGTCGCACCTCAATTTCCCAGTGAAATTTTGCACGATTCGGACAAAAAGACTACCTTTTGTTTTTGCGCCGTAGCTCTGCCAGCACCTAAGGAAACCTAGCAAACCTATACATTTTTGAAAACTAGACACCCAGGGGAATTCAGGATGGGGTGACTCGTCTGCCTACCCCCAGGTTTTGTTACCCAGAATCCCTTGAAAACATAAATATTTGACCAAAAAAACACATTTTCCTCACATTTCTGTGGTGGAAAGTTCTGGAATCTGCGTGGATCAACAAATTTCCACTCACCCAGCGTGCCCCCAGGTCTCCCGAAAAAAATGGTACCTCACTTGCGTGGGTAGGCATAGTGGCTGCGACATGAAACAGCGCAAAACGCAGCATGGTCGCACCTCAATTTCCCAGTGAAATTTTGCACGATTCGGACAAAAAGACTACCTTTTGTTTTTGCGCCGTAGCTCTGCCAGCACCTAGGGAAACCTAGCAAACCTATACATTTCTGAAAACTAGACACCCAGGGGAATTCAGGATGGGGTGACTCGTCTGCCTACCCCCAGGTTTTGTTACCCAGAATCCCTTACAAACATAAAAATTTGACCAAAAAAACACATTTTCCTCACATTTCTGTGGTGGAAAGTTCTGGAATCTGCGTGGATCAACAAATTTCCACTCACCCAGCGTGCCCCCAGGTCTCCCGAAAAAAATGGTACCTCACTTGCGTGGGTAGGCATAGTGGCTGCGACATGAAACAGCGCAAAACGCAGCATGGTCGCACCTCAATTTCCCAGTGAAATTTTGCACGATTCGGACAAAAAGACTACCTTTTGTTTTTGCGCCGTAGCTCTGCCAGCACCTAAGGAAACCTAGCAAACCTATACATTTTTGAAAACTAGACACCCAGGGGAATTCAGGATGGGGTGACTCGTCTGCCTACCCCCAGGTTTTGTTACCCAGAATCCCTTGAAAACATAAATATTTGACCAAAAAAACACATTTTCCTCACATTTCTGTGGTGGAATGTTCTGGAATCTGCGTGGATCAACAAATTTCCACTCACCCAGCGTGCCCCCAGGTCTCCCGAAAAAAATGGTACCTCACTTGCGTGGGTAGGCATAGTGGCTGCGACATGAAACAGCGCAAAACGCAGCATGGTCGCACCTCAATTTCCCAGTGAAATTTTGCACGATTCGGACAAAAAGACTACCTTTTGTTTTTGCGCCGTAGCTCTGCCAGCACCTAGGGAAACCTAGCAAACCTATACATTTCTGAAAACTAGACACCCAGGGGAATTCAGGATGGGGTGACTCGTCTGCCTACCCCCAGGTTTTGTTACCCAGAATCCCTTACAAACATAAACATTTGACCAAAAAAACACATTTTCCTCACATTTCTGTGGTGGAAAGTTCTGGAATCTGCGTGGATCAACAAATTTCCACTCACCCAGCGTGTCCCCAGGTCTCCCGAAAGAAATGGTACCTCACTTGCGTGGGTAGGCATAGTGGCTGCGACATGAAACAGCACAAAACGCAGCATGGTCGCACCTCAATTTCCCAGTGAAATTTGCACGATTCGGACAAAAAGACTACCTTTTGTTTTTGCGCCGTAGCTCTGCCAGCACCTAGGGAAACCTAGCAAACCTATACATTTCTGACAACTAGACACCCAGGGGAATTCAGGATGGGGTGACTCGTCTGCCTACCCCCAGGTTTTGTTACCCAGAATCCCTTACAAACATAAAAAGTTGACCAAAAAAACACATTTTCCTCACATTTCTGTGGTGGAAAGTTCTGGAATCTGCGTGGATCAACAAATTTCCACTCACCCAGCGTGTCCCCAGGTCTCCCGAAAAAAATGGTACCTCACTTGCGTGGGTAGGCATAGTGGCTGCGACATGAAACCGCGCAAAACGCAGCATGGTCGCACCTCAATTTCCCAGTGAAATTTAGCACGATTCGGACAAAAAGACTACCTTTTGTTTTTGCGCCGTAGCTCTGCCAGCACCTAGGGAAACCTAGCAAACCTATACATTTTTGAAAACTAGACACCCAGGGGAATTCAGGATGGGGTGACTCGTCTGCCTACCCCCAGGTTTTGTTACCCAGAATCCCTTGAAAACATAAAAAGTTGACCAAAAAAACACATTTTCCTCACATTTCTGTGGTGGAAAGTTCTGGAATCTGCGTGGATCAACAAATTTCCACCCACCCAGCGTGCCCCCAGGTCTCCCGAAAAAAATGGTACCTCACTTGCGTGGGTAGGCATAGTGGCTGCGACATGAAACAGCGCAAAACGCAGCATGGTCGCACCTCAATTTCCCAGTGAAATTTTGCACGATTCGGACAAAAAGACTACCTTTTATTTTTGCGCCGTAGCTCTGCCAGCACCTAGGGAAACCTAGCAAACCTATACATTTTTGAAAACTAGACACCCAGGGGAATTCGGGATGGGGTGACTCGTCTGCCTACCCCCAGGTTTTGTTACCCAGAATCCCTTGAAAACATAAATATTTGACCAAAAAAACACATTTTCCTCACATTTCTGTGGTGGAAAGTTCTGGAATCTGCGTGGATCAACAAATTTCCACTCACCCAGCGTGCCCCCAGGTCTCCCGAAAAAAACGGTACCTCACTTGCGTGGGTAGACATAGTGGCTGCAACAGTAAACGGTTCAAATCGTACGGTGGTGAATTTACATTACCTTATTGCAAAACTACCTTGATTTTGGGGGGGGGATCCGAATTTGTGGCCCGGGGCTCGGTGGTATTCTTTGCAAAGTAGCAAACCCAAACAGTTCTGAAAACTAGACACCTGGGGGAGTCCAGGGAGGTATGGCATGCATGGGTCCCCCAATGTTTTCCTACCCAGAACTCTCTGCAAACCTTAAAATTAGGTAAAAATTGCCCTTTTCCAAACTTTTTGGCGTGGGATCGCCGTGCCGGCAAAAAAGTCGTACCACCCTGCGTTCCCCTTGTTCTCCCGAGTAAAAGGATACCTCACTTGTGTGGGTGCCCCAAAGCAGAACACCCCAAAAATGAATTTTGAAAAAAGTAGTTTTTACTCACATTTACGTTTTACAAATTAAGCACCCCAGCCTAAGTCACTTGCCTTTGGCCCACCCACACAAGTGAGGTATCATTTTACTCGGGAGAACAAGGGAAACGCTGGGTGGTAGGACATTTGTTCCGGCAGCGAGATCCCACCCAAAAAAGTATGGAAAAGTGGGTTTTTGGACCAAAATTTCAGGTTTGCAGGGGTTTCTGGGTAGGAAAACATTGGGGGACCCACGCATGCCATACCACCCTGGACTCCCCCGGGTGTCTAGTTCTCAGAACTGTTTGGGTTTGGTAGTTTCCAAAGATGCCTGCCAAGCCCCGGGCCAAAAGCTCAGGTGACCCCCTCAAAAAATAAGATTATTTGGCTAAAGGTAATGTTTTCGTCTCCACAGTATGAATTGGGCCTTTTCCTAAAGCAGCCGCTATGCCTAACCACGCAAGTGAGGTACCATTTTTATCGGGAGACCTTGGGGAACGCTGGGTGGGAGGTAATTTGTGTGAGCCCAGTGATGCCACGCTTGCCCACACTAAAACGTGTGAAAAAACTGATTTTTTCCAAGCAAAAAATGAGGTTTGCAAGGGATTCTGGGTAAAGGAACGTTGGAGGATCCACGCAAGCCATACCTCCTTGGAAGCCCCCGGGTGTCTACTTTTCAGAAATGTGTGGGTTTGGTAGGTTTCCCTAGATGGCTGTCTCGCACGGGGCCAAAAACCCGGGTAACCCCTCTTGCAAAAGCTGGTGGACATGAATTCTCCAGCTTTTGCAAGAGGGGTTACCTGGGTTTCTGGCCCCGTGCGAGACAGCCATCTAGGGAAACCTACCAAACCCACACATTTCTGAAAAGTAGACACCCGGGGGAGTCCAGGGAGGTATGGCATGCGTGGGTCCCCCAATGTTTTCCTACCCAGAACTCCTTGCAAACCTTAATTAGGTAAAAATAGCACTTTTCCAAAAATTTTGCCGTGGGATCGCCGTGCCGGCAAAAATGTCCTACCACCCAGCGTTCCCCTTGTTCTCCCGAGTAAAAGGGTACCTCACCTTAACAGAGTTACTCAAAAGTCAAACATTCAAGCACGGCTATCTATTCCTCAAAGACACACACATACAGGTTGGATTTGGCACGAGGGCAAGTGATGGTTCAGTATATAAAATTTTATTAACAAGATATTTCAAAAAAATGAAATGCTCTGTCAATAAATAAATGCATAAAAACCGAACCAGTGACTCGCAACTCGTGAGCTGTAAAGCCACGACAAGGCACCAACCGTTTTACAGGCCATTCACGCACCTTTCATACCTGATACAAACAAGACCACTGACACCATCTGGAATAAAAGCAACACATTACAACAATCACAATAAGGGACAAGGTACACCCTAATGCAGAAAGAGAAAAAAAACCAATTATTACTGCACACCCATCTAATCCGCAAGCACACACACATACTGGTTGGATTTGGCACGAGGGTGAGTGATGATTCAGTACATACAATTGTATACGCAAGTAATTTCACAAAAATGAAATACACTGTGTATAATTGCAAGTATGATAAACTGAACCACTGACTCACAGCTCGTGAGCTGTAAAGCCACGTCAAGGCACCAACCTCTTTACAGGCCATTCATACACCTTTCGTACGTGTGACACATTCAAAACATTCACAACGCCAGCCGCGGACCCATCACATTTCAACACTCACACCAGCAAACAGCGCCATTCAAGGGCCCATCACTTTCACAAGCCCACATTTCTGACACTGGAACTACACAAATTGATGGACTGCGTGGAGTGTCACTCAACAAGCAGTGTGTGCAGTGACCAACAGAAAGTAACTACTCACACACCGCCAGCCGAGCGCCAGTCCACCCACACCACCAGCCAAGCACCAGACCATGCACACCGCCAGCCAAACACTCAGCGCACACCACCAGCCAAGCGCCTCTCCACGCACACCGCCAGCCAAGCACCACTCCGTGCACAGACAGCTAAACACCGCTCCACGCACACCCTCCAGCCAAGTACCACTCCACAAACACCACAAGCCAAGCGCCACTCCACACACACTGCCAGCCAAGCACCATTCCACACACACTGCCAGCCAAGCAGCACTCCACACACACCGCCAGCCAAGCAGCACTCCACACACACCGCCAGCCAAGCAGCACTCCACACACACTGCCAGCCAAGCACCACTCCACACACACCGCCAGCCAAGCACCACTCCACACACACCGCCAGCCAAGCACCACTCCACACACACCGCCAGCCAAGCACCACTCCACACACACCGCCAGCCAAGCACCACTCCACACACACCGCCAGCCAAGCACCACTCCACACACACCGCCAGCCAAGCACCACTCCACACACACCGCCAGCCAAGCACCAGCCGGCACAAACCACAAACACATTTAGAATTCTTTTTTTGAAAATAACACTAAACAAATGGAAATACCTACAAATCAGGTAACACAAATTCTTAAAATAAAAACTTTGCACTAATGCCAATCCTTGAAACAAACTAAAAATGTTTTACAGAATGCAGACCAGGCAATTCACTTTACAGCTCATTCAAACTCCCAATAGTTCTTTTGCGTGTGGTACGATTTAAAACAAGCTGACATACACAATGCAGGCTTAGAAGGACAGTCAGGACAGTATATACGAGACTCCTTCCGCACGCCTCTTCGCCAACAGACTCTGCATCTTCTAGTCGGAAAGTCTCTAGCAGTAGTGGAAGGAATAGATTCAGGAAAGTGGCGATCTTGCAATCTAGCCACTTCCTCCACCACTCCAAATCTAGGAACACTTGCCTGCTGCACAAGTACAAGGCTGCCTATTATAGACTCCTGAAACTTAAGAAAAGTCATCTTCGTCCCAGGACAAGACTTCTGGTACACAACGAAAGCATTAAATGATGCCAAGTGGAACAGATGGCTAGCCAACTTCTTGTACCAAACGTAAGCCTTTCGAAGAGCAGCATAAGGTTCCAACCTCTGATCTACTCTGTCAACACCACCCATGAACTTATTGTAAGCTAGAATGCACACAGGTTTGCGCACTTCAGCACCCTGACCCCAAACAGGCACAGGTACAGTACTTTCATCGTGGATAGTAGTCAGCATGTACACATCTCTCTTGTCTGAATACTTCACAGCTAAAAGCTCCCCACATCGCAATGCCGTAGACTGTCCCCGCACAAGCCTTTTGCAAACAAGTTCCTTTGGGAAACCTTTACGGTTACTGCGCATTGTGCCACAAGCAACAGTGCCCACTTTGGCCAACTCCTTGAACAACTGCACACCAGTGTAGAAGTTATCTACATATAAATGATGGCCTTTGTTAAATAATCCTCTACCTAGTTCCCACACAATTTTCTCAGTTACTCCAAAAGTAGAAGGACAACCAGGAGGGTTAATGCGGGACTCCTTACCAGTGTACACCCTGAAATTGTAACATATCCAGTCTCACTGTCACACAGCATATACAGTTTGATTCCATAGCGTGACCTCTTACTAGGAATGTATTGCCTAAAAACCAAGCGGCCCTTGAACAACACCAAAGACTCATCCACTGCAATTTCTTTACCAGGGACAAAAATCTCAGAAAAACGATCAACAAAGTGATCAAGGACAGGCCGAATTTTAAACAAACGGTCACAATCAGGGTGATCGCGTGACAACGCTAAACTATTATCAGCAAAATGCATCATCCGAAGAAGAAGCGTATACCGATCACGACTTATGACTGCTGGAAATATAGCTGTTACCATCAAGGGACTAGTGGACCAATATGAAGTAATTGATGACTTCCTTATCAAGCCCATCAAAAAAGTTAATCCCAGAAACTTCTTCATCTCTTCAACATTGGTGGGAGTCCACCGGATTGCTCTACAATAGGGCTTAAGGCTGGCACTGTTGGCCCTCAAATATTGTTCTGCATATAAATTGGTTTGCTCAACAATCTCTTGCAAAAACACATCGTCAAAAAACAACTGAAAAAAATTAATTGGCAGAAAATTCTCTGTATTCACTCTACACCCAGGAACACCAGTGAACTCTGGCAATGCCGGCTGCACCAAGCCAGGGGGAACCCAGAGGCCATCCCTATCAACGGGGGGAGCAGTCACCCCAGCCTGCAGCACCGAAACATCTTGCTGCTGTTCTCCAACGGGAAGCCTAACAGCCACAGATACTTCTGGCTGCACAACACCAACAGAAGACGTAGCATCCCCAGAGGGCTCTTCCTGCACTACACCAACGGGAAGCCCAGCAGCCTGAGATGCTTCTTGCTGCACTACACCACCGGGAAACCCAGCAGGCCCAGATGCCTCTTGCCGCTCTACACCAATGGGAAGCCTAACAGCCCCAGATGCCTCTTGCTGCACTACACGAGCAGGAAGACGAAAAGCACCAGATGCCCCTTTGCGCACCACAGCAATGTGAAGCCTTTTGGGTGCAGGCTCCAGCCCACATGCCTCTTGCCGACGTAAAAAGAAAGGAAACCTTGCGGCCCTAGGCAGCAGCACAGGTGCCTCTTGGCCCACTACCGGCAACACAATGTCCTCCTGTACCATAGGCCCTTCATCAGCACTAGAAGAAGAGTCATCATCCGATGATGATGATTCCATGCGAAGAGAAAACTCACTGCCTGAATCTTCTGCCGCTTCCTGGGAGTCCGAATCGGACTCAGACTCTGAACCATGGTCCGAGGAAGACTCAAAAAGCAAACCAAGAACCTGCTGAGCAGTAATCCTGCGACTAGCCATTATCCTTACAAAGCAAGAAGACTGCACACACAAGTGAACAACAACCTACACTGTGCAAAGTAAGAAGTAAACAAGGTAAGGCTTTCACTAAAAGATAAATACAATCCAAAACAATTTCACTCTTACAAAATATAGCTACACTCACCAGCACCTACTCTGTTGAGACACAGCGAAAAGAAGTGAAATCCCACTAGAAAGAAAAAAAGAAATGACATTAGAAAACAAAGTGCACATCAAACACTAATGCTGGAAAAAAAAACACAGAGCCACACAAACTGCTAGAAGTACAACCTTTTTCAAAAAGACAAACATCAAGGAGAAGTAGTACAAAATACATTCACTTACCAAGCACAAGCAACTACACAAGCTGCAAACAGACACGCAACCTACAACAATCCAAACAGCAAAAGCCTGGAACAAGACAAAAATAGAGAAGAAAAAAAAATTACTACCACATTTCACAAACAATATAACAATTAAAAAAACAACACACAAATTTGCCCCCCAAATTAAAATTCGGCCAGATGGGCCATCAATTAGGGCTTAGACCAAATGAGATTAGATGAGGTTTAACATCAAGACACTTGATAATTTTTTGAATTTTTTTAAAGTGCCTGACCATTTTGGTGCCAGTCAGTCTTTTGCTACTACCAGTACCCATATCACACAGGGGCAGTAAGGACATTCATACACCTTTTGTACGTGTGACACATACAAAACATTCACACCGCCAGCCGCCCATCACTTTCACACGCCCACATATCTGACATAGCAACTACAGAAAATGATGGACTGCGTAGAGTGTCACTCAACTAGCAGTGTGTGTAGTGACCAACAGAAAGTAACTACTCACACACCGCCAGCAGAGTTCCAGTCCACCCACACCACCATCCAAGCACCAGACCATGCACACCGCCAGCCAAACCCCACTCAGCGCACACCGACAGCCAAGTACCACTCCACGCACACCATCCAGCCAAGTACCACTCCCCACACACCACCAGCCAAACACCACTCCCCACACACCGCCAGCCAAACACCACTCCACACACACCGCCAGCCAAGCAGCACTCCGTGCACAGACAGCAAAGTAGCACTCCAGCACACCACCAGCCAAGCGCCACTCCACACACACCGCCAGCCAAGCAGCACTCCACACACACCGCCAGCCAAGCAGCACTCCGTGCAGACAGCAAAGTAGCACTCCACGCACACCACCAGCCAAGCGCCACTCCACACACACCGCCAGCCAAGCAGCACTCCGTGCACAGACAGCAAAGTAGCACTCCACGCACACCACCAGCCAAGCGCCACTCCACACACACCGCCAGCCAAGCAGCACTCCGTGCACAGACAGCAAAGTAGCACTCCACGCACACCACCAGCCAAGCGCCACTCCACACACACCGCCAGCCAAGCAGCACTCCACACACACCGCCAGCCAAGCAGCACTCCGTGCAGACAGCAAAGTAGCACTCCACGCACACCACCAGCCAAGCGCCACTCCACACACACCGCCAGCCAAGCAGCACTCCGTGCACAGACAGCAAAGTAGCACTCCACGCACACCACCAGCCAAGCGCCACTCCACACACACCGCCAGCCAAGCAGCAATCCGTGCACAGACAGCAAAGTAGCACTCCACGCACACCACCAGCCAAGCGCCACTCCACACACACCGCCAGCCAAGCAGCACTCCACACACACCGCCAGCCAAGCAGCACTCCGTGCAGACAGCAAAGTAGCACTCCACGCACACCACCAGCCAAGCGCCACTCCACACACACCGCCAGCCAAGCAGCACTCCGTGCACAGACAGCAAAGTAGCACTCCACGCACACCACCAGCCAAGCGCCACTCCACACACACCGCCAGCCAAGCAGCACTCCGTGCACAGACCGCAAAGTAGCACTCCACGCACACCACCAGCCAAGCGCCACTCCACACACACCGCCAGCCAAGCAGCACTCCACACACACCGCCAGCCAAGCAGCACTCCGTGCAGACAGCAAAGTAGCACTCCACGCACACCACCAGCCAAGCGCCACTCCACACACACCGCCAGCCAAGCAGCACTCCGTGCACAGACAGCAAAGTAGCACTCCACGCACACCACCAGCCAAGCGCCACTCCACACACACCGCCAGCCAAGCGCCACTCCACACACACCGCCAGCCAAGCAGCACTCCGTGCACAGACAGCAAAGTAGCACTCCACGCACACCACCAGCCAAGCGCCACTCCACACACACCGCCAGCCAAGCAGCACTCCGTGCACAGACAGCAAAGTAGCACTCCACGCACACCACCAGCCAAGCGCCACTCCACACACACCGCCAGCCAAGCAGCACTCCGTGCACAGACAGCAAAGTAGCACTCCACGCACACCACCAGCCAAGCGCCACTCCACACACACCGCCAGCCAAGCAGCACTCCACACACACCGCCAGCCAAGCAGCACTCCGTGCAGACAGCAAAGTAGCACTCCACGCACACCACCAGCCAAGCGCCACTCCACACACACCGCCAGCCAAGCAGCACTCCGTGCACAGACAGCAAAGTAGCACTCCACGCACACCACCAGCCAAGCGCCACTCCACACACACCGCCAGCCAAGCAGCACTCCGTGCACAGACAGCAAAGTAGCACTCCACGCACACCACCAGCCAAGCGCCACTCCACACACACCGCCAGCCAAGCAGCACTCCGTGCACAGACAGCAAAGTAGCACTCCAGCACACCACCAGCCAAGCGCCACTCCACACACACCGCCAGCCAAGCAGCACTCCGTGCACAGACAGCAAAGTAGCACTCCACGCACACCACCAGCCAAGCGCCACTCCACACACACCGCCAGCCAAGCAGCACTCCACACACCGCCAGCCAAGCAGCACTCCGTGCAGACAGCAAAGTAGCACTCCACGCACACCACCAGCCAAGCGCCACTCCACACACACCGCCAGCCAAGCAGCACTCCGTGCACAGACAGCAAAGTAGCACTCCACGCACACCACCAGCCAAGCGCCACTCCACACACACCGCCAGCCAAGCAGCACTCCACACACACCGCCAGCCAAGCAGCACTCCGTGCAGACAGCAAAGTAGCACTCCACGCACACCACCAGCCAAGCGCCACTCCACACACACCGCCAGCCAAGCAGCACTCCGTGCACAGACAGCAAAGTAGCACTCCACGCACACCACCAGCCAAGCGCCACTCCACACACACCGCCAGCCAAGCAGCACTCCGTGCACAGACAGCAAAGTAGCACTCCACGCACACCACCAGCCAAGCGCCACTCCACACACACCGCCAGCCAAGCAGCACTCCACACACACCGCCAGCCAAGCAGCACTCCGTGCAGACAGCAAAGTAGCACTCCACGCACACCACCAGCCAAGCGCCACTCCACACACACCGCCAGCCAAGCAGCACTCCACACACACCGCCAGCCAAGCAGCACTCCGTGCAGACAGCAAAGTAGCACTCCACGCACACCACCAGCCAAGCGCCACTCCACACACACCGCCAGCCAAGCAGCACTCCGTGCACAGACAGCAAAGTAGCACTCCACGCACACCAGCCAAGCGCCACTCCACACACACCGCCAGCCAAGCAGCACTCCGTGCACAGACAGCAAAGTAGCACTCCACGCACACCACCAGCCAAACGCCACTCCACACACACCGCCAGCCAAGCAGCACTCCACACACACCGCCAGCCAAGCAGCACTCCGTGCAGACAGCAAAGTAGCACTCCACGCACACCACCAGCCAAGCGCCACTCCACACACACCGCCAGCCAAGCAACACTCCGTGCACAGACAGCAAAGTAGCACTCCACGCACACCACCAGCCAAGCGCCACTCCACACACACCGCCAGCCAAGCAGCACTCCACACACACCGCCAGCCAAGCAGCACTCCGTGCAGACAGCAAAGTAGCACTCCACGCACACCACCAGCCAAGCGCCACTCCACACACACCGCCAGCCAAGCAGCACTCCGTGCACAGACAGCAAAGTAGCACTCCACGCACACCACCAGCCAAGCGCCACTCCACACACACCGCCAGCCAAGCAGCACTCCGTGCACAGACAGCAAAGTAGCACTCCACGCACACCACCAGCCAAGCGCCACTCCACACACACCGCCAGCCAAGCAGCACTCCACACACACCGCCAGCCAAGCAGCACTCCGTGCAGACAGCAAAGTAGCACTCCACGCACACCACCAGCCAAGCGCCACTCCACACACACCGCCAGCCAAGCAGCACTCCACACACACCGCCAGCCAAGCAGCACTCCGTGCAGACAGCAAAGTAGCACTCCACGCACACCACCAGCCAAGCGCCACTCCACACACACCGCCAGCCAAGCAGCACTCCGTGCACAGACAGCAAAGTAGCACTCCACGCACACCAGCCAAGCGCCACTCCACACACACCGCCAGCCAAGCAGCACTCCGTGCACAGACAGCAAAGTAGCACTCCACGCACACCACCAGCCAAACGCCACTCCACACACACCGCCAGCCAAGCAGCACTCCACACACACCGCCAGCCAAGCAGCACTCCGTGCAGACAGCAAAGTAGCACTCCACGCACACCACCAGCCAAGCGCCACTCCACACACACCGCCAGCCAAGCAACACTCCGTGCACAGACAGCAAAGTAGCACTCCACGCACACCACCAGCCAAGCGCCACTCCACACACACCGCCAGCCAAGCAGCACTCCGTGCACAGACAGCAAAGTAGCACTCCACGCACACCACCAGCCAAGCGCCACTCCACACACACCGCCAGCCAAGCAGCACTCCGTGCACAGACAGCAAAGTAGCACTCCACGCACACCACCAGCCAAGCGCCACTCCACACACACCGCCAGCCAAGCAGCACTCCGTGCACAGACAGCAAAGTAGCACTCCACGCACACTAACAGCCAAGCGCCACTCCACACACACCGCCAGCCAAGCACCACTCCGTGCACAGACAGCAAAGTAGCACTCCACGCACACCACCTGCCAAGCGCCACTCCACAAGCACCACCAGCCAAGCACCACTCACCGCCAGCCAAGCACCATCCAGCCAAGCGCCACTCCACACACACCGCCAGCCAAGCGCCACTCCACACACACCGCCAGCCAAGCAGCACTCCGTGCACAGACAGCAAAGTAGCACTCCACGCACACCACCAGCCAAGCGCCACTCCACACACACCGCCAGCCAAGCAGCACTCCGTGCACAGACAGCAAAGTAGCACTCCACGCACACCACCAGCCAAGCGCCACTCCACACACACCGCCAGCCAAGCAGCACTCCGTGCACAGACAGCAAAGTGGCACTCCACGCACACCACCAGCCAAGCGCCACTCCACACACACCACCAGCCAAGCAGCACTCCGTGCACAGACAGCAAAGTAGCACTCCACGCACACCACCAGCCAAGCGCCACTCCACACACACCGCCAGCCAAGCACCACTCCGTGCACAGACAGCCAAGTACCACTCTACACACACCACCAGCCAAGCGCCACTCCACACACACCGCCAGCCAAGCACCACTCCGTGCATAGATAGCCAAGTACCCCTCCACGCACACCGCCAGCCAAACACCACTCAGCGCACACCGCCAGCCAAACACCACTCAGCGCACACCGACAGCCAAGTACCACTCCACACACACCGCCAGCCAAGCACCGCTCCACGCACACCATCCAGCCAAGTACCACTCCCCACACACACCACCAGCAAACATGCCCAAGGGGTCGCTTCCTAAAAACTTTGTGTTAGTGGGCATTTTCCGCCCCCCCTGGGGGCAAAACGGCAAAAAAAACAGGCCGATTTGCCCCCAGGGTGGACAGAAAAACAAAAACACAATCATGTCCACCTGGAAGCGACCCTTACCCAAGGGGTCGCTTCCCAAAACAAACACATTGCCCCAACAAAAATCCATGGTCCTAGTGGGTAATTTCTGCCCCCCCTGGGGGCAAAACGGCCGAAAAACGGGCCGATTTCCCCCCAGGGGGGGCAGAAAAACGAAAACATACTCAGACCCCGCCTGGAAGCGACCCTTGCCCAAGGGGTCGCTTCCTAAAAACTAAAATTACATCCCTGGTGTCTAGTGGGCATTTTCTGTCCCCCCTGGGGGCAAAACGGCAAAAAAAAACGGGCCGATTTGCCCCCAGGGGGGACAGAAAAACGTAAACAAAATCAATGGCCGCCATCTTGGCTAAAATCAATATCCCTGGTGCTAGTGGGGAATTTCTGCCCCCCCTGGGGGCAAAACGGCCGGAAAAACGGGCCGATTTCCCCCCAGGGGGGGCAGAAAAACGAAAACATATTGCCAGCCCGCCTGGAAGCGACCCTTGCCCAAGGGGTCACTTCCTAAAAACTAAAAGTATATCCCTGGTGTCTAGTGGGGGCATTTCCGCCGCACAATCGCGACGCTGTGCGCGATCGTGAGGCAGAAATGCCCTGCAAAGAGACATCAGGGGAAAGGAAAATCTCTTTCCTCTCCCCTGATGCCTCTTCGCTGCCCCCAAACCCCCGCCAGCCTCGAGAAACCTACCTTCTTCCAGCGCGGTCAGGAAGCAAATGGCTTCCTGAGCGCTGGGAATCCCTGATGTCAGCGCGCGCTGTGCGCGCTGACGTCATCAGGGATTACCATGGGGGGGGGCGGGGGCGGCAGCGGAAGCTCTTCCGCTGCCGCCCCCATTGCAAAACCGAAGATCAGAGAGCCTCGGGGGGAGCGCCAGCGCTTCCCCCGAGGGTGGGGCTGATGACGAGCTGGCCTTGTCATCCGCGCAGGACAGGTAAGCGCGATGACGAGCCCAGCTCGTCATTAGCCCCGAAGGGGTTAACGCAGTTCACACGTGTTCTGTTCTTTGGAAGCACGACATCTCGGTCGTTTAAAGAGTATTTTCACCACAATTTAGGAACTATAGTTGCAGTTTATTAAAAGATATAGCTGCCTCTGAGAGGGTATTCACGGAAGTTGCCAAGAGTGGCGCCACTCCACACACACCGCCAGCCAAGCAGCACTCCGTGCACAGACAGCAAAGTAGCACTCCACGCACACCACCAGCCAAGCGCCACTCCACACACACCGCCAGCCAAGCAGCACTCCGTGCACAGACAGCAAAGTAGCACTCCACGCACACCACCAGCCAAGCGCCACTCCACACACACCGCCAGCCAAGCAGCACTCCGTGCACAGACAGCAAAGTAGCACTCCACGCACACCACCAGCCAAGCGCCACTCCACACACACCGCCAGCCAAGCAGCACTCCGTGCACAGACAGCAAAGTAGCACTCCACGCACACCACCAGCCAAGCGCCACTCCACACACACCGCCAGCCAAGCAGCACTCCGTGCACAGACAGCAAAGTAGCACTCCAGCACACCACCAGCCAAGCGCCACTCCACACACACCGCCAGCCAAGCAGCACTCCGTGCACAGACAGCAAAGTAGCACTCCACGCACACCACCAGCCAAGCGCCACTCCACACACACCGCCAGCCAAGCAGCACTCCACACACCGCCAGCCAAGCAGCACTCCGTGCAGACAGCAAAGTAGCACTCCACGCACACCACCAGCCAAGCGCCACTCCACACACACCGCCAGCCAAGCAGCACTCCGTGCACAGACAGCAAAGTAGCACTCCACGCACACCACCAGCCAAGCGCCACTCCACACACACCGCCAGCCAAGCAGCACTCCACACACACCGCCAGCCAAGCAGCACTCCGTGCAGACAGCAAAGTAGCACTCCACGCACACCACCAGCCAAGCGCCACTCCACACACACCGCCAGCCAAGCAGCACTCCGTGCACAGACAGCAAAGTAGCACTCCACGCACACCACCAGCCAAGCGCCACTCCACACACACCGCCAGCCAAGCAGCACTCCGTGCACAGACAGCAAAGTAGCACTCCACGCACACCACCAGCCAAGCGCCACTCCACACACACCGCCAGCCAAGCAGCACTCCACACACACCGCCAGCCAAGCAGCACTCCGTGCAGACAGCAAAGTAGCACTCCACGCACACCACCAGCCAAGCGCCACTCCACACACACCGCCAGCCAAGCAGCACTCCACACACACCGCCAGCCAAGCAGCACTCCGTGCAGACAGCAAAGTAGCACTCCACGCACACCACCAGCCAAGCGCCACTCCACACACACCGCCAGCCAAGCAGCACTCCGTGCACAGACAGCAAAGTAGCACTCCACGCACACCAGCCAAGCGCCACTCCACACACACCGCCAGCCAAGCAGCACTCCGTGCACAGACAGCAAAGTAGCACTCCACGCACACCACCAGCCAAGCGCCACTCCACACACACCGCCAGCCAAGCAGCACTCCACACACACCGCCAGCCAAGCAGCACTCCGTGCAGACAGCAAAGTAGCACTCCACGCACACCACCAGCCAAGCGCCACTCCACACACACCGCCAGCCAAGCAACACTCCGTGCACAGACAGCAAAGTAGCACTCCACGCACACCACCAGCCAAGCGCCACTCCACACACACCGCCAGCCAAGCAGCACTCCGTGCACAGACAGCAAAGTAGCACTCCACGCACACCACCAGCCAAGCGCCACTCCACACACACCGCCAGCCAAGCAGCACTCCGTGCACAGACAGCAAAGTAGCACTCCACGCACACCACCAGCCAAGCGCCACTCCACACACACCGCCAGCCAAGCAGCACTCCGTGCACAGACAGCAAAGTAGCACTCCACGCACACTAACAGCCAAGCGCCACTCCACACACACCGCCAGCCAAGCACCACTCCGTGCACAGACAGCAAAGTAGCACTCCACGCACACCACCTGCCAAGCGCCACTCCACAAGCACCACCAGCCAAGCACCACTCACCGCCAGCCAAGCACCATCCAGCCAAGCGCCACTCCACACACACCGCCAGCCAAGCGCCACTCCACACACACCGCCAGCCAAGCAGCACTCCGTGCACAGACAGCAAAGTAGCACTCCACGCACACCACCAGCCAAGCGCCACTCCACACACACCGCCAGCCAAGCAGCACTCCGTGCACAGACAGCAAAGTAGCACTCCACGCACACCACCAGCCAAGCGCCACTCCACACACACCGCCAGCCAAGCAGCACTCCGTGCACAGACAGCAAAGTGGCACTCCACGCACACCACCAGCCAAGCGCCACTCCACACACACCACCAGCCAAGCAGCACTCCGTGCACAGACAGCAAAGTAGCACTCCACGCACACCACCAGCCAAGCGCCACTCCACACACACCGCCAGCCAAGCACCACTCCGTGCACAGACAGCCAAGTACCACTCTACACACACCACCAGCCAAGCGCCACTCCACACACACCGCCAGCCAAGCACCACTCCGTGCATAGATAGCCAAGTACCCCTCCACGCACACCGCCAGCCAAACACCACTCAGCGCACACCGCCAGCCAAACACCACTCAGCGCACACCGACAGCCAAGTACCACTCCACACACACCGCCAGCCAAGCACCGCTCCACGCACACCATCCAGCCAAGTACCACTCCCCACACACACCACCAGCAAACATGCCCAAGGGGTCGCTTCCTAAAAACTTTGTGTTAGTGGGCATTTTCCGCCCCCCCTGGGGGCAAAACGGCAAAAAAAACAGGCCGATTTGCCCCCAGGGTGGACAGAAAAACAAAAACACAATCATGTCCACCTGGAAGCGACCCTTACCCAAGGGGTCGCTTCCCAAAACAAACACATTGCCCCAACAAAAATCCATGGTTCTAGTGGGTAATTTCTGCCCCCCCTGGGGGCAAAACGGCCGAAAAACGGGCCGATTTCCCCCCAGGGGGGGCAGAAAAACGAAAACATACTCAGACCCCGCCTGGAAGCGACCCTTGCCCAAGGGGTCGCTTCCTAAAAACTAAAATTACATCCCTGGTGTCTAGTGGGCATTTTCTGTCCCCCCTGGGGGCAAAACGGCAAAAAAAAACGGGCCGATTTGCCCCCAGGGGGGACAGAAAAACGTAAACAAAATCAATGGCCGCCATCTTGGCTAAAATCAATATCCCTGGTGCTAGTGGGGAATTTCTGCCCCCCCTGGGGGCAAAACGGCCGGAAAAACGGGCCGATTTCCCCCCAGGGGGGGCAGAAAAACGAAAACATATTGCCAGCCCGCCTGGAAGCGACCCTTGCCCAAGGGGTCACTTCCTAAAAACTAAAAGTATATCCCTGGTGTCTAGTGGGGGCATTTCCGCCGCACAATCGCGACGCTGTGCGCGATCGTGAGGCAGAAATGCCCTGCAAAGAGACATCAGGGGAAAGGAAAATCTCTTTCCTCTCCCCTGATGCCTCTTCGCTGCCCCCAAACCCCCGCCAGCCTCGAGAAACCTACCTTCTTCCAGCGCGGTCAGGAAGCAAATGGCTTCCTGAGCGCTGGGAATCCCTGATGTCAGCGCGCGCTGTGCGCGCTGACGTCATCAGGGATTACCATGGGGGGGGGCGGGGGCGGCAGCGGAAGCTCTTCCGCTGCCGCCCCCATTGCAAAACCGAAGATCAGAGAGCCTCGGGGGGAGCGCCAGCGCTTCCCCCGAGGGTGGGGCTGATGACGAGCTGGCCTTGTCATCCGCGCAGGACAGGTAAGCGCGATGACGAGCCCAGCTCGTCATTAGCCCCGAAGGGGTTAACGCAGTTCACACGTGTTCTGTTCTTTGGAAGCACGACATCTCGGTCGTTTAAAGAGTATTTTCACCACAATTTAGGAACTATAGTTGCAGTTTATTAAAAGATATAGCTGCCTCTGAGAGGGTATTCACGGAAGTTGCCAAGAGTGGCGTAGTGGAGAGATGGTACAGGATAAACGCGATCTTTCCATCGCCCCCTTCCTATGTCTCTTGAATGAAATGAATGAATGAAAACAATATTTAATAAAGCGCACTGCGGCCATGTGGCTTCCTGGCGCTGGGGACAAATCCACAAATCACGGAATGGGCCACTGAGATTTAACAGGAGAACGCCTGGGAAAATAGAAAGGTTTTTAAGGCTTTACGGAAGTGGGAGTAAATGGGGATAGAACGAATGGGCAGGG
This sequence comes from Lissotriton helveticus, assembly GCF_964261635.1. Classification (NCBI taxonomy): domain Eukaryota; kingdom Metazoa; phylum Chordata; class Amphibia; order Caudata; family Salamandridae; genus Lissotriton; species Lissotriton helveticus. The sequence continues at coordinate 43,689,324 of NC_136064.1, read as the reverse complement.
GGAGGCAGTTCCAGAAGCGGGGGGCCAAAACAGAAAACCTGGTGCCACCCGTTCTGGTCTTGCGGAAACGGGGGATATGTAGAAGGGAGAGAGTAGAGGAACGGAGAGTACAGGTGGGGGCGTGAGAAGAAATGAGAGAGCTGATAAACAGAGGAGCAGAGCGGGCCTGAGCTCGGAAAGCTAGGCAGCCCAATTTAAAGAAGGATCTCTGGAGGACAGGAAGCCAGAGAAGGGACTTGAGTGCCGGAGTGATGTGAGAAGTTTTAGGAAGATGGAGGATAAGCCGAGCAGCCTGATTTTGAATTGCCTGAAGACGACGAGTTTCATAGGCAGGGATGCCCCTATAAAGGCCATTTCCATAATCAAGCCGGGAAGTGATGAAAGCCATAATAATAATTTTGAGGGCATCAGAAGAAAAGAAGCGAGAAATTTTACGAATAAGACGAAGAGACAAAAAACAAGAAGAGACAACAGAACTAATTTGTGGGTGCGTAGAAAGATCCTGACTGACCCTAATACCCAAAGTGCGAACAGAAGCAACAGGTACGGGGGGAGGACCAAAAGCGAGGGGCCAAAAAGAGGAGGACCAGGGGTTAGAGGAGCCGCCCGTCAAGACCATCTCCGTCTTATCAGGGTTGAGTTTCAAATGATTGAAACTCATCCACTCCGAAATAAAAACCAAAGTAGAGTGAAGTTTGGGAAGGGAGTCAGAGGAAGGAGAAAGATCAAAAATGAGCTGGATGTCATCTGCCTAGTTATACACAGAGACCCCCATATCGAGAAGGGACAAGATGAGAGGGTAGATATAGAGATTAAAGAGAAGAGGGGAAAGAGAAGAGCCTTGGGGAACCCCACAAGAAACCGGACGGGGAGGGGCAGAGAAACCGGAAAGGTGAACTGCTTGAGACCGTCCCTTAAGAAAGGACGTGAGCCAGGAGAGGGCAGAGCCCCGAATGCCCGCTGCGCCAACACGGTCGAGAAGGATGGAGTGGTCGACCGTATCAAACGCAGCGGACAAATCGAGGAGGACCAGGGCCTGAGAAAGATTGGAGTCGGCTTTCCCCTTCAACTCATCAAGCACAGCAAGAACCACTGACTCCGTAGAGTGACCCGGGCGAAAGCCCGCCTGATGGGAGGCCAGAAGATGGTTCTTCTCGATATAGCTGGACAAGCAAGATGTTACATGGCTTTCGAGGATCTTACCCAGATAGGGAAGAAGAGAAATAGGCCTAAAATTGGAGGGGAGTGATGGGTCCAGATCGGGTTTTTTTAAGAATAGGTAAGACAATGGCTGATTTGAAGGAAACAGGAACTGAGCCCTGAGTGAGGGAAGCATTAAGAAAAGAGAGAGGGGGCGCAGGGCAGCTAGAGAAAAGAGTTCTGAGAATACGTGCAGGAGCACAATCCACCGGTGATCCAGACTTAACTTTGGTGAGTAGAGCATGGAATGTGTCCAGAGAAATAGGCGAAAAATGGTCTAGAGAAGAAGAGGGCAAAGGAACAACAGAGAGCGGGCCAGGCAAAGGTACAGAGGGGATATTAGATTTGATCTTAACAATCTTATCGATAAAATAGTAATTCAGGGAGGAGCAAAGAATCTGAGAAGGAACAGGGCTAGGGCTGGTGCGGTCAGAAGTGGCTAGATTGTGAACTAGGGAAAAGATCTCCTTAGATTTGTTAGCCGAGAGGGCGACCTTCTTAGAAAAATATTGAGTTTTGGCCGAGAGAATCGCTCTTATATATTCATGTGAGAGAAGTTTATATTTGGCCCGAAGAGTGGGACAATATTTACGTCTCCACTGACGCTCAGAACGTCTAAGATCTAACTTAAGAACTTTTAGATCAGTGTTGAACCATTTGTGGGTGTCGTGGGGGCGAATGGTCTTAACCCTCCTTAGTGGGGCAACCTGATCGCAGGAGGAGGATAGCCAGGTTCTGACTGCCTCAGCCTGAAAGTCAAGAGGGAGATCAGAAAGATCAGGGGTGGAAGAAGCTAGGGCGAGCGAGAGAGAGTTCAAATCGACCTGGTTCCAGCTACGAGCGAAGATATTTTTAGGTAGGGGGGGTTTATCAGTGGAACCCAGGTGAAGAGAGAAAGAAACAATAGAGTGATCCGACCAATTGCTAGGAAGAATGGTAGGGGAGAGGACCATGCAACATGCTGACAAAATTTGGTCCAGTATGTGACCCTGGTCATGTGTAGGGGCAGAAACGTGAGGGGAAAAATTGAGACAGCGGAGAGTGGCCGAGAAATCTTTGGAGGACAAGTCCTCCTTAGGATCGCCTGGACAAAAATTAAAATCGCCTAAAAGAAGGACCGAAGAGTTGTTGACCACAAGCGTGGCCAAGAGTTCCTGAAGAATGGGCACAAACGAAGGCATGTTTTGAGGAGGGCGGTACATAAGTACAACCGTGAGGGGAGCTGAGAGGTTGAGTGAGCGGGCCACCAGGTAGTCCACATTGGGTATGGGGGAATAAGAAAGGAGTTGAAATTGCAAACTGGAACGAACAATCATGGCCACACCCCCACCAACCTTGCCATCAGGACGATCCGCCCGGAGGATGTAATAAGAGTCAGGGAGAATGGCCAAGATATCGGGAAGAGAGTCAACTGAGAACCAGGTTTCCGTGAGGGAAAAGAAATCAGGAGAATCTGTGTTCAGGAGATTGAAAAGATCCACCTGATGCTTTCCTGCTGAACGAGTGTTGAGCAGGTAGGCAGAGGCAGCAGGAGGGGAGGGAGAGAGGCGGGGGATAAAGAGGGAATCCAAAGGATGAGGGGATGTAGTGTGGGAGGGAGGGACCAACGGACAAGGGTGAGAAACATAAATGCCAAGAGAATCAAGGCAACGTGCCACAGGAAGGGGAAGAGGTGAGAGAATGTTAGCAGAATAGGAGTGTAGCAGGGCAGACGAATAGACCAACAAAGGACCAGGAGCACAGGCCCCAGGTCCTGGCCCGTCGCGGACGGGCGCAGACGGGCTTAACTTGGGCGCAACTTCGTCACGCCTTCGTCGCGCCCGCTGCGCTCGTCCGCTGCGCGGCCGAGGGTACAATGTCATGATATAGGAAGGAAAAGGGGCGGGGCAGGGGGGGAGTGGCCAAAACACTAGCCCGTCGACCCCAGAGCGCCCAAGATGGCCACGAGCCTCGCAACCAGCCTCGCCCGTCCCCACTCCAGCAAGCCAGGAAATAGAGGAGGGGGCCGATCAGCGGGAGGCGCTCCGGAGGTTAGAAACAGGTAGGCAAAGTTAAAAGTAAGCAGCGAGTGCCGTTTTAAATCGAGGCACCGGTGAGGTTAAAATAGTCCAAAACGTTGCTCCCAGGGCAGCGCCACGAGAGCGCAGAACAAGAGACGGTCACTGGTGTGGTCAGGGGCGTGGCTTGCTCAGTAAGATTACGGGGGATGTGAGTTTGAATTTTCCAACAATCACGCGGGCATGCATAATGTTAAAATGCTTCACACGACAAGCAGGGCGCATGAGGTGGGCATAGGGGAGGGGGCCTGCGCGATTCCCTAGCGGGAGCGTGCGACCATCTGGCACCACCATATGGCGCCACGCGCTCCCGCAAGGAAATCGCCAGACGTGCACGCGTTGCCATTGCAAGCAATGCAACCCGTGCACGTTTTTGCCCCCAAAGCATGCGCGCTGCGTAGGCGAGACCTAAAAACTAAGCCTCTGTAACCAGTTTACAAAGGTATGTAAATATGCAAATGGTACCCACCCGCCAACTACGATCATCCAATCAAGCCCTCGCCGCTATCCCGCGCATCCATAGATCCACCATGGGAGGAAGATCCTTCTCCTACTTAGCGGCCAAAACCTGGAATTCTCTCCCCATTCACCTCCGCCTCACACAGAACCACCTCTCCTTCAGAAAGCAACTAAAAACCTGGCTATTCGATAAGTAATGCACCCACCCTCCCTCAAGCGCCTTGAGACCCTCTGGGTGAGTAGTGCGCTATACACATCTCTGAACTTGAACTTGAGTGTGTCAAAGCCCACAAAGGAGATACTACAGGTCTTGCTGACAGCGCATGTGCGCTGCCTAGGCTCGACCTAAAAAGAACACAAAGTCACTGTTCTCGCCGTGGCTGCCTCGTTTCTAGAAGGAAAGAAATTTGGCGCCCTCGCTGTTGAATAAAGTGCGGCTATCTTTCGTATTCACAAGTCAGTCCCTGGATGATTACATAACAGCAGTGACTGGCTTCTGCATCCACATTTTTTATTTGTTGCTGTTTTATTTAGCGTGTACTTGCCCCGTGGGCACTAGAGGGCCTCAATGCCTTGTAAGGGATAGGTAATACAAGTTATATAAATACTTCACCTTACTATGTGATCAGATTACATTAGCAACTGTCACATTTCGTTTAAGTGATTTGCCCAGCATCAGAGGGTGTTGAGCTGACGCCTGGACTCAAACCAGTTCCATGGGCAGCAACTTTTTCCAATACGGACCATCTCCTTTCTCGTGTCACCTGGGTCACCCACAGCTTATCTCTGGCATGTGGGTGCCCAGCTGTTAGTTTTAGGAGAGGGGGTGAAGGAAGTGGGCCGGCCTTCGGGATGTGTGAGGTGGGCCCCCGGCCAAGGTGCAGACATTTACAGGGGCGAAGGATCTGCCAGCAGCAGTCTTCCTCTGGTATGACTACAAAGAGGAGCACATTTAAGCACTGTTTCTGGAGCTTGCTAGTGCTCAACACTGCATGTTGACTCCTTTTCTAGGTTTCGCCTGCACAGCGCTTGTAATTAATATATCTTAAAAGGGGGCTTTTATCAGTTCCCATGGCCGAATTACTGTGTTCATTCACTTTTGTGTGGAACTTTTTTTTTGTTAACTTCCCCTGGCTGCCCGTAATTACGATACTTCTACTAAAGTTGACACTGTTAAAGGCCCAATCACTGTCCAGATAAGATCTATTCCCAAGGAAAAGGCTGACTGCTTCTAACAGTATGCTTACTTTTTATTACTTAGATGCGTAAAGCAGATGCTTTAGCCTTAGCACGTTTGTGGCATTTCCTATTCCTGCATCAGTACCTTTCTTTCCTCTTTGTAGGCATTATCACATTGATTTTTTTTCAACTTAATCTATGTGGTCATTATAATCAAATTCCAAATGTTGTAATAAACCTAGCACTGGGCCCAAAATATGTCCGAACTCCTCTAAACACATACTATTGCTATATTTGACTACTGAACAGACAGTCACAATTGCACTTACCTTGCAGTTAAAAGGGACTTGTTTTGAATGGTGCAGCAGGTGCAGTGGCACCAGGGCCAAAAGCTCTAGGGACCCACTACACCCAGATTATTGCTAACATTTGAAACCAAACAGGCAGTCACAAGTGCAGTTATCTTGCAGAAGCACTAGGGTCATGATTTCAATAGTGCAGCGGGTGCAGTAGCACCAGGACCAAAATCTACAGGCACCCGACTAAACACCTATTATTGCTACATTTTATTCCTAAACGGGCAACTACAAGTGCAGTTACCTTGCAGACAACAGGGTCATGATTTGAATGGTGCAGCAGGTTCAGTAGCACTGGGCTATATTTTACTAGTATTCATACAGTCACAATTGCAGTTAAAAGGGCCTTGATTTGAAGGGTGCAGTGGCACTGGGGCCAAATGCTCTAGGGATTCCACTAAACCCAGATTATTGCTATATTTTACAACTAAGCAGGCAGTCATAAGTGCATTTATCTAGCATGCATGCAATAGGGGCATGGTTTGAATAGTGCCGTAGCAATAGGACCGAAAGCTCTAGCCACCCCACTAAACACCTAATATTGCTGTATCTTACTACGAAACAGGCAGTCACAAGTGCAGTTCCCTTGCAAACAGCTGGGTCATGTTTTGAATGGTGCAACTGGTGCAATGGCACCGGGCCCAAAAGTTGTCAGAACTCCACTAAACACCTAATGCTATATTTTACTACTATACAGGCATTCACAATTGCAGTTAAAAGGGACTTGATTTGAATGGTGGAGCAGGTGCAGTGGCACCAGGGATTAAAGCTCTAGGGACCACACTAAACCCAGATTATTGCTAAAAATACAAAACCAAGCAGGCAGTCACTAGTGCAGTTACCTTGCAGAAGCACTAGGGTCGCTCTTTCTTTCAATAGTTGCAGGTGCAGTAGCACCCGGACGAAAAGCTCCAAACACCCCATTAAACACCTAATATTGCTATATTTTATTTATAAACAGGCAACCACAAGTGCAGTTACCTTGGAAACAAGAGGGTAATGATTTGAATGGTGCAGCAGGTGCAGTGGCACCGGACCCAAAAGTTGTCAGAACTCCTCTAAATCCATAATATTGCTATATTTTACTACTAGGTAGGCACAGGTACAGTTTAAAAGGGGGCTTGATTTAAATGGTGCAGTGCCACTGGGCCCAAAAGCTCTAGGGACCTCACTTAACGCAGATTGCTCAATTGTACTTCTAATCAGGCAGTTATAAGTGCTGTTATCTAGCGAGCACTAGCACCATGATTTCAATGGTGTAGCAGGTGTATGGCCCAAAGCTCTAGGAACCCCTCTAAATACCAAATATTGCAATATTTTACTACTAAATACGCAGTCGTAAGTGCAGTTACCTTACAGGCAATAGGGTTATGATTTGAATGGTGCAGTAGGTGCAGTGGCACGGGGCCAAAAGTTGTCATAACTCCTCTAAACAACAAATATTGCTATATTTTATTACTAAATAGGCAGTCACAAATGCAGTTATATTGCTGGTTCGAATGGTGCAGCAGGTGTATTGACACTGTGCCCACAAGTGGTCATAACTCCCCTGTAAGTATAATATTGCTATTACATGAATTCCAATATTTCTCTTTTATTTTTCAAAATGTTGCTATTATAACAGTACAATATGTTGCCTTTTTGTACATAAACCAGTCATAATTGTACACCTACTTAGCAAGCTAAGACTTAAAACAAAAAAACAGCCTATTATTAATCACATTAGTGACACCTAATGCATTTATTAATGCTTGTTTTCTAATGGCTCCCCTTCCTCTCCCCCTACCCCTCAGCTTCTCCCAACACTTTTTCTTTTTAATTAGAGGGTTCGAGCTAGCCTTTTATTCGGTTGTGTTATCGGGCTCTTCACATGTAAATTCACCCCATTGATGGATTCCATTGCTGCCATGGGGAGCTTAAACTTTAAGTGAGGGTGTACGACAACTCCATTATTGCTTATTTTATAACCGAATAGTTACAAGTTTATTTTAGTTAATGTACTTTAATTTTAGCTTGTATTCCTGATCAAAAGCACTATAGCGCCTATTAATACTCATGTACATACTCCAACAAGACTGTTTTTATTGACTGACGGTTTACAGCTGTTCTCCACAGTTGGTTTTTTGATTTTTTGATTTTTTTTAACAGAGTTTCATATAACGCAAACTTGACCCAAATCGGGTATCGGAGCTCTTTACATAGCACCAGTTGCATTGCATGAAGACACATTAATTTTTGTTAGGCACGGGGAGAGGAAGTGATTTACCCAGAATCACGGGATGTTCAGTGTCATTGCAGAGACTAGAACCCCGATTCGAGGTCGGCCACCCTAGCCGTTAGGCCAACTCCTCTCCCATAATACTGGGTTTGTGTATATGTTTTAGTTTTTTTTTTGTTTTGTTTTTGTAATGGCAAAATTCCCAGGCCTTGAGCACTGACGTAAGGAATGTGTGAGCTTGTCTTTGGTTCCAGTTTTTGATACTAACTGCACGTATCAAAGGACTTGGTGTATTATTTAGCTAAACCAGTGTCTTCAGTTGTAGAAGATATGTTGTAATTACGTGTAGTATGATGGTGAGCAAAATGAGACTGGTTTGGTAGGAATGAAAACGATCTGTCAGGCTCTGCAAATCTTACTTTGAAATACACCTATTTGCATATTCTCTACTACATCATCCGAACTGTATCTTTGATCTATTTATTTGGTAACTAAATTGCACATCATAACATAAAAAGCACATTTATGGTTTGCAGTAAGGCAGTTGTATCTCAATTGGCAATGTACATCTGTTACACAAGGTCATTGGATAGGACATGTACAACTGTTGAGCAGTAGCACCTTTTTGATACATGACAACTAATGAATAGCATCAATTGAAATATAATTAACAAAAGGAAATATTTTCGCAGTTTAACATAAACCTTAGTTGCTACTACCTTTATTGTTATTCTTCACTTTTACTAATAGTGCTACTGATCCAGCGGGTTACCAGCAACAGGTACTCTAATACCATGTACTCACCTGGGCCCATACACACACATTCACACTATCTGGTAATAAACCGCTGTGGTCAATTGTTTGTACTTTTTATCATTCTAGATTAATCTCTTCCTATTCTCAACTAATCTTTCACTGATCAAAAAGTTCTTTTCTCTGGTAAATGGACCAAATTAGTTGAACTAGTTGATGGTGAAATGACATAAATATATTCTTCTTACGTTTGATAAATAACCACAGACTTGGGAAATATTTTAAACCTTTATCTAAATTAATTTCATGTGAACCACTTACAAAGTACAGTACAGTCTCCGTCACTCATAGGAAGGAAGATTAAAGTAACCAATCAGTCAACCAAATGTATATCATTCTCTGCAATGACATTGCTCAGATAGGAGAGGATAAAGAGAAAAGCACATCTGCACTTACACCAAGGATGGTGTGAAAACCAGCCCCCTGGCCAAGGAGCTGGGAAGGGTCCCCTTGGAAAGATCAGGTGATAAAAGCTTCAGGACAGGAATCAGAACAGGATACCATACGCACAGCTGTCTGATTTGCTAACGACATCTTGGGGACATGTGAAAAGCTTTCCTGGGAAGGCAATCCGCCCTTTTCTTACCATTTGATTTGTGGTTTGGACCTCACATTTGCTTGTTCTCTATTTGCTGGCTTTATTTGTTTTAGGCTGTCCAGCTCAAGTTCGTTCATCCCATCTCCAAAACCTATTTACTGTTTTCGTCAACTAGTGCTTGCTTTCTGTAAACAGGCCTTTAAATCTTGTTCTCATCTTGTCACATTTGCTCTACATTCAGAGACAGAGGTCGCATCTCAGGCTCTGTCTTCCAAGGGATCTTGGTGTTATTTTTCTTTCTCTGATTTCTAAGTGACAGTTTTTGTGACAATCCTGCTGGATATTGGTCAAGTGCTTGAGGAAGGCTGTACAAAGTCATTTTGTTATAGAACACAATCCGGTTTAAATGCCTTTATATGAACTGTGTAGATCAGCACATATTCGAGTTAGAGAAGCATAATGAAGCTAATTTTTTGGTTATTCCGATGTGTGATGGGAACCAATATTTTATTACGATCAAAGCAAATCAATACACTAGGTGATCACATTTCCATACATTATTGTTCGCTGTATACTTTTAAGAGTAAGACCAACTATGTTAACAGGCTGGTGTTCAGTACAGTGTTCACCAATGGTCACTGGGTGTTCGTTTATATTCTGTTCTATATTCTGTTCTACTTTGACTATATTTGCTTTGTGATGGTTCTGAAAGTGGTCAAGGTGGCCCTATCATATGTAAACAATTCCCTTGTAAATATTATCTAGTGCCAGGTAGCATCATGTATTCCTAGATGAAGGGCCCAACAAATACCCACCTCACTTCCCGGACTGCACATTAGTTCTGATATCTTCACCCAATGTCTGGAACATGCGCCCCCTTTATGCCCTTTTACTTCTCCTCAACTCCGCTTTCCCAGTAACACCCTTCTCATATCCCCCCCACCCTCCTCCGCCTCATTTTCCCAACATGGCCACCACTCGAGTTAAGGCTGGAATTAATTGCTACCAAATCATTTATCCTCCCAGCCAGACTAAAGCTACAATAAAACGATTGAAGCATAACACTATTGAACGTTTCCCGGATTCCCTTTTTGTGGATCAATTTTACAATGGTCGTTTTGGGAGGCTCAAAAACGATTTCATTTTCTTCACTCACGACACCCCCTCTTGGGCCACCAGGCTATACAATTCCCTTAACGTCACCTCCTCCTCCTCTATCCCTCATGGGAAACAACTAAAAGTTTCCTGCTCTGCGTGTTTCAATGGCTACCTCACTATCTCACTCTATAACAACGGTACTGTCATGATCCAAGGCAAAGACACCTGTCTCTCGCTCTTTGACCACCTCTTCCCCTCCCTACTCGCGGCGGGATGCCTGACTTTCACCTTGTGGATACCCTGCTATCTCACAGGGGAATACCAGGAAGGGTTCCCTAAGCAAGCGCCGGGACACCCACTGCGGGTAGCTGTGCGCTATATAAGCTCAACTACATTTACATTTACATTTACTCCCCTCCTCTGCGACCGGGTTTTCCCCGACTCTCCTTCTAGCTCCACCCATTACTCCCTTTCTCCTCCCCCGACCCCCCCTACACTCCAATTGGCTGCATTCTCGAGAAGCACAGGTCGGCCCTCTTCCCTCCCCCTCCCCTGTGACCTCCTCTCCTATTCCTCCCCCCTCACAGTATGCACCCTCCCGCCTCACTTCAGCCTTACCTCTAGCTAATACGCTCCTCGTCCAATCTGCACCATCCCGGTACTCCAATCTATTCTCCTCCCCCATATTCCTTCCTGTCACCCCCCTCTTTAGTCCACCTCTCCTACAACCTTCTCCCCAGTTAACTTTCCCTACGCTCTCCTTATTCCTCTCTCCACCCCTCTTTTCCACCCCCTCCTCCCCTCGTTATTCACCCTGATTTCTCCACAAACCCACTGCATCTCTCTCCTCCCTCCTACTCCTCCAGCAATGCTGTGCTACTCCCTTTCCCCCCCTGGTAACCCTTTCCATTTTCCTCCCTCGGGCCCAGCAGAACCACTTCCTTTCCTCAACTTCCCTTTCTCTCAACCCCCCACACTCTGCCAGATGCCCGTTCCCCCACAGCCACCTCTCCTAGCTGACAGGACCTCTACAACCACCTCGTCTCTTCCCCTCCCAAAACTCCTACATTCCCATGACCCCACACAGTCCTCCCCTCTCCTTCTACCCTACCGCCGTGTTCCCCACCCATCTCCCCCTAAATATATCCTTAACTCCTCTCCTTCTTGCAACACCAACAAAGACAACTCTCCCTTCACCTCCGATTCACCAACTCCCGCTCTCAACCTCCACCTTTCCCCACTTTTGAACCCTATACCCCAACTCACCTCCTGTCCCCCCACCTCTCCCTGCCTTCCACCACTAATTCCACCCCCTCTTGTATCCATCGAGCCACCCAACCTTCCGTGCTCTGCCTTACTCTCTCTGGAAAATAAGCTAGGCTCTCTTATCACCTCCATCTCCCAGCTTGTAGCTGCTATTTCACTTTTAAGCTCCGAGATATCCACCTTTCCATGCACCTCTACTTCTTCCCAACTTCCCACGAGATGCACCTCGCCCCCTCACCCCAATACAGCCAAGCTCAACCTGTCGTCTGCAATCTTCGTTAACTCACACAAGCTCTTGACCGCCACCCTTCTTCAACCTGCATCCCCTAGTAACCCTACTATCTACACTATTCCGACCATCTCCTCTGTCAGAACCAGGCATACACCTAAACCCTCCCGAGCACCGCCGCATAAGTACAATATCCCGATCACCCTTCAGAGCCCAAATTTCCCGTCACCAAAGAGCTGCGATGTCTGCTCCACAACTGTAGATCTGCAATAAAACACAAATTTGAAATCTCCGATACATCACCCATCACAATATTGACATGCTCTTCCTCACAGAGACCTGGTTCAACAATACCTCTCACTCTATGTTTGATCTCCTATTTCCCACAGGCTATTCTATATTTAGGAATGACAGAACCTACAACATTGGGGGGGGGTGTTGCAGTCATCTTTAGATACTCCCTCCAACTTAAGGCTTCTCCTATCAGCTCCTCCCACACCTTTGAATGCCTTTCTCTTGAGCTTCAATGGCACCAGCGATCACCCCTCAGATTCCATGTCATTTACCACCCGCCTCGTAGTGGCCCTTCGTTTATGGAGGATCTCACTGACTTCATCCGCGACCAATACTCGCAAAGTGACAATCAGATCTTCGTGGGTGACTTCAATCTCCACTGGGGCTTACCGCAAGACTCTTCTGCGAACTCGCTGGCCACCTTCCTCTCTGCAAACGATCTTATCCAACACTGCACAGAATCAACACTCTTTAAGAGTTCAATCCTGGACATTGTTATTTCTAAAGCAGGCATGCTTTCTATCACTACCCCTATGCATGCAGACTGGTCTGACCACCTCATCCCATTCTCTCTTCACCTATCACACTCTATAACTCTTGGCCAACCTAAGAGGGCTACCTCCTGGTTCTGTGATGCTAAAAATATTGATGTCGGTCCCCTCTGTGAATCAGCTTTGTTATCACTTACAAGGCTAGACCCGAACCTAGATGTTGACGAACTCACCTCCCAATACCTCACAGTCCTTGCAGCCGAAATCAATAACGTCTCTCCACTCAAAAGCAAAAAGATAAGGCCCACTCCCTCAGCACCTTGGTTCAACAAATCCCTCTATGAAGAAAGGAAGCAGCTAAGATTCCTGGAGAAACAATGGAGGCAAGTGCCCTCCACTGATAATTTGGCCACGCTTCGTTCAGCGAGATCCAAGTACCACAAGCACATCTTCCTTGGGAAAGCGTCGCACTTCAAAACCCTCCTTGACTCAGCCAGAAATAGACCCAAAAACTATTTGATCCCATCAAGATTCCTGACTGCTCTCCCCCAACCTCCAAGTTGGAGGATTCTTCAAAGAAAGCAGCGGATTTCGCTATTTTCTTCGATGAAAAAGGGAAATCACTTGTGGATCAGGTCGCTCATCCTACCCCTCCAGAGAAGCGCAAATCCTCAGCCATTTGGCAGAACTTTGACTCCATATCTGAAGTGCATCCTCGAAACAAAGCCCTCCAACCATTCTCTGGACCCCATCCCCAGTGCCATTGCCATTGAATTCTATACCAATTCCCTTTCCTATTGGACCACCCTGGTCAATCTCTCCCTCTGTCAAGACTCCCTTCCTGTCTCCTTCAAAACTGGGCAGGTCACCCCTCTGCTTAAAAAACACACTGCTGATGCGAATGACCTCAACAACTTCCGCCCCATCACCAACCTACCCTTTCTTGCGAAAATCACAGAATGATGTGTAGTGAAACAACTCTCTCGTCATATCAAGGACAATGATCTTCTTGACAATTGTCAGTCCGGCTTCATCCAAAGCTGCAGCACTGAAACAGCCCTACTGCAAGTGGTTGATGACGTGCTGAGGATACTCGATTCGGGGGGGTCCTGTCTTCTAATTCTCCTTGACCTTTCTGCAGCCTTTGACACTGTCAATCACAACACCCTCCTCAACACTCTTCAACGGAGAATGGGCATGGAGGGCACTGTGCTTAAATGGTTTGCTTCCTTCCTCTCTGATAGATCCTAAATGATCAAAATAGCGAACAGTCTTTCATCGCCTGTGGCGGTAGGTCAAGGTGTTCCTCAAAGCTCTATACTTGCACCCACATTGTTCAATCTCTATTTAGAACCACTGGGAAATATCCTAAGTAAATCCGGGATCCACTATCATCTCTATGCAGACGATACTCAAATCTACCTCCAGGTTGCCTCCACTCACGATCTCTCCATCCTAAGCTCTAATCTCGACTCCATTCAAAACTGGATGTCAACTCATCAACTGATTCTGAATCCCTCCAAAACTGAATTCCTCCTCCCCTCCTCCTCACTCTCTCTTCCCCCGGTTCAATCATCGATGGATCAGATGAATCTACTTAACAATAAACCCATCATTGTCGACAGCGCAAAATCCCTTGGTGTCATACTCCACAAAAAACTCAATCTAATCTCCCACATCAATTCCATTGCAAAGTCTGCTCGATACCAACTGCGGCTTCTTTGGGGAATTCGTCGCTTCTTCCCGGAGCAGGACCTTCAAACCCTGGTGCAATCGCTGGTCCTCTCCAGACTGGACTACTGCAATTCTCTTCTTACTGGCCTCCCCAAATCCCACTTGTCCCCCCTTAAATCTGTTCTCCATTCAGCAGCTCGTTTCATTTATGGGGCCAAAAGAAGCGACCACATCACCCAGATGTTATCCACCCTCCGCTGGCTTCCCATCGAGGCTAGAGCTATCTACAAGACTGCCTGTATCACTCACAAAGCCTTGCACTCCTCCTCTCCTCGCTACCTGGCGAATAAACTGAAACTCTCTGGAGGCTCTAGACCATCACGTAATGCAGAAAATCTACTGCTTGAACCTCCCACTTTCAAGAAGGAAATATCGATGGCCCAATCTTTTTCAGGCAACGCTGTGAGAATCTGAAACTCCCTTCCGCCTCAGCTTCGAACCACCACCTTCTCCCAGGCCTTCAAAACGGACCTCCAAGTTCTCCTCCAAAGACACCTCCAAAAGTAATTCATGCCCTCTCTATTATCTGAAGGAAGACCTCCCATTACTGAAAATTCTATTCTCCATGACTATGGAAGTGCCTTCCCAGTGTGTTCTTGTGGTTGGAGTGCTTGCCATTTATTGCAGTATTATCCTTGTACCTGTGTTTGGTACTCTTTTGTAACATGCACACGCCACTTTTCTCTTGTAACACACTGTTTGCTACCTCTCACATTTTGTTTGCTTTTGATACTTGCACAAGTGCCACCATTGCCTACGTAACGTTTGTTCTTGTGCCTGAGTGTCTAGCGTATATTGCAGTATTATACCTCTAATTGTACTTTGTTTTCTCTTGTAACCTGCACACTTGTCACTTTTTCCTCCTGTAATGCACTGTTTGCGACCTCATGTATTTTGTTTGATCACAATTGTCACTTTTACCTCATGTAACTAACGTCTGCTTTTGTAATTTGTTCACTTGTAATTTTCTCCTCATGTATCATTACTGTTCCTATTGTGAAGCGCTCTGACGCCTTCGGGTAAAGTCCGCGCTATATAAAAACGCATAAATAAATAAATACATTTAAATTGAAGATGTGGTAGTGTGCTACCATTACACACAACACACCATGCATACTTCACTTTACTCCACTCCACTATACTCCACTCTGCACCACTCCACGCTCTGCCACTGTCCACTCCATGCCACTCAGCACTGCAATACTGCACTTTACTCTGCATCACTCCACTCTACTTCACTCTACACCATGCCAATGAACTCTACAAACACAACTCCACTATGCACCACTGCACTCTACAACCCTCCACTGTGCACCACTTTACTCTATGCCACTGTACTCTGCAACACTGTACTTTGTGCCACTGCACCAATGCACTCTACTCTGTACCACTCTATTCTACGCAAGTGCACTATATGCCACTCTAATCTACTGTGCACTTTGTGCTACTCTACTCTCCACCACTGTACTCTACTGTACACCACTCCACTCTGAAACAATCTAATCAGTGTCACTACACTCTGCCCCACTCAACTCTACTCTGTTTCACTCCATTCAACCGGGACACCAACCCAGTTCCCCTGTTCCAAGATCGACAGGTTGCGGTCTCTGCTGTGCAGCATGGCTAAAAAGTAGAGTTATGTCACAGCACTATTTTTCTTTTTGTGAAACCTTGCTGGATAGGAGCCTGTGCTGCTGAGCAACATGTCTAAAAACGTTGACAGTGCCAATAGATCTTACATAGGCAAAACCTGTTGACTTTTCCAGTTCTTGTTCTATGTTATCTTTCATTAATTTAATCTGCAGGCCATGTGGCCTGCGCTGTAGGAGTCATTTAAAGTTTGACAGAGCAAGAGCGGTAGAGCTCCTGGACTTCCAAAATTGCAGTACTCCTGCTCTATTTAACTTTGGGGGGGAAGTGTTGGATGTACTCCAGCAAAGCCTCAGCTACCTCTGATAGCCAAAGCCATTGACTCGATGGCCAGCCGGCCTGCCTGCCGAGGGCTGTCCGGTCACAGTGGCACTTGCACCATCCTATGTGTAGTGTGGGCAACCCTCATTCATTTTATCTTCCCTGGGACTGGGTGGACAACTCCTTCCACTTCTTTGTTTCCTATTTTTTTTGATTTCTCTAAACAGACTTGCACTTTGGGGCTTTATTATTTTTTTCCCGAAAACTAAGAACTTTCGGAGTGGGCGAATCAAACATGGGGCCTGTATTGCAAAGCTTTAGTGTCTTCGATGATACCACTGCTTGCTTGTCTCTAAATCTGGCAGGTGGTCCTCCTCTAATGGAGCGGGGGTCATAGCCTCTCATTGGGACCCTTTATTATAACGGCGAGGACAAGAGATGCCAACCGTTTGGGGAACAGTCTTTGAAAGGGACTGTTCGCCCTGGTTTCTTAAAGTCCCCCTGTCCCTTAGAGTACCGATTTGCTTTCTTCCTTTGAGTCTGAAGGAAGGTAGACTCGAAGTCCAGGTAAGCATACCACATTATTTTGACTTTTGATATGCTAACCATTATTAGCTCTTTAACAAAAATAGCCTCTGCCCCACCTCCCTCTCCAAATGTCTGAGAGAAAAGTGTTAGGTTTTGAGGACTGTCGGCAATAGCACGAGGAGCAATTAGGCCTTCGTTCGGATCTTCTGAGGTCTTTGTTTGCCTTTAGGAATCGCTGTTGCTATCCACGAGCACGGAGTATGTTCCCCCAACCCCCTTGCCATTGTATTTAGAAATCCAGAAAGGTTGTGTTCTAGTTTTATTGTTTTTTATTTTACGGGATGCTAAAAGAGGCGGTATGTGCTCAATAGGCATTAGTCTGTTTACCTCACTAATGCAACCAGTGTGTTTGTCAGCAGCTAGCGCCTGTTATGTATCGTTTTTCACATTAGTAACCTGCTACCCAGTATAAAATAACCAGTTCTCAATGTCAAATGGCATTTCGATGTCCTAGCCAACATAAGCACATCACAGGGCAGAACATGGCAGATTTCCAAAACCATTTGCACATTAAGACTGGGAACTACTTGTGATTCCATAGATAATTTACCGCATTAAAGGGGTTTGAGACTTCTACATGCCAAAACCGTGCAGTGAAACGCCAATCCCTGTCATTCCCATACCATTTGATACACCAGCAATCTCAAGTAAAGCAGCATTTCAGTGTTTTTGGCATTTGTTGCGATCTTCATCTGCTTTTAGGAGAAATGCAAAACAGACACGGATTGCTTTTCTCTCTCAGTCCATTACAACAGGCATTATTTTTGCTTCTAGAATGGCCAGGCCTTCCGCATTCTGGATGAACAGCGTTTTGCAAAAGAAATACTTCCCAAGTACTTCAAGCACAACAATCTGTCAAGCTTCATACGGCAACTCAATATGTGTAAGTACCAGGATTTGAAAGTGGACATAAATATCGGGATGCGATCTTACTTAATTTAAAAAACTGAGATGGTTTTTCCAGTAGGGGTCTGTTCGAAATCAAATGCAGAATGTTTTAACGTGAGAGTTTGAGGTAAGTTTTGTAGTTGTCAGTCCTCCGCTGACAGAAATTCAAACAGGAGTGTTTCTTTTTAGACTAAAGCTAAATGAATTAATTTTTTTTGTTTGTTTGAAGGAAGGTGTTTTTCTTTTAGTCCCGTTAGTAGACATGGATAACAGTACAGAGGTAGTTGGCTAAAAATTGTTGACTGATGCAATACTATATCTGACAAAGCATTTGTTACAGTATATGTTCCTTGGCAGAAGGATGATTAGACTCTGCACAGCAATGTAAACTTATGGATAGACTGCTTTATGATTTTATAAAAAAGTGATTACTAAAGAGATAATTGTTTTGGATTTGACTCCAATCCGAAGCCTAGAGCACATTAAGCCAAAGGAGAATTCGGTTTAACTTTAATTCAGAGTTGACCTCTGCATGTATAATTTCTTCACTCTAACAGTAAATAGATTTATATAGGCACACATGCTTCTGTCCGCTGTTTTGACAAACTATCACGTAGGTAACATTTATACCTCCTTGTGATCAATAATGTTGAGAGGTAATGGTTGGTGTTAGAAGTTGGGTTTCTGGATGGCAGAGATTTGCACCCTGTCCAGGCAGGAACCACAGTCCTAGTCTCGGTAAGTCAGAAACACACTTCAAATTAACTTGTGCTCACCCTCCGGTAGCTTGGCACAGAGCAGAAAGGCTTAACTTAATGTGTAAAGTATTTGTGTAATGCTTCAAACAGTAACACGGTGAAAACAACACAAAAAGAACAAAACGACAGATATCCAATTAGTAGAAGTCAAGATACAAATTTTTAAAGAATAAGCAGTTTTGTATTGCTTGGAAACGAATTTCAGCTATCGGGGCTATCTGATAGCACTTGACTGAGTCAAACCCAAAGATTCAGACCGTCCACAATGGAGCACGGGTCTGATACAGGGACCAGTCTTGGCCTGCTTAACAGTACCTTTGATGCTTTGTGGGCGATGCGCTGTCGTGTATCTCGCAGACGTAGGCAATGCATAGAACACCAGGGTGATGAGTTGTTGAACCGCTGGGCTGAAGGAGATATGAGCATCAAGACGCGCCGAGCCGCGCAAAGTCAGAAATGCATTGGAAACTGAGGATGATGCGTCGCGGTGTCCGCGGTTCGTGTAGCGGCGATGCACTAGCGTCAAAGAAATGTGCCGGTTTTGATCGGCGCAATGTTGTCAATGTTTGGAGTTTCACACTTTTTTGTCACTTTAAACTCATCCCCAAGGGCCCAGGACTAGATTGGCCGAGCAGAACTTACAGCAGACACTGTCCAAGTGCTGTTTGCAGGTTGAAGAGAGGAGTCTTTGATATCCCTGAGACTTCAAAAAACAGGAGTCAAGCACGCAAGGGAAATAGCATTTAGTACGCAGGCGACACTACCACACTAGTCTTTACCACGCAGGATTTTACCACTAATATACAATTGAAATGCATGCCATCAGCACAAATTTTGTTGTAAAGGTATGAATGGTAAAAGCATATTCATTGTAAAAGTTTTAAAGGTAATTGTATGTAAGTCTTAATGGTTTTATGTTTTAAGTGGTGTATGTGTGTGTGTGTGTAGTTTTTTTTCTTTAGGGTGGGTATGAGTATATGGGCTTTTTGGGTTGTAGGAATTATTTTAGGGTGGGTATGTCTTTTGGATGGCATGGTTCTTAGGGTGGCAAGGGAAGTTTTTTGGGTTTTGGTATGGGTTTTGGGGTGTTAAGGTTACTTATGGGTGGGGTGGGAAGGGTATGCATTTTTGTGTGTATATGTGTATATATATATATAAATGAATTATATTTATTGTTTTATAAAAACTATGACACTTAAGCACTTTACATGTTTTTAAAGATTATTTTAAACATGTGTATATATATATATATCTAATGTGTCATGAAATATTATTCTGTCTATGGGGTTTAAACTACGAAATGATTGTCTTGTGGTTACCTCAGTCTGTTGTTTATGCCCATCTACATGTGACCTATGATGTCAGAAAGTGGGAGTGGGGTCATTTCACTTTAAATAACAGATGGTGTTTTTTTCCACTTTGACACGTGAACAAGGGCTTACGAGCTTGAAACGCGTTGTGTTGGGTCACTGAAATAAAACCACACTTATTGCCTGTTAAACCTCGGAGGTCTGTGTCTCTTTCCTCGCCTAACCCGCCGTCGGCGGAATCAGGAAGTGGTTTGAGTTTCCAGGATAGATAGATAGATAGATAGATATATATATATATATATATATATATATATATATATATATATATATATATATTCATATATATATATTCATATATTCATACTCCAATCTCCTATCCCCATACCCGGCCGGGTTGGGAAACCAAGAAACAGCACTCCCGGGCTCAGAAAGGTGCAGCAAAAGTTTTTATTTTTCAAGCAAACGCGTTTCGGGACAGCGTCCCTTCGTCAGTGGTTCAACAATGTGAACTACGCAGCGCCATTTTTTAAAATCCACAATGGGTCATGGAAATAAACAACGGACTCATAACCTTGTTCAATGAGGTAGCGCCATCTTGGAGTGTCCAATGACGGTCACAAAGTTAATAACAGCATGCATTATTCAGACATAGTTATCAGCTGTTTTCTAAAGAATTTCTTTCAACAAATAACACATTTAAAGCCGTGTATCGGCTTAGACCGCCCCCTGCACTATTTCCTTGTAGGTTATCTATGTTTACGGGGTATTCTCATGATTGGGCCAAGCTGTGAAACTACTTATATTATACGTCAGAAATTGACAGATATGGTTCTAATCCATATCAGTTAAGGAGGCATCCTCCATAAAGTGATCTTGCCGTGGATCGGCAATTGCAGCCAAACGGCTGCATCAAGTTGCACTCGCTTAGTCCCTCTCATTAGACACCCCTCCTACATACAGTTAAAGTTCAGAATTTTACAGACATAAAAAGACCTCATCCGCAACAAATTCAGTATCTTCATACTTTTGCTGGTACCATCATTATACATTATATAGTATGAGATTCACCAATGTCACAATAATCAGATCATTCAATATACAATTTTCTATGAAAGCAAATAATTAATCCCAGATGAGTGGCCATCTCCTCTCCCATGTTAAGACCTCCTGGTGCCTTAGTTTCAAGATCAATAATATAGCGTGATTCGAGTCTCCTGAGAGTTAAAAGTCTGTTCCCTCCTCTTGCACTTTCTGGGACGCAATCTAAACAGAAAAATCTCAATAGATCCCTATTGCTATTGTGTTTAATTGCGAAGTGACGGGCAACAGGGTAGGTGAAGTCCTTATTCATAATAGCTCTCATGTGTTCTAACACTCTTAATTTCACGGAATTGATCGTGCTGCCCACATATCTTAGTTGGCATGGACACACAAGGCAGTATACAACATGGTCTGTCAGACAGGTCATAAACTTGTTAATCTTTCTTCCACTATGACACCCTCTCACATGGTAGGACAGTGTACGTTTGCTAAAGGCACAAGCTTTACATCTCCCGCATGGGAAGAAACCCCTTGCATCCTTTAGTGTACCTTTGATGTTCCGTATAGGTTCCAAATGGCTGTGGACCATTGCATCTTTTAACGATCTGGCTTTCCTAAAAGTGAGTTGTGGGGTTAAAGGTATGTCTGGTCCCACTATGTGGTCGGTTTTAGAATGTGCCAGTGTTTGGTCATGATTGCCCTGAGTTTAGCAGAATCTGCCGAGTAAGTAGTAACCATGCGAAATTTCCCTTCAGCAGTAGATTTTACTTTCTTTGTAAATAAAGTATTACGTGGCAATTTCTTTACACGGCTTAGGGTGTCTAGTAAAAAGTTCAGTTTGTAACCCCTCTCCACGAATCTATCTATACTATCAGAGACCGCTGAGTTGAAGTCTTCCTCATGGGTACAATTCCGTTTTAACCTGAGGAATTCCCCATAGGGGATGCTGTTGATCAGTTTGCGGGGGTGACTGCTAGTTGCAAAAAGGACACTATTACCCGCCGTGGGCTTGCGGTAAAGGGAAGTGGAAACTTTTCCATCCTTTACAGTTACCTGCAAGTCCAAGTAGTTAACCTGAATGTCACTTACATCCCCAGAAAATTTGAGATTACAGACGTTTTGGTTAAGCAGCTTGATATAGTCTTGTAATTCATTGATAGACCCATTCCATACCAGGAACAGGTCATCAATGTACCTATACCAGGTCACCACTTTGTTGTTCCATGTGGCGTTTGCGGGACCCCAGGCCTCCTGCTCCTCCCACCAGCCCACGAATAAATTCGCGTAGCTGGGGGCGAAGCAGAAACCCATCGCAGTCCCCGACTGTTGCCTATATAGAACCTCCTGGAAAAGAAACATGTTATTATGTAAGCAGAAGCTAACCAATTCTAATAACATTTCGTTGTGCATAGCATATTTTAATGGCTTCTTTCTCAGGAAGTAGTCTATGGCATGGAGTCCTTGTCTGTGCTCAATGCATGTGTATAGGCTTGTTATATCAAGCGTTGCCATCACATAGGTAGGTTGCCATATCAAGGTTTCAATTTTTTCTATGAAGTCTGTGGTGTCTCGTATGTAAGACTGCAATCCCAGGACAAACTCAAATAGATAGTGATCCAAAAATTTGGAGAGGTTTTCTGTCAATCTGCCAATAGAGGAGATGATTGGTCTTCCTGGGGGTTTATCAATGTTCTTGTGAACTTTTGGTAGATGATAAAATGTTGGTAAAATTGGATTAGTGGTCTTCAAAAACAGATATTCTTCCAATTCCAACATTTGTTTACAGTGCCATTTCCTCAAAAGTTCATGTAAGGTCTCAATACTTAAAAGATATTCCTTTTTGTCAATCTCCGCATAGCAGTGAGCATCTTGTAGTTGGCATTTAGCTTCCTCCACATAGCTTTCACGTGACATGATCACGATATTTCCCCCTTTATCAGAAGGTTTACAGACGATAGATTTATCTTCAGCCAAGGTCTTTATCGCCATTCTCTGTTTCTTGGTGATGTTAAAATTATCCATTGTTCCTTTGTTGGTTGTTCTCATAGCCATCAGATCCCTGATGACAGCGTCAGAGAATGTGTCAATTGCATCTGTTGTGGTTTGTGGTACAAATTTAGATGGTAATTTGTAACCACTATTGGGAACTTCTTGGTCAACACCAACATGCGCTAGTCTCTGAGAATAAGTGGTATTCGGAACGTTAGTTTCACATTCATTTTCCTGGCGCAAATCTTCTAAGAGCTCACATGCCGTCAAGTCATTGACTGTCAAGAGATCAATTCCTTTCTTGTTGCCCCGTAAATATTTAGCCTCCTTAGCTGTTGGTTTCACTTTAAAATATTTGTGCAATTTAACCTTCCTGATAAATTTATAAAGGTCTATCCTTGTTTGAGTGTATTCCAGATGCACATTAGGGCAAAAAGTGAGTCCAAGTTTCAAAACAGATTCCTCACATGGGGAAAGGACTTTTTTGGAAAGATTGACAATCGTTAAGGAATCTTGTTTCACCATCTGTTTACTTTCCTGCTTCTTGTTGTGCGTGAGGCTGTATTGCTTTTTCCTCTGCCCCTTCCTCTTCCAGCCTCCTCGTCTTGTTTGTCTTCCTCCTCTGGTGGCTTGTTCTTTCCACCCCTTAACCAACTGTGCCTGATGACGTTGAACTCCTGATGAAAAGGAGTCTTCTTTGGTAAGTTGGAAGGGCCTGCCATTTCATCTCCGGATACTTCACTCACAATGACATCAGAGTCCGAGGTTTCTATTCTGGATTCAGAAGTTGCGTCCGGCATTTGATTTTTCTTTGCCAGATCTTTGCGTGGTTGATCATATTTCTTTGCAAAGGTGAGTACTCTGCCCATCGCATAATCACGTTCATCACGATCGAATTTCTCCTGCTTCCTCATTTTAATTTTTAGTTCGTATTTCTGTAGTCTCTTTCTCATGGCCGAGCGCAGTTGTTCTTGCTCATCTTTATCTGGGTTTTTGAGTATTTCTTCTTCTAGTGCCTCAATTTCCTTGACCGTCTTGTCCCGGTCGCTCCAGGAAAATTGCACTAGAATTTCTAACATTCCCTTGCAAGATAAGGCAATGTGAGCGGCCCAAGCTTCCAGCAGGAGAGGGTCGGGATTTTCGTAGGCAGGGACGGTGAATATTCGTAGCCCCCTGGGCACTCGCTGTACTTCGATATATCCCTGAAGTGATGTGCCCTCCCACCACTTCCGAAGTTCTCTCTCATAGAGTTTTTCAAGTTTTTGAAATTGTGTGACCAAGGTCCTTTTGACCTCACTGGTTGCTGCGGGTGGTGGTTTTGTTATGTCCGGGTTCTTGTTTTTAAACATATCTCCCGCTGCGTCTCTGCGTTCACTCATGTTGAACATTATTGATGCTGAAAGGGGTTGAGAGTTCCGATCCCGGAACTTGGTCTTCCTCCCCTTGTTGCCGCTATTCTTCTCTAAAGAGCCCTCGACACACCGTCAGATATTACAATGCAGAGTCCTATTATACCGGACCGAAAACAGAAAGGGATACTTGAGTACTGGCTTACCGCTTATTCTTCGTCGCGGAACGCTCAGTTTCTCCTCTGATTCCTTCTTATATGTTCTCCTTCGCAATCCGGTATGGAAAGTATCAGTCTTTTCCTGCAAACGACGGAGGATCTCCTTCTCTCCTCCTCACTCGCAGATGGCGGCGGTGCACCCACGCATAAAGATTCAGGCTCCAGATACACCGAAACCGTGGGTCACTCTTCGTGTCGGGTGCCGTGAAGACGCGGCGGTGTACCGCGTTATTAAATTAAAGCTCCAATCTCCTATCCCCATACCCGGCCGGGTTGGGAAACCAAGAAACAGCACTCCCGGGCTCAGAAACTTTATGGAGGATGCCTCCTTAACTGATATGGATTAGAGCCATATCTGTCAATTTCTGACGTATAATATAAGTAGTTTCACAGCTTGGCCCAACTAAGGCACCAGGAGGTCTAACATGGAGGTCTAACAGGAGGTCTAACAGGAGGTCTAACAGGAGGAAACTAAGGCACCAGGAGGTCTTAACATGGGAGAGGAGATGGCCACTCATCTAGGATGAATTATTTGCTTTCATAGAAAATTGTATATTGAATGATCTGATTATTGTGACATTGGTGAATCTCATACTATATAATGTATAATGATGGTACCATCAAAAGTATGAAGATACTGAATTTGTTGCGGATGATGTCTTTTTATGTCTGTAAAATTCTGAACTTTAACTGTATGTAGGAGGGGTGTCTAATGAGAGGGACTAAGCGAGTGCAACGTGATGCAGCCGT
Source organism: Lissotriton helveticus (assembly GCF_964261635.1). Classification (NCBI taxonomy): domain Eukaryota; kingdom Metazoa; phylum Chordata; class Amphibia; order Caudata; family Salamandridae; genus Lissotriton; species Lissotriton helveticus. The sequence continues at coordinate 43,664,590 of NC_136064.1, read as the reverse complement.
TTGGCTGCAATTGCCGATCCACGGCAAGATCACTTTATGGAGGATGCCTCCTTAACTGATATGGATTAGAACCATATCTGTCAATTTCTGACGAATAATATAAGTAGTTTCACAGCTTGGCCCAATCATGAGAATACCCCGTAAACATAGATAACCTATGAGGAAATAGTGCAGGGGGCGGTCTAAGCCGATACACGGCTTTAAATGTGTTATTTGTTGAAAGAAATTCTTTAGAAAACAGCTGATAACTATGTCTGAATAATGCATGCTGTTATTAACTTTGTGACCGTCATTGGACACTCCAAGATGGCGCTACCTCATTGAACAAGGTTATGAGTCCGTTGTTTATTTCCATGACCCATTGTGGATTTTAAAAAATGGCGCTGCGTAGTTCACATTGTTGAACCACTGACGAAGGGACGCTGTCCCGAAACGCGTTTGCTTGAAAAATAAAAACTTTTGCTGCACCTTTCTGAGCCCAGGAGTGCTGTTTCTTGGTTTCCCAACCCGGCCGGGTATGGGGATAGGAGATTGGAGCTTTAATTTAATAACGCGGCGGTACACCGCCGCGTTATCACGGCACCCGACACGAAGAGTGACCCACGGTTTCGGTGTATCTGGAGCCTGAATATATATATATATATATATATATATATATATATATTAGTACAGAATATGTATTTAAAAAGTACTATGTGTATATATACATATACATCTAAATATATACATGAAAAAATATATTTCTTAAGGAAAAAAATATTATATATATCTATACATATCTCTCTCTCTATATATATATATATATATATATATATATATCTATCAATTGAGGTTATACTTGCCTGGAAAGGTTTTACCATGCCAATGCCTTTATCATACATACCTTCACAATGCAAATTCGATGTTTAGGCATGTGTGGTAAAGACTTACGTGGTAGTGCCACTGTCACTGTCGTTGTAATGACTGCTTTGTAAAGCCGTGGCTTGCATGGTTCTGTCATACATCCATCAAACAAGCCATTGGAGCTATTTAGGTTCTGAGATGTAGATGCATGTCCGGCCCTTCTCACTCCCAGGCAGGAGTGAGAAGGGAGGAGGGCAGCAGGCCAACACAGCAAAGCAGCTCAGCAAAGTTGCAGTTAATCTAGCTGCACAGCAGTCCTTCTTCCAGGTAGAATGTTCTCTGTTCCAAAAGTGTTCTGAGATGGGGGTGTCAGAGGTCCAGTACTTGTACCCAGTTGAGCCTTTAAAGTCGGTAGACTTCAATGAGATGCCTTTGAAGTATACAAATCCCTTTTTCTTTTTTTGCCCCGGCTACAGCATCATTACATCCCTTTGTGTGGGGACAGAACAGAACACAGCCCTTTCAGATGAGTCGTCTCCTCCCTCCCACCCTGCCCAGGATAACCCATCACAATATGGATTGCCGATCAGTCAAACCTAATCTATGTGAGGCTGTCTAGAGAAAATGTACCAAGCCAGCTGTCACCCTCCCAAGAAGTGTAATCTGAGACCAGCAGAAGGCACCAAATGGTTACAGTAAGAAAAGGCCACCTTTCTAAAAGTGGCATTTTCAGAAGTGTAATTTAAAATTCACCTTCACCATAAGTTGTGTTTTTACATTGTAATTAAAGTATATGGCCTACTTTTTAAATTCACTGCACCCTGCACCTAGGCTCTGCAGTGCTTAACTTAGGAGTGGCCTACGTGTAATAAAAAGGAATGTTTGGACCTGTCAAGTGGGTTCACTTGCCCGGTCGACATGGAATTTTAAAACTGCAGGCTCTGCTGTGGCTGGCCTGAGATGTTTAAAGGGCTACTCAAGTGGGTGGCACAATCAGAGACAGTCCTTGTGCTCATATACTGCACTTTACCAGGGACTTGTAGATAAATAAAATATGCCAATTGTGGATAAGCCTGTGTTACCATGTTTTAAATATAGATCAAATGCACTTTAGCACTAGTTAGCCATGGTATATTATTGGCCTGATTCCTTAAGCCATCAAAAAGGGAGTCAGCAAAACAGGAGATCAGAAGGCTAAACGTCGGGGGAAACCATACAAGGGTGCCTGGTCTAACAGTCTTCACATTGTGAAGCATTACTAAGATGTGTCTGACTAGAGTGCGGTTACTTGGATGTGGGAAATTAGCCCTATTCCTGTACCTATAAAAGATTTTGAATACCATGAGGTTGAGTGATGATTGTTTTTTAGGACCACATAAATATGTCACCTTTATTTCTATGGAGTTCTTTAAACACCTAGCGACAATTTTGCTTGCAGTCAAACATTGTCTAGATTGGGCACCGGCATAGAGGATTTCTTTTACATACCCCTGAAGGTACTACTTACTAAATGGCAATGAAAATAATCCATCAGAATAAAATGACTTGACAAATAATCTATAACTCCTTGCATGTTTATAAATGTCCCAGGCCAGAACTACATCTCCCAACTTTTATGCTGAAGTGCAAAGTGCAACCATTTGGTAGTTTCCAATTACTTGTATGTGCAGAAACCATGTTCTGTGATCTGAATTTATTTTTTGAGTGCCCATCCCACACTCAAACGCTGACAGTAATTAGCTGTCCTGAAATGAGCTGGATCCACTTTCCTAATTGACTCCCCTCTCTTCCTTCGGCCCATGAAATTCACCAGTTGAGGGTGCATTTTTCTGACCCGTGTTGCCCCTTTTAATGCTTTAAAAAATAGCAAATTCACTTGGGGGCAGGGGTGCAGTATTTGTTCTGTAAGAAACATTATAAACTATGAGATATGAAGCTCCCTAATGGCATTTCCAACTGAAGCAATATTAATTTGCCACTCTTTGGTAAGCAAAGTGAAATTTAAGCAACAAAAGAATATTCATAATGTCGGGCTGTATCCACGACTAGAACTACACACAAAATAATTACTTGTCATAAACATTCCCCTGTCAACTTGACCGACCTGTATGAGCATGCATGTTTTGACACATGCTTATGAGTCTAGAGAGTGACAGTTTTGGAGAGCATCAGAGGCACAAAAAGAGGTAGACATTCCTTCCCTCCCCAAGCCTTTCAGAGTTTAGAGAATCTTGGCTCATCTACCTTGCACTAGATGCCTTTGGGAATGACAAGCAGTGCTTTACAAAGCCACCTTATATTGCATTACACTGTTGCCATGCATCAGTAACCTGTTTCTAGCTCCCTTTGCACCAATGAAAGTGGGGAACACCTTTAAATTGGGAAAAGCCGAGAGCGTTGCTCAAACAACTCCTATAGTGGGGATAATGCTGTAGGCTCTGGAATGATGTAGGAACATCACAATTGGCAGCCTTCCTACACAGGCTTTCCACAGAACAACCTACTTATTTTTTTCGCAAACAAGCTGGGATCATGTTTAATAACAGCTCATAGGTATAATTAAGACCTTTAGCCGAATCAGTGGTGTCATTGTGAGCAATCAAAAATGTATAAAAACAGTTGCCATTGCAGTTTGCACAGTGCTTAGAGAAATACTTATGTAATGTGAGGTTAGCATTGTCCAACTCATACCTTCTCTCAATTTTTATGGCCAAATGTGGGTTATGGCAGGAATTATGTTATTATTTGGGAGGATGAGAGTCCTAAAATCCAGTCGATGATTAAAGCGTCACTCTCTGTAGCTCACCCACAAGGTCAGCAGTTGCAGCCACTTGGAAAAGCGACTTGGGAGAGCAGTATTGTGGGACTCAGCGAAAAGTTGTTCCCCTGAGGCTGTGCTACTGTTGCTTGGGCAGAGGCATGGGGGTCCTGCCACAAACGAACCAGCAAGTAACTCGCAGCCCGACTCCATCTGCCAACAGCATAGCATGTACTATAGACTTTTGGATTCCACTGGAGCTGGACATGCCACAGTCCATTCCCTTGGGCCTTTTGCCTGGAGCCAGTCCACCGTCTGTGCATTACTTAATTGCTCCCTATCGGGGCCCATGGGTGAATGACACTTATCGTAAAGCTTGCTTCCCTCTCCTTGGGTCCACGTCCTTCTCCGGGTTCCCCTTGCTAGGCCCATTTTCGCGCAGGTAAAAACTAACAGAGGCCACCGTGCCATTTTACGTCTCGCCCGGGAGCACTGCACCGTTTGCTACCAGGGTTGCGACCTCTCATTCTATCTGGACTTCACTCCCACAGTTCAGTCCGCTTAGTGTGAATTTCTGCCTGTCGAGAAGCTTCATTGGCGTAGCCAATAGGTCTCGCCTTTGGGACCTTACAAGTATTTAGTTGTGCAGTACAATATCCTTGGTGCAACACCAACTGTTGTATGGCTAAACACTAATAAGGTCCGAAAGGCGAGTCCTATTGGCTATGCCAATGCTTGTACTCCATTACACCCAGTGCAAAGGTCAGTGTGTGCTTCAGACCTCGCACCACACTGCAAGGCCGCCATCTTTGTCAAGCAGATGTCAGAAGCTTCATCGCCCTTCCCCCGCCTTTGCAGTGTGTTAAGGGCTCCCTTCACAGTTCTCCATTCTCGAAAGAGGTGAGGATGTTTGACAAGACCACCAAAGACCAAGCCACCCACCCTCTCCTCAGTATATGTGCCCATCACTCAGTACTCCAGCTCCTGCGCATCCTGAAGCAAAGAGTGTCACATTTATGTGTGGTCAGCTGTGCTTAAATCACCACACAGCTATGAGTGCACACTCACAGCATTGTAAAGATCATTTTGAAATAAAAGATACCAAAACCAGTTTAGCGCCACAGAAAGAACTTGCAGTAGTTCGGTTTGCGAGCCAGGTAATTTTTTGAGCAAAAAAAATCTTTAAAGGTACCCGGAGAGGGGATGGACAGATAACTAGGTAGTATGTGGCGGTAGACTTGCTCTCAAGCTTGACACCATGAGACAGTGTCAGGACCGAAGTACATTCCTGCTCGTGACCTCTTCTTCTGACGCAAACTTCTAGGAATGTAAAGAATGCAGCGGGCACCCACTACTAGCTCCCAAGACCCTTAGGCCAATGGAGTCAACGTTTAGAGAGACGGCAGGACATGCACCAGCCTTTGGCCAATTGCAGGCTTTCAATTTTTGAATGTAACAACAACAAGAGAGGAAGGGTTCAGGGACACTCCTATACCCCAGTCAAAATATCAATACAACAACGAAGGAGTGACTTAAACCAAACAAAATGGGACATAGACAGAGCACGTGGATGTGTAGAAAAGGAAAAGAAAATCACAGTGATTTTTTATAAAACCCTCACTCACCCAACTATTGGGTGACATGCTTCATCATCGGGTTGTTCACCGGGTATGCCAAGTGCATGCCCGGTGTGCTACTACACCTGCGACTGCAGTGGAGCTGGTGACTAGAATAAAAGCAGTGCAAAAAGTGATAGTGAAAATAAGGTGTCAAAATCAGAGTAAAAATGCGTGTTCCAACCTGTACCCAATTTTAATAAAGGCTGACTATTCAGGCGGTGGCAGAGCCTTGTAGAGGTTGATATGCGGGGAGTCTCCGGAATGCAGTTTTTTCCGGAGTGAAGAAATCCCGCCCCACCGACCTATGAAGTGAAGTCACTGCACTTTCACATTACAACACCCTTGAAACTCCAGGGTAATCCGGTGAATAACCGTGAGTTCTTTCTATTTTTGAGTACACTGAGGTTAGGGTACGCCTTAGCGCGCGTATACCGCCCAGTGTCACAGGTTGGTCCTGAAGAATGCTCGGCTAAAAGGCCACCATGAGCAGAAACATGTTGACCACATGACCGATTAAAACAGGACACTTTGATTCAAATTTATTATCAAACTTGTCCGCCACTTCTTTTTATCTTGTGCATGCTTCAACCTTTATTAAAATTGGGTACAGGTTGGAACACGCATTTTTACTCTGATTTTGACACCTTATTTTCACTATCACTTTTTGCACTGCTTTTATTCTAGTCACCAGCTCCACTGCAGTCGCAGGTGTAGTAGCACACCGGGCATGCACTTGGCATACCCGGTGAACAACCCGATGATGAAGCATGTCACCCAATAGTTGGGTGAGTGAGGGTTTTATAAAAAATCACTGTGATTTTCTTTTCCTTTTCTACACATCCACGTGCTCTGTCTATGTCCCATTTTGTTTGGTTTAAGTCACTCCTTCGTTGTTGTATTTTCAATTTTTGAATGCCACACGCAATGGCCAATCACTTCAGCTTTTCAGCAAACTCGTGCGTGGGGCTTTTTTAGCCACACGTGCAAGCTTGCTGAAAAGCCGAAGTGATTCCAAGCGGTAATTTTCTAGACCGCGCGTGCGCACTGTGCTAGGCTCGAAAATCAGATGCTCCATATGCTCTCCTCTATCTGGCCAAGCGGCATATCTCTCAAGAGGAAAACCACACTATTTGACTGATGGTCAAGACTACTCTTAAATTTTCTAAGCAGATCACAGTGTAGAAGTGTGGCTCACCGGTTAGAGGAGGCAGTCCCTGATGCAGAGGTCAGACCCGGGACCGGGGTTCAATCCCCGACGCGGCAGGGGCTTGAGCTCAAAATGTCCACGGACTCGATAATTCTCGCCTTGGTGCTTACTCAAATCGTGGGTTCACACTCTGCAACTCTGGGCAATAGCTTGCTTAATCTCCACTACGGCCCCAACGCGATGGGATGCCTGGTCTTCACCTTGGGGATGCCCAGTAGGGGTAATCTTGCAGGGAAAGGCCAGGACGGGTTCCCAAAGCAAGCGCCTTGAGACCTTACGGTGAAAAGGCGCTATATAAGAACGTATGATTTACGATTTATTTATTTATTTACAGCCTAATCGACATCTCCGCTCATCATGTGGCATCAGGAGACACTCACCTGAGTGACCATGATTAAGAGTTCATGTTTTGGATACTTCTTGGGCCGATCCATTTCTTGGTGCTCCCCTTGCTTGCTCGAGGGACACTAGACTGTCAGATGAAGACTTAACCCATGGGCTTTCTCTTCTTAACCGCATGCGTGCGGCATGATTTCCGCCCGTACGCTGGATTTTGCGGATTCGCACTTTACATGACGAGCTGGGCTCGTCATGAGCGTGCGAGGAGGCTACCTCATGACGAGCCCAGCTCGTCATGAGCGTCGAAGGGGTTAACAGGCTGTCGTGAACATACCTAGACTACTACCAACTGGGAGCCCCTGCTGACACTCTTGGGACTGCAAGCCCCCTTGGCCACCCAGCGGGTCTCTCCTGGGATGTTCATCTCTTTCTCCTCCGCCCCCCGGGATGATTCCTAGTCCACATGTAGTGCCTAAGAAGGGTTTTTGGACCGGGTGTGATTCGATCAGCTATTGCTTCGCTCAACCATGTTCGGGGGTTGGGATTGGGCGGTATGGGTTCTCACATTATTGTTTGTTTTTTCCCACCTTGCACTGTCCCATCCCTTCTGCTCGCGTCACCCAGCGGCATTCCCCCACCTGCCACTTCAGTCAGTGCCCCCACAAGCCTTTCACTTGGTTCTGTGACTACCACCCAATGTCTTACGTGGAACATTCGTGGCCTCAATGACTGCAGAACGGTCCGTCTAGTCCATACCTGCTTCACCAGGCAGCACATTGATATCTGCTTTTTCCAAGAACTCCATTTTACGCAGGCCACGGTGTCAAGACTGCGAGCGCGATGGTGCGCAGATGCCTACACCTCTCTATACTTCAACTATGCTGGGTGGTAGCAATATTGATGCGTAAGGACCAGCCCTGGCAGATGTGGCATGCTATTTGTGATGCCAGTGCTTGTTATTCTGACCGGCACCCTCCACAAAAACCCGGTCATCCTAGCTGCTGTTTACGGTCCTAACACTGACAGTCTGGACTTTTCGGACCTCTGGCAGCTTGTGGACGGGCTAGGCCAGGCTGCTACTCTTTGGGGCGGGGACTTGAATATTGTTTTGGATGACATACTTGACCGTATAAGAATGTCCAGACTGCCTCACCCTAACGCTGCAACATTACTTAACATGATCATACACAATCACTATCTCAATGATATTTGGCGGATTACACCTATGTTGGACGTGGAGGGCACTTACATCCCAGCATCCCACAACACATGGTCGCGCATAGACTTTTGGTTGATCTCCCAATTAGCAAGGATCTGGGTCACGAAAATAGCACATCTGCCCTTTACCCTTTTTTCAGACCACAGCCCATCCTGCTGGAGCTGGACATGCCCCAGTCTATTCCCTTGGGCCTTTGCTTGGATCCTCCCCATGGGTGCACTTCGTGAACCAGTCTTTTGAGACGAGATGCATAGTGCAATAGTTGACTATTTCGAACACAACAAGGGTTTGATGTCTTCCCATCAACATTTTTGGGAGACATGTACGGTCATGGTCTGGGGAGTTTGCATTGCTAAACAATCTGGTATCCTCAAGGCGATCTGGAGGCAGCTCACCAAAGTGGAATGGGAAGTCCAATTGCTCAAACTGGAATATGTCCCCACTAAAAGTGCTGCCGCTATTTGGGCTAAGCCGATGAAGTTCAATGAGCAGGCACTACATGAGACAAAATACCTCGACCGGGATGCGAGGGCGCACATATAGGGGGAAAGTGAACACCCTGGTAAAACGCTTGCAGGCTTGCTCTGCCAGACCAGGACCTCCTGTATGTGGTAGAGCTATTTGATGACGAACATTAACTCCAATCCACACCCACAAGACTATTGCACACCATGACCTCCTTCTCTTAACTTTATACAGCCACTGCATTGCACTCTGCGGATGAGTTGGATGCCTACCTGAACTCCATCCAGTTACTATGGCTAGACTGTGCCCACAGGTCATACTTGTACTCCCCCACTGCAGTGGAGGAGATAGTGCAGATCATTCGGGCCCTCAGTGACAAGGCGCAGGGATTCAGTGGGTTGGCCACCTCCTTCTACAAGGAGTTTGCGTCCAGGCTGGCGGCTTATTTGTTATCGATGTATGAGGAATCTTTGGAGCAGGGGTTCTACCACCATCTCTCTGCGAAGCGGTCATCGTGACGCTCCTCAAGCCCGACCATCCATCAAATAAATGTGACTCCTACCGGCTGCTATCGATGATCAACATCGATAACAAAATATTTGCTAAATAATTGGCAAACTGCCTCCTTCCTATGCTGCTCTCCATCGTGCAACCTGACAAGTCTGGTTTTGTCACGGGTCACTCAACATCTCACAATCTGCATACGATTTTTGCCCTCATGCACACACATGACACGCAACTACTTGCCCCTGCCTCTCCTTCACACCACTAAGGCTTTTGATTCTCTTGATTGGCCCTACCTTTTTACATTACTCAAACGCCTGGGTTTCAGTCCACATTCAGCTGACAAATTCAACTTCTATACTTTCCACCCTCTTCCCATATCCGACTCCATTGCATATTATCAGATCCATTTCCGATAACCCAAGGGACACTCAAGGGATGCCCGCTATCCCTGCTCCTATTTGCCATAGCAATGGAATTTCTTGCGGCACGCCTTCTGCAACATCATTCCCATCGCATCCTCAGCTTCACGGCGCAAGGTCTGATGAGTCTCAATGTACGCATCCTCAGCTTCGCAGGCCTCCTGAGAATCTAGTCCCGAATATAAAAGAGGTCACCCTCATCAATGGATTTTTTGGGCATACACATCAATTGGTCCAAATAAACACTTTTTCGTCTCACCAACTGCACACTGCCCTTTCCATCGGAGTTCCAGCTGCAGAGATGGCGTACTCGCTCCGCTATATAGTAATTCGGCTTAACTGTGATCTGGACAAGCTCTGGATGGCCAAGTACGGCCGCACTATGGTGTGGTTGGGGGACAGAGTTCAGGTATGGTCTTGCTTACCACTCTCAGGGTCTGGACGGATTGCCATTGCCAAATTGATTAGCCTACCCACATTTCTGTATCTTTTCTCAATCTATCACTTACTCTTATTTCACTTCTTCCGGCAAATGGGATCCAACTTGGTTTCACTGAACTGAGCTGTCAAGCAACTTAGGATCTGCTCGGAAATTCTCACATCACCACTTGAACATGTGGGGTGGGGTGGGAAGGGAGGAGGGAGGTTTGACCGGTCCAGACATGCCATTATTTGCACTTTGCGCACAGGCAAAATACATACACTTTGGCTCTATCCTACTCAATCCCAACTGCATACTGCCATTGAGGCAGACCATGCTGCACCCTGCCACCCGACTACAGCACGGAGTCTATCTTACAAGCCTCCACGATTGACCGTCAGCACTGTGGAATGTGTGCACTGGCATGAGGAAACGTGCAGGGCTCTCATGCGTATACACCCCTTATTTACCAATTTTGTTCAGCCCCATTTTGCCGCCCCTGCAGGATGCGGGCACCAGGGTGAGGGTGCCCGGACACAGCTTTGTTCCATTTTCAGATCTTTATCCTGATGACCAGTTCATGCCTCCTTTTGAAGTCCAGGGAATGACACACCCCACAACGGTTGAGCTTCTCCTGTATCATCACCAGTAAGAGACAACTGCCGGGCATTGCACAACACATTTTCTCTCTTTCTCCCCCTCCACCCGACTCCTATACATTGAACATATTCTCACAAATCCATCCCCGCTCATGCTAACCACACGCCTTTACTCCATCATGCAGGCTATGGCTCCTGTTCGTATACCGGCGACGTGCACTGACTGGGAGGCTGACACTGATCCACCACTACCTGACTCATAGTGGTCCTACCGCCGTGGTCCCATTTAAAGATTGTGTCTCATCCACTTTAAATTCTTACATCGCCTGTATGGATCCCCTCCATATGGGGCTGATCACCTCTGCAGACTGTCTTCACTGTACAACACCTCAAGCCTCCTTTGTACACCTCACATGGGATGTCTGCAGTGTTCTCCACTGTCCAGGTCATTCCTCTGCACGCAGCTCCCTGGTTCACCTGGGCTATGTGCAGGACGTGACTGTGGGAAGTCGTAGCCTCAACGCTATCTTTCTCTTGTCCAAACGCGGAGTTGCCATAAATTGGGGATGAGTGCCTGACTCCACTCTTGAGGCCTGGTTGACCGATGCAACATATTGTCAAGACAAATTCTCACTTCTGCAAACTTATGTCACCACAAGCCCGCCCCAAGGATATTTGGGAATCCTTTCTCACCTTTTTAAGACCGAGATTTCCGGTCAAACATAAGGACGTGATTCAAGACTCTTTTTAACTTCGAACCAAAAGGACATTGATCTGTGCCAAATTGACACACAAAATGTGATAACTCCATTTTACTTTCTAATTCTTCTTTTGCCTTTGGATAATAGTTACAACGGCTTGGTGTGCTTTGTTGTATTTTGGTTTAATATTGTTCTAGGCTATTCAGTCCTACTGTAAGCATATCCTGGTGGGTGGGTAGTGTGGAAAAGTCAATTTTGCCATGTTGTATGTGCCTACGTGTTCCCCATCTTGTGTTATATGTGCATGATCGAGATGCATGTATTCCCCTCTGATCGATTAAAGACACAATTACAGTTGTGTCCATCTCTAGTATGCCAGTTTCCAGTCCTCGTGAAAACAACGAATATTAGGCTTATGTAAACCTACGTTGCCACATTTTACAGTGTGCACGTTAATTCATTGAATTATCCCCGTTTCTAGGCCTCAAAAGGGCCCGGACTCAGATTCAGCTCCTGTCTCCTGAACCCTCTCCGAGGAGCGATACAGCCCCCACCTGTATCCCTGACCCTTCGCTTACTTCATGCCTAGCAGTGCCCGGCCCGGCCTGGCTCTGCCTCCCAGTCTGCCAAGAGTATGTTATACTTCCAGTTATCAGTCCAGCCCTCCTTCTCTGCATTCCTAAGCTACTGAATCGCATCAATAGTTTCTGTCATGGTCTAGCCTTTATGTCTCCATGTAAGAGAAATACTGTATTAATATTCATAGAATATTCCTCGCACACGCAATACATATAGAATTATGCATGCACCAGTCTTAGAGTCTATTAGCCTTTGCCCTGATAACTTTTGGATTCTATCAACATGTACTCTAAACACCAGATACTAGATATGCCTTGGGTACATGTCGCTCTGACACTCCAGACTTTAGTCTCCTCTTCTAGCGTAGAAGCCATAGCCCCCAGTTCTCCCTGGTAACACGTCATTGCCCGTTTGCGCGCACCACTAGGTTAGAGGTCCCAGCTGCTCAGGTAGCCCCCTCCATGTTTCCGCCCCGTTAGTGACACTTCTGTTACGTTTACATCACATGTCTATGTATACGCCCTGTACACGCCTTCTTGTTACATCATTTTGCCCTTATCTTTCGCGACTGCTACGAGTCACGCCTACTGCTACGCCTACTGTATTGAATGTAATGCAATTGTTTTGATATATATACTGTGCACCCATATTAAAAGCTAGCCAATTCACCAATCCGCCTGATTCCCAGATCCTGCCCCCGGCAGCTGCCTTTATACTATCCCCGTACAGGCTGTCCTGTTCCTGTCCTTTATGCCTGATTAAAGCCTGTCGACTCAAGATACCTCGAATCCTGACTCTTATTTATTGAGCTATCTGTTTTATTGATTATATTAAAAAAGAGTACCGGTAATTAATTATTTATTTACCACATAATGGCGCCCGAATAGGCACTTGCCCTTTCCCCACGCGCCGGAGAAGCCACGCAGGCCCCCTGATCCTCTGCAGCCGTGACGGAACCATACCGTGCACGTGCAGATATTTCTGCTTCAAGTATCCCTCAGGCCCACGGAGGAGACGGAGGTCGCGGTCCAGCATCCAGACGAGGCGGTGAGGAACGCGGCGAGTCCCGACCAGAGCCCAAGCCGAGAGTCCAAGGTCCGAGGTATCCGGAGGCCCACCTGTAACTGAAGTCCGAAGTTCGTAGTCCGTCGTCGTAACAGTCCAGTCCAGTCCGAGGCCTTCCGTTCTTGCTGCCCGGTGAGTACCGTTGCTGGGGTAGTATCTAGACAGGGTCAAGTTAATTTGTCTCTGGTCCGTGAGTTTGGGTACACAGATCCAACACGAAGTGTTCACCTAGGTGGACGCGGGTCCTGACGTGTCTCTTTATGGGACCGGTAAGTTTCGTGCTGTTTTAGCAGTGCATCTAGTCATTTTAGTAAGTTTCGTTCTCGAGAAATTCATGTGTTCTGTTCTCAGTATTCCAGGTAATATTCTGTCCGAACTGTTATTTCTAAATGTTATTTCATGTGTTTTCAATGTCGTGGTATGAGTGATTTGTTTTTTCAGTTATTATCGTGTATTGTATTGTGTCCAGATTCCAGCTTAAAGAATGCCTCTATTCTCGAGGTTACGTCAGTTAAAAACCAGAAAAGGATTATTAAAGGAAGCAGTTCCTGTCCCGCCTAGGGACAGTCCAGGTCATTTTATGTATCATAAGCATGGCTTAAGTGCCATATTATATCTAGACTTATGGGTGGAGTACACCAAGGAATTAGAAGAGAAATATAGATGGCCCGTATCAGGTACGTGGGATGCCGAGTGCATCATGCGAGTAGAAGAACCATTATGGAAAAAGAAATCCAGACAGTCCCAGAAAGACGCCATCGAGTTATGGCGCAAAGAATCTCATAGAAGAACGGAAAAAGAAATCAGAAAGACAGAATTAAGTAGGGAATCCTCAGAAAGAGCCCAAGAAAGGGAATTAATCGAAGTAGGTGAACGAGTTAAAGCCGAACAGTCAGACAGACAGAGAAATGCCCTTATTAAGGGTATGTATCCTCTTCTTGCCGAGGGCTTGCCGAAAGCAACCCCGGAAACACCATGTAATTTTCCGCCGCCATTAGTTCCGATTAAGCTACGTCACAAACCGACTGCAGCTGATATTTTTCTCTCGTCCTATTTGGACGACACAGTCCCAGCATATGCAAATCCTGTTCCGCCAGCTCCCGTAAATAATGTAATTTCTGTTCCTCCAGCCACTGGGGCATCCGTTACAGCACCTGTTACGGTACCCCCGGTCCAGCCTACAGTACATGTACCCACTACATCAGTCACTCTACCAGCACGTACAATACCCGTAGACGATTCTAGTCTAGGGGCCACGGGGGGAAGTCCTCCTGGAACCCCGCCTCAACCCAGACGTATCACACTACTCGAGCTACATGCACGAGCGTTACAGCGTTCGCCCAAACTTCAGTCAGTTGCAGATATCAAGCGAGCTCTTACCGAATGCCGTTATGATCCAGTCCCAGGCGATGATGATATGGTCCTGTATGTAACAACAACAAAAGAGTGTTCCTGTTCTGGTTCAGGTGGAAAAAGGGCACAGAGCACAAGGAAACAACAAAGCCCAATAGGTTTGTTAGGAAAGCCCTCACTCACCGACCTGGTCGGTGACTTGCTTCATCATCGGGCCCCACCGGGTGTGACCGAATGTCACCCCGGTGTGCTTCGACGCCAGAGTTACTGCGGAGCTGGTTTTCGTGATGGGAGGGCTATGTGGAAAATTACGTGAATAGTGTCAAGTGGTGAGATTAAAATTGCCTTGTATGTGTCAAAAATTTAATTTTAATCAAAGACCATCAAGGGCAAGGTTAAAAAATGTGTAGGTGAGTAGAGCCAACTAATTGGATGGTCTTACTCCCTCTAGCATTAAGTGAATATGTGAATGGTCGACATGGACATGTTTCAGCCGGTGTGGTATCATTAACCTGGCATTCGTCAGGACCTATGGTGTTAAACCTCGGCGGTATGGGCACTCTAAGGCCCACCCTACCAGAGGGCTTGAAAGTTAAAAGATCTGTGAAGTGCACAAAAACACAGAGGCGGGCTTCACCACCCGAAGGTAGGACGCACACACCTCCAGCCTCTAAAATTTAGAGACTAAAAATAAAAAGGCACCTGTGAAGGTAAGAAAACACAGACAACACAAGACAAAAGAAACATAATTAGAATATTTTGTCAATTGATTTAGCCAGATTCAGTCTATTTCTAGTGCTCATAGTGCCAGGGTGCACCACTCATGCAGAATAGCAGAGGTGCGTGGCTCTGCCGTTGGCTGAGGCTACACGATAAGTCATATTGTTAATATGGTGGCACTGTCAAAGTAGATTGCCAATTTTGCAAAATCTAACTGTGTAAGTGCACAGGGGAGGGTATTGATACGTGAAATGAGGGCGAAATGGCAGTGAAAATAAACACGCAACATTCTGTCACTCATCGATCAATGGGCCAAATGGCCAGTGGCCAGTCAGCAATGAAGCAGTCAAGAAGTGGCGAGAAAGAGGGAGGGTCTCACTTCACCAGGGATGAAAATCCACCCCATAGACCGCGGGAGGGAGGGGACGGCGCATTTGGCACATCCTGCAAAGCAAAACAGAGGGAAGAAAAAGGGACACCAAAGCCTGGTCAAGCAGCAGTTAACACTACTTAGCTCTGAATGGTTTCTCAGCCGGACTCGTACTCACGCCCACGGCGTCCGTCTCCTGCAGATAAGCCTACACGCCCTCAGGACCGGGTCTCGTCGATCCGGTTGGGAAGGGTGAAGGCGGTTATATGCGTTGCCGGTGAGGAAAAAGGCGCGACACCACTTCCGGGAGTTTCAGCCTTCCTACCACGCATGCGTTGAGGATGTACTCCAGGGCTAGACTGCTAGCCTGGTCCGGGCAGGCTACTCACTTCCGGGAATTACGCGCGGATTGAGGCGCATGCGCAGACATGATTTCCTTCGGAATTCGGGATAGTGACACTACTCGTAATGCGCATGCGCAGACGAGGTGAGACTTGAACACGGATGGAAACACAAGAGCGCAATTTGGTGTGCGCGTGAGGGGTATAATCAGAGTCAGTGAAAAGTATAACTGGCTCATGAGTTCAGGATGGGTGTTATCAAGACCAGTGGAGTGGTAAAAACTGATCTAGGAAAGTTAAGAAAGTTAAAGTAACACCGTAGCAGACAAAGGGAGTTGGTGGGAACAGATACAGATCTTGGGATAACAGATATTCATTTCAGTCATTTATTTGAGAACAGAACCCCAAGGAATGTCATCATTAAGGCCATTAGTATGGGTGCCAAGGCGATACACCCAACGCTGTTCCTTTTCAAACAGTCTCTCAGATATATTGGGGCCCCCAACGATTTGTTCAATCACAGTCCATTTCAGGTCGTTGGTGGTGTGATTGGTCTGGAGGAAATGGTCACTCATTCTTGTCGTGGCTTTTTTGCACCTGATATTACTTCTGTGCTCACATATCCGTAGCCTTATTTTACGGGTTGTCATACCCACGTAACGGAGTGAGCATGGGCAGGTGACGAGGTACACGACATTGACAGAGTTACAGTTAGTGTGGGCTTTCTGCCACCAGGTTTTACCGGGTTCCAGAGTCAAGGATTTTGTCGGGGTAGTTAGGTGACAGACAGAGCAGTTTGAACAAGGGAAGTGGCCCGTCACTTTAGGAAGGTTCCAAGTGTCAGTTATACTCCTCATCGGGGTTGCAGGTAGTATTTTAGGTCTGGTGTGGACCAGAGCATCCTTGAGACTGTGCCCTTTCTTAAAGGAAAACAGTGGTTTTTGCCAGTCCTTCTTGATGCTGGTGACGATTTTCCAGTTCTTGTTTATTGATTTTTTCAACTGGTTGGATAGTGCACCGTACGTGGTGACACACGTAAGGGGGACTTCTGTTGTTGTTATTTTCGAAGTCGGTTCCAGAAGTGCTTCCCGTGGTTGATTCCGTGCACGTTTGAAGCCTTTGTTTAGTAGGTGGTTGGGGTAGCCTCTTTGTGCCAGTTTAGCTGTTAGATCAGTTGATTGGGTTTTGAAATCAACTAAGTTGCTGCAGTTCCGGCGAATCCGTAAATATTGACCATACGGGAGATTCTCCCTTAACGGGCGAGGATGAAAGCTAGAGAACTGCAACAGGTTATTCTTAGCTGTAGCTTTGTAATGAGTCTTAGTAGTTAAGGTTGTTCCACTCTTAGTGATAACCACATCAAGAAACACCACCTCCGTAGTGCTCACGGTGTGGGTGAATTTCAGGTATCTGTTAAGAGTATTAAGCCAGTTCAGGAACTCCGTTAGCCTTTCCATGCTGCCCTTCCAGATGAGCAGCACGTCATCAATATACCTTTTCCAGTATGTGATATTTCTGCTGAACGGGTTGTTAATAGACAGTATGTTTTTAGCCTCGAAGTCTGCGACATACAACCCCGCTATGCTGGGGGCAAATGTACTGCCCATCGAGGTCCCCGAGCATTGTAGGAAGAGACGCCCTTGGTATGCGAAGAAATTTTCTTTCAGTGCGATGGTGGCGCATTCAGTTATGAAGTCTCTGGGGGTGTTATATTCCCAAGTGGTAGAGTGCAGGGCGGCCTTTAGTACCGTTATAGTCTCATCTTGCGGGATACTGGTATATAGGCTCTCAATGTCTAAGGTGGCCAAGATGATGGTATCTGGCTCAAAAGAGATTGATTGCAGTTGGTGTAGCAGGCTTTTCGTGTCCTTGAGGTATGTCGGTGTGTTTTGCACAATTGGTTTCAAGAACTGGTCACAAAAGGTTGACAGGGGTTCTAAAATGGACCCGATTCCCGACACAATTGGGCGTCCAGGTGGGGGCAATTTATTTTTATGAGTCTTCGGGAGTGTGTAGAAGTATGGAATAATTTTATTACTCCTCGAAAGAAAGTCTGCTTCATTTTTAGATATATGACCCCTGGATTCGGCCTCCTGGACCAGATCGGTGATACGATTCTGGAGTTCAGGGGAGGGATCTGTGGTAAGTGGTAGGTAATTGTTGGTGTCACTCAGTAATTCTTCACATACCCTCTCATAATCCCTAATATTTTGGATTACGATGCCGCCACCTTTATCGGCTGGTTTGATGGTAATAGCGTTGTTGTTTTTTAGTTTATCAAGTGCCCGGTACTCCTCGGCGCTGAAGTTGCCAAAGTGGTGCGGTTCAGGGCATGCTTCCAAATCCAAGAACACTGCTTGTTCGAAAGCTGTAATAGCAGCTGGTACAGTGTGCGGAGGGGGTACAAACGTCGATTTTGGTCTCAGGCCAGTATCTCCCTTACGCATTTCTGCATCAGGATCCTCTTTACCTTCAAAAAAGGCCTTCAGTTTTAGTTTGCGGAAAAAATCCGTGAGTTCACAATGTAATTTAAATTTATCAGGACGAGCCGTAGGCACAAACCCCAGTCCTTTCTCTAATACTCGTTGTTCCGTGGGTGTGAGTTCCAAATCCGACAAGTTGGTGATTAGACTTGTTGGTTGCTGGCCCCTGGTTGTGGTGTCTGGCTCCTCGTGCGGTTCCCGACAGCTTCGTCTGTTTGCCAGGAGACTTGGTTGGGGGTTCTCTTGTTCCTCCCTCTGCCTCTGCGGCCCCGTTCTAAAAAAGGCTGCTGGTATTGGTTTTGGGGGGGAGGAGGAGGAGGGTGATGCCATCCTGGGTTCCAACCCATCATAGGGAATTGTGGGTGTGGAAAGGGGAATGGTGGCGGCCCGTATCCGGCATGTGGTGCCATTGCCCAACTTGGTGCTTGGTTGTGGTTCTGGAATCTTTGATTGCCTCTGTGGCCTCTATTGCCTCGTCTCCCTCCTCGTTTGTATGAGCCTGTGCTTGACCCACTACTATTGGAGGAATTATCATCTGTTGCATCTGATTCATTCAAGCCCTTTGTAGGTGCTGTATAATCAGGGTCAGCGTAAGGGTAAGTTTTGTTGAATTCAAATTTCTTAAGGTCTTTCTGAAATTTGGTTAGTTTAGACTGCAATAGGTTTTCTTTATATTCATTCATTTCACGATTGATCTCATCTAGTTTCTTTTTGTAGCCGGTCACAGTTGTTTTAAATTGTGATTCCGTCTCCTGTATTTCTATCAATAGGATGTCAGAGAGACGCAGGGCAGTCTTAATGATCAGGACGAGCCAATCACGCGTGCAATGCCACGCGATCATGGCCCAATCTTTCCTAAATTGTGCATCATCTAGAAAGATGCGGGGGGCATTGGTCACCAAAAGGCCTTTTGGTGCTGAGTTGGAAGTCAGGTATTGCTTCATTATCGTCCCATGTAAGATGGTGCGTATACGATCACGTTTCTGTTCCGTTAATTTCTCCCAGTCTGAGGTGTGTGCTATGGCTTGTGAAATTGCCGGGTCTGCAAAGAGATTGGCATCTGCCATTATCGCATCTATTTCTGCTTCCGAGAAGGTTAGACCCAGATTCGACATTATGGGATCTGCTTGGTGGGTGGTACTCAATCAGAGTTGGCGGTAAACCAATTGAGGGTCCCTTGGTTTCAGGAGAGGGAAAAAAGGAAGAAAAGAGAAATAATCTCTCACAGCTGTGCGCTGCTTAAATATTTACAAACAATAAGAGAGAGAGGGAGAGTCGTGAACACTCTTAGTCCCCAAATTATAATATGTAACAACAACAAAAGAGTGTTCCTGTTCTGGTTCAGGTGGAAAAAGGGCACAGAGCACAAGGAAACAACAAAGCCCAATAGGTTTGTTAGGAAACCAATGCCCCCCGCATCTTTCTAGAATAAACTAACCAAATTTCAGAAAGACCTTAAGAAATTTGAATTCAACAAAACTTACCCTTACGCTGACCCTGATTATACAGCACCTACAAAGGGCTTGAATGAATCAGATGCAACAGATGATAATTCCTCCAATAGTAGTGGGTCAAGCACAGGCTCATACAAACGAGGAGGGAGACGAGGCAATAGAGGCCACAGAGGCAATCAAAGATTCCAGAACCACAACCAAGCACCAAGTTGGGCAATGGCACCACATGCCGGATACGGGCCGCCACCATTCCCCTTTCCACACCCACAATTCCCTATGATGGGTTGGAACCCAGGATGGCATCACCCTCCTCCTCCTCCCCCCCAAAACCAATACCAGCAGCCTTTTTTAGAACGGGGCCGCAGAGGCAGAGGGAGGAACAAGAGAACCCCCAACCAAGTCTCCTGGCAAACAGACGAAGCTGTCGGGAACCGCACGAGGAGCCAGACACCACAACCAGGGGCCAGCAACCAACAAGTCTAATCACCAACTTGTCGGATTTGGAACTCACACCCACGGAACAACGAGTATTAGAGAAAGGACTGGGGTTTGTGCCTACGGCTCGTCCTGATAAATTTAAATTACATTGTGAACTCACGGATTTTTTCCGCAAACTAAAACTGAAGGCCTTTTTTGAAGGTAAAGAGGATCCTGATGCAGAAATGCGTAAGGGAGATACTGGCCTGAGACCAAAATCGACGTTTGTACCCCCTCCGCACACTGTACCAGCTGCTATTACAGCTTTCGAACAAGCAGTGTTCTTGGATTTGGAAGCATGCCCTGAACCGCACCACTTTGGCAACTTCAGCGCCGAGGAGTACCGGGCACTTGATAAACTAAAAAACAACAACGCTATTACCATCAAACCAGCCGATAAAGGTGGCGGCATCGTAATCCAAAATATTAGGGATTATGAGAGGGTATGTGAAGAATTACTGAGTGACACCAACAATTACCTACCACTTACCACAGATCCCTCCCCTGAACTCCAGAATCGTATCACCGATCTGGTCCAGGAGGCCGAATCCAGGGGTCATATATCTAAAAATGAAGCAGACTTTCTTTCGAGGAGTAATAAAATTATTCCATACTTCTACACACTCCCGAAGACTCATAAAAATAAATTGCCCCCACCTGGACGCCCAATTGTGTCGGGAATCGGGTCCATTTTAGAACCCCTGTCAACCTTTTGTGACCAGTTCTTGAAACCAATTGTGCAAAACACACCGACATACCTCAAGGACACGAAAAGCCTGCTACACCAACTGCAATCAATCTCTTTTGAGCCAGATACCATCATCTTGGCCACCTTAGACATTGAGAGCCTATATACCAGTATCCCGCAAGATGAGACTATAACGGTACTAAAGGCCGCCCTGCACTCTACCACTTGGGAATATAACACCCCCAGAGACTTCATAACTGAATGCGCCACCATCGCACTGAAAGAAAATTTCTTCGCATACCAAGGGCGTCTCTTCCTACAATGCTCGGGGACCTCGATGGGCAGTACATTTGCCCCCAGCATAGCGGGGTTGTATGTCGCAGACTTCGAGGCTAAAAACATACTGTCTATTAACAACCCGTTCAGCAGAAATATCACATACTGGAAAAGGTATATTGATGACGTGCTGCTCATCTGGAAGGGCAGCATGGAAAGGCTAACGGAGTTCCTGAACTGGCTTAATACTCTTAACAGATACCTGAAATTCACCCACACCGTGAGCACTACGGAGGTGGTGTTTCTTGATGTGGTTATCACTAAGAGTGGAACAACCTTAACTACTAAGACTCATTACAAAGCTACAGCTAAGAATAACCTGTTGCAGTTCTCTAGCTTTCATCCTCGCCCGTTAAGGGAGAATCTCCCGTATGGTCAATATTTACGGATTCGCCGGAACTGCAGCAACTTAGTTGATTTCAAAACCCAATCAACTGATCTAACAGCTAAACTGGCACAAAGAGGCTACCCCAACCACCTACTAAACAAAGGCTTCAAACGTGCACGGAATCAACCACGGGAAGCACTTCTGGAACCGACTTCGAAAATAACAACAACAGAAGTCCCCCTTACGTGTGTCACCACGTACGGTGCACTATCCAACCAGTTGAAAAAATCAATAAACAAGAACTGGAAAATCGTCACCAGCATCAAGAAGGACTGGCAAAAACCACTGTTTTCCTTTAAGAAAGGGCACAGTCTCAAGGATGCTCTGGTCCACACCAGACCTAAAATACTACCTGCAACCCCGATGAGGAGTATAACTGACACTTGGAACCTTCCTAAAGTGACGGGCCACTTCCCTTGTTCAAACTGCTCTGTCTGTCACCTAACTACCCCGACAAAATCCTTGACTCTGGAACCCGGTAAAACCTGGTGGCAGAAAGCCCACACTAACTGTAACTCTGTCAATGTCGTGTACCTCGTCACCTGCCCATGCTCACTCCGTTACGTGGGTATGACAACCCGTAAAATAAGGCTACGGATATGTGAGCACAGAAGTAATATCAGGTGCAAAAAAGCCACGACAAGAATGAGTGACCATTTCCTCCAGACCAATCACACCACCAACGACCTGAAATGGACTGTGATTGAACAAATCGTTGGGGGCCCCAATATATCTGAGAGACTGTTTGAAAAGGAACAGCGTTGGGTGTATCGCCTTGGCACCCATACTAATGGCCTTAATGATGACATTCCTTGGGGTTCTGTTCTCAAATAAATGACTGAAATGAATATCTGTTATCCCAAGATCTGTATCTGTTCCCACCAACTCCCTTTGTCTGCTACGGTGTTACTTTAACTTTCTTAACTTTCCTAGATCAGTTTTTACCACTCCACTGGTCTTGATAACACCCATCCTGAACTCATGAGCCAGTTATACTTTTCACTGACTCTGATTATACCCCTCACGCGCACACCAAATTGCGCTCTTGTGTTTCCATCCGTGTTCAAGTCTCACCTCGTCTGCGCATGCGCATTACGAGTAGTGTCACTATCCCGAATTCCGAAGGAAATCATGTCTGCGCATGCGCCTCAATCCGCGCGTAATTCCCGGAAGTGAGTAGCCTGCCCGGACCAGGCTAGCAGTCTAGCCCTGGAGTACATCCTCAACGCATGCGTGGTAGGAAGGCTGAAACTCCCGGAAGTGGTGTCGCGCCTTTTTCCTCACCGGCAACGCATATAACCGCCTTCACCCTTCCCAACCGGATCGACGAGACCCGGTCCTGAGGGCGTGTAGGCTTATCTGCAGGAGACGGACGCCGTGGGCGTGAGTACGAGTCCGGCTGAGAAACCATTCAGAGCTAAGTAGTGTTAACTGCTGCTTGACCAGGCTTTGGTGTCCCTTTTTCTTCCCTCTGTTTTGCTTTGCAGGATGTGCCAAATGCGCCGTCCCCTCCCTCCCGCGGTCTATGGGGTGGATTTTCATCCCTGGTGAAGTGAGACCCTCCCTCTTTCTCGCCACTTCTTGACTGCTTCATTGCTGACTGGCCACTGGCCATTTGGCCCATTGATCGATGAGTGACAGAATGTTGCGTGTTTATTTTCACTGCCATTTCGCCCTCATTTCACGTATCAATACCCTCCCCTGTGCACTTACACAGTTAGATTTTGCAAAATTGGCAATCTACTTTGACAGTGCCACCATATTAACAATATGACTTATCGTGTAGCCTCAGCCAACGGCAGAGCCACGCACCTCTGCTATTCTGCATGAGTGGTGCACCCTGGCACTATGAGCACTAGAAATAGACTGAATCTGGCTAAATCAATTGACAAAATATTCTAATTATGTTTCTTTTGTCTTGTGTTGTCTGTGTTTTCTTACCTTCACAGGTGCCTTTTTATTTTTAGTCTCTAAATTTTAGAGGCTGGAGGTGTGTGCGTCCTACCTTCGGGTGGTGAAGCCCGCCTCTGTGTTTTTGTGCACTTCACAGATCTTTTAACTTTCAAGCCCTCTGGTAGGGTGGGCCTTAGAGTGCCCATACCGCCGAGGTTTAACACCATAGGTCCTGACGAATGCCAGGTTAATGATACCACACCGGCTGAAACATGTCCATGTCGACCATTCACATATTCACTTAATGCTAGAGGGAGTAAGACCATCCAATTAGTTGGCTCTACTCACCTACACATTTTTTAACCTTGCCCTTGATGGTCTTTGATTAAAATTAAATTTTTGACACATACAAGGCAATTTTAATCTCACCACTTGACACTATTCACGTAATTTTCCACATAGCCCTCCCATCACGAAAACCAGCTCCGCAGTAACTCTGGCGTCGAAGCACACCGGGGTGACATTCGGTCACACCCGGTGGGGCCCGATGATGAAGCAAGTCACCGACCAGGTCGGTGAGTGAGGGCTTTCCTAACAAACCTATTGGGCTTTGTTGTTTCCTTGTGCTCTGTGCCCTTTTTCCACCTGAACCAGAACAGGAACACTCTTTTGTTGTTGTTACATATTATAATTTGGGGACTAAGAGTGTTCACGACTCTCCCTCTCTCTCTTATTGTTTGTAGATATGGTCCTGTATTCATTGCGTATAAGACGGGTGACCGAATATTTGGACACCCTGCCGAATATGAAAGGTTATCTAGACAGAATATATCGTTTCATCCGTACAGGAGCTGACCCAGGAAGTATTGGCGACGCCATGGTTCAAAGGAAAGTCGAGATTCAGCTTATGCTTTTAAAGTTTCTAATTAATTGTTTAATAAGGGAACAAGATTATCCGGATAAAGATCCAGAAGAAATGAAAGTCTTGACCAGATGGAGTGACCATATAGCCGAGGGAAGACACAAGACACAGAACTGTATAGAGAGTATGTACAAGAAAATCCGTAGGGAAATAATAAAGTTACACGAGAAACGAGAAGCAGCACAAGTAACCGAGAAAGAAAACAACTCTTCTACTGAAGAGGTAGACGACGAGAATCCCTCCAGAATAGCGTATGTAGGTAGAACTAGACTTCCTGACCGACATTCACGCCTAGATCACAAGAAAGTTTTCCCTCCTCCAGCACCAGAACAAGGTTCTCTTGAACAAGTATTTCAAGCTACCGATCACATTCTGAAATCACGAATCGGTTATAGTGAACTTAGTACCATGCATGAACAAGAACTAGCCCGATCGGCAGTCCGATGGACTACTGATTCTACCACTTTTCCAGACGAAATAGTGGCACAAATGTTTCTGAAACTGCCCCCAGCCGAGCAGCGACTGGTGGGTATGTATATGATCCAGCACCTCATTACACTGTATGAGGGACAGCATTCTGATCCAGGTCCGTTACATGATGTTCTGAACGAGTTACTCCAGTATAGATGGAGAGGTCTAGGTACTGATTTAATTAGTGTCATTCTAGAACAGCGCCACAAATATCGAACGTTTCTGAATCCGCATTTTGTTCATGTCCCACCTCCAGAAAGCAAATCATTTTACATAGATAGACAGCATCCTTTACGAGAAGTACACCCAGTTAGGACAGCGGGTGGTGAACTAGAACGAGTATTTGTTTACACCCCTATCACAAAGATGGAACTCTTAGAGATGAAAAAGTTAATTCCCTGTCACGACAAAGATCCAGCAGGGTTCCATCGAGAATTAAAAGACATGCTCCGTATGGGAGAATACACGTATCCTGATATCATTAAAATGTTAAAGGTCCTGTTGCCCGCAGGGGTATATGAAAAACTCAAGGAAAAAGAATGGGAGGTGGGAGAGAAAAAGATAGATTGGACAGCTCTAGAAGCTGAAGATAATTCACGAGTACCAGGTACCGGTCTTGAGGGTAAAGTTAAAGAATTGCCCGAGTTATTGATACAGGTTTTGCCAAGATTACTAACAACGAAAAAGGAAGATTGGGATGCAATCTCAGCTTGTAAACAGAAACAGGATGAAGACACTAGTGATTTTTATTCTAGATTTGAAAAATGTTTTATTATTAACAGTGGTCTGAAAACGAGTAGTGAATCGTACCCTCATCTTTTTGTTACCAAACTAGTCGAGAATTCAAGTCCACAAGTTAAAAATCGAGTATTGAAAGTCGAAAGTAGTTGGCAAGCTAATACTCCGTCCCAGATGTTACAAATGCTCCAGTATCACCAGAATAGAATCAGGGAAGAGCAAGAACACGAAAGGAGACGTATGAAAGACACGAAAATGAAAGTATTAGTTGCACAATCTGTTCCACAAGACAGTCAGAAGAGGGGTCCGAATCAAGCCAGTCATCCTGCATCTCCCGTTAAAGGGACATGCAATTATTGTAAACAGCCAGGTCATTTTATAAACGAGTGTGCAGTTCTGAAACACAACATAGCTACTGGTAAGACTAAAGAAAGACCACGTCCGCCTAGACAAGAACAAGTTTCACAGACTTCTCAGTCACCACAGAATGCACAACAGACAGTTCCAGCACCGCAGCCTATCGCTGCAACACAGCATGTTACACAGCAGATGTACCAGTACGCCCAGACAGAGTATCCAGTTTATCAGCCGTATTCATGAAACAGCCTAGAGAGGGAGGTAGGCTTGCCACTCATCGAGATACCTGTAGATCAAGAGGGTCCCTATGTACACAGTCAAGTATTAGGGAAAGACAGAAAGTTTCTGATTGATACAGGGGCAAGTAGGACTACTATCAGTCATGACGAGGTTCCAGGGGCTCCGCTCTCAGGCTTTAAAAATGTTTCCCTTGGATTTTCAGGAAAGCCAATTGTTAATGAAATTTCGAAACCAGTTACTCTAGAAGTTGGTCCATTGTCCCGAACTACTGATTTGTTACTCACGAAATCATCTCCAGAAAATTTGTTAGGCATTAAAACGTTAAAAGAATTAGGTGCAGTAATTTGCTGCTCCCCAGAAGGGGTCCGATTGTTCCTGAGAGACTTTAAAGGTCATTATGTATTACGTGATTTTGATCCAAGATTATTGAATGTACCACAGCATCTATGGGCGCAAGGTCCAACTGATGTAGGTTGTATGCACATCACACCCCATCGTGTGACTCTCAAGCAAGATATAGTTTTGCCACGAATCAGACAGTACAGATTGCCACCTGAGGCTGTAACAGCCTTATCCAAAATTATTGACGAACTCATTGCTCAAGGAGTGGTTGTAGAAACTGACTCCAATGTATGTAATTCTCCTATCATTCCAGTCCTGAAACGTACTGATCCAAATGCACCTCCAGTATATCGATTAGTGATTGACCTTCGAGAGCTTAATAAATGTATCATTCCTCAGTACCCAGTAGTCCCAGATATTTCGTCCCTCTTGACAGCCATTGATTCTGAAGCTACATTTTTCACAGTTATCGATCTCAAGAACGCATTTTTCAGTGTCCCCATTCATCCAGACAGCCAGTACCTTTTCGGTTTTTGTTTAAATGGAAGGAGCTATAAATTCACACGAGCTCCTCAAGGTTTCACAGAAAGTCCTAGTATTTACAGTCAAGCACTTAAGAGACAACTAGACAATATCCGCATGCCAACTGACACTGCCCTGCTCCAGTATGTCGATGATCTACTGATCACAGCCCGTTCTGAACGTGACTGCGAACGTGCGTCACTCACGGTTCTATATTTTCTGGCCGAGCAGGGGCACAAGGTGTCCCCTTCCAAATTACAATTCTGTGTCCAGCAAGTGGTATACTTAGGACACTTACTGTCCAAGTGGGGTAGGCAGTTGACACCAGACCGTATCCAGTTAATAGCGAGTCTTCCACAGCCCAAGACACAGAAGGGGGTACGAGCTTTTATTGGCCTTACTTCTTATTGCAGACAATGGATTCCTCCGTATGCATTTCTAGCCAAACCACTGATACAGTTAACGACACAGGAGGCAGCCGTATCGACTGTCCTCCCTTGGACCCAAGAACATACACTTGTTTTCAATGAGTTAAAGAAAGCCTTATGTCAAGCACCTGTTCTAGCAACACCGAACTACCGTAAGCCTTTTACACTTTTTGTCACAGAACGTGATGGTACTGCATTATCTGTTCTCACACAAGACCAAGCAGGACAGTACAAGCCCTGTGCTTATTTTTCTAGCACATTAGATCCAGTAGCCCAGGCTCTGCCTGCATGCCTCAAGTCAGTTGCAGCCACAGCTCTAGCTATCAGACAAAGTGATTCCATAGTGTTAGGGCACTCCCTGACAGTACAAGTTCCACACTCCGTGGAAGTTCTTTTAAACCGAACACAGACTCAGCACTTGACAATTGCACGTTTAACAGGTTATGAACTGACACTGTTCCAGCCACACATAGAAATCAGACGCTGCAACATTCTAAATCCAGCTACACTGTTACCGTCAGTTACTTCAAATCCGGCCACACATGACTGTGTGGAAGTTGTTAACACCATGACAAAGCCAAGACAAGACCTGACAGACATTGCATTACCTGACCCCGACCTGACACTTTATGTGGATGGTTCATGTATGAGAACAAGTACAGGAGAACTAGTAGCCGCGTATGCAGTGACTACTGACACTGAAGTTCTAGAAACACATCGTATTGACACCTTGTCTGCTCAAGCAGCAGAGCTAGTAGCTCTGACCCAAGCCTGCATACGTGCCAAGAACCTGAAAGTAAACATATACACAGATTCACGTTACGCATTCGGAGTCGTACATGACTTTGGAGTGCTCTGGCAGGAGAGAGGTTTCATGACTTCTCATGGAACCAAGATTCAGCATGGTCTCCTCATTCAAGCTCTGTTAGATGCAATACATTTACCGACAGCTATCGCTATCATGAAGTGCAAAGCACATACGAAAGTTACTGACATCATTTCCCAAGGTAACGATCTAGCAGATCGAACAGCCAAGCTTACAGCTCAGACCCCAGACATTCCAGTTAACACGACACAGACACTCATTCCAGATCCGACTACTTGTATGACAGTTAAGGACCCTACACAAGATGTCATAGACATACAGTTACATGCTACCCCCGAAGAAATCAAGAAATGGTCCGAACAAGGAGGGGTCCAGACAGATCAAGGATGGTTGACGAAGGGAAAGGCCACATGGTTTCTCCCCGACTCTATGGTTCAAGTCATTATTAATACCGCACATAGTCCAGCACATCTAGGAGAAAAAGCTATGTTAGACAGTATTCAGAACCTTTGGTTCAACAAGCATTTACGAGCTGCAGCCAAGCAGAAAGTCCGTACCTGTATGATATGTTGTCAGTTCAATCCAGGTAAAAGTGTCCCGGTGGAACAAGGTGGATTCCAACCTCCTGACCACCCTTTTGAAGTCCTCCAGATGGATTATATTCAGATGGAGCGATGTCGAGGTTTCAAGTATGTCCTCGTAGTTGTATGCGCTTTGTCCAGGTGGACAGAAGCATATCCAGTTCCAGATTACACAGCTGCGACCACTGCCAGGCAGTTGGTTCGTGAGTTCTTTCCCCGCTATGGACTCCCTAGGGTCGTGTATTCAGATAACGGCCAGCCATTCTCATCTGAGCTCATGAAACATGTTTCCCTTCTGTTAGGGTACCAGTGGAAGTTCCATTGTGTGCGCCATCCTGAAGCAGCCGGTCTCGTAGAGAGACATAATCAAACGTTGAAAATTCGCATTGGAAAAGTATGTAAAGAGAAAGGTGTAGACTGGCTAGTAGCTCTGCCAGTTGCTTTATTTTATATGAGGATGGTTGCACATTCCAGATCAGGTGTGTCCCCGTATGAGGTCGTATTCGGCCGCCCCCAAATATGTGGGGTACACCTAGACCCCGCAGTATTACAGATGTTTCCAGTAATATGCTGACAGATTACCTAGCTTCCTTGATGTCTGCCCTACACTCTTGTCGTTCACAGGTTGCCGCCGCATTTCCAGACAACACCGAGGTGAAACCGCATGAAGTCGTCCCCGGTGACTTCGCATTCGTCCGGAATTTTGATCGTTCAAGTCCGCTGGAGCCCCGCTGGAAGGAGCCTCGCCTCGTTTTGTTAACTACAAGGACCGCCGTTAAACTCGAGGGCCGGAAGGGGTGGGTCCACCTGACCCATATAAAGAAATTCCATGGAATACAAGAAAAGACTTTTGCTAAGGACTGCCTTATTCCCAAAGACTGCCTAAAAACAGACTCTGAACTCAAAGTTCCCTTGTTAGAGAAAACTCCGCAACAGGAGTATAAACAGAAGCTTCGGTCTAGTAAAATAAGTCAGCCAGTTTAATTGTCTAAGTCCCTCTCGGGTGAAACGGTTAGACAGGTTCCTGACATGTATGAGATAGACCCCCACAGTGAGAGAGTTAGTCAAAACTCTAAAATATGTATTATTGTTCTATGTTTCTTGTTATTTTTAAGTCTTATGGTTACCTGCACAAGTTATGCTTTACATTTATGTTTTCCAATTTCACATGTACATATGTTTTCTAACACTACAGTAGAGCACACGTTTAGTGATCTGCCTCCTCACGAGTTATCCTATCGTCTTGCTATGCGCAATAACACATTCATTAGAATGTTGCACTATTCACACCAGACCAGCAATGCCACTAATTGTTGGGTGTGTGGTCGACTCCCCCCTTTTCAGACACCGAAGGGAGTTCTGCCACTCTTTCCTTATCCGTTTTCACATAATGGGTCATGTGGAGCATGGTCCACTTTAACGTCATCCTCCAATGATATGTCCCTTCTGAATAGAACATGTTTTCCAGACAAGCAAGGTCTCTCCCATAGAATAGGGTTAGATCTAGAAAATGAAGTACATGATTTAGGTAATTATTCTTCGAATTTCATGGTCCTGAATGTTCAGTCCGATACTACTCCAGATTTACCTGCTATTTCAGTACTACCAGTCAAAGGCGAATTATGTGTCAGAAAGAATGGTTCCGCACATGTAGGACATAGTGATTGTACTACTACTGTCGAGTATAGTGACAGTGGGAAATCTATTTTCAAAGCCTCACGTCATTCTTATTTTGTGTGTGGTCAGACCGCATATGTTCGTCTGCCCCTCGATTGGGATGGAACATGTTATATTGCCTTCCTACTACCACCAGTTTTTCTAGCCCCATCTGATTATCACAGAAACACACATCTAGTACACGTTAGACATAGAAGGGAGATCGAGTCCCCAATTGTCGATCAAACTGAAACTACTCTAGAACAGTATACAGACTTTAATAAAGGTTTCTTCTTCTTTATAGGACCTATCCAGAATAGTAAGCTAATACGTAGGTTAACCAGAACCCTTGAAGCGGTAGTGAATGAGACTACTTCTGCTCTAGGTAACTTAACTGAAGAGCAATCTGCTATGAGATTTGTCGTGCTCCAAAATCGTCTCGTTCTTGACGTCATACTGGCCGATAGAGGGGGAGCATGTAGAGTCATCGGATCTAGTTGCTGCATTTTCATTCCTAATAACGCGCCGTCTGTTTATTCAGCTATAACCAGACTTCATAAAATTGCCCATCAGTTACACCAGAATCCAGGCACCTGGACATGGTCCGGTTGGCTCTGGAGTATTATATCTGCCTGGGGATGGAAAGTATTGTCATTCCTAGGTATTGCAGTAATGATCATATTCAGTTGCTGCCTCTGTATACAATGTGGCCCTGCGATTTGCGGCATGTGTGCTACCTCTTGTATTCCTAGTCCTAAATCCCGTTCCAAGACAATTCGAGACGAACAAATGATGCTATATGAAATGATAGATGGTATCATGAATATTGATGTTTCCTGATGGAAACGTAGGGCACAAGGAGGGAATGTGGAAAAGTAAATTTTGCCATGTTGTATGTGCCTACGTGTTCCCCATCTTGTGTTATATGTGCATGATCGAGATGCATGTATTCCCCTCTGATCGATTAAAGACGCAATTACAGTTGTGTCCATCTCTAGTATGCCAGTTTCCAGTCCTCGTGAAAACAACGAATATTAGGCTTATGTAAACCTACGTTGCCACATTTTACAGTGTGCACGTTAATTCATTGAATTATCCCCGTTTCTAGGCCTCAAAAGGGCCCGGACTCAGATTCAGCTCCTGTCTCCTGAACCCTCTCCGAGGAGCGATACAGCCCCCACCTGTATCCCTGACCCTTCGCTTACTTCATGCCTAGCAGTGCCCGGCCCGGCCTGGCTCTGCCTCCCAGTCTGCCAAGAGTATGTTATACTTCCAGTTATCAGTCCAGCCCTCCTTCTCTGCATTCCTAAGCTACTGAATCGCATCAATAGTTTCTGTCATGGTCTAGCCTTTGTCTCCATGTAAGAGAAATACTGTATTAATATTCATAGAATATTCCTCGCACACGCAATACATATAGAATTATGCATGCACCAGTCTTAGAGTCTATTAGCCTTTGCCCTGATAACTTTTGGATTCTATCAACATGTACTCTAAACACCAGATACTAGATATGCCTTGGGTACATGTCGCTCTGACACTCCAGACTTTAGTCTCCTCTTCTAGCGTAGAAGCCATAGCCCCCAGTTCTCCCTGGTAACACGTCATTGCCCGTTTGCGCGCACCACTAGGTTAGAGGTCCCAGCTGCTCAGGTAGCCCCCTCCATGTTTCCGCCCCGTTTATGACACTTCTGTTACGTTTACATCACATGTCTATGTATACGCCCTGTACACGCCTTCTTGTTACATCATTTTGCCCTTATCTTTCGCGACTGCTACGAGTCACGCCTACTGCTACGCCTACTGTATTGAATGTAATGCAATTGTTTTGATATATATACTGTGCACCCATATTAAAAGCTAGCCAATTCACCAATCCGCCTGATTCCCAGATCCTGCCCCCGGCAGCTGCCTTTATTCTATCCCCGTACAGGCTGTCCTGTTCCTGTCCTTTATGCCTGATTAAAGCCTGTCGACTCAAGATACCTCGAATCCTGACTCTTATTTATTGAGCGATCTGTTTTATTGATTATATTAAAAAAGAGTACCGGTAATTAATTATTTATTTACCACAGTAGTGTGACACCATGGGAGCACCTTAAAGAAACATTTGCTTGGAATGATCTAGAAAAATCGCTGAAAATGGATGTGCAGATCGCAAGGCAAACCCACAAAGCGTTGGCTTCAAGGAGGTGATGGTTGAGTTCTTTTGGATCATTTGTATGTCCCTCTTGTGTGCCTCCGGGCCCCGTGACCTGCTGGGTGCTCCCTCTTCCTATCGAACTTCCACTGGTGTTAAGATGTGCTTCCACTTCCATGCCGAATGCCACCTTAGTCCTTATAGGGACAGCTTCAGATATGCCGTCCCTGGATCCAACTTCAGTGCAAACAAGATGGCACCTTAATTTACACCATCCCCATACACATGCCTAAAAACATAGTGTAGACTCTACACAGATGCATGGTACAGCAAAGCACAACTTCACAGTAGATCAACTATATAAAATCCCCATAACCTCTGACCTTCATAACTATCATCCGAGCAGTTGTCACCACCTAATAGCCTGCAATATCTGTCGCAGGTATCCAGGAAAAATATTCAAATTCTCTAAATGCTTGCTCCAAAACAATCTTGTGAACACCACGCAAACTGGCGCACAACTAATAGTAGCACTGCATTATCAACCCCGAAAAGGTTTGTGACATAATAACAACTAAAACGGTTCCCAAATGTCCCTACAAATATGCCTTAAAATCCACCAGAGTTGTGTTTTGCAGGCCATCCCTCTGTAGTAGCGTATCACTCACACTACAAGTACACATTACCGACCTTGCTGCTATGGGCAGTATTACTGTTTTTCCAGACGCTGTTGGCCATTGTTGGTGAGATGTTCTGTCTAAGCCGGATGGTCAGTTAACGCCTTTGAAAGGCTAGACCTATCAACTATGCCATTGCTTGTGTTTTCTATTTAGTTTTCACTTGTATGATAATTTTGTGGGGAAAAGTGTAAAGTATTGTGGAATAATATAAAAGCTTTTGAGTGTCTGGGGCCAGCCTGTTATCAGAGATTCACTCGAAAGTTATAAGTCTGGGTTGGATCCTTTGTGGTCTACTGTTACAGGCTGCCTTTCCCAGCACTGCATGCGGTAGGAAAAAAAGAGCAGACAAAATTAGGCAATATTTAAATACATTTGTAAAATGAGTGTGTAGGTCTTTTTGAAAACTGTTTTCCTTGCAGTTTTTATAAAGTATTCCTTGCTTATCTCAACACAGATGGATTCAGAAAGGTGATCAGTTTGGAAAGCGGTCTTTTCAAACCTGATAAAACCTCAAATATTGAATTTCAGCATCCATTTTTCCAGCGGGGCCAAGCAGATTTATTGGATCACATCAAACGGAAGGTACCGTACAACATAACCATATCTTGTATTTTGATGATGCAATACAACCTACTGTTGCTGCTATGGTGTTTTTTGTTGAGCGAATTGTCTGCTGAATTTAACAGACCTTTAACAGTATAATTTACTGGCCCAGTTACTTAAACTGGGAGATGGTGCTATAAATACCAGATCACTCTATCAATGCATCACATCACCACGCCATTAACATGCCATCTGGTATTATTCAACTGTAAAATATCTTTACAAATTTATGCGAGTCCCTAAATTCATTTTTCAATTAATATTTTAAAAACCATACGTCAAGATCCATACTGTGGTCATAATTTGTATTTTCAGATGATACCTTCTAAAATAATGTATGCAAAATGATTTGCCAAAGTTGTGTCAAGGATGTAAGAGATGGCCGCCTTTAGTATGGTTTATTGTTGTAGTTGAAATAACTGAGGCTCCCTTCCCAATTCTACATTGTTTGAAACTGTTACAGAATAGCAGATATTGCTTTAATTTTGAAGCAAATGCGTATTTGGTATGCTAATAGGATATTCGTATTTTGTACTTTTCATGTTACTACTTGTTCTGCCTTTACTGTTCCACGAGTGTACTAAACTTTGAGAAGCTTCACCATGATTGTCTGAGCTATCTTCTTGACATGTACATACTAGGTGTCGTCTGTGAGACCAGAGGATGGAAAATTAGCCCATGATGACTTGCATAAAGTGCTTCTAGAAGTCCAGGAAATGAGAGACGAGCAAAACAACATGGATGCTAAATTTGACCTTATGAAAAGGTAGGCTCTTCAATGTTTCAGTTCTTTTACTTTCTGCTTTAAAATCACAGAAGACAACATATAACAATATGTGCCATATTTTAACATAACATTTGTGCTAACAACATGGATGCTGTTTTTAAAAACCGAATGACAATCCCTAATAAGGGCCTAGGTTGCTGATGCTTAGATTCAGGGAGGGTGTGGCCTGGCAGTTCGAGCTGGACTGTTCCCATTGGAGCAGGGTCAAAGACTGATACTCGTATAGCTGGGTCCAAACTAAGGTGGTTTGGTTTTCAAGGTAATAATAAAGTGGGATGCAGCCCAGAGTAATTACCATTGGATGAGATTAATTCAAGCTTCCCATCCATCACTTTTTTTGTATACTTCAGTGTGATGCATTAAGTGGGACGGATATGCCAGGACATGGGTCCTGTGCACACTTGCCACTGAAACCCAGCTATACCCGACTGATGAGCCAGTTAAGTCTAAAACTGGTCGTGGTTTGCTTGCGTTCCGGTTCAGTGAGGACATAGCCTGCAGTTCTAGCTGGACAGTTCCCAATGAAGCATGGTCAGGACAAATATGCATATGCCTTGGCCCAAACTGAGGTGGCATGGTGTGTCTAATAATGATGGACTGGGATGCTGCTGAGTTATTACCAGTGGAAGCATTAGCATTCCATCCACCACTTTTTTGTATACTTCTATTTTTAAAACTTGAGCATAAGATGTAAATAATTTCACCTAATATCCGGATCAGTAATGCAGCAGGGCAGAAAGGGAAGAGCCTGGAGGAAAACCTCAAGCTACAATTCTTGATGTGGTACAAAGTGTTAAAGCTTCATCACAAAAGTCATCTGTCCTGTCTGTTCTGAAGAACATTCAAAATCTCTGTAAGCTTTCCTTTTTAATAAATACTCCATAACACAGAATCTGAGTATCGAGGAAGGAGACCGGGTTGAGAAATGATGCAGTATCTCTTGTGTAGTGCAATCATGGAGGCAAAACCGTAGAAAGATCCTACTCCTACTTACCTGCAAAGACCTTTAACACCCTGCCCCTCACCTCAGGCATTCCCTGTTGCTGACCAAATTCAGGGAGGACTGCAAGACCTGGGTCTTCAACTGAACCTCCACTCAGACTGATCAGCAGCTCCCCCTGCCCCCTCAGCGCCTTGAGACCCTCACGGGTGAGTAGCTGCGCTTTGCAGACTCCTGATTGATTGATTGATAGGGTCTCCGTCAAAAGTTGTTTGGGGCTCCATAAATGTCTTCAGTGGCAGTGATGTCCGCTCTCCATCACAGGTAGATGCAGCCATAATCCTAGAACATTTTATAAGAGCGAATTTGACTCGTCTGCCGGATTCTCATTCTTGCAGATTGCAGATTTTTCATCTTTGAATCCCCCTGCCCCTCCATGTATCAACTGGATTGGTTATACTTTTTCTCGCAATAATAGTTCCTCTATGGCGGTAGGTTGTGCCGTTTGGCTTCAGTGGCAAGTCCACTCTGTTCCACTGAGTATGACATACCGGATCCAGCAGTAATAAACTGGTTGTGTGTTTTGCAGCAATTTGGACAGACTTACTATTTTTCTTTTTTAGTCGGAAGCTCCTTTTGTTCCCCAGAAGACTGCGCTTCAAGAACAGTACAAAATATATGCATCAGATGGTGGTGTAGACGGTGGTGTAGAGTCCACTCCACCCCTGATTGCAAACGTGCCTGGTACATTCCTGAACATAAGGAAGGCAAAGCATCATGAGTCAGATCATATAAGAGAGACAAAGGCCAGATTGTTTTTATTTTAGCTCCAGTATGTCATGAAAAGGGTTTAGGGTCTCCTTGTCCTTCAAAAGGTACGTCTAAATTTCTGTATGAAAGGGAGACTTGCAGCATGAGATGGGCCTCTCGCCATGAAAAGGAAATACATGAATGCAGCAATTGATATCATTGGGGCCATAGGAACTATTAGCATTTGTCCTCAGTGTCCATTTTTTTGGGAATCTTCCTCTGACCGGATTCATCTTCTGTAGAAACTCCCAACAGCCTTTATTTTTACCAGATTCTTCTGAAGTAGGTACTTTACCTAAGCCTATCCTGGATATATTACAAATTACACCCCAAGTCTCTGGTATGCCATATAAGCCACTGTGATGTTGTCATCTGCCCATATCAATTTATAGAGTGCGTAGTTACTCAACCTGGGCTTCCCTACGGTAACTGAACCAGCAGCCTGGGAACAGTAGATGCATTATTGAGAAGAGCTGTCTGGAGCTCCATCCTGAAGTTGGCCTCATTTGCACAGATTAACCGAATTGAAGATAGTATACCCTTCCAGGTCCTCCTCTCTGGCCAGTGATCAGTATGAAAAGTGAATGCAAGAAAAATAAAAATTAAACTACTTTTAGATCCTTTCATTAGCAATCACTCCACAATACACAAACACACGCTGGTAAAACCAGCAGCAAACGTCAAACCTCCTGGTATGGCCAATGCTTGTTACTGATTTGGTGAAATTCTGTTTTTGGTGGTTTGAGGCTAGTTGTTTTGAATTATACAGTGCTTAATATTTAAAAAATAAATGCCCCTGTGACCTCTGCCTTTTTGATATTCCAATACTTAGAGAAAATAAAGCTCTGTGGCACGAAGTCTCAACACTGAGGAGGAAGCACAACCAACAGCAGAAGCTGCTGTCAAAGGTAAGACGACAATATTGTGCATGATAATCAATAATACTGCTTACCATTCCCCCCCTGACCGTTTCTGAAAAGTGAACTGGACAACATGACAAAGTAATGTTGCCTTCTCTGGGAACGTTGCTCGCAAAAGAAGTTTTGAATTGCTTTGAAAGTCAAGTTGTTCTTTGTCTGTTAGGTTGGAAGCTTGTTTCATTTTCATGTTTTTTTTTGTTTTAAATAAAAGGCGCTCTGTTCTGCTCTAAATATTCGCTGTGATGGATACTACTTCCTGCCGATTCCTAATCTCATGAATATGTTCCAGGTGCTAGACTAAATCTAGAAACTCTTTCCCTAGCACGAGTTACCTAGCACTGCCCGGTGTTGCCACACAACTTTAGCATGGCGCCACCCACACCAGATGTGATTATATCTGGTTGTACATGGCGTGAAGTCGCACACTGACGTTAGTTACTGTTCTTATCTCATTGATGCTGGTCTGTCGCTTTTTTTCGGTCTTTATCAACAGTATTTCTCTGTGAAATTCAACAGGGACTAGGTCAAATGTCACTTCCTATGGTCTCGAGGATTAAACCCCGCCAACGGTGAGGTAAGATGTCCTTATTGCATCTGCACATCATTTCTCACAACAAGACGCCCCTTTTCGCTCACATTCTCCTAATTGTCCACAATAAGATCTGACAGAAACACGAAAATAGTTGAAAACATTTATTTTAACTAAAGTGCTCTAAAATGCAGTATACGAGCCACCACCAGTAACAAAATGCATAATATTTAAATTCAACCTATTGTTATATATTGGTGTTAGAGTTCTTGAGTGACGTCCCAATTTCTTCAGTTGTGGTGGTTCTGTTTAAATGCTTAACTCATGTTCCTCTGTGTAAGCCTTGCTGCTCAGTGCCACAGCTACGCAGGGTTGAGCTGAAGGTTTTCCAGACGAAACCTGCTGGGCCTAAGATTGGTAAGTATATTACATGGTGAGGGCGCACAACCACACCATATACTAAACCCAATTTCCTCAAAATATCTGTATCAACATGTAAATATTTTCTTTTCCGCACTCTTATCTTCATTTTACCCCCACAGCCCTTAATCGTCATCTTCTTGAGTTACTCGTTGGATAAGAATATTGTAACACAAGAAAGATAGGGAATGTTGCACAAATGAACAACTTGGTTAGATACTAACAAAAGAAGAAAAGGTGGCCAGCACAAGTAGGACTTAAATAACTCTGGATTGAAGCAGCTGCTGTCATAAGGCTGTTTGAGACATTGTCCACATTGCTAAGTTAGCACAAACTCTGCTGCTATGATGCTGCTTTCGCGCACATTACTACATGGATTTATTATGCAAGACTCTGTTTGTGCCTTTCACATGAGAACTGTCCGCTTTCTCTGCCTGTTCCTGGAGTTTGCTCTGAACACGGAGTGCAAGGCTGATATACAATGCCCCTTGTTATGCTGTACTGGTCAGACCCTAGCACTGAGACAAAACATGCTACGCAGCTGTAGTTGCTGGAAACCCATACTTTGATATTATGGAGTTGAATGTTGGTTTAACACATCACTTGGAGAGGGACCTTTCCAGGGAGAAGCGCTATGCTGTTCCTATCATGTAAAAACTACAATCTAGGCATTAAGGTATGGGGTCTTCTGACAAAGCCCAGAGATCTTCTTTTATATAATAAAACTTCTTCTTACCAAGGGGAGGGTGGTTAGACCTTATGATACTTTATCCACTGTCTGTATAAGATGACATCCCCTTTTATAGTCTATGGACTTGCTACAATGCTAACTGTTTTAGGTTTATGCGTTTTGCTGCTTGTAGTGGCTCGTATACTGCATTGTAGAGCACGATAGTTAAAAATAAACAGTGACTCTGTTTATTCTTATTGTAGAAAAATGCGAGTGAGCGAGCGAAAGGGTACGTCTTGTTCCCGCGATTCCTGATAGTCGTGAGTGTTGTGTTCTGGGTTGTCTAATCATTTGTAGCTTTGTGATTATGTAGGAGAATGAATGAGACACTATAGCTAGTCGGTTCTGGGATTTTAGTTACTGAGGCGGTAGGAAGGCTTAGCCCCTACACACAGAGGTTCTGTTTTCCTGCGCACAGATCTGCTTAGGTGCAGAATCCCTGCAAAACTGCTCTGTTACCCTGCTGGGGAAATATTTATTATAAGGGAGCAACAGTCTTAAATAGTGCTAGAGTTTCTGCTCTTGTCATCTAGTCTTGTGGCTAACAATCTCTTTCCCTTCTAGAGAATCTGAGTTGTGAGTTAAGAACACTTCATCAAAAGGCGCTAGTCTTGTACTACAAATGTTCACAGTAACACACATGCTCCCTTCTCAAGGCATGCACAACCTTGGTCATGTAAATCATAATGTCCACCCCCTCTGTAGTTGAAGATGCTATCGTGCACATGTGCCCAAGCAGAGTTAGGAGAAAATGGCGCAGCAGCACTTCTCCCTGGGAGACCCATTTACCCCCCACCGTTTAGGTTGGTGTTCAGAGGGATGCACTTAAAGTTTTGTAGATATTTGCAGAAGGAAGTGCCCCTTGCATCTGTGATTCTTCCAGGAACTTGAATACTGAGTGTGGAAACAGTTCTTAAAAAATAAAGGAATTGGCCACAAGTGGCTGGCACTACTGGAACCTGACACCGGTGGCTGCGAATACTGGAACCTGACGCAGGTGGCTGCGAATACTGGAACCTGCCCCAGGTGGCTGGAACCTGCCCCAGGTGGCTGGAACCTGCCCCAGGTGGCTGGAACCTGCCCCAGGTGGCTGGAACCTGCCACAGGTGGCTGCCACTGGTGGAACCTGCCACAGGTGGCTGCCACTGGTGGAACCTGCCACAGGTGGCTGCCACTGGTGGAACCTGCCACAGGCGGCTGCCACTGGTGGAACCTGCCACAGGCGGCTGCCACTGGTGGAACCTGCCACAGGCGGCTGCCACTGGTGGAACCTGCCACAGGCGGCTGCCACTGGTGGAACCTGCCACAGGCGGCTGCCACTGGTGGAACCTGCCACAGGCGGCTGCCACTGGTGGAACCTGCCACAGGCGGCTGCCACTGGTGGAACCTGCCACAGGCGGCTGCCACTGGTGGAACCTGCCACAGGCGGCTGCCACTGGTGGAACCTGCCACAGGCGGCTGCCACTGGTGGAACCTGCCACAGGCGGCTGCCACTGGTGGAACCTGCCACAGGCGGCAGCCACTGGTGGAACCTGCCACAGGCGGCAGCCACTGGTGGAACCTGCCACAGGCGGCAGCCACTGGTGGAACCTGCCACAGGCGGCAGCCACTGGTGGAACCTGCCGCAGGCGGCAGCCACTGGTGGAACCTGCTGCAGGTGGCAGCCACTGTTGGAACCTGCCGCAGGTGGCAGCCACTGTTGGAACCTGCAGCAGGTGGCAGCCACTAGTGGAACTTGCCGCAGGTGGCTGGCACTAGTGGAACTTGCCGCAGGTGGCTGGCACTAGTGGAACTTGCCGCAGGTGGCTGGCACTAGTGGAACCTGCCGCAGGTGGTTGCCAGTAGTGGAACCGGAACCTGCCGCAGGTGGCTGCCACTACTGGAACCTGCCGCAGGTGGCTGTCACTACTGGAACCTGCCGCAGGTGGCTGTCACTACTGCAACCTGCCGCAGGTGGTTGCCATTAGTGGAACTTGCCACTGGTGGAACCTGCCACAGGCGGCTGCCCCTAGTGGAACCTGCCTCAGGTGGTTGCCACTAGCGGAACTTGCCGCAGGCGGCAGCCACAGATGGAACCTGCCGCAGGCGGCAGCCACAGATGGAACCTGCCGCAGGCGGCCGCCACAGGTGGAACCTGCCACAGGCGGCAGCCACAGGTGGAACCTGCCGCAGGCGGCTGCCTCAGGTGAAACCTGCCGCAGGCGGCTGCCACAGGTGGAACCTGCCGCAGGCGGCTGCCACAGGTGGAACCTGCCGCAGGCGGCTGCCACAGGTGGAACCTGCCGCAGGCGGCTGCCACAGGTGGAACCTGCCGCAGGCGGCTGCCACAGGTGGAACCTGCCGCAGGCGGCTGCCACAGGTGGAACCTGCCGCAGGCGGCTGCCACAGGTGGAACCTGCCGCAGGCGGCTGCCACTCGTGGAACCTGCCGCAGGCGGCTGCCACTCGTGGAACCTGCCGCAGGCGGCTGCCACTCGTGGAACCTGCCGCAGGTGGCTGCCACTCGTGGAACCTGCCGCATGTGGCTGCCACTAGTTGAACCTGCCACAGGTGGCTGTCACTACTGGCTATTGGGAAACTAGTAAAATCTCTGCCACTATGACAGCACACTGCACGACCCAAGGGGACCCTGTGGCACAGACCACTGAGTACATCTTAGTGTTTCAACAGGGCAGATCCCAGTGCTGTGCCCTGTTAAAACAACTCATTACAGTGCCTTGAGAGCTCTCTGACCCGGCGGGAAAGGGGTGAGACCTGACATTCTTTTAGGATTGTAGATTAAGGTTGTAATATTGTATGACTTTAGAATATATTGAGCATAATATTTTTCCATTATTGCTAGATCAGCTGACCCTTGTAGCTCTATCATGTTGGCGTATATATCTGCCACTGATCTAGATTGTGTTTGTTGATTTGTGACTCATATTGAAATCTTCTTTCATCTTTTTCAGATTCTTCAGTTCATCCTGAGTTTGATGAGGCGAAACTACATTGTGGGTGTTAAGAGAAAAAGGTAAGGCCCTTTCTGTCACCTTAGCTAAGGGATCTGTAGGTTAATTATAGAATGTCCTAGTTTGAAGAAATTCTTGGTTTCTCAGCTAGTTTTGTCACTTTTCTACAGTCTCATCAACAAGTATTATTAACTCTCAGCCCAGCCCGAGAGCTGCTGCCCCTTGAGGAATGTTTTGATATTGGATACTAATATATTCACTGCCCACTGCTAATCTCGTCCCATAATGCTTTGCAGGGCTATATGTTAGCTACACGCCACGGTCAGTAGCCAAGCTCTTCAGATCCCTTTTTTTCTGTCGTGTTCAGAAGCGATATGGAGAGCCCTTTACAGAATGTAGTTGGAAGTTGAATGATGACACAGAGACCCAAGATAGATAAAGATTGCTGAGAAACGGACTCAAGTCAGGACCTGTGTTGAGAAAAAGGAAGCGGAAAAGCTTAGCAAGATGTATCTGAAGATCAATGAAGAGACTGCAAAGGCAGAAAGATTGAGATATAAATGCAAAAGATACCTATTTTTTTCCCTATGGTGCTTATCTCACAGGAGGGTTGGAGACGGTGTAGTGCGAGACATCCTGTAATCCCCGAGTTTCTTTTCAGTCTTAAAGGAGAGGATGATGAAAAATAGTCTTTAGACTTTGTGCTGTCACCGTACGTTGACGCAAAAGGACACCCATAAAATGTATAACCTGTGCTTACCCAAAACTAATAAGTCTGAAGGGTGTTGAGCTTGTGCAACATTACATCCTCGGTCTTTTAAGACCAGAAAAAGGTCGTGCTGGCCACAATAAGTCTTCATAAAGTATTTGGGGTTGTCAAATGATGAGGGTATGGATTTGGTAAAGGTGAATAG
The DNA here is from genome assembly GCF_964261635.1 of Lissotriton helveticus. NCBI lineage: Eukaryota > Metazoa > Chordata > Amphibia > Caudata > Salamandridae > Lissotriton > Lissotriton helveticus. Next base: position 43,621,840 of record NC_136064.1, on the reverse strand, counting down.
GCCAATATAAAGTGGAGTGCATCAAAAAATCCTTTTGATGCTAAAGAAGCTAAGTAGGGCCTCATCCTAAGACAGACACTGGTTCTGAGAGTCTTAAACAGATTTTTCAAAACACTAAAGTTCAAGCCCACAAGAGTATAATGTTATTGGTTGAAAAAAACGTGACGCCTTCTTTCACACCCTAATCAACTAGGAACACTACAGATGATGCCAGTTTGTGATGAGGGTGTTCATTATCGAATCAAAGTCCAAAGCTCACAATTGTCTGGCATTAGGAAACTCACTTCAGCAATACCAGAACAGCATATACCAGTCATTCAGGCTTTGTTCACAGTCGGTCTTAAAAAAAAAAAAAAAAAAAAAATCCATTGCAGCAGACAGGATCTAGGGGCGCAGCTGGTCGCGGTTAAACAAAGGCCTTTCCCATTAAGAAGGGTTGTAGCATTCCAGGAGTAGGTAGGTCTGTGGCAGACCGCAGTACTTGGCAGCGAGGACAGCCAGGAAGATATTCGGCATGATGGCACCGTGCCTCCCTCTGATGATATTGGCGAGACCTCATATGAGGCTCGTACAAGAATACCTTTCAAGGCAGTGGTCACAGTGATCTGGGGTTTGTGAATCTCTAGCAATTTTACAAGCTTAATTATAAAAGTAACTGAAGTGGTTGTCTCAAGGAAACATAATGAAGGAATGATAGTTCTTAAACTCAATCGACTCGGACAATTACTTCTGATCCATCACTCAGAGTGAATTACACACCTGGGAACTTCGGGTTGAAGGCCAGTGAACCAAATAGAAGGCAGCCAAAGATATCATTGTCCTTGAATTAAAATTTATATTCCCGATTCTGAAGGTTTTCCATTCAGATGTAACTGATAAAAAAGTAAAGATTTAAATAAAACCCCACAGCAATGTCCTGCTGCAAGGCCTGAATTTAATGATTAGTTTTTCTGATTGAAACTTCTAAATAGATTCTCAACCTTGTGAAAATTCCCAGCCTGGATCTAGAAAATTCACAATAGGGCTCTTAAGTGCCGGCCGCTGGCACCGTGCAACACGAAAATAGCTGCATAATTGTGCCACCTACCCACACTGATGTAAGTGCATTCTCTCTGCGCCTTCAGACATGGAGCCGGATTTCTGCTCCTCCTTCACTCATGAAGAGATTTTTTTCCTTCAATGTTTGTCCCAGTGTGCAAGATATATCACCCCCTCAAGACTACAGGGTTTAAGCCTTGTAGGGACTGTTGCAGAGAGATAACCAAGACAGATTCCACACAACGTGTGCTTTTGGTGCTTGGGCATGTCTGATGATTCCAAGGTTTGTGACCACTGCGCCCAGTTGAACCCGAAACCCATCTGAGATTGTGAGGCAAGGTTTGTAGCGAAGCATTGTACAGGTACCGATCTAACTTGACATCAAGAGTTCAGGCCTGCTTACAAAGTTGTTTCTCAAGCTGAACTTTATTGTGGGTTATCTTCAGGTAAGTCGAAGAAGAAACACAAGATGTATTCTTTTATTCCGATGCACCACACATTTCCAGGTCTATTGGTGACATTGCAGCACGTCCAAGTCTTTTATGAGGCTCTGCTGTGCATCTTTCCCATGCTTCTGGGTTCCCTCTGGCACTCCTAAGGGCCCCAAGGACCTGCAGGACCTTCAAGTCCGGTTACTGCTGGGGAGGAGAGTGTTGGTTCGCTCTCTGCACCGTCAAGACCCCTCGAACCCAGCTCCTCTGTCCTGGGTTTCAGTGAGGAGTGCTCTGAGGCTTCTTGGCCTACTAGCCATCTCTATCCTTCTCGCCAACCAATCAATCAATCAATCATTACATTTCTAAAGCGTGCTACATACCCAATAGGGTCTCAAGGCGCTATGAGGGAGGGGCGGGGGGTGCCGCTGCTGCTCGAAGAGCCAGGTCTTGAGTCTTCTGAAGGCTAGTAGGTCCTGGGTCTGTCGTAGGTTGGTTGGGAGGGTGTTCCAGGTCTTGGCGGCGAGGTAGGAGAAGGATCTTCCGCCGGCTGTGGTTTTCCGGATGCGCGGGACTGTAGCGAGGGCGAGGTTGGCTGAGCGGAGGCTTCGGGAGGGGGTGTGGAAGCTGAGTCGGTTGTTGAGTGCTTTGTGTGCGTGGATGAGGAGCTTGAAGGTGACCCTCTTGTTGACGGGTAGCCAGTGCAGGCCTCTCAGGTGGGGTGTGATGTGGCTGCGACGGGGGACGTCGAGGATCAGTCGAGCTGAGGCGTTTTGGACTCGTTGTAGTCGTCTTAGGAGCTTGTTAGTAGTTCCTGAGTAGAGGGCGTTTCCGTAGTCGAGTCTGCTGGTGACGAGGGCTTGGGTGACGGTCTTTCTCGTGTCGATAGGGATCCATTTAAAGATTCTGCGGAGCATTCGGAGGGTGTTGAAGCCGGACGCGGAGACGGCGTTGACTTGCCTGGTCATGGAGAGGGTGGAGTCGAGGATGACCCCCAGGTTGCGTGCGTCGTCCGTGGGTTCCGGGGCTGTGCCTAGTGAAGTGGGCCACCAGGAGTCGTCCCAGGCCGATGGGGCGGGTCTGAGGATGAGGACCTCAGTCTTGTCTGAGTTCAGCTTAAGTCTGCTGTCCTTCATGCAGTCGGCTACGGCCCTCATTCCTCTGTGGAGGTTAGGTTTGGCGGTGTGGGGGTCTTCGGTGAGGGATATGATCAGCTGGGTGTCGTCGGCGTAGGAGATGATGTTGAGATTATGTTGTTGTGCGACGTGGGCGAGAGGGGCCATGTAGATATTGAACAGCGTTGGGCTGAGGGAGGATCCCTGTGGGACGCCGCAGATGATCTCGGTGGTTTTTGAGCGGAAGGGAGGGAGGCGGACGTTCTGGGTTCTTCTGGAGAGGAAGGATGTGGTCCAGGCCAGGGCCTTCTCTTGAATGCCGGTGTCCTGGAGGCGTGTTGATAGGGTGCGATGGCAGACTGTGTCAAAGGCTGTTGATGGGTCCAGGAGGATGAGGGCGGCTGTCTCTCCTTTGTCTATCAGAGTCCTGATGTCGTCAGTGGCGGCGATGAGGGCGGTCTCGGTGCTGTGGTTGCTGCGAAAGCCGAATTGGGAGGGTTCCAGGATACTGTTGTCTTCAAGGTAGCGGGTTAGCTGTTTGTTGATGATCTTCTCTGTTACTTTCGCCGGGAACGGGAGCAGGGAGATGGGCCGGAAATTCTTGAGGTCCTTGGGGTCCGCCTTGGGTTTCTTCAGAAGGGCGTTGATCTCGGCGTGCTTCCAAATTTCCGGGTAGGTGGCTGACTCGAAGGAGCAGTTGATGGTTTTCCGGAGGTGGGGTGCGATGGTAGCGCTGGCCTTGTTGAAGACGTGGTGAGGGCAGGGGTCCGAAGGGGAGCCGGAGTGGATGGAGTTCATGGTTTTTATGGTGTCTTCGTTGCTGATGCTGGACCAGGTGGTCAGGCAGTTGGTGCAGGTGGTAGTCGCAAGGGCGGTGGACTCGGTGGTGGATGCGGGGTGGTCGGAGTTGAAGCTTTTGTGGATGTCGGTGATCTTGCGGTGAAAGAAGGTGGCCAGGGAGTCGTACAGGTCTTGTGATGGTGGGATGTTGTTGGTGTGTTGGAGCTGGGGTTGGAGAGGTCTTTCACGATGCTGAAGACCTCTTTGGTGTTCTGTGCGTTGTTGTCCAGTCGGTCCTTAAAGGCAGCCCTCTTGGCGGTCCTGATGAGTTGGTCGTGTCTGCGAGTGGCGCTCTTGAGGGCTGTGTGGCTGTCTGGTTTTCGGTCGTGGAGGCATTTCTTCTCCAGCTTCCGGCAGGTGTGCTTGGAGGTCCGGAGGTCTTCGATGAACCATGCAGCTTTCTTATTGGTGTGGTTGGTTGTGGAGGTCTTGAGAGGGGCGAGGGTGTTGGCACAGTCGTTGATCCACTGTGTGAGGTTGGTTGCGGCAGTGTCTGGGTCGGTGGGGTCGGTGGGTGGTCTCTGGGTGAGGGTGGTCGTCAGTTGGTCCTCAGTGACCTTGCAGCGGCGCGGCAGCTGTTGGGTGCGGTGGAGTGTAGTGGGCTTCCTGAAGGTGAAGTGGATGCATCTGTGGTCGGTCCAGTGGGGTTCGGTGGTGCGGTTGAATGAGATGTGGGGGCTTGCGGAGAAGATGGGGTCCAGTGTGTGTCCGGCGGCGTGGGTGGGAGTCGTCACGAGTTGTTGGAGTCCGAGGTTGTCGATCAGGGTGGTGGAGTTGGCGTCGTTGTTGTTCTCGAGGTGGAAGTTCAGGTCCCCGAGGAGAATGTAGTCCGTGGAGGTGAGGGCGTGGGTGCTGACGAGGTCGGTGATGGTGTCGCTGAACTGTGGTCGGGGTCCGGGAGGTCCGTAGATGAGTGTTCCTCTAAGGGTGGTGCTGAGGTCGGTGTGAATCTGGAAGTGCATGTGCTCGGCGGTGGCATGGGTGCCGTCGGTGTTGGTTGAGATTCTGATGGAGTCTTTGTGGATGGTCGCGATTCCCCCTCCTACTCCGTTGTCGCTGTCTTTGCGGGAGATCTTGTAGCCCTGTGGGATGGCTATGGCGATGTCTGGTGCCGAGGTGGCGTTCAGCCAGGTCACCGTCAAGAAGGCGACGTCAGGGGCGGTGAAGGGTCCTTTGGTGCGTTTCGGGGTGGCCCGGTAGCAGGGGTGGGCTCGTCCGGTGTTGAGTGCGTGGAGGGTGTTGGAGTCGTAGTGTAGTCTGGCATAGCGGGGTGCGCGGGGTCCAGGGGTTCTGGCGCTGGGCGCGGTCCAGGCGCGGACGGGCGCAGACAGGCTTGCCTTTGGCGCGCAAGCGGCGCGTCTGCTGCGCTTCCGTGCGGCGACCTCCATAAATGGCCAAGTGGGAGGGAGCAGCAGCTGGGAGTCGGGAGCGGGGTGGCCAATGGGCGGTGGAGGGAGGGGTACAGAAGAGAAGAAGGAGGCGGGCCGCAGGGGACTAGCGGCGGAGAGCTGGGGGGGAAAGGCGGCGGGAACAGACACGGGGAACACGGAATCGGCGAAATACGTGCAACTAAACAAAAGAACACAAGATACTGGCAGAAATACTGGTCACTAGACAAAGCACACAGATACTGGCAGACAGGCACTCAGCTGGCAAGAGTGCAGGAGACACGAGCACTGGGGCGATCAGGCTGCAGCTGAGGGCTCACAGCAGCAGCTGAGGGGCAGGAGTCCTGGGCACCCACGGGGGGAGGGAGGGAGCCGCGCGGTGTGTGGAGCAACCGGCCCTGCAAGCAGGGTCAAGGGTCACAGCTCAGCACCATGCGGCGACCTCCATAAATGGCCAAGTGGGAGGGAGGAGCAGCTGGGAGGCGGGAGCGGGGTGGCCAACGGGCGATGGAGGGAGGGGTACAGAAGAGAAAAAGGGGGCGGGCCGCAGGGGAGCAGCCGCGGGGGGGAAAGGCGGCAGGAACAGACACTGGGAACACGGAATCGGCGAAATACGTGTAACTAAAGAAAAGAACACAAGATACTGGCAGAAATACTGGTCACTAGACAAAACACACAGATATACCGGCAGACAGGCACTCAGCTGGAAAGGGTGCGGGAGACACGAGCACTGGGGCGATAAGTGCCGCTCAGGAGCGAGGCAGCAGCTGAGGGCTCACGGCAGCAGCGGAGGGGGCAGGAGTCCTGGGCACCCACGGGAGGGCGGGAGCCGCGCGGTGTGTGGAGCGACCGGCCCTGCAAGCAGGGTCAAGGGTCACCAACCAAGCCAGATGGCACGTGCAAGCTTTGCAGTGTGACTAAAGTGCCCAATAACCCACTTTCCAACAATGGACATCTCTATTCTGTACTTACTAACTCCATTCTCACCCTCTGTGGGCAATGAATCTAACAATGGAGTTGATACCCTTGTGCACTATCACGGAAAGGAGGAGTCACCTACCTCGTGACTGGAAAGACTTCTTCGAAGAAACACAACTTGCAAACATCCAGACCCAGCACTCGATGGCAGGAGAATGCCAAGCATGTGAATCTACACCTCTACATGCCAAGAACAGATGCTTACTGGGTAAGTAACTTTATCCTTCCAGTCCAAGGAGGGCCTGGCAGTTCGGGCTGGACTGTTCCATTGGGTCAGGGTCAAGACTGATTTGCATATGGCTGGGTTCAAACTGGAATGGCATGGTGAGCAAAAACGATGGATTTTGGCCCAGATCTCTGTACTGGGGTGAATGTATGACATTATTCTGCATTCTGTCCATCAATTGTTCATTTTGCATATAGTCTACGCAAAGCATGTGATCTACAGCTCACATGCCTCGAACGGATAATGTTACCCAGTAAGCATCTGTTCTTTGCATGTAGAGCTGTAGATTCACATGCGCCCACCAGGTCTCCTGTAGTTTTAGTTCTCAATTTACATTCATATGCATGGATATCTCTATTCTACACTCACTAACTACATTCTCACCCTCTGCGGGAAAACAATCTAACAGTGGTGTCGGTTTGGGGAGAGGAGTTGGCCTAACGGCTAGGGCGCTCGACCTCAAATCTGGGGAACTGGTTTCGAGTCTCCGCAATGTTGCTGAACATCCTGTGATTCTGGGCAAATCACCTAATCTCCCTGTGCCTAACAAAAATAAATGTGTACTAATGTAATGCACCTGGTGCTAGGTAAAGCGCCCCGATTCCCAATTTGGGTCAAGTTTGCGCTATATAAAACGTTGTGAAAGAAAGATGCCCATACGCACTACCACTGAAAAGAGGAGTCGCCTTACCTTGTGACTGGAAAGACTTTTTCAAAGAAAAACAACTTGCAAATATCCGGACCCAACACTCGATGATGGCAGGAGTATGCAAACATGTGAATCTACTGCTCTACATGCCAAGAACAGATGTTTACTGGGTAGGTAAAATTATCCTTTTTCTCATAGTTCTGGTTATGACCGTTGTTAAAATAAAGTTAAGGAAGAAGAGCATAATCAGCGCCTCCAGTCCTAAAATAGAATATGCTGATAACAGATCTAGGTTTCGTTAATAGTTTTCTTTCTAAAGTATTATTATTAATCTGCAGTTCACAGTTTGGAAAGCCAAGAAAAACGCTACTTTTTGTCAATGTCATTTGTAAATTAAACTACATTGTTTGAGAAGACTAGTCAAAATGTAATATGTTGAAAGCTAATCTCTCGAGTGAATTTAATTCAGTATTATGTATATTATGTAGAATGAGTAATGAAACTCTGAAATTCGCCTTTCTCAATACATGAATAAAAAATAAATATAGATTTCCTTTTATTGCTAAATAAACTGAATGTGCTAACCGTCCAGTAGGGTGCCTGAGGGAATTCCCTGCTTTGGAGAGTGGACAATGGAAGAAAGAAAGAAAAACATATGCTATGGTGAAGAACATATTAAATGCATATAAGCAGGCCAGCAAATAGTTACTGGTAACAGATGAATGGTGATTGCTTACATAATGGCATAGATCTAACCTAGGACGTTGACCTGGTTTATACGGAGGTCCTCACATGATGGTCATGTCATTATGTACAATGTTTACAACCTTGGGGTTTTCACATTCAAATAATGAACACGTGTGTCCCTCTAATTCGATCCATACATTCACACCAAGACTACACTATCCAGAAGGGTTTGAATTTTCATCCAAAAGTCAGGTCTGGTAACAATGTCTATGATGCCGAGGAATGAAGTGGTGAATAACTATCTGACTATTTAAAGAAGCAAGCCGCATCATACATAAAATACTTGTAATACAAAATTATTTTATTTATGCATAATTGATATACTGAAATCGACATTGTTTCAATTTAGTATAAATCGGAATTCTCTTCATTTACAGACCATTGTTGGATGCCACTAATTCCACGTCTCCAAATAAATACAGCCGTCACTACCTACACATTCCTGTTGAAAATAGACCACCGGTAAGATGCTTGCTTCATTTTTGTAGACGGTTTAGGAAGACTTGGCTGGGTCTGGTGGCATATTCAATGAATAATTCTGCATCATAGGATCTTCATTGATAGACACAAATGTTAGAATAATAATTCCCCTCACGCAGTGGAGGCTTATTCTAATGTTTATGACTTCAGTAAACATCACTACGATTCAGAACCAGGACTGCAAATCAGCAATCATTTTAGCCATTGTGAGAATCTATGTTTGACCGCATAGTCGTAGGTCTGAATACCAGTAAAAGGGTTGAGTCAGATGTTCACCCTGCCCAGCTAATCAAAATGAGTACCATTAAGTTGGAACAATAAGCATATGTTGCTCAGCATCAAAATGCCGCTCAATGAATAAGCGCTTTACAAAAACTTGTTATATTTCGTAAGACAAAGTGTTGTGATTCTTAATGTAATATTTATTTTTAACCCCTTGGCCGCGGCGGTAATTCCGCCGCGTCGCTAGGGGGAGGCGCGCGGCTCCACCATGCTTGTGACGGAACCACTCCGTCATGAGCCGTGGTGGTGCTGTGCTTGTGATGGAATGGTTCTATCACGGCCCCGCCCGCTCAATAGAACGCGCAGGCGCGAAATCAGCGCCGCGCATGCGCGGCGGCCGGGCCACGACGGAACCATTCTGTCACCAGCACAGCCCCACCGTGGCTCGTGACGGAATGGTTCTGTCACCAGCACAGCCCCACCGTGGCTCGTGACGGAATGGTTCTGTCACGAGCACGCAAGGGGTTAAAGGAAGATCAGTAATCAGTTGTTTACTTTACACCCACTTAGTTCGCCGAGTATCTGTGCTGCATCTGTTGGTATTTATTTTCATTATTAAGCTGGTGTTTCATGCCAATACATATTTTGTCTAAATTTCTTATGTCGTTTTGGTTGGTATCCTAGTGCTGTGGATGGACAATGGTGCTAATCGATTAGATAGATTTTTTTTTTCTGTCAAACATTTATTATGACTTTATGAATAACTATTCTTCCATTGTGAGATCTTCATTTATGGTTACTAACACTAAATAATCATGCCCATGTGCAGCTATCCGAGAGTATTTCTATAGCTCACACTAATCAGCTCTTGGCAAATGGTGCAAATGACCCATGCTAAGGTAAAAGCACCAGGCAGGAGGACCATCTTTCTGCTGGTCCCATTCAAGGTGTTTGTATCCTGATCCCGTTATCAAGGACCAAGAAGGCGAACCATCATGGCATCAAGACCTTTTCTGTTTTGTAGACTCTCTTGCACTGTTGGGACACGCTTCACTCCTCCTATTGGCATGCAGTTTTAAAGTGCTCGCCCACACTACCACAAAAGAGAACATTTGTGATTAATAATTTAAGCCTGGTAAACCAATGAGGGTCCTCCGGACTTACCTAAGTTTCTGACCTGCGAGTGCCAATACCCCTCAACACTAAAAGTGATTCCCAAGCAATTAAAATTGTTCACGCTTCCCAGTGGGTCCCCCTGGTCATTAATTTGGTCATAGGTTTCTTATCTGGCCCACATGCCATAATATGGGATTTTCCATAGTTAGTGATCTGGCCCAGTTCACTCATAAAGGATATAAAGGACTTAACCAACAATCGCAAGACCCTTGGGGTCCGTGCCATAAGCACCACATCATCTGCTTAAAGCAGTGCTGACACAGAAACTCGCTTAATGATCGAAATGTCTCTGGTGGCTTTATCCAAAGTTGGCACAGATTGTTGATATAGATAACAAAGAGAAGTGGGGCCAGGATACAACGTTGGTGCACCCCATGAGCAAGGAGAAATGTATCAACACAATTCACCTGCCATACCAGACCCTCGCTGCCAGGTTTCGTGCATGGAGTGCAGGAACTAACTCCAGCTCCACCCATCAATCCAAAATCAACCTGAGCTTTGTTCTGTTGACTCAACCAAATGCAGTAGACAGATCCATAAAGGCCATGTACAGTGGACAGCGCTTTGCAATGGTGTATTTGCTAATGAATCAGTTCAAGTTTAAGCACTGGTACACTGTACTCCATTCCCGGAGAAACCCAAATTGATTAGAGTTGAAAAACCAGGGCGATGTAACCAGGTCCAAGTTAGAGCAGTTTAATTGAGACAATAGGAGTCAGACAAACCAAACACACACAGAGTTCCTTGATGTTTGGGCCAAGAGGGACGGCCCAGCCTCAGCTGGGCTCCGACTCATTTGCAGTGGCGGGCCTACCCTTGGCCCGGGCGCGCCCTACACAGCATTGTTGAAGGTTCCGCTTTATAGCACCAGGGTATTCTGTGACCAAGCCCCTACTCAGCTAGCGGTTTCCTGGGATAGATTGTCCCTTCCAAAGGATGTGTGCGTCCTGCACAGTGGTGGTTACTGTCGTGCTTTGTAGTGACAGGAGATTCTGTGACTACAGCCCCCTCCGCATTCAACGGAGTCCTGTGACAGATCGTTCCTTCCAAAGGATGGTCGCATCCCCACTCAAATATTCACATCCATAACCTCTCGCTACCCCAATAACATGGTAGTCATCTCCCTCCCGATGTACCTGCGTTATGCCTGATGGTGCTCCAGGTGTTGCCCTGTCGTTTGGTTAACACCCATTAGTAAGTGGTATCGTCCGAAGGATAGCCATGGGTCGTAGCTGCTGTATATCCCTGCCTCCTCTACTAGTCAGCAGAGAAGGGTGGAGTCTGTAGAGATCTTTGCACGAGCAAGATGTGATGTTTGCCCAGGCTATTCCTTAGGGCAAGAGGCTTGCTTTTTTCACCTACTGATGCTAGAAGGAGAGCTATCACTGTGCCAATCTCCTATTAGCAATGTGCATGAGAGTTATTGGCTAAGCTTGTGTCCTAGGTTAGGCATGCAGCTTAGTGAATACTTGCGTACTAACCTCATTTCATTTTCTTGAGACAAAGCCTTGAAATCTGGAATGAAAGTGCTACTAGTAGTAAACCTAGTCAAATGTCTGATCTATTTGTGTATTTGCTTAATACTTTTTCTGCAGCTAGAACTCGGTGTGCACCATGACAGCAGTGGAGAAGCTGATGGAGTTGTAATTCAAGACATCACAGACTCCACACGCAGTCCTATTCAGTTGGTGCATTCTCCGGCTAAGGGTTCGGAAGCTTGTCCAAGTACAGAGTAAGAAAGATCGATCCCTCATTCAACATAAATAGTTTCCGATTTGATTGATGGTATTTTGCTTTCTGAAATGCTTCATCAGCACTCCTAAAATTAGGCTTGCTCCTCCTAAAGTGACCTTTTCGTTTCCAGTACCCATGTCCCAACTCTGTGAGCCCTCATATGTTAATATTTTGATGAAAATTGCTGAAGCAGTGTACAGATTAGTATATATTTTTACTCCAATTCTTCCAAGGGAACATATCGGTGATCACTTGTCTCTGCTGTCAAACTAGCCTCACTGAGGTTGGGGGCTTCACTTCCGGCTCATCCCTGTCAGCAGCGTATTGCCAGTGAACTGAGTTCACATAGAAGAAGCAAGCACAAATAACAAGCATTGGAAATGCAATAGGTCTTGCCTTTAAGTTAAAGCCATTTGCTTTGCTAATGGTATTGTATTTTAGCTATGTCTTATTGAGTGTCTGTATGTGATACGTTGTGCCTTTATGTTGTTCAAATTGTAATTATGTGTGTAGTAGTTTAAAGCATGCGGTACAAAAGGGGGTGGTGATGGACGGAGCATCTGAATCAATCAAACACACCCAGTCAAAAGATCTGGGTTTAATCCATCACCGTTCTTTAGCCCAGTCTGCCACCCCAGTTCAGACATGGCCATATGCAAATCAGTCTGACCCTGTGCCTCATGGGAACAGTCCAGCCCGAACTGCCAAGCCATGTCTTCCCTGGACCGGAAACAAGCTTCCGAGCACCGGTTTCTGGCATTCCAGCCGTCTTCAGCCCGGCTTGCTTGAATTCAGTGGCAAAGTGAGCAAGGGACTCACGTCTGAGCATACCCTTCCACACTTATGGCAGCCAAAAGCGGTACAAAAGGGGGTGGTGATGGACGGAGCATCTGAATCAATCAAACACTCACACCCAGTCAAAATATCTGGGTTTAATCCATCACCGTTCTTTAGCCCACTCTGCCACCCCAGTTCAGACATGGCCATATGCAAATCAGTATGACCCTGTGCCTCATGGGAACAGTCCAGCCCGAACTGCCAAGCCATGTCTTCCCTGGACCGGAAACAAGCTTCCGAGGACCAGTTTCTGGCAGTCCAGCCATCTTCAGCCCGGCTTGCTTGAATCTAGTGGCAAAGTGAGCAAGTGACTCACGTCTGAGCATACCCTGCCACACTTATGGCGGCCAAAAGCGGTACAAAAGGGGGTGGTGATGGACGGAGCATCTGATGGATTAAACCCAGATCTTTTGACTGGCTGTGAGTGTTTGATTGATTCAGATGCTCCGTCCATCACCACCCCCTTTTGTACCGCATGGGCATGAAAGAGCTCGGGGCATGAGAGAGATCAACTAGGTTCACTTTCAAGGTACTGTAAAGGAGGGGCAGCGCGATCTCCACTGCTGTCATGCAACCTCGTAAGGCTGCATTTCAATACCGCAGTCGAGCTCCAGAGTTCCTGAGAAGCACTGCCAATCTCATCTAAAAGGTACCAGGTGTGGTACGGGCCCAGAGTGTGATAAGTTCATTACAGCTGAAGCACTTGATTTTATGATATGCAACACAAGCTGTCTTCACTGTTTTGTGCAGCGCCTCATGTTCTGTGCTCTGTTCACCTGGATTGAGATTGGAAAGGTGAGCAGTAGGGGATGTGAAAGAACAGTAGTGTGCACATGTGTGCGCTGTCCTTGGGGTTCCCACCATTCACATCACCAATTATGAAAGATAGATCAGTAAAAGAATGGATTGATGAGTGAAAGGGTGGATGATGGGCGAGTGAATGGGTGGATAGATGAGAGAAATGATGGATGGATTGATGAATTAAAAAGTGAAAGGGTGAATGAATGGATGGATGGGTGGAAGAGTGGATGGATGGGTGAAAGGGTGGCTTGGGTGAAAAGGTAAATGGTTGGATGGATGAGTAAATGGAATTCATGAGTGGAAGAGTGGGTGGATGAGCGAGAGGATGGATTGGGTGAAAGGGTCGATGGATGATGGATGAGTGAAAGGATGGATTGGGTGAAAGGGTGGATGGTTGATGGGTGGGTGAAAGGGTGGCTGGATGGGTGAAGGGGCAAGTAGTTGGATGAAGGAGTGGATGGATGGGTGGAAGGATGGTTTGGGTGAAAATGGAAATGGTTGGATGGATGAGTGAATGGATGGATTGGTGGAAGAGTGGATGGATGAGTGAAAGGATGGATTTGGTGAAAGGGTGGATGGATGAGGGATTGGGTGAAATGGTGGATGGAGGGATGGATGAGTGAAATGATGGATGGAAGAATAGACGTTGGATAGGTTTGCAAATGGTTGAAAAGGTTTGGATATGGATGGAAGGACAGAATGAATGGTGAAAGACTGAATGGTGGATGAAAAAATAAATTCATAGATAACATAAAGTACATTTGAAATGATGGATGTCAGGGGTTTGATGGAAGGATGAATGGCTAGATCCCTGGACAAGAGAGCTCTTCTGGGGAGGGTTGTGATGACTTACTTTGCTTTCTTGGTGCCATAAGAGCTTTAGTTCAAAGTGGGAGGTATTTCAATTTTCTGGCTACTCCCTTGCCTATGTATTACTATTCTGTATTTGCTGTGTGCTTAAGTGTGGGATTCATACATCATGCATACGACATTTTGAGTGACACCCAACTGCTACTTGAATGTTACACAAGTAATTGTAAATGTTTGCATGCTTTGTTTTAGGTTTAAGGTTTTAGGGAGAGCCTCAGAGTGCCATAAGCTGTGCTTGAGATGTATATTGTGTTTGTAACAATAGGCAAGGTGTCAAAAATAAACTATGTAATAGTGTATTGACAGTGCCTTCTTTAAGAAAGCTGCAGGGAAAAGCACCTTTGGGACTTCCATCAGCTAGTGCAACTCTCTATGAAGCCCCCATAAGCAAAGTCAGATTCCACATTTTAAGTTCTACTTGCTGAAACACCCATAATGTGTTCCCTGTAGTGAGTTCATCACAGCAGTCCTCCCTTTAGTTCACCTATGCTTGCCGCATTACATCTCACAATGGCACTCAGATATGAGATGCTAGTAACAAAGACTATCCGAGCAGACCTTCCTGAGCACTTATCTCACCATACATGTTTGCTCAAGACCAAGAGTTGTAAACAAAATATCGGACTGGCGATCCCAGTGCAGTAACCATATAAATAGATTATTATCATATGAAATACTTAAAAAAGAGCTGCACAGTTGCTCAAAGCTGTGCGCATCCCAAAAAACTGTGAAGTGCATGATTGTCTCAACCTAATGTAAACTTATTTTGACTTGTACTTAAGTGGTTGTCTATTTACTTACTTTTTTACTATTGCGCAACTTCCTCTGATGTGTCTGTAAAACGTACCTTTTGTTCCGAAGATTTGCCCTGAATTTTGACCTTCTGTCCTGAATTTTCGTCCTGAATTTTGACCTTTTGTTCTGAATTTTTACACTTACCGTCCTGAATTTGCAACCATGTCAGTTGGTCACCCTACATTAACTGGTGATTTCACTTCGGGGCGCAGTGTTCACACATGACTCACCAAAAGTACAGAGTTCACCGGAACGTGTTTGCAAAGCATTCACCAACGCATCCATGGCACTTACAATGTGAAATGCTCGGATGCGCAGATCTGGACAGGACTGAAGCCCAGAAGCATGACTGAAGCACGCACCTCCACTAGCAGGAAAAGATACACTACAAGCCGCGCAGGAACCATGAGCCTCCTTCCCCGCCACAAACGTCCTTCTCAGCCCACACTCCAGAACAGGGATTTTTCAAGAAATCTTCTGCATGTGGGGGGCCCTTTTGTTGCCGATCTTCATCTCACATTGAAGTGACCCCTCAGCCAGGGCTTTAAATGGGCCGGGTCCCCCGGGTCGCAGAGAACGTTGCAAAGGGTCCTTATCGGGCTCGAACGTCATGCCCTTTATTCTGATATAAACACTGATCGATTTCTAAATAATGAATGTAAAAAGGCAACCCATGTCAGCGATTTAGTTCCTGTTTGTGTTTGACCTTTTCACTTAATATTTAATTCCCTTAGAGTGTTAACTATTTCCCGGATGTTGTGTTTCTGTATTTTTTACGTGTAGCAGATTACGCTTGTAAAGCGCCTACTTTGATCTGAGCCACCTCCAGGTGCTAAGAATGAGCCATGGTTGAAGGCTAAGCATCTTAGAATGTGATTTTTATGTCCCCTTCTGAGAGGCCCAGAACCAGCCCACCTCTGCACGGTTTCCGCGACCCTCCCTGCCCCCACCCTTTGTTTTCTTTTAGAGTGGTGCCACCGAGGTGATAACCTTGCCTGAAGGCAGGGATTTCACCTAAGCACTTTAGGTGTTGTGAATATGACCATGAGGTGGGAGTGGGAAGGTGTGCACAGCAGGGGGAAAGGGATGGCCAGTGCAGGTGACGCTTTTCTTTTGTATATAAATTTCTGCTGGCGTCAGAGCCCAGGGTTCGCTGTCTGTGAACTTGTATAAATGTGTATTCCATACATGTGCACAGACAGCAAACCCTGGGCTATGACGCCAGCAGGAATTACTTTACAAAGGCAAAGCGTCACCTGCACTTCCATCCCTTTCCCCCTGCTGTCTGTGCATTTATAAGGAATACACATCCACGGCGCTGCTCACCAGATGAATGGTTTTGGGGAGCCAGGGGGCTAATTTTAGGGATCAGGGAATATGAGTTTTAAGGGGCCAGGGGGGTAATTTTAGGATTTATGTGTGCTCTAATTGTTGTCCAGTTTCAAATGCAGAATTCACCACTTTCTTTTCTCAGCTTGGCCTGAGCATGACCTGATCCTGATTGACTGCCATTTTAGCCCCGCCCCTATTGATTAACATTAGCCACGCCCCTTCATTTTCCAGGTTTCCCCCCCCTGGAAAAATTTCTGCGGATGCCCATTTTCACAGCTGTAGGGAAGTGTGCTTCCCTCTGATACAGCTGTTCGCATATAGAGGGTTCACAAAGTTAACTTCGAGATTTGAGGAGAGATAGAGGGAAAGCTGACACCCTGGATTTACACTTTTGGGGGCCGATCTGCAGAATAAACAGGCGTTCAAGACCCCAGCACATCATTAAATCACGGTGCTTACTTCCTCCCTCCCCCTGCGCTCCTGTGGCTACGATGCCCCTACTACAACTGGAGGCTGAGCCGTGGAGGGGCTCTATGAGGATGGGTCAAAATGCCACCCGCTGAGAGCCTGTCCCTCGCCGCCCGAGCCCGTGGGCAGGTCACACATGGCGAATGCGAGCACCCAGCTTCCTTGCGAGTTTTAAATTGTCCTCTCCTGCAGCACCTTGACACCTTCCTGATCTTAAGTTTCTGCACATACTCTCTGATTTCAAACTGAATATATATCCCGCATTTAACGCTACTTTCTCCTCTGCAAACCATGCTTAATGTATTCATCCCAAATTCAAATAAAACTTCTGCTTACACCATCACGCGAGTCAGCTAGTCACTGGAGTTAAACTGGCATTATAAAGGGGTTTATACTAAACACATGCAGTCACTGGGTAAATACTGATATTTAAAGGTGTTTTATATACACACTTTCACTGTAGTAAAAGCTGCTATTTTAAAGGGGTTTTTATACACATACAGCCACTGGAGCAAATACTGATACATATTTTTTTTAAAATACATTTTTATTGGTATTTTTCACATTTACAACATATGACATTTAACATGTAAGCTTCGTCGCGTTTGCCCATGCAAGGACCCCAGCCTATGAGATTTAGATGCTGGTTTTTATAGTTTTTTCGAAGGGCTCATATGCCTGAGTGCCCCTGCCTCTCTGACGTGCAACATTTAACACAAAACCTATAGGTATTGGTGCTTCTTCTAGGATCAAGAGGTAAGTGGATTTTTTTTTTTTTAAAACCTTTATTGTACAGAAGGCGCTCACAGATACGGGCCTACAACCCACCGGGCCGGCCACCACAATAAAGAGACATACGAGGCAATACAGGAGAGACAACAGGATTTCTCAATAGCTCATATGAAAGGCAAAGGCAACAAGTCTTTGAGTCGCCAACACGGACAGGATAAAAGTAGGTTAATTTTATAATAGAAAAAAGGGTGTCACAGGATAATGACAATCTGTAAAGTCCAGAGGGCCGTGGTGGGCCGTGAGCAAGCCGAAGTCTCGAATACAGGAAAAGACCAAAAGAACAGTACATTTTGGCAAAGGCAGAACGTGAGTCCCACATCAAGAACAATCACAATCGCTGCTCAGCACCCACCCACCACTACCAGGGCACATAATAATAAAACAGCGAAAAATACGCTTACAAAACTAAAAGCCCTCCGTTACAACAACCCAAGGGAGGAAAAGAAAATGGGGGGGGGGAAAGGGAAAAAAAGGGAGGAAGAGGACATCAAAAAAAGGGGAGGGGGAAAGTGAGGGCGCAGCGTCAGGGCACGCCCCCCACGGCTAACAAAGCACCCAATACTAATTCGGCACATGGAACCAGTGGCAACAGGAGAAATGAATGCGTAGTAAACCGTGACAGCAGACATACCAAAAGGGCCATGCCAGCACAAACACCCCGGGGGGCTACGTGTCGACACCGCGCCACGAAATCAGGGGATACACAAGAGCCATAGAACCAAAAAGAGGAAAGGGGAAAGATACAATAAACAGACCCCCCACCACCCCGCACAGCCCACCCTGCACCCCTGCAGAAGGCTATGGCCTACCCCCCAGCAGCGTGCCTGTCGCCCTAATTAGAACCCGAAATATAGAGAAATATAAGAAAGAAAGAATCACTTAGATTAAAAAGGGGGGGGGGAAGGGAAAACAGGGAAAAACAGCGGGAGAGGAGCCACATAATAAAAACCCCTTCAGCTCCCACCCCCCGCCCGAAAATACTCAGAGCCCACGGGAAGATAGTAAACACACGGATAAGTTCCAGGAACGTAAAGACGTATCAAACATAATCATACAATTATGAACGGATCACCCAACCATACCACAAAATAACAGTCCACAGAGGCAAGATCAGCTCAACCCTGTCCTCGTTTTTCGCAAACTGTAGTCGTCCAACGCACCAGGAACCAGATCACATGGAACCGGAGGTGAATAACAGGGAGTCGAATCAAAAACACACTCAAGTTATAGCGATCGCGACCCGGATGATCCAGAAAGTACAGTAACCACTTCAGGCAAAGCAGGCAAAGTTCCGATGAGAATACGAAGAAAGCCGGTCCAGCGGCGCCGTCACAGGATCTTTGTTCGGCCATGTGAGGTAAAAGAGGAAAAAGAGACCCATCGAGGTCGGTCCAGACGGGATCCAGCCGGGGAACCTCCGGAGTAGAAGGAGGCACAGGACGAAGAGGGGCAACTGACCCCCGTACATCCACACCAACAGCAGCCTCCAGGTCCACGACCCCAAGGAAAGTTCCAGCAGCACACAACAGAGATGAAGCCGCACAAACCGAGGGGGGTCCGGCAGGCCCAACAAAGGGACCCCTCTCCAGGATAGCGGTCGGTGCGGTCATGGGTGCCCCCCAGGAGCGCAGGGCGGCGAGGATGTCGCCAAGCGTAGGCTCACCTTTACAGTATTCAGCAAACGTGCCGTGCGGCGGACCCGCATCGCCGGTCTCCGCAAGGCCGAGAGTCACGGGGCCGGCCGCCATCTTAGAAGCCCGGCGGGGCCGCTGCGAACACCGACCCCCGCCCGGATATCAGCGGGGCAAAACAGGATACCGGCAACCACCAGCGGAGGTGCCACCAGGGCAGGAAGGGGAGCCACCAGAAGAAGGCGATGCGCCGGCACCCCACACGCCGCCGGCACCGTTCTCCGAGTCCGGGCGGAGGAACTCAAAATGGCCGGGCCGGAGAACAAAGGGGAGACGAGCCAGATGTACGGTTAACCCCATCCATGGAAGTCAGCTCCCCAACACCAGGCCGCAGGACCGCCGGACCAGGCCCGGGAGGCCGCAATCGGTCTATTAGCACATCGGCCCCTCCGACCGACTCCACACCACCACCAAGGGCCGACCACCGCGCCCCGTCCAGCCCGGGCGCCGCCAAGGAGTGCCAGGCCCGGCCGCTCCGGAGGCCCCGAAGCAGACAGGGGTGTAACTCAGGATCCGTGACACCCAGGAATCACCGGAGCAAACGGTAAGTGCCTGTGAGTTATCGTCGTTCCACTGCACATCGTGGAATACTTCCCGGGGCAGGATAAAGTACAGGATATTTGTTGCAGACAGGAGAGTGAACGGACCCGAGCTAAAACGCGGCCATCTCGGACGCGAGCTTGGCTCCTCCCTCCGGTAAGTGGATTTTAAACATGCACCTTCAGTGGAGTGAAAACCGATATTTACTTTAAATAAACAAGCACGGATACAGGCTTCAAAACGCCTTCCTCTGTACATGCAGCGGGCACTGTAGCTGGCTAGAAAAAAAAGCTGTTGTCATTGGCAAAGCTGAAAGAAAGCGAGCGCAGTAAAAGCAAATTGCGCGGCAGCGGCTAAATAATTAAACAAGCATTTACAATGCAACGGTCTCGCCTTTGCAAAAGTTAGAGCTATTGTCATTGTAAATGACAACTTTTTTATTTGTGTTGGTATTAAAAACAGATAAATAAATGGCATTGTCATTTACATTGCCAATAGCTTAATCTCTCGCAAATGCCACACGCAAACACACAGACACACACACACACACACAGAGCCCCACACACACACACACACACACACAGACAGACACCACACACACACACAGAGCCACACACACACATACAGAGCCACACACACACATATACAGAGCCACACACACAGAGCCACACACACACTTAGAGCCACACACACACATAGAGCCACACACACACAGAGCGCCACACACACACACACACACACAGAGCGCCCCACACACACACCCAGAGCCACACACACACACACACACAGAGCCACACACACACACAAAGCCACACACACACAGAGCCACTAGTGGTCTATATTTGAGACTTCAGGTCATGGTGGCTAGTATAATAGGTTCAGGAGGGCCAGTGTGACAGGAAGCTAGGGCCCCACTGCACCCTAATAATGGCTTTTACTTCCCAACCAGTGTACCCAGTTTCCTTTCTTGCTTTTGGGTTCACAGCATCCTTGCTGTACCACTGCTGGGGAGTTGTTGGCAATTTTAGGACTAACCATATATTTTCATAAACGTTTACGTAATGAACTCCTAAGAAATGTGTACAGCTGCAGGTCATGCAACTGTGCGTATGTTAAGGGTAGCCCGTAAATAGCCTGTTGAATTGGTCCTGCAGCTATCCGCACGTCATTTTGTTTCCAAAGGGTAACTAATGCTCGCCATCCCGGCCACTGGCACCTAATCGCACTTGGCAAATGGATATATTTCACCAGCCAACACACTGGAGAATGACTGCCCAGTCCACCAAGAAATGCCCTGGAATGCTCACAGCAGGACTGGCATCCAGTGAATTCTTGCTGCTTTTCTCTGCCTTTCATGTCCTGGGTCACTGAGGGGGTTTTCTTTGTGACGCCTGCCACCGTGCAAATGTGCCTTTTGTTTTGGGGCAAGTGGGAAGGCTGCCATGAGCGGCCGGCGGATGCAGGGAGCTCGGAGAGCTTTGGGATCTTTATAGCTATGTCCTCTGACTTTAATTCTTAGGAGGCTGCTAAATAAATAAAAGAACAAACTAAAGAACCATTTTGCTTTAAAAAATATTCTTTCAGAGTTATATATAGCACAAACTTGACCCGAAGGCATCAAGCGCTTTAGATGAGCACCAGTTGCGTTACACAAGGACACATTCGTTTTTGTTAGGCTTAGGTGATTTGACCAGAATCACAGGATGTTGAGCGTCATTGCTGAGACTCGAACCTGGTTCCCCAGATTAGAAATCGGCCGCCCTAGCCGTTAGGCTTCGTCCTTCCCTGCATATAGTTTAGTGGAGCTTTGTAATGCATATTGTTGAAGCGTCTGAGATACCATTAATAACGATAATACGTATAACAAGAGGGGCCTTGAATTAGGTAACAGTAACATCCATTACACACTCACACAGCTGCAAAGACGCTGACACCGTGGAATGTTCTAGAGCAAAAATGTAATGCTATTATTCGTTTTTATTATATTATTAACATATTAATCAAGTTAACTGCAGATACATAGAAGTGAACAGACAGTGAAAGGTAAAAAAGGAGATGCATGAAAACGGAGACTTTACCACACACAGTAGGCCCCCCCCCTCCCCGCAGTGGTGTGCGACCCAGGCCCAATCCACCTGGGCGAAATCAACGGGAGGAGAGGGGGCCCAGAGCAGAGGACGAGCCTCCCGGCCCACACGAGGACTCCACTCCGGCGGAAGAGGGGTCACAGCAGACCCAAGCAGACAATCGGCAGGCCCGTCTTCGCCCCCAAAGCATGAAAGACAAGTCAGCTGCAGTAGAACACAGGTCCTCGTAGAGGCCTTCCCAGGTATGTCCCAGCAACTCCGCCGACCACCAGTCGCAGCCTATTTTTACCTTCCTGATGTGGCTTCCATTGCTGGCCCGCCGCAGGTGTGGAGCGAGTGATGCGGGGGCTCCGCCACCGCCACAGAGGCACTGCTGGCCCCAACGCAATGCCCCTCACCGGGCCCAGCGAGGGGCAGGGATCTGGCCTCCACACCCAGGGCCCGGTCAGATCCAAAGCATGGCCTTCGCAGCTGCAGTGTCGCCGCCCTACACCGCCCATCACCACCTCGCGGCCTCACCAGCCCGCTTACCTGGGGGAGAGTCAAGAGAGTCCCGATGTCCACTGCCGGCGCCTCGCAACTTCCTCGCTCACACCGGCTGGTATGCAGGCCCTCTCCGCTCTCGCAGCCGCAATCACCGGCCCTCCTTTCCCTCAAGATGTCTCGTCCGTGCAGGGACTCCGGAGCCCGACAGCTGTGTGTGCAAGGCCCGATAGGCCCAAAATTCAGCTCCAACAGGCCAGACCCTCTACTGCGTTGTGAGAAGGGTCTCCAGCCGTCTCAGGCCGCAGCGCCACACGCTCCCTGGGCCCAGAGGTTGATTATTGTACGGGGATGTCCCGGAGCGCAACAATGCCTGCCACAAGGAGTGGATCACTTTATCTTGCTGCTCCTTGGAAAGTGATTACTTGCTGGATGTGTCAGCAGGAGTTGGTGATGGTCCTTCAGAAGACTCCTCAAGCGAGCTCCACCATGACACCACCACGTTTCTCCTAGGCGAAGCAAGAATGCCTCGGAGAAACGCACGGTCATTTTGGGATTGAGGGGCGTGTTTTTTGTTCTGTCCTCTTCCCTTTGGCTGGAAGGTAAAATTCCAGCCAATGGGAAGAGAAGAGAAAGAAAGTAAAAAACACCCCCCCCCCCCGCCCCCTGAATCCCAAAAAGACGGGGCTTGAACGTAGTGACGCCTCTCTCCTCCAATGGCTGGCCTCCGTTTAGGAAGCCAGCCAATGGAGAAGAGGGGCAGGTTCAAGCCCCCACACTCAACATAAGATCTCTCCCTGCGAGACTGCGCAAGCACAGCCTACGCCGGTCTCGACCTAATAAACAAGCGCTAATATGGGCTTCAAAACGCCTTCCTCTGTACAGGCAGATGTAAAAAAGGCATTGCCTGCAAACCTTTTGCCTTAAAGAAATAAAGAAGGCAGGAAAGAAAGAAGGGAAGAAATAAAAAAAAAGAGAAGGAAAAAGCGCAGGAAGGAAAAGGAGAAGTAATAAGAAATAAAGCAATACAAAAGAAAGAAGGAAAGAGTGAATGAAAGGATGGATAGAGAAAAAGAACGAGGAACGAAAAAGAATGAGAGATGAAAAAAGAGAAGGAAAGAGAAAAGCGTAGGAAAGAGTGAAGGAAATGAGGAAAGGGGAGGGAGAAAGAATGAAAGAACATAAGGCAATAGAAGAAGGAAAGAGAATGAAGGAAAAAAAGAAAGCATAAGAAGGAAAAAATAGAGAAAAGGGGAAGAAAAAAGAAAAAAGAGTGAGAGAAAGATGTAATATAACAAGAATGAAAGAAGGCAAAAAGGGAAGAAAGCAATTCAGGAAGAAAGAAACAAAAGGGAAAGTAAAAAGAGGAAAACCTAAACCAAAACAGTTTAAATTGGACAGACTCGATCTGAAATCCTGTGAAAAAACGACCTTTATGTATGTATATTATGCATATTTTAGTAAAATCAAAAGGTCTTAGTTTTTTTTTTTTTTTTTTTAACAAAATGTTATTGATTTTTCACATCAACAAACAAATGACTGCGGGCTCCCAAATTGCATATTACAGTTCAATATTTCAAGTACTACACCCCACATATCAGTGCCCTATCTTCCCCCCACCCCCACCCTCTCTACCCCCACCCCCCCATGTCAGTGATCAAAAGGTCTTAGTTAACCTCATACCTAAAATTAAAGCAACCAGTGGTGAAATGAAAAGAAGTAGCTCTATGCTCCCAGGCCATTCCATGCTTTACAAATATCTGCCAGGAACGCAGGCCGTGCTGTTGACTCTTCCCCGTGATGCACAAATTCTGTGATGCAACCCTTTGCAACAGATAGTCTGTCGTTATTCGCATAGTGCATATTTCCTCAGGAGGTCTCTTTCTAGTGGTGATCACAAACTTCACTGACATAGTTTAGGGTGAACTTGTCACCCCGATTAAACATCTGCTTTAAATTGTATTTATATAGCATTTACTACTCCTGACGAGGCGTCAAACAAATGAAGCAGAGGCATGATCTGGTCACGCCTATGCCTGTCCCACCTTTAATCTTCCACTGCTTGCTAAAATTACCCCACAACTAAATGTCATGAAGAGTGTAGTGTGCCACTCCTGGGGTTTAGTCTAACAACCAGTGCGTTCTGGGTGATGGAGTCCTGGTTCACTTCAGTAGATCAAATTGAACTTACGGCAAATGAGAATACAGATATCTAAAGGAAAGCCAGGGCTTGAGTGTTACTTCCTTGGTAACATGGGGTCACCCAATAACAGGAAATCGTGCGTGTGCAGCGCCAACTATGGAGTCAGCAGTAACACACAATAGTGCAGTGCCAACAACAGTCATCCAGTAACCCAAAATAGTGCAGTGCCAACTAAGGAGTCACACAGTAACCCATATTAGTGCATGTGCAGTGCCAGCCACATAGTCACCCAGTAACCGGAAATAGTGCAGTGCCAACCAACTAGTCATTAGTAACACAAAATAGTGCACGTTCTTTTCCAACTATGGACTCACACAGTAACGCATATTAGTGCACTGCAGTGTCAACCAACCCAAATTAGTGCATGTGCACTGCCAGCCATTGAGTCACCCAGTAACCCAAAATAGTACATGTGCTGTGCCAACTAAGGAGTCATCAGTAACGCGAAATAGTATGTATGTATGTATTTAATGCTTATTAAGCGCAACTGTCACCCAAAGGGTATCCTGGCGCTGAGACAATATCTAACCATCAGGTGGGGTGCACTACATTGCTCTTGGAAACAGGTGGGTCTTGAGATCCCTTTTGAAAGAGGACAGATCTTGTCTACTCCTCAACGTCAGAGGTAAGGTGTTCCATAGCGTGGCGGCCGTGAAACTAAAAGCACGGCCGCCCATCCTCACTCTGTTAATCCTGGGAATCTTCACCAGCAACGCCGAGGAGGATCTCAGAAGTCTGGCAGCTTGATACCAAGAAAAGAGATTTTGAAGTGGTATCGGTCCTAGTCCGTGCAGAGCCCTAAAGACAAGGCATAAAGCCTTAAAGGCAATCCTCTGCTGGACCGGTAACCAGTGAAGATCAGCCAATGCTGTAGATGAAGAAGCAGAGCGAGGACGAGATAGAGCCAATTTGGCCGCCATATTTTGAATCCTCTGCAACTTTAGGATCAAGATCTTCGGGGCTCCCAGAAGTAGTGCGTTACAGTAGTCTAACCTACTGAGAATAGAACTACGCACTACCTCTGCTCTGGCTTCCCGGGGAAGTAGTGGCAGGATCTTACGTAGGGCACGAAGCAAGCCCATACAGGTCGCTGCAGTCTTATTTACAGAGGCGTCAAGCTGTAAGTTAGGTTCAAACAGAACTCGCAAGTTACGAGCCGATTCTGCGGCCTCCACCGAGCCCGGAATGGAAGTTGGCCAAAAGTCATCCGGTAGCGCGCGGGGGAATCGGTCTAGGGAGCAGTGGAGTACCTCCGTTTTTGACCCATTAAATTGAAGTGAGTTGGCTCGCAGCCACTCTGCTGTAGCCGACATACAGCGGTGAAAGGTGTCCCTCGAAACTATCTCAGTACCCTCAAATGAAAAAATCAATTGAGTGTCATCGGCATAATTGATGACTGATATGCCAAATGACTTTATCAGATCTACTTGGGGGACACCTTGGTTCACCTGTCGTGTGACTGATCGAAAAGATGGTAACGCCACAGCTTGCTGTCTGTTGCAGAGATAAGATGTTAACCAACTTAAAGCCAGACCAGTTATTCCCACGCTCCGAAGGCGACCCAATAGAACCTCATGGTCCACCGTTTCGAACGCGGCCGACATGTCAAGCAGCACTAAAAATGCTGACTTTCCCCTGTCGACACGCGTTCGTAGGTCGTCCAACACGCTGACCAATGCGGTCTCGGTGCCATGTGCCGGTCTGAAGCCAAATTGGGCTGCATCCAGACAGGAGTTTGTTTCCAGGAAGTTGGACAAGGCTCTCTTGACCCACTTCTCGATAATTTTTATCGCAAATGGTAAGAGCGAAATGGGCCTATAGTTGGCTGAGCATAGAGGGTCCAGAGTAGCCTTTTTTAGCAATGGTATTACTATTGCCAACTTCCAGCTGTCTGGGACTGATGCTGTGGTCAGCAACTGGCAACAGATGGAATAGAGCGGGGGAAACAACTCATCTTGGAAGGCCTTCCAGATCTTATGTAGCATTGGGTCAAGCGGTGAACCTGAGGAGACGCAGTTGGCCAAGATGCAAAATTCCTCCAATGAGGGGATAGGGAAATAGGACAGCTGGGGGGACTCTTCCTTGTTGTCGACCCATTCGGATTCCGAGTAGCAGGGGAATTCCGAAGGGGGGAATAAAGACGGAGCAGACTGTCCGGATATTGCGAGTCCGTTCAGAATAGTCCTAATTTTCTCCACGAACGCGAGGGCCAGAGAATCACAGAGTTCCTGAGAAGCCGGGATGGCTAGTACTGTACAAGACGGGTTAGATAAATTGTTAACCATCTTGAACAGGGTCTGCGATTTATTAGAGGCCTTCGCCAAGGTATCTTCTAGGAACTTTGCTTTTGCGCTCCTTAGCTGAAGCTTATATTCCTGCAGGGCCGCTTTATACGCTGCCCTATCCGTCTCCTTATACCCTCTCCTCCAGGTACGCTCCGCCTATTTACAGCGAAGCTTGTACTGTCCAAGATCTTCAGTAAACCAGGCATTGGTTCCTCTAGGTCTGTCCCTCACCCTTCGTAGAGGGGCCAACTCGTCCAATGATGTCAAGATTTGCTGGCAAAGGGCGGCATAGCTCTTATCCGCCCTATCCTCCACCATAAAAGGCCTGGGCAGTAAAGTGGGTCGAGTCTGCTCCCTAAGAAGGCGATACCATTGTCGATTGAGCTTAGTACCGCCCGGGTTGCTTGGTTTTAACGGAGCAGGCAAAACAATAGACATAATAATCAGTGAATGGTCGGTCCAGCACTGATCCACGACCTCTTCCACTACAACCAGCTCCTTCTCGGCAAATATCAGGTCTAGAGTTTGCCCCTTCGCGTGAGTAGGTGAAGAGACCAACTGTACAAGTTGAATATTACTACACGCTTGGCAAAGTTCTCTATAGACTAGATCTTGAGGGCCGGAGGGCCAGAGATTAAAATCACCCAATACCAAAAATTTAGCATGGGAGTTTGAGAGGTCATAGATCAGATCAACCAGTGACTGAAGAGCCGTTGTGGTCAAAGAGGGTGGCCTGTAGCATAACAGACCGGCTATCAGAGTACCGCCCTGGGCCGTAATAGAGAAGCCCATGAGCTCGAACCCCAGCACTTCTTTCACCACCAACTGCGAAAGGGAGATTGAGTCTCTAAAGATGTAACCTACTCCACCCCCCCTACCAGAGGCTCGAGGAATATGTCTTATAAGGTAGCCCGGTAGTGCACATGCAGAGCGAACAGTCATCTAGTAGCCCAAAATAGTGCAGTGCCAGATATGGTGTCATCAGTAACAAAATAGTGCAAGTGCAGTGCCAACAACAGAGTCATCCAGTAGCCCAAAATAGTGCAGTGCCAACTAAGGAGTTATCCAGTAACCCAAAATAGTTCATGTGTGCAGTGCTAGCCATGGAGTCACTCAGTAACCCAAAATAGTACATGTGTAGGGCCAACTATGGAGGAAACGGTAACCCATATTAGTGCATGTCCAGTGCCAACCATGGAGAAACCCAGTAACCCAAAAATAGTACTTGTGAAGTGCCAGGCAGACTCACCCAGTGACATAAAATAGTGCACATGTACCGCCAACCAGTGCACAGTCTAATTTCCGGTGTGGAAATTTTAATGGGAAATTCAAAACATTTCTTCTCATTGTGTTTACTTTTTTGCTCACGGAAAACTAGTTTTAACAGAAAGTGTCTCGCCAATTATTTTCAGCTTGAACCAGACTCCTGGCGGTATCTCGTGTTTTCTTTTTTGTAATCCCCTTGCATGAAAAAAGGTCACGAAATACCAGCAAATCCCATTTTGTTGTAATAAAAATTACATTGTTTTACAAAGCACTGGCTAACAGAGGGCATGCCTCTCTCGTCACCGTGTTTTACGAGTGTATAAGAACCTTTCAAACAGGGGTGGAGCTTGGTCAGTAGGACTGGGGGTCGAAGGGGGTTGAGCTTCAGATTTGGCATATCATGTTAATTATTGCATGAGAAGGGCTTAATGCCCAGTGGAAGGGGAAAGGACTGGAGTGCGGATTGTGAGGGGTACTTAAATCCCAGATGAAATCTGAATTGCACCTTACCATACCCGACTGAAAGCTCCTGGACCCAACTATTTATTAAATAATAAATTTATCAGGAAGGTGTAACATCCCTCCCCCCCTTAAGCCACGTCCCTGCTTGCAGAACAAAAGAACCATGCTAATGGTTAGTGCTTTGAAGTAAGCACAAGGAGACAGGCGAGGCTGACCAGAATATCCTCATTAATAAAGAGCGTTGAGGCCTTTGTTGAGGCATTTCACCTGTTAATAAATAAGCGTTTTGCATTCTGGGACGTGTAGTTTTTTTTCCTATTATATCTTATTGGTCTAAAAATTAACTGCATAAGCGCGCTCTTGAGGTGTGGGCGAAGCACTCGACATTTCTTACTAAGTCTTGCCAGACTCACTGTTGTTCGGAATCCTTTTTTTCCATGTTCACTCATCCACCCGAGTATAGCTCCCGACGCTTCCCTCCCTGAAAGGTAACTTTCATCTTGCAATTGCGCTTTCCAGTCCCATCTGTTTTGTGCCTTTTTGGGTGTTTGTACTGAGTACACCAGGAAGGAGGGCGGGGGCTACCTAGAGGAATGCAAGAGGGAGGACGCATGCGAAGATGAGGAAGGGAGCTGTGGGAGAAACAAGGAGGGGTGGAAAGTATAGGGGAGGAGTGACTGGAGATATGCGTAAACAGCCTGGAAGACCAACAAGTGGAAACACATTGGAAAACAATTGCTTGTTAACATACAGCTGACAGACTTCCTGGAGACGAACGGCTCCCTCGACCCATCGCAGTCCGGATTCCGAGCAAACCACAGCACCGAGACCGCCCTCATCGCGGCCACCGACGACATCCGCGACCTGCTGGACAACGGAGAAACTGCCACCCTCATCCTGCTCGACCTTTCGGCTGCGTTCGACACGGTCTGCCATCGCACCCTGACAACCCGCCTCGCCACGCCGGGATCCAAGGAAAGGCCCTGGAATGGATCACCTCCTTCCTCTCCGACAGAACCCAAAGAGTCCGTCTCCCGCCCTTCCTCGCAGAAGCCACCAAGATCATCTGCGGTGTACCTCAAGGCTCCTCGCTCAGCCCCACCCTCTTCAACGTCTACATGAGCCCCCTCGCAGCCATCGCACGCAAGCACAACCTCAACATCATCTCCTACGCCGACGATACCCAACTGATCCTCTCCCTCACCTACGACCCCTCCTCCGCCAGAGCCACCTTCCAGGACAGAATGAAAGACATCGCAGACTGGATGAAGCTCAGCCGCCTGAAACTGAACTCAGACAAGACAGAAGTCCTCATCCTCGGCCCATCCGACTCCTGGTGGCCCCCTGCTCTGGGCCCCCCACCCAAGCCCACGGACCACGCACGCAACCTGGGCTTCATCCTTGACTCCTCCCTCACGATGGCCAGGCAAGTTAACGCCGTTACCTCCTCCTGCTTCAACACACTCCGCATGCTCCGTAAGATCTTCCGCTGGATCCCCACTGGAACCTCACTGGAACCAGGAAAACGTTCGCCCAGGCCCTATTCAGCAGCTGTCTGGACTAAGGGAACGCCCTCTACGCTGGGACCACCGCCAAACTACAGAAAAGACTCCAGCACATCCAGAACGCCTCAGCACGACCCGTCTTGGACATCCCCCGACACAGCCACATCTCCGCCCACCTGAGGGACCTGCACTGGCTCCCCGTCAGCAAGAGGATCACGTTCAGACTCCTCACCCACGCACACAAGGCTCTCCACAACTTGGGCCCCGAATACATCAACAACTGCCTCACGTTCTACACGCCAACCTGCCAGCTCCGCTCCGCAGGCCGCCCTCGCCACCGTCCCACGGATCCGCAGAACCACCACCGGAGGAAGATCCTTCAACTACCTGGCGGCCAAGACATGGAACACCCTCCCCACCCACCTACGACTCACCCAGGACCATCTCTCCTTCAGGAAGCAACTCAAGACCTGGCTTTTCGAGCAGTAGCAGTCCCCCCATCCCCCAGCGCCTTGAGACCCTAGCGGGTGAGTAGCGCGCTTTACAAATACTCTTGATTGATTGATATAGAGACATTTAGTCAATTTTCTCAACATCTAACCTCAAACACTGCGCGTGTGCTGTGCTACATGTGCCAAGTTGCACTTTAAGCAGCTGGTTGCTCTTACCTTTCAGTCAGTGCTAGCCTTTGAAGGGCGTTGCTGGAGGGCTCTCTCTGGCGGGTAGCACTCTCATTTACCCGGGAGCCACGGTGAAATGAGAAGGTGCAGACGCTGTGTCCCCTGTACACGCAATCGAAGAGGTAGCAGCTCCGGGCGGGTGCATGCTGGTAGCTTGAAGAGGTGGACAGCTCCGCCACAGAGCAGCATGGCTCTCACAGCATGCTCTATGCACTGTTGCCAGGTGGGCACAACCCTGGGGGCGCGTAGGCTCTGTACCTCTCTCATGCTTAGAGGTTCTCCATGCTGTTGCTGCTGCAGCTGTTGTTTGAACCCCATCAATAGCTCCTCTACGCCGGACACCTAAGCCTGGAGCTGGGAGAGCGGTCCTCTTTGTCTTCAGAGGCCCTGCACTCGCCGAGTCTCCAGTAGCAGCAGATCAGAAGCATAAAAACAAGGAGCGCCGACCGGCCAGGCCGCCGCTTCGCTGCTTGTGCTGTCTCCGCCTCTCACAGTGAATTGGAAAAACGCCACTGTTTTGTCACGCATGCGTACGATGTAAGGCATTGCGCGCATGTAAGACAAAGAGTGCAAATCCAGCCACCAATCATAAAACAAACAAGCACTGAAAATGCAATAGGACTCGTATTTACGCGAGCCCTATTGCATTTTAAACTGAAGTGTGGGCATTAAAGAAGGCACAAATGGGAGGGGGGGAATGATTGTGGAACTGCGGGAGGGAACGGGGAGAGGCAGGGGAACAAAACGGTTTTGATGGTAAAGGGGCTGATAGCCTCGGAAGAACAAAAATGACGACATGGCCGTCAGGAGGCCGGACTACGATGTCGAAAACCAATCATAATGCTGAATTTATCATTGAAGTGTGGTAAATAAATAAATAATACCCTATTTTTGACTAGACTTATAGCATAACAGATAGCTCAATAAATAAGAGTCAAGATTCGAGGTAGTAGGAGTTTCTGCAGGTTTATTACAGCATAAGGACAGGATCAGGACAACCTGCATGGGAATAGGACAATAAGGCCCGGCAGCTGCCGGGGCTGGGTCTGGGATGAGCGCGCTAACATTTAATAACAAAACATTGACTTATATACATAGCGCAAACACATAGCATTACATTGCAGTAGGCGTAACAGTAGGTGGAGTAGAAGGCGTGACGCGTAGCAGTCGCGAGAGATAACAGAAATAAGAGGTGTAACTGGGAGTTTACTTAGACATGTGATGCAAAACGTAACAGAATATGTCATGAATGGGCGGAAACATTGGAGGGGGCTACCTAAGGAGCCGGGACCTCTAACCTAATGGTGCGCGAAAACTAGCAATGACGTGTTACTAGGAGAAGCTGGGGGCTACGAACTCTGTGCTAGGAGCAGAGACTAGAGTCTGGAGGGTCGGAGCGACATGTACCTAAACCCTATCTGGTATCTAATGTTTAGGGAACATGTTGATATAAACTAGAAGTCATGAGGGGAGAGGCTAACTTGATGCTAAGACTGGACCATGCATTATTCTATTATGTAGTGCGTGAAGAATATTAAATGACCATTAAATACAGTATTTCTCTAACGTGGAGACGAGAAGGCTAGACAATGACGGAAACTATTGATGCAGTTCAGTAGCTTAGGAATGCAGAGGAGGAGGACTGAACTGATAGCAGGAACTATAACATACTTTTGGCAGACTCAGAGGCAGAGCCGGGCTGCACCGGGCACTGCGAGGCAGGAAGTAAGTGAAGGGTCGAGGATACAGGTGGGGGCTGTATCGCTCCTTAGCGAGGCTTTCAGGAGACAGGAGCTGAATCTGTGGTCCGGGCCCTTTTGAGGCCTGGAAACGGGGACTTTATAATTGAATAACGTGCACACTGAGAAACGTGGCAACATTACTTACATAGGCCTGATATTCGTAGTATTCACGAGGACTGGAAACTATCATACTAGAGGTGGACACAACTGTAATTGCGTCTTTAATCAGAAATGGGGAATAACATATGCATATTGATCATGCACACATAACATATGATGGATGAGGCGTAGGGACACAGAACATGGCAAAATTTACTTTTCCACATTCCCTCCTTGTCACTACGTTTCCATCAGGAAACATCAATATTCATGATACCGTCTATCATTTCATACAGTACCATTTGCTCGTCTCGAATTGTCTTGGAACGGGATTTAGAACAGGGCTTGGGACTGGGAATACAAGAGGTAGCACACATGCTGCAAATCGCAGGGCCACATTGTATACAGAGGCAGCAGCTAAGTATGATCGCTACTGTAATACCTAAAAAGGACAGGACTTTCCAACCCCATGCGGAAATTATATTCCAGAACCAACCGGACCATGTCCAGGTGCCTGGATCTTGGTGTAACAGATGGGCAATTTTATGGAGTCTGGTTATAGCTGAATAAACAGACGGCGCGTTATTTGGAATGAAAATACAACAACTGGACCCGAGAATTCTACAGGCCCCGCCCCTATCGGCCAGTATGACGTCAAGGACGAGACGATTCTGTAAAACGACAATTCTCATAAAGGATTGCTCTTCAGTTAAGTTACCTAGAGCGGAGGCAGTCTCATCTACTACTGCTTCAAGGGTTCTTGTTAACCTACGAATGAGCTTACTATTTACAACTGTACCTAAATAAGGGAAAACACCTTTATCTATATCAATGAATTGCTCTGCGGCGGTTTCAGTATAATCGACAATCGGGAGATTTCTCTTGTGTCTAGTGTGTACTAAGAAAGAATTCCTATGATAGTCAGGTGGGGCTAGAAAAACAGGTGGCAGTAGGAAAGCAATGTAACAGGTTCCCTCCCAATCGAGGGGCAGACGGACATATGCAGTTTGACCACAAATAAAATAAGAATGACGTGAAGCTTTAAAAATAGATTTCCTACCGTCACTATACTGGATAACAGTAGTACATTCACTATGACCTATATGTACAGAACCATAACTACGGACACATAATTCGCCTTTGACTGGTAGTACTGAAATAGCGGGTGAGTCTGGAGTAGTATCAGACTGAACATTCAGAACCATGAAATTCGACGAATAATTTCCTAAATTATATACTTCATTTTCTAAATCTAAACCTGTTCTGTGGGGGAAACCTTGCTTGTCTGGGAAACATGTACTGTTAAGAAAAGACATATCTGTTGAGGATGACGTTAACGTGGACCATGCTCCACACGAACCATTGTGTGAGAATGGATAAGGAAAGAGTGGCAGAACTCCCTTCGGTGTCTGGAAAGGGGGGAGTCGACCACACACCCAACAATTAGTGGCATTGCTGGTCTGGTGTGAATAATGTAACATACGGATAAATGTGTTATTACGCATAGCGAGGCGGTATGAATATTCGTGAGGAGGCAGATCACTAAACGTGTGCTCTACTGTAGCATGAGCAGACATATTTACATGAGGAACTGGAAAACACAGATAGAAAGCATAGCTGGTGCAGGAAGCCATTATGCTGATGAATAATACGAAACTCAGAAAAACGATACATTTGATTGAGCTTTGACTGACTCTCTCACTATGGGGGTCTATTTTATACATGTCAGAAACAGTCTAACCGTTTCACCTAGGGGAGGACTTATACAATCAAACTGGCTGACTTATTAGACCTGAGCTTTAACTTATACTCCTGTTGCGGAGTTTTCTCTAACAAGGGAGGGGTTGTAATAATGTCTTGTGCGGGACAGTCCTTTAAAACAATGTTCTGGCAATCCTTCGAATCCTGGGAAATGTTCTTGGAAATGTTTTTGAAGACTGGTTTCGATCCTTTGAAAAGTTTTACATGAGAAAGGTGGACCCACCCCTTCCTGCCTTCCAACTTGACGGCAGTTCGGGTGGTCAAGAGGACCTGACGTGGCTCCTTCCAACGTGGTTCCAGCGGACTTGATCTGTCGAAATTTCTGATCATCACAAGGGAGCCTGGAACGATCTCGTGCGGTGCCACCTCGGTATTGTCTGGAAATGCGGCGGCAACCTGTGAACGACATGAGTTGAGGGCAGACATCAAGGAAGCTAGGTAATCTGTCAGCATATTACATGAAACATCGGTAATACTTCGGGGTCTAGGAGTACCCCACATATTAGGGGGGCGGCCGAAAACGACCTCATACGGGGACAGACCTGATCTAGAATGTGCGACCATACGCATGTAAAACAGAGCGACTGGCAAAGCTACTAACCAGTCCACACCCTTGTCTTTACAGACTTTAGCAATGCGGATTTTCAGAGTCTGATTATGCCTTTCGACTAGTCCAGCTGCTTCTGGATGGCGTACACAATGGAACTTCCACTGGTACCCTAACAAAAGGGAAACATGTTTCATGAGTTCGGATGAGAAGGGCTGGCCGTTATCAGAATATACGACTCTAGGGAGTCCATATCTAGGGAAGAATTCACGAACCAACTGCTTGGCAGTGGTCGCGGCTGTGTAATCTGGGACTGGATATGCTTCTGTCCATCTGGACAAGGCGCATACAACTACAAGGACATACTTGAAACCTCGACATCGCTCCATTTGAATATAATCCATCTGGAGGACCTCAAAAGGGTGGTCAGGGGGCTGGAAACCACCTTGTTCCACCGGAACACTTTTACCTGGATTAAACTGACAACATATCATACAGGTACGGACTTTCTGCTTGGCTGCAGCTCGTAAATGCTTGTTGAACCAAATGTTCTGGATACTGTCTAACATAGCTTTTTCTCCTAAATGTGCTGGACTATGTGCGGTATTGATAATGACTTGAACCATAGAATCGGGGAGAAACCATGTGGCTCTACCCTTCGTTAACCATCCTTGATCTGTCTGGACCCCTCCTTGTACAGACCATTTCTTGATTTCATCGGGAGTAGCATGTGACTGGATATCTATGACATCTTGAGTAGGGTCCTTAACTGTCATGCATGTAATCAGATCTGGAATATGTGTCTGATTAACTGGAATGTCTGGAGTCTGTGCTGTAAGCTTGGCTGTGCGGTCTGCTAAATCATTACCTTGGGAAATAATGTCAGTGACTTTCGTATGTGCTTTGCACTTCATGATAGCAATAGATGTCGGTAAATGTATGGCATCTAACAGGGCTTGAATAAGGAGACCATGCTGAATCTTGGTTCCATGAGAAGTCATAAAACCTCTCTCCTGCCAGAGCACTCCGAAGTCGTGTACAACTCCGAATGCGTAACGTGAATCTGTGTAAACATTAACCTTCAGGTTTTTGGCATGTATACAGGCTTGTGTCAGAGCGACTAGCTCTGCTGCTTGAGCGGACAGGGTGTCAATACGGTGTGTTTCAATAACTTCAGTGTCAGTAGTCACTGCATACGCGGCGACTAGTTCTCCTGTACTAGTTCTCATACATGAACCATCCACATAAAGTGTCAGGTCGGGATCTGGTAACGGAATATCTGTCAGGTCTTGTCTTGGCTTTGTCGTAATGTTAACTACTTCCACACAATCATGTGTGTCTGGATTTGAACTAACTGATGGTAACAGTGTAGCAGGATTCAGGACGTTGCAGCGTCTAATTTCTATGTGTGGCTGGAACAGTGTCAATTCATAACCTGTTAAACGTGCAATTGTCAAGTGCTGAGTTTGTGTTCGGTTTAAAAGAACTTCTACTGAATGTGGGACCTGTACTGTCAGGGAATGTCCTAAAACTATGGAATCACTTTGTCTAATAGCTAGTGCTGTGGCTGCAACTGACTTGAGGCACGCAGGCAACGCCTGGGCGACTGGATCTAATGTGCTCGAAAAATAAGCACAGGGCTTGTATTGACCTGCTTGATCTTGTGTGAGAACAGATAATGCTGTACCTTCGCGTTCAGTAACGAAAAGTGTAAAAGGCTTACTGTAGTTCGGTGTAGCTAGAACTGGAGCTTGACATAGGGCTTTCTTTAACTCGTTGAAACTAAGTGTATGGTCAGATGTCCAAGGGAGGACAGTCGATACGGCTGCCTCCTGTGTCGTTAACTGTATCAGTGGCTTGGCTAGGAATGCATACTGGGGAATCCATTGTCTACAATAAGAAGTAAGGCCGATAAAGGCACGTACCTCCTTCTGGGTTCTGGGCTGGGGAAGACTCGCTATTAACTGGATACGGTCGGGTGTCAACTGCCTACCCCTCTTGGACAGTAAGTGTCCTAAGTATACCACTTGCTGGACACAGAATTGAAGCTTCGAAGGTGACACCTTGTGCCCCATCTCGGCTAGAAAATACAGAACTGTAAGTGATGCACGCTCGCAGTCACGTTCAGAACGGGCTGTGATCAGTAGATCATCGACATACTGGAGCAGGGCAGTGTCGGTTGGCATGTGAATGTTGTCTAGTTGTCTCTTGAGTGCTTGACTGTAAATACTAGGGCTTTCTGTGAAACCTTGAGGAGCGCGTGTAAACATATAGCTCCTTCCATTTAAACAAAATCCGAAAAGAAACTGGCTGTCTGGATGAATTGGAACACTAAAAAATGCATTCTTGAGGTCAATAACAGTGAAAAACATGGCTTCGGAATCAATGGCTGTTAACAGGGAAGAAATGTCTGGGACAACTGGGTACTGAGGAATAATACATTTATTAAGCTCTCGTAAATCAATCACTAATCGATATACTGGGGGTGCATTTGGATCAGTACGTTTCATGACTGGAATGATCGGAGAATTACATACATTGGAGTCAGTTTCTACAACTACTCCTTGAGCCATGAGCTCGTCAATAATTTTGGATAAGGCTGCTACAGCCTCAGGTGGCAATCTGTACTGCCTGATTCGTGGTAACACTACACCTGGTTTGAGAGTCACACGATAGGGTGTGATTTGCATGTAACCTACATCAGTTGGACCTTGCGCCCATAAATGCTGCGGAACATTAGACAATCTTGAATCAAAATCTCGTAATACATAGTGACCCTTAAAGTCACGTAGGAACAGACGTATTCCCTCTGGGGAACAGCAAATAACTGCACCTAATTCTTTCAATGTCTTAATGCCTAATAGATTTTCTGGACATGACTTAGTAAGTAACAGATCAGTAGTACGGGACAATGGACCTACTTCTAGAGTAACTGGCTTTGATATCTCATTAACTATGGGTTTTCCTGAAAATCCAAGGGAAACATTTCTTGAGCCTGAGAGCGGAGCCCCTGGAACTTCGGCGTGACTAATTGTGGTCCTACTTGCCCCTGTATCGATCAAAAACTTTCTGTCTTTCCCTAATACTTGACTATGAACATAGGGACCTTCTTGGTCTACAGATATCTCGATGAGAGGCAAGCCTACCTCCCTCTCTAGGCTGTTTCATGAATATGACTGGTACTCTGGATACTCGGACTGTGCATACTGGTACATCTGCGATGTAACGTGCTGTGTTGCAGCAATAGGCTGCGGTACTGTAACTGTCTGTGGTGCATTCTGTGACTGAGGAGTCTGTGAAACTTGTTCTTGTCTAGGCGGACGTGGTCTTTCTTTAGTCTTACCAGTAGCTATGTTGTGTTTCAGAACTGCACCCTCGTTTATAAAATGACCTGGCTGTTTACAATAATTGCAGTTCCCTTTAATGGGAGCCGCAGGATGACTAGCTTGATTCGGACCCCTCTTCTGACTGTCTTGAGGAATAGATTGTGCAACTAGCACTTTCATTTTCGTGTCTTTCATACGTTTTCTTTCGTGTTCTTGCTCTTCTCTGATTCTATTCTGGTGATACTGGAGCATCTGGAGCATCTGGGACGGAGTATTTGCTTGCCAGGTGCTTTCGACTTTCAAAACTCGGTTTTTAATTTGTGAACTTGAATTCTCG
Source organism: Lissotriton helveticus (assembly GCF_964261635.1). Classification (NCBI taxonomy): domain Eukaryota; kingdom Metazoa; phylum Chordata; class Amphibia; order Caudata; family Salamandridae; genus Lissotriton; species Lissotriton helveticus. The sequence continues at coordinate 43,583,907 of NC_136064.1, read as the reverse complement.
ACTAATTTGGTAACGAAAAGATGAGGGTATGACTCACTACTTGTCTTGAGACCACTATTAATACTGAAACATTTCTCAAATCTAGAATAAAAATCACTAATATCCTCATCTTGTTTCTGTTTACAGGCTGAGATTGCATCCCAGTCTTCTTTCCTAGTTGTCAATAATCTGGGTAAAACTTGAATCAATAATTCTGGTAATTCTTTACATTTATCTCCAAGACCGGTACCTGGTACTCGTGCCTTGTCTTCAGCTTCTAGAGCTGCCCAATCGATCTTTTTCTCTCCCACCTCCCATTCTTTTTCCTTTAACTTTTCATACACCCCTGCGGGTAGCAGGACCTTTAACATTTTAATGACATCTGGGTAAGTGTATTCTCCCATACGGAGCATGTCTTTTAATTCTCTATGGAACCCCGCTGGATCTTTGTCATGACAGGGGATTAATTTCTTCATTTCAAGAAGTTCCATCTTTGATATCGGAGTGTATACAAACACTCGTTGCATTTCGCCACCCGCCCCTTGGACTGGGTGGACTTCTCGTAGCGGATTCTGTCTGTCTATGTAGAATGGTTTACTTTCTGGGGGTGAGACATGAACAAAATGCGGGTTCAGGAACGTTCTATACTTGTGGCGCTGTTCTAGAATGACACTAATTAAATCGGTACCTAGACCTCTCCATCTGTACTGGAGTAACTCGTTCAGGATATCATGTAACGGGCCTGGATCAGAATGTTGACCCTCATACAGGGTAATGAGGTGCTGGATCATATACATACCCACCAGTCGTTGCTCGGCTGGGGGCAGTTTCAGAAACATTTGTGCCACTATTTCGTCTGGAAAAGTGGTAGAATCAGTAATCCATCGGACTGCTAATCGGGCTAGTTCTTGTTCGTGTATAGTACTTAATTCGCTATAACCGACTCGTGATTTCAGGATGTGATCGGTAGCTTGAAATACTTGTTCTAGAGAGCCTCGTTCTGGTGCTGGATGATGAAAAATAGACTTAGGTTCTGGACGTAAATGGCGATCTGGAAATCTGGATTTTCCTACATACGCTATTCTGGCGGGATTCTCGTCTTCCTCTTCAGGATCAGAGATACTTTCTTTCTCGCTTACTTGTGCTGCTTTACGCTGTTCGTGTAACCTTATTATTTCTTTACGAATTTTCTTGTACATACTTTCCATGGCACTAATAGTCTTGTGCTTACCCTCGGCTATATTATCACTCCACCTTGTTAGGATTCTCATTTCGGCGGGATCTTTAGACGGGTAATCTTGTTCTCTTATTAGACAATTGATCAGGAACTTTAATATCATGAGCTGAATCTCGGCTTTCCTTTGAGACATAATCTCGCCAATACTTTCTGGATCATCCCCTGTACGGATGAAACGATATATTCTGTCTAGATCTTCTTTCATATTTGGTAAGGTGACTAGATACTCGGTCACCCTTCTTACGCGTACGGAATATAAAACCATATTATACTCGCCTGGGACTGTGTCATAGACACATTCGGCAAGGGCTTGTCTGATTTCTGTAACAGACTTATTACTTTTAGGAGTACGCTGTGATGCTTGAGCATGTAATTCGAGTGCTGATAAACGCTTGTATGGCGGCGGGGTTTGAGGAGGACCTCCTCCTGCGGCCCCTAGACTAGAATCGTCGACTGACATTCTTCGTGCTTGCAGGGTCGGTAATTGTAACGTGGGCTGAACTTGTATGGCAGGCTGACCCGGGGGTACCGTAACAGGTACTCCGGTGTCTGGAGGAACGGGAAGTGCCTGATTTACAGGGACAGGTGGAGCGCGAACTGGATTTGCATATTCTGGAACTGTGTCGTCCAAATAGGACGAAATAAAAATATCAGCTGCGGTCGGTTTGTGACGTAGCTTGGTCGGAACTAATGGTAGCGGGAAATTACTGGGTGCCTCTGGGGTCGCTTTTGGCAAGCCTTCGGCAAGGAGAGGATACATACCCTTAATAAGGGCATGCCTCTGTCTGTCTGACTGTTCGGCTTTGACTTGTTCACCTATCTCGATTAATTCTCTTTCTTGGGCTCGTTCTTGGGATTCTCTACTTAACTCTGACTTTCTGACTTCCTTTTCCGTTCTTCTATGCGCTTCCTTACGCCATAGCTCGATGGCATCTTTCTGTGACTGTCTGGCTTTCTTTTTCCATAATGCTTCTTCTACTCGCATGATACATTCGGCATCCCATGTACCCGATACGGGCCATCTATACTTTTCTTCTAACTGTTTGGTATACTCTACCCATAAATCTAGATACAATATGGCGCTTATGCCATGTTTCTGATACATAAAGTGACCTGGACTGTCCCTAGGCGGAACAGGAACTGCTGCTTCCAGCAGACCCTTTCTAGTTTTTAACTGACGTAACTTGGAAAAGAGCGGCATTCTAAACTTGAATCGGAACACAATACAATACACGAAAAACAATAACAATTGGGAAAACAATTCAGGCATACCACGACGTTGAAAATACATTAAACAACATTATAAATAACAGTTCGAACAGAATACTACCTGAAAATACTGAAAACAGAAACAGAACAGACTTCTCGAGAACGGAACAGACTAGAGTTACTGGATGCACTGCTGTAACAGTACGGAACATACCGGTCCCATAAAGGAACGCATCAAGACCCGTATCCACCTAGGTGAACACTTCGTTTGTGGGCTTGGGTACCACCAACCCACGGACCAGGAGTCAATTTAGACTGACCCTGTCTAGACACTACCCCAGCAATGGTACTCACCGGGCAGCACGGAACGGAAGGCCTCGGACGGGACTGGACTATGACGACGAACTTCGGACTTCGGACTTCAGTTACGGGTGGGCCTCCGGATACCTCGGACCTTGGACTCTCGGCTTGGGCTCTGGTCGGGACTCGCCGCGTTCCTCCACCGTCTCGTTCGGATGCTGGACCGCCTCCTCCGTCTCCTCCGTGGGCCTGAGGGATACTTGGAGCAGAAATATCTGCCAGTGCACGGTATGGTTCCGTCACGACTGCAGAGGGTCAGGGGGTCGGCGTGGCTTCACCGACGCATGGGGAAAGGGCAAGTCCCTGTTCGGGCGCCATTATGTGGTAAATAAATAAATAATACCCTATTTTTGACTAGACTTATAGCATAACAGATAGCTCAATAAATAAGAGTCAAGATTCGAGGTAGTAGGAGTTTCTGCAGGTTTATTACAGCATAAGGACAGGATCAGGACAACCTGCATGGGAATAGGACAATAAGGCCCGGCAGCTGCCGGGGCTGGGTCTGGGATGAGCGCGCTAACATTTAATAACAAAACATTGACTTATATACATAGCGCAAACACATAGCATTACATTGCAGTAGGCGTAACAGTAGGTGGAGTAGAAGGCGTGACGCGTAGCAGTCGCGAGAGATAACAGAAATAAGAGGTGTAACTGGGAGTTTACTTAGACATGTGATGCAAAACGTAACAGAATATGTCATGAATGGGCGGAAACATTGGAGGGGGCTACCTAAGGAGCCGGGACCTCTAACCTAATGGTGCGCGAAAACTAGCAATGACGTGTTACTAGGAGAAGCTGGGGGCTACGAACTCTGTGCTAGGAGCAGAGACTAGAGTCTGGAGGGTCGGAGCGACATGTACCTAAACCCTATCTGGTATCTAATGTTTAGGGAACATGTTGATATAAACTAGAAGTCATGAGGGGAGAGGCTAACTTGATGCTAAGACTGGACCATGCATTATTCTATTATGTAGTGCGTGAAGAATATTAAATGACCATTAAATACAGTATTTCTCTAACGTGGAGACGAGAAGGCTAGACAATGACGGAAACTATTGATGCAGTTCAGTAGCTTAGGAATGCAGAGGAGGAGGACTGAACTGATAGCAGGAACTATAACATACTTTTGGCAGACTCCGAGGCAGAGCCGGGCTGCACCGGGCACTGCGAGGCAGGAAGTAAGTGAAGGGTCGAGGATACAGGTGGGGGCTGTATCGCTCCTTAGCGAGGCTTTCAGGAGACAGGAGCTGAATCTGTGGTCCGGGCCCTTTTGAGGCCTGGAAACGGGGACTTTATAATTGAATAACGTGCACACTGAGAAACGTGGCAACATTACTTACATAGGCCTGATATTCGTAGTATTCACGAGGACTGGAAACTATCATACTAGAGGTGGACACAACTGTAATTGCGTCTTTAATCAGAAATGGGGAATAACATATGCATATTGATCATGCACACATAACATATGATGGATGAGGCGTAGGGACACAGAACATGGCAAAATTTACTTTTCCACAGAAGCCAATGAAAATTATAGACGGAAAGTGGGCGGAGCTTCCCCCAGGTATAGTGTATACAGCATGTCTCGCAAAGCGAGCAGCGCATTGCGCTGCAACGGTTTGCGAGACCTAAAAAGCAGGTGCCGTACTGAAATATAAAGTGCGGCGCTCGTGAAGAGAAAAGTAAGGATTATGGCGCCCCGTGAAGTGGGTGCCATGGTAATGATGAAAAAAACACTGATAAAATCGGACGCCTGCTAAAACCTTAAGCTCGGCACGGGTACTGTTAATATAATAGCGGGCACTGTCCTGAGACTTAAAGTGCAGCACTTGGGGCGGAACAGAGGGGGGTGGGATGAGGGGCTGCGAGCCCTGCTGACCCTATTGTTTAGAGTGTTGATTGATTTGGGTGAGCCGTGCGGCCGCCATTCTCAAACCTAAAGCTTTCTCGCATTTGAAAAAAAAATAAAGCCCGGCTTAAAACCAGTGTTTTGAGAGAAAAAAACATTGTGGCGTGAGCAGTGTTAATGGCGTGGCTGACCTTTTTTAAGGCAAAAACATTATATAAGATAGAGCACAACCGTGCTGCTTAAAAAAAAGTGAATGCGCCCGCTGAAAACATGTCGTACCTGCAGTAGGAAGAACTCGTTAAAGAAAGTAGTGCTTAGAGACTTTAAAAGACAAACTGTGAAACAACCGAAGTAAAGGGGACAGTAGCCATGGGAGGTTACAAATTAATTGAGAAAAGGAGGGGCTGGGACTGGGACGAGTTATTTAAACAGCTCCTGCACACAGGGCTCCTAGAGAACTGTGTTGCGAGAGGGTATGCAGTTCCGTAAGTGAGAGGGGGATGGGGAAGACAGGTCTTTCTTCATGATGCCCTCACACACCCCGTGAGGTGTCATGCTTCATCATTGAGCTTTGTTCCTCGTCGGGCCGGCACTGCAGTGCCCCACGAGCTCAGCGTAAACGGGGCTCTTTGCCGGAGATCTTTTCGAAGAAGCCGTGGGGTGCATGCAGTTAAGAGGCCATAGGAAGTGTGGTGAAATTTAAAATAAGTCTGGATCAGTCCTATTCATAAACCATTTTAATGGTGTAGGTAGATCCAGCCTAGTGAAAAAGGAAGGACGCCCTATGATCTGTACTGGGCGTTGGCAGACCCCCAGTACAAGATCTACTGCCCAGTACGAGACTAGCTGGACTCCTACCCTCACTCTGTGCCCCAAGGGGCACAGAGTGAGGGTAGGTGTCCAGCTTGTTGTCCTCCACCCAGCTGATCGGAGCAACAATGTGCTCTGTCACATCCCCGTCGGGCAGTAGATCTCGTACTGGGGGTCTCCAAACGCCCAGTACAGATCTACTAGGGCCCCGTGTCCGCCCCCCCTAATCTTAGGAGCCTGACCATTAGTTGTACACTTCACCATTACGTAGGTCCTGAAGAAGTGCCACTTGACTCTTTAGGAGCAACTAGGCACAAAACATGTCAACCCTACACACAGTGACATCCCGTTAGGAACATTATATCTTCATAGGGCGTCCTTGCTTTTTAACTAGGCTGGATCTACCTACACCATTAAAATTGTTTATGAATAGGACTGATCCAGGCTTATTTTAAATTTCACCTCACGTGCACCACACTTCTATGCCCTCTTATCTGCATGCACCCCACAGCTTCTTCTAAAAGATCTCCGGCAAAGAGCCCCGTTTACGGTGAGCCGGTCGGGCCCTAGATGGCCCTATATGACAACTATTAACTTGTAACCTATTTGGAGATCCGCGATTTTAAAGTAAAATAATTGCTTTATTTTAGCTGCCTCCCACTTAAGCTCCTTCTACGTCAAAATATGTGAATGGTAAAAAAAATACATCCCTTGATTCTCTTTTTCAAAATCTCCCACTTTGCGGTTTAAAAATGTATGGGAATGAAACAGCACTTGCCAACATATACAACGCATGCAATGATGAAACGATGACATAATAAGGGTAATACGATTAAACGTTTATACACAGCGTTGTTTGTGTTGAACTGCTTGCCATAGGGGCTACTAACTGATCCTCCGCTGGGACATACGAAAACTTGTCTCAGTTTAGTCAGACCTCTCTTAGAACCGGGACATGAATCCAGTTTACCAACTGGATTTGCCAGGAGAGTCCTGGCAAAAATCCAGGACTGTCCTGACAAATCCATGACACCTGGTCACGCCATAGAAACAGCTTGTGAGCTAACAATCATGCAAGGGACGCCAGGACCATGTCGAAAGCGACACTAAAAGCCTTAAGCTACAAGCTCAGAGACTTTAACCATTAGGACGCAAGTGGGCTTGAAAAAGGAAATTCAGAAATGCGGGAACCCAGAGTTCCAGAGCACCATCTCAAGATGAGAAGTCCCAGAATTTTCCAATAAACTATTGTTCCACTATTAACGCTGGTCCGTTACCTTTGGAAGTAAACATGTGCAGGTACACATACCTTATGGTAGCCGTCTGTTGAAAGCACCAGCACCACATATATATCCAAGTCTAGGCGCACTAACACAGATGGCATAGCACCACATACACAAAACACAATGGGCTTTTATCAGTTAAGGCCCTAATTACGAGTTGCACAGTACTAGCGCGATTTTACTGTACGGTTGAACATTAATTGTACAAAAAGAAACATTATTCTTCTAGTATCCCTCATTCAATAAACATATTTGGAGACTGAAAGGAGAAATATTCCTAGACGTGAATTCTTATACATATCCTTTGATTGACTTTCAGGCAGAGCATCACCAAATGCACATCTACAGAATATAAAGCCTAAAATCCCACCAATGTTGTATGCTTTCACAAACTGACTAGAATATGAGTGGTACCTTTTTAGGTCGAATCTAGTGCCGCGCGCATGCGCTGCCCTAGGAAAACGACCTCGCGGAAGCACCCTGGACTCTGCCCACGGCCTACGGCTTGCGGTTACGAGCAGCGGCGCGCACGCAGTGTGCCATCTATTGTGTCAGATTTCACACAAGTGCACGCACCAATCGCGAGACGCTGCAGCGGCATTCCTTTTGAGGGGTTGCCTTCGTTGATGTTTTCACCCCTTTTCACTTGTAACAAAGTCTTTGCTGCATGCCTCAGCGGCCAGAATGCAAAATCCCCGCATGTTTCTGCTGAAACTACCTGATAATAGCCCTTGCTTGTCGTCCAGTTAGCCGCTTTGTCTCACTTCCTACCCCTCTCTCCTTCCTGCCGCCCCCTCCTTCGCCTGCCTGTGCGTGACCACTTCAGACGATAAATCATGCTCTTGGAAACTTGAAACGGTAGTCCAAATAATGACACAGAAAATGTACGATAAACACAACTTAGGGCCGACCCCTTCCAAGAAGCTGCTGTTTGGGTATTGGCTGAAAAAAGCACGATCAATTACATTGTCCGTAAACATGTCCCAGGCAGCGGGGTGAAGTGGGCCGGGGCTGAGGGGTATTTCTCCTGCCGTGCTTGCGCGAGGGCTTTGTTGTGGTGCTGGCATGCGCTGATTCCTCCTGTGGTCAATCCTAGGCATGCCTCCCTCAGCATTTCTTCCCTTCTTTCAGGTTCCGCCCTCCTCCTCAGTTTCTCCCTCTTGCCTCCTCCCTAGGTCGTACCTCCTGCTAGTCCCTCTTTGCTCAGTCTTTCTCCCCTCACTTGATCCCTCCGTTATCTTTGTTCCCTCCATTTCCCTCATCCAGTGCAGTCCTTGCTCATAATGCCGCGTGCCTCTCATCCTGGCCAGGGGAGCCCTGATTATGCACATCCTGCTCCATGGAGGGTCTGCGCTGGCCTGGTTCTGGCTCCCTCATTCTGATTTTGGATCGAGCCATCTTCCTGCTCAGGAAGAGCTGCTCGCCCTGGTCCGGATCTCGGGCCCTTTTCTGGAGCTCTTCTGCTTCGCCCTAGTCGCCCACTTCTGGAACCACTGTACCTGCCTCCGTACACACTGCACTGGACTGCTCTCTCCCTGAGCTGGTTTAGGACCCAGGTCTTGCTCCTGTAAAGCTGCTCTCTCTGATCCAAGTATCACTCCGCCAAAGCTGCTTCCCCTGTTTCATATCTCCTTCTGGAGCTGATCTCCCTGACCCAGGTTTCCCTTATCTGAAGCCTCTCTCCCTGGTCTCTATCTTCTAGAGATGTCCCCCTCCCTCACCCGGTTCCAGTGTCAGACACCCGTCCCCCTACTGTGCTTCTTGCCCAAGGGTCCCTTCCTCCAATTCCCCTGCAGCTTTGTCCTGGCAGGGCCCCCTCCAGCCTGCTCACACAGCTTAGAACACAACCGAACTCCTTTAATGTTCGAATTGCCTATCGATTCACAGAGCTGGCCTCCTGCTGGGTTTGTATTATCCAAAATCACTGTGTTAACAATGCAACTACTCTTTTGATGACTACATGTACCAGAGTGCACCGGGGACATGTTACTTTTAAAACCTGTGAGCATAACTGGCCGCTTCAGAGGGAGCTGGACTCAGCCTTAGTTCTGCCTTTGCTCTGCTATGTGACACAAATAACACAAATTTTGTGAGTTGGTGTTAAGTTTAACCTTGTGTTCATCCACAGCGGCCTGAAGTCAGAGCGGGGTGGCGGTCCAATTGTCTTTCTTTACAGTGAACGCATGATGTAGACACTTGACAACAGGTGTATCTCCCTTTGTTTCCAGCAGCGAATTAACTGTTGTGACTACATTTACAGCAGCTTAGCTAGTTTGCATACTTGGATCTACCTCGTGACTACCATTATACTTCATTTCATTAACATTATTTATCTTGGGTGTGTTTGGAAGAGTAAAGCTGGAAAGATCATTTTAATTACACAACATTTGCTGTTGCAACAACCCGTACACATCACGCTGCACAATTTCCTTTTGGCAATTTATTCCTGTGGGACGTGCTTGCCATACTGGTGTTTCTGTACACCTTACACTCAAGGTACAGGAAGGCGATGGTAGTCCATACAGGAAACTTTCCTGTTCCAACATCGGCCAACATAGCTTAAAACAGTGACCTGTCCCCGAAAATGGAGCAAGATCTCGGGGGGCATGGAATACATTCAGGGGAAATATCTGTGAACCGCCGCAAGAACAGACAGATGAAGGTTTGGAAGATGAATTCTAGGAAGCGTGGCATATACGACATGTGGGGTACTGTTTTCGAATTTTATGTATCGATTATCAATGTAACAATGTATTGGGAATGTACTTTGCTGGTTTTTAATGAGTATGTATACTATCTGGAATAACTATACCTTGTTGATGCTGAGTACAATAAAATGAGTTAAAAAAAATGCCAAAGCCAATAACTCTGGCTAAATACTTATAAAAACCCAAAGGTGAGGCCTATTGGCTATGCCAATGCTTGTTGTATATGGTGTCCCATATGTCCGTTTAGACACTCCACCCCACTCCACCCCAATAGGGACCCATGTATTTTCCTGTGCTTACCTACTTGTTTTTTTTAAATTTTTTTAATTAACACTCACAAATTACCTACTTGTTTTAAAGTATTTCCTTATGTGTATTGATTTTTTTTGTGAAAAATATTTGTATTTATTTTTAAAGAGTGTGAGATATCCAGGCATCAATACACATTGACAATCTGTGATAGACAGAACAGGTCGCAACGTCTCCCCCGAACAAGGGCGTGTGTCTCCAACGTAGGATGACATAGGTACATATACTGGAGGCCCCTTCAATATCCAGCAACAGATCTATCAACATTCCAAGCATTACAAAAGTTAACGCTCATCTCCCAGCCCCCTCCCTGATAAGCCCGACCCCATCTCTTATGTGTATTGATTTCTCTGGGTAGCAGATATACAAAACAGTTCTTAGTGTTGTGTTTAATAAATACAGAAGTATTTTTGTTTTTTTCTTGTGTGTAAGCTTACTGACTGACTATTGTGGTAATGCACCCGCTTTGCACCCTCCTGACGAAGTCTTAGCTGTTCTCCACAGCAACCCCTTTAGAGCTTTGATTGTCAGGGACCACTACAACTACCACAAGGGTTGACTGAGCTCAGCGTAGGGTGCCTCACCAATAGGTTTACACCATATACTGAGCCAGCCTCCTACAAATATTAATCAAGTTCCCATAATAGAGAAGAAAAGGCTAGTTAACTGTAAGACCAAGTCTCCATCGATGGTAGCTTTAATATTGTGCATGCCACCCTCTCCCCCAAACGAGTCAGTGGATTGGGATATTAAGTTTAGGATTACACCCTGCCTCTTTTAGTGTATTGCCAAAATGAACTTTTTTGGAACAGTTTTTTCTTTTTGTTTGCTGTATTGTTGGATTTGAGCTACTTCCCACTATAAAGCGATAGCAATTGAACTTAAAAGGCTTTGCCACAGTTGGAGAGCTGTTTCTATCTAATAAAGTGCCAGTCCTACACATGAGCTCATAAATTTAATGAAGAAACCAGTTGGTTTAACAGATAAGTATCTATTTATTTTTTCTGTTTGATTAATGTTTTGCTATTTGGGTGTAAAGATCTGTTTGTGGAAGAGAGTGCTTCACATTAACTGAAAAATTGGTATACAATAGAGGAGTAAGTTGAAAATGAACCACGAGTACAAGAGTTAGTCGGGTTAATGAATGACATATTTCCTTACTTTTCAGGCAGTCTCTCTCGAGCCCAGGACACTCTAAATCATTAGGCAGTGTGTCACAAGCCTCTGTTACGGAGCAAGGATCCCCAATTCATTTGCAGCAAACTACTAGCAACTCTGTGACCACTGGTGGAACAGAAGGTGGCACACTGGAACTGCCCTCCCTTGTGGAGAGTGATGGGGAGGACCCAGACGCTGTTATAAACTCTATTCTGAAGGAGAGCACCTCAACAACCCAGAGTGACCTAATACTAGACAGGTATGATTCCTATTGTGGGTAGATTTAATTTCAAACTGACTGATCCAAACAAATGCTAATTAACGATCTACAGTTTTCATTCTATATTCAATGTAAACGTAACCAGGACACGGTATACTATCAATTAAGTGTCACATCAAAAGTAATGGAGGTTTACACCACCAACTATGTCGCCTCGGTAGTTGCGACCCCGCTATTCACAGCCTTTCAGAAGTTGAATATGTTCAAAACTCTTCCTGCAGAAGTCTGTTCTGTACAACAAGAAATCCAACAATGTATGATGAGATCTACCTTGCTAGACATTGGTGATTAATTAGTACCACATTCCAGTTCAATTGTTCTTGCCTCGAGTAGTTTGGGGTGGAATTTTCTGTTCCAATAGGGCCAGAGCTGATTTGCATATGTTTCTTCCCAAAGTGACACAATGGCTTAAAAACAATAGTATACAGACTTAGAGGTGGCCAGTGGCTGAGATTAAGTCAAGCATTTCTTCCATTACCTCATTTGTTGCAGGGAATCTAGCTTGCTAGTCAGTTAACCCAAATAATCAACCAGAGCCATCATGGTCCCACTGTTGTGTATTACAGAAAGGATTTACTTTGTTCTAGTGGCGTTGTATGGTATTCAGGCGCAAACATAGAAACTGTGGCCAAACACTAAGTGAAGGCTAATTCTGTATTCTTCCGCATTTTCTGTTTGTTTTGGTTGGTTTCACATACCTTGACATACTGCTTACCTTATCTGGACTACCTCTCTGCTGTCTAATCTCTTACTAACTGCTGCTCTCCAGAAATGTTCTGAGACCTTCTTGCCTTCCCTCTGCTAGTGTTTACACAAAAAAAGGTAACATTGAGAATATCGTATTTGACACTTAAGTTATTTTTAGAATGTGATAGCCTCTTGATGCATAGGAATATGACGTTAATATGATGTATATCCACGTTGTCCATCTATTTTCATAGGTATCCTCCATTCTTCCACTGTAGATTAATTCTTGGTCTTGCTTAGTTACTAGTCTGGGGCATCCAAAGTAGTTTTAGGAGTTCTGCCAACTCCCAAACTGTGATCATCAGTTATGATGCTGGTACTGGTATCTGGTTATCACAAAGCAATACCATCCTTACTCGTATAAAAGTAGCAGATTACAGGGTTATCCTGAGGGATGATTCCATTGGCTCAGTCAAGTAATATGTTATTCCAGTCCTGTCAGTTTTGCACACTTGTTTATATTGTATCACAGAAGTGTATCACTCGCTCAAAGTGTTAGAAAAGTGCCACAAACTACGAAATACGTAAATGAGTTTCACTTTAATTCATTGTATGTATGTTTTTCTTCAGAGTTCTAAGAATTTGGCATGAAGTCAGTCGTTCTGGAACGGTGTTGGGCACCCATGTTCTAATAGATGAGAAACAAATTTCCCCTCCGTTGTGTTTTAGTTTTCCGTGAGGCCTGTGTTGATTTCATAAATATCAAAACACATCATTGAACATGGGCTTGCTTAACAGGATGAAAGCGCATGTTGGCAGCATCTGCTTGATTGTGGTTGAAACTCATACAAACTCTATTGTGACAGTAAGTTGTCAATCTTTTAATTACTTCAGTATGGTTTGTTGGCAGTATCTGATTGATTGTAGCTGAAACCCATACCTATTCTGTTGTGGCAGGAAATTTCCCATTATTCAAGCACTTAAATATGGTTTACTCTTGTTTCTGAAACTATCTTCAAGAGGAGGAAAGCAATTTGAAATTTGGATTTTGGGGTCGGAGGGGGGTCACAGTGGTTAAAGTGTAATCTCCTTCTGCTTGTAAAAAGCAGATTGATTAGGCACCATTAAGAGGCTCATGTGGCATTCTCTGTTGATAAATACTTTGGTGTCAGAGTCGAAAGTGCTTAGTAATTCTGTTTAACTTTTAGGGAAGAAATGCAAGATTTTCTAGACTGCATTGATGTGAGCCTTGAGGAGTTACAAGTTTTGTTGTCCAAGACCAAGTACAGCCTTGATCCTGAACTCATTGACAGTGTAAGTCTTTTTTTTTTTTTTTTATGTTATGATCTTTTTATAGAAAATATTAAATATAACTGTCCTAGGCAGTGTTATTGCCAGTATCAAAACGATTCATGCATTTAAGATTGGTAGCACCTTGCAAAGCAGTGAGCGCTAGGACACCCATCCCCCACAACAAATGTTTTCTTCATCAATAGTCATAAGGCCTGAATTAGTAACTAGATTAGCAAAAGGTGACTGAACAGTTTACAAACCTTTTTAAAAGATAAAAGAAAGGAAATGAAGGACAATGTTAGTAGGTGGGCTTCCATACATGGACGTCATTCGGCAGGGGTTCATATATGTTTATATAACAAATGCTATTGTGGTACTGTATACCTACATATACATATACGTAAGAAAATGCGGAACAATAGCAGAACATAAGTTGGTTACACCAATAATAATCATCACGATAATAGAAGTTCAATTATGTTTTAAAAAAATGTTTTTGTCACTTTAAAATAGCGCTGAGAATGGGTGAGTGCCGCAAGATATTGATAATCAATTTCCATGATTTTGTAATGCCCATCGATCAGTACGGTGGGCCACATTTTTAGTGGGCTCTTTTGGTTGTAAAATTGTTACTCTCTTCTGTCTATTTTTACTTTTCCACTTAGGTTTTACAGATTCAGAAGAGGGACCGATATTATAATAAAAACGTATTTTGTTTATATTCTAATAACAATAGACTGTTGGATTATCACATTACCCCGACAAAGACCTTAGACCTGTATAGGCTCTTAGAAGGGTCGAAACATGTTGGTAATTTGGAGTTCCAAGTCTAGTGATCCATTGCAAATCACTATAAGATCCCTACTCTTTTAAGTATCCTTCTAACTATAACGGGGGTACTCGTTGAATAAAGGATTGTCTTGAGTATACCAATCAATCAGTGGTTTATAAAGCGCTCTTCTCACCCGTGAGGGTCTCAAGGCGCTGGGAGAGGGGGTGCAGCTCCAGGTCAGTTGAAAAGCCAGATCTTGAGGTCCTTCCTTAACGAGTGGAGGGTTGGGGAGCGTCTGATGTTGATCAGGAGCAGGTTCCAGGTTTTGGCTGCGATGTGGGAGAAGGCTCTCCCACCCGTTCTGCTTCTGCGGATGCGGGAGACCTCCGCCAGGGCGAGGTCAGCGGAGCGGAGGATTCTCTTGGGTACGTGGAAACATACTCGGTCGTTCAGGTATTTGGGTCTGATGTTGTTGAGGGATTTGTAGGCGTGGGTGAGGAGTTTGTAGGTGATCCTCTTCTCGACTGGAAGCCAGTGAAGGCTTCGGAGGTGTTGGGTCATATGTTTGTGGCACGGTGTCCCTAGGACGTGTCTGGCGGCGGCGTTCTAGATGGTCTGGAGCTTGCTTAGAAGAGTTTTGTTGATTCCGGCGTAGAGGGCATTGGCGTAGTCAAGTTTGCTGGTGAGGAGTGCGTAGGTGATGGTCTTTCTGCAGTCGGGGGGGGGGGGGGGTTCCATTTGAAAGTCTACCACTAGATATATTTTATTTGTTATATATATATTGAAAACTATCCCTCCAAAAAACAGGTCCGAGAGTAATTGTCCTGAATTCAGATTTATAGAACTCCCAGGGACAGACTAGCTTCTCTTGGTCTAGTCCGCCTGTGTAGTATCATCCTTACCCAGGTGTGAGAGCTCATCAAATGAGGAAGCTTGCCTCAATAAGTTGAGGTTGCGACAACTTCTCAAAAATCTTTTGATGCCCTATTATTAGAATAAGTCAAATAAATAGATGAAATTTGACTAGCGTACCCTCAAGTACTTGTTCTTGTGTTATATTTCCTGGAGGATTTACTTGAGAATGAAATCTCCCACTAATCCTCTTTAGGGATTTACTACTCCTGTACAGTGAGTGAAGGGACCACAAACCCAGGGGACTTGTGGTCTCTAAACAATACAGAGAGTTTCTTCTTAACCTGGCCCATGAAATCCCCTTGGTTGATAAGCGATCTACTTTCCTTTTCGTATGGGTGCAGCTTTCTGCCCTCTACAGCTAAAAAAATAGGAGATTCCAAGATAAATACAACCAGGGAGGGGAACAATTTTTGCCCTGAAGAAAGTCCAGGACCCTTATGGGCCATTTTTGAGCACTGAAACATGTTGGCACTTGGGTCATAGGACCATTACCTCCTTGCAACCGGCCCATTTTTAAAATGTTAGTATCCCCTACGATTTCGCGAATAAAGGGATACCTGGAGCCACAGTAGGATTTTTAATCTTAAAACCTCCGGCCATATTCTCTTAAGTGGTCCCTGAAACATGGTTGAGCCCACCCTGACCTTTAGGTGTCAGGGTGAACCCGATGATGAAGCATGTCACTACTAGAGTGTGTGAGGGACAGGACTCTTAGAACACTCCCAACAGAGTTATCTTCCCTCAGATTTTCACCAAACATAGTGTGAGAGGGAGTCTCCGTGAGCTCTTGTCAGTTCTTCAAATTAAAAACGTCTCCCATCGTGTGATAACTTGGAGGATAGTTCTAATGGTGGTCACTCGCAATCTCCACAATCGGGAAATGTGGAGATTGCGAGCGAGACATTTTTCTTTGTTGGTCCTAAACATAAGACTCGCTTACAGTATACATCGATTATCGCCAAGGAAATTTACTTGCATCTTATTCAGTGGCTGACCAGTTAATATTTCAGCTTCTACACTTTGTTCGAACTTACAGGGAATTTCCTCCCTTATATTATAGCCCTGACAAAGTTCCTAGAGAACGAAACGCGTTGGCTGAGGAGTTTGTTTTTTAAAAATTGGAAAATCAATAAAAGAATCTCTTATAACGATTTGGATGCTGTGGACTATCTTCTCTGGTGCACCGTTCTTTTATATGTGACTTTTGGATCTCCTTGGCAGTAGAGTGTTGGTACGGCACACTCTGGACGCTTTGTGCACAGAACTTCGACACTCCTATCATTCCTCATAGGCACTTGTGCATAACATTGTTAGCCGTGCTACCTTTCTTCTATTGATCTATCACTAACGTGTCTCTTTCAGATGCACAAGTTACTACTTGTGTAATGATACATCTGTAAGAGACATTAGTTAGTGATAGATTCCTTACTGACCCACCCATCCTCCCCGTTCTGCAAACCGATATCTAAGGTTAAGGTCATCCCCTTTCAGGGCCCTAGTTTCATGGCACCAGTGTTGGTTTTTATCATGGCTCTGCGTTTCTGGCGCGGAAAAGCTGTGTATAAGAACTGACGTCAGCACGCGGAGGCGGCGTCTAAGTACACCGATGATGTCAGCACGCGGAGGTGCTTGTTAGATCACGAATGGCATCTTCATTCGGAGGTGGTGCAAGATCTCTTTCAGCGGTGGGGAGAGCCTTGGTTAGATCTTTTTGCCACCGAAGAGAACGTGTAATGTCAGTAGTTCTGCGCGTTGGAGTTTCCAAGGCACTCTCTCTGCAACGCTTTTTGTCGCAAGTGGAGTTGAGGTCTCCGGTATGCACTTCCGCCTGTACCATTTCTGCCCTGAGTGCTGAAGAAGATCAAGTGCGACCAGGCCAAGTTATTCTTTTGGCTACAGACTGGGCATGAAGAGTCTGGTACCCCGCGCTCCTGAGCATGGCCATCGATCCTCTGATCAGACTGCCCTTTTAGGAGGATCTTCTATCGCAGCAGCAGGAGACTGTTCTTCACCTGAACCTGTCCAGTCTCCAACTCCTTGCATGAAGATTGAGCAGCGACAATTGACAGCTTTCGACCTTTTGCCCGAAGTTTGTTTCATGACGTCGAAGCACCAGTGGAATAAAAGTATTTCCATATTCATCCTTAAATAAATGTCAATAAAGAAAAAAATATTGCATTTCTATTGTCAGCCAGGCATCCCCCCACTAAAACGGTATACGCCTGTAGATGGAACAAGTTTGTGGCATGGTGCACCGCAAAGTCTTTAGATCCCTCTTCTGCCCCTCTTTCAGAGGTTCTCTTGTGTATACTTTCTTTGGCCCTGTAGGGCTCTGTTCTGGGCACTCTTAAAGGCTATCTTGACAGCACGAAAGATTTCTGGGTGGATGATCAACTCGATTAGTTTGCCTTGGAGGTGCCAAGAAAGGTCAGGCTGTTCAAAAGCGTACCAACTCTCTGTGTGTTGTCCTTTGTATTAAAATCTGTTATACTTTATCAAAAAGGGAACCTCCAGTGGGGCTGCGTGCTTATTCCACTTGGGTTACTGCAGCTTCCACTGCATTGGCACGTGGAGTCCCACTTCTTGACATCTGCCAGACGGCCACGTGGGCCTCCTTGCATACATTCATCAGACATTACTGTCTGGACAGCCAGGATGGCTATTTTGCCCGTTCGGTCCTCCAGGACTTTCTAATGTGAACTTGGTTTGCAGACCCTCCTCCTGGGTTGGTATTGCTGGGTTATCTTTCCTAAGGTACGGAATCTGTAACTAACTGTCTCTTTCAGATGAACAAGTTACTTAACTACAGTAACAATGTATCTGTAAGAGACATAAGTGAGTTATTGATCCCTTACCGCCCCAACCATCCTACCTGCTCCACAAACTGACTTATAGGGAGTGTCCGTATAAAGTCTGATGCCTGAGGGTAATTCTAAGGTACGGAATCTACAACTAACTTATATCTCTTACAGATGCATCATTACAGAAGGTAAGTAACGTGTTCTTCAGGTGTCAGTGACAACTCCTCTCACCACTCTATCTCAGGAAGGCCCATCAGCCTGGTGATTGGCAATCAGGATATACAAAGCACCCCTCAGCTCCCTTTATGTGACTGTCTAGAGTAAATGCACAAACAGCCCAACTGTCAGTCTAAACCAGATGTGGTTTTCACAGGCAGAGGCACAGGATGATAAAGCAAGAAAATGCCCACTTTCTAAAAGTGGCATTTTCAAACACACAATTTAAAAACCACCTTCACAGGATGATGTTTTTATTTATCATTATCCGACATATATAAATCAATGTCAATTCCACAGTTATTCCTGCACACTTCTAGTTATCAGTATAAGACATTGGACATTATTGTGCCACGACCAACAAAACAAACATAACAAAGTGACATCAGATTATACCATGCCTGACAAGTACATATTTAGCATTCTTGGTACATATCGTCCCGGGGTTAAGATGCATCCATCTCCCAAACATGTCTGAAAACATATCAACTATGTATTCTAACTTTCAACTCCTCAACCCGCACCAGTCTGAACTATACCATCAGGAGTATGACCAGGGGTAGCAGATTCAAAGGTTTGTAAACATGTCTTTAACGGGTCCCAGATATCTTTCAGTCCTGACTTGGGTGGGAGCAATGTGGCACATAATTCGCAATGTGGGATGCAATATGAAAGACTAGCAAGCCATGCATCTTTTGTCGAAGCAGTTTACTACCCCATCTGAGAGATATCTCACGCTTAGCTAAAAGCAGCACAAGTGCAATAAACATGCGTAGCTTCTTTGGCATATTATAGACATTCCTCAGCAGCGCAACCTCCGGGGAGGGATTTATTGTCAACCAGGTCATCCGGGATATTGTGTCCAAAATGACAACCCAGAACTCCGCAATCCCAGGGCACGTCCATGTCAAATGGGGAAAATCAGCATAAGGACTACGACACTTGCAACAGTTATGAGGCTGGGATGGGTCGATATCATGTAGCCTGTCCGGCGTCATATACGCTCTCCATAGGTATGTAAAATACATTAACTTGTGCCGACTATTAAGGGAAACTTCTCTGACCTGCGAACAGAATGCTCATTGGTCATCAAGGATAGGGTGTCTCAAATCATGCTCCCATGCTTCTCGCACATTGGTATCATGGCTTGGGATCAAAGTCATGGTGGTTCTTTATAACTTAGAAATCAGTCGGGTCTCGTCGGAGTTTGTTATCAAAAGGGATAGAGGGTCGAAGGACTGTGGTTCCAATGGATATTCCAATATTTTGGCACGCTGAGTCCTGCGCACCCTTCTGAACATAAACTGCTCCATAAAGGACAGTCAAGGTCCCCATCGTCAAAGGGAATAATTCGGACTTACTCCAGTTTATGCCCATTCCTGAATATCCGCCAAACTGAAGAATCTCTCTAATCAGCGGATCTAAATTATCCTGTGGTTGTCGGACATACAACACAATGTCCTCCGCATAAAGAGAGACCAGGAGAGGGCCTGTATTGAACCGGATACCTCTGTGAGGGTCCAGAGTCAGAATGAAAAGTAAAGGAAACAGGGGGCAGCCTTGCCTAGTACCCCGTGTTAGGTTAAACGGGGTGGACAGAGTAACATTCAGGCGGAGTCTAGCTGTGGGAGAGGCGTAGAGTAACGCCGTGAGATCTATAAAACCTTTAGGGATGCCTAATTTCCTCATTACCGCCCCATATAAAGAGCCATTCCAAGGAATCAAACGCCTTTTCCGAATCTATTAGAACCGCCACAGCTGGGACCTCTGGCGCAATTCTGTGAAGCACTGCAAACACAACAGCCCTGGTGTTGTTCTTGAATGGCTGCCTGCCATTTGCCACCACCAGACAGGTGTCTGGACCCCTAGATAGGGAGCCTCCCCTCTGTGTCCAGAAACAAAGCCCATTGTGGGCAGAGGTGTCATACCTTCTCCCCCTGGATGGGGTGGGTCCATGAAAGGGGAAAACTTCAAAGGCCTGCTGCCTTTGTACGCTGTCCCTCCCTTTTGGTGCCCCAATCAACTGGCTCCCACCAATTCTACCCCCACTCTTGACAGGAGAATCAGCGGTAAAACCAACAAGCGTGCCCACCTTTGCCAACCCCACACCTCAGGTGGGGGAGGCTAGGTGAAGCAGACATCTCAGTACACTCCATCTTGGAGAGGAGGTAACCCAACCAATCAGGAAGAGGCTCATGCCCCGTCTCACTTTTAAGTATTCAGTATTTCAGGGCGACCATGAACCTTGCCTCCTTAGATTCAAGGAAGAAAGAAGGACCGAGGAGCTGTGCTGATGCAGGAAGAAGACACGACTACTTTGGCCCCAGCCCTACCCTCCTGCCCTGTCTACGACCTGCCTACAGCAGGAACCCCGGCGAGTCCAGCAGCCTGCAACCCTCAGAGCCCGGAGGACCTGCCTGCACATATCTACCAGAATGTCTCCTGTGAGCGCTGTATTTGTGCAAGCCAAGACTCACCCACAGAATTCGGATCCAGAAGGCTCCACGTATGTGCACCAGACGCCCACAGCCCTAGTTTGAGTGGCTCAACCGCACAAAGAGAACTCCCCAACGATCCTGATCTGGTGATCACCAACCTCCCCCCTAAGTCCATCTGTATAGAATACTAACCACTTGTGAGGGTATCCAGGCACTCAGCAGGTGTGTAGGCACCTATCTACCAGGTGCGGCTATTCGAAGAGCCAGGTCTTCTGCTTTTCACAGAACTCAAGAAGCAATGAGGATGCTCTGATGTGATATGGGAGTTCGTTCCATGCTATGGGGGTGTGTCTATATGAGAAAGTTCTACCTCCAGCTCTGTTTTTGAGTTTGCGGGATACGTGTGCTAGTGAAACTACCGCTGAGCGGAGGTACTGGTTAGGGTGGTGAAAGTGGCTCTTTAGGGAGGGGGTTTTATAGTGCTTTATGAGGAGTTTGAGCTGGGTGCGTTTGTGACTGAGAAGGAAGTTAAATTCCTTGAGGTGTGGGGTGATGTGGGTGCAGCGAGGTAGGTTGGGGATGAGTCTTGCCACAGCATTTACGTTGGTTTGAAGCCTATTCAGGAACTGTTTGGCAATTCCTGCCCTAGAGTGCAATGCCGTATTACAGACTGCTGGTTATCGGGGGCTGTGCGACTGGTTTACTAGTATTCTCTGGTAGCCACTTGAAGATTTTTTACAGAATCCTAAGGATGCGGAAACAAGTGGAGGTCTCTGCGTTTACTTGCGCTGTCTTGTCAGGCTTGTTGTCTAGGAGGATTCCTAGGTTTCTGGCGTGGGCGTGGGGGTGGAGGTGGCAGGGAATTATGTTAAGTATGAGTCCTGGAAATGACTTCAAGAGTGAGGTGGTGGGAAGGGTGGCTGCATATCGATTCACTCCTCAAAGCTCACATTTTGAATGTTTGAGAAGAACGCCTAATAACAAGTTGTATTCTGGTTTGTTGGACAGAGGTGGAAGGATGATGGTGTATATGAGACGTGAAACTGAGCAAGGCGTTTACCTGAACGGCCAGCTTCTATTGCATTCAAGCCAAAGACCACCAATTACATAGCGGCGCAGGTGGATGATGTGGATTGCATCAAACTTCAAAGAAATATTAACGTGGATTTTGTTTATTGTATGCCTGAAAAAGTGATTGAAAAACTGAAAGAATGGAGGAAAATGCAGTGTGAAATATGTAGTGGTAGTGGTGTTGAGTGCAAGAAAGTTTTCCAAATTAATATACAAAAAATATGACCACATCTCTACAAGAAATGTTAGGAAACTAATGTAGAGGAACTAAGGGGAAAACACACCTGGAGACTTGAAATTCCCTAAGCCCATTCTGTTTCCAAATGGATCAAATATTTTTTTTTAAATGTGCATCAACAGTAGAGTCCATGTTGAATAAAACGAAATCCGAAGCATGTTTAGGTGGAAAATTATTGAAAATTTCAACAACAAAAATAGTCGTAGCAAAAGTGTTCAGTAGTGGACGTGCTCGCTGACAGCAGTCTTCACTGGTCTGGCTTCCTGTACCGTGAATGTTTAGATGCGTCGATAGGTCGTCGGGCGTCTTTGCCAGTGCATGCTATTTCTTTGTGTGGCTAATGGAGCCTTTCAAATTTATGTTTTAGCACTTAAGGCCAGGGAGGGAACTTGCTCTACATCTTTGGTAATTGTTCAAAACTTCGACTCATGTCATTCAACCACCCCTTCCTCAAAATTTACCACAACCTTTTCTAAAGTAGTGGTATGTCCTTTTGAACCAGTGCACACGAAGGCTGTTTGAGGTGTGTGTACGCTTAACAACTTTCCTTAGACAGGTTGGTGGGCTTCTGTTCTGAATCAAAGAACTGTACAGTCTCCCATACATCACTATTACACCTTCCCTTCATCATGCAAAATTATTTTGGCTTTCTTGTAGCGCGACCCTTAAAATTACCTCTGTGGTTTGCGTAGCATGGTATCAGTCGCTTAACGTAACAGTACATCAAATATCATTAAACTTTTAAACCCCCTTCTCTTACAGATGAATAATTCTGACGTTACATCCTTGGACACAAGCTTAACAGAAGGAGCGGACCCGTGTGTAAGTCGAATATCTATCTATTCATGCTTTTGGGCTGTAATTGTCCCATATTTCACAATCCGTGCCGGTGTAATTAATCCACGTTACACGTTTTTCTCCTTTCTTTTTTACAATTACCATTTGGCACTTGCTATTATGTTTGTCTGTTTATGCATTAAATGCCTTTGCAATTTTATTAACTAACAATCATTTCCCAATAAGCATCTCTTTCTCCCACTTATGTTTTATGGGGGTAAAAGGGTTTTAAGAAGTCCTTACTCCTAATATAATACATTGATTAAAAAAACATATCAAGTCTTAGCCAATTGTTTTTTTTATTTTTTCATGTAAAATAAATGCATTTACATGAGCACTGCCTCATTAGTCTTTAAAGATGATTTGAGAGGTTAGACTGACATTTTTTTTGTCTTTGTGATGCCACTTTCTCAGTACAGTTTTTTCACAGTAAACAGTTATTCTCTTTAACAAAATGATTTTAAAATATTTATCTACTTTTAATCCCATCTATGATTCGAGAACATTCCTGTTGAATGTGCCTCCATGTCTGCACACATTCTTTATAATCATTGCATTCCAGGCGTTTAGCAAGTATGATTGAACAATCACTGGGCCTTTTTTCCACACAAACTGTAGTTAATTCCCTCTAACTGGAACTGGCAAATCCAATAAGTCTGACTTTTTGGTGAAAAAACACGTTAACGTATAAATTAGCTATATCTATTTGTTAGAAATGGGGTTTCTGGTTGGCTAGGGTATGCTAGGGTATGCACCTAAGTCAGGCACAACCCACTACTTTCTGGTGTTCAAGAAGGACAGAGGCCTTTGTCCTATCCTTGACTTGAGTTCTCTCACTTTCTTCCTCAAGAAGCAGAAATTCAAGATACTCGATCTTGCTCATGTTCTGTTTGCCCTTCCCCCTGGAATCTGGATAGTGGCTTTGGACTTGCAGGACGCTTACTTCAATATTCCCATCCTGCCTGCCCACAGGTATTACCTGTGGTTCGCGGTGGGCCACAAGCATTTTCAGTTTGCTGTACTCCCTTTTGGTATCACCAGTGCCCCCTTGTTCTGGACATGTTGCAGTTCCGGCCCTATCCTCCTGAACCGTGAAACCAGGATATTCCGGCTATGATACTGATGTTTCGGCCTTTGTCTTGGATTTTGGTTTGACGGACTATGAGGCTGTTGGGCCTCATGGCCTCTTGCATCCTGCTTGTGATGCCTGTCCGTTGGCATGTGCGGGCTCTGCAGTGGGACCTGTAGGAAGGTAGGATCCTTCTGCATGGTTATCCCCCACTTTTTGCCTGGTGTTGCTATGTTTTCTGACTTGTCTAACTGGGATCCTGCTAATCAGGTCCCCAGTCTGTGCCTCTTCCCTAAATTGAACATGGTGAATACTTGGGTACACTCCAGAATGGCTACTGGTGTACCCTGACAAGTCCCTATTACATGGTACTAAGGTAACCTGGGCATAGGTACACCAGGGGTTTCCCATGGGCTGAAGCATATATTATGCCACTCATGAAAGAGCACCCAAATTGTGACTACAGGCCTGTCATTGCAGCCTGTGTAAGCTAGTGCTAGCACCACTTACAACAGATATACGTTTCCATATATCGGAGGTCACTCCATTTAAAACCTTTAAATCACCCCTAAGGCATGCCTTTCAATTCAAAAGAAGTGGCCAAATTACAGGTGCAGCAATTGTAGTTAAGGTTGGGACATCACTTAATAGCAAATTCCATTATTGCTCCTTTAATAGCTTTGCTATTACTGAGCAATGCGGACCAAACCTATGGAAAACATCAGTAGAGATTCTTAAGCACATGCTACAACTACTGCCCGTGGCTAAGATGATTCTTGAATAGTAAAGGGGGACCCTATATTATTGCCATTAATGACTATTTCGGGATGGGGGGGTGGCGTGTCCGGCAGCATGGCTGAATAGACGCACTCGCCAGAGCTCCGGCCTCCCGCCATTAATCCTGCCTGTTATCCTGTTTTCCTAGATACCATTGATGACCTATCTAATTAATTAATTAATTACTCCTGCTACATTGACGCCGGGATAGAGGCTTCCCGACTGCGGATCAAGGCTTGTTGAGGCTGGTAACTACGGAGCTGCGTAGCGACCTGAATCTGTTAACATGGCCGACGCGACCCGTTAGTGGTGCAGCACCAATCAAGAGGCGCCAAACTGGGACCGGCCGGAGCATTTTGTGCGGTGAGCGGGACTGAGCCGATAGCCTAGTACGCACCCGGCCTGGAGGAGACTCCGGTTCCGGTTTCTCGGCCGACGCTGTGGAGGGATGGACCCGGGGGGACAGTGGAGAAGCCATGCCGGAGGCTGAGACCGACTAAGCCACCACAGTCGGGCCGGGTGAGTTGTGTCTTCCTGCTTCTTCCCCTCTTGCTGAAGTACAAAATCGGGGAGAAACACCCATAAGCAGAGGTCCTCCTCCCGTAAGAATACCTAGATGAGGAGCGAGATTGGAAGCAAAGGCTGGCATTACCAGCGCCCTTGTTGTGAGAGTGGGCCTCCGACATTACATGCACTAGACTGGGGGTGGGGCCCCTCCTGCGGGCGATTGCTGTTGAATCTGTGGCGGTGGACTATAGAGGCAATGACACGGCGATAGGGGGGTCTCTGCCTCGTGCCCCTCTCTCCCCCTGTGGCACTCAGAGGACACACCCGTGGCCCATTAATTCGACCCATTGCTGTGTTAGTGGATGGGGAGTGATTCTGACCGGGGAAGAGCTCCAAGTTCTGCCACATGTGCGCTGAGGAACACAAGAGCCCCGTGCCTAAAGACACCACAAGAGCCCCGTGCCTAAAGACACAGAGCCTCAGGGAAGTACAGATGCAGAAACGTGGCCCATATTTGCCAGGGACATTTCTGAGATGCCTCAATGGGTGTTTGGTGGATGGGGGGATACTTCTCTGCGACTGATGCTGTTGGCTGGCCCCCAGTGGAGGACTGATATAGGATCTGGCAGATTGACAATAATTACTCGCCTTCTATGGCAAGCCGTCTGATGGGGCTTATGTTATTGACCCCCACTCGACGACTGGGACGAAGGTATTTGACGCAATAACACTCGGCGTTGGCGTGGCCCGGGAGGGGGGGGACGCCATTGTGCAAACCAGTGGCACTAACAGCAGGGGAGGGACCCACAGCCGGATCACCTAGAGGTGGATGTCCAACTGAAGCCCTGCACAAGGGTGTGGGGCTGGAAGACTGTGGGGCCTAAGAGGTGATCAGGTCACAGTGAGACGCCATAGTCATGGCCAAGAGGTGTGGGCTCCTGCTCTTCGGTGCAGCGTGCAAACCAGAGACCCGAGAAGCGCCGATGGAATGCCGAGCAAGACACCATTGTCTGCAGGACAAGTTGGGAACTATTTTGTGTTAACCAGAAATAAGCCTAGGGCCCCCACCTACAGCTTAGCCCTGGGGATCCGGGGCGATCCCGCATTGGAACGCAGACGCCTAGATTTGAGCCGGTGGTCCATCCACTGAGGACGACTGTTTAAGTGCAGACCAGGGAGGTTCTGGAACCCACCCCCTCCGCGGCACGTTCCAACATATCTGGCTCTCCAGATGGCGATGGACAAAGAGCCCAGGACACAGAAACAGGGTAAAATGGATAAATAAACAAAGGCCCTCCCGCCCCAGGCCGAGTCGGGCAAGGTGATGGTGGACCCACCAGACATTACTGCTATCCTTCAAGCGATCCATGCCTCGAGGGAGTTGTCTGAGATCAGATCGGAAGTGACTCTCCTGCGGCAGGATGTCTGCAATATTGCGGATCGAGTGACACAGACAGAAACAAGTATCTCGGAAGTGGAGGATACAATGCACAAATTCCAAAAAGACATTAAAGAACTCCAATCTGATATGCGAGAAATAGCTCTGCTTTGTAGGAAGGTGGACGATGCTGTAAACAGAGCCAGAAGAAACAACTTCCGCTTTATTGGGATACCAGAAGGACAGGAAGGATCCGACCCAATCGTCTTCCTGGCGGAGTGGCTGAGAGGAAGTCTCCCAGGGGCACAGTTCTCACCTGCTTTATCATCAGGAGCGCGCACAGGATGTCTAATGTGAGCCCCCCATCCCCTGAGAGCCTCACCGTGTCCACTGTCGCAAAATTCCTTAACTACCAAGATCACGATATGATCCTCAGTGAGGCGAGGAAAGTAGGTGAACTCGAACTGGCCAATGGTAATATTAGGATCTTCCCCCGACTATTCAAGGGAGGTACAGAAAATGCGAAGAACCTTTGACTCAGTGAAAGGTAAACTCTGAGCCATGAAACTTCACTACATACTCCTTTTCCTGGCGAAGCTAAAGGTGATCTTTCAGGAATATGCTAATTTTTTTCAAACACCCGAAAAAGCCTGGGCTTGGATTGAAGAAACAACTTGGCTACGAACCCAATATGGGCGGTGCGGAGACATGGCCCCGAGAGACACTCCCGGATGGGAACCTAGACCGCAGAGGATTAAACCACAGAGTCGACTGACAGGGAAACTTAAGAAGCTGGGCGGAACCACGCTGCCGAATACCCCGTACAGAAGGAGAGTGACCTCCACGGATGGGAATAGACAAACCAGAGACACGCACAGAGAGTCCGATCAGGGAGCTAGTGCACAGACGGTTCACTCCGACAAAGAATCACTGGTCGACATGGATAGCGATCACCCGCTACTTAAGGCTATCCACAATGTAGAGGGGTCGCGGTCGAGACTCAGGAGAAAGACAATGATCCTCAGCTGCAGCAGAAGGAAGATGGTGGAAAGGACTGAACTACGGGCATGCAACAGGAGTAAACTGGCAGTGGACTGCCAACAATGAGGCCTGCCCCCAGACTGGTCTAGTTCTAGAGAAACCGAACACACTTCTCTCTGTCACCATATAGCCTTTAGTGGTTTGATAGAAATTTAGAGTTAGGTGGGAGGTGGGATCGACAGACTACTAGTTTGGCACATACGCAGAGTTGTTCTGTTGACACTTTATTGGATGGGCGAACGGTGCGGGATGTGGGGTTCCGGACTAGTGGGGGGACATTGGTCAATCAAAGATTCAATTTGTTATTAAGTTAGACAGCAGCAGGGTATATCAAGACGGGAGACTGGAAACGGTGGGATGGGAGTTGGAGGGGAAAGAGGTCGACTCCTATGGGGCCCACACTAAACACATATATGATGGCTGACTTACCTTATATGGTTATGACGTGGAACGTCAATGGCTTGGGTAGCAAAATTAAGAGAGGCTTAGTTAATCAGTATTTTAAGTGGACCAGGCCTGATGTGGTCCTCCTTCAAGAAACCCACCTCCGCTGCACGAAGTTCACATTCATAGGTGGGGGGACATATGTCACATTAGCCCACGATGGATTCTCATCTGGGGCTCGTGGAGTAGCTATCCTGATTGGGAAAACCTTGCCATTTCGTATAACTAAATCCTGGACAGATCCCAACGATACTTATGCTGCTGTTCAGGGTGTGTGGACCAGGAGTGAGATAACCCTGGTTAGCGCATATGCTCCGGCAAAACTGCAATCGCAAACGTTGGGTGCAGTCACTAAGATATTGCTAGATTCGGATACCCCAACCCACGTTATTGGCCGTGATTTTGAAGATGTCATAGATCCGAGTAAAGACCAGTCCAGAACGACAGCGGGGACCCGTGTTCCTACCCAGCTGGCTGAATTTGTGAGATCAATGGGGCTAATAGATCTGTGGCGCTGGCACCATACAATAGCACGTACCTACTCATACTTCTCAGAGGCACACAAGACGTTCTCTAGACTCGACTACCTATTTGCTCCAGCGGGGGAAATACAGATAGTAGAGGAAGTAGAGTACCTGGCTAGCAGCATCTCTGATCACTCACCGTTAAGGTTACGTGTAGGAGGGACTCCCGTGGAGCACCGTCGAAATGGCGGCTAAGTGCATGGGAGCTTCGAGATGAGGCAGTGACGGAGGTTATTAAAAGAGAAACCGAGCTGTTCTTCCAAGAAAATGGCGGCTCTGTATCCTCCGCAGTCGCCCTTTGGGAGGCATACAAGGCAGTTATCCGAGGTAGGCTGCAGGACACGGTAGCGAGGAAACGCAGAGCAGTATTTCTTCAGATAGAAACTTTAGAAATCCAATTTCTTGACCTAGAACACAATATTACCCCTGAAAATGAGGCGACCCTACTTAGGCAGTTGGAGGTCACCCGCAGGCAACTTCTCGCGCTGACTGATAGGGAGGTCCAGTCACAAATACAGGCAACACAGCACATACTCTGAGTCAGGGGACTGAGCAGGGAAACTCCTATTGTGGTTAAGCCGGAAGGAGAGGGAGGCAAACTGGGTTGCACAGATAGTGGACGCAGATTCACAATACACCACTGAAGCAGGCGTAGCAGCAGCATTCTAGTATTGGGGTATCTTTCATAGATTCACATGCCTGGATCATTCTTCGTCGCTGAGGCGAGAGTCCCGCGGTAAATAAAAAAGCAGTGCCAAAGGCAAACAATAATAGGCCCCAAAGAAATCTCCTGAGGCCAAGATCTTAGTAGCCTATCTACATCATTATGCTCAAAGAATCAAAAATGTGTCCCAGCCAATCCGTTGCCAGCACCCTCTAGAACCTTCCCAGCAGAGCCAGTTCTCCTCAGATTTTCACCGCACGTCGTGTGGAATGGAGTCTCCCTGATTGCTACTCAGTTTTTCTTCAGAATGTCTGACAATGAGGCCTTGTTCATGCCCTGCCGAACCTGTGACAAGAAGAGAGTCCATGTTGATGACCAAAAAAAGGACTGCATCTACTGCCTCTACCCTAAACAGGAGGCAAAAGATCGGCCGTACCTTCCCTCCTAAAACTCTCAGGGATAGGGTGGCAAGAGTCCTGTTGTGGCTTAAATCTTCTTCGGCTGAAGATGATGATAGAGCCTCAACTTCCAGCAAGATCACAGGATAGTTCTTCAAGTGAGGGGAGAAAACACCTTAAATCCTCCCACTCTACTTCTGGCCCTTCTCAGGGGTCTCCCTCAACCTTCTCTGGGCCTTCGCAGGCTTCTGCTCTCAAGGACTCTAAGACATAAACTTCTAAAACAGTGAGTAAAAGCCTATCAAAATCTTTGGCTTTCCCTCTATCGTCGACGACTTCTGTCACTTCTTCTGCTCCTTCGTCGACGGAGACTATCTCTACTACGTCTATCACATCTCCTATACTGTCGATGAGGATTTCTACAATGTCTAAGAAGACTGTCGTCGAAGAATCGTCCACGAAGGCCTCATCGAAACATACGTTGACGAATTTCCCGTCGATGGCTGTCCAGTCGATGAATATCCCAACTCCGTTAACGACTGTCCCGTCGACGTCAGGTCCGTCGACGATGATCCCGTCGACAATGAACCCATCGACGTTGAGCCCGTCGACTAGGACCCTGTCGACATCGGCGGAGATCCTGTTGACGACCATACCATCTACAATGGTTTTACCTGCTCCAACTAAGGCTTTGGTTGTGGTTCCAACTTATTCAGCGCCAGTTCCATCTAGGAGCTTTCAGCTTAAGACATTTCAAAGGCATGAGTATTCCAATATCTCACCTCTTACTCCGTCACATCTTCTGGAAACATATGCCCAAGAAGATGATGATGATTATGACGACGAGGACGATGAAGGACCATTTGGGATTGCTCGTCATCCTTCTGAACTGCATATCAAATGTCAAGATGAAGAGGATTACAACAAACAATATTACCAAGAGGACACTGTCGTCCCCCATCACACAGTAAATCATAGACAATCTTGAACCTCTGCCTGTGGTGGTTCCAGATCCTTTACCTCCACCTGAGGATCCGACCCCAATGCCTCCGAGTGCAAAGCCTCCTCAAGAACAACAACCCTCACAACCTCCTCAAGATCAGAACACTTCCTCTAATGAAGTTAAAGAAGGTGAATTGCCAGAAAACCCTCATATTGATCCACGGGATTTGTACATTATCCCTGTGCCTTCGCCACCGACTCCTCTGCCATCTGATTCGCCACCAGAGGATATAGGAGGGTTTCACAACCTCATGCAGCGGGCTGCTGCTAGGTTTCAACTTCCTGTTACTGTGGAACAGACCGAATGTTTCCTTCACGATTTTAAAGAGGAATCCAGAAAATTACCAGGGCT
This sequence comes from Lissotriton helveticus, assembly GCF_964261635.1. NCBI lineage: Eukaryota > Metazoa > Chordata > Amphibia > Caudata > Salamandridae > Lissotriton > Lissotriton helveticus. The sequence goes on along the minus strand of NC_136064.1, from coordinate 43,553,292 downwards.
GTTCCTATAATTGATTATATATGGAACGAAGGTATCAAGATCATGTAAAATCCTGCATCCGTGCCTGCGGCAAGAAGTATCGTGCTCCAGCCAAAAGTCCATCCTGCCTCATTGGCCACCCTAGACCAGATTCTGTCATTTTCTAATCTGCCCAGCAAAAGTCCAAGAACCCGGCAACACCTATTACTACACTGCCGGACAAGGAGGGACGTCGTCTTGATCTGATTGGAAAGAAGTTTTCCACTATGGCAGCTGCTTCCATCAGGGCAGCTAACTCATTAGCGATCATAGGGCGTTATGATCGCCAAATGTGGTCCGAAATCGCTGGGCTGATTGACCTCATGGCTTACGATGGCGAATCGTTGTTTGGAAAACACATCGATGAAACCCTCCATGCAATAAAGACCGATACGGACACTGCAAGATCCTTGGACTTGTTGCAATACTGTCGTGGAACATTCAGAGGCGCTAAAGGGAGTGGTTATTCCTCTAGAGGAGAATATAAAACACAGCAAAACAGACAATACCAGCCCCAATATAGATAGAATTACTAATCATCATACCGCCAATCCAGTACGGCTGATTTCTCTAGCCAGGGAGGTTCGAAAACGATCCCACAATCAAGGGCGTGACTCTAACAAAAACAGTGATCTCCGCAGGGCGCCTATCACACCTCTTCCCGTGGGCGCATACATTTCAACATTTGTGGACAAGTGGCGAGAAGTTACCTCCGATCTATGGGTTCTAGACCTGGTGAAAAACAGACCTACCCTAGAATTTGTCACCAAGCCACCTACCACTCCGCCCAGGGGACCCCCTCCCCCTCGTCTTCACTTTAAGCTTTAACGATGCTCCTCAAGAATGCTATAGAGAAGGTCCCAGCACATCAGAAACGGACAGGTTTATATTCTCTTTTTTTTTGTGATCAAAAAGAAATCAGGGGAATGGCGACCAATCCTAGACCTTCGGAACCTGAACAGATTCCTCAAAAAACAAGGATTTCGCATGGTCACCCTCTCAGAGATTATAGGTTGCCTAAACGAGGGGGATTTTATGGCTTCTCTGGACATGGAAGACGCTTACTTCGACATCGCAGTACATCCCAACCATCGCAAACATCTCCTCTTCACTGTGGCTGGCAGCCATTATCAGTTCAAAGTGCTCCCGTTTGGTCTAAGGTCAGCTCCAAGGATCTTCACAAAGTACCTACCTCCTGTAGCAGCAACATTAAGATCCCGGGGGAATCAGTCTTCCCGTATTTGGACGATCGGTTAATCAAGGGTCCTTCGGAGCAAGCAGTCAAGACTGCCACTATGACGTCTCTTCGCCTCTTCGTCTCTCTGGGGCTAACTGTGAACAGAAGCAAATCCCAGTTACGTCCGATGCAAGTCCTTTCGTTTCTTGGAGCTCTTCTGGACACTGTCCAGTGCAAGGCATTCTTATCTCGCGAATGACCGCTTCATCTTCAGAAGCTAGTAATTCTGATTTCAAGAAGAAAGTCAGTTTCTGTTCACATGTTCGCTTCACTCTTGGGGATGTGCTCTTCGGCCATAAATCTCATCCCGTTGGCACGACTCAGAATGAGGCCACTACAGGAGAACTGCACCTTCAGTGGCAACAAGCCGTGGGTTCTTTCAATGACACCGTCAAGGTCACACCACGCATGGTAAACGCCCTACATTGGTGGTCACAGATAGCAATCTAGCAGAAGGGCTCACTTTCATACAAGAGGTCCCAGATTTTGTTCTGACAACAGGCGCCTCCATAGAAGGATGGGGAGGTCATCGCCAGGATTTGCAGATACAAGAAAGTGGTCTCAAGAGTACAGGCAACAGCATATCAAGAGCCTGGAATTTAGAGCGATTTTTCTATCTCTGCTTTCCTTCCAAGGATTGCTGGTTCATCGGTACTGGTTCGAAACGACAATACCACCAGCATGTTTTACGTAAACAAGCAAGGAGGGACAAGGTCGGCAACTTTTTCAAGAGAGGCTCAAGAATTGTGGGAATGGGTTACATTCCACAACATAACCCTCAAAGCGGAGCTTGTCAAAGGCCCTCACAATACCCTGGCGGATACGCTCAGCAGGTCCCTATCAGACTGTCATGAGTGGGAGCTAGAGCACACTCAAGTAAACAGAGTTTTTCAGAGTGGGGGCAAGCCGACATTGGATTTGTTCGCAACGAAGCAGAACAAGAAACGCCAATATTACGCCATCAGGTTTCCACAACACGGATCAAGGGGGAATGCCCTGTCCATGCGATGGTCAGGGATTTGTGCCTACGCTTTTCCCCCAATACCTCTAATCCCGAGGTGTTACTCAAGCTGAAATCGGAGGGATGCCGTCTCATCCTCATTGCACCCCGGTGGCCATGTCATCACTGGTTCCAAGAGGTTCTGTTGCTATCCCAGGACCAGCTGATCTGTCTTCTTCCAACACCCACAATGCTGTCGAGAAACGGGGGACAGGTGGTTCACCCAGACCCTCAGTCTCTAAATTTACATGTATGGCTCCTGACTTCCTGAATTCAAGGACCTTGACATCCCTCAGGACTATCGTGACATCCTAAATCACGAGCTCCAAGCACAATTAAGACTTATAGTCTTAAATGGAAGAGGATTTGTTGTTGGTGTGAGGCTCACAATGTTCACCCGATAGAAGCTCCTGCGGAACAAATTCTTCCTTAACTGCTGCATCTGGCTAGATCTGGACTCACTTTTTCATCAGTTAAAGTCCATGTAGCCGCACTTTCCAGATTCAGAAAAGGTGCTAAGCTTCCTTCTTTATGTAGATCCTCATTAATCAAACAATTCATGAGAGGTCTTTTCCAAGCATTCCCTCCGGTGCAACCTCCTTCACCGGAGTGGGAACTGAACATGGTCCTCACGCTGTTAATGAAGCACCAATTCGAACCCATCACAAGGCCAAGCTCCAGTTTCTCACATGGAACGTTGCTTTACTCCTATCTCTAATATCTGCTAGAAGAGTGAGAGAAATCCAGGCTTTCACTATAGAAGAACCATTTTTTACATTTCTATCAGGATTATGTGACCCTCCGGACCAATCCTACTTTTATACCAAAAGTGCTGTCACAGTTTCACCTCAATGAACCAGTGAGGTTACAGACTTTCTTTCCAAATTAGTCTACACCAGCGTAAAGAAACTTACATTCTCTTGACATCATAAGATGTTTAAAGTTCTATCTACAGAGAATGAAGCCCTTTAGAAAATCTGACCAGCTGTTTGTGGCTTACGGACAAGCTACGCTGGGAACTGCAGTCACAAAAGCCACAATTGCCAGATGCATCGCATCTACAATTCATTTCTTTCATGACAAGTATAACAGGCCATTGCTACGGAAAATAATGGCCTCTCCACAAGTACTGTTGCAGCGTTTACAGCTTTGTTTGCTGGAGTGACCCTCGAAAATATCTGTTGTGCTTCGACATGGAGAAATGTCCACACTTTCACAAGACATAACTGTCTTCATTCTACATGTCAAGAGGATGCGGCGGTTGGACAGGCTGTCCTACGCCACCTTTATCTTTGAGATCATTTCAGGTACCCTTTGGTCTTTTAATACTATCTATGGTTTCAATTGCTCATGATACACATACAGTTATGCAATTTTAACATGTTCATTGTATTTATATCTGTAATATGTCCATAAGGCTTGCATATCCATTAAGTGATATTACTAGGCTTCTTTTCCTATTTATAGGTCATGTTTTTAACTTTGAAGGATTGGTTTATTATGCCTTTGTTAATAATTTATGGATGCAACTGGGATTTTATCAGCACAAGTCTCCCACCATCCGTAACCGACTGTATATTTGGTTTACTGCTTGCTACTCTGATTCAGGCATGTGAATTTATGAAAGATACCCCAATGCTGGATAAGAAAACTAGTTACTTACCTGTAACTACAGGTTCGAGGGATATGAGCTACAGATTACACACTGTGCATAAATGGCCACCTAGTGTTGGGCACGGATGTTTGCAGTTTGTTTTGTTGTAGAAAAGTCTTTGGAAGTCACGGGATAGGTGACTCCTCCTTTGGATGATACTGCGCAAGGGCATCGGCTCCATCCCCAGATAGTTTTTTTCTGCCACCGGGCTCGTATGTGTTTCCAGCGCTCTGTGTGGAACTGATTTCCTTTGGTGTGCAATCCTGCCCAACTTACAAAAATCAGTTTTGAACGCTTTCCCAGTTGTTGCTACTCTTCAACACCGAAGATTTCGATTCCGGTCATCGTCGACGGCCTTCGGGCCTAACTAGGCCTCGACTCCAGCTCATGGAAAGGACGCCATTTAAAAAGTGTCCTCAATGTGGGTCGAAGTTTCCCCACACCCACCTTCATGAAGTGTGTAATCTTTGCCTCTCCCCGGAGCACGTAGCCAGAGGCTGTTCCGCTTCTGCCTCTTTCCGCTCCCAAAAGACTATCCGGGACCGAAGAGCTAGGAGAACAATGGCTCGATCTTCAGCTCCGATTCCGGACGACATCATTGAAGAAGGCGTCGACGTCCCAGAACAACACGACATCGACAGCAACTGCGAGGCAGAAGATTCAGACGTCGAGGACATCACTCCAGCACAGCGGGTCGTAAGTAAGACCGTCGACCCCGACCCTTCCTCGACACATCCAAAGAAGGCCCCGGTCGCACCCTCGCCCTTGGGCTCGGGTGCACACCGACACACTGCTTCTACTGCCCCACCTTCGGGCCCGGCTAAGAAGCTAACTAAGCCTTCAGCGACTCGGGCTCGAGTCGGCCTTCCCACGGTGCCGGCACACACCTACCGGCACTGAAAAAGACATCACTGACCCAGTCGACTTCCAAACCACCGGCGCCAAAGCCTACCGCTACTCCTTCGGCACCGAAACCCAGGTCGGAACCAAGCAAACCTGCTTCGGATTCAAAAAGACCACCAGAACCGAAAAAACCATCGGATCCCAAAAATATACCAGAGCCGAAAAAATCATCGGAGCTGAAAAAATCTTCGGAGCTGAAAAAGACTCCTGCTTCTCCGGTTAAGGACATTGCCAAAAAAACAAAAGAGACCGCTTCGGTGCCGAAGCTTCCCTCCACACCAAAAGATCGACCTCCTTCAGAGGACTTATTTCATCCAGACTCTACACAAAAGACTCTAGCTAAAGACCCAATCACTGGGCAGCTAACTTTAGCTTAAAAAAAGCTACCACTGGATACACCAGCGCCAGCTCCTCATTCAAAGAAAAAGGACATGGCTTCCTCGCCTTTAAGACTTCCTTCCCCTCCTCCTCCACATATACCATCACCACCTGCTCCCCGACCACAACATTCCCCTGCATCCTCTTCTCATACCAGAGGATGACAATAGGGATGATTGCTCTGATGATATAGGGGCTAACATCGATGATCCATCTATTCCTCCAGGTTCACCTGACCCGTTGGATGATAACACCCCAGACGTCCCAATTGTCCCTCAAGATGACGTATCCCCCTTAAGGCCTTCCCCACCAGAAGACACTATGGGTTTTATCCAGTTGATACACGGAGCCGTGCAATATCATGGAGTAAATATGCACACAGACCCTGTAGATGAAGACTTTCTAATGGATTCCTTTGATAATGCACAAAGGTCCTCATCCATTTTACCAATGCTTGAAGGAGTGATTAAGCATGCCCCTGAAGTCTTCAAAGACCCAGTCAGAACTCTGGTCATTAACCATCGAATAGAGAAAACGTATAAAGCTGCCCCTTCAGACCCAGCTTATATTAAAGGTCCAGTACCACTAGACTCACTTGTAGTTTCCAACGCACGCAAGAGAGCAAACCACATAAAGAGTCTAAGCTACTTGACGCATCAAGGAAAAGAACTGCGTCTCAAGCAGCAAACATGTGGTGTATTGTCAATACACAAGCATTATTGGCCAGATATGACAGGGCACATTATGACGAATTAGAATCACTAAAGCGACACCTCCCTGATAAATACAAAGGTAGAGCAAATTAAATTATTCAAGAAGGGAAAAATATTACAAACACCTCTATTCGGTGTGCACTTGATGCAGCGGACACCGCCTCCAGGGCAGTTAACACCAGCGTTTTATTGCGTAGACATGCCTGGCTACGCATATCAGGGTTCAAATCTGAAGTCCAAAGTGCTATAATTAACCCTTCGATGAGCAACACTTATTCGGACCCAATGTAGATGTATCACTTGAAAAAATTAAAAAGGATACAGATGCAGCCAAATGTATGGGAGGCCTGCAGTCGCAGGCTCCCAGACGTTCATTTCGCCGCTCATCTTATCGAGGCGCCACCAGGGGGTACTCCTCAGACACACCTTCTACCTCATACAAAGCCCCTACACATTCCACATATAGTAAGGGCTACCAAAGGGGAGGTTACAGGGGTAACAATTACAAAGGCAGAGGTAAAAACAACTCCCGCTCTGCCTCTACCCCTGCCCAATGACTCCTCTTCCCTTCCCCCGTCCCATTCCACTCCTGTCGGGGGAAGACTACAATAATACCTACCAGCCTGGGAAAATATCACATCAGACAGGTGGGTGCTTCAAATAATTCAATCAGGTTACTGTCTAGAGCTAACATCCACCCCACCAAACATACCACCCAAGCAGTGTCCACTGTCACAAGAACATTTAACCAGTGCTTAATTTGAGCAGGTGCTTCAGGTGCTCAGCACCTGCACTTCTTTCACAGGGCCAGGGCTACAATTTCTTAACCTGCAGGTGGTGGTCTCAAAAATAATTGTTCAAATTCAAAATAGAAAGAATAACATACATTGCATGGTGACTGGCTGGTAAATGTTCATGGGCAGCCGGCATATGCCTGTCCAGGCAGGCATGATTGTGTATCACCACGTTCGTGATGATGCAATCACGCTGATCACAAATCCAAGAAGTAATCGACAAACTATGGTTTGCATTCTATTCCCCTAGTCTGCTGCACCCTGCCACTGCCTGAGCCTAAACCTCCCATTGGATAATTGTAGCTGGGGGCTGGCACATGACGGAGTTGAGGCAAGGAAGCTGCAAGAGCACATTTGGAACTTGGGAGTGAAGGCTCTTGAGGAAGAATAAATGAAAGTAAGTGTGGACTTTCCACTTGTTGCGTAGCCAGAGTAGCATATCCGGCAGCCCTGCATTGCTGCTATCCTCAATGTGCTCGCTGTGGCTCAACACAACTTTTGTACGCCATGGCGTCACCTGTAGAATCTGTGTGCTGCACCCCAGCATGGCAATTGCTGAGCGTGAGTGAGTCCAGTAGGCACCACAGCCATACTTACCGGCATTGGCAGAATTACTGCTGGGGACAATGCCTGTACTGTAGCAGGCAGGGTCACAGCAAGCTGAGCAGTGGATGTCGATGCATTTGCCATCCCTGGACCTACTAATTACAGGCAGCACTAGCATTGACCGGACCTGCTGTGCTCAAGCAGCCGCCTGTTCCGCAATAAACCCAGTCATACACTGATTAATATATGCAAAAAAGCATTTTCATTTTGTGTACATTTTGTTTTTGCACTCGGTGTAGGTAAGAAAGTAAAACACGTCATCTTCCGCTTCTTTAGGAATGATAACAGGAAAACGCAGAGTTCAAAATAGCAGGGACATGTACAGGCTGACGACAGGGGTCACAGGCAGCAGCAGTGTTAGAGATGAGAGACAGCAAGAGTAAAGAGGAGAAGAAACGACAAGAGAGTGTGGGAAAACAGCCACTTTGGTTAACCTTTTCAACCGCTGCTTTGGCGTTAGTCGCCCCTCGACCACTCGACGATTATCAAACAAAAGAGGCAGGCGCTGGAAATTGGAAAGCAGGAAACAGAGTTTAATTCGCTCCGGAGCAGAACACGTCAGATCAGACCAACAGGGGTATCTTCTCGAGGTGCTCTAACAACATCTCTGAGGCCTGGCCTCTTATACACAGGTTTATGACTTTATTGCATACAACACATTCTTGGCAATGCTTTGATGTACGGGAAGACATCCCCGGAATCCCCGCTTCAGGCCTGTTCCCACACATATCTACAGTAGGGGTTCCCACCCCAATCTCAGCATGATGGCTATCGCGCAGCTGGACATTCCGCTGGTAACGGGAATATGGGTGATCAGTCGGATCTTGTGGTGTGAAGACATTGATTAATCTCGGCCCCCTTTGAGGAGAGGCGAGTTTCTACTGTAGGGGGCAATAAACTGCATCTGCAGGGCTATGTGATGGCCTGGGATCAGCTCGGACAATCGGGCACAGGGGAAGGGGATTATCAAAGGGTCCGTTTGCGTGAATGAGATGAAAGGGTATGTGGGTTCCGCACGGGATGTGGCTCCTGGGCTGGGTCGCGCTGAGGCTGTGTTTATGGCTTCAATAGGTGCTTGGGGGTTGCCAGCGCGCGGGGGATGATCGCAAGGCCAGGGAGACGTGCAGGCGATCGGCAATGTTGCGAGAGTGGCCAAGGTTTCAAAATGGCTGCCGCTTCCGCGCTCGCAAAGGCCAGAAATGGGACAAGATGGCGCTGGTAATGTTCACTTCGCAATCTAATATTTAACAGTGCACCCTTTGAACATACTCCGACATCTTGCTAATTTATGTCAATGTTCATTATGTGATGAATCTCATTCTCGTACAAAATTTTCATGTGTTCAAACTTATTGGCCACACTCTTAGGGCACAACGAATTAGAAAATATAGAGCACAAGGGTGGTATGCATTGTATCCCCAGGCAACACCCACATAAAACAAGGATTGGCACCAATGCGAATATCAATAATTTCCAGCCCCAGTCTTTCAAAGTGGACCAAAACCAGCTTCTGAGTGTCCAGCCGTCCTGTTCCTGGTGGATTTCTGTAGATAGTCTGTGGAGGTGTTCTATTGCCTTGTAGACAGAAGGTGAATAGTCAGGGACAAATGTACAACAGCTGGCACCGATGATGCGGCATGCTCCTCCGCGGTCCGCCAGTACTACGTCGAGCACAAGGCGGTTCTGCAATGCCACGAGGCGGACCGCCTGCAGCTCAGCTGTGTTGGTAGCAAGGATGCCGGTTGTGACGTTCAATGCTGTTTCGACTGCTTGGGTCAAATGTCGGATGGCTCGACTGTTTGACATCGGACCCCAGAAAGGAATGAGTCCCTTCGCAGCATCAAGGAACTTCGAAGAGGTGGAATCTGCTTGTTGTATGTCCAATGAGCGCTTCTGCCTGTGGTACGCTGCCGGTGCCACATGGGTGGGGGGGGGGGGACAAAGGAGATGTAGCAAGTGCCTCCCCAGCCTTTAGGGAGCCAGGTGTAGGCTTTGGTGCCGCAGACAAGGTACATGTTGGGAGATGCTACAAATGAAGGGGGGTCAGCAGTGTTCAAAGTTCTCTTGATAGGACAGGAGCTGTAGCCCACGATTTTGGTCCCATGGCCCTCGATGCAGACAAGGCCAGAGACATTCACCACAGATAGGGCCACAGTCAGAGTTGCAGCAGTCCGTTTGCGCAGATCTGAAAAGATGGGTCTGGCTGGGTTGTTGAAAACCTGCATCTCGAGCCGTTCTTTCTCCGGAATGTTCAGTTGAAGGGTTGCATTTGAAGTCTGTGGGCAAAAGGGAGTGGAGGCTTTTCCGGTTTTGCCCAGCCAGAACCCATCGTAGAAGTGTGAAATGGTTTCGCCAGAAGTTGCATTGTCCTTATAACTCTCTTGTAAGAGCATCAGCCAGGCAAGGCTCGACCCATGAACGGAGAAAGGGGAAGGGATGAAGGGGATAGAATGTTCAGTTGCATGCGGCAGCAGCCCACAGATCCAGCAATTGGTGGCATTGGCAGCGAGGTTGTGCTGATGTAGCAATTGCACAAAGGAATTGTTCCAGAACTCCTTGCGTCTTTCTCGGAGTTGGGGTGGAAGTGAAATGAGATAGTGTTCTCTTTTGGTGGTGGGCTGCACAGTAGGTATCCAAGTCTCGTGGGCCGGTACATTTTCTTCCACGACCCAGAAGGCGGCCATGAGAAGGAGGCAGAAGAGAAAAGAGATGAAGAGGGCAAGCGTCTTTGTTTGGTGCAGTTTGTCAGCCTTTGGATTTCTGTAGTTGATCTTCGGACGTCCGGTTGCTTCCATCACCTTCATGTCGAGGGCTTCCATCACCTTCAGGAAGGACCGGTAGCGGGCAGAACCACACACTTTGTCGGCGTCTCTCCCGATAGCCTTTGTAGTGTTAGCTACCGTTCTGAGACTGTTGACTCAGTTAGTGGCCTGCTTTGCCGGAACCTCCCCCTTTCGTCGCAAGTTGTACCCTTCCCTGGATGGCACAGTGGGATCGGGAGACGCAGTCAGTTCAAGTGTCTCTGGGTCAGGCTAGCAACTCAGGGCTGGTCTGTCTTTCTTCAGGAGCTCTTCTTGGGTGTCCACGTCTTCGCTCGCTGTTAGGGTTGGTGAGACTCGTCGGCAATGATGTGCATGCAGCCAATTCTTCTTGACTTCCACCCGGAGTGCTGTTCGAGTGGTGATCAGGACCTGCCAGGGGCCGGTCCACCTGGGTTCCAGACTCTTCGTCCTCTGGACGTTCCGGATTAGTACGAAGTCACCGGGTTGGATGTCGTGTCCGGGGCCCCTGGATGTGTCCGGAATGGCTTGCTGCACCTGTTGGTGGATAACAGTTAGTGTTTTTGTTAAATTATGCAGATAATCAGACATTAGGATGTCGGGGACTTCATGGATGGACGTTGGCTTCGGCGCGGCCCATATGTTCATAGGTCGGCCGAAGACAACTTCATAGGGGGTTAAGTGGTGCTTGGTAGGGGTGGAGCGCATAGATAGCAATGCCAGTGGGAGAGCGTCTGGCCATTTCAGTCCTGTGGTGGCAACTATTTTGGCTAGTTTGAGTTTCAGTGTGGCGTTATGTCGTTCCACTAGGCCTGCAGATTGGGGGTGGAAGACCGCGTGGAACTTTTGTTTTACACCCAACCCTTTCAGTATGAGTTGGATAACTTCGGCTACGAAGTGGGGGCCGTTGTCGCTCCACAAAATTCGACTAAGGCCGTAGCGGGGGTAGAACTCGTTCAACAACACCTTAGCAGTGGTGATGGCGGTGTTGTCTCGAGTGGGGTAGGCCTCCACCCATTTGCTGAACGCACACACAATAACCAGTACGTATTTTAGACCATGGCACCTTTCTAGCTGAATGTAGTCCATTTGGAGGACTTCGAAGGGGTGGTCGGGGACTCCAAACCCTCCCCGGGGTACTACAGTCCCTTTCCCCGGGTTGTGTTGCAGGCATATCAGGCATTGTTGTACCAGGCGTTTTGCTGTGTCAGCTATCTTGTCATTGTGCCAAACTTTAGAAACAAGTTCAGTCATGGGGGCAGATCCTATGTGTGCAGGGGAGTGTGCCATGGTCAGTATGGGAGTCAGAAAGGAATTGGGTAACAACCATTTGTCAGTGTCTTTTGTTCGCCAGCATCCTTCATCGTCTTTTAGTCCCACCCGTGCCCATTCAGTCAGTTCCTGTGGTGTGCTAGTCGTTTGAATGTCTTTTATGGTCTCTCTAGCGTCTTTCCATTTCTCTCCTTGAGACCGGGTTACGTACATGCGGGTAGTCGTCCTATTCTCAGCTGTAGTTCGTGCAGTGATGTCGGCCAGTGCATTCCCTTGTCCTACAATGTCAGTGACTTTCTTGTGTGCCTGGCATTGGATTACCGCCAGTTGTTTGGGGAGGAGGACTGCTTCGGTCAGGGCAGAGACTAGGTCTCCGTGTAGAATCGGTGTGCCATGCGAGGTCAGGAATCCCCTCTCCTTCCAAAGGAGCCCAAAGTGATGAACCACCCTGAAAGCATACTGGCTGTCCGTGTATATGTTAGCGGTCGTCCCTTCTGCTATGATGCATGCTCGTGTAAGGGCAATCAGTTCTGCTGCTTGTGCGGACCGCTGTGTGATGCGGGCTGTCTCGGCAATAGTTCGGGCCGTGGTAACAGCATATGCAGCGGAAGTGGTACCGTCAGGGAGTTTAATGCATGAACCATCCACCCACAGTTCGCCGTCAGGTTCTGGGAAAGCAGTGTCTCGGAGGTCTACTCTGCTTCTGGTCTGTTCGTCAGTGAGGGTCACACAGTCATGGAGGGGAGCGACATTGGGGTCATTCTCGGCTAGGGGTAGCAAGGTCGCTGGATTCAGAGTGGTGCATCTTTTCTGAGTTATGTGGGGTGCCAACAAAGTCAATTCGTACTCAGTCAGTGGTCCGCTAGTCAGATGTTGGGTTTTGGTCTGGTTCAGGAGGGTGTCAACGGAATGGGGCACCAGTACGGTGAGTGAATTAGAGAGCACAATCCCTTCACTCTGTCGGATAGAGACCGCAGCGGCAGCTATGGCTCGAAGGCAGGCAAAGCTCTGGCTACAGGGTCAAGAGTGGCAGAGAAGTAGGCACAAGGGCGCTGTTTGGAGCCAATGGATTGTGTCAGGACAGATAAAGCACATCCCTCCCTTTCGTGAATATAAAGGGAAAAAGGCTTGGAATAGTCTGGGGTTCCTAGGACGGGAGCTGAACAGAGGGCATCTCGTAATTCTTTGAAGGAAGATTGGCATTCGGGAGTCCAAGGGAGCGGGAAGGGGACATCTCTGGCTAGGAGGGAAAGTAATGGCTTAACAATGTGGCCATTCTTTGCAAGGAAATTAAGGAGCTGGATGGTGGCTGTCACTGCAAGGGGAGTGTTGTCGGCTGCTAGGAGGATGTCATCCACGTATTGGATTAACACCACTCCATCCGGCAACTGGACTGCGTCTAGCTGTCTCTTGAGGGCCTGGCTATAGATGCTGGGACTTTCGGTGTAGCCTTGGGGTGCTCGACAAAATCTATATGAGCGGGATTTTAGGGTAAATCCGAAAAGGTAGCGGCTGTCAGGGTGGATAGGGATAGAGAAGAAGGCATTTTTGAGATCAATGACAGTGAAAGTGGTGGCGGTGGACAGGATCAGGGTCAGAATGGTGGTGATGTCGGAGACCACGGGGTATTGTGGCACGACGACCTTGTTAACCTCTCGTAGGTCGATGATGAAGCGGTATGCTTTCTCATCTCCCTCTCCTTGCTTTTTGATGATCGGTAAGATAGGGCTGTTACAGACGTTGCTGACCACTTCCTCCACCACTCCTGCATCTACTAAGGATTGAATAATCTCTACTAGTGCCTTCTCGCCTTCGGGAGATATCCTATATTGTGGGAGTGTTGGGAGCGTTGCGTCCTGTCGTACAGTGATGTGCACAGGGTCAATCATCATTTGTCCTACGTCTGAGTCGGTCTTTGCCCATAAGTATAGGGGCAAGGTGTCAAGCAATGATATGTCGGCGTCAGTCACAGAGAGCATGTGTCGTGTGGGACAAAGTCTGGGCTGGTCGGGATTGTCGTACAAAAGGACTCGGACTCCGTCCGGTGAGCATCTAATTGTGGCTCGGAAATGCTTCAATAAATCAAGACCCATAATGGCATCGGGGGGTGTTGGAGGAGAGCAGGAATGTCGTGTCAGTAGCGTGGTTTTCCAAAGCAAAAGGGATTGGTGTGGACAAGGGATTAGTGGAGGGCGTTCCATCGAAACCTATCGATGTTACATGTGAGCCAGGCAAGGGTGCCCTTGGAATCAGTCGTTTAGATAAAGCACTACATGTTGCTCCTGTGTCTACCAAAAATGGAGACTTCGTGCCTAGGACCTTAGCGGTGACATAAGGGCCTTGCTGGTCAACATAGAGCTCGACTGGATCCCTCCTTTGCCTTTGGCCGTCCTATGCGAAGTCATACGTGTTGTCGTGATCAGACTGTTGGCACTGGTTCTGTCGGGGACGGTCAAATGTGTTCGTTTTACCGGGCCTTTCGTTGCTATGGTCATTCGTGTACCCTCGCCCACGTCCTCTATTTCTGGGTTCGTTCATGGAGTCCCCCGTCCCCTTATTCCTGTTCATTTCTAACAGAATTGGGCACTGGAATTTCCAATGTCCGATCCCTTTACAAAACGCACACTGGTTCTCGGTCAAATCCCTACGTCCAGCGTAGGGTGTGGGTGCGTTATCTCTAGGAGGTGGGTTTCTAGGGGTATTCGATTGGTAGTTTCCTTTATAGGGTTCCCTTCTTATCATCACTCCCTGCAACTGCGCAATCATAACTCTTTATTTTAGGTCTTTCTTATTCTTTTCTGATGCCCTATCATTTTCATTCTTTTGGTGCTCATAGTACTGGGCCATCTGAAGGATAGCCGCGGGTTTGGAGGCCGCCCAACTACTCTCGCTAGTCTGCAGTTTCTGTGAGACTTCCTGTAGCAGACCTTTAACGTAATTTTGGACGAATAGGTGATGTCCGGTCGCAGTGGTCATGTCCTGACCACTATAGTCAGAAAACACCGTTTCGAATCCAGAAAAGTATTCGGAGACATCTTCTTGGGGTTTCTGACGGCAAGCCGTTACAATCGACCAGTCTACCTTTTTCTCAGGGATCAGTGTCTTTAGCTTCTGGACGATTTTGTCTGGGAGTTCTAAAATAGCTTTTAAGGGTTTCTGTCCAGGATCTCGTTGTCTATCTATGTCATCAAGTTGTTTCCAGGTATGTCCGAACAGCTGAAGGTGGTCGACTTTCCGGATTTGCTTCCACACATCAGCTGGTAGACATAACCCGAAGAACAAGTAGATGTCTGCTAAGGTCATGATTCTGGAACCTAGGGCCGTACCTAGTTCTGTATAAAAGGCTGTGGGGTTCTTTCGCAAGTCCGGCAAAGTCTTTCGGAATGTCAGGATGTCCTGACGATCCCAGGGTTGGTATACCCAGTTATAAACTACCCTTCCCTTTGCGTCCTGATGGTTAATGTCGTCATGAGTTCCTTGACCTCGTGGGGGGAACCAGTAGGGAGCGGCCTCCTTAATCGGCATCATGGTATCAACTTTTTCTTTTGGGGGTTCGGTCGCTACAGGGGTCGTGTTTTTAGCTATCGGTGCTTGTTCAGTGAGGTGGCGGAAGACTTCCAGCGTACGCGAGAAGAGTTCCGTCACGTCACACTCGCTCTCATCTCCTACATCCACCTTTCGGTACAAGTTTGCAAGGCGTTCAGGCCTCTTATCCTGGTATCTCTCCTCATAGGCGGTAAGGGTATGGTAGCAAAAACGTACAATAAAGTGTCCCCTATGGCTGCTAGTATACGTGTTGCATATATCTGAAATATATTCCTCTGTTTCTTTCCGTTCTATTAACGTTCTCACAATTTTGTCAATACCCGCTCGTTCATGGCTGTTCAAGCGGCTTGCTCTTGTAATCTCCTTTCCTACAGTTTCAGGCTGGTTTGGAGCGTCAGTTGATGCGGCGTTTAGTACGAGAGGCTCGGTCGGCGCGGAGGCCGTGGGTACCGAGGCCCTGGCACTACCTTCACTGTGGGTTGGGGGCTGTGGGTGCTGAGCTATGGGATGGGAGGGGGCATATGGCGGAGGCATATAGATGATTGGGGGACCTAGGAGTAAATCATTGTTCGCCTTTTGCTTCGATGGTAGCTCAGGGTGGAGTACAGAGGGTGTTCTAACAAGGCATTGGCCCGATGTATCGGATTCTCGCTCTTTCTTTATTCTCTCTCTCTCCTTAATCTCTTCTTCTAGTTTTTGACCAGCCAGGTGGGCTGCTTTTCGCATTTCTTTTTCTATCTTGGCTTCTTCTCTCTTTTTACGCTGCATTGCTTCTTTTCGCCACATGTGTGTGTTGGACTTGTAAAGCGCACAGCTGCCCGTAAGGGTCCCGGCGCTTGCTTAGGGAACCCGTCCTGGTATTCCCCTGTGAGAAACCCGGGCAGGGTGTCCACAAGGTGAAAGCCAGGCATCCCGCCGCGAGGGGCCGTAGTGGAGATTAAGCAAGCTATTGCCCAGAGTCGCAGAGTGTGACCCCGTGAGTTGAGTAGGCACCAGAGCGAGAATTGTCGAGTCCGTGGAATTTTTGAGCCCGAGACCCGCCAAAGCAGGGAATCGAACCCTGGTCCACGGTCGATCTCAGCTTCCGGGTCTGCCGCCTCTAACCACTGAGCCACGCTTCTCCATGCCGAGGCTATCGAGCATGGTTGGCGTGGTTTTCTGTTTAAGAAGGGCTATTTCTAGTGCTTCTATTTTATTTATATCAAAAGATCCCATCAGTGGCCACTGACTTTCTCGATCTTTCTTGGTATTTTTATGCCATAGCTTGCTGTAGGCTACGGCGACTAATCCATACTTCGTGAACATGTCCTTATTAGGGGTTCCCTCCAGTGGAGCTGGATGATCTACCTCTAATAAACGGTCCGGGCTAAACCAACTACGAATCAGTGGGGAGAAGATAGGCATGACGTATTTCGAATAAAAAGTATATCCGAATGAGGTCGCACACTGCTCGTCCCATCAGCGTGTGACCCCGGAGCATGATGGTCGATGTAGTCGGTATCAGCGGTAGAAGCGCACCCGCTGATACCTTCTACATCGACCATCATGCTCCGGGGTCACGCACTGATGGGACGAACAGTGTGCGACCTCATTTGTAATTACTATTTATACAGCCTCCCTTGAGCCGGTGGAGGTGACTACCTCGAGATTCCGCACCTGTGCGCCATAAGAGGTATCTGGACCTACTAATATTTTCTGCAGCCCACGCAGCAACCCCGTGCACACGCCTAATCCCTGCTGACGAGCGTTAATGAACGCGAAACACGTGTCCAGGGATGGCAAGCACACCAGTGAATACCCTCAAGATTCAAGACTCGGATAGAAGCGCACCCGCTGATACCGACTACATCGACCATCATGCTCCGGGGTCACACGCTGATGGGACGAGCAGTGTGCGACCTCATTTGTAACTACTATTTATACAGGCTCCTTTGAGCCGGTGGAGGTGACGACCTCGAGATTCCACACCTGCGCGCCATAAGAGGTATCTGGACCTTCAAATATTTTCGGCAGCCCACGCAGCAACCCCGTGCACACGCCTAATCCCTGCTGACGAGCGTTAATGAACGCGAAACACGTGTCCAGGGATGGCAAGCACACTAGTGAATACCCTCAAGATTCAAGACTCAGGTAGAAACGCACCCGCTGATACCTACTACATCGACCATCATGCTCCGGGGTCACACGTTGATGGGACGAGCAGTGTGCGACCTCATTTGTAATTACGAATAAAAAGTATTTCAGACAATGGTGGACAAAGGTCCGCACTACCTATCCTTCACTATCCACAAAGGGAGAGAGAATATGCCAATTCTTCGCCTGTTTGTAGACAGAGAATGCCTCAAGAAGAACCAATGTCGCTTAACAACCAAGGTTAAGTGATTCAATCAATTTTAACTAGTATTTTCAACAATCAATCAAACAAACAAAGAGAGTCGTGCTGCACGACCTTACCCGGACCGTATGGACAGTTTCTCATCTTCCACTTCCAGTGCCCGATCGTCCTCTATTCTTCGTCATTGCCCCGGCGCTCCTGAGGGTTCCCAGTCAGGACCGTAGATCACTCGAGAGAGGTCTGCTCGGAACCAGTGAAGTTCGGATGATCGGCCGCCAGAAATGAAAAGAAATGTAATATGATGTACTCTATATTCCTACCAACTGTAACCACTACTTACTCCACCTGTTCTGGAGAAAAGGGAGATATGCCTGCTGACTATTGTTTTGTTATCTTTTGTATTCTTGTTATTTCAAATAAAAATAAAAACAATTATTATTCAATGGGATTTTCTTTCTCCTTGTGTAATTTTGTTATTAAAACTCCACGTTTTTTGTGGTCACTCTTTGGAGATTTCTCTGCCCCACAGGAGACTGCAGCTTTTGCGTACAATGGCTTCTATTCAATAAAGTGGAGAAAGAATAACATAATCCTCGCCTCCGGTCCGGACATAGAATCTTGGGTTCGGAGTAGCATTCTTGCTGTAAAGCTCTTTTGTGCCTCGTTATTGGTAGTAAGCGTTATATAAATGCAATTACATGTGCTAATCGTACACAAATTCTTTGTGTAAAAGCGATCATTATAATAACAAACACCTCAATGTTATTAAATATTGTTTGGATGAATAAAATATATACCCCAAACAATGTTCTTATAGTTAGTTTAAAACTCATATTTGCCTTGTGCCATCATACTGTTGTTCGGTTTTATCCAAGCTGTGCAAAACTATCATATTTCTAGCTTGATATTTGCATGCCTGGTTCGTCCATGCTGTTTATAAATTGAATGTCTACTTAGGCCTAATCTTGCAATGCTTAAATCTGCCTGTTGTAGTCAGGTATGGTTAGTAATATGAAAGCAATGCGTAAATCAGAAAACGTTCTGTGGCAAGGTAATATTAGTATGCATAGGCCATGGGCTACTTTGACTTGACAACAAAGTCTGAAGGCCTTAGCTCAGAATTGGTTCTTCTACATCTGAGCAGTGATGAATGAATGAACTCCGTGATGCAGTGCACAGCTCAATGGTGGTGAGGAGCAAGCCACATGTGAAGTGTCTCATGACCCAGCCCTTTAAAAGCAAATCATTCCTGCTTGGCCTGAGAAACCATATACACTGAAGAATAAAGCTTGCCTTATCCACTAAATATCACAATGAAGAATGTATTCTGTATTATGCCTGTATTATTTGAGTGGATATCGCCTTAGCCCGTTGGGCTAAGTAGCGCTATATAAATTTGGATTCATTCATCTACGCCAGTGGCCTGGATGCAATGCTGTTTTTTCATGCTGTAATCAGCTAGCATTCTTTAGATCATGATTAGTCAATGAAGTGAGCTAAAGATAAAAAAGTGTTACCCTCAGTATTCACAATATGAAGAACCTTTTTTGTTGTTTTTTTTGTGCTCCAGGTATCCACTGAAAATGTGGAAAAGCCACAAACAGATGAATCCGATGCCTCCCAGAACAAAGGTAAGCTGTTTTTGTATTTAATGTGTACAATCAAGTCACATTATTAATTAGCAATGTTAGTTTGGTTCCCCCTGGACGGTGGATGTTCCTCCTGCCATTGGATTAATCTAGTTAGTATTTTACTAGAGACCTTAATATTGTTTATATAGAAAGGGTTATGTTTCCTATGAAAGCCCATTGACCTGATTAGGGTTTTTTTGTGGTACAAAAAGAGATGGTCACAATGGAAAATAGTCACAATCCATCAACAACTAACACATGGTCTATGAAAAAAGAATATGACAACACCAAATAGCTCATACAGTAAATGATTGTGATTTCATAAATATCACAGGAATTGTCAATAGATCAAGGGCTCAAAAAGGTAAACTGTATATTACATTTAGTATTTAATAAAACTAGGTGCAAACAACGTGAAGTGATGAGTGCGCATTTGGGATAAGTGCAGGTGGTGTGCAAAGGGAAGGTGGTGCATGTATGTACATCAACATTCAGTGGTGACAACCTATCCTGCCAGGTATCTGGCAAACACAAAAATGCGAAATCATGAACGAAAGATGCAGTTATTAATTCACTGTCATCCAGGTTTGATATAAAAGAAAGGAAAAAGTCGACGTTTCGACCCCTAAGGGGACCAGCAGATTGAGTGTCTTGGAGGTGGGGTCTTCATCAGGACCAAGAGGGGGGGAGAAGGGCACCTAGGGATAATGTATGTGATTAGTAAGGTGTGTCTTACAAGGAGTACATCCAACCAACTGGTTAATTAGGGTATTAATTACCGGTGACAGCTAGAACTTTTCGGGCTGAAATGTGGTGATGTGGGCCTACGTGCTCCTACAGGGGGGAGAGAAAAGGAGACATACAGAATCTGCTATGGTCAGTGTTCACACTAGTGGATTGGAGGAGTACAACATGGGGCAAGAGTGGTCTGACACTTACTCACGGTTTGTACAACTGTCTGTGTACTGTGTGCCAAGGCTCACAGTAGCCTATGGTAGCGGATGTATCCGTAAAGAAGGAGCAAGGTTCAAACGTAACCTGTAGCTGCAAAAAAAGGGGGGAGGGGAGAGAAGTTCCCTGTCAGTGAAACCCAAACATGTGGGTAGAAGGAAGCGATCTGGAGGTCTCTATATGCTGATGGCAGCGCGTGTGCATGCCAGGGCTGGGAGTCAATTTCCAGGTAGTATGACAAATAAAACTATAGGGCGCGCCAAGTGATCAAGAATAGCGTGTCAAGGTACAAATTACTGTGATTAAGAACGTAAGGGAAACTCGAACGCGAGTTTCTGTGCCGCATGTTGTGTCAGGAGACATCAGGACTGAGACATGGCGAGGTCTTAGTGCGTTGGAATACACGAATGCGGAATCAGAGAGCCAAGCGGTGAAGGAGTACCAAGACATTAATCTGAATTAATGCGGAGCACGTTAAGTTAAAAACTTAGGGCCAGGAAGGTTTAATTAGCTCTGAGGGCTGACCTCCGCAGGGGCCGGAGACAACAACAAAGCGCATGTTCGGTGTTGTATAGAAACGCTTAATAGACTATGAAAAAGACACCGCGTGTGTCCGAGGGACAATGCAGAGCGCGTGAGAGGCAGGATGGGAGCAGGGAAGCGAAGCACACACACCTCTGGGCAGCGTTGAGACTTCTGATAGCTAACACCGATTGGTGGCAAGGAAACAGTGGAAATATCAGTCAATAGCAGGTTGTGAGGAAGGATATAACTAAACAATAAGGGTAACCGGCCCATTGCCAAGATGTAAATGTGAATACAATTACATAAAGGTAATCGCAAATGAACAGAAATGTCCATACATCATAAAACAACTGGAAGGCAACGTGTCCCTGCCAGTCAGAGCGAATCAGTACAACACCTTTCACAATACACAGTAGATGTGACTGTCCAACATGGTTGGCACACATTCTAACATTAGAGCAGTTACTGAAGTATGTGTTGATCCCGCACAGTGGCACTGTTTAAGACTGATGGGGAAAACATACTGTCCTGTAACATACTGTCCTGTAACATGGTTGGCGTACTGTGAGCCTTTGGCACACAGTACACGGACAGTTGTACAAACAGTGAGTAAGTGTCAGACCACTCTTGCCCCATGTTGTACTCCTCCAATCCACTAGTGTAAACACTGACCATAGCGGATTCTGTATGTCTCCTTTTCTCTCCCCCCGTAGGAGCCTCGTAGGCCCACATCACCACATTTCAGCCCGAAGATTTCTTGCGGTCACCGGTAATTAATACCCTTATTGACCAGTTGGTTGGATGTACTCCTTGTAAGACACACCTGACTAATCACACACCATTACCCCTAGGTGCCCTTCTCCCCCCTGTTGGTCCTGATGAAGACCCCACCTCCAAGACACTCAATCTGCTGGCCCCCTTTGGAGTTGAATTGTCAACTTTTTCCTTTCTTTAATATCAAACCTAGATGACAGTGAAATAATAACTGCATCTTTCGTTTATGATTTCGCATTTTTGTGTTTGCCAGAAACCTGGTAGGATAGGTTGTCACCATTGAATGTTGATGTATATACATGCACCACCTTCCTTTTGCACACCACCTTCACTTATCCTTACTGTGCACTCGTCACTTCACGTTGTATGCACCTGGTTTTATTAAATGCTAAATGTAATATACAATTTACCCTTTGAGCCATTGATCTATTGACAATCCCTGTGATATTTATTAAATCACAATCATTTATTGTATGAGCTATTTGGTGTTGTCCTATTCTTATTTTATAGACCATGTGTTGGTTGTTGATGGATTGTGAATACTTCCCACTGTGACTATCCCTTTTTGTACCACTATTTACCAGAGTCCAGTGGTCTATCTGGTTACCCCATTGATACATAACTCTCTACGTTTTTTTTTGTGGCCTGAAACATGTCTACCTTGTAACAAGATCGAATTATTCCCTGACATGTGTTAACACTATTCACAAAAATAAACGTAATAGTCTATGTGTAGGTAGTTTTATTCATCCTCTTCTCCCGAATATGGTACCCAGGGATCCCAAGACGTTCCATATGATTAGGGTAGTAGCCCACAGTGCTATATAACTTGACCCATTTGAGGAGAAGCTTAATGATTAAGCGTACATTTTTAATATATATGAAGGAAACGAGAAGCCAGGCGTCTTATCCTGCTATGCTATCAGTATCTGGAACACCATTCTAGTCCAGAGTTGTCCGTCTCTATCCCTTCCCTGCTTTTGCACTTTCTCTGTCTATTTATGGCACTGATTTTGTGTATCAGGATTTTCCAGTAAGGTGCGTTTAACGATGAGCTAATGGTCATGTCCTTGTCGGGTTTTCTGGGTGACATTTAAAGGCCATACAAAGACTTAGCCAATGCAGAGAGCAGGCTTAATCAGATCCACCACAGATTGGAGTATGTAGGTGGAAATTGGGCTGAGTAGTAATTGAAGGTCTGAAGCACAGCAAAGTGGCTTACTAAAAAACAGGCTTCAACTGCAGTGCTGAACCAATACAACAAAGCGGGCCACAAAGAGAATTTAGGATGGGTCACAATCAGAGCTTCAAAAAACCACAGATAAACTGGCAGACGAAGCACATGTGGATTTGGAATCCTTAGGTAGGATCCTTGAAATGGACATTGTACATATGTTTTTGTTGTGTAACCAACTGCACATCCATGTAGCAATCATACAGTATTTGTGGTATGCACGTTTTACAAGCGGAGATATCAATTCCATTCGGTATCCGGGATCACAGTACATATGGAAGACTGAAATCCATCCTTGCCATACGGTGCAATAAACACTCGGTAGCTTCTCCTCGGATGGAGCGGAGGAACCTAGTAGTGCCACAATGACCAAGGTTGAAAAATCAATGAGTTGTTTACGGTTTTAAATGCTAAAATGGCATTTGTGGTCTATTGTGGGAATTGTATTGTTTAGTATTGCTTTGAGAGCTTTTTTATAATAGTTGGATATTTTATAAAATGGGAATTTGTCTTGTATCTGGAAATTAATAACTATTGGCTTTAGGCTACTCAGTGCCTGTAGAAATATGTCCACCATGCAAAGAGTTTTAGCCCAAAACGTCAGTTTAGTTTTAAACATACAAGAAATATTAGAAATAATCTTTCCATTATGAATATTTTATCAATGTGCAGTGCCCACCATCACTTGTTGCATTAGTAGTGCTCTTGTAAAGTGGTTTTAAATACAAATATGTATCTTGCATATCTTCGTCGCTACTTTATTATAATGAAAACATGAGTGTTAGAAATTATATCGATCACTGAAGTTCGTTAGGTATTTTATAATTTACAACAAAGGAGTTTGACCTCCTTATTAGGGACATTTTAACATTTTCTTCTTTTAATTGTGAGACCAGGATTTTACAAAGCTATTATATGTGGTGATAGAAGAGAACAGTATAGCAGTGATAAATATGCTGATGGGGCAGTGTTGATTACCCACGGGATATTTGTGATTGTGTTTGTGACTGAATCGTGTAAGAAAAGTCATACCCCTGGCGATGTTATGTGGCCCTGTGCATTCAGTATATCTGATTCTACCTTTGGCTTCAGTTAGGTCACGGAATCCCTTCCAATCAGTATCGGGGGTGTTCCCAAGACCTGGAAGGGAAGTTTTCTGTCATACTTTGTGAATACATCTGGTTTTTATGTCATAGTAGGAAATTGGACAGGCTATACCGTAAAGTGTGACTGAGTAAATCAAAACACTTTTGATCAGCGCCATGTTCTATAAAGGAGTTATTAGATCCTAACTGGATGCAGTGTGACTTTATATTTATAAGTCTTTGTTGTTAATTTTAACTTTTTCTTTACAGGCAAGCAGGTGATGCAGTACATGGGCAATACGATCTTTTCATTATTTGGTGATCTACCATCTGCTGAAGGGGCCATGGTGGAAAAAGATTCTGAAGATCTCCTAAAAGTATTACAGGAGGATGATGGTGCCACACAGCCAATCATGTTGAACTCTGACACGTCCCTGCAAGCACCGCCTCCAAACCTCAGTGAGCAAGTGAACCTGCTGGAGGCCTATGAGATTCCACTGCTTGCGGAAGACATTAATGGGGAATATAAAGAACCTCCTCTGTTTATCCTGAGTCCTGTAAATACTTTGATTGACGAAGCCACAGAAGCAGTCCTTGACTGAAAGTGTTAAACTGATAATGGAGACTGGGAGAACTAAAATGTGCATCAGCCTGGGCAATTCATTGATTGCCATAGCAAACAAAATTTTTTGTTGAAATAATTGCATTGTATGCAAACAATTTACTGTATAAGGAAAGTGTCCTACTCTATTGAATGTAGAATATCTCTGCAGTCCACAAAGAACTTTTGTAGGTAACTCACTTGTTTGGGGTTAATTTTGCTGATATCTGTCAGCAGGTTGTAAGCTGGCGTGTTATTACTCTGTTTTGTGATGGTGCTGCAAGGACTGCATCCATTATGAACTGGCTGGTGACAGTTATAGATTTGGAAAGATGTTTTGTACGCGGATATGCCTACACCAAAAAAGTATAAATGAATTAATTTTCAACAAGTGTTTTGACCTTTTTACATGTTAAGTATTTGTTTTTTATACAAAGCAAATTATACTGTTGCTTGAATTAGAGTAGCTCACGCCCTTCTTGCTGCTTCTTAGGATACCGAGAAGACATCCGACTTTCTTCTCCACACCTATTTGTGCACACAAATGTGGGTATAATAAAATGAGAGGTCAGTCCTGTTAGTCGAATTTACTAAATATATCGTGCCATTTTACTTCGCACGCATACCTGTATCAAAAGTCTTAGTTACTGCTAAAATGTATTCAGGTCAGTAATTCTTTAAAAACATTTTGAAAGATGGGGGGGGAAAAACACTTATTTTAGTCAGCTAAATTTTGATTGGATGTTTGCTAGTATTTTGCCAAGTGAAACCATTTTGGAACACCAAAATCTCAAGTAAAGTAGCGTTTTAAAAATCCGATCCTGAAATGTTCGTCATAAGTACCTGCTAAAGGACAACAGAGATTTCTAGGTTTTTTTCAAAATAGTTTTTATGACATTTTAATTGAAGTAATTGTATGAAAGTCAACATCCACTTAGACTAAGGTAAGCTCTCACTGCGGTCATCCATTCATGCTTATGTTGAATATTCATGAGATCTACCCACCATTGAAATATCATTGTTATATCTTTTCTTATTCACATCATGATAGTTATATTTTATTTAGGAGACACGTGTAGAATAGTTTGGATGATATAGGAACTAAGATAATGGTGTAAGAGCTCACAGAGAATCCCACATCTATTGTCAATTATAGCAGTTCCAGAAATGAGGGTACCTCCCTCTTTCTTAAGGAGGAAGTTTTGGTTTCTTCTGCTCCAGCCTGTGAGTGGCGTTGTTTACTCTGGTCTCAACATCTTCTACCTAGTGCTACTGCAAGTGTAAACCTGTAAGTTGATAATTGGCCTTCAGGAGTAAGAGTCTGTAAGTGGTGGTGGCGGGCCAGTCTTCCAGGAGTCCCTTTACTGTTAAAGCATACAATCACCACTAGGTTTTCCTTGGGTCTTGGGTGTCCCTCTAGAAAACATGGATGGTCTTAAGATATGTGGCTTTACCAGTCTACGTCTTTTCTTTAGTGTTTTCTGTCTATAGTTGGTGCCCTTTAAGACTATTTCACAGGACTCCTTTAGGTTCTTCTCCAAGTGGCTCTAACACCATGTAACCGTTTTAAGTTGTTGAAGATAGTGATGCCCAGAGTGCCTTATTTTACATATGGTGTCAGATATGAGTTCTTAAATGTGTTCTGGACTGGACTGGTATGAATGTTCTCCTATATAATAGTGCCTGTGTGGAGAAGGTGTTGGCCTATTTAAAGTGGTGGACAGTACTGGAGATGTGGTAATCCGTGGAATCAGGTGTGAAGGTGACTGTGGAAGAGGTGTAAGAGAATCTGGGTAATCTCGGACAGATGCCTCTTCCCTTATATGAGAGTATGCTCCTGAATATGTAGTCTGATGTTGATGGAAGATGCCTAGATGGTAACCACAATGCTGACCAGTGGAAAGAGTGTTTGATTAAACGTTAAATGTATAAGTGTTTTATTGCGTTTTAAAGTCGGGTGCCCTTCAGATCAGATTGAGATTTGGATTTGGAATAATGACCCAGCTATTGACAGAAAATAGGTGGCAGCCTACCTGTTCTCAACATTGATGACTTAAACGTCAATTGGGAACAGAGGTGCATGCAATAAGACCTCTTTTTTGAATCTCCTAAGGGTAGAGTCTTCAGAAGCGGATGTACATGTAGTCCTTACTCCAGCCTTCTCTGTCTTTTAAGAGATTACTTTCTTCAGCTTCAGGTACGTGCAGTGTTCATCTTGTCTGCCTCAAATGCAGACTATTCTGTCCGACTTTAAAGCATTTCCTGGAGCCCTTCATACAAACGAGACACTCAAGCTTGCTGTGGCTGTGCCAGATAAGCAAAACCGACATGATGCAAGGGTATACTCTTCCAAATTTTTTCTGCCACCTAAGGGCCACTTCACAAGAAAGTATGGAATATTTGGAAAGGAAAAAAAAATTACATCGGGTAAATACTCCTGAACACAAAAGATGTTGTGAGATATTTTTTAAGGTTTTAGACTATCTAACAGAAAACGGAAACAGAGCTACAGTGATACTATTTAGTTTCATTCTAGAAAGGTTTTTGAACGATATTTCTAATCACTTGTTGGAGAGTGACTTTTTAATGTCATTTAGCTTTTTATGAAAAAATAAACTCTATAGCCCAAAAAAGCAAATTTGATGTCAAAATTAATATATTTTTTTTTAAACAAATTGGCATTTCTAATGGAAAATATTTTGAGTGGTGCTCCAGCATCCCGCAAATTGGGGATACTGTTAAGTGTGTATTACTATCAGTGCTGTTCTCCTGGAACAATAAATATTAAATAACGTTTTCTTTTTGCTGAGCGCACCTTTATTGATAATCTTAGCATGGGCAGCGTGTGGTGGGTTCACAACTCACTTTGGCAAAGAAGTATTTTCTGTAAAATCATTATTCTGTGGGTATGGTAAAATTAAGAGATTCCATTCATTGGGAATATAGTTGTTTTTCATCCAGCTAATTAGCCCCTTAGCATGGTTGTGCATTTTGATAATGATAGATCCAGCCACGCTGCTGAGCATCTGTATTTACTTTTGTTCACTGAGCATACTCTTTAAGAAAGGAAACATTCTAATTGCAATTAACGCACATTGTTTTCCGTACCTTGCAGGCAGCAGCTTCAAAAATCTCTTAGCCTTCTGCTGAATAACTTAAATTGCTGTTGATGTCTCCAAACATGTCATACTCCTCGAAGTTTACAAGCACTCTAGACTAGTCGTAGAAAATCACAAGTACTTTAAAGTGCTACGAGTCGCTATTATAAAGCGAATCTAGGCATTTATTTGGGTTCTTGACAGGTTGTAAGTGTTTTTAAATCTTTTTGCTGCTATGAGTGTAATGTGGCAATAAAGAAAGTTGTGCCTAGTGGTCCCTTTGTTGCTTTAGCAGAAAATCATATGACCGTGTCTTAACATCACAAAAGACTGCTCCACTCCGGAATGTTGAGGATTTCTGAGAGAGACAACGTTTTTCATGGAGTTAGACTTGAAAGAAACTCAATTCCTGGAAGAAAACCAGTCTGTGAAACCTGTTCATTCATCCTCAAAAGGCATGAGTAGTTATTTCTGTTGCCTTTGGTGGAAATTAAATGCTCAAATTTGCATTCTAACTGAAAAAGATCTCTTGATGTTAGCCCTTCACTGGATCTTTCACTAGTTCCGTCAAGGAGCCTGGAGGAACGCATCTTTAATGTAAATCCGTTTACATTACTGTGTTCCTATTTCAAGTTAGGGAATACACACTTTTACTATAAGGTCCGTCTTTTGGCCAAAATCGGCCCCACAAGACTTTTTCATTTGCATGGAAAGACTACGTAGATGAAATGTCAGTTTCTTCGGTTGTATCTATGCCAAGCACCATATCAGGCAGACTTTGTTGGACTAGATTTAAACTGTCATTTTGTTTGGTACAAATTGATATCTCAATATGGCAGTACTGCAACAGTGTCAGGTTAGTTGGCAGACGGAGTTGGTGCTTAGTTTAATTGGATGCCCCAGTGAATATGTGTGTAGTGACATTACCGTCTCGTCCTTGGAGGCCAAACATGATGCTCCTGAAAGCTTTACCGTTCCATCAGAGGTCGCTCTCTTAGACAATAGGGACCAATGCTTCCCTCATAGGATTGAAAGCCAAAATGGGATTAGTTGGATCCAAGGAACATTGTCTCATAAAAGAATAGGCTTAACAGATCAATCTCCACAAGCCAACCATGATTTCGTCTGCCTTTAAGTCACTCCACTCCTTTACAGACTATAGGACAATGTATTTGAATAGAGGAAAGACCCTTATTATATAATTTATTTTTACGATTTCTAAAGCTCAGGGTATCTTGGCACTGAGGGTCCGACATGATGGCGTCAAGAAAACAGCATCCTAGAGACGGCAACCTTATAGACCAAAGCCCAAATCCTATGGAATTGGATATTGGCACGAACGCCAAACTCTCTAAATAGAGCCAGCGTCCTGGTTTTTAAAGATAACCACAGATTGATTTTAGATGGCTATGTGCTCCATAGCATTTTTCAAGTGTGGAGCTTCCCACAAAGTTGACAAGCAATAACATTTTGCAGGTTTAGCATTTGTTTCATGAAGCTGGCTCGTATGGAATGGCTTTGGCAGTGGCGATATCCATGTCTTGTCCAGATATGAGAGCCTACATATGAAGCTTCTGTGTATACAAAATCTCTGATCCATGCTTCTCTACTGCAGCCTTCAATCTTTATTCTTGGTGACTAGAATCCAGAATGGATAGTCCATGGCCTTTTTAAGACCGGAAATGCATCCAGTCATACACCCTTAAGTGGGAGAGATTCTGCATTTGATCCCTGCAGATTCCCCTTAGTCTTACACTGCCAAGGGACATCCAAGCATTATTGCATGCATTATTGCATGAACATGCAGCATGAAACTGTCGAAAGGTAAGTGGAAGACTAAAAGGCAGGCCGAAGGCCACATTTTGTGAGCTTTAGGCATGGCACTGTTTCAGATCTCTCTCCTGAACACCTGTAGAACGTTTATGATTGGCAAAGTTGTGTAGACAGCACTTTTGAAAAAGCAGTACCCTCAGAAAAGAGCAAAATTTACTTAGTTTGACACAAGGTAAGAGGTGCGTAGTGAAAAAAGAATTTCTGTTTTAAAGAGCATAGCAGCATTACAAAGAACACTCGTCACTTCTACTACCATAAATGAGTTCCAAGGGAAGAGTTGCAGCAGCATTTTCATGAACTCATTCGTAAAGTGGCCATTGCTTAGAAATGGGCGCAAGACTGAAGTTCCTTACTCTTAAAGCACATACTGAAAATGACTGTCATTGTAGGACAATGAAGATAGCGAGACCGAGTACACCAGATGGTGTGTTGTCTCCTAGAGCTCAGTAATTTCTTGGGTGCGTATTTGGGAGTGTTTGTTTACAATATTGTACATCGAGCATTCCGGTTTAAAGGTATACCTCGCCTTTGAAGTGCAAAATTTTCTGGCTTTTTGGACTGGATTCGGTCACATCGTTGGAGCCAGAGATCAAGCCAACACCGACATGTAGTACAGTTTTTAAAGAAACATGCCTAATTTTGGGATTACTAGTAGTAGACTATCTCATAGTCATGTTAGAGGGGCCGAGAGGCTGGTCTGCAATTTTAACGTTCGATTTGCTTAAGTAAAGAATCACATTTCTGAGTGTTTCAACTTGTATTGGTCCCCACAAACTATGGTCTATGTGTTTGTTTCAGAAGTACTTCTGAAGCCATAAGAAATGTTGTGCTTTCAAAAGCGGTAGCAGAAATCCCACAGACTTCAAGGGAATCGGCCACTTTTGGAATGTAGCATGGAATGATTAGAGACAATTAGAATGGCTTGGCTTAGCTTTTACGACGTAGCACCATATTGAGGGACAGTAACGCCAAGCTCATCTACAGTGTGATGAAAGGGTGATATGGTGTGGCGGGGGGAGGGTGATGAATTCAGTCATTAATACCGGCTTGTGGTTTTTGACATAGTACTAGAGGCAAATTAGAACGTCACACAAGATATCTAAGCAAGCCTCTGGAGTATCCAAAAGCACTGTGTAGTCCACTGTGTCAGATGAAGAGGAGTACAAGTAAACTGGTTTTACGGTTACCGAGCAGCCATAGAATGTCATTTACCATCTTCAAGATGGCATGCGTCTAGCTATTAAACTAGGTCGATGCTCACCTGGTAGATTATTTTCTGATTTGATGTGTTTGTTCTGGAAGACAACATAATTTTTAGGTTTCGACTATCAGACAGCTTTTTACTCAACAAACCCTTTACAGGCAACCCAAAAGCTCAACGTATTGAGGGTGAAGCTGCTGATACGACTTCTTTTTTTTTTTTTCTTTTTTTTTTATCTCTTTCCTTTCTTCTCTCTTCTTTTTCTCTTTTTTTTTTCTTTTTGTCCTCATCTGCCCAACTCTCGTTCCATGGATGCAAAAGGTAACACACCAACCACCTTACTGCCTTGGGGAGCAAGGCCCTTACATTGAGCCGCTTCCCACTGAAGACAGTACTTGCAACGTTGGCGGGAGATGTCATTGCACCAAGTTAACACTCCTCTAAGCAACTTCTTGCCTGTTGGGCCCGTTTAGAAATACCGGGATCGGAGCCAGCGTCAAAACTGGGCCATGAAGTGAATGGGCTTAATCATCGGACCTTGGGGGGGAAAAAAAAAAGAAAAAAACCCCAAGGAGCTTAGATAATGCTCAGTTCCACTCAATCAGTAGGTTCCAAAAGGTGACGCTCTGCGGACTGCAAGATCTGGCCAGGTCTAGTTTAGATGTTTCATACAGGGATGTCAGCCATGCCGAGTGTGTGGGAGCGATGGTATCTACCCAGTATGTACATATCTGGCGTCTAGCTAAGAGAATAGCATAGAATAAAAAAGACCGCGCCGCCCCCGTGATGTTCTGATCTAACCCAAATATAACTAATGATAGAGAAAGAGAAAGGTTTGTCTTAAGAATTGATTCCAAAGTGACTTTTACCTCTTCCCAGAAAACTTTTATGTTAGGGCAATCCCAAAACATGTGGAAGTCGGAGGCTGCTGGGAGTAGACACTTGTTGCAACATTTCCCTGCCTGGTATTTGGATAGCCGTAAAGGGGAGAGATATGCCCGATGCAAGGTGAACAAATGGTTCCGTCTCAACCAAGCCGGTTTAACAACTTTATACAGAAGAGAAAAGGAGTTTATCCATACTTCCCCATCCTGCAACCCAGTTTCTCTTCCCCATAGCTCCATCGGGAGGTTGAAATCTCCGTCCGACTCCTCCAAGATGGACCAATACCAGAAGGCAACCTCCTTACTTCCCGTTTGCCTTCCTACTAGGTGGTGTTCAAGGAGGCTAGCTCTCCCGGTGTTAGGATTCTTCCTAGTTATTTCCCTGGCCCAACTACTTAATTGCATGTATTTGAATCTTGATTAGGTTGGCCCTACTGTCTTTTTAAGGTCCTCCCACTCCACCAGTGTCCCTCCAACAAACAGTTCACCCCATCTTGAGAGCCCGGCTTCAACCAAAGGGACTGCCAGGCTGTCTTTTAAACACATTGGGAGTCCGGGGGAGTCCCATATCTGGGCATAGTTGGAGAAGTATGCCAGCCCCACTTTTGCTTTAATTTGCATCCAGATCTTCAATAGCGCTAAGAGAATCTTTAGCCTCACCTTTTTAAAGAACCTTCGATCCCCGAACTTAAATAGGAACCCGTCTAGGGGAAGGTTAGCCCCGACCAACATTGCCTTAAATAGTCTCCCATTTGAGGAGTTAACTGGGGACTTTAGGAGCATCCTTGCGTGGGAAAGCTGGAATGCCCACGCATAAAGCTGTAGGTCTGGCAGGGCAAGCCCTCCCTTTTCCCTCCTCCTCCTCCTTAGTTTTTTCCATGCCAGCCTTGTTGCTTTATTTCCCCAAATGAAAGAATTATTTCCTGTTGACATTTATAGAGTTGCTTAGAGTCGAATGCCAGGGGGATGGTGTTGAAAATAAAAGTGAGTTTAGGGAGGATAGACATTTTCACAATGTTAACTTTCCCAAAAATTGACAACCGGAGACCGGCCCAAGATTTCAATAAGGTCCTGCATTCCTGAAAAACCAGATCTAAGTTGGATTTAGCCAGGATGTCTATGTCTTGCGTTATCCTGACTCCTAGGTAACGGATTGAGGGAGTCACTGCAACGCTTGGTTAGTGATGTTCCAAGTCATAAGCTCGGTTTTCTCGGCATTTATGTCATAACCCGAGATACGTCCGAATTCTTTTGCCCTCTCAACAACTATAGGGAAAGCCACTGCCGGGTCGGTGGTATAGATAACGATATCATCCCCATATAGCCCCACCCTTTTTTCCCAACCGCCAAAATGAAACGAGGGAATACCTAGATCATCTCTCAGGGATTGTGCAAGGGGTTCGATGTAAATATTAAATAGTAGGGGGGAGAGGGGACAACTCTGTCTCGTTCCCCTGCTTATCTGAAAGGGCTGGGAACAAGTTCCGTTCACCAAAAGACTCGCACTGGGGTTACCATATAAGAGACCTATAGCCCGACAAAAATTGGGCCCAATTGCAAACTTCCTCATTACCTCGGCCAAATATGGCCAGTTTACTCTGTCAAACGCTTTCGTGGCGTCCAAGGTCATTATGGCAAGAGGCAAAGAGAAAGTTGAGGCGATGTCCACTGCCCCTATTAGGTCGTAAGTAAGATCCGCAATTTGCCGTCCTCGGATAAAGCCCTTCTGGTCAATGTGGATGATTGTACCGACTTCGCTCCCTAACCGAGCCGCCAGTACCACGGCAAAGATCTTATAATCGCAATTAAGCAGCGAAATCGGTCTGTAAGAACCGCATTTGGCTGGATCTTTCCCAGGTTTAGGAATTAAAACGATGGTTACCTACCCCCACGATTTAGGTGGCATAGCCCCTTCTAGTAGGATTTCATTAAATACTCTACTGAGCACTGGGGTGATTGCGGGCACCAAAACACGGTATAGCTCACCAGGGAGCCCGTCGGGTCCAGCAGCCTTGCCCCGTTTCACCTTTTTGATGACATCGCTCACCTCTGACTCCGAGATTGGTCTATCCAACCGCTTACTTTGGTCTGGGGAAAGAGTCGGGAGGGATATCTTATCTAACCATCTACCCCTTACCACCGGGTCGTCCAATATATCTTCGCTATATATAGTTCGGAAAAAGTCAAGAAATGCATTCCCTATGTCTGTGGTGGAAGTTCTATCATTGGGCTCCCCCTCTACACTGATGACTTTGATATGTTTTTTAGCCTGGTCGGATTTAATTTTCCCGGCTAAGACCTTGCCTGAGGATTCAACGTATTCGGAATTTGAGAGTTTACTAGCTTCCCACCTTTTTGCCACCCTTTCTTGGAGAATGGTTTCAAGCTTTCCCTTTAACTCCATCCGTTGTTTCTGATCTTCTTTGGTACCTGTACTCGAGCCAAGGTTTTGATCAAAGAGGGCGAGTTCTTGTTCTAAACTAGCAATCTCTGCCCTATAGACTTTCCCTCGGTAGGAAGCCCTGTTGGTGATATACCCTCTCAAATTCGCTTTATAGGCCTCCCACACAATCCCCAACGGGGCTGAGTTTAGATTAATGTCCATAAAAGACTTAGCTTCCTGGATGAGAAGATCTGTCTCGCTTTCCTCTAACAGGATCGTACGGTCAAAAGACCAAGAGGCATGTCCGGTTTGGTGACATGTTTTTAAAGAGAAGAAAACGACCGAGTGATCTGATAAGTGCGAGGGCAAGTAAACCAATTTCTCCAAAGAGTCTCTTAATGTATAGCTGAATAGAGCATAGTCTATTCTAGATTTATGATTATATTTTAAGTTGTGATAAGATACGCCTAGTGTGTTGCCCGTTCTCTCCCTCCACACATCTGCTAACCCAAGCGTTGACATGATCACCCTAAGGGTTTGTCTGGATTTCTCGTAGGTCAGTGCCCTGGAATTGGGGGATTTGTCCAATTTAGGATTTAGTACTAGATTAAAATCACCCATCCAAATTATTGGGTCCTGAGTTGTTAACAGGTGGCTCTGAATTTTATGCAAGTATGAAGGGTCGTCCTGGTTAGGGCCATAATATCCCACCAAGTTGTAGGGTCTCCCCTCTAATTTTACTTTGGCATATAACCATCTTCCACTGAGATCTTCTTCGTGCTCGATGATCTGTACCTTGGCTTGTTTTTTGAATATTATAAGAATCCCCCGAATGTTAGCATTGTGATTAGTGCAAATAAAGTTATCTACCCACCTTACTTTCCTCAACATGTCTTTCACCTCTTGCTGGAGAAGGTGGGATTCCTGGATGACGATGACCTGAGCAGGGGAATCTCTCAAATACTGTAATATTCTGTGTCTCCTCCCCCTTACACGTAGGCCATTGACGTTCTCGGACAAAACGTTATCCCCCTCATCTAGTGTCTTCCCCCCCGCCCTACTTGTCAGGCCCTTCATACCGCTTAAACAGAGAAAAGGCCCACAGCTCCCAAGGCAGATTAAACGGATCCTAACAAAAAAGATTTGTGACACGAAGTCCGACAGATGAGGAGTTTTTGCTTTTTTTTCCCCTTCTCCCCCCCCACCCCCTCCCCTCCCTGGAAAACCCCCCCTTACTTAGCCTGGCCAGTTAGTAGCCAGATTTGTCTCTCTAAGGAGCCCCTCTCCCGACCCTGCTACATATGTGTATAGCGAATACTACCCGACGGAGCCCTAGTCAAGTGTTGGGCGCATCCCTAGAGAGAGATGATAGTGAAGAAAGGTACAAAGATATATGGAACAGTGGGTGACCCCTAAGTAATTTCATCCTTCTATTGTGATCTCTCTTGTGAGTCCCCCCCATTTTTTTTTCTTCTTTCTTTTCCTTCTTTTCTCCTTTTCTTTTTTCCTTCATTTTTTAATTATTTGTTGTTATGAACTTTTTCCACCCGTCCCGTGTTTTTTTTGTTGTTTTTTTTCTTAATAGATTTAGATTTCTGTATTCCTATTATACTAGTTCAAAGGACGTTAGTTACATTGGTTTCTCAGACAGGGTTGGTGACGGAGTCAAAAGGTAAGCTAGTTAGTGCAGGGTGGGAGGTAATCAAACGTCTTTCTAGATATTGTACCGAAACTAAGTGACTTAAGTGACTACCGCGCCCCCTGCTCATAACCACTGATATTTGCTAGGAGTTCATCCGCTTCCATGGGGGAGTGGATGTTGTGCATTTTGTTATTATACATCACCCTCAGGAAGGTGGGAAACCTCAACTGGACCCTCGCCCCCAGGGCCCTAAATTTCTCCATTTTCTGCCCCAGCTCCCACTGTCTGTCTAAGGTCGTTTTTGACAGATCAGAGCGAACGACAAAAGAGAAGTCTGGGGCCTTTAGTGCACCAGTCTTAAGTGCCAGGTTTAAAATGTTCTCCTTAGTAGTATAGGTTAGAAAATTTACTAGAATTTTCCTGGGTTTTGTTCTCCCTGGTTTAAGGTGAAATGGGTCTCTGTGAGCCCTCTGTATATCTTTCTCCAGATCTTCAACGGACTCCTCCAAAATCAGGGCATCTTTGAGTATGGACGCGACAAATTTTTTCATATCTCCTCCTCCTTCTTTTCCTTCCGGGACTTTCAGGAGTCTGATATTGTTCCTTCTTGAATAATTTTCCATAGATTCCACTCTGTCCTTCGTTGCATCTCCCTCTCTTCTTAAATATTGAATCTTATCCTCTGCGCGGTCCAATTTCGCTTTTAGCATGCCCACAGTGCTTTCTAAAGAATCTGTTCTCTCAGAGAGCACGTCTACCCTCTTGTCCAGAGCATCGAAAGCCGCCTTTATCTCATTCTGGTTACGCTTTGATTCAGCGAATCCGTTCTTAATCTCACGTAGAAGTACCTCCAGTGATATCCCTTTCTCGCTATCACTGTCACTGGGCGCTGGCTCAATGCTGTTGCCTCCGGCCTTTAGGGTAGAGGACTCAGGCCCCTCTGAGGCCTTCCTCCCCCGTGAGGTATCTGAAATTTCAGCGACCCCCGGGCTCGTAGATATGGTCCCCTGAGTATTGTCTGCTTCGCTCATATTTTTATTTTTATTTGAGGGCTGCTCTCCCCCTGCTCTGTGTGTAACCTCAAGAACCTGTGGTAGCACTTTAAAGTATGTCCTAAGGGAGGGAGTGAGACGCACCGCACTACTGCGGAGATTTCGGGATTTGTTTCTCACTACAGGCTTAAGATCAGAAACCCGGGGAATAGTAGTAGCGGTAGAAGTATTGGCTGAAAAAATAAAGGTGGAGGGTCCTGGAGTGCCCAGCTTACTGGTTCTTTCTACTTCCACTTCCACTCCGCCCGCTGCGTCTTTCACAACACTGGGAACCCTCTCCCCCCTTACGGCCCCACACTTCTGTAACACTGCCAAACTCTGATCAGAGACAGTATTCCTCCCCTCTTCTAAACCATTACCAGCCGAGGCAGATTTGGCCTCCCCCTTTGAGCAGAAAACTCCTTTGGTAGCTCCTTTAGCTCCCCCGAACCCACACTCCTTACTTGCAGTTGGTACAAAATCAGGTACAGGCTCCGCTTCTAAATCGGCTAGTTCAGCTCCCAGCCCCGCTCCAGGCTTTACCTCGAGTTTCGGACGGCGGGGGGGATTTTCCGACTTTCCCCCGCGAGGAAGCTCTGGTCCTAGGCTCGTATTCTTCAATGGCTCCAAGTGGGCTTCTTTCTGCACTGCCGCCCCCTTCAGCAGTGTATGGGTGGTGCCTCTCAGGTGACCGCGAGCCGCTGCCCTGCGGCTCCGCCGCAGCTCCACGGCTGCTATAGACCACCGCGGGAGGGAGGCGGGGCCCAATGGCCACACATCGGCCGGGTGTAGCTCTGCTTGTCTATCGGCTCTCGGTGCTCCAAAAGTCTCCGCTGCGGCTGCCGGATAACCTCATCATCGAGGGGGGGACCGGAATTCGGGCGAACAGACCTCCGATCAGTAGACCCGCCGATCACACCGTGCTCGATCGGGTCAACGATGGTTCATTTCGTCAGGGTGCAGGTGCGGGAGCTCCAACAGAGAGACGCGACCTGCCCTAGCCGGCGGCCGCCATGTTTTCCTGATACGACTTCTTATCATTGAAATCTGGAGTTATGACTCGCTTGTGTACCAGATACCTATGCCTTTATTCATACTCCATAACAGGTGCCCAAGTGGCCCAGGCTTCTCTATACCACTTGTTTGGCCAACTTCCATAAATTTTCACGATTTTATCACAACATTTTTGGGAGATGAACTTGCAAATCTAATTAATGGGTCTGACTATCCAGGAAGATCCCTATTTCAGAATGGAACGTAATTTACTTGTAATTCGAATTCTTCATTTGGGGAATCTTTATTGAAGTCATAAAGACAAGACCCTCTCCATTTGTGAATACATGGCATGGCAATTGATTAAGAACTATGGGCATTTTGTGGTCACAAAGTCTGGGATTTACAAAATCAGTGTTCTCAACTGCAAAATGTTTTTTTGTTATGTACTAAACCCGTTTTGCAATTTGGGTACACATTACCGAGTTGCAAAATGGGTTTAGAATCTCTCTAATCACTATTTGCCAAGGACATGTTTAAGGCATCTCTTCAAAAGTGCAATTTGTTAAGGTATGTATCAAAGTTTAGTCAAACAAAATCCGGTCATAAAACGTTGACATTTTAAGGAGGTGTTAACTCGTTAACTCATTAACTCATTCACAAATGGGAAGAGAAAAAAAATCTCTAAACGATCTTCAATTGCCACAACTAAGCACAATATGGTGGTGGAGATGAAGGATTCATTAAAAGATACTAATTTCCTTAAGCAGCCTTTTGTGTTCAATTCCCTGACAGTCCTACGTTAGAAAGAAGTTAGAAAATGCTGGCTTATCCCTGCATGTTCAATTTAATTTCTTGCTCCAGTTGTGATATTTTTAAAGCCAGACATTTCCTTAGCTAGTGTTCCGTGAAGATTGATGTATGCATTTTGAGTGGTTTGTCTTTATAAAAATGTCTTGGGATCCTAGCTGTGGTTATAGTGATTTACTTAAATGACAATTCCCGTGATTGACAACTATGGCTATAAGTAGGTGACTGTTCATTCTTTTTCGTTGTAACTCACCCATTACACATCGATCAGTTTCTAGTCTCTGTTTAGTAAGTTGTCATTTAGTTTATTCCAGTATAGGACTAGATGTAGACATTACTGCATCAAATTTACATATAGTCACACTAAGGAGGGATGATTGTGTTTTTTTCTTTTTACAAATAGCTGCCAGATAAAAATTGTGCAAAAAACAGATTAACTATTGTGCTAGATTACAAAATAAGCCAGTTTTATCTAGTGGATTTACTCTACAAATTGTGTTTAATTTTTACCATTTAGCTGAGCACCTTTTTGTGTCCAGTTCACTGTGGGTGATCTAAATGTACACAGTCCTAGCACTGCTGCACCTCTGAGTTTGAAGGTATCGCTGGACTTCCATTTAGTGAGTGTCATATTGTTTAAATGTTTCAGTTGTATTGATTTGTGCTTTACATACCCTCTTTGAATTTATGTACAAAATGCTGATGATGCTCTTGTTTCCTGAAGCAAACTTCCTGGTGATTTCAAGTCTATCATACTGTTGCTGCTGTTTTGAGGCTCAGTATTACCATGATGGTTCAAATCTCCAGGCCTAGAAGTCTATACCTCACTTCTGTTTTCAAGTGTGAGGAATTCAGTCTCTTAAAATATGGGTAATTGTTTCTGATCTTAAGTCAGAAAAGCACTTTGGTATATTTGGGCTGAGATCACTTCTCATTATAGCAATGTGGATATACACAGTCTAACCACGAACAGATTCACGAGGCCTGTTCTTTGACGTACTTTCAGAATTACAAACTATAGTGCTGCAGGTTTGAACATCATGCTAGTTCTCTTGTAGGGGATTTCTATGTATAGTCATAAGCTTTGAATAGACCCGCCCACCAGCGGGGACCCCGGAGCACATTTTTCAATGTATCTTCTTAAGTGCTGAAGTTGGCCTTTCTTCAGGAAGGCCTGCATAGTCACTTAAGAATGTTATTATGCAGCCTATAGAATTTGGCTACAGCGGTCAAAACCCTTCATCTTGTTGCAACAAAGGGGAAATAGTCCAAGGAGACAATGCATGAAATTTTTTTAAGATAGCAGAACAAATCCCTCACAAACCCCTTTTGTTATGTAAAAAAAGGATGGAGTGCGAGACAGTATAGTCCATAAGCTGTCATTATTAAGAGAGAAAAAAAAGGAGACTGTTTAAGAATCCTCGGGCCTCCACTATCCCATCATGCTCAGCCAGAGGCAGTTACCTCCGTTCTTTTTATAGGCGGTACTAGCTGATTTAAATAGGAGCATGAGAATGTTTGTCTAATCCACCTGTGAGGAGGGAGGGTTGCTTACGACTATCATGGAAATAACCCTACGAAAGAACTGGAGTTACAGGTTAGAATCTACACCTTCTCTTGTAGGGTATTTCCGTGTATAGTCCTAAGCTTTGAATAGAGTAGCAAGCCCATCCCCCCCTTAGATCGGTAGAGTAGACAGAACCATAACTTGAAGAGAGGGTCCGGCAAAGAGATATCTGAGGGAAGCTGTCCTACTTGAGTATCTGTCCTAGCATCAGAGTCAAAACAGTAATGCCTAGTGAACATGCGGACTGACCTCCATGTAGTAGCTTTGCAAATATCTGCTAATGGGGTGTCTTTCATCAAGGCAGTAGTGGCTGACATGCCCCTAGAGGAGTGTGCTTTTGGTCTGCCAGCAAGAGTCTTATTAGCGAGCTGATAACAGAGCAGAATGCAAGAGACAGTCCACCTGGAGATTGTTTGGAAGTAACCAGACCTGTGTGCACCGGGTTCATGATTAAGAAACAATTGTTGAGATTTGCAAATACTTCTCGTTTTGTCTAGCTAAAACTTCAAAACCCTCTGTATATCCAGAGAGTGAGGAGCTCTCTCCACTGGAGTAGATAGATTTTGAAAAAAGATGGTTAAGGATATAGTCTGATTCACACGAAAATCCGAGATAATTTCAGGGAGGAATTTGGGATGGGTCCTCAGAACTGCATTGGAAACGTGAAAGATTGTGTATGGCTCATGAGCACAGGGAGAATGGATTTCACTAACGCTGTGTGCGGATGTTATTGCCACAGGAAATAAGTTTTCCAAGTGAGTTGTTGGAGGGGTGCCTTATTTATAGGCTCAAATGGTGGTTGCATCAGACGTGGGAGAAGCTTTTTAAGTTCCCATGGTAGAGAAGTGCGCCTGACCGAAGGAAAGACGTTCTTTAACCCCTCAAGAAAATCTTTGATGACTGTAATGTTAAAGAAAGAGGTTGGTGAAGGAGTTTTTCTGTATGCACGGAGAGCTGCCAGGTGGACTTTACTGGAAGAAAATTATAGGCCAGATAAAGCAAGGTACAGCAAATATGGGAGAATGACATCCTCCTGACAAGATGTAGGACCATTCTCCCTGGATGAACAGTAGCTTGTCTAGTCAACCATTGATCAGAAATAAAATGATGTCCAGTTAATAATGACTCCACTTTTATATTACTACCACTTCTCAACCGCTAAATGCGTCTTCATGCCTACCCCAAAGTGTTACAAAGAGTGGCCATTTTTTTCTAGTAGCTGAGGATGAGTCTGGCCACTGAGTCCTGTATGGTCTGTAGTCTTTTTTTTAGTATGTGTGTCAGTAGGTGTGTGGAGATTTTCTGCGTAGAGTGTTGTTGTGGTCCAGGTGGCTGATGACGAGGGCTTGGGTAACAGTGCGTTTAATGCAGACTTGTAGCCATGTGAATGCGGAGAGTAAGGAAACAGGCTGAGAGTACGGAGTTGACCTGGTTTTTCTTGGTTAGTTTGCTATCCAGTATGATGCTGAGTTTCCTGGAGTGGTCAGTTGGAGTGGGTGAATTTCTCAGTTCCGCAGGCCACCAGGAGTCGTTTAACGGGGAGGTGTCATTCCTGAAGATCAGAACCTCCGTTTTGTCAGTGTTAAGTTTAAGGCAGTTATCCTGCATCCCGTGGGCGACGTCAGTAGTGCAAAGGCTGAAGTTGGCCCTTATAGTAGATGGGTTTGCGGATAGAGAGAGGATAGGCTGGGTGTCATCTGCGTATGATATGTTGTTGAGTCAGTGGGTCCTGACTATGTTGGCCAAAGGGGTCATGTAGGTGTTGAATAGGAAGGCTAGGGCTGAGGGACAACCCTTGGAGAACCCCACCGATTATGTTCTTGGGAGCCAAGGTTGAAGGTGGACTCTCTGGTTTCTTCCGGTGAGGAATGATGAGATCCATTTGAGGGCGTTCTCTTGGATCCTGATCTGATGGAATCTCTTGAGCAGGGTGTGGTGGGACACGTGTTGAATATCGCGCAGAATACGATTGACAGGAGCTCTAGTTTGGTCAATTGGAACTATGCACTGAAGCTTAGAATAATTAAAAATGTGTTTAATAAGTAGTAACTTGTGAGCTGCTGTGCTTCGACAAAGCTTAAACCAACATTGAAGAATATTGTACACTGGCTGTCAGCATAATACATCTTCTCATCTAATGTTCGCATTCGATAGTACCATGGTGACCAGAAGAGACTGTAGAACAATAAACGTTTATGTTCTGCAAGAGGGTCCTTCTTCAAAGAATACAGCCTAGAAATGCATACTGCCTTACAATTGTTGCCGCTATTGAAGAACTGGTGTGTGTCACTTACCACTGTGTGAACTATAATTCTACTTTGAACAATAAACTGATCTTAAGTGCTGTATTTTCTGCCTGATGCACTTCTAAGGCGAGGCTGCCTTTTTGCTGAATCCCAGCATTCAGTGGTGGTGTGAGGATTCTACTGGTGTCTTAAGAGTGTAATTTGAGTGTATAGATTGTCAGTTCTTCTACCAGCGAAGATAATTGTCGCAGAAGCAGATTTAGTCCACGTATGCAATAGAAGGTGGTACCCAAGGAGAAATACAGGTTTTCCAATTAAGTGGGGTGAGGACATCTGTAGTATGCAAATTAAGTGCTGTGAGCACATCTGTAGGATGCTTATGTTCGACAATTGCTGTCAACGTCTAAGGAAATCTTCTGTCAGTGAAAATAAAGATGTGATATCCATTACCAGTTAGTCTGTATTCTCTCAAGCGTTATCTTTCTGAACTCGAACTCACCGGCCAATGATGACTGTAACATTTGTATTATCTTCTTTAGCCTTAAATTGATAATAAAACAAAATGAAACATTTGGCCCCTATGAAGATTTTGCCCCTATTAGAGAACCTTTGGGTGTGAGGTGCACTTCTGACACGTGCAGCCTCCTTTCCACGAAGTAGAGTGACTCAGCCGCTTTTTGTAGTCTGTCTGGATTTGTACAGTAATCTGAAGCCTACTAGCCTAGATATCTCTGCCATTTTGTGAGAATTCGAAGTGTCCAAAATATATCAAGGTTCTGTTTGGTCTACAAAGTGGGAATGTCTTGCCCTTCTGTATCATACGAAGTCTTCCTGATCAACTGCAAGTCAGAATCCTACAATAAACCTTTACATAGGTAGACATGCCATAAGCCCTCATGGGTCTCTGTTTTCTTTAAAAAAAAAAAAAGTTTAATATCAGTTGCTCTTGCAGTGACAATAGGATTAATGTTAAATGGGTGCATAAGAAAAAATTGTTTTAAGAATGGGACCAAAGGACTGATTTTTTGTGATGAGAGGCTAAATACTGAGGGAATATTCAGACCACATCATTATTAAACTGGTGTTTAGATAAGGAGGGTATAGATCCAATTGTGTTTCATTGTATGCAACTGAAGTATGGAAAAACAAAGTGCAATAAAATATACTTATTTTCATTTGTGTAATTATCAATGTAAGTGTTATTCTTGACATTTTTTCAGATATGTTCTTTTAAAAACTGCACCATTTTGTGTGTTAGATTTTCTCAATTGCTGGCGCGTAACTTCAAATGCAATGCTAAACCCAGCTTTGATAAAATGAATTGGTCTAATAAAATATGCTAATAGAAGGTGCTTTTTCATTGATTAGAGTGGTGTGTATGAGGACGGTTGAATGCGAGAGTGAGGTAAGTGGTTTGGTTAGCGACTATGTAGAGATAATAAATATGCAGCAATATGTGCAGTTTATGGTATGTTTCTCAGGGCAGAGCCTCAACCTGATCCACAGGAACAGTATTTGATGCAGTGTGGTTCTTGTTTTCTCCGCTGTGCGGTCCAGATTTGTTTTTTTTGTTGGTAGGCTTAGCTGGGCTGGTTAACTAACCATCTTGTGCTACCACGCGATCATCTCAATTATCTTGGGTTTTGGTATACCACAGACCACGGTGTGGTTTGTCAAAGGCGGCATATCTGTGCATTATGTGCTTGTATGTTTTGTCTGTGTGCATTCCTGCCTCGCGCTTGCTGTTGATCAATAATTGATTATTCCTACATGCCTCCTTCTTTCCCGCAGTCTCACAAGTGTCCAGCTCATGCGCTCCATGGACATTTGAAGAGTTTCCTGATACTTCCATTACAGATTCATGTCATTGGCGCTCTATGGCCCCAAATTATGTGAGATACGTCAATGCTTTTACCCAACAGCCTTTGCATTCTGTAACTTAGTTTTGCTTTTCATCAGGAAAGCCCTAAAAACTTTTCTGTTTTAATTTGGTATCTGAGGTTCTCCTGCCTCTTTTTGCTGTTAGCGCCGGGACACTTCCGAGTAGCTGTGCGCTGAATAAATTAAAATAACATAACATTTAGTTTAATAACGGTTTAAAATTATCAATGAGTGAAATAGTGTAGGCTGTAGATCCTGGACTGTCAGCGTGTGTCACAAAGAACACTGATCCACTTGGCCTCTAGTGATGCATCTTCTGCTCCTCCATATACTTTTCTCAGACACACATTTCTGTATGTTTACCACGCAGCAAGGATAACTTTGGTATCAAAACATATGTTTTGTTTCCAAATCTCTTTCCTTGACACTGTTTTTATTTCATAGTCTGTCCTATGTTAAAAAGTGATTCAGCTGTTTATCCTAATTGAGTTTTCCCTTTGCATTCTGTTACTTGCAATCCTCTGTTTAAGTGAAACCCAAACTACAAGTATCATGCACTAAAAACTACTACTTCATCAGTGACTGATGCCTGACATCTGGGCTCTGATCTTGTGAAAATATGGTGAAATGAGGCTAAGTACATAACTGCTGAAACAGCTAACTTGGTTATAGTGACTATTTTCAATGCCTGTGCATTGTGACATTCTTTTCCCTTATCTTTGTCAATAATTCTCATCACTGCCGACTACAATGTTCACGATAGTTCTCAATTTGTAGTCCTTTGTTGATGTCTCCCTACCCAGATTTTGGTTTAGAAAACCTGGTCATCTTATGTCTCCCCAAGATGAACAGTGCTTCAGAAGGCAGGTCGTGCACAGAGCTGGAGATGTGCCATTGCTTGCTGCAGTCCTGTTACGGTGGTGGCGAACAAAGCACTGGATTTAATCCATCACCGTTCTTTAGCCCACTCTGCCACCCCAGTTCAGACATGACCATATGCAAATCAGTCTGACCCTGTGCCTCATGGCAACAGTCCAGCCCGAACTGCCAAGTTGCCTCAGAAGCCAGGCAAAAAGTGGGTAACTATGGCATGGTTGGTCCCAGGTTGGTGTTCCACTGTAAAGTTCATTCCCTGTAGGGAGATGGACCCCATCAAAAGTTTTGAGTTTTCACCTTTCACCTGCATGAGCCATCAGAGAGTCAGTCAGTGAAAGCACGCTTTATTCGATTTTCAAAAAACCATAAAAAG
This sequence comes from Lissotriton helveticus, assembly GCF_964261635.1. NCBI lineage: Eukaryota > Metazoa > Chordata > Amphibia > Caudata > Salamandridae > Lissotriton > Lissotriton helveticus. Next base: position 43,508,437 of record NC_136064.1, on the reverse strand, counting down.
CACATACAATACATATACATTAAAATCACAATTCATAATTAGATAATACAACAAAGTGACCTAAAATTTTACTAAGCTACATCACGTCAGATACTAATAAAAGATACCTTATTCACAATAAAATGTTCAGTGGGGCTCGTTTTTTCCTAAAATGAAAGGCTTCTGCTAGGAAACTGGCCACACTAAAGGTAATATAGATGTTGCCCAACATCTGAAGGTAAAGTAAGGCAGGTCTAACTTGAATAAAACCCGCCTCCCTCAGCACAGGTAATAGATGTTTTTTCCTAGCAGCAGAATAAAACTCACAGAACATCATAAAATGCGTGGTATCCTGCTCAGAAAATTTATCACAGTCACAAGGGGGTGCATCTTTCGAGTGATTCCATGAAGGATAATAACCTAGAGAGAATTGGATTAGATTGAACCTGAATCTTGTTAATAAAAATCTGTGAAGGGGTCTTGTGACAAAGTTCAAATATGGTTCCAGGGTTGGGGTAGTAATTAACAAGACATGAGCTCTTATAGATGGTTTTATCATTTCCCTTCCCTCTCTGCTAAGGCGGAGCCTATCTGTAAAATGGACTTTAATCCACTTTACATCCTCTCTCTTAATGTTGCGAGGAGATGAGAAAAGTTCCACTCTACCCAAAGCTGAGAAAGTGTTTTTTAAAAACTTCAACCAGGGTATTTTCATGGCATGGTCCAAAGACATGACGTCCTCCAGAATAAGATGGTTTAAAGTTAATTCTGGATTCAGCCATGTCCTTGCCCAAAGTAAGAGAGGTGCCAAATTCAGCTTGTCTGTGATATAACCCAACTTACTTCCTCTTGGATAGAGAATGTGGGGGTCGATTTTGGCACTGAGAGCAATGTTCTAATTAGCCTGTTTTCTACCCTTTGGATGTTTTCTTGGGTAACATAACCCCATAGGAGGCAATGGGGATGCACTTGGTGTTATAAACCTTCAAAAGTGCTTCCATTGGCCTGGCCCCCAACCTTTTTGTGAAGCCCAGCAACGCAGTTGTTGACCGTGCCAGGGCTAAACTCTTTGCCTTTAGCTGTGGGGCCCAAGACCCCCTTTCGTCAAAAAGGACCCCCAAATAGGGAAAAACCGGGACCCTGGAAACCACCTCCCCCTTACATTTAAAAGTTTTAGATGTTAATTTCCCTCTCTACTTCCCCACTATCATAGTGTGAGATTTTTTCGCATTTACTTTCAGGTCGAGTTTTTCCATAAAGGAGCCAAAACAATCCAGTAATGTCTGCAGACCGATGCCTGTACGGGCAATCAGTACCGCATCATCTGCGTATAGGAGGGCCGGAATTGACTGACCTCCCGCCCGCGGCACATCTGCACCCCCTTCCTCCAGCTGTTTTTCTAGCCCATTTATGTAGATGGTGAAAAGGAGGGGGGCCAGGATACACCCTTGGCGGACCCCTTTCTCTGACCTGAAAGTCCCCGTACATCTCCCCTCATTTGTGACCCTTACTTTGGCAAATAACTCCTGGTGTAGAGAGGCTAAAAAAGCAACCAGGGAAGAGTTTATCCCGATTTCGAGTAGGATTGACCATAATTTGGACCTATTTACCAAATCGAAGGCCGAGGAGAGGTCCATAAAGGCCAAATAAAGGGAACCCTCCCCGGCCACCACATATTTGGCAATTAGAAGGTGCAAGTTCAAGCATTGGTCGAGGGTGCCTCGTTTCTCCCTAAACCCATATTGTATGTTTGATAGCCCTCCGCAGGTCTCCAGATTTTCCCTGAGTTTAGCCAATAAGACTCTGCCCAGGATCTTAATGGCAGAGTCCAGAAGGGATATGGGTCTACAACACCCCGGGTCATCGCGTTTTCCTTTTTTAAAAATTGGCACTATGATGGAGATTGCCCAGGTATTTGGGAACACCTTATCATTTGCTGCCCTAAAGACTTTAGTTAATATCTTTGACCAGATTTTCGGAGAGTATCTATATAGGTCCGCAGGTACACCATCAACTCCCGGGGCCTTATTTTTTGATGTCTCCAAAATGGCCTTTAAAACTTCCTCCTCTGAAAAGACTATCGGGGGGGGGCGGCCTGCGCTATCAATTGGCAGTGCTGGACTATACCATTCTTCTCGCCATAGATATCTTTAAAGTGACCCACCCACTTCTCGTCCGGGATAACACAGTCGGTGGCTACATTTAGTTCCTCTGCAAAGAAAGGATGATTAATAATTTCCCAAACTTTTTTACTGTCACGTAGGACATCAACAGAAAGCAGTCTATCCCACGCTTCACTTTTAATTTCATCTTTTCTTCCCTTTAAAGTCTTTTTATATTCTCTCTTCAAGCTGGCAATAAGCAGCCTGTCCCTTGGTACAGCTTTCAGTGCATGCAATAAACGGGTGTGTATCCGTGAACAGTCAGCATCAAACCATCTCGACATACTAGAAATTTTCTTAGAGGGCATAACAGTCAAATCCATCATAACTTGGGCACATATGGATTCAAAGGCTTGAACAATTGAACTATTAGAGGCCTCTTGATCCAAACATACCTCTATTTCTCCCTCAATTTTAGGCAATAAAATTGACATAAATTCTTCTGGAATCACCTTGCCCCACTTGAGCCTTCTCCCTTGGTCAGAGGGCACAGGTATTGCCTGCACCTGTTGGCAACCAGACCCCACTCGTTTAAACTCCCCCAACTCATCTTCATTACCACAGGATTATGATCACTGAAAGGTGACAGAGTTGTTCTATAGGTTAATACCTGTGATAGAAGCACGGGCGTGGCAAATATGTAATCAAATATAGACCCTTGCGGAGATCCTTTGTATGTAGGGACTCTTTCCCTCCCATCTGTGTATAGGGGTTCATAAAGATTAAAACTGGCCATTAGAGCCTCCAGGGCCTCACCAGATTTTGTATGTTCAAAATAGGGTATGGATGTTCCAGTTGGGCCTAAATGTTCACCCAAGTGACAGGGAAAATTGCATAAATGCGTATTAAAATCACCTAACACGATGAGCTCAGATACAGTGTGCTTACTAAGACTGAAATTATATAAAAATGTCTCTAAATGTGCAATGTGATCAGTATCCATTGCCCTCTCCCAGGAATTATAAAAATTAAGTAATAAAATTGAATGGGTCGAAGAAACAGTCCATTCTACAATTAATAGGTTAGGGGAACCTGAGTCCAACTGTTTAAAAGACCCCGCGAGGTTAAGGGAAAAAAGAAAAATTAAACCCCCTTTAGCTCTCCCAGCTTGACTGGGTGTCGCTGGGACAAAGAAGGTAACAAAACCATCCAACCAAACATCACATGAGGTTTCCCAGGATTCTTGTAAAGCTATGCCATCAAAAGAGGTGATGAAATTAATCCATAGCGGGTCATCCTTTTTGGCTCTTAGTCCAGCTATGTTCCAACTAAGGAATTTACATAAGGCCGTGCCGTTCTCCTGCATAGGCCCGGAAACAGAGGCAATTGGGGAGCTCAATCCGGTGCTGGACACTCGCCTCGCTACAGACCTATTAACAGGGGGCCCCGACCGTCATTCACAATCGTCTAGCCCAGAGAACGCTTCGAACCTATTCGAGGTTTCAAAAGGGGTAAAAGGCAACAAATGATTCATTCCACCTGCACTTTGTGAATGGTCCATGCCTCTATAGTTATTTCTGTTCTCCCTATGTGGTACAGTATTCCATGCAAATGGATTCGGCATTTTGTGGTTTGGTTCCTGCCACATATGTTGATTATTAAACATTCTGGGAGGATTATTAAGAGGACCAAAAGGTACCCCAACGGATGTTATTGCAGGCATCTGGGACCTAGGATAGAAGTAGGTTAAATCACAGGGGACAATAAGTGAGCCAGTGGTCCTTGGCATCCAATTAAGGATGTGTGTCACTGCCCCTGGATCTCTAAAATTTATAATTATTAAATCCCCCTCTATATCCTTTACTCTACTCCCCAACCAGGGGAGTCGCCTTACATGAACTATCTCATTGTTAATGAAACATGGGAGCGGTCTATGTTGCCCCAGCCAATGTATGGTTTTATTTTTTAATTGGCTAAACCCTTCCCTCTTATTGTCTGCCAACCTGGGTATTCCCGTAAGTACCACCACGTAGGGGACTGCCTCTGGTGGTAGTTCAACATGGCGGACCCTCTGGTTCCCTGCCTTACCCGGGTATACTTTTCCACCTTCCTCCTGATTATTTCTAGCAACCAATGTACTGACCCCTTTGTTGGTGTCCTTATTACTAGTTTGGGTGGGCTGACGCACTGCCTTGGATGGATTTACCCCTTGGTCGGTACTGCTCACAAGATTACTTGGAGGCTTTAAAACCTTTTGTGTGAGGACTGTGGGGGCTACAGCTGAAGGCGTTAAAACTTGCTTTGCAGATACTGCGAACTGACCTGTTTTTTTAGTGATCGTCGATTCTATGACCCCCAAACGATCCTCTAACCTCTTCAACCTCTCTAATATTGGGGATGTAAATGCCCTCAGTAGGTGTTCAATATTTTCGAGGGAGAGTGTTGATAGATTATCAGTAGGAGGCGAAATACTACCAGGTGTTAAGTTTGGTCCAACTTCAGTAGATATAGAGGTATTTGGGGAAGATGGTAAATCATGAGGGGCAACCTGAGCCAGGTCAGAGGGTAGGATCACAATGCTTGTGGGTATGGGAGCAGCTGTCACTAATCTACCCTTACCAAAATCAGTGTGGCTGATTTTGGCTCTTTGCTGAACCCCACCCTTCCTCTGTCTCTTGGCGGTGGCCCAACAGTTTGGCCAACCCCCTGTTTCCCAAGTTTCTTTTTTCCAGGTGGCGGTATTCGTATGTTAGTAGATATGGTTTCAATTGAGATGGTAATATCGGTTGTACCCACAGTGTTACTTCCTTCTGTACCACTAGTGACTGATAATGATGGAGGGGTAATTTCTCGCAAAAGCATGGGATAACCCTGTGATAGTTGCGAGTCTTCATTTACTTGTAACAAACCCTCACCCACTTGCACTAGACTGTTCTCTGGTGATGCGCCCCTAGTCAATTTATTTTTAATGGATTCAATGGAGCGTCGGCGCTCTGCCCTTCGTTCTGCCAGATCACACTCCCTGTCTGTATCACCAACTGGCTTTTTAAAGTACTTGTCCAAAGTCCCTTTGTTATTTCCCCCCGGGTCAGGTGACGAGATTTTTCCATGTGTAGCAGCCATTAAATGTCAAACAAGTTTTAAATATGAGCACACAACTGGCTTACTTGTGGATTAAAATCAGGATGGTTAAACAAAAATATTAATGTTGGAGGGCTGGCCCAGCCCGGCCCCCGAACGGCCCCCGAACGGCCCCCGAACGGCCACAAAACGGTCCCGCCCTTGTCCCGGGCTGCTCCCGCGCAGCGGAAAAGACAACTCCTATTAAAGGAAGGAGGTGTTCAAGGGGCGGGGCAAACAGGGAGAGCGTCCAGGTGCAGGTGATGGCAGCGCAGGGACTCCTGGGCAATGGAGTCCCTGTCCCTCACCTGGCGCTCGCAGCCCTGTTATTTCCAGTTCCAGCCCACAAGGTCCAAAGTTAAAGTCCTTAGAGAGGCGAGGCGCCCAGGCACACAAAAGCTTGCAAAAGAAAGCAGCCTTGGAAACGAAAACGGCACACAGAGGGCTCTCCCACTCGAAAATCAGCAAGTGTCTCCCACTGTGAAAAGAAAGCAGCCTTGGAAACGAAAACAGCACACAGAGGGCTCTCCCACTCGAAAACCAGCAAGTGTCTCCCTCTGTGAAAAGAAAGCAGCCTTGGAAACGAAAACGGCACACAGAGGGCTCTCCCACTCGAAAATCAGCAAGTGTCTCCCACTGTGAAAAGAAAGCAGCCTTGGAAACGAAAACAGCACACAGAGGGCTCTCCCACTCGAAAACCAGCAAGTGTCTCCCTCTGTGAAAAGAAAGCAGCCTTGGAAACGAAAACGGCACACAGAGGGCTCTCCCCCTCGAAAATCAGCAAGTGTCTCCCACTGGTCCAAAAGCTGACAGGCACCTTTCAATCGGTGTTCAAGGGGCGGGGCAAACAGGGAGAGCGTCCAGGTGCAGGTGATGATGGCAGCGCAGGGACTCCTGGGCAATGGAGTCCCTGTCCCTCACCTGGCGCTCGCAGCCCTGTTATTTCCAGTTCCAGCCCACAAGGTCCAAAGTTAAAGTCCTTAGAGAGGCGAGGCGCCCAGGCACACAAAAGCTTGCAAAAGAAAGCAGCCTTGGAAACGAAAACGGCACACAGAGGGCTCTCCCACTTGAAAATCAGCAAGTGTCTCCCTCTGTGAAAAGAAAGCAGCCTTGGAAACGAAAACGGCACACAGAGGGCTCTCCCACTCGAAAATCAGCAAGTGTCTCCCCATCTGAGAGGTCTGTGGTCGGTTTGAACAAGGAAGTGAGACCCAAACCGGTATTGTATCAGCTTCTTGAAGGTCCAGACCACAGCAAAGGCTTCCCTTTCAATGGCACTCCAACACTGTTCCCTGGAGAGTAGCCTTCTGCTTATAAAAGCAACAGGCTGGTCATGGCCAATGTTGTTTGTGTGGAATAGAATCACTCCTAGTCCTTGCTCAGAGGCATCATTTTGCACAATGAACTGTAACCTGTAACGTGAAAGTAACCTGAAGCTCTGAGAATGGGTGCTGAGCACATTGCCTTTTTCATGGTGTCAAAAGCCTTTTGAAAACTAACTGTCCAGTTTACATTTTTTGGGCATTTTCTTTAAGGTGAGTTCTGTGAGAGGGGCCACAATGGAATCATACCCCCTCACAAATCCCCTGTAATACCCAAGAATGCCGAAGAATTCCATGCGTCTGGATTTTGTGTTGTAAGGGTTGAACTTGGCCTATGCCCACCAGGTGGTCCAAGTAGACAACTGTTCTAAGCCTTGATAGTGGGTCTGCAAAACCTTGCCAAGGTGGAGCAGGTTATCCTGCCCAGAAGAACTATTGACGGCAATATTGTCGGGATATGCTGAACTAAAAGATTCCAGCCCAGCAAGGTATCGGTGCACCAACCTTTGGAAGGTGGCATGGAGATTATTTAAGCCAAAGAGCATAACAGTGAACTGATAAATGCCCATCTGGAGTGGAGAAATATGTCTTATCGTTTGCTCCTGGAGCCATGCCAAACTGCCAGTACCCTGAGGTTGCGTCAAAGATGCTGAGAATTTGGCTTCTCCCAATTAGTCTAGCAACACATCAGCTCTGGGTATGGGATAAGCATCAGTCTTAGTGACAACATTGAGACCTCTATGGTCCACACAAAACCTCTTTTCTGGTTTCCCACCCTTGTTTGGGACTAAAACCACAATGTTAGCCCAGGGTCTGTCAGAGGATTCAATGACCCCTAACTCCAACATCTTGCTGACTTAAGTTTTGATGCTCTCCTTAACATGATCAGACTGTCTATAGATCTTGTTTTTGACAGGTACACTTTCTCCAGTGTCCACATCATGGGTACACCAGTGTGTCCAGCGGTTAAGGAGATGAGCCCAGCGTATGCTCCAGGACTTGGCTGCAGTCAGCCTTCTGTGGGGCAGAGATGGTGTCTGAATAGACCACTCAATCCACTGAGCTGGAGCTGGTGGCAAGGGGGTCAGGGAGATGTTTATTCACTGTTTCCTGATCCTCATCAGTGACCATCAGCATGGTCACTTCAGCCCTGTTGTGGAAAGGTTTAAGGCGGTTAACATGGATGACATTTTTGGACCTCCTGCTAATGCCGAGGTCAACCAAATAGGTGAACTTGCCTTTTCAAGGATAAGGTAGGGACCAGCACATTTGCCATGAAGGCCCCTAGGCGCCACAGGCTCTAACACCTACACCTTCTGCCCTGGTCGGAGCTTTCTGCCCTGGTCGGAACTCCTCCATGGCAGCCGATTGGTCATACCAGAGTTTTTGAAGCTCTTGGTTTTGTTTGCCTTTATCCATGTACTCTGCCATCCTGGAACATAGGCCTAGCACATAGTCTACAATATCCTGTTGAGGCTCTTTGAGAGGTTTTTCCCAGCCTTCCTTAACCAAAGTGGTCCCCTCACAGGATGGCCAACAGAAGTTCAAAGTGGGGCAACCTCCTGCCTTCTGTGGCACTTCTTCATAAGCAAAAAGCAGGCATGGCAAAAGGACATCCCATCTTCTGAGTTTTTCAGAGAGTCCCATGATCGTTCCTTTAATGGTCCTGTTGAAGCTCTCTCAACCAGGTCAATAGTTTGTGGGTGATATGAGGAAGTGAATTTATAAGACACTCCACATTTTCTGGTATCCAGACATGAAACTTGTACCTCTGTCTAACACCACCTCATTAGAAAAACCCACCCTAGTAAAGATACTAATGAGGTCCTTAGCCGCAGTGGTAGTCCTAGGGGGAATTGCCTCAGGATACCTGGTAGCAAGATCCATTGCTACCAGCATGAATCTGTTTCCTGATGCAGTTGAAGACTCAAAGGGACCGGAGTGTCAATCCCAACCCGTTCAAAGGGTTCCCCAACTACTGGAAGTGGAATTGAGGGGGGCTTTGGGTGGCCACCTGCTTTACCACTGGCTTTGCAGGTGGCACAAGAGTTGCAAAACTCCATCACTTTCTGGGACATGTTTGGCCAGTAGAAGTGACTGACAAACCTGCTCTAAGTTTTGGTCTGGCCACGATGCCCAGCTAGGGGAATGTCATGTGTCAGTGTGAGAAGAAACTGAACAGCTGAGGCACCATCACTCACTAGGTAGTACCAGGTTTGGGGTGTCTGGCCTCCGTGTACAGGAGCCCTTACTCCAATATGTCCTGTGGGAGCCACTGACATCTCGCTGTGCAGCAGCTTGCTTTCTCAGGCTTTCAAGAGCAGGACAGGGCCTCTGCCATTGGCACAGCCCTACCCTAGAGGGCTCCCCTTGGCCTAGGAGCTCTGCTGTGTAAGGCCCAAGTTCTTGGGGCTCAGTTCCCTCTGGAGCTGACCGGTTTTCTCCCTGGGTAAAGGGGGCCTGAGCTTGTGGTTGTTTGGAAACTGGTTTCCCAGTATTCCTACCTATTATCTTGGAGGGTTGGTCCATCATTTCAGGCTATCAACACCTCTTTTACCCTGTGCCTTGCTCTGTGCTTGGGTTTTTATACACACCCATTCAAGAATTCCAAGCATGGCTGCATGGGACCTGGGCTTGACCTCATCCCACGCTGAGGACCCTGATCATTCCCTAGTAGCCATTCGATCGGGATTGCAGATGAGACCACTACCTGTTTCCCTCCCAATTTAATGAGATAATCACCTTGGAATGGATCTTAGTGACATTATCAGCATTGGTGACGGAATACGTCTGTCCAGTGACGTACTGTCCTGGAGAAACCAGTTTTTCTGTCACTATGGTGACGCCGGCACCTGATTCTTGCAGGGCTTATACCCCAATCCTATTAATCAAGGGCTGCTGTTTGTATTTTTCCATATTAGTAAGCCACACAGGTACGGTTGCATTGTCCACCCCACCCTCAGAGACTAGTGTAGCTTCTGTGTGCACTCTGATTTGCCCAGGGTATACTAGGGATGCAACCCAGAGACTTGCTATTCCAGTGCTAACTGGAGTAGTACTAGGGGGTTTCATTTTGGGAAGGTTCGGTGTCCAGTTTTCTGACAGTTGTGACACCATGCCCTTTCGGGATCCCAATTCTTACCTTGGTACCCAGTTTTTGGTTGTGAAGAGTTTTGTGGCTCACCCTCCTTAGCAGGTTGTTAGGTGCCTTTTGAAGACTCTTTACTTTTATCCTTAGGTTTTTCACCCTCTTTTCCCTGGGGAGGTTCAGTAACTACTGTATTTTGATCACCCCTGTGGTGGTTTTGGTAACCCTAGTCCCGACCCAGTGGACCGCCTTCTTTCCCAATTCTTGGAGAGAAATTGGACCTAGGTCTAACATGTATTGGTACAACCTTTCATTTACACCGTAATCAACAGACCTTCTTCCATAATCAAACTATACTGCTGATCGCAGTCATGCACCTGGCTTCCGTCTAACCAACCACCTTGTGTCTTTACTGAAAAGTCTACAAATTCAACCTAGGACTGACTTGCGGGTTTTTGGGTCCAACTGAATTTAATTCTATTTTTTACATTGGTGAGTCCAAAGCCCTATGTCAGGGTACCCTATCATGTGGTCGTGGACTCCGTTTCTGTCCCCGTCAGTGTCAGGAGTCTATCCATGCACTTACCTGAGAACAGTTCCCAAAGGAGAGAGCCCTAATAATTCTGGCTGACATTCCTTGCAATACAGGCTCTCCCGAATGCTGTGAACCATTTTGTGGTGTCATCACCTTCCGTATACTTGTGAACAATCATTTTAAGAAATTTAGAGTCAAAGGTTTCCTCTCTGGTCCTTGCAATTATGTTGCTGCCAATTTTGATGGCGCCTAAACCCATCTCTGCTATTCCCTTTCTTTTGCCAGCATCCTATTCTCCAGGGCTATTCTGTAGGCCAATCTCTGTAGAAGGCACTGCTCTTCTGAGAGATCTTCTGTGTACCTTGAGCAACCGAAGCCATTCTCACTAGCGGCAAGGGCGTTTGGTACATTGGGTCAGCCTTGAGGTAGAAGTGGAGTGTCCTCTCCTCCAAATTGAGGCATATTCGGGTCATCTTCCTCAGTCGCTCAACCCTGATTCTCCGAGTCAGTAGACTCACCCATAGGAAGGACCAACTCATACTCTGCCAACAGCTTTTGAAGTGGTATAGTGGTAGGGTTTGAGCCGGTTTCTATTTTGTACCTTTTGCAGAGGGTCCATAACCTTTTGAAAGTAAACTGCAGATAAGAGGTAGGGTTAAGCTCCTTTGCCACAAACCCTGCAGTATCAATTATTGTCCTGAAGATAGGATATTTTTTAAGCTAGAAAAATCCTAACACAAGTTTCTTAGTCCTAACTAAAGTAAATGTTTAATATGTTAACAGTTTAAAATTTTGGGGGACTTAGCCAAGACCCTAACATTTAATTATAAGAATTTGGGAACAAATCAACAATTGGAAAAAAATTTACTTTTATCTAAAGGCAATTTTTGGATTTAATTGTGTAGTTACTTATTGACCAAGTGGTATCAGCAAATGCAAATCTGTAGATCCCACCGCTGCCATTAATGTAGAAACTTGACACTCTATATAGTGTACTAAAAAGAAATACATTGTGCCGAGACTCCAGTGGGTCCCCAATTGGTTTACAGGGGCTAAAGTAGATAATACTAACGCTCTCTTTTGTGGTAGTGTGGGCGAGCAGTTAGTCTTATCAGAGGGTAGTGCTGAGCATTTGTTGTACTCAGAGAAGCAATAAATGAGACCTATTCAAAGAATTAATCCAAGACCATTTTAGAAAAATAACACTCCTTTTTGTATATATTTTTAAAATAGGAACTTAATTCAAAGGTAAGTACAGCTTTCAATCAAAATAGTCACAGTTTCTTCTTCTGTTGATCCATCGAATCTGAGTTCTGGGGTCAAGGGGTGCCACCTAAATACTTCATTTAGGGGCCTTTACGGGGAGTGACCGGGAGCAGCCAATGGGCTACCTACCTTTAAGGTTGTCCATACCCTCTAGTTGACGACTACCTGTGGAAAGTAGGCATAACCATGACCCTAGAATGCTAATTCCATCCAAAACAGTAATCTGAAAAGTGACGTCTACATCAGCTGGTCTGCAATAGGGTGGTGCAGGCTGAATGTGGGCACACCTCCTAATCGTACTAATTTTCCAGTGTGTCTTGCCACCAAAAAGTAGGTTCAGTACAGGTAGGGGCACCTCCACTATCTGGAGAGGCCTGGGGTCGCACATCAAAGGCAGCAAGGCCTTTGAAGCTTCCCACCCTGGGATGCCCATCTTTCACCCCTTCCCAGTGTAGGCTTTATTCTGGAATTCCGGGAGCAAATGCTCTCACCCCAGGTGGTCCAAAACCTGCCCATGGTGGCTGGCTGGTCAAGTCTGTAGTTTTTCAGGGGGCACCGCTAAGGTGTCCTCTGAGTGCATCTATTAATAAATCCAGCACTGGCAGCAGTGTGGGCTAAATTGAGGGGTTTGGTACTGAACACCTTTAGATACTTTGAAGCCAATATGTAGCTGGGGAACTCGTAATGACAGTTGTCCAGCCCCTGTACTCGGTATGGCTTCCCTATGCACTCGTAGTATCTAAGAGCATACTTGGATATCACAGAGACACATCCACTTAGAAAGATATGACCGCACACTGGTATAGTGCACCCTGCCTTTGGGTTGTAAGGCCTCCCGTATAGGTGACTTACCTATCACACATGCAGTGTTTTGCTGACATGGCGCACAGGTGTGTGCCATGTTAACTCTTTGGTTTTCTCTGCACCAAGACACGCAGGCTGCAATGGCAGTTTGCGTGAGCTTGGTGAGGGGTCCCTTAGAGTGGCACAATTTGTGCTGCGTCCCTTATGGACCTTCTTTAGTTCCAAGGCACTAGGTACCAGGGGTACCATTTACTAGACATAAGGATCCAAAACGGGTGCCAATGGTACAGTTTAGGTAGGGCTTTAAGTGGGAAAAAAACTGGTGGTGCTCTAAAATGGGTGTGGCAAATGTTTTAAAGGTAAAGGAGTGTGGCCTATCCGAGTAAGGGCGTCGTCTAAATCAAGATAACTAGCATTGTGTGCTGAAAAAATCATGAAGTTGCATCCAGCAAAGGATAATACAATTGTCAAAAAAATATATTTATTAAGTATCAGCCCCTGTCACTCACAAACCAGACAGTCAATACACAACCAGACAGAGGCACACAGAAAGGTTGAACAGGAAAATAGCCACTTTCTAAAAGTGCTATTTCCAAACTTAGAATTTAAAAACCATCTTCACTAAAGGATGTGTTATTAAATTCTGAGTTCAGGGATACCAGATTCCATATGTCTATCTTGCCGTTATGGGAAGATATGCAGGTAAACAAGTTACACAGCATTCCCCATGTTATCCTATGGGCAAGATAGCCTTTCAATCGTGAAAAACGAAATTGGCAGTATTTCACTATCAAGACATGTTACCCACACTAGTAACACCAAACAAAAACTGGGACGTCTGGTCACCCGACCTTTGAGGCCCGAAAATAGAGCCCCCTTTTGAGACCCCCTGCCCCCCCCCCAAAAAAAAACTGGGGGGGGGCTCAGACCCCCACATACCCCCCACTTAAAGCCCTGAGTTTAGGAAAAGAAAATGGGTGCTGGGGACCTGGTTGGCAGAAGCCCAGCACACTTTTGGTCAAGTTGCAATGGATACCAGGCAGAACGTTGGGGGAGTAACCATGTCAAAAGAAGCACTTTCTTACATCCGGTAAGTCTAGTAAGAATCATAAGAAATCCAATCAGAACCGAAATCTGTCTCCTCTTGCATTCACTTGAGCAGTCGTGGGGTTGGCGCAAAGGATCTAGATCTTGCTTAAGGAGTTTGCTGACTTTATACCCTGGATACCCTCACGGGTGACAAGATGTGCTCTACAAACCCACTGATTGATGATGATTGACTTTAGACCTGATCCAGCAACTGGTTCAGCCACAACAGAGTTTCTAAGGCAGTATGCTACTTCCACTCAGCCATGCTGTGGCTCTTTGTCTCCTTGCCGACTCCCTCTGGCACACATCTGGGTGCCAAGGAACCACCTGGAGTATCGCTGGAGGGTTCGCTTTTGAAGCAAATTAGACCTTCTAAGTATGTTATGACACCTCTGGCCCATACTCTGTACACACCCTGCCTCTGGCACCACAGTCCACACCAGTCCATGTGACTTTGACAGAGGTCCCAAATCCATCGAAACCAGGCAAGGAGCTATCTATACTACTGTCTGACTGTGACCTTGCCGGACTGACCTTTCCCCGTGCCAGTTGAGGCACAACTTCCTCTGCCTGTTCTGCCACCTTCTTAGGGAACCATTGGTAATAATGGGGTGATCCTGTGTCCCTCAAAACCAGGTTATTGATAATAAAATCTACAGTTTGTTCTGTCGGGTAAACCAATTGTTTCGCGCTCAATAATTAATATATCATAGGAAACACACCAAAAGTACCTATTCATTAACTCAAAAATGCAATATTTACTGTTTTATAGTATATGGTTTTCGCACAGACAATTTCAACAACAGAGAAAGTGACTTTTGTGAGTCGTGAAAGAAAGTGATACAGTGATATCGTGAGTGAGATATAAACAAAAACATACGAATGGCAAACATATATCATATGAATCAATATGCGCCTGTACTTACACAATTTATATCCCATGTTTCCGCAACCATCCTAACAAAGTTCTTCTTTCTAGCTTTGGGGTGAGGAAACTGATGGACATGAGCCAAAAAGAGCATTGATGTTTCGACCCAGAAATATGCGCTATTCAACAAGCGTCACGGCGAGTCTACCTCAGGACTGAAAACCAAGATGTGGACAGCCAAATCCCACTATGGATTGAATATCCACAGGACTTCTTGTAGATTGAGTCAAACAGCAATAATACCACAAGTATATGCTTAGAATCCACCATCCTGTTGGAATCTTTGTTGGTAGAGGAGAATATACAAGATGAATGTTTTGGTTTAACTTTTAGTACACGGGTGTCGTCATGTTGAGGTGACCAGATGTACCACTCTCACCAGCCAGTCCAGCCCCAGCATGGCGCCCAGCAGTTTTGTGGCTGTGATGCCGACCACCCCTTTGGCTACCACCTTTACTGTGCCCTTAGTGTTGCATGACCATCTGGTAGAAGGCACAATCTGACGATTCTTGCCAGGCTTTCAGGCCATAAAATCAGATATGTGGGTCCTGCAAATTGTCCGGAAGGCCTCCCTTTCCTTTCTGCACTGCAGCACCTTCCACTGTCTCCCCAACAACTGACTGAGGACCATCTTTCTGTTTTTTGCAGCAAGAAGTGCAAGCCTTTTTACCCAAGGGCACTAATGAGAGGGTTCCTGTGCCATAAGTATAATGCAGTTGTTACCCTCCCTTCTTCCTAGTGCCCAAAAAGGACGGAGGCCTCTGGCCTATTTTATGGTTTAAATCTCTTTATTAATTTTGGTTTTCGTAGCAATTTAATAAAGCATTTTATTCATTACAAAAGAAAACTAATAAGCCCAAAAAACCTGTTCCTCCCCCGTACCAGATAATATTGAGTGATATGGGTCATGTGATCATGCATAGTGCCGGTTGCTACCTAGTTGATACTCTCTAAGGGTGGAGTAGTCATGACGTCTGCCAAACGAAGGAGACGAAGATATTTAGGACAGGTAAGTTCTCGGTATTCAGAAGACAATAGAGTAATAAAAGGGGGGCCAGAGCTCAGCATAGGACGCCCCCTGTGCCAAGAGTGGGAGGGTCATTCTCTCCATCACTAGAATATACCAGAGGTGGTAAAGTGACCTCTGATGAGTAGGAATTCGGTCAGAGCCCCAGTGTGTTAGTATCTTCTGTAATGTGGCTCCTAGGGCCAGGCCCATCAGCCACCTCCCTACGTGATTTTATGACGAGACTAAGAGGGTTAGGGAGCCCCAAATCCACCTAGGCTGGTAATCTGGGTAATTGTGTATGAAAGTGACTATCCACATCATCCAGAATCTAGGACCAATAAGTGGTTAATTTCGGGGTGCCCAGAGCAAGTGCAGTAGAGTTCCTAGGGAACCACAGCCACTCCAGCAGTCCGGTTTACGTGTGGGGTTACTCTGATGCAGCCGTACGGGGTAAGTGGGGCAAGTGGCGATCGTATTAGCTGATTCTATACTGCCTGCATTGCTGGCAGTGTGACACGCTCAGTAATACATGTCTTTCCATTCTCTGGGTATCGGGGACCGGCCCAATACCATCTCCCAATGTCTCTGACCCTTGTGTTTAATCTGAGGGGGAAACTGTAGTAGGAACTTTTATAGTTCAGTAATCAGGTGCTTATCAGTGGAACTGGATAGCAACAATTATTTTAAAGCAGTGAGCATTCATTGGGCTCCAGGGCGAACCATGGGATGTGTTATCCGGTGCCAAATTTGGTGATAACAAAGCCACTCTGTCTCGGTTAGGGCAAACTCTTTATTCCCTGGAACACACCACTAGGACCCTGTCTGCCCCCGACACGTGTCCTTTTGGGAATTCACACTAGACATCACTAGGTACAGTCGCTCTGTGGCCCTGAGGCAAGTGCATTGTCATATTTTTTTACAATTGGTACCTCCATTTCGAGATGCTGGAGAGGCTGTGGGATGTTGGGAAGTTTTTGCCATATTTGGTGGGATTGCACGTCATTCGACCTTTTTGGAAGGAGATTCTGTTGCGGGTTCTTAGGCTATCCAATCTCCGAGAGCCCGCTGCATGTTCTGCTGTGCCCACGAGACCCTGCTTTGAAACATCAAACAACGGGTGATCACTCCATCTTGTGGCTCTGTTTGGGGGTGTCCAAGATGGCCATGGACACAGCCTGGAAGAAGCCGGAGCCCCCTACCCTCTCTCAATGGTACTCTTGGCTGTGATGGGAACTGGCTTTGGAGCGCATGACAGATAATATTCGCCAATACGCAGATGAGCTTTGAGTGTATATGGGGCCCAGGGCTCGAGTCGGGGTACCACGTGGGTGGACGGCGTCCCCCCATTTATTTTACCGGGGGGACACCATCCCCCCCTGCCAAACAGCTGGACTTCACTCTTTGGCCTCTCTGGGACAAGGAGCTCGGCACCTTTCGTGACATCACTTCCTGTCGTGACATCACTTTCGGTGACAGTGTCCCCCCACTTCTTTTTTTACGACTTGTGCCCTGATGGGGCCCCTTAGTACAATATCTCTCCAAGGGGCTCCAACTCTTCTCCGACTGTGGGCACTTCACCGTTTCCAGACTTAGCCGGGCCTGATTCGCCTGCTCGCCCCTGAAACCAAACACACTACTCTTTGGATCTGATGCTCCTTATGAGGAGGCCTCTTGTACTCCCCCGCCCCTCCCCCTTCCATAGGAATAAGGCAGTGTTTCATCAGCCGCAGTTATGCACTTGGATACATTTCTTATGATGATGTTTTATTCTTCCTCAATAAGGGTATTGCACAATATCTGATTAAAATGTGATGAATTTTAAGGAGCCTAAATGCTATGTATATTCACGCTGATCTATGCCAGGTATTCTGTCTTAAGAATGCTGGGACTCTCTGTAGCTAGCGGATGCAATTGACCTAACATATAGATTGGTGGCTTACAAGGCACTGTTACCCTTGAAAAATTTTAATAAAAACATTTTGACACAAAAGAATCTTGGGGAAAACTGATATCTTGAGCGCCGCCACCTGTCCTAACCAGGAAAGGCGATGTGAGCCTCATATGACAAGGTCAGTTTTGATCTGCTAGTATAAAAATTGAGGGACGCTGTGGCTTTTACTGATGATGCCAGCTGTATACCCAGATCGGGGATGGAGACCACTGTCCACTGTAGTGGATATTTGGCTGAAAGAGTCAAATGAGTAGCCAATGTAAGAGAGAAGTCCAGGGCTTGTGTTTATACACTTTTACCCGAAATCCTGCTGCCTGCCCGAAGGCTGAAAGCTCTTCAAATTAGGCGGGAAAGAGACCTGCCTGGCTTTTCCAATTTGACTAGGACAGCATCAGCATAAAGACTGATGAGGTGTTCCTCCCCACCAAAGAGTATACCGTTAATATCAGGATTGTCTCTAATCCGCTGTGCTAGGGGCTCCATATTGAGCACAAAAAGTAGAGGCGAAAGAGGACAGTCCTATTGAGTGCCTCTGGAAATAGAAAACATAGCAGAGGTCTGGCCATTGGCTGACTGTAGCTGTTGGGGAGCCGTAGTTACTCTATCAGAAGAACATGTTACTTACCTTTGGTAACGCCCTTTCTGGTAGAGAGTCTACCAAGCTGCAGATTCCTCACCGACCCTCCCAGTTCTGTGATTGCACTCTATCTATTAATAAGATCTCAAGTCTAGGAAGCTGCCCACTGGCCATACCAATTTGCTATTAGGGCTCTGCATATGGGGTCGAGGACTGTCTCAAAAGTAACTGACGTCAGCGTGCGGGAGTTACACCTATATAGGCTAAACATGTCATTTCCAGAGCCGAATGGCAACTTTGTGGAGCTGCATGGCACTACCTACCAGTACACACAGGTACTGCTGAGAAGTTTCCAAATCTAGTTTTGATATCTAGGGGTTATTCAACAGGTGAGGAGTCTGCGGCTAGATAGAGTCTCTACCAGAAAAAGCATTGCTGAAGGTAAGTAATTTGTTATTTTTACACATTGGTCAACTATTACTCATTCCACATAGTGAAATGAATGTTACTGAATGCTGTTTGTCATATAGGTAAATCAAAGGGACACCTTTTTGGAACACCAGTGGAACCATGGGTAAATTTTAAAGACCTACTCTAATTTTCATTATCGGTTTCTTGTTTGTGCATGTATGAGTGAGTGATATGTGGACTAGCTGCCCCTGTAGCTAACTCTTCTATACTTTGCCAAAGAGTGAAGGAAAAATAATATTGCATCCCAACAATAGGAGTGGGTCAGGATGAGGTGTTCCAAGCTCTAATGGATATATTGTTACTATACCAGAAGGGAGTTACAGAAACATTTCAGTGGATCCAAAATATACTTAAGGTGAGCTTTATCACAGGTCACTTTGATTTCCTCCGTCCACTACACATCCTAGCCATCCTTGAAAGCTGGATCGGTCTTAACCATTCCACTACACCAGCAACACCGCTCACTGACTTTAAAACTTTCTCACATACATCTCATAATAACCACAAATGCACTCGAGTTAGTGTTCTTCTAAACCAATCAATCCTAGTCATCAAAACGTTATCATCTTCTTCTTATCCCGGTTTGAATACCACTTCAAAATATGTACCTGTTGACCTAAAGACATTGGTTCTTGATCTCTTTTACTCACTAGTCCTCTGAACTTATTTGGGGAATTTAACTTAAAACTCAGCTCCATAGCACGCTATTCAGTTAACTGATCACTCACTTGTCACCATACACTCACTTATAACTAGGAGTACCAACTTGATTTAGTACTTCTATTTGATGCGTTGACCTAAGTATTTGCTTCTTGCCCTGGTTACTTAAAAAAAAAAGTCTTTTTCCTGCCTGCCCTCACCAAGGGGTAGCTGTATACCCATTTCCACAAGGACGTGTTCTCCTGACCGCCTTCTGACTTTTTCTGAATCAGGTCTGTAATGCCTTCTAGCCACTACAACTCTTTCCACCCTTCAATCAATGTACTGGTATTCTAAAACATGCCTTAGATACACATGATCCCCTTCACACTATCCCTACAAATACATCCCGCCCACAACACTAGATCACACTAAGCCGTTGCTCTATGAAGACCAGAATGAGAGAATTCTCCTCATAAATGTTATAAAAACAAATATTCCCTAAATTCCACAATTTCATACAAGGTTGTGCTGCCCTTGTTGCTTGACAGTGCAAGATATGAAACTTTCTTAAGCTTCCTCTCTGTATTTCAACCTCACTCCTAAAGACTTGCTGTTAACATTTTTCTGATGGATACTTCACCTGTAGATTATTGGCTGTAGAACAAACCCATGTGTCCAAATGGATTCAGAAACCTCAAAGCTCTTACATCACCTGTCGGGCGCTGGCTTCGGATAATGCCAGAAGTGACTTCAGTTGACATCCCTGAAGCCATATGGCGCCCACCCTGGCAGAAAGCCATCAGTTTCCTTTTTTCCGCACCTTCATCGCGAATATAGAGGTCACTTTCTCTGAGGCCTTGTTTCCTCAATTCAGAAAAACTCAGTGTAGTATCCTATGTCTTCCCTACTGAATCAGGGTTTAAACCCTGTAGGGATTTTGAGGGGCAGATGTCCATTATGGACCGCCACTCTATCTCTGGTGCCTGGGGTTGGACTGTGACACCAGGCCACGTGCTACCTGAAATAGAATGCACCCAAAGGCAATTAAAGACTGGGAAGTGAAGCTCTTTATGGTCAGGGCAATAGATGCCTGAATAATTTGATGATGCTCTTGTCTTTGCTCCAGGTCACCGTCTTCCTCTGCTAGGAGGGAAAAAGAGGAAACTCAAGAAGCACTCTGTAGGTAAGTCTCCATGTCCCACAGGACCATCGTCCTGGAGCCATAGTATTTACAACAGCGTTTCCGTCTGCAGGCTTTGACGTGGCAGTATTATTTAATGTGATGTATTCCATTTTTACAAAGGCATCGATGCTAACTGGCGCCCTTTCGGATGCGATAACTCTATATGGATATCAGATGTTTATGCCTGTGTTGTAGAAGCAATTCGCTGCTGTCGCATCTGACCCAATACCAACTCCATACTGTTCCCACCCCGTGCTATGCTACATGGTGGCAAAGCCTTTGACACCTTAGACGGCTCAGCTCCTCTCCTACGAGCACCGCACCATCTCTGCCTCCAGCTACAGCACCAGATCAGTGCTGGTCCCCAAAGTTTTACAACAAAGAAGACGCTTTAGACAGGCCAAGTTCTTAGTGTAGAATAGTAGTCCAATTACATATTCAGGACTAACCCTGATCACTAGTATCTTCACCATTACAGGGATACTGGTAGGGATGTGGACTAAGGAGAATATTGTCAATGGCAGTCCTCCTCAAGTGGAATACTCCTAAGGCCAGTCCTCCACCACTGGCCTGGATACCTCCCCTACACTGGCTATAGAGTTTTTCACTGCTATACTTATGCCTGAGGTCATGTCTTTTCATAAAGTGATGCAGAAGGCTGCAGAGGTGCCAGATCTTCAGCTTTCAACTATGGATGTCAAGATGCATGTCCACACTGTGGTCCTTTTGCCATCAGTGCCAACTACGGAGTCTCTACTCCAATTCAATGATGCCTATCTGGATCCAGTCATGGTGGCATGGGAGAAGCCATCTTCAGCCCCGGCGGTCAGAAGAGTAGTCGCACACCGCTATCACCCAGCTCCAAGTGACCCGCCCTTTCTCTCCAACCATCCTTCGCCTGAGAAGCTTGTGATAAAAGCTTCTTGCTCATTAGGTTGATCAGTGGGAACGTTCCCGACAGCACCTTCTGACAGGGAATTGAAGCGTTTTAAAGCTTGCGGTAAGAAAGAATTCTCGGCAGGGAGCATGCCCTGAAATGTATCACTGCTAACTGCTGCCTTACGGTATGCCCATGCTTTGTGGGTTACGGCACAGATGGCGCTGTAGGATATGATGACACATTTCCAAGAAGTCAAAGCCTTCTGACATATTATCAAGCATGGTTCAACACAGCTGACTCGGTGGCCTGGGCTATGGGCACTATCTCTGTCTGGAGGCATGCCTGGCTTCAAACTTATGCATCTACTCTTTGATGGGGCATGTTTTTTGGTGATAAGGCTAAGACTAGTGAGGCTACAGCTGGCTTCCAGACATAGACTGCCACCCTCACCAATAGCATTAATATCAGCCACAAGAGCAACAGCAGCCCAAGCCTCCGGTTAGGCAATATTGTGGTAGAGCAGAGGGAAAAGCCACGGATCGGTCCAACAACCCTTCTCCTCCTTCTTGTCCTACTCTCCCCCTACACCAGGATATCGTACCTAGCTTGAATCCCCATTCACACTCAACATGTAGGAGGCAGAGCATGCTGTGTTCTACCCACCTGGAAGGCCATTACTTCGGACTAGTGGGTCCTTCACATTGTTAAAAAATATTACATCATTCAGTTTCCTTGGGCGCCACCCACTATCCTCTCTGCCCCCTTCCTTCTTCAGGGCACCTGGTCATACCTCCGCAAGAAGTGGCAGCACTCCTGCAGAAACAAGATGTGCACTAGTGTCAGAGCAGAAAAAGGGCCAGGGTTGTTACGCATGTTATTTCCTTGTGCCCAAGAAGGACGTCAGTCTTGGGGTTTTGAACATCTTCCTCAAGAAGTTTAAGTTCAGATGCTGACCCTAGCTCAAGTGTTGCTGGCGTTGGAGCTTGGTGACTGGATGATGTCTGTGGTCACAATTGAAATAATTGCGATTTGTGCCAGGTTCTGTGCACTACCAGTTTGCATTACTTTCGATAGTGGTGGTTGTTGCCCATCTCAGAAGGCCAGGTATTCCCATTTTCCCAGACCTGGATGACTGGCTGAACAAAGCTGGTTCACTAGAGGTGGTATTGTGTCATTTGTAGTCGATAGCATCCTTCTTATTTGACCTTGTACTTTCATCAATGAGCCCAAATCTTGCCTGTGGCCCTCCCAAAGACTACTGGACACCACCCTTCTCCATGCCCTTTCTCCACCTCATGTGACTGCTGACATACAAGAAATGGTCCCATCCTTCCAGCGAGAAGCATGAGTCCTTGACAGTCCTAAGATTAATAGGTCTGCCAGATTTCTGCATTCTCCTACTCATGCATGCTCATTGGCAAATGAGGGCCTTGCAGTGGTGCCTCTGCAAATAGTGGCTACTATATGGGGGAAACCTGACTTACTCCGTCATGATCTTCTTTAGTGCTGTGGTGGATGTGGTGTGCTAGGGAAATGAGGCAAACATGAGCAGCAGTATGACCTACACTCTCCATCTGACCCTGACTATGTTAGTGACGGATGCTTCCATCTGAGGGTCGGGAGCTTATCTGGAGATCAGATGACTCTGGTCTCCAGAAGAACAGGTTCTTCACATCAAACTGTTGGAACTGAGGGTGTTTCAGCTGATGCTAAAGGTCTTTCTCCCCTCCATCCAAGGTCGATCCTTCCAGATCTTGATGGATAGCAGAAGAGTAATGTGGTGCATTACTAAACAAAGAGTAGTAGGGTTTCACCTCCTTTGCCTGGAAGCGTTGGGATTTTGGTCTTGGGAACAACAGCAAGGGATCTGGCTCACCGTCAATCATATAATGAGGTCTCTGAATGCCGGACCTGATAGCCTGACCCAGTGTTATCTTGCCGACCAAGAGTGATGCCTTTTACTGTAGGTAGTCCAGGATATCTTTTCCCAGTGGGGCACACCTCGGGTGGAAATGTTCACCTCACCAGAAGATGCTTAATTGCAGCAGTACTGCACACATCAGAAGGGGAGCTTTGGGGGATGCGTTTCAGTTGAGGTGATACTTTCAGCTGCACTATGCATCTGTGATGTATAACACTGACTTCCTCAGGGCTACAAGAGACAAATATCCAACCTTAAACATGAGAGTTATATTTCCAAACTTATTTAGTACTGTGAAACCAACATTATGTCCAGAAAAGTGAAAAATGAAAAGGTAAAAACTATTTATGTTGGAACGAAGCAAGAATAAAAGTGCTGTGACTAAATTTCCCTCTCAGAGGTGGTAGACATCATACACCCTCGCATACAACCATTTTGGTTTAGTATGTCAAGTCACCAAAAAAGATTTAGAAGATTTCTACACATGAGTAAGTGAAGGGAAGACAATAAGAAATATCATGCTCTAAGCCAAAGCTTGTATGCCAAACAGTGCCAATTCACACACTACATTATTTTAACAGACAGTGTAGCCACCACACCATAGCAAACATCCTACTCACCAAATCCAGTATCTTTTAAAACAATTGTCTTAGCCGCACATATTGTAGTGTAGTTCCTATATTCACAATAGGCTCTGTGCATTGGAATAATATATTCAGCAGTGTAGACGTAGGACTGAGGTTATCTAGGTCTCTACTGACTATATTAGACTTAAGGTTTGCCAGCTAGCTCAGAGGTCAATAGAAACTTTCTTGAATAAACGAGGAGGAGTTTAACCTCCCTGGATAGACCAGAAGGGATTAGCTTCTGACAACCATAAAACATGAGAACTTTGCTCTCCCTGAATAAGAGTGTATCTCTAGAGTCGTGTGAAAACAATAGACAGTTATTTCACTCAGTCAAATGTGCGTACTTAGTTTCACCAGAATGCAGAGAAAAGAGAGGCGGGCGTTTTCAATAAAAGGTGGTATTTATTGAGCAGTCTTCTTCCTCATACAAGAGAAATGAATTGCCACGATTGTAATACTCATGGTAAAGTAAAGTGCGTATAGTAAAAGGAGGAGTATAAAATAATACTGTAAAAGCATTGATATGGTTTCTTAGCCATATGATACTTTAAAATAGATAAAATATATACATACATATATACATTGACTAATCGTACTCAACTGGTGCTTCTAAATACGCCTACCCTGGTGTACCTGACCTAAGCCTAATACGTGGGAAGAAGTAAGTAAGTAGCAGTTTAAGTTAAGTTTGTTTTGCCAAGAATCTGACTCAAGAATTCTCTGTAAAGGTTTAGTCCGTTCCGTACCTGGGTAATAGAAAGCAGGAGGTCTTGTATCTCTTTCACAGGACTCGATATCCCAGTAACCCGCGAAGGTATCTGGAAACACCGGAGCTGGATTTCTCGGCAGGAGAAAAGACAGCGTCTCTCTCAGTGCGTCAAAGAGGAGGGGCAGCGTCCGTGGGCTCTCGCATCAGCTGGGCTCTCGGGCAAGTAGATAGCGGCTCTGCTCCAGAATCACCACCGTGTGTTTGCTTAAGGCAACATTGGTATATTTATACCTGAAAGGTGCCTGGGTTTGACGTAATGTTGGACATAAGACGTCAATAAAGATGTCACTAAGAACTGGCCGTTCTTACAGCGCTTTACAGGAGTTCTAGGATGAAATCAAAACAAAAGCAAGGGGGATTTCCCAGGTTGCTGGAGGCTTGGTTTTGTTTAGAGAACTCGGTGTGCTTACTAGGGGGCCGGAGAAGTAGCCCTGCTTAATGTGACAGCATGTGCTACGACTGAATTATGGATATGATTATTATGCCGTTGTATGGATAGCATTGATTATAACCGGACAAGGGCATAAAATAGGAATATCGATTTAGGGTCCTAGATAAAACACTACACCCACTCCACGAATTAATGTCCATCATTACTAAAACTTAAGCAATAGTAAACATAAAAGGTGCATGTGTATACCAACCCACCCCAAAATAAATGTTTGCATTTGAAATGGTGTATGCAAAATACATGAAAATATATAGGTACTGTACGTTTTTCAAGCAGATGCATATATATATATCGGCATGAACGATTTGCGAAATTTACACATGACATGGCTCTTAATACAGAATAAAGGGTCGAGACCATTCCATCACATATAAATACAGTTGCTGTAAATGTGCTAGAGGCTGACGTGATATATTGTCTTTAAGAGTTCCTAAAATAGAAGCTCTGTTCTCTAAGAATAGTTCTACTTCAAGCAGAGTACATGTGCCAAAAAAAAGGGTAAATATTTTGGAATCGGGGAAAAAAATAATTTCGCTTTCAGGGGAGACAGAAAAATGATATAGTTCCAAATATGTTCAGTACCTCTTGTTTATCAAAGCCGAAGGCCGAATTCAGAGTTCCGGGAACGCTGTGTACTAGTTTGCTTAAAAGTTATTCTTTTTGTTCGGGGGAAAACATCATTTCAGACAGACTTGCAAAAAAGTTGTCTACGGCTTCAGGTGAAAGTTCAACCAAATTTGAAAATACCGCAACTGTGCAGTTTTGAGCATGATTGCTATCATCGATGACAGGATCAGCAGTGCTCACAGAAGGTCGTACCTGGGTGATGTTGCTCTCATTTCGCACTTCACTACCCTCTAATCGCAGTGGTGAAGTCTCAACGAATGCCGTCATCAGGATTGGTAACCGCTGGGGACAACACGATGCATGAGCCGTTACAGGACTTAGCAAGGTATCTGTATCCAATGGTACTGCTGATTGTAGTGTAAGACAGACGTCCAACACGCATTCTTCTCCGCATAGCATACATCAAAGCACAGGTAAGATACAATTCTGACAGATGGGTCTGAATGAAAGAAACCAGGTCACATTTAGATCTCTTAGCCGGGCTAATCCAAGGACTTTAGTTATGCGGTCCCGATAGCGTATAGCTAGGATCGTTTCTTCCATTGTTGCTGGAGTCTTGTCTGCGTTTTGGCTTGCCATAACGAAGCAGAAGTATCAAAAATAAAATGCCTGCTACGAGTCCCAACAGGAGTGGTAGGCCGCCAAAGACAGAATGGACAAAATTAGGAAAAATGCCCAGAACTGTTGTGAAGGGTGTTAACAGTCCCGAAAGAATTGTCTTAAATACATGTGGGATACCGCTGGTATCAGACATATTTAGGATTTGGCTTAACATTTCTGCGAAATGTAGGGGGCAATTTGTTGATAAAAGTGTATGTATCTCTGCCGTTGTCCTTGCAACTTTGTCGATCATACGTTTCTTTTGATGACGTCAAGGGCACAGTTGTCTGCAAAAGGACAGACTTCATTCTGCTTAAAGTATCAATTCGAATAGAAGAGATATTCAAAAAGGGCCAAATTGTTGCCTCCCTGTCTGGAGTGCTGTTTGGAAACAATACTTGCATACAGCAAGTGACCATGGAACTAACGCTCACGAGATAAGCTTTTCCTGGCACCATGGCACAACATCTGTGGTTCACTATTAGAATATAGCTTCCGTTAGAAAGCCGTCTAAAGAATGGCTCTATTCGAGTTGCAGGTGCGCCATGCTGGTGACATGAAAGGTTATTTGAAGTCCCCTCACAGGCCCCATGCAGGTTAATACCTTGACACAGAAGTAACCACTTAGTGACCTTTTACAATTATTACCACTAAGAAATACATTCTGTTCCTTTTCACTATAACATGTGTGTGTGTAAGGTAATTTCCATGATGATTTAATGTACCCTTTACCCAACCTTTCATACTGGCCTGCTGGTATATACTCTTGACAGAATTTAAATTGGAAAGTTGTTATCGGAATAGTTATTATTCCGTGTATTATCCATTCAATGACAGGTCGTTCTGACATTGTCAATGGTAATCTCTCAAGTTTTTCAATGCTCAGAATTGTATATTCTGCTCCTTTCTGTGCCAAGCTGATTTGTGTATCAGTAAGGTTAAAGATAGAGAATAATGACGTTGTGTTGATTAAACGCCAAGGCACGTAGCCTGAACGCAGATTTTGTAACGTCCAGCCAAGCTGTACAATAGAACGTAATTGGGACTGACCGTGTTGTAACATTAGTAAGTCCTGCTCTATTATATCTATAGCAGATGATACAATACCGTCCAGTGAATTTATTCTGGAAGACAGAGTCATTAACCCATTGTCCACAACAGAAAGTGATTTTTCCAAATTAATACGGTCAATTTCCCGTATTTTTTCTGCTGTTGCAATTTGCGTTTCTTTCCTAGCTTCGTTGTAAGCTGCATATATACCGGCCGCTATGAAACGTTTCAGACGCTGTTTGCGTGGTCCCATTATGAAATCACGAAGGTCAGCACCGTCTTTAAGTAAAGTCAAGTGTTGCTTAATTTCTGCCAGTGTGGATTTCTGTAGCCATTCGAGGCAGAGTTTTCCTACACTGTATGTTGTAACTATCCCTGGATGTTGTCTCTGGGAGTATCTAGGGTCTGGCCTGGTCAATTTGAATCCCTGTATTTTGTTCAGGAATCTGTCTTGACAGTTATTTGTGTCTGTGGGCCAGATCAACCATTTTTTCCAATCAGGATGTGTTCTGTTTTGGTTAAAAATATGGGATACGTCTATCCCAACATCTGTAGTGCTATTACTGTCAGGTGTTGGCTTTGGAATAGACGGTTTGTTCAAGTCTTTAATTTTGGCTAGGCCAAGACAGGTTGTCTGTTGAATGGTATCATTCAAGAATATAATTTGTTCTGGGATCATGCAGGCTCTGAATAATGATTCTATACCTTGTACCTGCCAATCTTTGGTACCCCAGATCGTTTTTGTTTCAATATTGTTTTTCCAAAAATCAAAACCAAATGTAGTCATTTTTTCATAAAATGCTTCTGAATAGATTAATTTAGTGTTTGTCAGCATCGTTTTCATTCCTGTCTTATTTAACATTTTGAAATAAAAGGCTTCTGCTTCACTTGTGTTAAACCCTGAGAAGTATGGGAATCTCTCATAAAATGTTTTTGAACTGCCTTTTGGTGGAGTTGCACAATGTTCCCATTGATTATAATTTAAAAAATTTCTAGGTTGAGCAGATTTATGCAAATAGTGATGTGCAAAGTGGTTGTAGCAGTACATGTCTTCATAATTAGATGAACCCTGCAAGTAATCATGTTCTGTAAATTTTGCTGACATAACTAAATCTGACATCATATCATTAATACTTTCAAAGTCCCAATCATCAGAGAATGTGCTCGGTTTTACAAAGTCACTCAATGAAATCTTAAACTGGTGGGGATACTTCAAGAGCTCGACCGGACCTTAGATTTTATAATCTGTTTTGTCCCAAGCTACCCCACCGGGTATTGGATTGGCTGTGACATTCACGGATGATAGTTCTCTTTTCTCGATGTGAGATGACTTGTGTGGCTTTAGGACCAAGTTGATGTTCTGACTTGCTGTGTCCATTGTACTATATTTTCCCTCAATGAATTTTCCCAAACAAAGAACCATGATGAGCCAAAGCAGGAGGAAAAGTACACCTAACACAATCCAAAATTCAATCCATGGAGAAATCAGATAGGTTTCTTTGAGTTGATGAAAGAGTTCTGTTACTTTGTTTTTAAAAGATTTAGTTGTTGGCTGTTCTTCAGGCTCGCTTGGATCCTCAGAAAAGTCATCGAAATTGATGAAGTAGCCAGATGCAGTTCTGTCAATTGTTGGAATCGCTTCCGGATTTTTATTTGCTTTTGGAATTTTCTTTGTTTCATTAGCATAGTCTGTGGCTACATCGTTGTAGACAGGCGTTTCTTGATGAACTGTTGCAATTTGGGTTTCAAGAGGCACAAGTTCCATGGCATTATTGCATAGTCCTTTTTTAATCACAGCAGGTTTATCAAATGTGATTAGTCTCTCAGTTTGAACCTCTTGTATTGTAGCAAACTTTGGTGTTCTGCTATTTCTTGGGAGTCCACTGGGCCTACTACTTATTATCGGCCACATGATTGTGGTTTTACCAGGTCGATGGATACAACTCGGTTCTCCTTTTTACCAGCAAGGGGCGGTTGTACAACTGATCTTGTTCCGTTGACAGCTAAGACAGGTACTGCTTTTCTGTAAGAAGGCCCAAATTCCTTCTTCACCGCGATCTTCTCTCTGACCAGATCCCCAATCTTTGGAATCCAGACAGGCCTTGCTGGGACAGGTGGTTTCTCTTCAGTGGCTGTTGGCTGCTGTTTTCGCTTTACGTTGCTCAGGTCTTTTCTTGTTTCATTTAAGTCCTGTAAAATAGCCCAACGATCTTTGATATCAAAGCATTTTTCTTCTACCACTGAAGTCTGACTATCGAGGTCCTGAATGTGCATTCTAGTCCCGAACAATAGTTCATACGGACTGAAACCTTTTAGAGAATTTCTTGGCAGATTGTTAAGACTACGTTGGACACTTGTTAAATGTTGGACCCACCCATCACCCGTACCTAATACCCTTGCCGTTATAGATCGCTTTATGTCTCGTTTTTTTCTTTCCACAATCCCGTTTCCCTCAGGATGGAAGGGACAAGAGTACCGCAATGCAATGCCCATGCTGGTCATGGCCTCCTTATAAACTTGAGAGGTAAAAGCAGGACCCTGGTCAGAATGTAGCATGCCAATTGCGTATGTGCTGATATAGACTCGCAAATCTTTTATAACAGTTCTGGCGTCAGCCGAGCGCTGGGGCCACATCCAAATGAATCTCGTACAGAAATCCACTGCTACCATGATATATTTATAGTTGCCATCCCTTTGTAGGGGACCACAGTGGTCCAGGTAAACACATGCTAAGGGTTTATCTGAGATTAGAAGGGGCGTCTGTTCTGGTCGTTTCACTGTTGATACTTTCATTCTTTGGCATATTTCACATTCTAAAACATACTTCCTAGTTTGTTTTCTCATGCGTGGCCACCAATATGTCTGTTTTAATAACGATACTGTGGCGGAAATACCAGCGTGTGCAGAAGCGAGCCCTTTGTGTGCCGCTGTAATTAGTCCTAACCTGTGTTCCATGTTTGGAATTGCCCTATCCCCCACTCCAGGGATTCGAGCAAATGGAACATTATTTGCATCAGTTATGTATGAGTACTTTACTGGAAAGCCTTTCGGGAGTGATATTATATCATCTTTTACCGTAGCACTGACAGCTTGTAATATATCGCTGTCTATTTTTGTTTTTGACCGGGTGATAGCAGCTACGGAAGCCGTTTGCACGGCTGCCTTCGCCGCCTCATCAGCCAATGAATTCCCCGCAACGTCAACGCCATCACATTGATGACTCAGTGTATGAATCACGTGAGTCTTTTGTAGTTATTTCTGTAAAAGAACTACTTGTTCCCAAAGCGTTTTATGCTTGATTGTGCCACCTTTTGCGTCTTTGAAACCGTTTTGAACCCAGTTCTGCGAGTATTCATTATAAGACTGGACGCAGTAATATGAATCGCACACTACTAGTGTGGGGAATTCACGATCGGCATTTTCCAGCGCCGTCTTAAATGCTAGTAGTTCAGCTCGCTGAGCTGTACAATCTCCTAGAGATTGTGTTTTAGTGACAAGTGGTCTAAATTTTCTTTCGTGCCAATGACCTTTAACAATCACGCACGCAGCGCTGTAAGCCTGTTTACCCCCAACTGCGGGTTGTGCTGAACCGTCTGTATATATTATACAGCCGTAGTGTTCTAGAGGCAGGATTTCAGTCGGCAGAGGACATTCATATTCATATTGTAGAAATTCTTGTGTTTTCAAATTAGGATCAAATTCGTAAACTACGTCTGTTGCAACAAGAGAATTAACCCATTGGATCCATCTCGGATGTAGCGCTTTAGCATTCGGAATGCTTGCCTTTGTTACCGCTTCTAGGGCTGGTATTGGTGTAACGATTATTATTCGTTTACCTTGTGCCAGAGTTCTTTCCGTTGCTACAGCAGTCTGAACCGCAGTTAGAATTTTTTCCGTTGAACTAAATTTCATTTCAGCTTTTGTGTACAAATATGATTTGTATGCTATTGGTACCTTTTCTCCCTCATTAGAGGTCAGGTACGTGAATCCGCATCTTCCTGGGATGACTCGGATTACAAGGTTGCATGTATTATCGCGAGTTTGCAATTTTGTTTTTGCTAACATGTCTGTTTGCAATGATCTCAAAATTTCTGTGTGTTTTTGAGTCCAATTGATTGGTTTAAAATCAGGTTTTATTAATTCATAGAGAGGTTTAACCCTCTCTGAATAATTTAGAATATATGTTCTTCCGAAATTCAGGAAACCTAGTATTGATTGTAAGTTCCTCAGCGTTTTTGGTGCTTGGAGTACAGCACACTTCTCTAAGAAATTGTCTGCTAGGCTTTTGCCTTCACTTGATAATTCATATCCTAAAAACAGGACAGTCAGATGGGCAATTCGTGACGTTGAATTTATAACCCTCTGATGCGAACCCAAGTATTATGGTGTTCACTCTTTTTAAGTGAGTATCCAAGTCATCATCTGTCAGATATATGTCATCGACATAAGATAATGCCTCATCATCATACATTTGTAGTAACTCTGTTACCCTTACTGAGAATAATCCTGGGCTAATTTTGAACCCCTGTGGGAGTCAACAGAAATTTTTCTGCGAGCCCATTATTGAGAAAGCGGTCAAATACCTGCTTTCAGGTGCAATGTTTTGACAAAAGAATCCATTAGAGATGTCTAATGTTGTTTTGTATTTTTTGCGCACAATGTTATTCATTAGTGGTGCACTGTGTGTGTTGTGTACTGCAAATGTCTTGCAACATGAGTTAAGGTGTCTGTAGTCCAAAACTAGACGATATGAATCGTCTGGCTTGGAGACAGGAAACAAAGGATTGTTCATTTGTGAGGTGCATGTTTCTATCACCCCCTGGTATTCAAGTTTATCTAAGATCTCCCTGACCTGTTTTTTAGCTTCTTGCTTAATTGGGTACTGCCTTTGTGCAGTTGGTTGACATTTTAATTGGATTTTGTGAGAAGGAGAGTCCTCATCCCATCCTACATGATTTTTATATAATGCAGGAGCTTGGGCTACTGCCCACTTTCTTGCAAGTGTATATTTTTTATGAATTGGAATGTGATTTGAGAAGGCAGGCATAATCATTTCTTCGCCATGAGGGCACTCCCTGACAAACTTTGGTGGCCAGTCCTTTTCAGCTAAAAGGATGTCATAGCCTTTGGAAAGGTTATCCCAAAATAGACCCCTTACTTTCCTAGTCTTATCTCCCTCTATACGTAATGTTATCTTGTATATTTTATGAGGTTTGCTAACTCTGCTGTCTGCAGTTTCCACTTGAATGTATTCATTCGTGTCCACTGTCTCCAGATGTTTCATCATGAACTTGCGACCTATCGTCACTTCTGCTGCGCTGTCTACCACTGTCTGGGCCCACTCTCTGTTTTTCAGCTGTGTCCTCAGTATCCTCGGCATGTTTGATTATTTTAATGCTGGCTACCTTCTTTCTTGGAAATTGTAATTTTTTACTTTGATGAGCAGGTTCTTTGTCTTTGGACTTGACGTGCTCTTCTCTGTGTTCTGACCGTCCTCTTCTTTCCGATTTCTGTGAGGAAGTCTGAAAAGATCGAGAGGGACGTGTATCAATATCTTGATATCTATCAGGTTTCTTTAGATTATCCCTATTTCTAAGGTTGTATCTTTTCTCAGAGGGCTCCCTCTGTGGAGACTTGTGTCCTTGGTCCGGAGATCTTTCTCTCTGCCGAGGAGACCTTCCTCTGGACTGGAATCTTTTTTCTTTGGGAGTGGATTGTTTATTTCCATCCCAGCTCTTTTTTGGAGTGTTTAGATTATTTTTAATAAATATATTTTCAGGATTTTTCAGTTAGTTGGGGTTTTACTGGTTTCCCACCCAAACTATCTCTTCCTAGTTCTTCATAGGATTTTTCTATGATTCTGGCAAGTTCAAATGGTTGTTCCGCTATATCTGTTTCTTTCAATTTCTGGCGGATCGTTATATCCTCCGTTGCCAATTGAACCAACTCTCTATATGCATGTGTTAATTCTTTTATTTTAACTAAGAGTTCTTCACTTGACATTTTTTCAATGTCTGGACGTGGTGTTTAGCTGGCTAGAACCGGCCACGTTGATCCTGGTCTACCTAGTGGACCGAGCCTGGTGATGTAATTATTATGTTTTAGGGCGCCTTTAAACCAGAGCAGGTGCTCTTGGTATTTTAATGGGATTTCCACCTCCTCGAAAGGAGTGTATTCATCCGGAGGTTCCTCTATTTAGTAATAGTGGAATTCGTGTGTGACAGCGTTTGCTGCTGGAAAGTTTATCCATGAATAGAATACCTCTGTCTGCCAATATTCATGTGCCTCAATTACGAATATGACTGTACAATCTCTCGATGTTAGTCCATTTTCTATAAGTTTAAGAGTTATAGTTTTTCTTATGTTGACCGGAATGAGTATTGCATTCGGGTCATTCTGTAGGAGACTTGTGTCATCCTCTAGGAGTTGAGCTGCTATTCTAGCTGTCTCCCTTTCGTCTTCATTTTCTGACATTTTTACTGACAGAAAGGTTTTTGTTGCAGATCAAGTTTCAAGGAAACAAAGATTAGGTGCACAATATTTTTGGAACACTGTATCCTTCAACGTTGACTAAACCAAAAACTATACATAGAAATCTCTTCCTACTAAGTTCCGGCGGATTTTTAACCTTTTACCCACTCCAGACGTCTTTTGGAGTATTTACGGGAAAAAGGGTTGGTGTGAAAAAGCACGACTGAGTTACTCTAACGTCTTGCGTTAGATTTATCGCCTTACCAAACGTTGGGCGCCATGTAGTGTAGTTCCTATATTCCCAATAGGCTCTGCGCATTGGAATAATATATTCAGCAGTGTAGACGTAGGACTAAGGTTATCTAGGTCTCTACTGACTATATTAGACTTAAGGTTTGCCAGCTAGCTCAGAGGGCACTAGAAACTTTCTTGAATAAACGAGGAGGAGTTTAACCTCCCTGGATAGACAAGAAGGGATTAGCTTCTGACAACCATAAAACATGACAACTTTGCTCTCCCTGAATAAGAGTGTATCTCTAGAGTTGTGTGAAAACAATAGACAGTTATTTCACTCAGTCAAATGTGCGTACTTAGTTTCACCAGAATGCAGAGAAAAGAGAGACGGGCGTTTTCAATAAAAGGTGGTATTTATTGAGCAGTCTTCTTCCTCATACAAGAGAAATGAATTGCCACAATTGTAATACTCATGGTAAAGTAAAGTGCGTACAGTAAAAGGAGGAGTATAAAATAATACTGTAAAAGCATTGATATGGTTTCTTAGCCATATGATACTTTAAAATAGATAAAATATATACATACATATATAGATTGACTAATCGTACTCAACTGGTGCTTCTAAATACGCCTACCCCGATGTACCTGACCTTAGCCTAATACGTGGGAAGGAGTAAGTAAGTAGCAGTTTAAGTTAAGTTTGTTTTGCCAAGAATCTGACTCAAGAATTCTCTGTAAGGGTTTAGTCAGTTCCGTACATGGGTAATAGAAAGCAGGAGGTCTTGTATCTCTTTCTCAGGACTCGATATCCCAGTAACCCGCGAAGGTATCTGGAA
This sequence comes from Lissotriton helveticus, assembly GCF_964261635.1. Lineage (NCBI taxonomy): Eukaryota > Metazoa > Chordata > Amphibia > Caudata > Salamandridae > Lissotriton > Lissotriton helveticus. The sequence goes on along the minus strand of NC_136064.1, from coordinate 43,473,903 downwards.
ACATCGGAGCTGGATTGCTCTGCAGGAGAAAAGACAGCGTCTCTCTCAGTGCGTCAAAGAGGAGGGGCAGCGTTCGTGGGCTCTCGCATCAACTGGGCTCTCGGGCAAGTAGATAGCTGCTCTGCTCCAGAATCAACACCGTGTGTTTGCTTAAGGCAACGTTGGTATATTTATACCTGAAAGGTGCCTGGGTTTGACGTAAGGTTGGACATAAGACGTCAATAAAGATGTCACTAAGAACTGGCCGTTCTTACAGTGCTTTACAGGAGTTCTAGGACGAAATCAAAACAAAAGCAAGGGGGATTTCCCAGGTTGCTGGAGGCTTGGTTTTGTTTAGAGAACTCGGTGTGCTTACTAGGGGGCCGGAGAAGTAGCCCTGCTTAATGTGACAGCATGTGCTACAACTGAATTATGGATATGATTATTATGCCGTTGTATGGATAGTATTGATTATAACCGGACAAGGGCATAAAATAGGAATATCGATTCAGGGTCCTAGATAAAACACTACAATATTAATGGGACCAATATGTTTCCTAAACGAGAAACTCAAGTTTTATAATGCAAATACGTATTCCTGTATCATATTTAGAATCAATAAGTTACTTATGACTTACAATACCTAGCGTTCATGGTCGCAACGAATATCAGTCCAATATGCCAATGACATGTACAGTATCTGTAATATAATAGTTCCATCAGTATCTCCACCCCCATGCCGGCATATACATGTTTACAGGCATCTCATCAGTATTTACACTCCTCATAACACATAACCACATACCCCGCTTAAATGCAATCCAGTCTCCAGCTTGTGGCATATTACAAGTTATTTAAAGCCTAGTATACCGTTTGGTTCAAAACATCCCTCACCTTCCAACCATTATAGACATATTCATGATACTGACCCTCATATTTTTTTTTTTTATCTTTCAGGTAGACTCATCCATATCTCCAAAAGACTTTAAGGAGAGTGCTCATTGTCTGTCATGGCCAGAGGCGCAACTAGAGCCAAATTTAGGGGGGTGCAGGGGAAGGGAGGGGGCCTAGAGAGGGGGCAATACATTTTTTTTGGAGGGGGGGGGGTTATAATTCTTCCAGCAGTAGGCAGAGTGGAGATGCAGGGGCTCTGTCAAGGGGTAAAAACAACAAAGCCTCATTTACAAGCAAATTGTCTTTTAAAGACCTGTGAAGTACTCTGGTGAAGCTGTGTGTCCCCCCCAGAAAGCTGTTTCAGCCCGGGCTGCCAAACACCACGGGGGGCTGAAGCCCTTGGAGGTCAATGGGCGTTGTGTGCCTGGTCATGGCATTCCACAGCCGCGCCAAGAGTCCTCACAGCCTTTTTCTCTGCAGCAGAGCACAGGCAGAGGTGCATTTGAAGCAAACTTCCATCTCCTGCTCCAAGTCTTAGGGCTGCTCCAGATCACTGGGATTTTCTCGCACCAAGCCTCTGTCCCACTCAAACTCATCCAATAAGTTGAAGTCAGAAGCACTTCAGAAGTTCAAGAAGATGAAGCAGGACCGGACCCCCTCTCGCCATTCAAAGTGAGACAAGATACTGCACAGCTGTCACTCTAATTAATTATTTATTTAATTTTCACTTGTCATCGTCCATCCCTCTCCACTCATTACCCACCTCCAGCCACCCCTGCTATCCCACCGCTCTTACCTGCACGGGCCGCAGCTATGGGGTAAAGTGTGCAGCCTCCTAATGAAAACAAAAACAGGTTCAGCAAAAGTAGGGTAGTGAAGGCAAAAACATCTGGGAGAAAATCATGCAAACGAATGTCATTTCCAATAACATTGTTATGAATTGAATACGTTGAGCTGCCTGATAGAGTTTAAGCCCTAGAAGACAATCTTACTCCTTACTAACATGGGCCTTTTTAGCTTGAAGATGTCATACAAAATTATATGACCTCAATTGTCACATATTATTTTCTGTTGCTAATAAAACCAGGCCAGAGAAGGGATGTAGAATTTAGCATTTCACCGTAACTAGTGATATATTCTCAAGGTCAGACACATTTGCCTGGTTTTACATCAGGTGAATCAGATGGACTGGTTGCTATAGAGGATCCAACTTCTGGGATAATGGCATGAAGGTATGCAGGAGGCTGTGCAATACTGGGCATAAAATATCCTGAACTAACTCCCATGTAAACCAGCTAATTATAACATGGGTAAGGTTTAGATTATTTTGTTAGAGATGTGTAAAAATACAAGGCTAAAATGTGTCTAGAGTTTTGTCTTTTATCCAGTTTGTGCTGAGTCATTTATGGTGGTAATTCCTACATTTGTAGAAAAATAGCACATAAATTAGTTTATTGTAACATTACAATATGTGTGTGTATGCTGATTTCGGGGTTCATGGCTAGGCTCCGGATAATCGCCTGCAAGTGGGAGATTTTCTGACCTGTTTGCCTGACTCCTAACACCCTTACCACACAAGCAATGCTTAATTAGAGGGGTGTTGGGCACCTGCTAATGCTCCTTTGCTCTGTAAATGTCTCAGTTTCCTTTTGGGGCTGGGAAAATATTAGGAGCTACAACATCAGAGCCTCCCTGTACAGCTGAAACCTATTACTGATCCTACTCTCTAGAAAGGAAAGTAAAACATGCCTGCAGTCTTCTCTGATCATTAGCTGTTGTGATTGGAAACACTTTCTGGACCCTGTTCCAAGATTCTGGGGTTATCAAATATGTATCCCCCATCCCCTCCCCCAAGAAAGATAGGTGACTGCCAGGTAGTCTCATAGGGGCATATTATCAAGGGGGTTTATCTCCGCTTTTTTGGCTTTAAAAGCCAAGAAAGCGGAGATAAAATTATCTACGTATTACCTAGCTGTCGCTAACACCAGTTAGCGCCCGCTAGTAGGAGATAGCGACCAACTTGTGCCCCACTTTGCATGTCAGTGATATTTATCACTAATGACATGCAAAGTGGGCTTGCCAAGATGTTAGCGACTGGAAACAGTCGCTAACATCGCTATCTCCTATTACCAACTTTTGGAGATATTCGCGCTAAGCGCGAATATCTCCAAAAACTAACACTTGCCCTGAGCAGTTCTTAGCCATGTTATCCAATGGGAGGTGGATAACATGGCTAAGAGCATTAGCTCGGTAATGCATGAATATCGCTGACTTTTCAGCGATATTCATGCATTGCGGCCGTTTTTTATCGCATTTGCGATAAACCTTGATAATAGCAAGGTTTATCAGCGATAATTTCTGACGATGCTTAGTGGTAAAAAATTCGCTGCTAAGCATCGTTAGCGATAAATATCGCTTAACGTTGGTAATATGCCCCATAGTTTTTTACAGCAGAACAGCAAGCAGCTTTCACTTCAGTGTTGAACAAAATGGAAGTGGTCACAGGCCTTTTGTTTTCAAATGTGTTGACCAATGATCATCAAAGTGTGCCCCCCTTACCTTCATGTGTGGCGCCCTGGTGAACAGCAGCCCTGTGCTGCTGTTTACATGACAGAGCATCAACAGCCACAAAAATGTTAAGCACACTGCAACACTTATATGCAGGCTAATTGATGTAAAAGAAAAGCAGCAAAGAAGGTGTCCTGCACCACCTAACTTTAGGGACACCTTCATTTTTGAAGACATCTTGCAACAAACATGTAAAAATATGATAAAGTCGCTTCAAAATTTTAAAACGTTTATTTCGCTAACATGCAGAAGTGTTTCACATTAGTACATCGGATTGTATGAGTGCTTTGAGAAGTATTTTTCAAAAGTGATAGTTTTTAAACATGAATGTAGAATTGTTCATGCCTCCTCCCACCCTAACAACAAATGTCAAAACTGAAGGGGCAAATCATTTGCGATGTGAACCCCTCTAAATAGATGCCTTTTGTTGTCATTATATATGGACATCATAGTTTAACCCCTTGGCCGCGGCTGTAATTCTGCCGCGGCGCTAGGGGGTGGGAAGGGCATGCGGCGCCGCCATGCTCATTACTGAACCACTGCGTCACGAGCCACGGTGGCGCTGTGCTTGTGACGGAATGGTTCCGTCATGGCCCCGCCCGCTCAATAGAACGTGCTGCGCAGGCACAAAATTGATGCTGCGCAGGCACTGCAGCTGGGTTGTGATGGAACCATTCCGTCACCAGCACAGCACCACCGTGGCTCGTGACAGAATGGTTCCGTCACGAGCATTCAAGGGGCTAATAAATCAAAAAACAAGAGAAGGTTTTGTACAGCACACTTTAACTTGTATATTCAAGATACTCTAATATCTGATAATAAAGAAGAAAGGAAGCAAAGTGCAATAAAACAATTGCCTACGATCAGACAGTTTGGTCAAGTGGGGAAGCCGGGACTGAATCCAGGATTTCTAGTTCCACATTGTGCAATTCTATTACATTCCAATTCGATAATCAAGTTACTTCATTTGTTCACTTGGTTTTCCCAATGTAATGGTAGCAAGCAGAGAAGGCTTACCCAAGATGTGGTGGAGGGATAGAGAGTCGGTTACACCATAATACAGTATTATCAAATCTACAACTCTCCTAGGGACCAGGGCTTAATTTAGAGGGCATAGATATTGCCCTTTATTTGACAATACCAAATTCCACTTGTAACACATACATTGTATTTTGTAATAAATAGTAAGCCCCAGTCGGGTAGTGAAAGGAAGAAGGGGATGTGCTCAGGTAAGTGAAAAAGTCATGGAAGAATAGAAATATTCAACAAAATTGCAATAGCTAAAGTTTTCAGAACAATTCAAAAATTATATATAGGACCCAAAAGCTTTAAGGCCTTATTTGAAAACCATTCATTCAAGAACATTCCACGGCAATATACATGATTACAACAATTCATGGGCGTGTGCCGGATGTCCAAAAAATAAGAAGGCGTCGACGTTTCGACCCCTAGCCGTAGGTTACTTTTATGCCTATGAACGGGGTCTTCATCAGGACAGTGATAAAGGGAGGGATGTTGTGGGGCATTCGAATCTGAAATTTAAAAACCAACATTAGATCGATTCATAACTACGACCTGTGGCATGTCGTGATATTTAACATTCAATATAACACAATTACCATGGTCTCGTGGATACCAAGCTAAATAGTCAAGGTCTCACCAGAAAATTAATCAATAATCATAATGGAGGAAACTGTGGAGGAGAAACTAACCAGCATTGCCTGAAACCGGGCGGTGTAGTGATTTGTCAAAAATGCTAAACGGTAGATAACTACTTGACATTCATAGTAGAATGAACCGTAATGAGCTTAATGAACTTACTTCAAGTAAAAGTACAAAGAAGCGCTGTACGATGGCGGCCAAAATTGCAGAATGCCACCCCCGGTCAGTATTTAGCGCGAAAATCTAAATTCAATGAGAGACTTATTTTAGAAAATGCCATGCATGCTGATATTTACAAAAAGGACCATATATAAATAGATCACATCAGATTTACCGGTTAGAGTAATATCGACTTATACCCTGGGATTATGGATTTTGGAGATGGTAAGATGTCGTCATTTTAGTTGTCTGTAAGAATAAATTGACTCGATTGCAATCTTGTTCAATTACAAAGACTCAGTTGCACTCTAGTGAAAACATGATTATCGAATACATGAGAGCCAAATACGAACTTACATTTGGCTCAGCTTAATAGAACACCGTGACTGCACTTCATATGGTAAGCGCTGTGCGATGGCGGCCAAAATTGTCGTATGCCACCACCGGTCAAACAATCAATGTTTAGCGCGAAATTCTAAATTCAATGAGAAACTCATTTTAGAACATATCATACTTGCTGATTTTACACAGAGAAACATATATAAATAAATAAATGACTCACATCAGATTTGTATACCCATTGATTGTTTGACCGGTGGTGGCATACGACAATTTTGGCCGCCATCGCACAGCGCTTACCATATGAAGTGCAGTCACGGTGTTCTATTAAGCTGAGCCAAATGTAAGTTCGTATTTGGCTCTCATGTATTCGATAATCATGTTTTCACTAGAGTGCAACTGAGTCTTTGTAATTGAACAAGATTGCAATCGAGTCAATTTATTCTTACAGACAACTAAAATGACGACATCTTACCATCTCCAAAATCCATAATCCCAGGGTATAAGTCGATATTACTCTAACCGGTAAATCTGATGTGATCTATTTATATATGGTCCTTTTTGTAAATATCAGCATGCATGGCATTTTCTAAAATAAGTCTCTCATTGAATTTAGATTTTCGCGCTAAATACTGACCGGGGGTGGCATTCTGCAATTTTGGCCGCCATCGTACAGCGCTTCTTTGTACTTTTACTTGAAGTAAGTTCATTAAGCTCATTACGGTTCATTCTACTATGAATGTCAAGTAGTTATCTACCGTTTAGCATTTTTGACAAATCACTACACCGCCTGGTTTCAGGCAATGCTGGTTAGTTTCTCCTCCACAGTTTCCTCCATTATGATTATTGATAAATTTTCTGGTGAGACCTTGACTATTTAGCTTGGTATCCACGAGACCATGGTAATTGTGTTATATTGAATGTTAAATATCACGACATGCCACAGGTCGTAGTTATGAATCGATCTAATGTTGGTTTTTAAATTTCAGATTCGAATGCCCCACAACATCCCTCCATTTATCACTGTCCTGATGAAGACCCGTTCATAGGCATAAAAGTAACCTACGGCTAGGGGTCGAAACGTCGACGCCTTCTTATTTTTTGGACATCCGGCACACGCCCATGAATTGTTGTAATCATGTATATTGCTGTGGAATGTTCTTGAATGAATGGTTTTCAAATAAGGCCTTAAAGCTTTTGGGTCCTATATATAATTTTTGAATTGTTCTGAAAACTTTAGCTATTGCAATTTTGTTGAATATTTCTATTCTTCCATGACTTTTTCACTTACCTGAGCACACCCCCTTCTTCCTTTCACTACCCGACTGGGGCTTACTATTTATTACAAAATACAATGTATGTGTTACAAGTGGAATTTGGTATTGTCAAATAAAGGGCAATATCTATTCATAATTAATTGTGTTTTGAGCAGTTTTAATTGTCCTTTTCATTGTTCCTTTTGGTGTGTGTTACACACAACACCAATTCCTTGCGGGGACCCCCCTTCTAGTATATCACATAACGCCCAGGTCCCCGCGACTGCATGGGTTCAACCCCCCTTTTAGTATCGTTAATTTAGAGGGCAGCACCAAATGAAACCCTCAAAATGTCTCTTTGACTCATTGTCCTCACCATGTACATTCTTTACTTCTCCTACACCAATCTTACACCGAGTGCCCACAACACCTCACTCCAACCGTGGAAGAGGTGTGGCACAGCGGCCAGGGCAACTGACACTGGAACCCGGGGGCTCATGGTTCTATCCCCGGTGCCGGCAGCAGATCATCCCAGCACCATGTGACTCTGGGCAATAGCTCGCTTAATCTTCCCGAGGGCCTCCAACGCCTTGACACCTTTGGGTAATTGTTTGTGCTTTACAAATACTGGGCATTTACATTTAACCCTGCAGGCATCAGTATGGCCCTCGGGCACACTACCGACCACACATTTTGGCTCCGGGGAAAATGTTTCCGAATACTCATAGTGTAGACCAAAAGAACCCTCTTCACCAAAACTCATGGTCTTTGAAGACCATTCTTTTCTTTCTGCAGTGCATCGATGGGGATGATACTGGTAATTGGATAGACACCTCTCTTAATAGGAAGCCACCATTTCAACCTTGCCCTGTGCCATTTGACACTAAGGGCCTCATTTATAAGAAATGACGCATCGCCGCGTGAAAGCAGCGATGTGTCACTTCTCAGTGTGCACTCCTTGCGACATACCTGATCCGTCATATTTAATGTATGACGCATCATGTCGCAAGGAGTTACAGATACATCAGTATTTCTGACGTATCTGTAAGCGCAAAAGTGACACATTGCTGGAGTGTGTCACAAAAGAGACGCAACTCCAGCAATGCGTCCTTTAACATGGGGCAAGCCGCATGTGAAAGGGCCTGCATCAGCCTTACACCTGCTATGAGGCAGGCGCAAGATTTTGACGCAACAGTGTCCTAAAAGTGACGCAGTGAAATCTCATAGATTTCACTGTGTCAATTCTACGAGGCATTTTGCGGGGGAACGCCCCCCCCTGCATACATTATACCTAACGCAGGTATAATGTAGCTCAGGGGTTTACAAAGTAACGCATCTGCTTAGATGCGTCACTTTGTAAACAGTGCGCAACAGGAGGCATGTTTTACGCCACCGATGCGTCACAAAAGGTGATGCATCGGAAGCGCAAAACTGATGCAAGGCCTCATAAATGAGGCCCTAAATGTATCAAAATAAACTACCCTACATAGGGTTTTAGCTTTCTAGAAGACTAATGATAATTTCTATGACAAAAAGAAAATCCTCATTGTGTTTTTACTGTAGTCTCTACTGTAGGCAATGCATTCCATGAAGGTGGCATTCAGGTGTGCCACACTTTTGTCATAAATACAGGACGTTAGTAGTCTAATTGGTATTAGAACTTTGTGGCTAAGCCGCAGTAGAACACTGAGGAATCAACTGACGACCTTCTCCTGGTGTTAGAAGTAAATTTCAATTTGGGTCCCAGCCTTTTTTTTCTGACATTGATGAGGAAGATATTTGGGAGTTTATAGACAATGTGTCCTCGTTTTATCTTTCTAGAACACAAACCTGAATTTCAGTGACAAAATGAATCCCCTTTCGATTCCATTAAGATGATGTTCTGGTGTGTCACACTTCTGTCATAAATTTAGAATCTGGGTGCTCTAGTTGTTCAGCTGTTCATTAGAAGAATGCAACACTCCCATGGAAAATACAGCTAGCACCTTTCGAGCTGGAGTACATTTACTAATATTTTGAAACTTGGTGCATAGATTTGTAAAGCCTTCTGGCTTGTTTTTTTCTTTTTTTTTGCACTTCTTTATCTTCTTGACGAAAGGTGTCCTAGCTGTATGTGTGCGGAGAGCCACCAGAAATGGTGAACTTGTCATCCAAGTAAGCAGGAGCAGTACCATACCTAGATGTGATTGTTAAAGGGGCACTGAACGGGCCACAGGTAAAAAACTTTTTTTACCAGAGTGTAAATTAAAAATTACTATGATCTGTGGAGGGGGGCAACGTATTTGGTGTGTCTCAATCCCTCCCATTTTCCTCTTCACACCACTCGTCTGTCTTTTTCTCTTCATATCTTTCTGAAACACTTAATCTGTATATCTGACATGCCCTCTCTTCTTTGCATCTTCACCCACCACACAATCACAATTGGCACATCTGATCATTGCTCTGTATCAGCCGCGGCTAGTAGCACTAGATAGTGGTGGGGCAGGCAAATGAGTGGTGATGGGTGACTGCACACATTACACAAATAAAATAAATAAATAGGCACTCACCCAACAAACGTCCTCCTTGCTCCGGCTTATCGGCTCTGGCTCCAGCGCAGGACCCTCAACAACTCCCTTAACCAATCCTGGTGCTGCTCTCATGCTGTTAACCAGCATGAGAGCAGTGCAAGGATTGGAGGGTGAGCTCTTTCTCTGCGCCACCGAAGGCACTGGAGGCTTGGTCTTGGTCTAACCCAGCTGTCTGGGGTTAGTGATGTAAAAGTTCACAAGACAGACGTCCAAAGAGACACGCACACTTTGAACTTCTCAGGCAGCCCACCCTCTTTCCTACTGCTGTCAGTCACTCAGAAAGCCCTGCCCGTTCTGACACTGGGTTCAGGATGGGTGAATAAAAAATAAAGTGGTAATAAATTAACTTTATTACCATTTTGTTAGAATACAGCTAGTCTCGAAGAAACAGCGCAAGCGCGGCCTAGGCGAGACCTAGAAACCTAGGGCCTCATTTATGAAAAGTGACGCATCGCTGCGTGAAAACAGCGATGCGTCACTTTTCACTGCGCCCTCCTTGCGACAACAATGATGCATCATATTTACAGTATGACTGTTAGAACTGGGATTTCTAGTAGGCTAAGGCTGACGCCAAAGCCAGGCAGAAACCACCATTCTAGTCAGGGCAAGGGAGTCACACGCCAAGATAACCCCTGCTCACCCCCTTGGTATCTTGGCACGAGCAGTAAGGCTAAACTCGGAGGCAATGTGTAAAGCATTTGCGCCAGCACACAACAGCAACAACATCCTAGGCACACCACAAAAGGAACTCCACACAAGGTTATATAAAAATAACTTCTGTATTGTCAAAAACACATCAGATAGGAATCACACATGTACGTTGTGCCAACTGGCACGGGCAATATTCACAAGGGATTATTTACAAGACAGGGCCACATGGGCCACTGTCAGAATCAGCACTTAGTAGAAATAGCACTTCTAGAACATAGAATATAGGATATAAAATCACTGTAGCACAAATTAGCAAGTATAGCACACAACCAGTGACTACTAGTAACAGGTAAGTACCACCTACGCAACCCTAACCACCTTAGGAGAATGTAACGCAGGGAACCAGGACCTCACTAAGACCACCTGTACCGGAAAGAACAACCACCTAAGAATAAAATACACTTAGGGGTATCAGCAAGAACATATTACACATGATGCATCAAAACACATTCAGAGGTGCAGGGAAGGAAAACACATGATGCCTAAAACATTCAGAGGTGTAAGAAAAGAAAACACATGATGCATAAACATACATTCAGCGGTGTAAGAACAAGGAAAAACACATGATGCATTAAACATTCAGAGGTGTAAGAACAAGGCACATGATGCATCAAAAACACATTCAGAGGTGCAGGAAAGAAAAACAAACGATGCCTAAAACATTCAGAGGTGTAGGAAAGACACATAATGCATAAAAACTCACATTAGGCAATTACCATCCTAAGCATAGCAGGTAACCACATTGCGCAAACATCACCTTAGCAATTACTATTAAAAACATAGAAATCACATTGCGCAGAAATCACATACCAGCCCCCTGGCCAACTGGCCATCCAACAAGGGGACTCAAAAAACCCTGTTTCCAGAATGTCAGGGCACGCTACCAATGCAGGGCCAGTCAGGGGTGCGCCACCGGCGCAAAACCTAAATGTTGCAGGTGCCCACTACTTGCTGTGTACCTGAGGACAATCCCAAGCGCCTAAACGGTGCAGCTGCCCACTAATTGCTGGGCAGCTGGGATGCAAAACTGCGACAGGGCTCTCACTAGCCCTCAGGACAAAGTCTGCGCACAAATGTGCAAAGGGTTGGAGCCCTCTGGCTCTAGCAATAACCACATGCCCTCTGGAGCACTCTGGCTCCTTGAATACCCAGACTGTGCAACCGTTGGAGCCATACGGGCTCTGACAACAAGAAAGGAACATGCCCCAAAACACTGCTGGGCCCACAAGGGCTCTGGGATACAAATGTGCCCCAGAAAAGGTCCTCACGCTTGAGGGGAGGGGCGGGCACCGCAATGTGCCCCGACGCCCTCCTTCTTACTAACTAGACTGGGCCTTGCACAGCGTTGGAGCAGCCCCCTGCAATTCGGGGCTGCTCTGGTGAAGGGTACAGCACTGCCTCCCGCCATCTCACTGTGCCACGTTGGGGCGGCCCACTACACAACCGGGGCCGCCCTGACTCTGTCTCCCGCCGGTACCCTTAGGCTCCTTCTGCTCCCCCGGGGAGCAAAAGCAGATATGCCCCACGCCGCCCTGCCCAGACCTGACTCTACGGGTCGGCTTCAACATAGGCGGCGGCTTCTCATCTCGGGGCTCTCTCTCTGGCGCCTGCGGGGCTCTCCCTCCGCATGGGAGCCACGCACAGGCTGGCACCATTCTTCTCCAGCCGGCTTTCTCTTTCTGGCGGCCCCGGGGCTCTCCCTCACTCACGGGAGCCCCGGGCCGCGGCGGCCCTCACTCAGCCAGCTTCTCCTCCTCTTGTTGCAGGGCTCCCTCAGCTCACGGGAGCCCTGTAGACCAGCCGCCATGCTTCTTCCCTTTTTCCCCGCTGCACTTCTGCCTGATGGCAGGCCCCGCCTTCGTCACGGCCGGGCCTGCCTGACTTCCGGTTTCGAGGGCCGCTAATGTCAGCGCGGCCCTTGGTAGGGAGGCGGGCGCAGCGCCTCCTTCAAGATCTCCGGGCCGGCGGCGGTGCTTTTTACTCGGTAAATGATGAGGGGTGGGCTCCCTCGAATTAAATAATAAAATAGCGGCAACCATGCAGCCACAGCACACCAAAGAGGCCGGGTGGGCACCGGCCCCAGCAACCAAATCGCTCCCAGCGCTAGAGGGGCGATCACAGCGCTCCCAAGCGCTACAGGGGAAAGATAAAGCGCTCCCAGGCGCTAGGGCAAAAATGAAGCGCTCCCAGGCGCTAGAGAAGCAAAAAGTCCAGCCACAAGGTCCTCCAAGGAATGCAGGACATCACAGGACAAGGCTTCCAGGCGCTTTAGGCTAAAATAAGCCTTGTCAAAAGCAAGAAAAAGTTCCCAGGAGTCTGCAAGCAGGGGACCACAGGCAAAGGTCCCCAGGGAAAGTCCATCAGTCTCCAAGTCCATCAGGTATCCAGGGGCTGGGCAGGGCCCAGGGAGGCAAGCCTTCACCTTGGGCCAAGCAGCAGCACGCCCCTGGTAGGATTCAAGTCAGAAACAAGAACATTTTGTAAGGGGACACAGCCCCTTTTTATACTATAAAATCCTTTGTCTAGCAGGGTGCAGGCAGTGTGAGAACCAGCTACAACTGGTTATAGGGAACTCCTTTCAGTGTGAGGGGCAGAGGCGACAGCCGCCCAGCGGGAGGTGGAGCCAGCATTGTGG